>NC_133555.1:20342455-21743705 GCF_048773025.1 Camelus bactrianus | reverse complement strand
ACAGAGGAAAGTACATGTATAAATATTGGGAAGAAAAGTAAGATCTGAACTTCAAAAATTTAAATGCCAAGCTTTTGGCGGTGGGGGTGGTGGGTTTTGTTTCCTTTTTATTTGAAAGATGTGGGTGATGGTGATTAAAACATTTTTTAATTAGTTAATATGAGAGAGCCAATCTGATACAGGAGTAATCACACAGAAACTGAAATCCAAAGACTTGGATTCAAATTCCATCTTTGTTTCTGCTGAGCTGTGTCTCTGAAAAAGTCATTTAATTTCTCAATGCTCAGTTCTCTTACCTTGAAAAATGAGAGTGCTTGATAATCTATTTTCTTTTGTCCATATGCATTTTAAAATCTTTATATGCTTATAAAAAAAATTACAGGGCTATATCAAGGTAACATCAAACTTCCTCCCCCAATTCATCACCCATAATTCTCAGTGCTCAGGGGGAACTCCAGTTAACAGTTTGCATGCATTCACACATATATGAGAAGACATATTTTATTTTAAAAATGAGTCTACTATATGGACTAATATGCAACTGCTTTTTTGTTTCTAATAATGTTTTACAAACTTCACATCAGGTAAATCCACTTTATTCTTTTTAAATATTTTATAATATTATGTTGTGGCATGATTTATTTAACTTTTTATCTCTTTGGAAATTGAGGTTGTTTCTATTTTTGTTTTTTAGCTGATACAAATAAGGCAGCAATAAAAATTCCTGGACACGTATGTGTGAGCACTTGGGCTCATATTCCTGTTGACAATGGATAGTACAGGCTGCTTCTAAGAAGTTTCCTTATTCCTTCTTTCCAAACCATGATTTTGCCTAAGAACACATGTGGAGAGCTTTAGCAAATGGTTCTAAATTACCTTGCACTCTCTCTCTCTCTGTCAAAGAAATAAAGATACAAATATAACGATATTTTACTGAAAATCCGACAGGAAGCCTGAAGAGGAGTTTTCAGAAAATGTTATTTAATATCATCAATAATGGGATACAGTTTAACTTGTGAAGCCCCTCAGAATTTTAAAGCAATACTTAGAACTTGATGAATGAGAATAATAACAAAGTAATGGCACAGTGGAGGACGGGGAAGAGATGTTAATTATCTTAAAAAAAAACATGCATAGCTCAGCTGAGAAGAAAAGTCTCCTTTTTGACTGACAGAACTGAGCAAAAAGAATAATTCAACTTCAAAGTCAAAAGCAAAAAAAAAAAAAACACCACTCAACATAATTTGCGAGTTAAGATTGACAGTTTGCTACAAAAGTTAATCTCCTGATTCATGTTCAAGGCATTGACTCAGAATGCTGTCACTTACAGTACTGCCTAAGAACTAATGAAATTTGCTATTGGAGATTTTACAACTTCCCGTATTTAAGAACAAAGATCCCTTAAAAAAAAAATGTCATTTTAGTTGCCCATGCCCCCTTTCAACTCAAATACTACATATGACATTAAGTCAATGACATATGGTAATTAAAACCAGTAAAATTCACTACAAAGGAAATGGAGAATATGATGGATGACACACTTACCTGTTTCTGAAGGTAGAGTATCAAGTCAAAGAAGAGAAAGTTCAGGCCGGAATGACACGACCACCATCTTATTTTCTTCCAATAACGCATTTATCCAACAATGCGCACCCACTTTTTGCATGCTTTATTTTTATTGTGAGCATCCATTTTCTTCTCATAATGAGACACATCTCCTAGGCATGAGGAAACATTTTCAAACTAGTGAGTTATTTCTGCATCAGAATTTTCTGAGAGAAAGGAATAAGAAAAGTGCAATGAGAATATTACCAAACTCAATTCTTTGAATAGATACAATGTATAATTTTTTATAAGAAACTTCTTGGAAGGGGGCCAAATGATTCCAAGAATCATTCTGATTGGGCCAGTTAGTCACCCCAACCAGTGTATTCTTTCTCTATAGCTGCATCAATGAGAAAGTTCTGAATGTGGTATTGTCAAAGAGCCCAGGGCTGACAGCTTCACCCAAATTACAGTTTTTGTAGCTCTTAAGTTATTTATATTAATACACTCAGAAGGAAACCCTCAGTCTATAAAAAGGCCATATAACAAGAAACTGAAAGTGAAGTCTATGATTTCATAATATTCAGCCCTTATTTTCTCAGTGTTATATTGTGAACCACAATTATTCTATAGGTTTCTAACATTTTCAGTATTTCAGGACTATTCTAGTAAGTATGAAAATGCCAACACAGAAAAACAAGTATGTTTACTATAAATCTCACAGAAATGCTTATCTTAGGCAGTAGTGTTTCACTTAGAAATATGCACTGAAGAAGTTTGGATTCTACACAATACCCATTTCAGAGACAACGCAAGTCTGAATATTTTATGTCGTTGTCTGCCCAACTTTCATTCCTTTATCTTTCACATCCTGATTTTCCTGGTACCACCCTTTCCATCATCTCAACAGAGGGATGTCTGTCATCTCCAGAGCTCCAGGCAGACATGTGACCCAAGCCTGACCAATCCCAGCATCACATTCCTGCGACCACAGTGATTAGTTCAGGTATGAACAAAGGAGCTCAATCCAGGCTGATTATGGCCAATGAGTTTCTATATCAGGACACTATTTTGGAAGAAGTACTTTTTGTTTCCATGAGGGTTACTTTTAATTAATGCATCCCTTCTTAAGCAAGCGGTTCCTTATTGTGCTTTCAGCCAAATTCTCAATTTACTAGGAGCATTTGGCAAATGAAATCAACCTCAAACTTGGATATTTCACTCCTTTTTTTGTTTGTTTTTCTTTGTTTTGATCATTTCTACCCCATTCAGTTTGCTGACTTTCTTCTTAATTTTACTCTAGCCAACTCTGTGTCTTATTCTTTTACAACCACAGTATCCAGGAACCATCCAGAGAATGGAAAAAAATTTTTTTTGCTTCAGAAGGATCAAGATCTAGGCACCATGTGGAATTCAGTTGTAGAGTTTCTTATGTGTTCTTTAGAAAAGAAACAGAATGAAAAATAAATAAAACGACTACAATTAAAAGGCAGCCAACCCAGCACTTCTTTTCTTCTTTTCTTGGAGCTTGGCTGGGCATCCTGAAAGCCAGAGTAGCTTACTGGCAATGTGAAGTTCATGTGTCAGTAACAACTGTCTCCTGCATGGAACCGAAAACTCAACTTGAACTGACCTAAATTAAAAATATAAGTTCTTGACCTCTTTTTTCAGAAACATTCAGGATATAGGTTGGTTTTGGCACAGCTAGATTCCAGATTCAGATATCATCCTGACTCATTTTCATTCCCTGTCTCCACTCTGTCTTACATTTTGTTGGCTTTATAGTCAGAATCCTCATGGAGACACTGAAAAATCTGAGTTCAAGGACCCCTTCTAGCTAGAAGATAGAGCACATTCAATCTGTTCATTCATTCATTTTTGTTTTGCTCCACAGAGCTGTGTTCTGCTTATGAACACATATCTGATCATAGCATCTGTAAGGTGGTAGTTTCAGATCACAAGTCTATATGACTTTCATCTCTCCAAAGGTAATTAATTCAATCACTATGCCCAACAGCAAAAACCTTGGAGAAAGGCTTTCATGGGCACCATCTGTGTCTACCCCTCGTCAAATCACAGGAGACAGGAAAGCTCTTCCGGGCAGTAAGGGTCCCTAAAAGAGCTGAAGGGCAAAAAAGGAAATGATAGATTGCTCAAGCATAACACAGTCCCCTCAACAAGACACACAGACATTTCAAAGTCACTTAGGGTCTTCCTATTATGCCAACTTACTCTTCCAGGTGGTAGAGGAATGGAGATGAGGTTGGAAAACTCCCTCCCTTCAGGCTAGGTGGAATTCCCATTTCCAGCCTCTCCATGTGCTCTCAAAGTGCAAATTTCCTTACCCACCACTGAAGTCTGGCCAGCAAATCTCTCAGAATACTCCAAACACAGATGACTCCAGTAAAACCTTTGGCCAAATCCAGCTTAATTTATAACTAGTACCAGATACACCAGATACAATGAAGTCAAATCTTGGCTCCCTCAATTATTAGCCCTGTTGCCTTAGGCAAGTCCCTCAACTTCTCTTTGCTATGTTTTCTTTATAAAAGGTAAGATTCAAGACCTTTGTGGTGCCTTCTTTCTCTGTGTCATGATTTCCCACAGTGGGCCTGTTTGGTGCTATCCTTTTATACTCACATCCCTGTTAATGTTCTGAATGTTCTGTTATTGGGTACTGCCAAATGATAGTATGTCAAAATTGAGTCCAAAGAGCATCAGTGTGGAAACACAAATCTGAGTTCTCGACCCAGCCCTGACCTCAGTCATTGTATTGTCTTGAGAAGGCACTAAACTTGGGCTCCTGAACTGTCACCTATAAAATGAGGGAATTGGAGTAATTGTCTCCATGTTTCCTTCCAGCTTTATTCTAATAATACCACTTACGTGTAACAACTATTTTCAGACTGGACTTGAGGTAATTTAAATGTTACCATCACAGAAAAATTAAGATGCCTTTGTTAAATAAAGGAAGTACCAGGACACTGTCAAATATGGAATTCTCTTGTATACATGTGCCAGGAGAAAAAAAAAATGAAGGAAAGCAACCTCTTAGCAAGGCTTCTGAGAGACTTTCTGGGGTCATATCCAGAGGGAACACAGCTCCTCATTAAGACGCCCAGGGCCCAACCCAACAGAAAAAGAGAGAACATGTAGCACACTTGCCCTTGTAATATGTTGCTGGTCTTTCATGGGTCTGTGTTTTTTTCCCTTCTCTCGATTCTATTTATTGGTTAACTACTAAGAGTTTCGTTGGCCAGGTAGTAAGCCCCATTTGTGATTTATAAGATGGATTCCAAAGCAATCTTTGTTTTGTTGCAGGCAGAGAAATTGGCTTGCTGTACCTCTGGCCTTTTGGGTTCTGAAGGAGGCTTAACCGGAGTAGAATATCAGGTCTGGGAAGGAGCCCAGCAGTCCCTGGGCTGACACAGCCGTATATCCATGGTATGCCAAGAAATATGCTTTTGTTCAAGAATCATTTCAAGTCACTGCCCAGGCCTCTCCACAGAAGCAAATGCCATCCTGTCATCATTTTCTCTCTGACCTGTGCTTGAGCACAAATACATTTCCACACAGCATCCAACCCTCTTCTGCCGAGAATCCATTCTCAAACCATTCTAGCAAAGATATGAATGGAGGAAGGATGCCTAGCTTCGCAGAAGAACTAATTATGAGTATGTGCCCTGTTTTGTGAACCTAATCACATCTTCCATTTAAAAAGCAAATTAAAAAAAAAAAGAGAGAAGTACAGTTCCTAAGTGGTTATGAATGACTTGATATCTAACACTCTTAAGAAGTAAGGAGGGTAGAAAAATCATTTGTTGGGCACTTACTACAGGTCAAGCTTTAAATGCATTTGTCAAATTAAATCCAAATAAGAACGGGGAAGGAGGAGCCTTTCCTATTTCCTTCTCACAAGGTTAGGAAGCAGCTTGTCCTGGGCTACTAATACTAAGCTCATTGCTAGCTGGGCTAGGACCTGCATCCAGGTCTTTTGGCTTCAAAACCTATGCCTTTTTCCTTACCCACAAAATGCCTAAATTCTATTTGGTATATTTGGGAAAACGTGTGCCTCATTTCTTAATTTGGACTCAACCTTGACACCTATTATGTGAAGTTTCCTATATGATGATCAGGGCTTCTTTCTGTAACATTTTCATAATGCCCCAGAAAGTACAATTCTTCTCCAGAAGAAACTCTTAGGATTTTACTATCTTGCTTATTTGAAAAGGTTGATTACACTCCGCATTCAAAACAAAATAGCTCCCCCTACAGCTTTTGGTCCATCCACATCCTCAGCTTTGGCAAAGGAGGCTGAGAACCCTCAGGTCTGAAGCAGGAAGGAGGAGCTGGGCATTTGCCCCTTACTGATGAGAATAATTTTTAATCTATCTGGCTTAGAGAGGATTAGTGGGTGCTGCTTGGGAGAGGGAGACTTCCCTTTAGCATTTTCCTCACTTTGAGCAAAATAAATCTATAAGCACTAAGAGTCTTGTTCTGATTTTGACTGGCTTCAGGCTGGAGTGAGAGTGTGCTTTCTGGAGGTCAAATTCCCTTCGGATTTGCAGTGCGTAGCTGGCAAAGGCAGGCTCTGTCAGCCTTCCAAGTGGTAAGATTCCTCTGTGACATCACGAGTCCCAGCTCGGCCCAGTGCCCACTATGTCCCCAGAACTGCTTGGAAGCAGGGCTGTGCGTCAGCATCACCTTGGGACGCAGCACCAACGCGCTGTGCCATGGGTCGGCGATGAGGGAGGGCAGCTGATGACGCAAGGCCTGATGGGAACTTCTCTATAGTCTCATAGGTGCCCAGGGGCGTGGGAACATCCTGAGTTTGCAGCGGCTTAATGTCATTTGCTCTCACCATTATCCCTTCCAACAACAAGCTGTCTCCACCCCTCTCCCATCTGATTCCCTTTCTTAGAGCATTTCCCAGGGAATGAGGGAAGTGGGGAGGGAAGACCATTCATGTATCCATGCAAAATCTACCTCAATGGATAGATGAGGTAAGATGGAGAATAATCAGGCCTCCCTGCCACCAGCACCTTATTGATAATGTTAAGGGTGATTAAATGAGAAAAGGGCAGCTGAAAAGTGCCTTGTAAAAGTGAAAGCGCATAGAAATAGTAATCAGGACCATACAATGAGTTTTTCACATGGATCACTGTGTTGACAACTTTCCATGTAATATTTCATTTAATCCTCAAAATAGGTTTAGGAAAGAACCATTTTGCAGAGGAGGACACAGAGATCCAGAGAAGTTAGATAATCTGACCCAGGTTATACAGCTGTCAGTCAAAGTGCAGAAGCGGAGAAGTGAACCTATATATTTGTACGACTCCAAAGTCTGTGTTCTGGGTGTGCTCTATAGCTCTATAGTACTGCATCCCCCAAATCAATGCCGGTTGATAAGCAGCTATTCACAAGAGAAGATACAATCAGATCCTAGGAATGATACTGAGATACTCAGATATTTGAGAAAACTGAAATGTCAAAATATGAGCACACCTTCCTCCTGAGTTTGTCTTTGCATCCATCAGTTGTCTCTCACCTTGACTGGACATGACAGTTAATGTGTCTAGAACAATCTGTGGCTTTTAAAGCATTTCACATATGCCAGTGACTATGAGAAACAGAGGACAGGAATCACTAGCACTCCCACTTTCTAGAAAACAACTGAGGCTTATGGAAATGAAGTGACATGACCAAGATTCCATAGTTTAAAAGGAAGAATCTTCTAATTCTCAAGTCACAGCTCTTTCTACTCCCCTGAAATGTCTGACTTGGAAACAAATGGTAACTTCAATCCTCCCAACTCTCAGGTACAGCACATCTTGTCCTTCAGACCTGCCTTCCACCTTCCCCCAGACACCTTTATCCAGAGAAGAGATCAAGTCACTTACTCGCACTTTTCTGCTGACTACGCAAATGTGATGAGTAGCTTCTTCAGAAAATTCCCCAAGTTTCCTTGAGCAGCAAGTGGTGAGTGATGGAGAGAGTGACAAGGCAGGAGGGGAATGCAAGTGTGGCAGACTAAACATCTGTGGAGGATACTGCCAAAACTGGTGAATTTATTTTAATCAAGTCATTTAGTTCAAGCCATGATTAGCTCTCCCATGTCAAATGCTATCAAATGCTAAAAGTTCCTGCTGACCCAGTATGGCCACTTGGATCCAGTTATCATTGAAGTCAGTGTAGTCTTACAAAAATGCAAGTTCCACTCCAACTTTAAGCCTCTCAGATGCTTCTTAAAGCTTTTAGGATTAAGCTATCAAAGCCTTATAATAACATATGACCCTGGTTTACCTGTCCAAATTCTTAGGTCACTCCCCCACACCCTGCCTTTCCTCCAAGTCTTCATCCTGTCCTCTTTACTCAGTGTATGTGAAATCCCTACAACAGCCCTGACCATAACCCTCAGCCTCGGCTTGGGTATCTCCAGCAACGACTGGGAGAAGACAGCCATTCCTTGATAGACACATCAAATTACCATTCACTAGCTGAATCCCAATTAGCTCCTTTCTAATTTGGCCTCTGGTGTCACAGAGATCTGGGTCTAAATCCCATTTCATTACACACTAGTTATGTAAGCCCATCTCAGAGCCTCAGTTTCCTTATCTGAGAGATGGAAAACCTCATAAAGTCGTTGCAGCAATTAAATGAAAATATGCATGGAGGGCTTCCAACAGAGCCTTAAACCATGTCAGTGTTCCATAAATATTAGTCATCTTCATTATCATCATCACTTTCCCACATTTCTTCTACTCACTTGGCTATACATCCCAAGCTTCTTCCACCAATGCATGACTGTATTAATTCTTCACAAATTCAATGAACCTTTATTGAGTCTCCATGGCACACAGAGGCTGAGACCTTTTTATCTAGGCAGAAAAGGTCCTGGATTACGGTTAGAGGTTTCCTAGCCCTGATGCCAAGCTTCTGAGGTGTTTACTGGTCAGAACCAAAAGCTTACTGCTCACCTCCTTCCACAAAGCCATGCCCACACCTCATGTCCATACTCACGGACCAAAGAGTCAATTAATTTTCTAGTTCAGTTGCCCCAGGAAATATATTTCTAATTCAGCTTGAGTTTAGACTACATCAACCCTAATAGGTAGCTAGGGAACAGAAGAGGAGGAAGATGACAAGGGAAGACCAAGGGACAGTGGTACAAGAACTTAATTTTTAACAGAAGGATAGAGAAATAAAATAAAACAAATGCCAAGAGGCAAAACACAAAACAAAACAAAAAAAAACCTTGATATCATACTTTCATTTGTGTTTCAGGTTCACAGTGAAAGTCAATATGATCGCTGTGTTTTCTTTCCAGAACCCAAATGCTTCCAACTTCAAAGCACATCATCTGCTTAGTTACTGCTTTTCGCAAAGACACAAAGTGAGACATGAATTTGTGCTGGATGAACTGAATTTCCAGGAGAGACACATAGGGAATGTAGGTGGGAAGAATCTATGGATGCCAAGTAATCACACTCAGCTGGATTCGCGTAGACTCTACCCCTATTTCCCGCTCATGCCAGCAGCCAGAATACTGTGCCAGATGTATCATGAAGTATCATATTTTCTTTTTAACTGTAGCCTCTTTAAACCATAAAGATGTGCTCAAAACAAGCAACTGATAAAATGTGTGGGCCTGTATTTTTTTATGGTAATATACCACATATATGAGAATATTTACTACTATGGTAGATTTACCATATATATTCTGGTGTATATATACAGTAAATATGGTAAATATACCATAGTGATTACAGTGATAAACAGATCAGAGAAAAGAAGGATCAGTCTTTAAAGTGTAAATTTAAGTAACTCAAAATCAAATCGCCATCCAGGGAACCCAGCTTATCCCACCTTATCACTTCAGAAGGACAGTCAACTCAGGGCGAGGAGAAGAAATCAGTTTCTCAGTTCTCCCTCACTTCACGATAGCCACTCCCTCCCTATACCCTTAGGCTCGCATTGGGTTCTGCTCCAAGAAAACAGAGCTCATGAGAAAGTTGACACCTATACCTTCTCTCTCCATTTAGCCTTTCTCCCTTGTTGCCATTTATACCTTTTTGCCCACAAAGCACTTAGAATATTGCTGGAAAATTCCCCAGGACTCCTTTGAGTCCTTTTGCAAGTGACAGAAGCTACAATTAGTTAAGACAGACTGGAATGGATGGCCCAAATAGTGGGGGTGTCCAGGGGGAAACTGGCCTCAGGGAGCCCAGTAACTTAGACAATGTGATTCTGTTTTATTATTTCCCTCTATCTCTGCTCATGTCCTCCTCTATAGATTGGCTTCTTCCTAGCGGCCAGGTTAAGGGATGGAATGGTCAAAGGGGTGTGAATACAGACAATTCCAGGTTTCCATCATCCCTGCTTAATCACAATACAGCTTCTCCGGCCCACCATCTCTCTATATATAAAATTGCAGGGAAGGATTCTGATTGACCTGGACTGGGTCACGTGCTCATCCCTGCAGCCATATAAATGGGTGATTATGATTGCCAGTCTTTCTTTATGCGCCCACTCCTTTGATCACAGGGCTAGGTCCTGTGATTGACAGCTCCTCAGAACCACATGGAGTGGAAGAGGAATAGTTCCTAGAAGAAGGGGAGTGTTTGTTGTTCTGAGAACGTGGGTGGGAAAACAAAAATAACAGATATTCACCAAATTATTCCATTAAGCCTTTATTTCCAGGGACTATGTGCTGTTTAGCAGTGTCTCAGGAAACTTCCCCCGGCTCCTCCTGTTTCTGGTGTTCTTAATATGCTTCCTCCATCTTGCCATTTCTGGCTGAGAACCCATACTAAGGCTTCAGACCAGGTTTTCATCTCTCTGCCTGGCCCCATTGATTTGATGTCTTATTCCAGAGATCAAGTTCCAACTCCACATCTACTCTCATACCCCCAAACTACAGGTCAACCCCACTCTATTAAACCCAGATTCCAGAATTCCAGCTCAGGAATGAACTTGTAACCTATCACTGGTCTGCAAAAGGAAAATACAAGTTCCCCCTCCTTGAAAATACTTCATAAATTTTACCTCTTTTTTTTGTCACATTTAGTGCTTCCTACTTGCATTATAGTTATGCATATTCATGACCTAAATCCCTACTCCACCTCCTCTAAGATCTCAAGTTTCTTGACGAAAATCTGTATCTATTTTTTTTTCCTGAATCTTTTACAATGCCTAGGTAAAGTTGATTGCATGCAGTAGGTATTTGATGAACGTTTATTAATTCAATGAATAAATAAATGATCTTTTATACTGTATATGATATCTTGCTTTTGAAGACCAAGAGAAAAGACAACATATTCATAAATGCAACAGATAAAAGTAAGATAACAGTGAATTTAGAATTTTAATCCCAAAGCTGTGTTAATTTCCATAGTGTGGTGATTTTGCCTCTCTCCCTCCACCCCCAGGTACCCTAGACAATGTCTGAAAATATATTTCATTGTCACAACTGGGATGGGGGGAGAAAAGGTACTAGCATCTACTGGGTTGAAACCATTGTAAGCAGCTCAGTATCTTACAATGCACAGGACAGCTCCCACCCCCCAACAAAGAATTATGTGATTCAAAATGTCAATAGTGCCACTACTGAGAAACCCTGCCACAGAGGTCAAGTAAAAGCCCTCCTTTTCTCTGCCCAATAACAAAGGCTTGCTAAAGAAATTAACAGCCTAAAAAGATTGCAAATAGAACTGAAGCTTTTCAAGGGCTCCAACTCACCTGATTTGCTTTCATCAAAGAGTGGTCTTCATTATTGCTGTTGTTATTCCACTCTGCAATCACCCAGAATGCTTTGCTTATGCTATATGTTTGACCAATTGGTGAAATGAATTGCTTAAATGCTTTCACTTCTTAGTGATGCTTTTGTCTATATTACAGGGTAGGAACAGAATTTAACTCCCTCATCATAGGACAAATATTTACCACAAACAATAGCATTCCAACACTTTGAATCCCTCACTGCCAGAATGGCTTCACTAAAAGAAACGGGAAGCCCAAATGCTCAGTTAGTATTTAAAAATCCAACTGCTCAGAAACCAGACAGCACAGGCACAAATTACTGCTTTCTTCACTTGACAACTGCTGTTTTTATGATGACATATCCACTTAAAAATTATTTCTGACAAGAATCCTAACAGCTTTAAATCAGTCTAATTAAAGGTAATACATTTTTGTTAGAAAAGTGGTTGAAATTATACAGTATTGCACAGTTCACTTTTCAAATCAAGTTCCTAAGTGCATTAATAAACGCCAAAACACCTCCACTGACATATGGCCTTCTAGCAAAGGACAACATTTCTAATGTTCTTCCTGAAGTTTCTAAGTGAAAAGTTATAGGTGGCCAAAAATGCTTAGAGAGTTTTTCTGTATCAGCACCATGTCCTCCAGTATTACTTTATAAAGATGTGGTAGGCAGCTTCCAGCAGGGCTCGCACGGATCCTTGCTTCTGGGACCCACACCCTTCTATAACCCCCTTCCCATGAGTCTGTACAGTACCTAGTGACTCACTTCTGACAAACAGAATATAATGCAGGTGATGGGATGTCATTTCCAAGACAAAGTTACAAAGGAGTCTGACTTCCATCTTGGTAGCTTTCTCTCTCTGTTGCTGGCACTCTCTTGTACCTTCTCGTTCCCTTGTTACCATGTTCTCTGTTGCCCTGTGTAGAGGCCCATGTAGCAACCAACCAAGGGTGGTCAAGAGCTCATGAGCAACTGAAACTCAGTTCAACAAGCCATAAGGAATTGAATCCCGCCAACAAACATGTGAGTGACCTTGGAAATAAATCCTTCCCAGTTAATTCCTGAGATGACTGTAGCCCTGTGAGAAACCGGACTAAGTAGCCAGACGGCCCAGCTAAGTTGCCCCTGAATTCCTGATCTATAGAATCTATAAAATGAGAATTACGTTGTCTTTTTTAGTTGCTAAGTCTTGGGGTCATTTGCTGTGC
The DNA here is from genome assembly GCF_048773025.1 of Camelus bactrianus. NCBI lineage: Eukaryota > Metazoa > Chordata > Mammalia > Artiodactyla > Camelidae > Camelus > Camelus bactrianus. Next base: position 21,731,189 of record NC_133555.1, on the reverse strand, counting down.
AGCGCTAGATAACTTATACAGGATACTGGCCTCCAGATCTCCCTCACTCTCTCTTTTTTTAAATTAAAGTACAATTAGTTACAATGTGTCAATTTCTTGTGTACAGTACAATGTCATACATACACAAAACTATGTTCATTTTCATATACTTTTCTATTAAAGGTTTTTACAAGATATTGAATATAGTTGCCTGTGCTATTCAGAAGAAATTTGTTTTTTATATATTTTTATATATAGTGGCTAACATTTGCAAATCTCCCAAATTTATCCCTTCCCACACCCTTTCCGCTGGTAATCATAAGACTGTTTACTATGTCTGCAAGTCTGTAAGTCTGTTTCTGTTTTGTAGATGAGTTTATTAGTGCCTTTTTTTTTTTTTTAAGATTTCACATACGAGTGATATCATAATGTAGTTTGGTGCAGCTATTATAGAAAACAGTATGGAAATTCCTCGAAAAACTTACAATAGAATTACCATATGATCTAGCAATCCCACTCCTGGGCATTTATCTGGAAGGAACTCTAATTTGAAAAGATACATGCACCCCAGTATTCATAGCAGCACTATATACAATAGCCAAGACATGGAAGCAACCTAAATGTCCATCAACAGATGACTGGATAAAGAAGTTGTGGTATATTTATACAATGGAATACTACACAGCCATAAAAAGAATAAAATAATGCCATTTGCAGCAACATGGATAGACCTGGAGATTGTCATTCTAAGTGAAGTAAGCCAGAAAGAAAAAGAAATATAGCATATGATCTCTCTCTCTCTTTTAAATCTCTTTGTACATAAAAGATCCATATCTCCTATTCCTTGATGGATTTTTTTATGGTTCCATCATACTGTTAAATTGAACTCTGCATCTCCTTACCCCCACATAGGGTTTTTTTTATTGTTGTTGTTGTTGTTTTTCTAAAGCATGCTCCTTTACACTCTTTTTCACTCTTCCTCAAAGCCCCAGTGAATGGAATGAGAAATGCAATCCCAGCCATCTGGATTCAGAGCACTGGTGTCATCATTAACTTCTCCATTTTCTGCACTGACAATCCTACACAGAGACTCAATGCCCTCAAACCAAGGTTCCTTCTTTCACAGAGCCTCTCACTTTCCTCCCTCCCTTCATATTGTTTCCTTATGTCAGAACTATTGTAATTCTCCAAAACAGATTTCTTCTGAAATCATTTCGTACATAAAAAACCAGATTATACCTTCTAAAACCCCACTTTTCTCATTTTGCATGAAGCTTTTGCCTAAAAATCTAGAGAACTCTCTTTCGTGTTTGGAAAATTACTTTTGACCATAACACTCAATCAAACAGTGCACCTGGCATGCCAGTTTCTGTTCCTTTTGTGACCAGGACCTTATGAAAACTTGATTTCTAAGGTTCGGTTTTTCCAAGTCTTAAAGCAAAATAAAACAGCATGGCCAAATTTGACATAACATATCCGGCAAGGCTGTTGTTGAAGGTCAGGTTTTCAGGAAGTGGATTGATTGTGAGATAGAGATTATTACCACGAGACAAGATTATTAGAGTCCTTCAAAATTGACAGTGGGGTGGGGAGGGAAGGGAGCAGGACTGAGCAAAAGGAGAAGATGAGCAATGATGTAGTCACTATACTGGCCTCAGCCTTATTCAAAATAGCAGCTTTATTCAAAGGAGCCTAAAACAGAATAATCTAGAATTGTTCAACAACAAAATCAATTTTGGTGTATTCAGACAAGGAATACTATGAAGTCATTTTTTTTAAAGAATAAACTGTCAATGCAACATGTATGACTTCCACAAATGTAGTATGAATCAAAATAAATCAGACATCGAAGGGAGATTACTGCATGATTCCATTCATATAAAACTCAAGTCACAAAACTAATGTACACTGAAAGAGGTCAGGAGAGTTCTCTTAACGGAGAGGGGTAATTGACTGGAAAGGGCTGAGAGAATACTCTGGGGTGAGGGGTGCCAAAAACAGTCTGTCTTCATCTTGGGGGTTGTTACATATGTAAATTCTTATGTAAGACCTTCTCAAACTATACACTGAATATTTCTGCACTATAATGGATGCATGTTATAATTTCTTTTAAGTGGGAAAAATAGGCATTATCATAAACAAAACAAATTATCTCAAACCAACATACCCATCTTCCTTGGCCAACCAGCAAAGCTGTAGTCAATTTCTAAAATAAATTTTCATAGCTATATGGCTACATGTACACTTACTTACACCCATAAAATATGTAATAGAAGCACCAATACAAAGGGAAGACACTTGTATAAGGACAATCGTCATCTCTGGGCACTTTGATTACATGTAGTTTTCATTTTTTCTTTTTCACATCTTTGATTTTTTTAAATGAACAGACTTTTTCCTTTGTGTTAAAAGGGAAAGAGTGATTATTCTTTAAAGATGCATCATAATTCACTGGTGAACAGGCTAAAAGAGAAAGGCAATACCAAAAGTGAGATTATAAACATTGACACGGAGAGTGTGTGCTAAACTGAAAGGTGAAAGGGAGAATCTTTCTTAGGACAGGAGAGCAGACATCAGGACAGAATGCCAGCGAGAAAAGGTGACATGTTAAAAACTAGCTGAAAATGACCTCTGCTGCAGTGATGCTGCATTCAAATGGGAATGTCCAATTTGAAGAACCAGAGCATGACTGCTGACAACCAGTTATGGGTTTCTGGTAAGCAGCTTGCAGAGACAGAAGGGCTGTCCTTGAAACATGGCTCTGATCTCTCAGCAGTCCAAGAGAGAGCCCGGTCCTCTGACAGTGACAGGCTCTCCCCGTGGTGGCAGCCTCACGGGCCGTATGGAGGATAGGCTAGGCAGATGCAAAAGCAAAAAAGCCTTTCAGGCACATTCAGATGCCAGAGTAACCAGGCTGTCAGCCCTTGCTGGGAACACCCAGAGTAAGCCACAGTGACAGGTAAATAAAGAAGGGTGTAAATGTGTCATATTCCAAAGGCTTCCAGCCATCCTGACTCAGTGCCTACCAAAATCATTTCACAATGATCAGACTATTCCCAGAGCCCCTTATGGTGAAACATCACGTTCTCTGCCAGCACTACTCAGGATCATGAATCTCCAGGGGCAGCTGAAGGAACAGACATTTCAACGAAGAGTTTCTGTACTACGAGGGAAAAGATTCTCTTACAAAGATCATTGAAAGTCCACAAAAAGAAAAACTTTAATTTCTTTATCACTTAGTAGAAGCAAATCAGTAACGAAAATAATAATTAAAGGATTTACATTTGGGGAAGGACCAGAGAGAGAGCATGTTGCCTGGGAAAGATGTCATTTGCTTCTGTGAAAGCAAAAACAGCCGTGGGATGAAAAGCCCTAGTGCTGGCTGCGTGGCCTCAGGCAGTTTACGGCTCCCTGCGTTAGCTGCCTCCGTCTAAAGTAGGGAGAATGGTGATGCGCATCTCTACATCATTGTGAGAAGTAATGGGAATTACATATACTATGTGCATTTAGTGCAATGCCTGGCACATAGCAAAGACTTATTAATAATATCTGTTAGAGAAAGACAAATATCTATGATGTTGCTTATATGTAGAATCTAAGAAAATATTTTAAAATTAAAAAAGATACACGTTTTATATATAAACCAGAAAGAGACACACAGGCATGAAAACAAACTATGGTTACCAGGGGGTAAGGGATGGGTAAGGATAAATTAGGAGTTTGGGATTAACAGACACATATTTCTATATATAAAATAGACAAACAACAAGGACCTAGTGTATAGCACAGGGAACTATATTCAATTTCTTATAATGAGTTGTAACAGAAAAGAATCTGAAATATATATATATGTATGTATACGTATAACTGAATTGCTTTGCTGTATACCTGAAACTAACATTGTGAACTGACTACACTTCAATAAAAAAATGAGAAGTTAAAAAAATAAAAATAATATTTGTTACATGCTACTGTCACGGTTATGGACAATTCTCACCATAGCCTTTTCTGACGTTTTATTCTAGTTTCATTCCTCACATAAAGTCTTCTTTTTCACATCTTTTATTGTGTGCTCTTCTTTCTCAAATAGAGCCCAGTCTTTTAAAAGACAAACATGAATAAGGCCAGGACAAGCCATCTGATACAATTCACAGTAAGGGGAAGTGGTGTAGCAACACTGCAAACCCAGCAAGGGAGAAGCCTAGTTAAGATATGATAATTATGCAAAATTAGTGTACCTGGCTTTACCATTGGAGAGACATCAGAATCTTGACTCTAAGTCTGGTATGAGCCGCTTACCTAAGTACCTATAAACGAGAATACCTAGGTGTGTTTTTAATCACAAAAACTGAGAGGCTCATAGAAAATGATGAAATCCGTATTACATAAGAAAATGCATATTCTATAAAACTGGTAATAAACAACACTCAGTCTCTAGCCACTCCTCACTGAGGAATTATGATAACCTCTAAAAATAAAGTTGAGGAAACAGTTCTCATTCTATGTCCGATAAACAGAAAAAAGTTTGTTAAGTATTTGCTAGAAGCATAGTATCCTAATTAAAAGGGTGGACTTTGGCATCAGAATGCCTGGGATTCTAAATCCAGCACCAAAGTTTACTGGATGTATGATTTGGGCATATTATTAACATCTCTGTGACTCAATTTTGTCAACAGTAAACAGGATTACTAGTCTCAAAAAATGATTGTAAGCATTACATAAACTTATTTATGATGAGGTAAAACATTTAGTGCCTAACAAACAGCAGGTAAATCTTCAGCTATTTTTATTAATTAATTAATTCTTAACTAAGAGGCATCTTTTATCAATTTTTTACTTATAGTCACTTTAGAAATTTCTGAAAATAAATTAAAAGAAAAATAAATTAAAAGGGAGAATCTGTTACTCAATCTCACTGTTAACACTTTTGAAAAGTTTTCTTCCAATTTTTTTTAATGTACAATCTTAGAACTAAGAATAAAGTATACATGGTATTTTGTAAGCTAATTTGTTTCCAATTAACTATCAAAAATTGGAAAAAATGTCACATTTTTCACTTAACCATAGTTCATGGAAAAAAATCCTTGCCTAAGTATTCTTCTACAATATTATTATGCCTAATGCAGAGTATTACATTGCTTAGGAGTATTTATTTAACAACTCCCCTATTACTGGATATTTAGAAGTTTTCCAAATTTTTCCTATTTTTAAAACATTGTTGAACATACTTGCTGGTAAATATTTGTGTAGATCTATGATCTTTTCCTTAAGATAAATTCCTAGGAGTAAAGTTTTCCAACATCCAAAATGAATAAACATCATTAAAGCTTTTGGTGTCTTCAATGCATTTCTGCTGGAATGCTTTATTTCTTCCAAGATGCTCCTTAAAATTTTGGCTGAGAAAGTGATGCTACAGTTCTTTGTCTCTCTAACCAACAGAATCTTTTTTCAGCCCTATTATGAGATCCACACTCTCTCCTGTGCGGCAATAAGAAGAGTTTTTAAAACTCTTTCTGATAGAAAAGAATCCTTTCCTCCAGCCTTTAAGCTGGAATTGGATTATGCAAAAATATGAAGCCCACAAGACCTACTTTGTAACCTCTGGTAAGCGCATCGCCAGATATTGTCTTTTATCACCTGAAGTTCAGTATTTAGGGAGTTCCATTGCTTACCACTCTAGCTCAGCTAGAGTGAAGAGCTCCACCCACTCCTGACCATCTCTCCACTTTCCTGTTTCACTTTCTGGACTAGAATGTTACTTCTAATAGGATATATGTACATATACATATACATATACATATACATATACATATACATGTATGTGTGTGTGTATATATATTCTTTTTTAAACATGAAATCCCAAACTTCAACAAAATTTAGAAACTAGAACACATGTCAAATTTCCTCTGGTGGCTTCTCCTTGGAATTAGGAGAAATCTCAACCCCTTCCGCAGACATGAGAAACCAAGGAAGATGGAGCCCCTGGCTAGTTCTCCAACTGTACTGCCACCTCTCTCTCTCTCCTTTGCCCATCATACTCTTATCACATGAAAGATTCTCCAGGTGCCTTAACACTCAGAGTATCTTCTGACACTAGAGCCTAGGAATGAGCTTTTCCCTCTGCCTGGATGCTTTTTTGCTCCTTCTTGTCATTTAGAACACAGCTCAAATGACATATCGCAGACACTTCCTGGTTATTCGATCTTCAGATGCCTCTCACTCACTCTTTCTACTCTTTCTCATATCACTCCCTTTATGTCTCTGCAGTACACTTGTCATTTTCTGATCTTGAATCATATCAAAGACTTCAACTGTCTTGATCCCTGCTACAGCTCTAGGAAGTGGTACCTGGAACACAGTAGGTGCTTAATAAGTATTCATTGGAAATTTCTGTTGAATGGATTATGGGGGAAAATTGCCTATTATATCCTCTGGAAACTGCCAACCACAGCTGAGTTCTGGAATGAAAGGAATGTTGGGACGAGAATAAGGTGAAATTCTGTAAGAGGGACATCTAGTATATAATATGTCTTAGGAAACCAGTTGTAAGCAGATCCACAGATGTCAAATAGGAGGAGAGAGGCTTAGGGACTATAAAGTGGCCAAGAAACTTCCTTCTGATTGTCAAAAAGGGATGGAAGGAGAGCAGGAACAGGAGCTGGGGCAGAGCAAAAGAAGGAGAAAAGAGAAGAAGTGAGGGAAGGATGGAGGGAGAGAAAGAGTGAATTCAAAGTGGGTCTTTGAAATACATGCACCCCAATGTTCGCAGAATCACTATTTACAGTAGCCAAGACATGAAAGCAACCTAAATGTCCATCGAAGGATGACTGAATAGAGAAGTGGTGGTATATTTATACAATGGAATACTACTTAGCCATAAAAAAGAATAAAATAATGCCATTTTCAGCAACATAGATGGACCTGGAGATCATCATTCTAAGTGAAGTAAGCCAGAAAGAAAAATACCGTATGATATCACTCATATGTGGAATCTAAAAAAAGAAAAAGGAAGACACTAATGAACTCATCTATAAAACAGAAACAGACGCTCAGACATAGTAAACAATCTAGTGGTTACCGAGGGAAAGGGGGTGGGAAGGGATAAATTTGGGAGTTAAAGCTCTGCAAATATTTACTACTATATATAAAAATAGATAAAAAGCAAATCCTTCGGTATAGCACAGGGAACTATATTCAATATCTTATAATAACCTTTAATGAAAAAGAAAGTGAAAATGAATATATGTATATACATGCATGACTGGGACACTATGCAACACACCAGAAATTGACACACTGTAACTGACTATACTGCAATTAAACTAAAATAAAATAAAGCTCAAAGCGGGTCTTTGAAATGCTAGGTGGTTGACATCTTACAGAAGCACAAGACGCAGGTAATAAACACACAGAAAACAAGAATGATCCACGACTGGGCCAGGGAACCAAGGAGGGTTTCAAGGAGGAATCTGAACTAAGCTTGTAGAATCAGTAAATTTTTTTTCTAACAGAAAGAGAAGAAAAAGAAAAACATAGCGGAGCCTAAACAAAGGTAAGCAGAAATAAACATGCATGGCTGGTTCAGAGAAATGGAGGTCATTTTGTAGGGCTGGTACATGAATAGGGAGGACAATCAGAGGGATTCCTGCCTTCATGTACATATACGTTAGATACATTCATTCTCCAAGTGCAACAGTTGTGACCTGCAGCAAGAAGAGAGGCCAGTCCTGTAATCTATGTTCTTACTAATTTCGCCTCTCATTTTCCTTTTTCTTTTGTTTCCTCTCTGGACATCTTTATTGAGACATAATATAAATATTAACCAATTCACCCATGTAAGTATCCAGTTCAGTGGTTCTTGGTATAGTCACTGAGTTGTGCAACCATCACCACTACCTAATTCCAGAACATTTTCATCACCCCAAAAAGAAATTATACACCCATTGAAAGTCAGCCCTCATCCCCACCCTCTACCCCTGGGCAAACACTAACCCACTTTTGGTCTCTGTGGATTTGCCTATTCTGGATATTTCATACAAAAGGAATTCTACAATATATGCTCTTTTCTGACTGGCTTCATTTACTTAGCAAAATACTTTCTAAATTCATTCTTGCTGTAGCATGTATCAGGACTTTACTCGTTTTCATGGCTGAATAATATTGCCTTGTATAGATAGAGCATATTTTATATATTCATTCATCAGCTGATAGATGTTTGGATTATTTCCACTTTTTGGCTATTATGAATAATGCTATTACATTCAAGTACAAGTATTTCTATAAGCATATGTTTATATTTTCCTGGCTATACACCTTGGATCATATGGTTAACTCTATTTTTAACAGTTTGAGAAACTGCCTATTTTCCAAAGCGGCTGCACTATTTTACATTCTTACCAGCCAAATCTGAGGTGCCAGTTCCCCTGCATCCTTGCCAACACTTTTCACGTATGTCATCTTGATTATAGTCTTCCTAGTAGATGTGAAGTGACATCTCATTGTAGTATCTCATTATCGTTTGATTTGCATTTCCCTAGTAACTAATGATGTTGAGCATCGTTTATTGTGCTTATTGGCTATTCTGTTTCTGCCCAGTCTACTCTTTATGCAGTTGCAGAATTATAGTCTTTAACTTACACCAAGTCACAATACTCCCTTGCCTGAAATTTCACAAGGCACTTAGACCAAAATCCAAATCCCTCACACAATATACTAAGCTGTGCATAATGTTACAACTTGATATTACTTTAATTTCAAATTATTTTACTGATTTTAATTTACTGAATTAACAATTCACTATTGTTATTCAGTATTTCATATTTATGTATTATATTATTCATTATAATAGACTTAATATCATTCAGTATTCAATATGTCATTTCAGGGTTTGTGTCAATCTTCTCCATTCAGGAGGGCAGAAACAGTGTCTGCAGTGAAATGATGTGCTCAGGGTTGTACGGCTTAGTCTGGGGACTTCTAATTTGGAATTCCAAGTTCCTTCTCCTGTGTTCTTTCCATGGCACTGTGTTTTCTCTGCCTTTCCCAAACAATCACACACACACACACACACACACACACACACACACAATTCTAGTGAAATCTAGGGTGCCTAATCTGTTTCACAACAAATCTAAAAGCTATCTGTTTTCCTGTCTTCAGGCAGAGAGAAGCTATTGCTTGAACATCTGTGACAGCAGAAGTTGCAGAAGTGGGGGATTATTGCATTTCCAAGACAGAACCAATCATGCCATCCCCAGAACTGACCAAGAAGAAATTCCCAATCTCAGAACATGCACATAACTCAAATTATCAGGAAAGCCATGAAGATAAGAAAGCCATCATCTCTTTTCAAAAGAGGTGCCTCAAATTAATGTTCAGCTGAGTGTATCTAGAAAATGGGAAAGATTAAAATGCTCCTTGACACTTTTCGTTCTTTCAAGCCAGTTTTTAAACGAGACAGAGCTCCTTGTGAGGCCGATATTTCTTGTAGCTCACAGAAGGCGCTTACAGCATGATGAAAGACAGGGCAAAGGAGGCTAAAACTGAGAAAAGAGACTAGAGAAAATTAATTTAAAAAATCAGGAGAGAATCATAGGGCATCTTCATACCAAAATACACATTAGAACAGAAGGCAGGCAGGGCACACTATACCACAAGGCTACCTCACTGTGGCATCTATTTGTTTATGAATCATCTCAATCTCCTTTCTCACCCAGGACAAGAATGACACCCATATCCTCTGGAGAAGGCCCTTCTGTGGGTGACTTAAAGAGACTGGATACCAGCTGGTACATTCCCTATAGCTCTGGTCAAAAAGCGAGCTCAGGAACTAATGGGATCTAAAGGGTAATCCAATAAAATTATCCCAGACCAAGAAGTCAAGTGCATAAAAGAAAAGGGATGAATCCGGGCTTGAGTCAGAAATACACAGAGTCCAAATTCTTCCTCTAGACCTGCCTCCTTGCTTCTACCATTACACAGTCTCTCTTCCCAGTCCCTTTACAATTCCTGCTTTGTCAGTACCACACCCCTTCCAGTCTAGTCTTTCTTTTTTCTCTTGAGTTCTCTGAATGGGAAGTTGTAAAGAACAACTTTCAGATGTCTGGGTAAGTGAAAGCAGTGACGCACTGATCTGCCAGGACCGTGTCTACACCGCATTTCTGTCCACGTCATTGTCACATTGTATCCTCCCCACCCCCTTTCACCAAGGAGAAGGATGCCTCTCTCTCAGTTCTTTAATCACTCCAGACTTCAGAATCCCTGGGAACTTCAAAAAATGTTTATTCCCTCCTCTGGAATGACTTCTTTTTCTTCTCATCATTCCCTGAGAGTCTGCCTTGACCTTGACCTTGCCCCCCAGCCTCCTCAAGCAGACCTGATTAGTTCACTTTGTCTTTCTCTCATGGTATTTATAACACAAACAAAAATAATTAATGAAGTAATTATATATTGTTTGTCTCTCCTGTTAGACTAGGCATTCCAAGAGGGCAAGGACATGATTTAACATTCCTTACTACTAGACTCCCAATGCTTAACTCATCACTTGACATGTGGTAAGTACTCAATACAGATTTGTTATTTCTTTTGCTACCTGTCACCTCTCAAACTCTGCCCCACTGCATCATCTTTCTCAAGTTGTGTCTCAGGGTATGCTGATGTGGAGATGAAACACAGCTGACCAGAGGGAGGGTGTTAGACACCAATGACCAAGATGCAGTAAGATCGCCCCTCTTCTATATAACTTGTCTCTCTGACATACAACGCTCTATTACCATCCTTCTACTGCACAGCTAGAAGTCTAGGAATCATTCTTGGTAACTGTCTCTCTCTCACCCTCACAGCTAACCTATCACTGAGGACTATCAATTTCATCATTTGTCTATTGGCTCTGCCAACCACTCTCCAAGTCCCCCTCACCATACTGGTCCAGGCCACCATTTCCTTCCAGCAATGGCCTTCTCCTAGTTGGTCTCACTGCTTCCCTCTAGTTCCTTTCCCCTCCCTTCTGCATGTAGCAGCCAGAATGTCCCTAGTGAAACATCTGTCATGCAACATCACTGCCCTCAATGATTTCCCATTGTTCTCAGGATAAGAAACAAGAGCCTTCATTGGTCTATGAGGTCCTTCTAGAGATGACCCCTGTGCCCCTCACCCACCTCAAATGGAGCCAGCTGCCCATGTGCTCAGCCACTCTGGCCATCTTACTGACCTGTGGCCATGCCAAGCCCTAGGTGTCACACGGCCTTGTGCAGATGCTTCCTCTGTCTACAGTGCTCTCTCACCCACCTCCCCACTAACCTGCTCACTCTTCAGATCCCTGCTCAGTTGTCCTGCTGGGGAGAGCCTTTTGTGACTACATTCCCTTCCCTAGTCTTGAGCCAGTTCTTTTGCTTTACAGGGTTTAGATATATTTCTAAATGTTTCTAATTATATATTCATTCAGTAGGGTTGCTTGAGTAATGCCTATCTTTTGTCCCAGACTCTACATTCCTGGAGTACACATACTTGGTATTTTCATGTTTGCCAATACATCCTCAACATATCGTAACACAGTACCTAGCATACAGAAGACACTAAGTAAACTTCCGAGGACGGATGGATGGGTGGATGGATGGGCAGATAGATTGGTGGATGGATGGATGAATAGTCTGAGGTGCTGTCTGTCTTCTTCATCTAAGCCAGGCATGCCAAAATCCCCAAAGGAACCAAGCACGTAGCATAAATGTGCAAATTATGCTGAACATTAGTAAAAAGGAATAGTGGGAAATGCACTGAAATTGAAAATTTTCTTAAAACTCTAGGTTGGCCACACAAAATGCTGGCCCACTTTGTTGCAGCTTTTAATTTAGGCCTTGGAGGAGACTCCAAGAAGCTCTTCCTTCAAGCCCCTCTTACTTACCCCTCGGAGAGGAAGGAGGGCTTTGGAGGTAACAGGGCACAGTCTCTCCCCTAAGACCTCTGCTTTCTGAAGGCAAGTTCTGTTTACAGGGAGCAAAGGGTATTCATACAAGTCTAAGCCTGGTAAAGAAGGCTATCCCAGAACCCAGAAGCCAGAGACTAGAATTCCCATTTCCACTTATTCTGACTCATTTCATGAAGTGTAAATGACTAAAAGAGGTTTAAAATGCAAATATGTGTTACAACCCCAGCAATTCACTTGTTCAATTTAAAAAGAAGAAAAAGAAAAAAGAAAGAAAAAAATGTTAAACTTTGTAACAACAGAATGAAGGCAAAAACATTTCCTGGGAGCAAAAGGAAAATTGTGGCTTTGAAATGCTGCCTTTTATCTTCATGGAAAAACAAAAGCTTATAAGCTGAAAAAATTAGTTTCCTTTGAAAAACTCACAGGACCTTGGCTCTTGCATCCTCACAACCTCAAATGTGTTTTGCTGATCTATGCCTTAACTGTGTAGAAATGTTCAAGTGAAAAAATCAAGGTCATTTTCACTTATCTTTCTTACGCTTTCCTGTGAGGAGAACTCAATATATTCTAGGTTTACATGTGATTTTGCTAGATTTTTGCCATTACAAATCTGTTTTTCTTTAACTGCAAACCACCTGATTCTGATTTTCCCTTGCCATAAATCTGAATTTTTACTACATTTTATCTGGAATTCACAACAGATGGGCTATGTACCAAGAAAAATAAAATGGGAGGAAAGAAAAGATAAAATTATCGGGCAAAAACTATACAGAAGATGAAACAACTCTCAGATAGCACAGAATCAGGATGGAAGAAGCAGTTCCAACCAAAAAAAAAAAAAAAAAAAAAAGATCTGGCAACTAACTTTAAGTGAAGAAAAACATTTTCTTAATAAATCTGTATAAACATTCACTATAATGTTACTGCAACCCAGAAACAGAGAAGATATCTTGGCATTATAGCAACCATACTTTTATGTTCTACCATGAAGGATTTCTTTTCACTGCTCTCTGTATACTTACTGATCATAAAAGAGGGCAACCACGTTTAATGATGTTATATCCATCAAGTCCCATATTCCTGACTCAACCCTGCATTTTCCCTGAAACAAAATTCACCAGACATCTTTAACCAGCCTTGCAAAAAGACATATGGAAATCAATGTCCACTCAAACTGAAATCTAGCCCATTCAAACATTCTAGGACAAGTGAGAGCAGAATCAAGTGACAGAAGAAGAACCTAAAATCTTAAAAGTATGTTAAAATTCATGATTAAAGGCAGAAGAATGATTTATACTATAACACAAAATGTTTAAATGGAAAAGTTCAATTCATTCATCCATCCATCTATCTATCTGCCTACCTACCTACCTACCTATATACGATGCCTACCCAATACCAAAACATTTACTTGAAAGTCATACTTTAAAACAGCTGTCTTCACGTTAGAGACTTGTTATCTAATTTCTACGGGGTCCTAGTCCTACAAAGCTTCTCTGATGTATACCTTTGTCTTCTTTTTTAAAAATCTCTCAGTAGAAGTTCAAGAATTACCTTTATCTGATAGAAGAATCCCATCTCTCATGAGAAAAGTACTGATAAAACTTGACTTTCAATCAAAACCAAAACTTCATTTCCAAGAATCCCTAGAATACAGCTTTCAACAAACTTAGAAAAACATTTACATTGGTGTTTCTGTTGTTGTTAATTTTTACAAGGATTTATCCCTGCTGTGTTAAAAACTCATTTGGTCACAAGTAACAGAAATTCCTTGAATCTTGCTTTGGAGTAGGAGATGGATAGAATATATTGTAGAACTCAGGGCAGGAAATAGTTCTTGGATGGCATCCACAAACTAGACAGGCAGTCTCTGGATCTAAGTCTCTATGCATGATGCTCTATCCTCTCTGCATCTCTGTATAGTCCACTTTAGTCTTCTTTGTGTAAAATAGCTTTCTCTTCCACTCTAGGTATGCATGACAGAAACTGGCCATTCCTACCTCTCACACAACTGTGAATCTCCAATTCAAATGATTAGACAAATGACTTTTCCTGACTCTGAATTTCCACATGGACTCCAACTGTCCATCAGTTTTCAGCAGAGGAGCAAGTTTTCATAGAGGAGCAATCTGGAACTACTCAGGCAAATTATGTGTGTGCATTTCCTGTGACCTAGAAATTTCACTCCAAGGAAAATTTCACACAAGTTCATAAAGGGACATGAATAAAGATGTTCTCTGCACACTGTGTTGGCAAGAAGTTGCATGTGCATTCCTGCCAGAGGAGATTAGGTAAAGTTTGGTGGATGCACGTGGCAGAGTATTATGCAGCAGTTAGAAGCAAAGGATTACACAGAGCCACATGGCAGATCTTTGTTGAGTGTGGAGCTTTGTCACACAATATGTAAGCCACATACAGACAGATCAGGAGTCTCAGGGAGAAGGGCTGCAGCAGGAAGTTGGACACACAGTTGCCCTTTACCGCAGCATCCCATGGAGAGAAGTTCTTGGGTCACAGTGCAGCCAGATGTAGCCAGGGTTGTGCATCAGGAGGGACATCCACCCTTTTTTTACAGGATTTGTGAGAGCTACCTGGCATGTAGCAAAACAGGGCCAAACCAGGCTATGCGTATATGGTGACTCTTCAAGGGTCTTGCTGCCCACACCGATAGTATCTGTAGATACCTTTTGGGAAACTGAGGCGAGGTGCAGCCCATCCCACTGGAGAGAGGGGAGGGACCCCCAGGTCCAAGCCAGCCTGTTTCCAGTTAATGGGAAGAGAATGTTGGATCCTGCAATTGACATACTATTGGTCACTGCAATTCTCAAATGCCCAATGCTTAGTGAAAACAGGTAGGGAATAGAAAAAGATCCATAAAATCAAAAAAAGAACCATTTGCATAAATGGGAGTGGGGCAGGTATGAATGAAATGGAATGAATGATGAATGGAACAATGATGGTAACATGGCAGCAACTGACAAGTCCAATTAACTGAAGGCTTTCTACTGGAAGTCCAGAAACAATCACAACCATTTTTTCCCTCTTTTTAAATTGAAGTATAGTTGATTTACAATATTGTGTTAGTTTCAGGTGTATAGCATAGTGATTCAGTATTCTTGCAGATTATATTCTATTATAGGTTATTACAAGATATTGGATATAATTCCCTGTGCTGTACAGTAAATCTTTGTTGCTTATCTATTTTATGTATAGAAGTTTTTATCTGGTAACTCCATACTCCTAATTTGTCCCTTTCCCCTTCCCTCTTCCCTTTGGTAACCACAGGTTTATTTTCTATCTGTGAATCTGTTTCTGTTTTGCATATACATTCATTTGTATTGTTTTTTGGATTCCGCATATAAGTGATACCATATAGTATCTGTCTTTGACTTACTTCACTAAGCATAATATTTCCTAGGTCCATCCACATTGCTGCAAATGGCAGTATTTCATTTTTATGGCTGAGTAATATTCCATGGTGTGTGTTGGGTGTGTGTGCATGTGTAATACACACACACATACATACAAACATACTACAGCTTCTTAAGCCAATCGTTTGTTCATGGGCACTTGGGTCACTTCCATGTCTCAGCTATTGTAAATAATGCTGCTATGAACATTGGAGTGCATGTATCTTTTCAAATTGGTGTTTTGGGTTGGTTGGGTTTTGGGGTTTTTTTGGATATATATCCAGGAGTGGAATTGCTGGGTCATGTGGTAGCTCTGTTTTCAGCTTTAGAGAAACTTCCTTATGTTTTTCACAGTGGCTGCACCAATTTACATTTCAATTAACAGTGTAGGAAGGTTCGTTTTTCTTCATATCTTCTCCAACATTTGTTATTTGTGTTCATTTTGATGATAGCCATTCTGACCAGTGTGAGGTGATACTTCATTGTGGTTTTGATTTGCATTTCCCTAATAATTAGTACATTATTGATGGTGAGCATCTTCTCATGTGCTTGTTGGCCATTTATATGTCTTCTTTGGAAAAATATCTATTTTCAGGTCTTCTGCCCATTTTTTACTTGGATTGTTTTGTTCTTTTGATATTGATTTGTATAAGCTCTTTGTATATTTTGGATACAGACCCCTTGTCAGTTGCATCATTTGCAATTATTTTCTCCCATTCCATAGGTCATCCACAAATTTTTAAAAGAAATAAATGCTTATATGGCTGCAGTTTCAGAAAGACTGGGGATCTCAGGCTGAGAAGACAGCTTCAAAGGTGCATAGGAAGACATGTCACTTACCATTAGTGCAGACATTAAATACTGATTCTGAGCCAGAAATGAAGGTTGTTATACAGTGTAGCTGAAATGACCTTTAAATAACAACCTATCTTTGCCACCAGGATATTTTTCACTTACTAGGAGATGCTAGGAAATAAGATTAACTCTTCTTTTCTTTGAAGGTGGTAGTGATGGGAAGATCAAATATCCTCTTGACCTCAAAAATCACATAAATACCAACTCAGCAATGTAATGCTTCATTGTTGTCAAGGAAAATCTTGACCATGAGCAGTTAAGCAATTGTAGGAAAAGAGGGAAAAGAAAGTATCTGGCAAATGTTTTTAATAAATCACCGCAGCCTGGAGATGTGTGTGAAAGGTTCACGGGATAAACTGATTTTTAGATTTCTGATCTGAAAGATTTGAACACACTCAATACCTGCAAAAATAGATCTACTGCAATGCTCATCATTTGTCAAATCAATTTGAATTGAGTCAAAGGTGGACTAAAGTCAAAGAGCATCTCTGACTAATGTGGAACAAGGCAAATTTCCCGTGTCAGAGGACAATTACACACTGGATTTTTTAACGATGAACTGGCAATTATACACCAACTTGAATTTCAAACTTTTGCCTTGTATCAACAGTAAAGGGGGAAGGTTTCAGGGAGAAAAATACTGATTAAAGCCAAGCTGGGGTTGGAGGGGCAGCTGAAAGCAGGACTGCTCTTTCCCCTGGAACTTCTTGGACTTGCAAAGAACACAGATGATTGAGTCTGCAGGACAGAGGCCCTCGGCCACCAACAGGCAAGCAGAAGGTCACTAGTTTAATGATGTACACAATGTCATGGTGACCGCTTGCTTGGGCCTCAGGCTCCACATTTTAAAGTTTGGTTATTATGTGACCTGAGGGAGTTTACTAAGAACTATTAGTTCACATGAGAAGACTTTTTTTTAAGCTTCAGGTTTTTTATAGTTCATCTCCAAAATCCTTATAAAGGGCACTACATTCATATGACATCTCAACACCCAGGAACTTGACTGAACCAAGGCAATCCTGGGAAGTAGGTAAAATCTGTTTTTGTAGCTCAAACCTATGAGCCTTCTGTCCAGTTCTGCTCTATCACTAAACTTTCCTCTTTCTGACTAGATAGCAAGGCACACACCCTGCATCCTTGGTCCCCAAATACTCAACTTCTTCTTCCCTCCCCTGACTTGGATTTTTGCAAGGAGGTTGCAAATGACAGGATGAATTCACAGTGTGAAAGAGTCAGGAGGTGCCAGTGGTCTAATAACCAGATTCTCAAACTTAGGGGTATATCAACAAGCAGACCTGGTATTAAGCAGCATCTATTATGACAGCTCAGTGCCCATGCCACATGGTTAAATACTTTAATATCACCCTGCATGTGGAGTGTGTTCATGCTACCCATGCCATTCCTTCTTTTCCCTCCAGTTTCTCTGTTCCCCTATCCCATCCCAAGATGCTATCTTGTGAATCAATGCCAAAGGGAGTCACTGTGACCAACGAAGGTGTGTAGTCACCTGTAGGTGTTTTGATTCAGAAAAAAATACCCAAGGACCAGCGCTTAAATTGTTACTGTAATGGTCTTTCAAGCCTGGTTGCAGGTTATAAAATTGTGTGAGAGAGTTTTTTAAAAATACCAATGCCCAGTTTTACCCTATGCCAACTAAATGATATTTTCTTATAGATACTGAATGGCATCAATCGTTTTTAAAGACTCTCCAACTGATTCTAACATGCAGCCAAGACACATGTTGATAACTACTTAATAACTACTAGGTTACTGTTTCCAGACAGAATACCGTATCTTGTGCTTTAGGGTCCACAGAGCTTTAACACAAAGGAAAATTTTATAGAGAGATTTCAGGCACTCTAGCTGAGTAGAGGAAATATTTTGAATCTATACAGATATAACATGATATAATCGGTTTCTTCTACCTAGACAAGGGATGCCAGGATTGAGTCTGAAATTCTCATCTTATTTAATCAACAGGGAAATCAGACTGGCTGAAGACTCTGGTGAGAGGTGCACTGGTACCTACTGGGGTGTGTCTGATGAAAGCCGTCTCTTGACGGTTATGTTCATGAATAGAAGGTCCTGGGCTATGGGCCCTGAAATAAAAATTTAAAATTTTTAAAAAGCAAAATCTATACCCTTAGGATGCTCTACTTCTTCATGCTTGATTTTCTCTACTTATGTTTAGCCCATGCTGGCATTTCTATATTAAATTGTTTTTCCTGCTTATATTTTAAAGCCCTTTGAGAAGTCCGACATTAAATTTGCCACACAATAGAAAAATTGGGAGAAGCAGACTCCCTCCTACCCTCTTTTGTTAGCATGATTGTTTCCGATAAAGTCAAGTCCAAAATGAAAACCACAGGGGCCTTCCATCACAGACATCCGTCATAAGCCATGTTGAAGGCATTCTCAGAATCCTATTAGAATCCCCGCTCATGTGAACGTAGAGAAAGTTGCTTGGAAATTCTGCTAATTCAGAAATGTTTCTGGGGAGTCAGGGTTAAGGATGGTGGTACAGGCAAGAATCATTAAGCTAAATGGCTTAGGATTAGAGAAATCTTTCCCTAAAATAGCATTTTTTTTCTATTAGAGTTTTTCCAGAATGATATCACCACAAAAATCCAAGTGATTGTTTAATTTTTATGGGTTCAATGTTTCTTATCTTCTCAGTTGCTTTTGTTTGTAGTTGTGAATATTTTTTCTCTTGATTTTGATGCCTCCATCCCAAAGATCATACACCATACAGAAAGCAACATTTTTCCCTAGAGGGGATGGTGATCAGGGGATCTTTATTTGACACAGAAACTGCCATATATTTTCCTAACCAAGGACAATGAAAATAATAAATGCAGCAATCACTCATTCTGCTTAGCACAGATGTTTACTAGCAGCGCCTGTTAAAAATTCAGCCTGTGCCATCATTAAGAAATCTACAAATAGTAAATGCTGCGGGTGTAGAGAAAAAGGAACCCTCCTACACTGCTGGTCAGAATGTAAATTGGTGCAGCCATTGTGGAAAAGTTCCTTAAAAAACTAAAAATGGACTTACCAGGTGATTCAGCAATCCCACTCCTGGACATATATCTGAAGAAAAATATAATTCAAAAAGACACATGCACCCCAATGTTCACAGCAGCACTAGTTACAACAGCCAAGACATGGAAGCAACCTAAATGTCCATCGACAGATGACTGGATAAAGAAGATGTGGTACATATATATACAATGGAATACTACTTAGTCATTAAAAAAATAAGGCTATTTGCAGCAAGGTGGATGGAACTGGAGATCATCATTCTAAGTGAAGTGAGCCAGAAAGAGAAAGAAAAATACCATATGATATTGCTTATATGTGGAACCAGGGAAAAAAAAGAAAAGAAAAGAAAGAAAGAAATGAACTATTTACAAATCAGAAACAGACTCACAGACATAGAAAGCAAACTTACAGTTACCAGGGGGTATAGGGGGTGAGAAGGGATAAATTGGGAGTGCAAGATTTGCAGATACTAACTGCTATATATAAAATAGATACATAACAAGTTTCTACTGTGTAGCCCAGGCAACTGTATTCAATAGACTATTGAATATATGTAACATTACTATTTAATATAGACAAACAAAAGGTGAAAGCAAAACCAAATGCAGATTTATTTTCTGTCTTGAATCCCCTTAAGGTCTACACTGAGGGACAGTGGGGAGGTAGGGTGTGGAGAAGGGGGAGGAAAGGGGTCAGATCACTAATTTAGAGCAGGGTTTCTCTACCTCTCAATATACACATTTTTGGCCCAATAGTTCTTTGTTTGGGGGGCAGGGGGGTCTGTCCTGTGCACTGTAGGATGTTTAGCATCCTATCCTCTACACACCAGGTGCCAGAAGCACCCCACTCCCAGTTGTGACAACCTATAATGACTCCAGACGTTGGAAAACATCTTCTGGGGGCAAAATCATTCCCAGTTGAGAATGAGCAACATAGACTAAAAGGAGAACAGGGAGCCTTTGAATCGTGCTAGGGCAGCAGCCCTGCTCCATCTACCTACTACTAAAAGACTTCAAATGAAAATTGGGATCCAAATGGAGTGAGTCCAATCAAAGGCAAGTTGATACCACTAGGAGAAGAGAGGGTTTGATATTTCACAAAAGCTTTCATGTGCCCATCAGACTGCTCGAACCGGACTCATCACCACGCCCCAAGTCAGTGAGTCATTACTTTACAGATAGCGCCTGCTCATATTTTTCTAGGAGCCGTCCAGCTGATGCCATCTTGCAGTGTCTGGTTTATGTCACACCCTCCTGATCTGTCGTCTGCCCTGTGCTGGAGTCTTCGTTTCCCATCTCTCAAAAGGAAAGTAGAAAATGGAGGCAGTCACAGAGTCAGCAAAGGTGAAGTCTTGAGGTCAATGTATGAAGTCTTGTTGCTTGTCTGGCTTCTTTCACAGCCTAAAGATGATTCCTGTTCTACAAAATATCCCTCTCTCATATATGCCGAGGACTTTTGACCTAACATTGTACAAATCACTGATGCCCCCTCCCCCAAGGAAATTAAGCAAAATAAGCCACAAAAAGTAGTTCTTTAAATCTTCGGACACTGAGGCTGACGTTAGAATTTAGACTCTGAGAGGCTCCATGTAATGAATTTTAACCTGAGCACCAGGCTGTGTTGGCAAAACAGTGTGACCATGACACTGGTTTAATTTATGTGTTGCTCTTGGCGTCTGTTCTTTTTATTATCTCCACAAGGGTTGGTCCTGGCAGAACCGCAGACACTTTCAACTCCAGTTCAAGGCGAGACCTGGGATGAATGCGAGCCATCTCATTAATGGTTGATAACAAGTAAAGAGGGAGAGTGGGCAGGAATGTTCTAAGCCTCCAAAGTCATTTGCTCCAGAACTACCCTCTTATAACTTTGCCTGCAATTTGTTTTGTTTCAAATAGGCTCAAGACAGTGGGCTCTGCAGAATTACACACGATGTTGAAAAGCTTTATAGCTTGATCTTTTCTGGGTCCTTTGGCCTCCTGCCATCCCTGGGTGTCACTGGAGGTGTGGTCCCTTCGTTGTCATGGCAACAGGATGTCTACTAGTTGGCTGCCAGCCACTGGGGCTTAGAAATGATATCACACCAGATAGACACTTTCCTCTTGGTATTGTGGCCTCAAACTGAATCAAGAGAATTTGTGTCCCTGCTAGAAATAATGGTAGGGGGTTTCCCTCAAGTGAACTGGAGCCTGGACCCAAGCTTGGCCTTGAAAGCTCTTCCTGCCACTGAACTGAGTGGACAGAACGAGTTATTTCAGGCAGGAGAGACTCCTTTGAGCTCAGAACCTCTTTGCCTCACCAGATGATTCAAAAGATGAGTCTGATTTTTCTCCTTCCTATTAACCATCCTTCTGAAGTTCAGGTCGTGCGCATCTCACTAACATTTTCACAAGTAGAAGAGCAAAGAGAGAAACAACAAAGCAGCCCATCTTCTCACCCCACCCCTTGAAACATTCTTCTGCTAATTAAGCCTGGGGGGGTGGAGAAAGAAAATAAAGAAGGAAAGAAAAGAAAAGAAGAAAAGGAAGGAAGGAAGGAAGAAAAAGGAAGGAAGGAAGAGAGAAAAAGGAAGGAAGGAAAGAAGGAAAGAAGGAAGGAAGGAAGGAAGGAAGGAAGGAAGGAAGGAAGGAAGGAAGGAAGGAAGAAAGAAAGAAAGAAAGAAAGAAAGAAAGAAAGAAAGAAAGAAAGAAAGGAAGGAAGGAAGGAAGGAAGGAAAGGAAAGGAAAGGAAAGGAAAGGAAAGGAAAGGAAAGGAAAGGAAAGGAAAGGAAAGGAAAGGAAAGGAAAGGAAAGGAAAGGAAGAAAGGAGGGAGGAAGAGGAGAGGAGAGGGGAGGGGAGGGGAGGAGAGGGCAGGGCAGGGGAGGGCAGGGGAGGGGAGGAGAGGAGAGGAGAGGATTATTGGCTGCAAGAGCCATATCTGAAAACTTGTGATTTTTTTCCCTATTTGGGGTTATGCCATCCTTTGGTTTTATTAACAACAGTGGGTTGGCAAGTTCTTACCCTGGTGCTTGGCACTGAGGCTGGTACACTGGGAGTACTTTATACCCTGTAAACGAGATAGATCCCATGGTCCATTATGGCCAGTCTTGTGAGAGTTTAGACCAGGGCAGTCAATGGAACACAGTCCAGAAATCGAAACGGAATTCAAGTACATAAATTCCTTATATAGTCACCCAAAGATATGCCAAACTAGGAACCCATTCACTGGTCTCTCTGCATCTTCCCTTAATCTACTATAATCTATTATCCATAAAGTAACCAGAATGATCAAATAGAAATGAGACCATGTTACCCCTCTGCTCAGAAACATAAATTCCAAAGTATTATCCTGGCCTCCATGATCTGCTACGTCACTGATCTCATTGCTAAAATGCCCCCTTCCAGTGACTCCAGTTCAGACCTCTGGCTTTCTTTCTTTTCTTTGCATGCATAGAGGGAGCTCCTGCTGTGACCTGGCTCAAATTCCACTCAGCAGGAAGGCCTCTGCTGACTAACAAATAAAGCCCTCTCCTCCCACCCAGATTATTCCCTAGCTCCCTTACCCCTACGTGGTTTCTTCTCATATTAAACATCAATGTTAATTGGTTTACTTGTCATCCCTGGAAGGTCAGCTCTGTGACAGCAGAGACTATCAGTAGGGTAATCAAGGAAGACTTCTCAGAGGAGGTGACATCTGAGCAGAGAACTCAGGGGCCCCCGAATAACACAAGGGATCAAGATAGGGGAAAAGAGACTCTGTCAGGACACAAACAAAGACTCTGAGACAGGACTCGGCTTGGCCATTCTGAGAAATAGGGAAATAAGGAAAATTATTTCTTAATGCTGGCATTTTTCTTTTCGGAAAAAACAAAACTCCTCTTTCCAATGCTGTTTATTAGATTTGACAGAATGAGATGAAGACTTTGTGTTCTTATAGATTTATAAATTCTTTCCTCTGAACATGAACATTCTCTATAGTAAGACAGAAGAGGCCAACCAGTATTTTGTGTCTGGGGAAAAGAAAATTGGACTGCTAATCCATCCCTCTTCTAGCCCCCAGGAAGATTCTTATCTGGATTTTTTAAAGGCTTTATCCCTGTCTAAGTCCATCTCTGACCCTTTTAGAAAATAGGGATTAAGCAAATGAAGTGTCTTCTTGACAAATATCAAAAGAAAAAAAAAAAAAGGACTGGTTTACACAATAAACAGGTTAAGGTCTAATTCTCGAGAAGAATTTAAAAAGATAGCCCAGTGGCCTTTCTTCCCAAAGGGTAAGTGTTAATTCATGGTTACTGCAGGTCTTTGTTTTACTGGATATATTTTCTTTTATTAGAGAGATGTTGTGAATCCTTAAAATGTGTATGAGACACACACCAAATCTTCATTTAGAGCGAGGAATTACCTGCCAGGTAATACCTTTGGGGAAGATGGGAGAATTTCGGCCAGGCATTCGTAATTCCATTATGTCAAAAGATCTGGGCTGGACATGTTTTTGAGACAGTTTGACCTCTTTATGTGCCTCTGAATGAGGAGCCCAAAGGGATACCAGGCCCATCTATCACCCAGCATACAGGAAAAGACCTTATAAGCTATTTCACCCCAAGGTGATGGTGACTTAATCTGCTACCTCTCCCACAGATGTTACCATTACAATTTCATTTTGCTGAAAAACGTATTAAACATCTCCTATGAACCTGGCTTTCTTTTCACTGATTAAACTTGTCTCATTTCAGTGACTTTTAATAGAATAAGGCTATCAGAATTAAGTTGAAGGAGAAGCAGGGGGGCAAGAGGAAGAGTGTATAAGTAATTTGAAAAAAATGTGTAATTACCCTATTATTTTCATGATATAAACTCAACCAAAATCTTCTTGGCCGGTGGCCTTGTGCCAGCTGACCTTAGACCTTGAGCTTCAGTAATTCTGCCTCTTCTCTTTGTCCCTCACCCCTCAGGGTGGTACGAGCTTCCTACAATTGCTGCCTGGGGTCCAACTCCCATTGGCTTCTCAACCCATCTTCCATAACCCATGCAACCAATTCTCTGCATTATATCCTCTCAATTTGAAATATATAGAGGGCTCTGTTTTTCTGGCTGGATCCTAACTGTAACAGAGATCATACCCAACATGTCTAAGGATACAGTTAAAAGAAGTTGAGCTGGGGGTTAAACTCAAGACTGAGTGCAACCAACAGCCATGGTTTTTCCACTGTTTCTTGCTGCCTGGATAAATTCACTCATTCAGTGAATATTTATTAAGTTTCCACTGTCTGCTAGGCACTGTACTAGGAAGTGAATGAGATTCCAAAAGCAAAGACTTACAGCTGACAAAGACCTCAGATGTGGCCCTAGCTTGGACCGAGTGTTTACAGATGAAAGTGTTAAGAGGATTTCCTTCCCAGGAGTCAGCTTGGTTCACGGTTCTCCCTGCACTTTTGGCCACATAGTCCAAAGGCCAAATCAGGCACTGAAGGGGTGCTTATTTAACAGAATTCAATGTCCAAGAAATGAGTCACAAGAATCTCCTAATTTACAGAAAATACATTGTTCATTTACAATGACATCAGGAGAGGCAGTTGTGCTCAGAGATGGTTAGAAGGGTCTCTAAACTCCACAACCCCCACCACTCCAATTCACCAACACATCCTACCTGAGCTCACTGATGTGTTCTCCTATTCGGCCTGGGCCTCTCAACCTTCTCCAGTTCCCCACCTCCCTGTGGAGACACACTGACAGGGAGTCTGGTTTGAGTACCACAAGGTTGTCATGAAATTCATATTTCATTGTCTCCTGCTCTCATAGCAGGTAACTCCCAAATGATCTCATGAAATTCATCTTGCTGCTTCTCTTCCTGAATCCTACCAGTAGAGGAAAGGGAATTATAAAATCCGTCTTGCATGCCCCATCTCTTCCTATATCTTACCAGCAAGAGAAGAGAGGAAGCATAAGGCAGTGACACAGAAGCAGTGGGAAATTATTGACAGGATGAGCTGGTCTATTTTAAGATTTATGGGGTTCAGGCACATCTAGAAGGAATCTGGTAAGATATGTATATAGCAGAGCTTTTGTTTTATGTGTGTGAGGCTGAGAACCTCAGGCTTAAAGGTTTATGGGTTTTAGATATGAGCTCCTGAATACATTACACCCTATGCCCAATGTAGCCCAAGAAAAAGACTGGAGTACAGAAAGATGACAGAACTTGCCCAAAGACATAATCCAAATTGATAAGGCCAGCCATTAAAGTGTTTCTCAGACAGAAAAGGATAGCTGCTTCACTTTGGTTTTGCTAATAAAACATTTTAAACCATTTATTTACACACACATAAACACAAATACAATTATAAATTTAGAAATCCTTGGGAAATAGACTACAAATAATGGCATGAAAGGAAATTAGTAAACCTTAGAGAGCAAAAAAGTGATTCTACCACTCGGAATATCTTTCTTCAATAAAAATGATGCTTTACACAAGAAAGCAAACCCCTGAAGATATCCAGGACTCTCTGTACACATGGGAAACACACTGGCTTATAACTGAGCAAGCAGACTGCCCTCCCTCCACTGTGAGGATGGCTCAAGTCAATAAATAAAAAAGCAAACACATTACCAGTGTGTGTATAAATACTCAGTATTAAATCAGATTTCTTTGGGATTTGGAGTACTGATTAAGGAAATAAATATAATTTTTTTTCTAGACTGGAAATTAAAAACCTCAATCCTTGGATTTAGTGACTTTATCACCTCACTTGGTCAAATACACATAAGTCTCAGTCAAATCTTGGTCTCATCAGGGGATAATTCATAATTAAGTCCTGGCTCAGAAAGACAAAAAAGCATTTTTTAAAAAAATTCAGAAGTGATGGCTTAAAATTATATTCTTTGATGCTTCTCTCAGCAAAAGTGGACTCTCATTCTACTCTCCTTGAACATGGTTCCCAAGAGGGCAGCGTACTTCTGTGTCACTTCTGAGGACAGACTCATAAGAGACACCTGGCTCTCTCGCCTCCTGGGACAAAGACCTCTGGAGCCATGAACCACCCTGTGAGCCTCGCTATTTTATAACCACCATACTGGCAGAGCAACATGGAGAGAGATATGAGCAAGAAATTTCAGGTGTTTGAGTCTTCCCAGCCTAGGCACCAAATATATGAATGATGATGCCTTTAAGGTGACTCCAGGTTAGCCACCATCTGACTGCAACTACTTTAACGACCCCAAGTGGGCAGCATATAGCTGAGCCTGTCAGCCCACAGGACTACGAAGATAATAATAAATGATGATTATTGTTTTAGGCAATGACATTGGAATAATGTGTCATATAGCAATAAAGAATCATAATATCCTAAGAAATAAATTATCTTTCTACTTAGTGGACATTTGGTAGTTTTTACCTGCCTGGAATTTTCTTCCTTTTAGAAACTCTCCCCCTCTCCAATCCCATATGATTTTTCTGGACTTGTCCATCAGGTAACTCAAGAGTCTTCAGCCTCATGGGCAGATACGTGGCCTAACCTGGCCAATCAGATGACTATCTCACCCTGCAGGGAGTGACTGGTCCAAGGCAGGGGACACACGACCCAAGAGAACCAGTCAAAGACCCTAGAGAAATCAATGCAGACTCTAGAAAAGGGAGATGTTGACCTTGTCTCTGGATTCTCTAACTTGGGGGTGGCATCTATGCTGACAGGAAGAAAGAGTTGGCCGGGAAACAAAGGTAGGATAAGCAAATGTAGAGTGCACAAACAGAGGAGTGGAAAGCAGAGAGTAAGGGGAGTGGAGAGACAGGAAGTGACTGAGTCATGGTGAATGTTTTGAATCCATGCATCTAGTCTTGCAGAAGCCAGGAACTACCTCCTTAGACTTTTCACATACATGAGTTAATAAGGCTTCATTTTTCCTTAAGCTAGTTTGAGTTTGGTTTCTGATACTTGCAAAATGAGTTCTAATTCAATATTCGTTTGGGAAAAGGGGTCAGAAAAGACCTAAAGAGTCAGAATTTTAGCCAAAAACAAACTGTAATGATAATTATTCATATAAATGCTACATGCCAACATTGGAAAACAAAATATGCAATTCATTTTTTTAATACACATAACATTTAATCCAACTGAAAACAAAGGAATTAGAAGTATAAAATTAAGGGTCTAGATAAAAATTGCAATTTGACTTATTAATTATTTTACATTAGAATGCAAACATCGCTTTCAGTCCCAAACTAAGTGCTTTAAAACACTTAGTATCTCACAGTTTCTAAGGGTCAGGTATCTAAGAGCAGCTTAGCTGGGTGTTATGTCTTGGGATCTCAATGGATCAAATCAAAGTATCAGCCAGAGTTAGGGTCTCATATGAAGGTTCAACTGGGGAAGAATCCACTTCCATGCTCCCTTATGTAATTATTGGCAGGTTTCATATGCCCATGGGCTTTGGACTGAGTCTCGATTCCTCACTGGGTGTTGGGAAGAAGAAACCCTCGGTTCCTGGCAACACAGACTTCTTTGAGGGCAGCTTACAATGTGGCAGCAGGCTGCCATTAGGACAAACAAGTAAGATTGAGAGAGTGAGAGCAAAACAGAAGTCATTCATATAACCCAATCCCAAAAGTGACATCCCATCACTTTGCCCTATTCTATTTTTAGAAGCAGGTCACTAGGTCCAGCCCACTCTTGCACAATGACACAAATACTGCAAGGCAGGGGTCAATGGAAGTCATTTTAGGTGCTAAGCACTTCTCCAGGGATATTCTTAATTCACCAAAGGCTTCTACTTTCTCTGAGGACAAACTTAAAGCCACAAGTATCTTATGATAGAGTTCTTGGTACAGAAACTAATGATGGCAGAAAGATCCTCTTAGGAAACTGAATGGAGGGGTTCCCCCAAACCTAGGCTGCTTTAGAATTATTATTACTGTATTAGGGGACTATAGTCAACAGTCTTGTTAGAAGGTGAAAACTAGATTTGTCTCATTTCCTTTTAGCTTGTCAGTGAGAGACTAGTGGATGGAGATTATGGTACTAGACCTCTCCAAGCCTCATGTATGCCAGAGTCAGAGATTTCTGAACCAGAACACAAAAGCCACAACTTTCCTGGTCTAAAGGAAGACTGGCCTTGGAGCAAGGCCTTCCTATTCAAGCCACTGAGGTCACTCTCACCTGGCACCACTGCTTAGAAACACAGGCACATTTAGGAATAGTAGCTCGAGGTCAGAAGAAGTGAACTTGGTGGAGTAGAAAGAACATCGCAAGCTATCTGCTTATTAGAAGCACTTTGTTTCCCTCCATTTCAAAAAACGGTCATTCTTCCTCCATTCTAACCCCTAATTACTCCATAAAATCCTATTTGACTATTGTTCCTCCAGCTAAATGAAACCATAAAACCAAACTGACACCATTCAAACAGCTCTCTGTTAAGCTTTAAAAAAGAAATGCCATTATTCGTATTTGGTGCAAGAAATAAGATAAAATCATTTGCATAAAAATTACTGAATGTAGAATTTTAAAAGAAGTTTTAGATTTCAGGGTGCTTTATTCTGAAAATAGTTTCACTTTTTTTTCAAGAAGCATCTATAGAAGGAGTTATTTACATTTTTAGTTACTTTTTTCTCCAGATGGAGTGGTACATTCTAGATTTGGCACATTTGCTATTCTTGAATAACTGTCTCTATTTTCCCACCTATGTAGAAGGCAGTGCTGGGCTGCCCCTGGAGAACAATAAGCACTAGCCAGTAGCCTGAAGTTCACTCTTGTGAGTGTGTTTCCCATGTGGGAAGGCCAAAGTTGAAGTAGAGAGAAAAGTAGCAACAGACAATTCTCTCACCTTGACTCAAGCTGTGCATGTGACAAGATCATTCAAGAAAAGAAAAATAACCTCCTATCTAGTTTGTAAACCAAGATATGTGATCTACAGAGGAATACTGTATATCAGCAGAGAGCTCTGCTACAAAACTGCTTCCCACCACCAAAATAACATTATGATCATTGATACTTTATATGTGGTTCTGACCTTCAACATTGTCTTCAACCGTCCTTAATGTTCCTTTCCAAACTAGTTACAAACAGAGCACAAAATCTAAGACTTAAGAGTTTTCTCTGAGAAGTGGCTTGAATGCTTCTCTCTCTGCCTACACCCTTCAACCCAAAGATTAGAAACAAGGTTGGAAGGGACAAGCATCTCCACTTTGTGGTCTCACTCAGTGTTGTCCTTAAAAAGCATCTCATGTGGGTGGGAGACTGCAACAGTCAGAATAGCTCTCAGCTCTTTTGACTAGAGGAGAGACACCATAAATATCATGTACCTCCAGGAACTCCACGGTGGAAATGGTCCATGAAACCATTTGAAGTGGTTTACTTGCATATGTAATTCCACTGGATGCAAATGTAACAGGGCCATGATAGCCAAAAACTTGGCTTACTGGTTTTCATTTTCAGATTCACCAACTCAAATGGGAGAGTCCTATTCTTTCCATCTGCCCATGGAAACATCAACTTGTCTTTTCTCTAATTTTAGCCCCCTTCTTTGGTGGAAAGCTCTTAATTACGAATTACTGATAACTTCCTATCTGGACTTAAATTATTTTTAGCAATTTTATCTAAAGACCAGATTAGTCCAGATTAGTCTTTGTGGTTACCTCCAAATATTCATTTTATTCCCAACTAGGAAGGAGACACAGAATTTGGGAAGCTGGACTTATGCACAGGTGAGTTGTGCTGAGGTTTCCCATTCTTTCACTTTTCCTGGTGGCTAAGAGTACAGGTTCAAGTGTCAGAAAGCCTGAGTTCTAATCCTTGTTTTGCCTCTTTCTCTCTCTGGCCTTAATTTTCTTCATCTTACCATACTGCAGATAATAGTAGTATCCCCTTTACAAGCATGTTACGAGGGTTAAATGAGATTATCTATGATAATCTATGTGAATACAGTGAATGCTCAAAACATGGGATAACATGGGAATATAGCGGGCTCAGGAAAAGGCAGGAAGCACTGTCCTTATGTTGGTGGTACTAAACCTGTGGAAAGGGTGAGTCCTTGCATTCAGAAAAAAAAAAAACTCAGTAACAAGACATAAGGTTTCAAGTTGGGTGGGAAAGAGAGAGCATGGACGGGCCAGTAGCCAAACAATTAAAAGTATGTGTCCTGCGGCTAGAGTGATGGTGGGATAAGGAAAACACAAGCTTGTGGACCTTTTGAGTTAATTCTTCTCCCAACTTCTAACAGTCTGATGAGGCCAACATAGATTCCTAGGCCTACGGTATAGAAACAGAAGTATCAAGTACAACCATCTAATTTCAAAGATGGAAAAATGAAGGTCTGGAAAGGTGAAATGACTTGCCCAAGGTCAAGCAGATGGTTTGTGGAAGAACTAGTGATACCATAAGATCTCATGACACCAGGCCAGTATTTTTTACCCACAAACCAGGAATCTAATTAACTATGATCATAATGCTATTGTTAAAGTTTTCAAGGTGTCATGACCTGCAGGTCAACCTTACGCACAAACTCCCCCTTAAGTTTTTACTACTGAGAAGGCCCCACAAGTTCCTTTCCATCTGTGAGAAGGACAGAAAGCAAATATTATTATGGAAAAATCTCCAAACCATTGACTCATCAAATTGAACGTACTTACACCAGGGCAACAATCTATACATACAACAGAGCAAAGCATAGAACACAAACCGGGTACAGACAGAACGGGGAAGTGAGGGATGCTGATTAATAAAAATGGCTCAAGCTAAACAGAAGAACTAAAGGTGCTCTCACTGCTCTGAATTTACCATTTTGACCCTTACAAAGGTCACAAGACCTGGGACACAAAGACCTACATTTCAACTATCTTCCACTTACTAGCTATGTGACTGGAGCCAGTTACTTAAACTCTCAGGGATCCAGACTCTGCTTCTATAAACAGGAGATAATAACATCTGACTCATAGGGCTGTTTTCATGAGGCATTAGAGAGAAACTGTTGACAAAGTCCAGGAGAGTGCCCGGCCCATCATGTTTGTCACTGCCTCTTCCAGTCCAGGTACACCCAAAGATACTCATTTTCTGGAAAAGCAGTAATTATCTGTTATGCAGCAGGTCTTTCCTAAATTGGGCTCTTGTTTTGCTTTGTTTCAACGATCTTCCAAATTAAATAGAGAGCAAGGAGCTGGTTTAGATTACAGGGTCATCACAAAATAGCTAAGACTGTAGATATAACCTATTTTTAAGCTGCCACAGCATAATTGGGAATACTTTCTTTGTCTTGAGGAGGAATCAGAGCTGGAAATCTCCTCTCCTCTGCTTTGGGGATGAGAACAACCAAGGCAGGCTCTTTGACAGCTCTGAGGCCCTGACCTAAGCCTGGGAGCTTCCTCTGACCTTCCTAGGCCCCTTCCCAGAAGGCCAGCTTAGCACACTGCCTGGCATTATTGAAATGTCCCCTACTTACAATTTAAGCTCCAACCACAGTGATCATTAGTGCATTTAGGATGCTATTGAGGCAACCTCTAATGCCATCTGTTGGTGGTGGGTAGAGTTGGTATGCTTCTGGTCTAGTGCATGGCTTTGCTGAATTCTACAACAATTTGTGGTAGATTGTCTCCTAAGATGGTTACTAACCCATCTTACAAGAAATAGTAAACGAAGTTTATTAGGCTCAAAGAAAGTATCCCCAGATGGTAATTCGAATCCACACACACACAAAAGTACACACCAGTAAAGGCAATTATGTAATTATAAAATATATTATGAATGCTTAGTTCTTTTACTTCTTCACCTAACTCATTTAAAAGGCAACTGTCCAAAAACTATGTATATAATTGTACTGTTGGACCTATAACATATAGAACTATAGAGTGTTTGAAAGAAAAAGTAAAGAAAAATGAAACCAAAGACAAGTCACCAATAATTCCTCCTGCCCTGTACACATACACATCGTTCCTCCCATCAAGTGGTGGGGTCTATTTCTCTTCCTTTTGAATCTGGACTGTCATGGCAACTTGCAATAACCAACCAAATACGGCAGAAGTGGCTATTAAAGAGGCCACCATGCTACACAGGTCTGGGCTAGCCTGCTGTGAGAGAGGCCTCCAGGAGAGGACCTCGAGGAAGAAAGGACACAAGATGAAGAACCAGGGCTTCCTAACCATCAGCCAGAGGTGAGACAAGACGTCTGGAGCCTTAGAGCCTTGCCCAGCCACCACCTGAATGGAACTTCATGAGGTATCCCAGCTGACACCATGTGGAGCAAAAGAACCACTCAGTACCCCCACAACATTGTAAGCCACTAACGGGTTTTAGGTTTAAAGCTCCTGGTAGAGGAACTTTTAGTACAGGAAATGTTGGCAGAAGCTCAGTCTCATTCCTCTATAATGGTGAACACAGAAGGCACCTGATCTTCCAGTCTAGGAGTCTTCAACCTCTCACATATGAAACTAGACAAAAGTTAAGTTTCTCTGGTTGAAGTAGAGCTGGTGGTGGGGAGACCCGCAGAAACCCTCCAGTTTAGTCTCTCTAATTACTTCTCAGATCCACTAGCAAATATCCCTATGATCCATTAGCAAATTGTGTTCCCTGTTCCTTGAACCTTACCCTCTGCAGATCTGCAGGTCTTAGTTCCAGAGGAATGCTTCTACCAGAAGACACAAAAATGATTTTATTGAACTGAAAGTTAAGGCTGTTGCCCAATCTCTTTGGGCTCCTAATGACTCTGAATTTACAGGCAAAGAAGAGAGTTACTGTGCTGGCTGGGGTGACTGATCCTCATTACCAACGAGTAACTGGACTGCTACTCCACCATGGAGGCAAGGAAGAGTATATCCAAAATACAGGAGAGCCCTGAGGATGTCTCTTAGAATGAGCTCCTTTGCTTTGTGATTAAAGTCAATAGAAAAGTACAATTCAATTCAGGCAGAACTGTTCAAGATGAAGACTCTTCAGGAATGAAGGTTTGGGCTACCCCACCAGGTAAAGAACCACAACCAGCTACGGTATTGACTGAAGACAAAGGGCATAAAGAACAGGTAGTAGAGGAAAGTAGTTATAAATACCAGCTATGACCATGAGACCAGTTACAGAAACAGGGACTCTAATTGTCATGAGTATTTTTTCTCATTCTGTTACAAATGCATGTGCATGTACTAAACAAATATCTTTTTCTTATTTTGTTCTCATATAAGATACATTAACTTTACGTCACAGTATATACATACGGCTTACTTTATATCATAGTACTTAAGTTACAGGACACTGAGGAGAACAATGAACATCACCCAGTGATAACTTTGTACCCTCCTCTGGGGAAAGTATTAGTGCCTTTTTGGTTGTAAGCAAGACATTTGTATCATGTTAGGCAGATGTTTGACCTTGTTGTTCTCTTTATTTGGAGATTAAGTGGAGTTTAAGGGAATGTGTACAGGTGCCAAGTTGAAAAGGAGTAGACTGTGATAACTAATTTTATGTGTCAACTTGGCTAGGCCATGGTATCCATTTTTGGATCAAACACCAGCCTAGGTGTTGTTGAGAAGTTATTTTTTAGACATGATTAATATCTAAATCAGGAGACTCTGCCCAAAGCAGATAACCCTTCATAATGTGGGTTATCTAATTAGTCGAAGGACGTAAGAGAAAAAGATTGAAGTCTTCTGAGGAAGAAGGAATTCTGCCTCCACACTACCTTTGGACTTGAGCTGTAACATCGCCTCTTCCCTGGGTCACCAGCCTGCCAGTCTGCCCTGCAGATTTTGGACTTGCTGACCTCCAAAGTTCTGTGAACCAATTCCTTAAAATAAATCCTGTTCTCTCCCTCTCTCTCCTCCCAATAGGAAAAAATATATGTTCATTTGTTTGTTTATTTCCTACTGATTCTATTTCTCTGGAGAATTGTGACTGATGGAAACACGAATTAAGCATGAATCATTATAATATTACAATGTACTTCATTACTTTAGGTATCTTTATATGCCATCTCAATTTTTCTTTGGACTATTACATCAATTCTATCCATGGACACTTCAAATTCTGTTACAGGTATCACTCTCCCTTTACTAACATGTAAGACCTTAAGGACAAAAACTGGTTTATCCATCTTTGCATTCCCATAGCAAATTGCAGGTAATCAATAAATATTTTTGAATGAATAAATGAATGGAAGGATGAAAAAACTCTGCCCTATAGCAGGCAAAAAACTCTACTTGTTCTTAGCTCATGCCACATTAATCTGATCAATTCTGCCAATGTAACTGATGGCTAATCTGTGGTTAATGCCAAAAGAGATTAGAAGCAACTATTTCAGTTATGAGTTACTTATTACAGGATCCATAACTGCCTTGTCATTCTTTAGCTAACATCCATTAGCTAAAATTTCCCAAAAGGTCTTAATCATAACACAAAAAGAATCTTCCAGTTTCCAAAGTCAGTTACTACAGAATTGCAAAACAATAAATATAATGTCAACTTCTGATAAACGTAACAATCAGGGCTTTCTTCAGGCTGAAGTTCCTATGAACTATGAGAGCATGCATGGAAGCAATGTGAACAACTCTCAGAACCAAATGTGAACGATATCTCAGAATCAAAGAGCCAGAAAGAAGCCAGAGCCCAATAACCCTCAGACCATCATCCTTCTTTAACTTGATGTTGTGAAATCCACATGGTGAGCACTTAACTTACTATAACTGGGTTACCTGTTCTTAGTAGCATAATCTGTCTTCCAGTTTCAGAGTATGTGCTAAATTGGTGCAAACCAGAAGAGAGGCAGTACAACTGGAACAATCAGTAGGTATTTCCATGGGCTAAGAGTCAATTGCTGGAATTTCAACAGAAGCAGCCCTTTAATTATCATTGTAATTAATAATAAAAACGATAAGTAATTTTTTAACCAGCAAGGATAAAATCACTCAACACTCGAAACTGACACACAGTCTCAGTCAGAATTACAGGCTCAATTTTTTAGCTACTTGGGAATCTAACAGCTCTCTTATCATTTTGAGGAAATTAGCCTGAGGATTTGGGAAATATGGTTCGTAATGAGTCACAGAATCCCAGGGTCTCAGAAGGTCACATCTAAGAAAATCATCTACATTCAGTCTCTTCAAAAGAAGTTGATATGCATAAGCATGGAAGTATGTCCAAAATATATTGTCAAGTTGAAAACAATAAACAGCAAAACAATATATATAATATCAACTTTTGATAAATGTAACAACCACAAAAGTAAAAACAATTAAAAATATATTTGCTGGAAAATATGCTCTAAAAAATAAAAATAGAAGATAAATATTCTGGATAAATCCAGAAGAACATACACAAACAGTGATTATTTCTGAGGGAATAAAGTTACATAGTGATTACTAAATAGCCCACGTTATTCCCCCCTTTCTGTATATATGCTGCTTAAAATGTGATTTGCAACTCCTCCTACCAAAATATGGAGTCAGTTTCTCCTTTCCTTGAAACTTGGCTTGCCATGTGACTGCTTTGGCCAAGAGAAGGAGTCAAGGAGTGGCAGTTACAAACCCAGACCTCAAAAGCCTTCCACTTACTCTTGTAGGGCCCTGCTCAGCTACCTTGAAAATAAGCCCCAGACCAGCCTTCTGTGTGGATAAAAAAGTCATAGCCTTTCAGACATCGCCGCCACCCAACCTGACAGCCAGCACCACCAGATCTGCCAATGAGTACATCTTATATCAGTTAGTCCCATTCAATATACCAGCTGATCACAGACATATAAACAAGCTCAAGTGTAATCTACTAAGCTCGGACCAAACTGGCAAAACCACTCAACTATTATGTAGAGTCATGAGCAATAATAAACACTTACTATCTCAAGCCACTGAATTTGAGTATGATTTGTTATGCAACAAGTGTTAACTGATACAACCTAATAATGCTTGTGTAGACAGGACCTAATAATTCTCTCCTACATTGTTTTCATTTTACAATGAGTATATGTTGCTTTTTAAATCAAAAAGTAAAACAAAGATTTTAAAACTATCTTACCATTCAAAGAGAAGAAAACTAAGCTCTGAAGGGGAACTGCCCAGTTGGCCAGAGCTCTGGCTGGAAGTGACAAAAATCTAACTGAAAGTTTGATCAAATCAGCTACCTTGACAGGACTCTTGAGTTCTTGGGTAGAGTATTTCCAGTTTCAGTAAGGGTGGAATTTAGGGGCTCAAATCAGATTTGTCTGGAATAGGTTTTTCTCTTTTGTATTATTTCCTTTCTTCTAGTTTGACTTCAGTCCGAGGCATGTATTCCTAACAGTGACAAGATGGGAGGTTGAGCCACTTCCCATGTGAAAGAGAATTCTCCCTTCCTAAGAATTCTGGCCAAGTCTCAGGATTCACCCTAACTGGCCCAGTTTGGGTTACATGCCCATTTTTCATGCAATCACTGCAGTTCTTACTGGCCAGGCCTGTTCTCATCTCACCACCTTTCAGTGATGTGCACTAAATAGAGAAAGGGCAGTTGTACTCAAAGGAAAATTGGGCTACTGTTACCCTAAGAAGGGGGAAAAAAATAGAGGCTCACAACTCCTAAAGACATTTAACTAATAAGTGACCAACTTAGGACCAACTCCTAGGTCTTCTGACTCCTAGCACAGCACCAGAAAAAGCCATTCCACATCCTGGCATACTATGGTCTATTCATTTCTGCCCTTGTACTCTTCCTCCTATTTGGTTAAAAAAAATTTTTAAATATATATATATATAAAATGTTCTGCTGCTGTGAAACCCCATGAAAAAATACTGTGTTTTCACAAATTAATGTGAAGTAGCCAACACCCATTACAGGGAAGCAACAAAACTTGCATTCACTCATTCCGTAACTATCTTGTGGCCACCGCTACATGACTTAATTTGTTCTATGACTCTATCAGCACAGAAATGAGAAGCAATACATATACTCTAAAATGGGGTTAAGTCTAATGATCATCTTTCAACCCACTGGTTTTGCAAACCTTTCCAAGTAAGAGTGGAAAAGATGCCTTTTCACAGTAGAAACACAGGGAGGCCATCAATTGACTCATGGGATACACTGTCTGTGAAAATAAAAGCTTTAAAGGGGCTTTTATTATACTTAGGTAACCTCATACCTTTCTACTACAGTTTCAAAATATTGACATATTATCACAGTTGCCACAACCTCTCAAAGCAAACCCTCCCAACTCACTGTAAAGAAAAACAAAGACCAAGAGGGAGAAACCAACATGTTCAGTTTCACTATTTGACTAGGTATGTCTCAGCTCTGATCATCCCAGAGTGGAAAGGATTTTGACCTGCGAAGTGGGAGACAGAGATAGTTTTCTTCCGCATATTTTGACATCACAAAGCTGGTACATATTGGAAAATAATTGATGTTCTCACCATCCCCAAATAAAATGTCCTCCTCCTCCGATCCATTTGGTAATTAATCATGGACTGCCTTGTGACACTTCTTTCTCTGGTTATTTAGAACCAGGAATTTATACTTTACTTTTTTTCTGTTTGCTTTATCTGCCAATTAGATAGAGTGACCTGGGGACAGGGACTCTGTGATAAATAGATTATTCTCTGTCTGCTATTTCCAAACAACTGGTGCTAATTGGTGGGATGTTGGGAAGTTTGATGCCAGGGCTCTGTGGAAAAGAGGGTTGAAGTCATTGGTCACACCTGCCATTCGTCTCATACGGTGGATACTGGGTGACCCCAAGTTGGCCAGGCACTTGCCTCCTTGTTAACTCAGCCCCTAGCTCCATTTTCATTTGACACCAACAGCTTCATATTGTTTATGAAACATTAATTTGTTTTCTTTATCCAGGATTCCAATCTTCGTATGAGTGTAGGTAAATAAAAGTTAGGTCAGTACCAATGTATATGCAGGTAATCTTTAAAAATTCAATTTACTTTGTTTCTGATCAGAAAGTTATAATGTGCTTTGTGTAGTAAATCTAGAAAATTAAGGGAAAATTACAGTAATTATAATAAGATAAATAAAAATGACTGCAATTATATCATCCAAAGAAAACCAATGATAATATTTTTGGGTGAGTTCCTTGATAGCCAATTTATTTTTTCTGCTTGATTTCTCTCAAATTTGGTTTATGCCAGTATATATTTTGTAATTATTTTTAATCACTTAACATTGTATCTTAAACATTTTAAAAGTCATCATTTTCCCCCTATATGTGTTCATTCTAAATAATATTCCTTTATAGGGATTTTCATGTGTTGATTTTCAATTTAATTGAGGCTTTATTTGTGTTAAATTATATTGGTTTTGGTAATTTAGATAGAACTTTCTTAACAGCAGTGGGACTTCTCATTGCATCACTATAGTAAATAGAATATTGTCAGGGGTTCTCTTTCCAAACTGGAAAACCAACCTGGATTCAAACCCATCCCAGATAAGAGTCTCCTTCCTATAAACTGTTGGAAACACATATGATCTTATAAGGAGAAGATAATAATAGTTAGGTTATATGTATCTGTTGGAATATAATCTGTAAGCAAATTATATCTTTTTTTCCTACTGAATTAAGAATTTACACTAATGCCATCTGGTCATCTTTTTGTTCCTCTTAATGGTTTTTAGAGTCTCCACAATCTTCAAACCAGAGGGGAAAGAATCATATTATCAGCAGAGAATTGCAGTAACCTCATGGCAGGTGACATGGTCTTCACATTTCAAGCAAGAAGCGTTCCACAGAAGCTGTCTTTTGGGATAAGATCAGGGAGAAAGAAGAGTCAGCAAGAGCTAGAACATTCTACCGATCATCCAAGGTAGGTCACTTGTAGGCATCCTTGTTGTTTTATAGACTTAAAAAGAAACTTTAAACCTCACTTGTTAGGTTTTTTAAGTTACTTAATGTTGATCCACATTAGACATTCCTGAAGTTAACTGTGCATAATAATTACCTGGAGGCTTGCTTAAAATTCAGATTCCCAGGTTGTATCCTAAACCTATTCAATCAAAATCTTAGAAGACAGAAGAGGAAAGCCAGAGAATCTATATCGTCAAAAGTTCCCCCAGGAGATTCCAATGCAACCTATGCCTCAAAACAAGCAAGAGGAATTGAAAATCTCAGTCAATAACTTGTTATTTGGACTGCTTGATTTAATGTCAAGTAAGTTGAGTAACTTATCTTAATGAAATAAAGGTTCCCCCATCCAAGCCAACTAATATATATTACACATTAACACTGTGTTCACCTATGTCCTCAGCCAATGGTTTGTCATTCCTTCCCGGTCAAACTATACGGCTCTGATAACTAGTTCTCCACAACCATCCCAGAAATTTCTGTACTGTCCTCAGCAGCCAACTGGTACATCTAGCAAACAAAAAATAACTAGGATGATCATCCTGTTGGTATAGTTCCAGCAGAGAGCAAAGACAATTGACATTTTAGTTGGCCTACATAGCTTTAGGATGGGAAAATATACCATGTCTGGTTGA
Organism: Camelus bactrianus; assembly: GCF_048773025.1. NCBI lineage: Eukaryota > Metazoa > Chordata > Mammalia > Artiodactyla > Camelidae > Camelus > Camelus bactrianus. The sequence continues at coordinate 21,691,599 of NC_133555.1, read as the reverse complement.
CATTTTGAAATACTAAAAATAGACCAAGGATTCTCATCCACTACTCTCTACTCATGAAGCCCTAGCTCGGTTTCAGCTTGGTCAAAAAGTATAAGGCATCTCCTTACTTAAGAAGCTCCCAGGGTGATGAGGAGAACAGAATTCCAAATAACAAGGGAAAAATAAAAGACAATGCATAATCAAGGGGAAGACTGTGAAGAAAGGATGCTGAGTGTCAGAGAAATTTGGTGAAGAGAAAAACTATATGAGACTTGTTCTCTGTAATTACATTAGCCTTGCAGATGGCAACGTGCCCGCCATTGAGTAGTTTCTCATGATCTTTATTTTAAATGTCTTATTAAATTACCATCTCTGGAGCCTGGGTGGTTTAACCATTTTTGTCAGCTGATATATTTGGGGAACTTTTTTGAAAGCCTGATTTTTACCATAAATCAATCAGAATTCTCAAAAAAAAATCCATTTAAAGGAGTGATTATAATTTGTCCTCTCCTTCTGCCTGTACTAAGATAATTTTTCACCCCAGCAATCCATTTGTGAATTGCCAAAAATACATCACTTTCACAAAGTTTGTAACAAATAATAAAAAAGGAAACTTTGATGAATTATAGCTAGCTTCACTTCACTATGTTACTGTGAAAGAGGATTTTTGTTTCAATGGAATGGAAACATTAGTATTTAGAAAACAAACCCTACTGAATACTACTTTGGATATAAGCATATCTTAAAATTAAATATAACTTCAGAATATTTTTGTTACAAAAAAAGAATTTTTATGCTTATTTAATTCCACCAGTCAGAGAGAAGCATTGTTAACACCTTGGTATAAAACCTTCCAAATCTTTTTCTAAGTGTATCTCTCTCTCTCTCTCAGGTATATTGGTACTGTATAATTGATAAAAATCTTAAAGAAACATTATAAAATTACACAAAATATGCTTTGATAAAGCATCATGCTATAGATACATTTTATAATCTGCTCTTCTTACTCTACATGTGTACATTTTTTCCTAAATCAAAATTTTTCATCTACAATCTTATTTTTAATCAATAACTTGAAGTCTATCATAAAGGTCTGCAAAAATGTCTTTAACCAATTCCACCCTGGCAATTTCAATGTTTTTCATAAACTGCTTGCTACTATATAAAACAATCATGAACAACAAAAATATAAAATAATTTCACCAATAATGATTACATTTTCAGGATAAATTTCTTGATGTGAAATTTGGTGGCCAAGTGTGAACTTGTGATATATATAATACCAAGTGTTCCTGGTCCCTGGCCAGTCCATCTGCCCAAGGTCCTTGCATGAAAGAGGAGTAACTATCAGACAAACCAGCCTTCTATAAATAATACGGATCTCCTGTTCTAGCATACAGCACATCACTTAGCTGAAAGGCCTCCTCCCCATCACAGGTCAGATAGGGGAAGGCCAATAACGTGAAGGGGGGCAGAGCCCTCACCAGGCACATTCCACTCATTCATTCGAGAAGCATGATTTTACAGGTACTTTGTGCCAGGTACTGCGATTGGTGCTGGCAATTCAAAGTTTACCTACTAACATTTGAACAGAGATAATCACAGATTCTAATAACTAATCCTGGAAGAATATAATACATGCTGGGTGAGTCATGTGCAGGGTGCCCTGAAAACACAAAGGACAAGATAACAGGCTCTACCTGAGAGGTCAGAGTCACAGATCATAGTGAAGGTCAACAAATCTGAGCCTAAAAAACCAGAAGTTTTTAAGGATACAAATGAACTTATCCACAAAACAGAAACAGACTCACAGACATAGAATAAACTTATGGTTACCAGGGGGTAAAGGAAGGGATAAGTCAGGAATTCAAAATTTGCACCTCTTGGGGAATGATGGAAATGTTAAGCTATCTTGATTGTGGTGGTGGTTTCATTGGTGCATACAGCTATCAAAATTCACCAAATTGTACATCTGAAATATGTACACCACAATAATGGTGTAAAAGAAAAGGAAGTTTTTTAGGCAAACAAGCAGACAGGGAAAGGACATCAGAGAAAGAGGGAAGAGATATGCAAAGGCTCAAAGGCCTGTGTGAGAATGGTAAGAATATTACAGTGACAGTAAGAAAGCACAGACCTCAGCAGTACTAGGGCTTGAGGATGGAAATGTGGCCTGGGTCAGCCCTCAACAGTCCCTACATGCCAGGTAAAAGACTCAGGGCACCAAAAGGTGTTTAAGAAATCTTCTGAGAAAAAAAGAGTTTTGAGGAGATTTTTCATTTTTAAAAACACAATCTCATTTGACCAGACAGTGAGTGGTTAAACATAAGGCTGTGGAGTCACCTTAAGCTGAAGATAGTGTCTATCTCCCATTTACCAGGTGTCAGGGACCATACTTTCACACAGGGTATCATTTAACAAACTCCCCAATTAAGTAATATTCGACAGACAGAGAGTCAGAAAGGTTAAAAAACTTGTCCAAAGCTACAGAACGGTAAACGGCAGAGTCAAACATGAGCCACATCATTCCTGAGTCAGTACTTTTATCCTCTGTAAACATTTTGTCCAAACAATCCAGATGGCCCACCTCTTAAAGACAAAAGAAGAAAATTCTACATCTTGACAGAAGCCATCATCAGCTTTGAGACAGACTTTATCCAGAGTGATGCTTCTGTATTGGTCCCAGGGATCACAGGCTTCTTAAGCCACACAGAGTGGCCCTGGCATGTTGCAGAACCACCTCTCATTTGAAAGGCTGCACTGGGAAAAGACTCTCTGCTTCTGTAATGCGCCGATAGGAACTGAGTATCACCGCCCGGCAGCATGTCTGAGGCTGGTGACAAATGGAAGCGGAGAGTGACATTTACTGAATCAGGTTGTATCCTCCATGCAGAGGAACGAGGAGCACCAGTAAGCGGGACTGATTCACGGAACCTGCTTCAGCAGTCTGCGAAGACTTTATTCCAGACTCACAGCAGGGAAAAACATACTTAAATTTTACCTGCAGAGCTCTCTGGGAATGAAATCTATCATATCACTGCGGGGGGAGAGAGAGAAATCAGCTCTGCAATTGCGAACAGTGTGCAACTGCTGTCAATATTCAAACTATTCCCTGAATACTTGAGATGCAACCAGCAACATCTGCGCATGCGCCACAGTACTGGCCAAGAGGGAGGGGAGGCTCCACTGAGCAGCAAGTGGCTTCGATGTAGTAGGAAACAGTCTCAGCGCACAGAGAATGAGAGGAGGGCTTGGTGGAAAGCCCATAAACTGAAAATAAAAGCAGGATTCTGAGAGAGAGAGCACACACTGCAACCACTTTCCCTCATGGTCAGCCATTGTCTTCCTAAACTGAGTGTGACCTTGCTATTGCATCCCAGCCTCCTGTGCAGGGGAGGTGTGTCAAATGCAGAGTAGTATCAGAGATAGAGGCGGGCAGGAAAGCTTGAGCACCTAGTTACCACCCCATCCTCTTCTCTAACCTTAGCCTGCATTATACCTATGAGTCCTATCTTTGCTCAGCCTTCACTATGTAGCAGGCACTGTGACAAGTTCTTTGAGTTTGTTAGTTTCACTTTGTAAAACAGCTCTCCCAAGTAGGAACGTTATCATCTCTAATTTACAGATGAGGTTTTTAGTAATTTTCCTGACATCACCCAAGTCTTGAGTAGCTTTGCCAGGATTTATGTAGGGCCTTATACCCTAACCTCTAGACTCTACCACCACAAGTGTTTACACTTGATTCTGCTTTCAAAGGCTGTTGCTAAATTACTATTTCTCCAGAAGGGGTGACGCTGAACCACTATTGATTTCCCAGTTCCCAGGAAATAAGGTCTTTGCAGATGTAATTAGCTAAGAATCTCAAGATAAAAAAAATCTGGAATTTACGGTAGACTTTCTTCCTCTTAAAAGAAGGAGAGAACACAGAGCAACACAGAGGGCAAGGTCACAAGATACTGATATGTGATATTGATTACAAATGCGGACATACTTATTTCCTCTCTGCCTACTTCCTCTTTTTCTGTTCTCCCTAGTGGACTGTAAGCTCCAAGAGAACAAGGATCTTGTGTGTCATGTTTGCCAGTGACTAATCCTACTTAAAACCATGAGCAGCACATGCAAGGCTTTTATTATGTATTTGATGAATGAATGGTTTGCCATTAATACTCTCAGTTTAAGTAGGTATATAGGTCATGAGCTTCTTAGAGGCAGAGCCCATGTTTCATTCATTCCGATGCCCTATTGTCTAATTCAGGGCCTTGACCCAAAGTGAGTATGCAATTAATGCTCACTGCCATGTGTTACAGTTTTATGAACAAGCATCTTGCCTTTTGGAGCAGGTAGACCTGAGCTTATATTCATTAACTGTGTGACTCTGAGAAAGTTACTTAGAAGAACGTGGGTCCAATAGTTGTACCATCAATAAAATTACAGGATTGTGGAGAGGATTACATGATAAAAATCCTGGTACCTAGTGATATCCTAACACTACTTATGAAGTTCTTTATCTTCTATGTCTGGGGTAATGTCAAGCACACAGTTGAGGCTCAAAAATTTGCGCTGAACGACTAAAGAGAAAATCAATGTTCTAGGAGATGGGGGTCCTGGGAGCCTTCAGTCCATGTAGCCAAGTGCATGCAGAGCAAGGCTGTGGTGAGCTGAGCCCACTGCAGTTGGCTGAATAGTGATCTCATCTCTCTCCCAAATTCATGTCTACCCAAAACCGCAGAATGTGACCTATCTGGAAAGATGGTCTTGGCAGATGTAAGTACTTAAGGATTTCAAGATTAAAAAACCATCTGGAATTTAGGGTGGCCTTTCTCTTAAAATGAGGAGAAAACACAGAGCAACACCGAGAGCAAGGCCATGTGCAGACACAGAGGAAGACTTTGGAGTTATGATGCCATACGCCAAGGAATGCCAGGAGGCACCAGAGCCTGGAAGAGGCAAGGATTCTCCTCCAGAGCCTTATAGGGCATGTATCCTTGATGACACCTTGATGTCAGACTTCTGGTCTCCAGAACTATGAGAGAACACACTTCTATTGTTTTAAGCTATCCAGTTTATAGTCATTTGTAATGGCAGCCCTAGGAATCCAATACAGTAATGAATGTAGATACCATTTGAGAAGACAGCTTAACTTAAAATAATAAAAACAGAACAACTGCAAATGACCCATATATGATGCACCTTTTGGGGGGCACGCTTAATGAGTAAAAGTCTTAATTCACAGACAAGATGAATTAGAGAGCAAAGACCTTCTCAGAATGATTCATCGCAGGGTCTCCTTAAGGAGTAAGATTCAATTTAGCAAAATGTGTTTACCCACAAACATTTATCCCACACTTAGCAGAATAAGATGCAATTATAAAAAACCATCGTCCCTGAATAAAACACAGTCCTTTTCCTCACCTGATAAAAACAGATGGCTGCCTTTGTGATCCGGTTTTTTTTTTAAGTGAATTATTTCATTGAAGTATACCCTACATACAGAAAAGTACCCTACATAAATAACTGTGTGATTCAGTGAACTTTTACAAACTGTTCACACACCTAGAATCAGGAAAGAAATAGAATGTGATCAGCATTCTAGAAATCTCTCTCTTAACCCCCTGCCAATCATTCCTCCTCCCTCACCCATGAGAGGTAGCCACCATCTTGACCCACACCTTTGATTAGTTTGGCCTGTTTTTAATATCATATAACAGAATCACACAGTATTTACCGTATTCTGCTTGTGTTGCCCAACATTGCATCTCTGGGGTTGATCCATGTTGTTGCATGCACAATAGTTTGTAGTTTTGTATTTCCATGTAAATACAGCACAAAATTATTTACCCATTCTACTGCTGATAAAATTGGGGTTGATTCCAATTGTGTGGCCATTAAAAATAATGTTTCTATGAACATTCTGATATCTGCCTTTTGGTGCACATGTGAACACATTTCCTTTGGGACAGTCAACACATTAGTGTTGAATTATGAAGGCGTTAGCTATCCATATATACTTTCCACTTTCTGACATACAGTCAATTTGAGCCATACTGAAGGATTTGTAGTGATATTTCACTATGGCTTTAATTTGCATTTTTATGGTAATTAATGCTGTTGAGTATATTTCAAGTACTTTCAAATACTGACTGTCCATTTGGTTATCCTCTTTCATGAGGTGGCTGTACAAATCTTTCCATTTAACAAAAAAGTTAGGTTGCTACCTGTAACACATTTTTAGCTTCAGGTTTTCCACCTAAGTATTTTAGAAAGATCACATGAAAAACATTTTAGCTGGCCGAGTACTGTAAACCAGAGGCTGAGAACAGGAATTTCTATTTTGCTATATGGTTCGATTACCTCCCTTTGTTGTTGGACAGCTGTGTCTTGAGGCTAGAAGTCCATATGGGGCCTCAAAGCTGGAGATATTGTGCAAACACGCTGTGGAATTTCCCTGGAAGCCAGTTGGGAATATTTTAAATCCTTAATTTCCAAGTCAGCAGCCACGACTTCTCGCTTTCCTTTCTCACTGGTAATTTGAATGCAGCACCCCTGAATGTGCAGGGTCCTCTAAAATGCTTATCTTTTTTCTCAGCTTATGGAGAACTTATCCATCAAAGACTGCACTGTCTTGAAAGAGGTGAGGCTTTCTCCAATGTGAATTCCTGAAATGTTCTATGTCTTTTCTTCTAGTAAAAAGAAGTGATTTTCTAATTCTTACTTCACTGTTAGAGGAAATATTTTGTTCTAATAAGTATGACTGGTTGGCTTAGATTGGGTTTCTGTTCAAACTGATGCTCTATTAATCATTGGAATGACCAATTTGAACTAGTATGTCTTTGTTGGTCGTAAAATGATGCAATTTTCCAAAATTCGGGGCTGTGCAAAACCTGACAAAAATAGTAGTTTGAGTTCTCTTGAAGAGGGAAGAAACTTCCATACTCAAAAGAGAGATCACCGTTCCTATCAGCATTTTAGACCTTGGGTTTAGAGGCAGCTATGCAGGAATACCCTGGGGAAAAAATACCTGCAGAATTGAAAATGCAGTCTTCAGGTATTTTTATTAGGTGAATTTCCCAAATATTATTTTGAAATGTTACCTCCAAGACACCCCAGAGCAGGCTCTGTCTCAGGGGAAGCTCCATACAAATCAGTAAGGGCAAATTTTCAACACTTATCAAACCCCTCCCCAGTGACAGACCTAAATTTCTACCTGGGACTTACACCCTGAATCTAGGGCTAGAGATCAAAACCAAAGCTGGTGACAAATAACCTTGTTGGTTCTGCTCGCAAAATATATGGTAATGAAATAATAAAGGATATGCACAAAGATTTGCAGACCAGGATGGTCATCTCAGCATGATTTAAAATGGTAACACATTGCCAACTACCTAAATACTAAACAACAAAAGATTAGAGTTATATATTATGTTTTTCTTATTTTTCTTATATGTGTTTTCTATTTATTCCAGAAAAATATGTATTTATTTAAGTTTTTTTTATTAAGTGATACTAAAAATCAAGTTAGATAACTAAATACAGGAGAGCAATTGCAAAGAAGTATTTCACGGTTAATGCCATTTGCATCAACATGGATGGACCCAGAGATAATCATATTGAGTGAAGTAAATCAGACCGAGGAAGACAAATAGCATATGATATCGCTTCTATGTGCAATCTAAAAAAAAAAAATATACAAATTTTATTTACAAACTAAAGACAGACTCATGAACATAGAAAACAAACTGTATTTACCAAAGAGGAAATGGCAGGGAGCAGTAAATTAGGAATTGGGGATTAACAGAAACACATTACTATATAAAATAGATAAACAAGGACCTACTGTATAGCAGAGGGAACTATATTCAGTTTCTTGTTATAACATATAATGGAAAAGAAGCTAAAAAGAAGATATATATGTATGTATATGTATAACTGAATCACTTTGCTGTACACCTGAAACTAACATTGTAAATCAACTATACTTCCATAAAAATGTCTTAATAAAAGAAGTATTTGATGATCTTTGAAACAGAGCATTAGAATGGAGCCATGTGGGGCTGGGCTTTCCAGTTAAAAGTAACTTCCTTTAGAAAAGGAGGATAATGAAATAACAATAGTGAGGCAGCTGGTTCCTGCAGAGATTCTTGTTTGACAGAAAACAGTAACAACAGATTTGTCCCTGGGCCTAGTGATAGTTAACACTTAAAAGCACTGTTAGATGTCAGGCCATGTGCTAGGTGTCATTGTTATGTGTATCATTTAATTTGGGCAAAGATGTGATGCAGGTACATTTCATGAACACCTCCATCTCCCAGGCAACTCCATCCTTCCCATCTACACTATATCACCTGTCCCCCACTTTCAACCCTCTGAGGTAGGAGTGGAGAGCCACCATGCTGCCCTCCTGTTCACCAGAATTATTACCTCATCTCTGCTAGTCATCTATAGTGTTCTGGACCTTATCCCCTGCCCAACAGTCATGTTATGTACAGCTAAGTCATTCATTCATTCATTCTTCCATTCTACACTGAGTCAAGATCCCAATCCTGGCAGGCCAACTCCAGAGTCAAGCACCTTACCTCTCTGCTCTGTCATGCATACAATTAATTCAATTGATTATAATTGAACTGAAATAGTGGCCCATCAAATCAGGTTCATGAAAGAAAAATGTATTGTGTTAACAGCAACCTTTGGAAATTGTCTGAAAATGAGCCACATAAATGGAGCCACTTTGGTAAGTATATACATACTGAGTTTCTCTATTTGTCAATTTGTCTCCAATCATCCAAAATTATGATTATATACAGGGCTAATAGAGGGCCTTCTGTTCTGGGAAGTAGCATCTCCTCTAGCAAACGTTTCTCTAACCTGCCTTTCCCTCTGAGCTATAATCTCCTGGTCTCCTTGATTCTGCCTGACAAGATTCAAAATGGGATATTATGTTACATCAGACTCAAAAAACATGGCCCGGTATTTGAAAGAAGGAAAGATCCTCTGAGATAATCCCTCCTGTTGTTCCTCAATCTTTAACGTGCACACACATTACCTTTATTAAATAAAACACAGCTTCTGATTCTGCAGATCTGGGTTTGGGCCTGAGTTGTTGCACTCCTAAGAAACTCCCACATGATGTGAGGCTGCTGGTCTAGGGGTCACACCTTGAGTGGCACAGCCACAGAGCCCTCGTTCTTAAACACCCCCAGGTATTTGAGGTACCTCGACGCTGTGAAAATACTGCTGCCTGGTTCTTTCCCGTAGAGATTCCAACTAAGAGATTTCACTAAGGTAGGATGCACCCTAAGGAGTGGGCATTTTTGTTGTTAGGAGCTCTGCATACAAGTTTTTTTAAAATGGTTGCACATTTTTATTGACGTATTCACAGATCATGAGAGCAGGGAATATACTGTGATGTTCAGAAATAAGAAAACAGATATGTACATAAACGTATGACCCAGATTGCTTTCCCTCAGGTAGAATCCCACTCCAGGTAAACTGCTACTTACTGGGCACTTACTAAATACCAAGGACTTTGCTAGAAGGCACATGCATTTCACTTGACTCAGAGACAACTTTCTGGGGCAGGTATCATTATATCCACTGCACATCTGACTCTCAAAAAGTAAACAATTGCCCAAGCTAACACTAACAGCAAGAGGCAAAGCTGGGATTCAAAACCAAGTCAGTGTGAGGGCAAGGTTTGGCAGTGTGTGTTTTTTGTTTTTCAACAATTGTATTGAGGTATAATTGATACACAATAAATTGTGCATAAAGGGGATGATTTGATGAGTTTTGAAATATGCCCACAGTGATGAAATTGTCATCACAATAAAAAATGATTCTATTTATCTCCCCTAAAAGCCTTCTCACGTTCCTGTATCATCCTTCTCTCCCCGTCACCACCCAACCCTCAGGAAACCAGTGGTCTTTCTGTCACTACACCCTGGTTTGCATTTGCTAAAGTTATATTTAAATGGAATTATAGACTATGTATCTATAGGGCTGCTTTCTCTCACTCAGCATATAAATTGTGAGATTCATTCACAATATTGAGGGTATTAATGGTTCTCTCCTGTTTATTGCTGAGTAATATCCCATTTTATAAATATACCACAGATTGTTTATCCATTCTCCTATTGATGAACATCTGGATTGTTTCCAGTTTGAGACTATTACAAAGAAAACTGCTAAGAGCAATCACATAATATCTTTGTGGGAATATATGTTTTCTCATCTCTTGGATAAATATGTCAGAGTGGAATAGCTGGATCATATATTAACTGCATTTAACTTTTTAAGGAACTGCCAGATTACTTTCCAAGGGGCTACACCATTTTACCTTCTTACCAGCACGCTTAGAGAGCTCCAGTGGCTACACATTCTTATCCACACTTGGTATGGTCTAGTCTTTTTAACAATTGTAATGGATATATAGCATATCTTGTGGTGGTTTTAACTGTCATTTCCTTAGTGACTAATGATATTGAGCATCTTTTTCGGTGCTTATTCCAAATGAAAGCTTTTATATTCAACATCACTGTTTCCCAAACAAATACAATGTGATTCTTTTTCAATGAAAATAATAAAATCATACCAATGCCCAAACTTTACTTAAATGACATTTGGGGGTACTTATTTATATTATGTTAACAAAATACCAATATAAAATCAGGCAAACATTTCTTTTACTTATAAATTTTATAGGATTATAAAAATTCAAAACTAAATCCAAACAAAATTAAAAATTCACACTAATATAAATAATAATAGGAGAGATAATGCTGCTAGCTGACCCCAAAATCACCACTTGCAAATTTACTTGAGTTGTTCATATAGTTTGCCACGATATTATGTGGCCGTCCCTTGGCAGGAATTCAGAATGTATGTGTAAGGTCTGCCTTTACTCCTTACGCTGTGACAGTCAAAGTAGTTCTTCTTGGCTCCAAGACCATCACAAAACCAATGCAAATGTGGGCACTGGAATTGCGTGGCAATACTTGATTATAAGGAGAAACAGATGATTCAGAATGTTTGTACTGTTTTGTTAGATTTTCATCAAAACAAAACAAAACAAAACAAAACACACAATACTGAAATACCCTCATAGCAAACAAGTCATCCTCTAAAGACAGGGCTATCAATTCCAAATTCCAGGCTTTGGCAGACACCCTACATAGAAAAGCTCCACATGGGGATAGGAAATTCTGTGCTGTCTTGAGCTGACCAGACACAACCCTTGCACCCTGCATCCAAAACTCCTTGCATCACAGTGCTAGTGACTCAGAGTTTACTGTGTCACTTGATTCTCTCCCTCAAAACCTTCCAAATAAGGCAGAGCATCACCTTGAATTCCAGGTGAGGAAACTGGCTGACAACTCTAAGTGAGCCTGCCATATTCCATAACAGCACCTGGTGGAGGTCAAGACTAAAATCAGTTCTCCCAAACTCAGCTTACATTTTCTCCCCTACATCACACGACTTCCCTGGCATTATTATTAGAAGAAACATTCTGGAGAACATATAAACCTGGGACTTTTTAAATAGCTCTTCTTATGATCAAACAACCAAATGTTTTCCACCCATTTCATTTCCACTAATCCAAAACAGACTCAGTGCCCTTTCCCCTATAATTCATGTCTATTTTTCTTTAGTTGTCTCTTTATCCCCTTCAGTAGGAAACACAAAGTCCCAGGCACACACTGGGCATGACACAATCCAGCTGCCACCCACCCGGCAGCTACTGCTCATCATGTAAAAAGAGAGACCCCTTCCTCCTTCATCTTCATAGAACAAACCCTGGTGTTTTTATAATCATGCCAGTTTTCCATATCCTTGGCACATTCACAAATGTCATTAAGGATGTCACATTGCTTTTCCAGGTGGAACTTTTCAAATAAAGCTCTCAAAACAATTACAATAAAACTGTGACATCTGCCATTCATTGAGCTTTTGTTTCCTGCTAGGTGTTATGCTAAAAATGGGCACGTGCCTCCTCCCCAGGCCATGTCCCTCTAAGGCAGCTGCCAACCCCCCCCCCCATTTTGGAGATAGTGAAGTGAGGTCAGAAAGTGCCAGTGGTATACAGCTAATAACCAGCGGAGCCAAGTATCAGACTCTAGCTTTAAGCACCAGTAACGCACACATTTCATCATTATGCTAATATTACTTGAAGAGTCATTCTCAATTTCCCCTGGAGGTCATAGTTCCTTCCTCTGAAATTGTGTAGCCCTTCAACTATGTCCCTCTTACCCTACTTAGCACTTCTGACCTTACACTATCTTGATGTGTGAGTTGTGCTCAACTCTCCTTGGGAGTCTCATGCAGGGCTTAGCACACTGCTTATCCCCATAAGACACTTTTTGTAAACGTCTACCCAATTTTTTTGGACAGCTGGCTGGATGGATAGGTGGGTGGATGGAGAGGACTCAGTTGCTTTCCTCTGCCAAGCATCCTTATTTCTGGAACTGGCACCCACAACCACCACTACCTAGTATATGAGTGCTCGCTCAACCATGGTGTCTACTCTCTTCCCTGGTCACATGAACAAATGGATTTCTCAATTTCTCTGCAATAGGAATTGCAGCAATTGATTCAGAAAGGGGAGCTGAACCAAGCAAACTCCTTCCCTTTTGCAATATATGGACACAAGTAGAGAAACGTAACTCTTTCTTCTGGAATGGCTTAACTGGGACAGTGTGACTTAGGTATGGTCAGAGCTCATTTTTTTCCTCACCTTGAGAAAAGAGCCTACATGTAGGATGAGAAAAATAGCATTTGAACCCCTGTATTCAGCCAGCCATGCCTGAAGCATGAATCCCCCACAAGACTAACCTGTTAAATGAGCCATGTTTAGTTTACACACATTTGAGTACTGGCCACTTCCAATTTCAAGTGTCCTGAAAAATACAAGAAATAGAAGGCCTAGAAAATGAGTTTTATTTATACAAATCATAACTCTTTGTATTATGATGATGATGATGATGAAATTGGTGATGATATGTGAGAAAGGAAGACATGATACATGAGCTTTAAGCAACTGGCCATCATTCATGGGCCAAAAAGCGTTTAACACATTTTAGACATCATGGCACTGACAGAGGTCCTCTCTTCTTGTCTTCTTTTTATATTCTTATGCACAAAATAAACAATTAATTTTCTCACCTGTATGAAAAGACCAGAAGTAATGCTGATTTCAAGGTGGACTCAAACAATATCATCAAGGATCTGGTTCCTCCCCATCTCTTCAGTCTGATTCTGCCCATCTTGGCTTTAACCTCAGGCTTCACTTGCTGGGCCCTTGGTAGTTCCAAGCTCTCTCTTCCTGGATACAAAATGCCTGCAGCAGTTCCAGCATCACCTCCTCAGATGTTACCATCCAGAGGAAGAAGATGAGTCTCCTCTTGTAGCTCCTACCAAGAAAGTCAAGTTGGTAGAAGTCAAGTTGTCAAACTCTCACAATCACATGATTAAAAGTCGGAAATCTTTTTTTACCAAAGCAAAACCCATGTATGTTACCATGATGAGAGGGCAGAACATACATACACACAGATGCATCTATAGAGAGAGACAGACAGACAGACAGACACAGAGAAGAGCACAAGAATGACAAAAACTAACCACTGTTGAATCTAGGTGTGGAAGGCACATGGATATTCACTTCAGTGTATGATTTTTCAACAATTCTATACATCTGTAGTTTTCATGATGAAAAGTTGGTGAAAAAGAGAAGGTATGGAGGTCATTAGTGCTATTCACCAAGCATTTTTAGCTCTCTGCCTTCTAGGCATGCAGCGAGTTTATACTTCCCAGCTTCTTTGAATTTAGATGTGAACAAGCGGCTTGCTTTGGCTTATGAGATGTAAGTTAGCATCACTTCTGGAAGAAGCTTTGTAGGTCTATTTGTGATTCTCCATGTTGCCACCCCACTGCTGCAGTGACTGAGGAAGCATATGTTAAGATAAAACCTCCCTCACCCTGGGCTCTGAAAGACTGTATGAGAACAACCCCCAGACAAAGCACAGTGGCTATGCAGCCAAGCAAGAAATAGATCTAGGGGCTGTTTGTTACAGCAGCAACCCCTAGATCATCCTAAGGGATAGAGAATAGATACTGTGCAGGAAAAGCAATAGTCCATCCTGTAATAACAGGAAGCTTTAACCATAACCTTTCACTTGCGGACCATTCCTAAATAGGAACTTTCAAGCACACACTTGGAGTGGGGTAAAATATATTGATTTTCTTCTTGTTTCAAAGGATTGATTAAATTGTGGCCCAATACAAAATGTAATGTGATCGTTCTTTTAATATATCTGTGCTGTTAAGTAATATTGGGAAAATGATTCCAATTGCTGTATTTCTTTCCTTTCTATCTGCCAAGAATATACCCCAGAATGGTGTCAGAACAGCTGGCAAGCACCTACACAAAACGCTAGAATCTGTCCTATTAGCTGGTTGCTTTTGACTTGGCAGCAAGGCTGCGGGCAGCCAGCACACTGGCAGGCAGATCAGTGCCCATTAAATCTAACTGTGAGACAAAAAAAAGGGTGCAAATGTACCCAGCCTTTAGGAAGCTTCCAAGGAGAGGTTTTTAACAGGCAAATGGAATTAGAGTGACTTCACCGGCAATACCAACCAGAGAAGTAAGTGACTTCTCTTCACCGCTTAGAGGTCATCTTTCTTAACTACTCAAAACCTACTGCACCAACTTCACAAGCATTACCTATTGTGGCAAGTGGCACTTGATAGGTCAGTATTGGATTTTTTGTTTCGGTAGCTCAAGTGACCTCTCCAAAGAGGAATTATTTCAAAATGGAGAAGTCACCTGGAATTCAAACTCACTAAAACAAAGATTCTCTGAGAATAGAGGAAGAAGAGGTAAAGGGTGTGATGGATGGGTCTATATTAGAAGGAAAGGATCACAGAAATTTTGGTTAATGATGTGAGGGGCAGCATGGAAACAGCTCTCCCCCACCTTGGGGAGCCCATGCCTCATGTTACCCCCTCTGCAATTCCTTCAGCAGCTGTGTCTGAAAACTCTGCTTTTGTCCAGACTGACTTATCAGCCATATGATCTTGGACAAGTTACCTAAAATCTCTGAGCCTCAGTTTCCCCATAAATCAGGGCTAAGGCTATTATAAAGATTCAATGAAATCAAAATGTAAAGAGTTTAGCAAGGCCTGGCACATAGTCACAACTCTCTAAATGTTTAGCTACTAACATTACAATTTTTAGGTCTTCTTTGCAAGGATCTTTGGCATCTATCTGGGTTGGCTAGCCCTTTCCTTTCTAACTCTTTAAGGGTTCAAGTCATTATTTTCCCCTTCTTTAGTTCAAGGACATTACACTATGTGCCAGGCACTATCCTCACAGATTGGTGATGATGATGAATGAGACAGATTTCCTTTTCCTCAAGAGACAATACACAGAATATAATGCAATCAGAAAGTAACTCAAAAAGGGTCATGGCACCAGGGAGGAGGGTTCCAGCGGTCTGACCCTGAGTAGGTAATATTTGAATAGAACCCTCTTCCCAGGCCCTGCTCTGTCCCCACCAGGACCTGCAAACACCACTCCATAGATGTTAGGAAATTAAAGCAACACTTCCTACAGAGCTTTCAGTGCTATGAAAACTGGCCTGAAGAAAAGAGCTCCAGGAGGCATGGGTAAATGCTAAGGCACTGGAACTGAGATCTTCAGATAGTCATGGTTTTCTTGCCTGTGCATTGGAGATAATCATATTAAAAACCATAAGGATAGAGCTTCTATTCTAATAACCCTAGAAAACAATTCCAATTGTTGTATTTCCTTCTTTCTACAATTTCTGCAGTGGTTTCTCACTGCAAGCTCATGTCATAAAGCTTCATTTGACAGTCTCCCTGCATTTTGAATCTGATTTTATAGCTTCAGCAAAACTTGTACATTATACTAATGTGACCATACATCCCAATTTGGTTACGACAGTCTAGCTTTATTCCTGTTGTCGTAGAGTAATTACTAATAGTATTACCTCTCATTTGCAAAGGTGTCCCAGCTTGAATGATAAATGACAATTATACAGTCAACCTGACTTCAGAAAAGCTCTCTAAAATTTATAAAAAACACAAATTTTAAGGGTATTTTGATGCTGAAAATACTTTAAAATTGTAGGATAAGTTGAACTCATTTTCAACTTATCTTAGATTGACATATCATAGATTGACAGTATCAGGGAGATAATAAAATTATTTATCATTTAATAAAAGGCAAATATGCTAGTCATTATGCTAGCGACTTTGTTCATTTTATTTCATATACAAGCTTTGTAGTATCATTTTTGACCAATTTCTACAGATGTGGAAGTGAGGCACAAGACAAAAGAAGTGGCTTGTGGAGGAACCATCAAGGGTAAGTGGAAGTATCCAGTAGAAGGAAGAAAAAGTCATGGTAGCCAGAAGGAAGGGAGAAGATACTAGAAGAAAAAGAGCTCAGCAAATAGGCAAAATGCAGAGACAATGAGGTCTGCTTAGTTCAAGGCCAATAATACTCCTTGGTTAGTACCCTGAAGGAATTGAAACACTAATGCTTCTTGGCTTTGAAGCTTGAATCAAACATTTGGCTCCTCAGATGAAGCCCTAAAGTCCACTGAACCTAGAACAGTGAGATACAAATCCTTGCAATAATGAAGTTTCTTTTCATCACAACTATTCACCTCCCCTGCCCCAAACCCCAGCTTTTACTTGGCCGTATGCCTTCTCTCCAGAGAGCTCTAGCACAGTATCAAATTATAAAGATAAGCATGACTTATAAAATCCAAGAGTCATTAAAAACAGATTTCAGATTAATCATGGCCTACAAAATCCCTGATATGGCTCAGCTGCAGAGGACTCATTTCTCACCTCCACTCAGATGAGTCTACTGGCTAATATGAAGCACAGTCAGTGGATCTGGGCACTGGGAGATGGGTTCCAGTCTCTCCTCTTGCATTATTCACGTTCTCCCTGCTACTAGAGTCTCATTTCCAACATCATGGTTAATCTAAACCCTCCAGATTTTTGCAACTCATCAAATCTTCATAAAGTTTAATTTAACGTAATTTAACGTAACACTGCCCTCTTGTGCCTCACCACGCGAGGGGCCTTTCTGGAGAAAATTATTTGTAATTAAAAATAAAATCTATAATTTCAGCACCTTATTGAACATTATGCTGGGGGGGGGTGTTTCTTATTTATCCCCCTTCATCATTTATCCCAGTCTTTTGTTACACCGGTTTCCATCATTGATAACTGCTAGCCAAGGAAATCAACTCTAAGGGCAGAATTTAACATAAATCCACATGCGATTATTTTAAAGTAGCATATGGACGGAAATAGCAAACAATGAATCCAGGCTGCCCAGGAATGAGGAGTGCAGGAGAAACTGAGTAAGAAATCAGGAAATGAAAAGAAAGTTATTAAATAGACTCGCCACAGCTGGCTTAGTGATTTCAATAGACTTGGTTAATGGGAAAAACAATCAGAGAGCCCTTTAATTGCTTTTCTGCTGAGTTCCTTTCCACATCCCCATGTTTGCAGAGATTAATTAGGAGTTCCAATCACAACCTAAAAGTAAACTCAATAAGACAGATCAGAGAATTTTTTTTTATAATGGTAGTATACTCTTGAGACTTCTAAGCAGTGTGTCTCATAAAATTGATGGTCAGTGGTTCCAGTTTGCAGAAGATTATTTGTAAGGAATACATAATGTAAGGACAGAACCTAACATCCAATTATACACAAATTGCCACTTTTTGAGTCCTATTCCTAGCTCAAAAAAATGGGTCTTAGTATTTTTCTCTTGATTAGCCACTGCTCAGCACTCTGGGCAAGAAATGATGAGTAGGAAAATGATCCCGAAAACAGTGGATTCTCTATAAATCACAAAAGCAAAAGTATGCAACCTAGTTTACCCTGCAAGATAAGGAAACAGACAGGGACTGCATAAATGCCTCTGGAGAAGCACTCTTCACTCTTCCAGGGACAGACCTTCTGAGAACTGATCTACTATTTCCATTTGGTTTTCTAACTCCACCATCCATCTCTGTGATTATCTTAGAAGATGAACACTTTGGCCAGGATAGATGTCTGAGAAATGTACACAGCAGGGATGCCTGAAAAATCAAGTCCATGTGTTTCTCTTCCACTCCCTTACTTATTCCCTATTAGACCATACTTTGCTTTCTGGTGAGGTCTTTTTATCAAGCCCACAAGTTTGGGCTTTGCCCAAGGCTCAGTACATTCCTGATGTCTTGAATGACCAAGAAGCCCCCTTTCCCTTTATCTTCTATTCCCACTTTTTTAAGTATTGTGCCCCCTGCTGGTCTCCTTCACATAGAACTCCATCAGTGCTGCATGACAGACAAGCCAAAGTGTTCAGAAAGGTGATAGCTGGGTCATCTTACCTAGTTAAGCAGATGGGGACAGGTTTCCCCGAGGGACTTTCACTTTCTCGGAGAAAGGGGACCCTGATGGTGGGTAGGGAAAGAGGAAGAAAAAAGGAGAGAAGGACTATTTCCAAAAAGAGGTACAGCAAAGGTGAACATCGTAATAAAAGAAAGAGCTCAATGCGTTGGGAAAATTTTAAAACACAGTTAAAATCAAATAAGTAAGAGGGAAACAGTGTCACAAAACAAACCTGGGAAAGTCCATTCTGTGCCATTTTTCCGAGAGAGAGTAAGAACTCTTAGCATCATTAGACTATCAGGTTTCCTTTTGCTGATTCTCAGTACCTTCGTTCTCAGGGCACAGAGTCTGTACCCAGCAATTCTCCCCACCTATCAAAACTATATCAATCACAGAGCTGATAAAACTCAGTTACATGAACAAGTGACTATAAAAGTGTGGAGTCACAGTAGCTTCTGAAGGCTCAGCAAACTACAGAAGCCATGGAATCTGCAGATGCCTGAGTTCAAGTCCAATGCTTCATTCTGACCTTCCATTTCCTCAGCTGTAAAGCAAAAATAGTAACAGTATCTTTCTTACAAGGCTTTTGTGAGGATTTACAAGATGTTAAAGTGCTCAGCACAGTGCCTTGAGTGTCAGAGCAGAATAATCTCAGCTGTTATTTGCATTTCAATTAGGGACAAAGCTTTAGGCAAAAGGACTAAGTCCTGGTGGCATTCTAGGTGGGAGTGGTCTGGAAAAGGGATAAGCCTTTTGTTCACCTTAGAGTCACGTGCACATCTCCAGCTCAGGCACAATGAAAGCCCAAGTTACCTATCTCATGAAGCAAAGGAGGATAAACTTCATAAACTTGCAGCAGTCAAGGCTGGACTTGCAGCCAGGTGGCCTCGGAGCCAAACCCACCCACCAGTGTCCCCACAGCAATCGTGGCCCAACCACAAAAGAGAGGTACACATAGCCCACAGAGGGGATACCTCTGGAGCACCTAGCTCTGGTGACCAAGAGGGATTGTGCCACTGGGCTGCACAGGACACCTGCTATATAAGGCCACTCTTTTAACACAAGGAGATGTAGGTGATATACCTAATACACAGAAACAAATACAGGGAGTTAGGCAAAATGAGTAGATGTAGGAACACTGTGCAAATGAAAGGACAAGACAAAACCTAAGAAAAAGAACTAAAATAAACTGGAGAAAAGCACTTTACCAAACGTATAATTCAAAGTAATAGTTATAAAGATGCTCACTAAGCTCAGTGAGAATTTCAACAAAGAAATAGAAAACACAAAAAAGAACCAATCTGAACTAAAAGACACAATAACTTAAATGAAAAATACTCTATAGGGAATAACAACAGATTAGAGGATGCAGAAAATCTGGTAAACAATCTGGGACAGTAGTGGAAATCATCAAACTGGAATAACAAAAAGAAAAAAGAATTTCAAAAAATGACAACAGTTTAAGGGACCTCTGGAACAACATCAAGTGTACTAACTTATGTACATTATAGGGGGTCCCAGAAGGAGGAGACAGAGAGAGGGGCAGAAAATCTATTTGAAGAAATGATAGCTGAAATTTCCCTGATATGAGGAAAGAAATATTCAAGTCCAGGAAGCACAGAGAGTCTCAAACAAGATGAACCCAAAGAGATCCACACCAAGACACATTATTATTAAAATGTCAAAATTTTAAAATAAAAGACAGAATCTTAAAAGCAGCAAGAGAAAAACAATTAGTAATATACAAGGGAACCCACATAAGACTATCAGCTGATTATTCAGTGGAAATTTACAGGTCAGAAGAGAATGGCATGATAGATTCAAAGTGTTGAAATGAAAGAAAAAAAAAACTAACCACCAAGAAAACTTAACCCAGGAAGGCTATCATTCAAAACTGAAAAAGAGATCAACTTCACCAGACAAGCAAAAGCTAAAGGAGTGTACCATCACTAAACCAGCTTTAGAAGAAATGTTAAAGGGACTTATTTAAATGAAAAAGAAAGAGCAATTACTAGAAATAATAAAATTATGAAAGAAGAAAATCTGGTAAAGGCAAACATAGTAAAGGTCATGGATCAACCACCTATAAAGCTAGGATGAAGTTTAAAACACAAAAGTAGCAAAATCATCTATATCTAAAATAATTAGTTAAGCAATATGCAAAAAAAAAGATACAAAATATGATGCCAAAAACATAAAATATCGTGGGACAGTAAAAATGTAATGCTTTTAGAATGAACTCAAACTCAAGTGACCATTTACTTAAAATAGACTATTATATACATAGGTTAATGTATACGAACCTCATGGTAACCACAAACTGAAACCTGTAGAAGATAAACAAAAAATAAAGAGAAAGAGATACAAACATAACATTAAAGAAAACCATCGAATCACAAGGGAAGACAAGAGAAGAATAAGAGAAGAAAAAAAGAGAACCAAGTACAAAAAAATCCAGAAAACAATGAACAAAATGGCAGTAAGTACATACCTATCAATAATTACTTTCAGTGTAGATGAACTAAATGCTCCAAAAGACATAGGGTGGTTGAAAGGATGAAAAAAACAAGACCCATCCATATGCAGCCTATAAAAGACTCACTTCAGATCTAAAGAAACAACAAACTGAAAGTGAAAGAATGGAAAAGAGATATTTCATGCAAACGGAAATAAAAACAAAGATGAGGCAGCAGTACTTACATCAGACAAAATAGGCATAAAAAAGACTGTAACAAGTGACAGAGAAGAGTATTACATAATGACAAATGGATCAATCCAACAAGAAAACACATTTAAGTATCTACGTGCCCAACATCAGAACACTTAAATACATGAAGCAAATAGTAACAGACATAAAGGGAAAAAATGACAGTCATGCAGTAACAGTAGGGGACCTTAACATCCCATTTACATCAATGAATATATCATTCAGACAGAAAATCAGTAAAAACATTGGGCTTAATTGACACATTAGAGCACACAGACTTACTAGATAAATATATTAGAGCACATAGACTTACTAGATAAGTAAAGAACATTCCACTCAAAAGCAGAATACATGTTCTTTTAAAGTGTACCTGGAACATTCTCCAGTACAGACCACATGTTAGGTCACAAAAGAGCCAAGAATATACTATGCAGAAAGTACAGTTCTGTTAATAAACGGTGCTAGGAAAACTAACCAGAAGCAGAAGAATCAAACTGGACCACTTTCATGCACCATATACAAAAAATAAACTCAAAATGGATGAAAGACTTAAATGTAAGATGAATCTGTGAAACTCCTAGAAGAAAACATAAGACAGTAAGCTCTCTGACATTGGTCTTACCTATATTTTTTGATATGTTTCCTCAGGCAAAGACAACGTAAGCAAAACTTAACAAATGGGACTACTAAAACTAAAAAGCTTTTGCACAGTGAAGGAAACCATCAATAGAACAAAAAGGCAACCTACTGAATGGAAGATGCTTGCAAATGATATATTTGATAAGGGGTTAATATACAAAATATATAAAGAACTTACTTAACTCAGTATCAAAAAAAAATTAAAAAGGAGACAGAGGATCTAAATAGACATTTTTCCAAGGAAGATGTACAAATGACCAATAGGCAACTCAAAAGTTGGCCAACATCACTAATCATCAGGGAAATGCAAATTAAAACCACAATGAAATACCATCTCACACATGTCAGAATGCTTTATCAAAAAGACAACATATAAGTGTTAGCAAGTACGTGGAAAAAAGGGAACACTCGTGCACTGATGGTGGGAAGGCAAATATATGTAGCCACTACGGAAAACAGTATGGAAGTTTCTCAAAAAACTAAAAATAGAACTACCACACAATACAGCAATTCCACTTCTGGGTATTTATCTGAAGAAAACAAAAACATTAATTTGAAAAGATATATGCACCCCTATGTTCACTGGAGCCATATTTACAATAGCCAAGATATGCAAGCAACCTAAATGTCCACTGATAAATGAATGGATAAAGAAAATGTGTTATTTACAATGGAATATTTTTCAGCCATCAAAAAGAATGAAACCTTGCCATTTGCAACAAGAATGGACCTAGAAGGTATTATGCTAAGAGGTATGAGTCAGACAGGGAAAGCTTAATTCCAACATGGTTTAATTTCTATGTAGAAACTAAAAAACAAAGCAAACCAACCAACAAAACAAAACAGACTCATAGATACAGAGAATACACTGGTGATCATCATAAAGGAGGGGCATGGGAGGCTGGCAAAATAGGTGAGGGAGATATAAGAAGTACAGACTGCCAGTTATAAAATAAAAAGGTCATGAGGATATTATGTACAACACAGGAAATATAGTCAGTAATACTGTAATAACTTTGTGTGGTGACAGTTACTAGACATTGTAGTGATAAATGTGTAATGCATATAAATGTCAAATCACTATGATGCAAACCTGAAACTAATATATTGTATGTCAACTATACTTCAATTAAAAAAAAGAAATATATTAAATGCTAACATATCAAAATAACTAATAATAATAAAATAAAGAACAAATCTGACCACACCACATCCCTAAACTACATCTTTTCAGTGGCATGCCATCCCCAATTAGATCAAGTATCTAACCATTACTGACAAGACCATTTTGATGTCGCCCCTGATCAGTAACTCCATAGAAATCTTTCATAAATTTTAATGGGAACCACATTGCTTCCGGGTCTTGTCACAATGCGGATTCCGATTCAGAAGGTCAAGTCTGGGCTCTAGGATTCTGCATTTCTTACAGGCTCCCAGGTGATGCTCAGGCTCCTTCTTCAAGGACCACACTCTGAAGAGCAAGAGACTACATACAGCTCTCTCTTGTGAGCACTCCAAGCCTTTGTGGCTGCCAATCTGGAATGAGTACCCTTCTGGGCTGCTTTCAAGTATCCTATGAATACTTCAACCCTAATGTTCTATATACTTGAATGTCTCCCTCACAGCTTGTGAGCTACTTGAGAACAGGAAATTCTTTGTCACTTATACACATGGACAATACCCAGTGCCAGGAATGGGTAAACAGACAGATGTGTGGATGAATGGACAGAGATAGATAAGATAGATAAATAGATAGATAGATAGATAGATAGATAGATAGATAGATAGATAGACAGACAGACAGACAGACAGACAGACAGACAGACAGATAGACAGACAGACAGGCAGGCAGATAATGAATGAGTCAGGGGCAGATCAGTCTTCTCATCTAGACATGTACAGAAGTTTTACTTGAACAAAATTCTTAGGAGTTATTTGAAATACATTTAGCTAAATACATGATGACAAAATCACTGTGTGTGATTAAAATCTCACCAAAAAAATGTCAAGCATCTCTAAAAGCAGAGCTCTTCTTCCCAAGAAGGGCACTATGCCCTCTATTTTGACTTCCAACCATGCTAGACAATATAATATGTTCATAAAAAGCCATTTGAGAGTATCTTCTTCCACAGTCTTGTGTGTGGGTGCTTTTATTCACCCTTACATAATCCACAAAGCACATCTCAACTTCTACCACCATAGCTGCTGTGTTATAAACTAAATTATAGTAACAAGATCAGCTAGACTTTATTAAGCACTTTTTACCACCTAGGAACCCTGTCAATCACTTTTAATTACTTTAAGTATCTCTTACAAACTGCATGATGACCCTGATATATGATACAGATGAAGAAACTGAGATTAACGAAATTTAGTTAGATACTCAAGGTCAAACAGCTGGAAGTAGAATGGAACTTGGAACCTAGGACTCTGACTTCAGAAGCCATACTTTCAACCTCTACATCACAGTACCTCCAGAGGAACATGTTTCTGGTCCCCCTGGGCACATCAAAACCTTTGGGACATTCATTTGGACAGAACTTTGGGAATGTTTATCACTGAAAACTCCTTGACAGAAAAACATTTGCATTATTTCTTAGGGAGTCACTCACACTTAACTTAGCCCCAGCTCCCATCCAGACCTCTGGGATTCTCACCCTCCTGGATAGGCTTGAATTTCTACATTTCCATGTCTTATTTTATTAAAGCAGTGGGGGAGAGTCCACGTGTTCTGGTAGTTAGTAAATGACACATTAAACCACCCAGAGAATTCCACAAATCCTAAGTCTCCCCCAGACTAAAGGTGCTTTTCTTAGTGTTACTTACAACATCTGGAATGATGATGCTTTCAGGTAAAAATCTTACACTCTGCAGTTGTCCTGTTGTCACCCCTATGGCTGCTGCTAAGACTTCTCGTCATCTGAGATTTAGACTAACTCAGTTTTAACCCACAATGACACTGCCCTCCCAGTGGCTTCTGCACTTCCCCATCTCTCCTATATCCCCAGATTCTGTCTGTGTTCTGTTCCCCTCTTTGTCAACTCAGATGAGAATTTAGGCCCCTTGCCAGTTTCTACAAAAGCAATGCTGAGAACAAGAAAGAATTTATTAGAAGACAGGGGACCAAGAGAACAGTCACATCAGGGCTCCTGCCACACCACCAATCTTTCTCCTTACTGCCCTTCCCATTGATCACCCAGAGAAGGCAGCCTAGTCCGTCTCGAGTATGCAGAATAAATACACCAGACATCTATGCTTCTATAATCAGAAATATTTCCCTCCTCAAATTCATATGTTGAAATCTAATCTCCAGTGTGATGGTATTTGGAGGTGAAGACTTTGTGAGGTAATTAGGTTGTGAAAAGCCCTCAAGAATGGGATTAGTGCCCTTAAAAGAAGAGGCCAGAAGTTTAGTTCTCTCTTTCTGCCATGTGAAGTCTGCACTCCAGAAGAGAGCCCTGAGTGGAACGTGGGCATGCTGGCACCCTCATCCTGGACCTACAATCTCCAGATTTCTGTTAATTTTAAGCAACCCAGTTTATGGTATTTTGTTACAGCAGTGCAAGCAGACTAAGAATGAGAAATAAATGACTGAAAGAATTTCCAGATGTGTCTATGGCTAGTGAGCAATTACTGAGAGACTGTCCCACTGAAAATCATAGCCTTATAGCCAGAGAATTCCAGACTTTGTTTTATCTGTCAGAACCCAAACCAAGTTTGGCTCCATTTTCTTGGCAGCAGTAAGATCTGTGATACATTTTCTCCTTCCATCCCACCCTGAATTCTTCCCCCTACCTCTGTCCCCAAGCTTGGGTGAAAACTTCCTATCTATCCAACCACAAGGGAATGGTTAAGTGAGTTAAATCATACTATGAGGTCACTGAAAAGATGGGTTAGGTAGCTCATCCTTCTAGAGAAAGATGTTTGTAACAAACTGTTAAATCAGGTTGTAAAACTATATTACAGAATGCCCATTTTGGTAAAGTATACATTTTATATACTAAATGTCCAGACCTGTGGTTTTCATCTGCACATTAGACCTTAAAAAGCCATCCCTGCCCAGGCCCACTCTAGACCACTGCAATCAGAATCTCTGGTAAAGAGGGATAGGCATTGGTATTCTTTAAAAGCTCCCCAAGTGATTCTAAAGACATAAACTGATATGTTTATCAGTGACTGTTTCTGCCTGGTAGGATCGCTGGTGTTATTTTCTTCTCTTTGCTTATCTTTGTTTTCCCTCCTATAAACATGTATTGCTTTTTTGATAAGGAAAAAAAAACATACAATCAAAGTGGTGGTGGGAAGGAGGGGAGAGTGAAGGCAATTCTTTAAAGTCAACTAGCCCCTTCTATGAAGGGATGAGCATCCTTTCTAGTAACACTTGCACACTGCACTATTTAAACTGCAATTCCACAGGAGCCAGGGGCACAAACACACCATTGTGTGGCAGATCAATGCCAACCAGTGAAGAGATCATTAAACAACACACTGGGCAACTCTAAAACACTAGATTCATTTTTTAAGTTTATTAACCTTCTTGTTAGTAAAAGCTGGGCTTTTTAACCACCAACTGCCATCAGACCTTAACCAAAACGAGACACTGTGCTCACAAGAGTCCCCAGATAGTCCACAGGGCTGTCTGACAATGAAGCAGATGTCAATGACTACTCTATGGACAAGCAAATCCAGTTCTCTCCAAAGCACCGAATTTGAAAATAATCTGAGTTGTCTCTAGAGTTCAAGATGATGATAAATTTAAGGTGTTACATAAGCAGTGGGGTAGACAGGGAGATCTGGAAAGGTCCACATTTGCAGGGCCCAGGGCAAAAGTACAAATGGAGGCCCTCATCCTCTGTTTCTATTTTATAAATCAAGCTAACAAACTTATTCAGTTGAATAAGAGGAGACTAAAGAGATAGGACAAGCAAATGTGATATGTATCCAAAGATTAGATCCATTTACCATAAAGGACATTAATGGACCAACTGAAAAAACTTGAATGGGGTGGGTGGATTAAATAATAGTCATTTATTAATTTCCTGATGTTGAGGGTTGTATTGTAGTTATACAGAAGAATGTCCTAGTTTAGGTCAACTATAATCTAAAGTACTGGGATGGGGTGATTGGGCACTGTGTAACTTATGCTCAAGTGATTCAAGGGGGAAAAACAGTTCTGTGTATGGTATCTTCAACTTTTCTGTATGACAGAAATTTACAAATTGTTTTTAAACAATCCTCACCCTAAAATTCCACCGTTGTTGATGTTTTCACTAGAAGAAAATATTACCTTCTCTTGGCTCCTCTTTTTAAACTACTAAAATTCCCGAAGGAGAACAACATATTCTACTGTCTATGATTGATTCGTTCATTCATTCAACACAATTTTACCCATCTATCCAATAACTGGTTTTATCACCTATTATGTATGTGTCAGCAACTATGTTACACAGAAGGGATACACTGGTGAGCAAAATTAGTCTTGATCCTCGCCATTTTAGGCTTTTGATCTAGTAGAGAAGACACAAATTAATCCAAAAGTCAAACAAACAACTATCAAATTTCAATGGTGACAAATATTGTAAAGAAATATGTGATGCCACAATGGAATATAATAGAGGAAGTGACCTAGTTAGTTTGTTTGGGGCACTGAAGATAAAAGGGTAAGCGGGATGTACACTCATAGCACAATAAGGAAAAAAACATATAAATTAACTTTATTATGATGTGATATGTCTAATAAGAGTAACGTGAAAAAATACGTTCAGAGCTTAAAGAAAGGTTTGATCTTAGTGTGATGATCAGGTCATGAAATAATGGTCCCCTGATCCCTACCTTGAAAACTTAGTAGGCAAAAAATACATCCATATCCAAGGGATTCGTGTGAGCAAAGGTAGTAGTGGTTGGCGGGTGGAGGGGGTCAAGACTTGTTAAGAGGTAAATATCACAGTACACAATGTAACACAGAACAACCTCTCTGAGAAAGTGTGGTGGGAGCTATGGCATCCAAAGCAGGTTACAACTGGATTGAAAAGAAGCAAAAATTTGACCTTTTGTTTTTCTAGGCAATGTGGAGCCACTACAGTTTGTAAACAGTAGAGTTATTTAGCCACTCCTTTGTCTGTGAGTTAACTGCACTCATCCATAAGTTGAGATTCCAAAATTCTGAATGAGTCTACAAGCCTTCCACCTAAAAAGGTGACTGTCAAAAAGACTCCTGAGAAAAGTACAAGATGAAATCTAACACTCATTGCTGATGTGGTCACCCAGTTTTAAATGACACAGTCTCGTTCACCCAGTGTCCACTCTACCACCACAAATGGCTGAACTGTCCAGACTCTCACCCACAAGGAGCTCCAATTTCTACCTGAAGTGAGCCTCTTCAGAATTCCTCCCACAGTGAAATGCAGATTTCTTTCACCAGTGAAATGTGAATTTCTGTGAGAAATAAGATGCTATAATCCCTGTGATGGTTTTTACAAAGAGAGATGCTTTCTACATATAAATTCAGGAGGAGGCACACCATAACACATTAAGTTACTAATTATGAGTCAGAACTCTATAATGCAAGTGACAGAAACTCAAGTGAAATTGGTATAAGCAAAAGGGTATCCTACTGTCTAACACAGGGAACTATATTCAGTACCTTGTAATAGACATAATAAAAAAACATGTATATGTATGTATAATCGAATCACTATGCTGTACACCAGAAACTAAGACAACATTGTAAATCAACTATACTTCAATAAAAAGGGAGGAGGATGAATAGGATCATGTAATTGAGGAATCAAAAGGTTAACAGACTTTGGCATAGTCTGAGCCAGAAGTCCAAGCAAACTCAAATGAATTCTGCATCTCTCTCCATTTCTTGTATCTTCCCAAATCTGTATGCCGTCATTTTGAGATAGGTCCTCTCTTCATGGTGGCAAAGCATCACTAGTAGTCCCACATTCGTATCTCACATGTTTAGGATTCTTGGTAGTAAAAACAAGCCTTTTTTCATAGCTTTTGCAGAGGAGCCTTGTGGGGTGGAGAAGGAAGACTCTACAGATCTAAAAGGGACCAAGTGCACATCTCTCAACCAATCACAGTATCCAGGGGGACAGGTTCATCTAATTGGTAGATAGGAGTCAGCCCAACTCAGACCATAAAGAGACTCAATAGAAAATTAGAAACCTGTATAGAATGTTCCAAGCACTTGATCCTAAGTGGTAGAAAATCAGCCTGTGTACATTTACAGGATGAATCAACCTTTCTGAGAGTTACCAGTCAAGAACTTTTCTCTTCCCTCCAACAGATAAAAAGTCCAACAGACAAATTCTTTTGTCAAGGAGCATTCTTTTGATGCTAAGACAAGCAGGTCTCACACATGAAGCAGCTGCTAGGCATGACTTCATTACTGACAACCGTTTTGCTGTCTCCTCCTTCTTAACAAGCTGAGAGGTTCTGGAATAGTTCTCCCATGAAGGTTTGTTTTTTGTTTTGTTTTGTTTTGTTTTGTCTTATTTCTTTTTCAGTTGGCAGTTCAGAAAAGATATGTTTTGGGTAAAAACAATTTCTTCTCAGTGAATAAAAATAAAAATAAGGAGGAGGCTTGACTCAAACATGTTTTACAAAAATTTAAACTCTCAAGATACAAGACTTTATCATCTTTTGTATGTCTCGCTTCGGCATTTGGCAAGAAACACTTCTCTGGAGGAACGTATGCTTACTTTAATACTTTTCAAAAACCTGACTTGATCTAAGCCTGGATCTCTTAACAGTCACTTGAGAAATTATTTGCATCTGTTATGATGCAGAGGGATAACAATCACAAAGCTTAAAGCCATCTGAGCAGTGAAAAATCATGAAATAGTACCAAGGGAAGCCCCAGATTTTCTGGTTTTGTTTTATGGGCAAAATTTTTCATTCCATTCTACAAGAAATAGAGTCCCTCCAGGCTGTTCCCCTGGTAGACAGATTCATTATTGCTGAGAAATCAGAGCGTGGTTCCCACAAAATACTAAGGGCTGCAGTGTTGATTGTATTTATTAAGAAACTAAGGATAAAATATTGGTTGCGATGTTTCAGAAATCACACAATATGATCCATGGGCGGCAATAACTTTTACAGGTGGGGGAGGGCTACTGAGACTGGTCATCAGAGTGGCCCAGGAAAAGAAAGAGTTATTTGCTGTTAATGAAAGGCCTTGTAAATTACTGACTTAGAGGTGATACAGAGAGCAATGAGACATCGTCCAAGGACTAAGAAATTAAAAGTCATATAAAATGAATGTCAGAGAGCATAAAATCTAGGCCTTTGAAGGTTAGTTTTTCCATATGTATGTATGTAACAGGGAAAAATTTTTTTTTCCTACAGAAGTGAAATAAAAACTCAATGACCCAGCCTGGTCACATACTAGTTGTACAAGCTTGGGCACATTTCACAGTCTTCCTGCTCATCTCTAGTTTGCTCATCTCTAAAATGGGGTTAATAATGGTTGCCACTCTCACAGGCCAGTTGCATAAAAAGCACTTAGAATAGTCTTTGCTATGGAGTAAGATATCAATATTACTACTGATACTGCCACATTGTTATTAAGCGAGTTTGCCATGAAATCAAAAGTACAAAAGACAACATGAAGTGGTTCCCAAATAAAATAACATTAGCCAAGGAGGAAAAGAATACAGTGTATGAAGGCATTGTGATAAAACATCTTTGAATCAAATCCTCTTCTTCAGATCCAGCAGTGCTAAGGAAAACGCCTTACTGGCATTTCCCTTTGAAGTGCTGATTATTTGAAGTATTTTTTAAACAAATAAAATAATGGAAAGCAGATTATATGAATTGTATATGACCAACTTCAACAGAAACAGGAGTCTATGTGCCTGGTCAGTATACAAAGGTGACTCTGCTCCTGGACTTGCGTAAGAGAATAAACTGTATTTGCCTTGGCAGACAGAGCTCTTTGTACAAGAAACTGTGTGGATTCTCCTCCCGTTTCTCTGACATTTCCATTTTTACATCCTTGGCAAGGTCCTCTATATCCACTTGCCTCTTAATTTATATTGTTCCCGAGAGTACCACTGGCTGGATAGATGTACTAGTTGGGTCTCTTCACTTGCATGTGGCAGGACCTTACCTTGGTATGACTTAAACTCAAAGGGGTATTACTGTTAAAAAAAAAAAAAAAAACTAAAAAAGTCAAGGGGTCTATGGGAATCAGCACAGTGGAATCCAGATGTCAGATGGTATCCGTCAGGAATCTGTTCTTAAACTCAACTCTGTTTTCCAAGATGGTGGCCGGCTCTCCTCACAGCTGCACGTTGACCACCAGATGCTGATCTACTTAGCAACACCAGCAGACAGAGAAATGTCCTTTTTCTAACACTTCCATCATATATCGTGGGGCTGACTCTTACTTGACTGACTTAGGTCCCATGTCCATCACTAAATCAATCACTATGCCAAGGTGAACGAAGGTATATTTAGCCAGACCTGGATTACATGCCCATCTCAGATAACAGGAAGTGGGAATCAATGACATCCAAACTACCAGAGAGTGGGGGATACAGTAATCCAAAGGAAAGTAACATGTTCTATTAACAGAAGGGATGCTGTGCAAGCAGAACAATGATTGCAAACACCAGATCTTCCTTGGTCTGGCCCCACCCTGTTCTCCCACCCCTCTGGACACTCCCAGCTAATGATACCCAAGGATACCCCTCTTCTCTTCCATCCCTCAAAAAGGTAATCTTCCCTCATCCTGTAAGACTCTGCTCAGGTACTACTTCCTCCAAGAAGTCTTCCCTGACTATTCACATCACTACAACCCCAGGCTGGATTAGAAGCCCCCAGCAATCCTATAATTCCCTTTGCTTCTATCACAGTACTTATCCATTTATGCACTAGTTTCACTCCTCCACTAAACTCCTTGAGCTCAGGAATGATCTAACTCAATTTCACATCCTCTGAATTTAGCACAGTATCTCACATCTAGTAGTCATTCAGTTAGCCTTGTTGAGTCAATGAATTAATGAAAGAAATTTCAACATAAGGTCAGATGCCAAATAATTATACAAACACATACACAAAGACATGGATGATTTCAAAATAGTTAACAATCTGCAAATTCCCAGGCCAATCAGAAAGGGCACTGGCTACAGGACTGGGGCAGGGACCTGGAGGCACCCTCCAAGGGCCAAGTTTTGCCACTTCAGCTGCTGAATCATGGGGAAAACAAGGCATTGGGGAAGGGGAGGGGGACAAGAGGAGCACCTGAAGACAGCAGCTATTTACCAAGTGCTACGGAAATACTTCAGCCTTTCATCAGTTAGCATAGCTGTACTGGTGCATACGTGGTGACTACCAGCTATTTATATGTTTGTGTGTATTTATATATATAATATAGTTTATATACATATGTATGTATGAAATATAAGATTTCTATCAGTTTTCATTTTACACATTCTCTTATCAAAAACTTCCAATGGTATCCAGGTATTCAGATTTCTGAGAAAGGTATCTTTGCCAGGAAAAATACAGTAAGTCTTTCCCATTATTCTTTCCATCAAAGAGGACTCTGCTTTGACTTCAGCTCCCAAAGCAGTAGTTCCTGAAAGATCCCCTGGAGATGGTTCCCAGATGAGGTTACTCTCCATGGCCCTCGATCCTCTCATAAGCAATCTAGTCGTACTCATAGCTTCCCCTGAACTCAAGTTCAAAACTCTCCTCTTGAAAGATGGAACAAACACTACGAATCTTAAGTGATCTAAAGGTAACCAGGGCTGGACAAACCTTCAGGGAAGCTAATTTTACATTCATAAAGGAGGCGGCAGTGGTCAGGTCCTGCTAGTAGGTGAATTTACAACATATAATTCTTTCAGAATGAGATATGCAAATTAAATCAATTAAATCCTGGCTGTGCTTGGCCATTCTAATGCGCACACTCATCGCTGCATTAATTGAAACAGCGCTGAGGAGTCTTAAATTCAGGGTAATAAGTTGTGTCTAAGATAATCAACAGGCAATTCATTCATATTAGGGCTGAGAAGGAAGAGCTGATTCTAAATCATTCAAGAATCCAGCACTGCATGCAGGAAAGGCTAGTCACGTGATGCTGATAACCCAAAAGGAGCTCCGTTTTTCAATTCTATTGGCAAGAGGCACAACTCGCTCAGGAGAGGAGCTGTTTTTTTTAATTTCTGGACACTGAGCAGGCATGAGGGTGAGGAAGAACAATGACAAACCTTGACTTAGCGAGAGCTCAAGAGAATAAAACGTCAGAATACAACTGGGCCAGAAGCTAGAAGTCAAGCCAGAAAATGGCTCTACCACGTACCATTACTGGCTCAAGACAGATGCCTGGGTATCATCCTATATTCCTCGCATTCTAATGATCCCTCTCCACCAGCCAGTCCATCACTAGATCCTCATTTTTTGCCACCTAATGATGCCCTTCATCCATCAGCCTCTCTCAACCTCTACTAGCATCACCACCCTACACCAAGCCATTACCATGTCTTCACCAGACTTTTGTAACTGCTTCCATACTAGTGTGCCTGATTCCACTTGTTTCCCTCCAATCCATTGTCCTTGGAGAAGCCATAGTGGCTTTTATAAATAGAAATCAGATCATGTTAACACCGTAAAACCCCTCAGTAGTTTCCCACTGCACTTTGAGTAAAATCCAAACTTTTTTTTCCCACAGGAACATACATATATTTGTTTTCATATTCTTCTTCATCGTAGGTTACTGTAAGATATTGAATATAGTTCCCTGTGCTATACAAAATCCAAACTTTTTTAAAATTAAGGTATAGTTGATGTACAATATTATACTAGCCTTAGGTGTACAACATAGTGATTCACAAATTTTAAAGGTTATATTCCATGTATAGTTACTATAAAATATTGGCTATATTCCCTGTGTTGTCCACTATATCCTTGTAGCTTATTTATTTTATACATAGTCATTTTTATCTCTTAATTCCCTACCCCTATCTTGCCCTTCATTTCCTTCCCTCTGTCCCACTGGTAACCACTAATTTATTTTCTATATCCATGAGTCTGATTCTTTTTTGTTATATTTACTAGGCTGTTTGTTTTGTTTTTTTTTTTTTTAGATTCTACAAAAAGCCAAACTTAGTATCATCATACAGTTGGCCAAGCTTAATGCTCCCCTTCCTGCCTCTCTAACCATATCTGGTGCCCAATATCCCTATTCCTCCTCCCCGCCCCTACTCCCCCTCTATGGTCCTCCCTTACTCACTAATTATAGCCACATTAGCCATTTTTCAATTACTCAAATAGACCAAGCTCTTTCCTTCCAGGGCTGTTCCCTCTACCTAGAACATTCTTCCCCACTCCCACCAGCCTCATCCCCAACCTGTGTATCACTGGCTCCTTCTGATCTTACTGGTCTCACCCTAAATATGACTTTCTCAATGAGTCCTTCTCTGACCACCCTACCCAAAAAACATTCTTTCCTACTCCAAGCCCAACACCAAGCAACACCATTCCCCAAAAAGAAAGTTCACTACCTTCTTCCAGGGTCTCCACATTATCCCCTTTAGCTTGTCTCAAGAGACCGAAAAGCAGAAATCTGCATTTCTATCTTGGCTCTCTCAAGTTCATCATGCTGCTAAAGTTGCAGTAAGAGATTAAAAACTCAGAGATCTGCTCCTGCTGGGATCCATTTCCTCTATCAGCAGGCATGCTCCAAAAAGGGTAGCATTCAGATGGCAGGGGACCCACTTGAGCTGATTTGCTTTCAATCCAGTCAACAAGGCGAGGCAATTTAGCCTTCCATTTAGTACCACTTGCTTTGCTAAGCACATTCTAACAGTTTTAATGACCTAACACAGGGAGCACTCTATCTACAAAGAAGTTGACTGGTTGAGAACTTTGATTTTCCCACTGGAGACCTCACTATTAATCCATGATTTATTAAGCCATTAGTCAAAGATTTCAACACCCCAAACACGCTGTCATTAATACTTAAGCTAATGTATCTCTCAGCTTTCTTTTCCCCTCTTGGAATGACTTCTAGGGGCTGCTGCCTCTGGGTACCTGCCCCAAGAACCAATGGCATCCCCATCTCACCTCCTGTTCTACACACACTCTTCAGCCCTGAACTCTGATTTAGCCAAAGAGGCCTTAAGAGAAAATCAAAGTCTTGATCAAATTCCATATTTCTTCATCCTACTTCACCTGCCTTGGCCCTGTAAAAGTTTTTATTATCTCCAGTGGCAACTTTCCATTTTTCTCAACTGATTATCCTAAGCCACTTAATCAGATCCATCGTCTGCAAACTCACTCATTTTTCCAAATATGCTTGAGAACATGATGCAAAAGAGGCCTATACGATGTATGCCCCCTCTGACATAGTCCATCAAATTGCTCATTTTGTATAGTTTTTAAATCTTTTTTTTTTAAACAGAACTTCTCTCTTTTTTTATCCTTCTCTAGGGTTAAAGAAGTGAAGTCTGGGGGTGGGGGGAACAACAATCAACTTCTTATTTCCACTATCATATTCTGTTAAAAGATATTTTCTTCAGACTAATACTAGTATAGATAATAAGCATCATTCTAGAATTTAACTTTCCTTCTTTCCTCTCTCTCTTTTGGCATTTATTCCCTTTTATCAATCAGAATTCCTAATTCCAAGCAACCAAAATGAACTCTCAACGTCTGGAGGTAAAGTGGATTTTACTGGAAAGAAACTGGAAACAGGGTATCAACCAGAGATTCAACAGCAAGGACTAGAAAATGCTAAGTAACCATGAGACACTGGGAAGCTGGGTATCAGAAACAATTTGGCTAGTTACTGTCCTCACAAACCTCAAAAGACATCCATGACTACAGCTGCTGGTGTCACCCTATGTGCATGCTAACGGACCCCTCCCTCTTCTCTGTGTCCTTGCTCAAGACTTAAAGTCCTTGGTGAGAGAATATGATGGGCTGAGCTCGCTCATGTACACACACAGTACCAGCCAGGAAACACGAAGACAGGGAAACTGGTCCCAGGAGTGGATGCTGTGGTACGTTGAAAGCTCCTCCCTGCAGGGGTCAGATCCTCAACCCCCAGCTGCTGGGGATGTTGCCTGCTGATGGCTCACAGGTGAGTCCCTCCCCAGGAATCATCCTCCACTGGGAAGAGCTGCCTCATCCAAGGGTACACCCTCTACTACGGGCAGCCAGTATTCAATGCTGTGTGGATACAGAGACTCAAAAACTTGGCCCCTGTGCCTCAACTGGGGACATCTCTGAAGGACCATTCCAGACTCAGTGTTTCTTACAGGGTTGGTTGACATGTCTATGCAAACTTCATCACAGTTCAACATCTTTCTAGGCACTCCGGTTCTCCTCTCTCCCTTACGGTTGTTGTTCCTAATAGTGAACCCAAGTAAACCACACACAGGCAAATGTCTGTCTCAGGGTCATCTCCAACCTATAACGGCCCCCTTCAGTTTCCTAAAAAGAACTACACTTGACAGGAAAATCTGTAGTAAATATAACAGGGCTTGGATTTTGTGTAACCAAAGAAAATGGCATATATTCATTTCATGTTCAAAGACTTTTACATGCAAGATGAGATGCTGCCATTAGCAAATATTTTCCAGTTTATAGGTCAATTTTTTAAATTCTAGAAAATTCCTAGCAAGTCAGATGAGTTTCCTTACCCCACTCATCCCCTCCCTTCCCCATTCTCCCTCCTGTATCTCACTCCTTACCTATATATTTCTCTATCTCTCTATACAGCTATCTCTGTCTCTAGAGATGGTAACAGTGGAGATGGAGACAGAGAGAGAGACAGCAACAGAAATAGTGATACAGGGACAAAAGAGAGAGACAGACAGAAGAGGGACCAGATACAATTTTACTTCCATCTGTCCTCATGATCTTCTCCCTTCCTGGAATTCCTTCTCCTTTCCTCTCTCTGCCAGTAGAAATCCTACCTATTCTTATTTATAAAATCAATCCCTCACAACTGAAAAGCACTTGGAAAGTTTAAAGTGCTTTAATATACTTTAACTGATTTGATTTCACAAAATCACTATGAAGAAGGCAGAATAGATACTGCTATTCCTGGTTTACCGACAGGGAGATCTGTCTTGGAGATGTGAGATGACTCATCCCGATTCATTCCTCTGTCGTGTCCTTTGGGAATCCTCCATCCCAGGTTGGCCCTTCACTAAGCTACTGAAGTGATTATAGTTTGCACACCAAACTTGATTGACAGCATCAAGTATCATTCTCCTGATATGTTACTAAATAGTTACTAAAAATGTATTTAGCGCTGACTACATGATGCAAACCCATATATATATATTTCAATCACATCACCTTTTACAAAACACCAACTAATCCTTTTGGCTTTCCATCAACCGTGCATCAAAAATAGCAGCCATTTGTATGTCTGTGATTGTTACAGATCATCACAGTCCATTAACATATACTATACTGTATGTATTACCAAGATACAGTATCCTATAAATTAGGAGAAACTCTTATTTTGAAGATGTATTAACTTCAGCCTGGAGAATAAATGACTGCCCAAAGTCACATAGTCATAAAGTAGAACGGGAACTAAAATTGAGTCCAGATCCAACATCTCTTCCTCTAGTCCACAAACAGGGTTACTTCTACTCAAGTTAGATTTCTCTCAGCCCCAGGTGAAAACTCTGGGGTGTACAACAGAAAAGAAGAGGTTAGTTAATGTTAGTGTCATTTTAGCAAAGGTTCAAAGTTATTTTGGTTCCCAGAAATGGAAACCCACTCAGACTGCCTTAAATGAGAAGACCTTTGTTTTGTTTTGTTTTGTTTTGTTTTGTTTTGTTTTGTTTTAAGAACCAGGAGTATCTTACAGAATTTTAAGCCTGTTGAGAAACTGAAACTAGGAAAGCTAGCTCAAACCAAGAAAGCTATTTCTGTCCTGCCCTTGTCCATCCTTCACCACCATGCTGGCTCCTGGCCTCTCACTTCTGCTTCTCTTCCATGTGTGCACATTCTGCTCAAGCCCAGATTTCTCTGCTTCTTCTTAACCATAACTGAAACACAGCTGCTTGAATGCCTGGCACTGCTTCCCAGTTCAAATGCCACCAAATAGCTCACTATCATCCCTGTGTCCCAGTTTCAAGAGCATCTGATTGGCTGAGCCCAACCAATGAAAGGACTCAGTTTATTCAGATGTCTATCCTCTTCTGAGCTGCTGCAATCATGGAGGAGTATAGTTATGTAATGTAATCATGATTGCAGGGTGTCACTTTATGTGCAGAGACTGATGATTTTTCAGAAGGAGCAGCCCAAAAGTAACTGCTAGAATAACCCTGGAAATTAAAATGATGGCCTTGTACCAATCATCTGGCTTCTTCCAAATATCTCAATGATGGGTATCTCCATTTATGCATTATAGCAATCTATCCAAAAAGAGATGTAAGTCTTACCAGTGCCACAGCCATGGAGGTATACCACTCAGATCTCCCTTCAAGAAAGACACTGGCATCTCAAAGAGATAATTTCACACCCATGCAACAGTATTTACAACAGTCAACAGGTAGAATCAACATAAATATTCATCAGTAGATGAACAAATTTAAAAAGTGTCATATATACCTATGAGGATATATTATTCAGCCTGAGAAAAGAACGATATTCTGAAACATGCTACAACATGGATGAACCTGGAGGACAGTATGCTAAGAAAACTATGTCAGTCATGAAAAGCAGATACTGCATGAGTCCACTTACATGTGGTATCTAATAAAGTCAAACTCTTAACAACAGAAAATAGACGGTGGTTGCCAGGGGCTGTAGGAGGGAAAAAAGAAAAGTTGTTTAAAGAGTATCAAGCTTGCATTGTACAAGATGAAAAAGTTCTAGAGAGCGTTGTACAATAATGTGCACATAGTTAACGTTACTGCACATTTAAAAAATGACTAAAATGGTAAATTTTATGTTACATGTTTTTGACCACAACAGGGGATGGGGGTGGGGGAGGAAAGGAGAAAGAAAAAGAGAGGGAGTGCAGTTAGCTGTCTGCACCGGTGGGTGTCCTCAGAATCTGCCTCAGCGCAGGACACCCAGTTCCCAGGTGCACATCAGCCAATGACAAAGCATAAGGACTCACCAGCACAGGGCTCACCAGCACAGGCTGCTGGACAGGTAACCTTTAATCAGTGCTCCCTGTGGACCGGCCAAGACTTCCTCAGCACTGTCCTCTATTCTGAGGCTCTTCCTCCTTCCTTTCCCCTTTACTTTCATAGATGTCAGGCCTACTTCATGGTCTAAAGGTATTCCCTACCTACCCTTCCTCCTAGCCTTCATAGGTATCATCCTGAATAAACCTCTTATATTCCTACCTCTACCTTGGCATTTGCTTCCCAAAGAATCTACCAGTCATAAATCATTAAAACCCTCACAAATAAGTTCTCCCCTACACCATGGGAGAAGGGACACACGTGCGCACACACACCCATGGTTAAGGATGCTGCATGAGGAAGCCCCTCTGAGCACCAACCAGACAACCCCAGACAACACTAGCTTATCTCTATCCCCACTGTATCTTTCGTCCCTCCATCATCACATCACACATCATCACATCAGCATACTCCATCATCATATCATCACAACCATCATCACACTCAGCACACTCTCCCAGTGGTTTACAAGTCCATGATCCCACTTTAAAGATGCTCCTTGGAGGCTAAGGGCATACCCTTATTTATTTCTGTATCCCCAGCACCTGGCAGCACCTGGCAGCTAGGACATGCTCAGGAAATATAAGGGGGAAGAAGAAGGGGCAGGAGGGAAAGAATGAAGCGGAAGGACAGGAACCATTTTGGAAATATCTCTGCATACGTCCAAAAATGTATACAGGCTGCATGTATACAGTAGTCTGTCCTGTACTGTCATCCACCCAACAGTTACCAAAAATATATTGAATGCTTACTGGGTACCAGATGGAGAGAGAGCAGAGAACATCTCCACATGAGTCATCCATGCGGGCTCTGTCCTCAGCACTGAAACACAGAGGTATGTGACTCTACTGTGTCATTGTTTCCCAGGACTATTTGGTCCACAAAGCATTCTCTGCACACTGTAGATTTTGACAGATGTGAGGAAGGGTGAGCTGAGGGTCATCGCTCGAGAAAATGGACAGTGATGTCGCTCACAGTTCTCCCAAGACGGTACAGGGAGACATTCCACTTAATGACTCATTACTCAATTTCAGGAACAGCCTGAGCTTTCTCTTCACTAATTATACTGACCTTTCTGGAGGCAAAGATTGACACTGTGAATATATTACCTGTTTCAAAAATCATGTTTGTAAATGAAATGGTGTCGTGGTGCCCAGGGAAGTTTGCAGACGTGACCACATGAGGACACCTCCCATTTGGAAGATTTTACCACATTTAAGTCATTTGAGGATTTTAAAACAATTGCCCCAACCATTACCAAATCTTGGGACTTTCTTCAGGAACAAATACTACTCTGTATAGCCCAATTTTAGCTCCATGTTTTGAATCTGTTTTGCTGACTCATCCCTGGTTTTGGGTGGATTTCTGAGTGCCAGAGTGGAGTGACCAATAAGTGATGGGGACCGCTTCAGTTCAGGGTCCCTTAGCAACCATCATTTCACTTTCCTGTTGCCATAACAACTATAGCATGAACATCAAGGTCATCAAGACCACTGAGCCTCACTCAGGAAGCTGAATCTCTCACACTCTCCAGGCTACTCTCCTCTGTTTGCTCTCACAGAAGACGTTTGATGGAAAATGACATTTGCTTCTCCCTTCCTCCACTCCATGTGACTTGAGAAAGCAATCTTTTTAAAAGGAACAAGATAATCCTGAAGAAAGAAGGTGCAAAGACCCAACTGAATAGACTGATAGAGCCACGGTTACCTGGTATTTAAACTATGTTGTATCTTCAAATGGTTCTGTTTTTCAGAAATGAAGAGACAATATGGCCGGGACAAGGATTTTGAAATTCTCAAAGCCTTCGATACCAGGATGCCATTTGTCAGCATCTTAGGACTCACTTAGGTCCTCCAGCTCATAGTTTCTGGAAAAATAGAGGGACTCTGTTAAGTACCAATCTCCAAGGCCCCTTTCAGACCCCACATTTTGAGACTCCACATTTCAATGTGTCACATTTTGCAAAGGCTTGCTTTTAGTGGTTAACTGAAGCCAGTCGCAGCAGAGGGAGGCTGGTCCACCTCTCATTAAAACCATCAGCTTCCTGGAACAAAGGCAAAAAAGGCTCCTCTCCATATGAGCTTTTGTGCTCACTCTCAGGTGTGAGTGGTAGAGTTGGCACTCCAGAGAGGTTGAATCGCTAAGAATAATTAGGCAGCAGCGAAACTTTCCCTTCTTTGTGTTCTCTTGACAATTACAGTCGACATTAAAAATGGCTCTTCACCTCAGCTCTCACTCCCAAAATCAGAGGAATTAGCTAGAGATCAGCACTTGCAGACAGTATCTTTTGTAGCTCTATTAAGGAAGACAAATCTCCCAGCAAAACTGATTCTACTTTGGGGGAAACAAGAGTCTACTTAGGTTCCTACAAGAATGAGTGATCCTTAGCCCATTTCAGATAAACCCCACTTTCCAAGCATTCCAAGTCATCACCATTAACTGCAACCATCTTCTGAAATACTGCGCTGCTGATCACACGATGTAGCTTTCAATGCAGATCAAATAAATTTGATTTCAGGACTTGTGCACTGCACTCATTTATTGAACTGAGGACCTCATCTTTTTTCTTTGCTTTTAGATGATTTTTTATTGGAAAAAAAATATCTCCTTGGTTGAGAACAGTTCTCATGGTACTGTGCCTTTTTCTATTTGCCAAAGTGTTTATGACATCATTATATTGGTTTTCTTTTCCTTTATTTTTTTTTTCCCCAAAAAGCAATTCCAGCTGTGGTTGATGTTTGAAATTATCATCTGCCCTCTTGGTTATTCTGCCAGTCCTTACTGACATCAAAGTCTTAAAGCTTGTGAATCAAGGCTTTCTCCCCCTGGCAGCATATACACCTTGAGAAACTGCTGGGGGGAAATACAGCAATAAGACTTACGTAGTTAAAATTTTTTCTTGCAGGGGAGGTAATAGCTCAGTGGTAGAGTGCATGCTTAGCATACGCACAAGGTCCTGGTTCAATCCCCAGTACCTCCATCAAAATAAATAAATAATAATAAATAAATAAACCTAATTACCCCCCCCAAAAAATAAAATAAAACTAAAAACTTTAAAAATTTTTTTATTTGGGGAAAGTAAAGATATTGCAAGAAAAAAGGCTGCTTCTTGGTTGTCCTTGTTTCATCAGTGCTTTCTCAGAAAGAAAAAGATAATTTGGCAAAGGAGGTAGGACACCTGGAAACTAGTCAATGGTTTCCTTTTGTAACCACAGAGATCTGAATAGTGTGTTCCAGAAAAGTGGAAGATGACAGACACACAGCAAGTGATAAATTCCTTATAAAAATACTAATTAGAAACTGGTGCCTGGCATGTAGTGGGCATTTAATAAAAGCCTCTAGAATGAATACCTGAATCCCAACGTCAGTATTTAGCATGTGCTGAGTGGAGGTAGAATAAAGTTGCAACACTGAAGGATTAAATCAAATTCATCCACTCATGGATGATCCACAGAATTATAGCTCCCGTTGATAATTTAGATGGCATTTTTGCTTTTCAGGGCTCTGCTGCACACTCTCCCTGGCCCTCACAACATCCCCATGAGCAGAAAATTTTCCTCTTCCCATTTTACAGGTGAAGACATTGAGATGGACATTAAATAACTCCCTGAAATCATAGAGCTAAACAGCTACAGCCCTAAGGGTGAGATTTAGAGCTTCTGACGCCTAGCCCAGTGGCTTGACCCTAAGGTGGAAGTTCTTCTACAAAGTAGATGAATTTGGAATTAGAATTCCTTACCTATAATATGTAGTTAAAGCAATTAAAAAAAAAAAAGAAAAAGAAAAAGAAAGGCATCAGTTAGGATTCCTGGCTGCAAGGAAGATAAACCTACTGTGACCATGAGAATGATCAATTGGAAGGATATAAATGGCCCAGTTGCAATGGGCAGCTGGAAAGTGGGGCTTGGGGATGGCAAGGACTCTAGGGGAGCTGATCTGCTGGAAGCAGGAAGCATAGCAACTCTCTCTCTCTCTAGAGTCTACTCAGAATATTGCAGGTGACACCACTCTTGTTACCCCTAT
Organism: Camelus bactrianus; assembly: GCF_048773025.1. Classification (NCBI taxonomy): domain Eukaryota; kingdom Metazoa; phylum Chordata; class Mammalia; order Artiodactyla; family Camelidae; genus Camelus; species Camelus bactrianus. The sequence goes on along the minus strand of NC_133555.1, from coordinate 21,648,663 downwards.
TGCCACCAAGAACCATGAAAACTCCTCCAAACATTCTCTTTAGGCTTATATCACTACTTCAAGATTGAAGTCCCAGGAGAGAGCACCTGATTGGCTGAGCTCAAGCCACACATTCAACCCCTGGCTCTTTCAGAGAGCAGGGAGAGAAGGAATCTGCTTTCCTTTCCTCACCCCTCAGTTTCTGTAAAAGGACAGAGGCACATGGAAGCCTACATCCAATGGAGGAGGGATAATTCTCTGGGGAAAGAAGCTAATGGCATTAAGAAGATGAATGATTACTGAGCCAAAAATCAAAGTCAAGTGCTTGCTCTTGCAGGTTATAGATAAATATATTACCCAAGAGAATTTCACTAGGAAGTTAAAGCCTCAGTGTAGAAAGCTGGGCCACCTCCCATCATTTGAACCCTTCTGGGGGTCCCTGGAGTAATGCAGGGAAAACAAAAGCCAGTAGGACACAGAGAATGCTGGAAAACCTGGTTGACTTTGTGAGATGTGTAAAGAAGGAGATGCCTTAAATCCTGCTTAAGGAAACATGCATCTGCAAAGCCTTGTGTGGATTAAGCCCTGTTCCACACTGCACTGTCCTTCACAATGGCTCCCAGTTCAGTGTACTCCTCATCACCATAATAAACCACAACTCTTAACTACAGTGGGTTTCTCACTAAGAAAGAAGACTAAGTTGGCATAGGTAATTTTCACCTTTACTTGGGAATTTGCCTACGAGGGCCTCACCTGGTGATCTAGTGAGTTCTTCCAGTCAATGAGCTTTTCTTTCTAAGACCTTTCCTACTTGTTAACTTCAGGGATACTCATCAGACTTAGGGGTATGTTGGCATCACAGTGAATAATTGATAGTTTTGTCTATCCAGCACCCTATATTCTTCCTTCCAGAAATAACATCTGGGTTCTAACAAGGGGGACAAACACTTCTCTATATTCTCAGAATTCTTGATGCCGGTGGGGCCAACCACAGCCTCCCCTGATCCAGGGACAGGCATGATCAAAGTCTGGACAAGTCCCATCATCCTCCCTCCTGGCCGTAGTGATTGGTTGGGACATGAGTATGTTATCCAAGTGGGGCCAGTAACATTCAAGCCCAGGACTTCTGATTAAAGAATCGAGAAAGAGGAGCTTTTTTACACTGAAATGATTCAATGATGAGAATACCTTCCTGCAGCTGGTGGCAGTCTATTCACCATAAGATAACAGATTGCCTAAGCAAGAGGGTAACAGATAGTAGCAGAGCTGAGAGACGGAGAAAAGCAGATTGAGATCCTCAGTGGGTGAAGTGTGTGAGCATTTGCACGCTGTCATTCCTGCCTCCCTTCCTGAATCTAAACCTCAATTTTCAATTGGATTCCCTTTTTGTGACTGAGTCCATTTGAGTTGTATTTCTCTCCATGCTTGTTTTCCACAAATCTAAGAATGACAAATCCATCCATTCATTCAGCAGTTATTTTCTGAGTGCCAGGCACTCTGATAGATACTGCAGATATTGTACTGTCCAAAACAGACATAGGTGCTACTGTCTGGGGATGGAGACATGGGTTAAGGAAAGATACAGGTAAAGATGCTTTCAAAAATGGTGAGGAGTGCTCAGAAGGAAAATACAGAGCACTAAGGGACTATAAAGATGGCCTATCTGATTATTCCCTGGACACAAAAGAGATGATGAAATGTCTACAGGTAAAGAGGATCAAGGGAAATGAGAGGCAGTTGAAAGCAGACAGGTAAGGTAGTTCACACCCATTTATTTGAGTGTCCCTCTTCTTTTTCACTGTGGTGAGAACACATAATATGAGATCTACTCTCTTAAATTTTTCAGTGCACACCACAGTATCGTTAACTATAGGCACTATGTTATCCAGCAGAACTTATTTATCTTGCATAGCTGTAATCTTATTCCTGTTGAACAGTAACTCCCCATTTCCCCTTCCTCCAGCCCTGGAAACCACCATTCCACGCTCTGTTTTTATGCATTTGACCAGTATATATACCTCATATAAATGGAATCATGCAGTATTTGTCCTTCTGCGACTGACTCATTTCATTTAGCATGATGTCCTCCAGGTTCATCCATCACATATGGAAGGTTTCCTTTTTTTTAAGGATGAATAAGAGTCCATTGTATGTATGTACCACATCTGCATCACCCATGCATCTGTGATAGGCATTTAGGTTGTGTTCACTTTTGTCTATTGTGAATAATGCTCCAATAAATATGGAGTATAGATATCTCTTCAAGATCTTGATTTCAGTTCTTTTGGACCGTTTTAAAGCTCCCCAGCATAGACCCTGGGCAGAGAGCTGAGAATAAGAAAATTTAATTGTTTCAGGACAAGGAATATAGTCTCAGCTTCAAATAAAGAAATGTCGTAACAAAAATTCTAAATGAACCCAAACTTGGTCAGCTTGTTTTCAGCGAAGGACACTCTGAGCATCTGTCCATATCTTATTTCACCAGCATTGGGCAAGGCCCTGAGGGGAAGCAAAAGAAGGACCATAAACACCCTCATTGTCCTTAAGAAGCTCACAATGTTTGTACAGAAGAAACAGTAAGTTAGTTTATCCAAGGACATGGTTGTGTGAAGCAGACAAACCATGTCCAAGGACAGTGATTCTCAGCAAAGAGGAAGGAGAGGCTTGATATTTGAAAAAAGCATTCAATACCACAAAAACAGAAGGCTTTATTAAACAAGTTTGTAGCTGGTACAGACACACAGAAGAGAGTGAAAAGTATTGAGGGAACATGAATTTTTAAAAGTTCTAGAAATTTTTCATCTAGAGGAGAGGTTCACGGCTGACAGAACAGCAAGAGAAGGCTCCAAAGCCTTAGGTACAAGGGCTTTAGGGTCAGATGCCCCCGGGTTCAAATCCCAGCACTGCCATTCACCAGCTGTAAGAAATGAGACTCTGGGTATAGGACCCCACTTTTCTGATTATCAGATACCTCTTTTAAACAATAGAGATACTAATACTGCCTGCTCTATGAAGTAGTTTGGGACCAATATAACTCAGCAGGCAGGGACGTATTCCAGGTACCAATACCCTGCATCAAAGTCAAGAGCTTTCTCTGCCCAGCTGTAAGGGCCACTCAAATATTAATTTCAGTTCCATTATAAATCCCGAGTTGAAGCATGTGCCCAGATTCCTGGACTGATGAAGTCTGTAACCCTCCCTTGATTTATCCCACTCCCTCCCACAACATTAGGCTGTCCATTAATGACCATCCTTGGTCCCCCAGATCGTGGTCAGGCACGAGCCCCTCAAAAACTGCAAGGAGACAGGAAACGTTCTCCACATGATTCAGAGCCAAAAGGTCCCACTGGGATTCTCTGCACAGACTCAGAGCAGAGGAGTTAACTGCTTAAGTGGTCTTGTTATATACCTGGCACAGACCCACCATGACTAGTCAAAGCTCTATATGATTTTCTGGGAACATTCAGAATGACGCTGCTCTCAGCAGGTTGCCTAACCAAGGCCGGAAATTGTTCTCTATACTCTGCAAAACCCACCAGAGCTGAGGGCTGTATACATGTGGCTCAGTCTGAACGAAGCTATCACTTTGACCATATGATCCTAGCTAGTCATCAAAGACATGTGGTAACCACACCCATAGGTTAATAAACTCAGGCAAATATATCCAACAGCATCCAGAGTCAATGGGTCCCAAGGACATGTTTAACTCAGGCCAGGCATTTACATGCAGTAGAACCATTCAGCTGCTAAACTCCTTTCCCCCCTTTCTAGCATAATATCCTGGCAGGCACTGCTGCTGCCTGCAGCAGCAATAAACCTTGTTTAGACAAGTGTTTGAAGTACATTGTTCACACAACAATGGAAAGAGAGACACTGAGAAAAGCTCCGGGATTTGACTGATGTCTGATACAGCCTAAGGTGACACATTATAAAATAGTAAGCTGAGACAATATACATGGAGCTCTTAGGCAAATATGAACATGAGCACCTTCACAGCAATTTCCTCATTATCTGCTGGTGGTTTTTCCTGAACTACTGATATTCCTCCACCCTTCTTGACAGAGTACTTTTAGGGACTTCCTCTGCTGAGTTCCATGTATTTTTAACACAGATTTTTAACTCTGTTAAACATAAATTAATTTTCATGTCTATTAAAGAGAAACTGAATTTTAACTCTATTCAAGACATCTAGGGGCAGTGTCTTTCGAAACTTAAAAAAAAAAAACACCTTATTTTCTATACAAGGAAAGGTATAAGGATTAACAATGCTACTTGGTAGCAACTGACTTCCATCTGTGAAATGGGTTTCTTCAGGATGTATGTGGACAAGCAGAAAAGTGAAATGCCTTCCAGGCCACTCCACCTCTCCTCCTGGGATACATACTGAAAACAAATCCACAGCACGTTAAAACCCCCATCCCTGAATTCCCAGCTGAACAAGCAAACCATGAAATTCCAAGTAAGCAGGTGAACTTGGGGGGGTGTCTGCTCTAAGGTTTTTCTATCCCAATTTCTGATTCCTCTCCTAATGTGTTCAGTACAAGTACGTACTGTTATTCATGTGTCCTAAAACTTATACTTTTGTGCCACTGGGGAAATTAATTCTCTTTTAGTAAGAGTTATTTCCATATTTTCACAATCTATTTCTTCCCTCTATTTTTCCTGGTTAATGGCACATTCAGGATTCACTTTAGAGAGCCTGTTTAATTCTCAGTGCCACAGTGATTAAACACCTTCAAGTGACAAACATGTACTGAGCACATCCTTTGTGATGAAGATAGAGCCTTGGCTCACCTAAAATCAAAATCAAAGGAAGGCATGCATCTCAATCTTCCCTTATCCTTCCAGAGGAGCAGCACTCCCTTCTCAGCAGTCAACAAACCTTCACTTGAATAATACCATTTTCTAAGATGTTGTGGTAACCTCCTGGTTTTGTTGTTTATTTATCTGTTTGGAATACTTAAAGCCAACTGACCCTGAGTTGCAAGCAAACTGGTTATGGGAGCTAAAATCAGAATAATAGGGAGAGAGGAAGGAAACTAAAGCCTACAAAGACAATTGGTGGTAGTTCCCCACGCTTCTTCCCTCTCTTTCTGAACAGCCTTCAATTTACATTTGGAGATTTGTGTGGTCCCGGGAAGCTGACTCACCTCAAACTCCATCAGGGGAGTGTGTGACCTCAGCTGAGCCAATCTGTCCATGTATTCCACCCTCCTGGTCAGTGATTGCTTCAGGGTTAGGTAGGTGTTTTTAAAAGGATGTAGCTGTGAATGGGGCAGAGATCCAAAATTAGCAGCGACTTAAACAAGATCAAAGTTTATTTCTCTATCAAATAAAACTCTAGCTGGTACGAAGACTCTGCTCTATGGAGACAGCAGGGGCCCAAGCTCCTTCTACCTTGTTGCTCTTTTATTCCTAGAGTTCCGCTCTTATCTGCATAGTACCAAGACTACTTACAACTAGGAAGCTCACATGTTTCCTCTTCTTCACTTTAAAGACCAAACACCAGAACTGCACATGATACTTTACCTTACAACTCATCGGCTAGAACTCAGTCACACAGCCACACCAGCAGCAAAAGAGGTGGAAAATAAAAGGGTTCTGCAGGAATATACGTGCCCAGCTAAAATTCTGTTACTAGGAAAGAAGTAGAGAATAGATATGAGAGGTCGATCAGTAACCTCTTTCTGGCATGTGATCCAGACCATTCCAGATTCTCATGTTGTAGCTTGGAATCCAAGAAAATATGCCCCCTCTGGATGAATGGTTTGCTGAAGTGGGAACCCGAGTGACAGTAGCAATTTTGGCAACCATCAAAAAACCAACAATGGGATGACGCTGACACATAGAAGTGGACAGAATCAAGCAAATAACAGAGAAAAGTGTCTGGATATCTGGTAACATCGTAAAATTCTGGATCAAACCACATCTGAAGCTCTATCTCCAGACTTCACTTATGTTGCCCAGTAAATTCCCATATTTTCTGAAAGAACTTGAATTGAGATGTTCTTATTTTAATCAAAACACCCTAAGATACAGAATGAGAAAGGGACAGAGAAAGAGATGAGGAGAAAGACTGAGATAAACACTGAAAGATGCCTGATAGCCACTGACACAAAATTTTGACGAAAGTTACTTTCAGAGACACAAAGGGTATGAACTATTTAAAACAGAGGCACTGAATATTAACAAGAGCAGGGAAAGACCCAGATGTTAGCAAATCTTCTTAGAACTAAGAAGAGATGACAAAGAACAACTGGTATTGAGCAGCCAAGAAGTATGTTTTAAGTAATTCTTTCCAAAATTGCTAGCGGGGATTAAACCCCACTGTCACTTCACACCGCACTGCACCCTCTTCCATAGAAAAGACTTTGTTGGTGAGATAATGCCTTAACCAAAAAGCCTTATTAAGTTAGCAGTCATTCTAGATCAAAGCCTTGGGCAGATATCCTTGGCCTAAATTCTTCAACAAATTCTACTGCGGTGGTCAGTGCCAGGCCTCAAACACAAAACCTTTGTAAATTTCCAAGTATCTCATCTAAAGCTCCTTTAACTCTTGGCCCCAGTGACAAGACCAAGGAATTATGACCCTTCTGGCATTTATTTTCCCCTAAGATCATCATCAGGAAGTTATTAAGCAAAACTTACAACATAAATGAAGACAAAATAGGCACAACTTTTAGAAAATTATGAAAGGTGTTTCTTTTTTTCTCTAAGATAACAAAGTTAAGTAAGACAGTATGTTGGAACAAAAATAAAATTGAAGAAATGAGAAAAAATAAGCTGGAAAAAATTGTTCTCTTCAAAGTCACAGATAAATGAGAGGTAAAACAGATTTTAGAACTGAGATCTACTTGTTCTAAAAGACATCCCACCTAAAATTCCTTCCATTTTATTGATTTCCAAATTGAGAAGACAGAAGATAGTAGGGATAAATACTGACAGAAATATGGCTTAAAATTGGTATCCTTCTACTGCAGATGGTCACGCAAATTCGAAAACCTAAACCAGATATTCTAGTAGATATTTTCATATATTATTGTGCATATGAGACAGGGAGGGGACCAAGCCAGACTGTTAAGAGTGGAAATCATAGATCTGCAGATACTAACTACTATATATAAAACAGATAACAACAAAGTCCTACTGTATAGCACTGGGAACTATATTCAATATCTTGTAATAGTCTATAATGAAAAAGAATATGAAAACAAATATATGTATGTATATGTATGACTGAAATATTATACTGTACACCAGAAATTGACACATTGTCAAGTGACTATACTTCAATAAAAAAATTAAAATAAGAAAAACTGGATGTTCAAGCATTTACATCCAGACAACGCAAAAGAAAAAAAAAAGCGGCAATTGTGGGGCAGAACTTGCACTGATTCCACAAATACCGAGTGCCATTACTATGTGCGGTGAACCGTTCTGGGAGCTGAGGATACAGCATTAAATCAAACAGACAAGAAGCCTCTGTCTTCAGAGGCCTCAGGTGGTGGTAAAGGCTAAGAAGAGAAAAGTGTAAGGAGGCTGGGGAGTTCCGTGACAGCAGGAGAAGGAGTCAGTTCTAAGTAGGATAGTCAGGAAGAGACTCCCTAAGAAGGTAACTGTATTTATTGGTTATCAATTAACTCCACAGAAAATTATCCTATAACTTTGCATCTAAAAACCACAGACATTTATTATCTCATAGTTTCTGTGGATCAGGAATTTGAGAGCAGCTTAGTTGGGTGGTTCTGACTCCGGTCTCTCATCAGGTTGTTGTCAGTTGGGGCTGCAGGCATCTGAGGCTGACCTGGAGCTGAACAATCTGTTTTGGCAAGCCTCAGTTCCTTGCTACGTGGACGTCTCTGTGTGCTTCTGACAGCCTTCACAATCCAGCAGTGAGCTCCCTCCAGAGCAAATGATGAAAGAGAAAACTCAAGAAGAAAGCCACAGGTTTTTATATCACCCCAGCAGCGACAGGCCATCCCTTTTGCTGTACGCTCTTTGGTCACACAGATGAAATGAGGGACATTGTGGGAGACTAGCAGGGTGGACCAGGATCACGGGGGGCCTCCTTGGGGGCTGGCTAACATTGACATTGAATAAATACGTGAAAGACATGAGCTCAAAGTCACAAAACTTCACACGAATCACTTAAGTTTTAAAAGTTTCAGTTTTCCCATCAAGACACTAGAAATTTTTTTAACTATCGACACCATTATTATGTTGAGAACACTTAGATAATGTCAATAAATTTCTCTGGCTCAATGTCTGGCGTTCCATAAATGAGTAACGCATGTTATCATTATCGCTGATGTGGCTGTCATCATCATCCGCATTTTACAGATGAGAAAACTGAGCCTTCCATACTTAAATACTCACTGATGTCCATAGCCCTGCAACAGATGATAATTATATCCAACCTTTTTGAACCCAATAGCTTCTTTCTTTATTTTACTGTGCTGCTTCCTAAATACCACAGAAAGGATGGATAGAAGAGTTGAAGACTAATCCAAATCAGGAATCAGAAAATTTAAATTACATGAGGAATAAAGGCAAACGAAGACTCAAAATCTACTCCACTGGCAATAACCAAACAAATTATCACAGATGCTTTTCAGCTTAAAGTAACAGAAAACCCAACTCTCTTTGGCTTAAACAAGTATGAAAATAGGTAATTGCTAGCTTTCAATCTGACAGTTACCTTTTGGCTTTTTGTCTTCAGTCTTGTAGCCTCATAGTTACAAAATGACTGCTGTAGCTTCCAGCATCACGTTCACAATTCCAGAAGAGAGAAGGGTGGGACCCACAAGCTCTGCTCTCCAAGATGCCTCAGCTTTCATTTACACCTAATCAGGTAGAACTGTAGCAGTGGCTCTCCTAGTACAGGGGTCGGTGGCAAAGGCATGGCTTCGACCAATCATAATTCACCCCTAACCCTAGACACATCACCGCCCAAGTAAAATCTGGGTTCCATTTTCGGAAATAGAAATGCCTCTGTCTTTTTTAGACAACTGATAGGGTACCAAGCGATAAAACCACTCGACAATCCAGCAAGATGATACTGTCACTGCTGCACATGAGTTTAGCCTTCCTTCCCTCACCACAGGACTGCACTGCCCACTGATTCCTTCTGGGGTAATTCAGGATCCCATTTCTTACTCCTGGTAGGCAGCAACAAACGTTCTCACAATTCTAAGCCACAGACATTAATGCATATCAACCTCTAACAGAGGATGAATCTCTTTTTTCATTATTTTTCACATTCGAAGTTTTTTGTAACCATTCTCCATTCTTTGTGGGGCCGGAGAGCCCCCGGAGATACACTGTAGAGTGGACAAACTGCCAAAGGCTCACAAAAGGACAAGACAGCCTTTAAAAACAATGAACCTTCTTCTCAGATAATCAAATCAAAGCACAACACAGAGGACTTTTTAAGTTAATTCAGGGAAAGCAGATGCTTGAAAAAAATCTCCAAACCACTGAAATTATGAGGTGGTATGATCTATTAGAAAAAGCAGAGAGCATCAGAATTCCTATGGTCTAAGCCCCTTTTGTCCAGCTAGAAGCCCTAAGCCATGAAGCCAGTCATCTACCAACACCACAGTTTGAGTGGTGAACGTGAAGTTGACCAAAAAACATGGTATTTTGTGTTTAAGTGCTTTCTAAATAGCTACATTTTTATTATCTAACGAGTCTGTGGAAGACTCTACAATGCACACTTCACTCTCATTTCATTTGAGCCCCATCTAAGTGGTAGACATTGTTGTTACTAGTTTGGAGCTGAGAAAACCGGGGATCTGAAGAGCTAAAGTAACTTAGTATTGATGACACAGAGAGAAAATCATAGAGCTAGGATTCAAATTTGGATTTGAATGGCTCTTTCCACCACAGGATTATTATTTTTATTTAGTGATGTGCGTGCACTCACACACACACACAAATTCAGTGCCTGTAGATGTATTCTCTAGTCTTGCCTACTTTCCAGAACACCTCACTGTCCTTCAGATCTGCCCATGGTAATATTTTGAATCTTTACATGAAACTCAACAACTTACTCTAGTACCCTGTCTTCCCCTGATAAATCTATTATTTTAGAAACATGCCCATATGCATGTGCACGTGTGCATGCACACGCACACACACACACACACACACACACACACACACACACACACACGCATTAACTCAAGCCATTTTAGATCTTACAGTTTGGGGTGAACTATCAGAAGATGAATCAAATCACTGACACAGACTAAATTGAAAAAAAAAATGAAAGGAATAAAATTGCTGAAGCCACAAAACTTTCAGAAGCCAATAATCTTGGAACAGAGAGGCTTATTGACATTTTGGATAGATATGGAAAATCAAAGAGATAGGAATTATGAGGAGAAAATTATTCTGCCATTTATAAATGAGTGGAAGGAGGAAAAAAAGAGCAGCATAAGCTAGGGAAGTAATTATAGGAGGATACATTTAGTTTCAGAAAAAGTTCTTTGATAACCAGAAAACACCACATTATAAAGTCAAGGATTTAATACTTCTAAGTCCATTACAGATAGAATCTTTGCCATGCTGGAAATAACTGAAAAGCTGAGTCATGCAATTGACCACTTTATGGCTTCTTTGATTCCTCCAGGCTGTCTGAAGAGCTGAATTCTGGAAAGGATTTGAAAAGTGGGCATACCAATCCTGACCAGCTAATTGCCAATGAAGAAGAATGAATTACTCTGCAATTATATTAAAGGTGAAAGAGGTCCCAGAGAAGAAATCTAACCAAAAAGAAAAAAAAAAAGGGGGGGGGGGCTGACTTGGGATAAAAGCTTGATTGGTAACAGCCATGACTATTAAGATGTTGAGCCTGAGTTCAAAGGAAGGACAAGACCAACTTTATGTCTGACAATCTTAAGACAAGGTCACCACCCTCTACCAAGGATATGCCAATTTACTCAGATATGACATTCCATGTCATATTTCCTTTCTTCACCCTCCAAAGTAAAAAAGTGCTATCAGATTTGTTTTATGATGACTCATAGTGGATTTGTCCTTAAGGCTTCACATCCAAGTCATTCATTTGGTCACTGTCAGGTTACAGACAAATTTATGACAGAGCAGCACAGATAGACTCATTCCTCTGGAGTTGTAGGTGGTTAGTCACCTTATGGAACTCATTAATCCCCAAAGTTGATAGAGCTTGAAAATAGAGATAAATTGCAAGCAGGTTTTGATACTTCTTGGATGACAGATCATAATCAGTCCTAAAGAATAAAGAGGTCCAACAATTATCTTTTGAGCATCTAATAAGGTTGTCACATAAAACACAGGACACCCAATTCGAGTTTCAAAGAAACAATGAACAATATTTTAGTGTAAGTATGTTCCCTGCAGTATTTGAGACATACTTATACTTAAGCTATTGTTTATCTGAAATTCAGAAGTACCTGATCATCCTGGTATGTTTTGTTTTGTTTTTCTTTTTCTTTTGCTTGTTTGCTTACTTGTATATTTTTCTACATCTGGCAACTTTAGTCTCTATTAGTGTAGGGCCCCATTTCACATGGAGTTAGTTTCTTAGTTGGTGAGTAATGAAAAACTGGCTATCTTAAAAATTATCACGAAAAATTATTTAAATCACTCAAAGTGTAGTCTACTTGATTTTATACATTGTACTATGTCTTAATGATTCCGAAAGAGATCATTTTTTCCTCAGTGTTGAAAAGTTCTTAGTTGAACACCAAATGAAGTCTTTGGGTTGTGTTCAGGGGCCATGCTGTATAAAATATATACTGTCTCACTTTTTAAATTGATGTTTATCAAAACAGTAGACATGCATGGTTTTAAATGTCAAATAGTACACTTAATGACATACTGAAAAATTATATTCCTCTGCCTAACCTCTCTGTATATTTCATACCAACTCCCTGTAGGTAACCAACACTCAACTCTTCTAATTGTTTTCTTTAATATTTACTCCCATGTTTATAAATAATAGGCCTATACTATTCTTTCTTAACTTACCTTTTTTAGACATTATCTACACATTTTATGTTCCTTCTGAGCCAATCTGTATTTTATGACCATGCCTTCTTCCTTGAACAGTCCTTCATACTTCTTGGAGTCAATCACTGCCTTGGGTTTCTTTGTTTGTTTACTTGTTCTTGCTTGATTTTTCTAAGTATAATTTGTTAATATTTTTCAAGGGCTTCAACTTCTCTGCCACACACCTGTGAATAATATTTTCCATTTACATCAGTTTCATTTTTTTTCCTCCCCAAAGATCTCCTTCCCAGAGCTTTCCACCCACGTGGCTCCATTCTGAACCTTCATTTCTAGGCCTGCTACTCAACTGACATTCCACGTCTTTTCCTTTGCAAGTCTCCTGTGTTGGAGTGTCAATCCCTGAATTCCATGTTTGCTTTTTGTTGTTGTTTTTTACCCAACTGTTCACAGGAGCACACCCTCCAGAATCTTCCTACAAAAGGTTCTGAAAGTAAATACTTTGCCGTCCCAAAAGTAAATACCTTGCAAGTATGACAGTGTCATTTCTCCAGAAAACAAATATCTTGTCTCTTGTCAGCAGTGCAGAGGGAAGGGTAATCTGCCAGCTGAGCAGAGCAGAACAGGGAATTAGGGCTCTGACAGCTTCATATTATTTTCTTTTTTGACCAATCTCTGTTTCTTTAAACCTATTCATTACCCTACTCTTGGTAACAGTTTTTTGAATACAGAGTTTAAAAAAAAGTTACTAATTTCAGAGCTCAGTGTGTACCAGACATTTTAGCTCATTTTAGAAAGTTCTATTTCTAACATTTGAGGCTGCCATCAGACAAATAATCTCCTCAAATATTCCTTTTTTAATGATGAGAAGAATGACTCAAAAGGTCCTACCTTATATGATATGAAAAGGAAAAAATGGCACTTGCTAATAATCTACCAAAGCTGTGTTAGAGAATTCAAGGACAGGAATGGAGTGAGGATACAGTAATAGATGGAGTTAAGAAATCCCTAAATGGCTAGGGATGCAGTACTAATTGGGAAATAACAATGGTACTGAACTATAGCTAAGGACAGCAGGAGGGAGTATGAGGGAAGGATGGAGGCCACCCCACTTGGGACTCTAGTGGTTAAGAACAGGGATTCCTGTTTGAGTACCAGCTTACATGTCTGCTCACCAACTCTGGTTCCAGTTTCTATCTCATGCCGAATTTTCCAGCACTGGTCTAAATCTCTCCCTTCTCGTGCTTTTCTGTAGAGTGTCAGGCCATGTTGAACACCATCCCGGGGCGTTCACTCCACAAAGTATCCCAGACAAAAGATAATGTCTGAACCCCTCTACAGACAGTTAGAAAAGAGTGCTGGGAAAATCCACAAATGACAAATGCTGGAGAGGCTGTGGAGAAAGGGGAACCCTCCTACACTGCTGGTGGGAATGCAGTTTGGTGCAGCCACTATGGAAAACAGTGTGGAGATTCCTCAAAAGACTAGGAATAGACTTACCATATGACCCAGGAATCCCACTCCTGGGCTTGTATCCAGAAGGAAATCTACTTCAGGATGACACCTACACCCCAATGTTCATAGCAGCACTATTTACAATAGCCAAAACATGGAAACAGCCTAAATGTCCATCAACAGGTGACTGGATAAAGAAGATGAGGTATATTTATACAATGGAATACTACTCAGCCATAAAAACCGACAACATAATGCCATTTGCAACATGGATGCTCCTGGAGAATGTCATTCTAAGTGAAGTAAGCCAGAAAGAGAAAGAAAAATACCATATGAGATCGCTCCTATGTGGAATCTAAAAAACAAAAACAAAAACAAACAAACAAACAAAAACAAAGCGTAAATAAAGGACAGAAATAGACTCACAGACAGAGAATACAGACTTGTGGTTGCCAGGGGGGTGGAGGGTGGGAAGGAATAGACTGGGATTTCAAAATTGTAGAATAGATAAACAAGATTACACTGTATAGCACAGGGAAATATACACAAAATGTTATGATAACTCACAGAGAAAAAAATGTGACAATGAGTGTGTATATGTCCATGAATGACTGAAAAATTGTGCTGAACACTGGAATTTGACACAACATTGTAAAATGATTATAAATCAATAAAAAATGTTAAAAAAAAAAAGAGTGCTGGGGCAGAGTCAGGGAAAGGGGGATTCACAACCCTTCTGGAGAGGTGGACAAAGGGCTGAATTTTGGCCATCACTTTTTAAAATCCGTCTATATCTGGCACTGGCTTTTGGTTTGCTCTAGCTAATTCACTGGCTAGCTCTATTTCCTCCAGAGCCCCTTCTGTCTTTTTCCACAGTGGCTCCTGAGAGCTATCAGATTCATACTTTTTTTTATTATGAGCAGAATCTAATTCTCTTTGTTTCAATTTTCTACCTTTAGGACTTGTACAGAGACCATCATTTTGTTGATAAATGGCCTATTAATGTATTTTGCTAAGCAAAAGGTTATCTGACCCAGAAAGAAATGTGGCTACGCCTTAAAGAAAAAGATGCGGCTATACATGTTTTATTAGTCGAGAAGAGTTTTGTTTTTCTCACACCTTCTTATAGATGTATCACGAGGTCACATTTTTATAAATACGTATATGTGTACATACACATACACACTTCATATACATATATGTATGCATTATACACACAAATTTACATACATGTATGGAGGAGAAATTTGAAATCATATTTACCAAAACTCTTAATAAAGGGTCAGAGAAGTTACTGTTGGAAAGCACTATTAAAGAAGATCATGATCTACATTTTCATGGAGATGTATTACTCAAATAATGAGAAAATAAAAGTGCAACTATCTTCATTTGGAGAAGAAAAATAAATTGAGTATGTGTCAGATGAGTAATAAACATAAAAAGTCTAAACAGAACCACAGAGAATTTACAAATAAAGAAAAGACATTTATAATAGAGAGGGAGGGAGGAAGTCATAATCTTAAAAACTCATTAAACAGAGGATAACACATCTTACATAACATTCCCATAATAACAAAACAGAGGTCCTAACTGCATTTCATGAAGCATGGGTTAAAAAAAAAAAAAAACAGCTAAAGGTTAATGAAAAGCCAAAGTGAAGGGCATTAGTTCTAAGACCTGCAAAATCTATGCAATCTGGAATTGCATTCATATTAAGGAAGTGGGTAGCTTATAACTTCCCCTCCCAATTTACCTCTTCATGGATATCTCTGTTTTTTCTACCAGATTAATTCAGCTCAGATCACTTTCTTTATGGAAATCTGTTAAATAAATTAAGTAAATTAGCCAATTTGGTCAATTTTAAAAAGAAATGGTGATTATGTATGTAATCCCACATCCGGTACAGACAAGAGCAAAGGACCAAATTTCATTGCAGTAGTTACCATATGCTCACTCCATTTCCCCTTTGCACTCTGAAGTTGGTGGTACCGTTGGAAAAAAAATGAATTCCAGAAAGTGAGAAATAATCTCAATGTTTAAAAAGAAAGAAAGAAAAAGAATAGAGCATCAGTCAGACAAAGAAAATAAAAATTTCTGGATTTCTTAGGTTTTTTTCTGATTATAAAATGAAAAACTTATTGAAGATGATTGAAGATGGTTTTTTAAAAGGTTGATGAGGTAACAATGACAGACTAGGTTATGTGGACTTGCTCTCCCACTGAAAACAGCTGAAACTGCTGCATTAAACATTTGTAATTCTTTTAACAGCATCAAAAAGCTGACAAAATAGAAGGGAAACACCAAATAAGTACTAAAATAAGAAAGGTAAATGAAAAACTTACAAATCACTTTAGCTGTGAAGGCATTTGCTAATCTGGAAGAAACTGGGCTGTGTTTTTGGTGACCCTGTGGGATGAAGGAAACAAAAGTTAAAGCATGGGGCCCAATCAGTGTTGTGTGCCTGGTAAACCACCTCTCATATATACATTAAGCTGAGATCGCAAAGGGCTACAGCATCACGGAAAGGATCAACCAGCAGTATATCCACCACAATCCTACCCCACTAGTTTTTGGAGAGAAGTACTTTGGCACTGAGCAGAGCAGAAGAAAAGAAAGGAAGGAGAAAATAAAGATAATTGTCCTTGAGAGGGTATTAACCACGGAGAGGCTCTCTCAAGGGTTTACAGTTCCAATTTTGCAGCATCTAACTGGTCCAAAAATATACACTATGGTTTTATCTTAAATCGGGAAGTTCCCTCCACACACACACACACACATACACACACACTCAGAGCTGTTTAAGGGCAGTGAGCTGCACAAAGAGAACAAGTACATAAGGAAAGAATATAGCATAAGTGAGAACCAGCAGAAATAACAGACACCTAAATATTTCAGATATTGGGGTTGTCACACAGAGATTTTTTTTAAATTATGCTCCTACGTTTAAGGAACTGAGATAAATTTGAAAAAATGAAGGGCACAGGAAATCATAAAAAGTGTTGCGGTAGATTTGAAAAAAAGAAAAGAACAAAATTGAACTTGCATAAATTAAAAATACAATAACCAAAATTTAAAACAATATACAGATTGGGCAGCAGATCACATAGAAAGAGGGTAAATGAACTAGAAGAGAGAAGATCTCTAATCAAAATGCAGCAAACAGAACAAATAACTGGAAAAATAAGAGGTTTAGGAGAGGCCTGCTTCAGAATAAGTATTCAACAAATAGTCATCAGATGCTCTTAAAAACTGAAGATGCTCTGATTTTACTGATAAGATTATTACCTGGCTTAAGATGTGAGCTAGCTCTTCTAGACTGGGACTTGAAGAAGCCCTGTAAAGGAAGCATCAATTTCAGTGGCTTCAACTGGAAAGATTGATATGACCAACAGACACTTACTGAGAATTTACTAACTGCAAAATGCTGTGCTAAACATCAGAGTGAAAAATACATGTTATCACATATTATATGTTCTTTGTTATAATAACAAGAGTTTCATAAGGGTTTTGTAAGGGCACAATGGACCTGAGTTCTAATCTGATTCTTCTATTTGCTGTGAAATTTTGGACAACTTATGTGAAGTCTCCCTGAGGCTCATTTTCTCTGTGTGTCATACGGGGACAATAGAAACAAAAGAGACAACAGAAAATGATGCCAGGGGACGAGGCCAAGATGGCAGAGTAGTAGGACACTCATAGCTCACCCTCTCCCACAGATACACCAAGACTCACATCCAAGGACCCACTCAGCCAACCAGAGCACCTGCGGAACTCCGACAGAACACTGTCCTCTTCAAAAGACAAAGACGCCAAAAATCTGTTTTATTCCTACATAGGCATTAGATAGATAAATAAATAAACTCCTTTAAGGACCACAATAGATAACTGATACTCCATAAGCCACAGTGCCAGAGAGATATGAGCAAGATGAAGAAGCAGAGAAACCATTCCCAATTAAAAGAACAACAGAAATCCCCTGAAAGAACGGTCAATGAAATAGACATCGATAGCCTACTAGATCAAGATTTCAAAAAAGGAGTGATCAAAGTATTGAAGGAACTAAAAGAGATAGTGTTTAGAGATATAAAATATGTCAAAAATGAAATCAAAGCTATAAAGAAGAGCCAAGTAGAACTGATAAACTCATTGGCTGAGATGAGAACAGATCTAAAGGCTGTGCAAAGCAGACTACATAATGCAGAGGAACAAATTAGTGACATAGAAGACATGACAACAAAAAGCACCCAATTAGAACAACTGCAATATAAACAAATAAAACAAATGAAAGCAACATAAGGGACCTATGGGATAATATAAAGCATGCCAATCTTCGCATAATAGGGGTCCCAGAAAGGGAAGAAAGGTCAAAGGGGATTGAAAAGGTTTTTGAAGAAATTATGACTGAAAACTTCCCAAACTTAAAGAAGGAATCAGATACCCAAGTACAGAAGGTTCAAAGGGTCCCGAACAGGAAGAACCCAAACAGATCCACACCAAGACATATCATAATCAAGATGGTCAGAGTCAAGGATAAAGAAATGGTCCTAAAGGCAGCAAGAGAAAAGCAAAGAGTGAATTACAAGGGAACCCCCATAAGGCTCTCAGCTGATCTCTCTACACAAACACTACAGGCCAGAAGGAAGTGGCAAGATACATTCAAAGTCCTGAATGAAAAAAACATGCAGCCTAGGATACTTTATCCAGCAAGGCTATCCTTTAGGATAGAAGGAGACATAAAGAATTTCACAGACAAGAAAAAGCTACAAGAGTTTAGCAACACTAAACCCATGCTAAAAGAAATATTGAAAGGTCTACTCTAAATAGAAAAGAAGCAGGATGAGTAATTACAGAAATGAGTAATTCATAACTGGAAAGGTGATAACTCATGAATTACAAATAAAATAAACAAGAAATTGTAAAAGAAGACATTTAAATCATTAAGAGTGGGAGAGGGAAGCAAGAAAATATAGAGTATTTTTTTCTTTCTTTTTTAAATTTTTTGTTTTCAGTAGGATGGGTTTGAGATACAGTAATGGGCTAATAGACCTACAGAAAAGGGTAACCACAAGCCAAAAACTTACAAGGGAGTCACAAAAACTAGATAAAATCCATGATAACACAAAGGAAAATTACCAAACCACAAAAGGAAGATGAAAGGAACAAAGAGGAAATACCAAATCAACTGCAAAGGTAAGTTCAAAATGGCAATAAACACACATCTATCATTAATTACTGTAAATATTAATGGACTAAATGCTCCAGTCAAAAGACATAGAGTGGCAGACTGGATAATAAAGCAAGAACCTTCAATATGCTGCATACAAGAGACCCACTTTAAGGAAGAAGGATACATATAGATTGAGAGTGAAAGGATGGAAAAGGATATTCCATGCAAATGGAAAAGCCAAAAAAGCAGGTGTTGCAGTAATGATTTCAGACAAAATAGACTTTAAAACAGAGGCCATAAAGAAAGATAAACAAGGACATTTTATAATGATTAAAGGAGTGATACAAGATGAGGATATTACACTCGTTAATATATATGCACCCAATATAGGAGCACCTAAATACATAAAACAATTACTAACAGAGATAAAGGGGGATGTTGATGGGAATACAATCATAGTTGGAGATTTTAACACCGCATTATCACTAGACATATCTTCCAGACAGAAAATAAATAAGGCAACAGAGAAACTAATAATACAATAGAAAAATGAGATTTGGTGGATATTTTCATAGCATTACACCCCCCAAAAATAGGATATACATTCTTTTCAAATGCACATGGAACGTTTTCTAGGATTGATCATGTACTTGGGCACAAAAGAAACCTCAACAATTTTAAGAAGACAGAAATTATCTCAAGCATCTTTACTGACCACAATGCCCTGAAACTAGAAATCAACAGAGAAACAAAGGAGGAAAAAAGGAAAGCATGGAGATTAAACAATATGCTATTAAAAAACCAATGGGTCAATGAGGAAATCAAAGCTGAAATTAAAAAATACCTTGAGATAAATGAAAATGAAAGCACAACCAAACAAAATTTATGGGACACAGCAAAGGCAGTGCTTAGGGGGAAGTTTATAGTGATACAGGCCTTCCTCAAAAAAGAACAGTCTCAAACAATTTAACCCACCAACTAAAAGAACTAGAAAAACAAGAACAAAAAAACCCAAAAGGCAGCAGAAGGAAGGAAATTATAAGGATAAGGGAGGAAATAAATAAAATACAGATTTTAAAAAAACATAGAAAAAAATCAATCTAACCAAAAGCTGGTTTTTTGAAAAAGTAAGTAAAATCGACAAACCTCTGGCCAAACTCACAAAGAAAAAAGAGAGAGCACAAATTAGCAAAATAAGAAATGAAAATGGAGAAATTACAACAAATAAAGTAGAAATACAGAATATCATACAAGAATATTATAAAAAAACTACATGGAACCAAACTGGATAACCTAGAGGAGATGGACAAGTTTCTGGAAACATACAGTCCACCAAGACTGACTCAAGAAGAAACTGACCACTTGAACAAATCGATCACTAGAAATGAAATGGAAATAGCAATAAAAAATCTCCCTACAAATAAAAGTCCAGGAACAGACGGCTTCACAGGGAATTCTACCAAACATACAAAGAAGAACTCATACCAGTCCTTCTCAAACTCTTCCAGAAGATTGAAAAGGAGGGAATACTCCCAAACTCATTCTATGAAGCCACCATCACCCTGATACCAAAACCAGGCAAAGACACTACCAAAAAAGAGAATTATAGGCCAATATCACTGATGAACATAGATGCCAAAATCCTCACCAAAATATTAGCAAATAGAATCCAACAACACATAAAAAAGATTATACATCATGACCAAGTGGGGTTCATCCCAGGGACATAAGGGTGGTTCAACATACACAAATCAGTCAATGTAATACATCACATCAACAAGAGAAAGGACAAAAAAAAACCCACATGATCATCTCAATCGATGCAGAAAAAGCATTTGATATAATTCAACACCCATTTATGATAAAATCTCTCACCAAAATGGGTATACAGGGGACATATCTCAACATCATAAAAGCTATATATGACAAACCTACAGCCAGCATAGTACTCAACAGTGAAAAACTCAAAAGCTTCCTACTAAAATCTGGGACAAGACAAGGATGCCCACTATCACCACTCCTATTCAACATAGTCTTGGAAGTCCTAGCCACAACAATCAGGCAAGAGAGAGAAATAAAAGGGATCCAAATTGGAAAAGAAGAAGTGAAAGTGTCACTATACGCTGAGGACATGTTACTATATATAGAAAACCCTAAAAAGTCCACACGAAAACTACTAGAGCTGATCAATGAATTCAGCAAGGTAGCAGGTTACAAGATAAACATTCAAAAATCAGTTGCATTTCTTTACACTAACAATGAATCAACAGAAAAAGAAAGTAAAGAAACAATCCCCTTCAAAATAGCACCCAAAGTAATAAAATACCTAGGAATAAACCTAACCAAGGAGGTGAAAGAATTATACACAGAAAACTATAAACCACTGATGAAGGAAATTAAAGACTTTAAAACATGGAAAGATATCCCATGGTCTTGGATTGGAAGAATCAATATTGTTAAAATGGTCACACTTTCCAAGGCAATCTACAGATTTAATACAATCCCTATCAAATTACCCAGGACATATTTCACAGAACTAGAACAAACCATAATAAAATTTATATGGAACCATCAAAGACCTAGAATTGCCAAAGCATTACTGAAGAGAAAGAAAGAGGCTGGAGGAATAACTCTCCCAGACTTCAGACAATACTATAGAGCTACAGTCATCAAGACAGCATGGTATTGGTACAAAAACAGACATATAGACCCATGGAACAGAACAGAGAGCCCAGAAATGAACCTACAAACTTTTGGTCAATTGATCTTCGACAAAGGAGGCAAGAATATACAATGGAATAAAGACAGTCTCTTCACCAAATGGTGTTGGGAAAACTGGACAGCAGCATGTAAAGCAATGAAGCTAGAATACTCCCTTACACCATACACAAAAATCAACTCAAAATGGATCAAAGACTTAAACATAAGACAAGATACAATAACCCTCCCAGAAGAAAATATAGGCAAAACATTATCTGACATAATCTTAAAAATGTTCTCCTAGAACAGTCTACTCAAGCAATAGAAATAAAAGAATAAACAAATGGGACCTAATGAAACTTAGAAGCTTCTGCACAGCAAAGGAAACCATAAGTGAAACAAAAAGAGAACCTACGGAATGGGAGAAAATCTTTGCAAATGAAACAGACAAAGGCTTGATCTCCAGAATATATAAACAGCTCATACAACTTAATAAGAAACAATCAAACAACCCAATCCAAAAATGGGCAGAAGACCTAAACAAGCAATTCTCCAAGGAAGACATAAAAATGATCAATAGGCACATGAAAAAATGCTCAATATCACTAATTATCAGAGAAATGCAAATCAAAACTACCATGAGGTATCATCTCACACCAGTCAGAATGGCCATCATTCAAAAATCCACAAATGACAAATGCTGGAGAGGCTGTGGAGAAAGGGGAACCCTCCTACACTGCTGGTGGGAATGCAGTTTGGTGCAGCCACTGTGGAAAACAGTATGGAGATTCCTCAAAAGACTAGGAATAGACTTACCGTATGACCCAGGAATCCCGCTCCTGGGCATCTATCCAGAAGGAACCCTACTTCAAAAAGACACCTGCACTCTAATGTTCATAGCAGCACTATTTACAATAGCCAAGACATGGAGACAGCCTAAACGTCCATCAATGGATGACTGGATAAAGAAGAGGTGATATATTTATACAATGGAATACTACTCAGCCATAAAAACCAACAACATAACGCCATTTGCAGCAACATGGATGCTCCTGGAGAATGTCATTCTAAGTGAAATAAGCCAGAAAGAGAAAGAAAAATACCATATGAGATCGCTCCTATGTGGAATCTAAAAAAAAAAACACAAACAAAGCATAAATACAAAACAGAAACAGACTCATAGGCATAGAATACAAACTTGTGGTTGCCAAGGGGGTGGAGGGTGGGAAGGGATAGATGGGATTTCAAAACTGTAGAACAGATAAACAAGATTATACTGTATAACACAGGGAAATATACAGAAGATCTTATGGTAGCTCACAGAGAATAAAATGTGACAATGAATATATATATGTTCATGGATAATTGAAAAATTGTGCTCTATACTGGAATTTGACACAACATTGTAAAATGATCATAAATCAATAAAAAATGTTAAAAAAAATAATAAAGCTCAAGTCAAAAAGCTAAAAAAAAAAAGCAATGCCAGGACTCATGGCATGTAGAGGATGCTCATGAAGTGTAAGTATGCTTGCCTCATTAACTAAAAAAAAAAACTTTTGATGCACTGGACTTGGAGAAACCTATGTATAATATTTAATTTCAAATAAACAGCGAATCCACATACTTTCCAAAGCCAATGAAGTACTGAAATCTCCTTTTGATTATGTCATGACTACCAAACAATATGTGGGCAATATTACTAGTGAGGTACCCAATATCCATCCCCTCTTCTTTCTATCAGAACCCAAAAAGCATTTGTAGCAGAAACATGCTGAGCTAATGCTTTACCTCCCAGACCCCCAGAAGGCAGAGGTGTCCATGTGATGTAAATGTGGCCAGTAAAGTATCAGCCGTGATGCCAAGTGAGGTTCCCCACAAGCCCCTATAACCTTTTGCCCCTCCATCTCCTTCCTGCCTGGAATGCAGACACAGCTCCTGGGTGTCCAACAGCTGCCTTGTGAGCATGAGAACAAAGCCACACAAAGAGGCAAAGAAGAAACACAGAGGGAGCCCTGGTCCTTGATCACCCAGGACTGCCTACTCCCAGACATGACTCCTGAGAGACAAATAGACTTCTTCCTCATTTAAGTTTTACAAGCGTTTCCATCACAAGCTGTATTAGTTGGGGTTCTCCAGAGAAACTAACCAACAAGATAGATAGAGATAGAGGTCTAAAGAGTTTTTTTGGTAAGGAATTGACTCCCATGATAATGGAGGCTGAAGATGTGAGATCTGAGATCGGCAAGCTAGAGACTCAGAGGAGCCAGTGTAAGTCCATTCCGAGTCTAAAGGCCTGAGAAACAGGAGAGCTCAAGGTATAAACTCCAGTCCAAGAGCTGGCAGGCTTGAGACCTAAGAAGGGCCAATGTTTCAATTCAAATCCAAAGGCAGGAAGAAAGCCACGTCCCAACTCAGCAGTCAGGCAGGAGGAGTGTTCCCTTAATCAGTGAAGGTCAGCCTTTTTGTTCTATTCAGTCCTTCAACTGACTGGATGAGGGCCAGCTACATTAGGGAGGACAATCTGGTTTTCTCAGCCTAACCATTCAAATATTAATCTCACCCAAAAACACACTCACAGATACACCCAGAAGAACATCTGACCACATATCTGAGCACCCTGTGGCCCAGTCAGGTTGACAGACAAATTGAACCATCACAAAGCAGTCAGAGAGTCTTGATACACCAGTCTGGACCACCTCACAGGCACCTGTGAAGGAAAATCCAAGCCTTCATTTAGGAATAAGTTTGTTTATGAGGTATTCCTACCCCCTATGATTTTACCTTTAGAAAATCCATAGGAAGAACAGCAGAACATGAACACAAATATTAAGGGAATGAAGGACAGTGGAGGAAACTGGCTATTGTGGCTTAAAATGTTAACTAGCCCTCAAAGAAGAGCTATAGGAAAAGTCTTGGGAGTGCATACAGAAAACATTGCTGGCCCTTTTCCTACAGATTCCTTCAAAATTCCTCCCAAAGGAATTTGAAATCTCCAATGCTCAATCTGGAAAATGAGACAGGAGTCACCAGTCCCACCACTGGCCTCACAAGAGACAGCGGATCCATGTACCTCGTCAGCATTACAAAAGCTTTTCTGATATGAAATTCAACATTCTTTTTTATAATTTTCCCTAAGACTTTTGAATTTCTTTACAATCAGCATGGAAAATACAAACTTATTTATACATTAAAAGTGGTTTCATGGGCCCAAAGGACAGGTCCTAATTTACACGTGACACTTGCTCACTCATTCATTGACTTGTGGGATAAAGTATTGAGTACATTCTAAGCATCAGGCTCTGGGGACACAAAGGCAGACGCTTTGTGAAGAAGTTTAAGGAGCCAGCTTTGTCTTCTAAGAGTTAACAATCTAATATGAACACTGATATGCAGGCACAGACCTCACGGCGCAGAATAAAAGAATTCATCCAGGACATTCTCAGACAGTGAAGTATTTATGTCACGGATAAATCAGCTTAGCATTGAAGTTAATGTTTGCAAATAAGAGTAACTGACATGTAATGAAATGTGTTTCTACGTAGACTTCCATTCCTGGTCTAGCTGAGCAACCTTGGGCAAATTGTGAGCCTCATTCTCCTTGTGAGGAAAATAAAGATAATAATATCTAACACGGCAGATTCTTTGATGATTAAATAACAGCTTATAAAACATACAGCACAGTATCCAGCACAGAGTAATGGAGAGTACTTTGAATAGCTGCTCCTAAAATTATGACAATTACCTGAATAACATTAATCTCACTAGAAAAGTAAAGAGTTTGCCTACTATGTACATGTAGGCAAACCTTTTTTCTACCAAAGAGCCTGAATTGTCCCTAGTGACTCAGTTCTCATCAAGGCAAAATGTTTCATTGAAGGAAATAGTATGGGGGCTGAAGATGTAATAAGAAACCAAATTAAGTGATTCTTTAAGTGTTTTTGCCAGTCATGGAATTAGCTCCGTCTGTTTTGCATTATCAATCGCTGATCTTCTGAAATTCCTATCACTTCATCTTCTCTTTAAAATGAACAATTCCATATTGCTCAACATGATTTTCTAGGTCCTTCTTTTAACACATTCATGTTTCTGATTAACATAACAGCACTCTTATTCATTTGTTCACTCATTCATTAAAAGTATGATTTGAACACCTACTAAGAGCCAGGCACTGTTCTAAGTGTAACCCAAAATATCTTCCAGATTCTTTCATATCATACATTTTCCTGGCCAATCACTGTAAAATGTCATCCCTAAAAAACGGTCCATAACTTAAGTATCCACTAAACTTCCACCTTTATTTATAGACTACAATTCATCTCAAAAATCGGGATGATTTTCATTTCTATTTCTACTTGCTCATCCACCCTTTCTAGAGTTAGTGTGTCCCAGGATGGACAGAAGTATTGATGTTTAATTTCAGTGGTTGGAAAACCGTGCGTGTCAAGGTTTGATTGAATAGTAAGTCATTCCTCTGACACAAATGAGGTTGTAATGTATTGCGATGATGACACATGAAAAGGAGGATTTCTGGCAAATTCTTTAGGGTTTTTATCAACTCAGCAGGTAGGAGAGATTGAATACCTGCTCAAAGCATATGTTTATCAGGGACATATGCACTTAGACGTGAGCTATCATTTTTCCAAGCAAGATTTTAAACTCCAAGGACTTTCATGTTACAAGACATTAAAGGCACTGAACAAGTCACTGTGTGAATTACAGCTGTTTACTGTGTGGAGAACCAATGGGTAATTCTCCGCACATCAAAAGATGTTGCCACCAAATTTTCCATCTCTCTCTGGACATTAATGCTGGCCCTGACTGATCCCCCATGAAAGGCTCATATAATGTCTTTTTAAATGACTTTTTTTGCCTTATGTAACATTCACAGACCAGGTATTCAGAAAAAAAAAAAACTTAGCAAATTTCTAGGAAGAGTTGAAAGCATGTTTTGTTTTAGATGTTCCTCCTTGCGTTCACGAAAAGATGATAACCACATTTCCAGAAGTTCAGCCAAATTTTTTCAGAAATTCAACAAAAACTCCTGGAAAGCTGAGAAGTATCGATTCCTTCCAGCTCAGCAGCACAGTCTCAGACAAGCACTTAATAAATGATAGCGCAAGCTCTGAATTGATGCCTTTTCTCAGTCGCCTAATTTATAACCAGGAAGTAACTCACCCAGCTTGGGCAGGGGTGCCTCTTTGTTGAATCATCCATGAGCCCCTTTGCAGCCCAGCGGTGCTGATGAAGCACACTGTTGGAACACACTCTGCTGCTGGTTAGCAGGTTGGAGCACCTCTGGGTGTTCACTGGCTAGGAAATTCTCTGCCTCTCATGCTGCCTGTGTCACGCTTGTCTGTGGGTCTCTATGACAATCTGCTTGATTGACTCTGTCCCTGGGTCTGTCTCTACCTCTTATTCTTCCTCCCTCCCTAACTCTGTTTCTGTCCCGATGTGAATCTCTCTGTCTCTGCCTTTGTTTGCTTGCCTTTCTCTCTACACAACTTTCTACATGTATCTCTCCCTGTCTCTCTGTTTTTCTCCCTCTTTTCTCTCTTTCTGGCTCCCTCTATCTCTCTGTGTGTCTTTCTCTGTTTCTATGTCTCTCCGTATGTCTGTGTATGTATGTGTGTCTTTTTCTGTCTTTCTGTCTCTCTGCCTGTTTCTCTCTCATATATACATGTGCATGCATACACAGCCAGTGACATTACTGTTTTATCTTCCCTATTAACCCCAATAAACTGTTAAATGTCCCCCACACTATTACAATGAAAAACAAAGTTCCCATGCAGAAAAAATTTCATACAGTATCAGAAAACAAAATCCCAATACAAACACAAGAAAGGCCTTCCTTATGCACTGCATCTAGGATTTGACATGAGGACCCAAGCAAATAATGAAGGGCCCTCATTGTCACTAGACCAGTAGTCCAAAATATTCCTAGAGAGATCCTCAAATCCATAGGTACTTCTATCATTGGGTATAGAATCAATAAGTTATATACTTTATATCTGAATTTACTATTTTTTCCAAATATATATGACTCAAGGATTCAGATGTCCACAATGGGTGGTTTCAGGGAGGGTCCATGAACACTTTGAAACTACATGTCATTTTCCACCTATAAACATTTTTCAGAAGAGTTCACAGCTTTCAACAAGATTCCAAAAAAAGTCCTCATCATGTACACATATAAAAATTAATCACCAGTGTGGTTGTCATTTTCAAAAAATTATACATTCATTATATAGATTTTACTTTTGGTTTAATATATATCTTACCAACCAAGGAACACTAATAGGTAGATGCTCCCCATAATATGGAAGTTCACAAAACATTCTGACAATTAAAACAGTGCAAATAACTATTTTAGAGGCTTATAAATTTTGCCTACAGGGAACTTCTTCCTTTGGCACTGTTGTTATTGTTCAATCTTTTCTGTAATATTTGAGAGCTATTTATGATATAGTCTAAATGAGCTCCATCTCTATAAATTTTTATCTTCTTGAACACTTCCACAAGGATCTTTTCTTTTCTAACACAGCTCCTTAAGCAGACACTCATAGGAAAAGATAAAAGACATGCTGCACTGAGCAAATAGCACATTCTAGTCTCTACAATTAGTCCCACAGAGGAGTCGTGGTAGAGGAAAGGTTGAAAAGGTTACCTGTTTCCTCGCTTCTCAATGCAGGAAGATTCTGTGTGTTTGGCTTCAATAATTCCCCAAATAATGAAACTACAGAAAATGGTCAAGGTTAATTCAATGTAGATACTTCACTTTAAACGCAATTGTCATTTCATTCCTAAATCACTTCTAAAGAGAAATGATTGCTTGGGAAATGAGTATCTAAGCAGAGAATTGAAATCAAAAATGGGTTTTTTGCCAGAATGATGCTTCAGGAAGCAACATGAGGCAAAAGGGTGGAAAGGTCCTTTAACAATCCCACAATGCCAAAAGGACTAATCTCTCAAACTGGCCTTCAAGGTCCCTTAAAATGCAAGACGAAACTTCAGGTCCGTCCTTATGTCCAATATTCCTCAACAGCCATTTTATCTCTTTGTTTACCTCTTGAAGCGAATATTCTAATAACTCTCCATGTCTTTGCTGCTGTGGCAGACAGACTGTAAGGTGGCCACCATCATCCACAGTGTGCCTGGTGTGTTCACATCTTTGTCTCATCCAATCCCCTTGAGTGTGTACTTCCCATCAACAGAAT
This sequence comes from Camelus bactrianus, assembly GCF_048773025.1. Lineage (NCBI taxonomy): Eukaryota > Metazoa > Chordata > Mammalia > Artiodactyla > Camelidae > Camelus > Camelus bactrianus. The sequence goes on along the minus strand of NC_133555.1, from coordinate 21,620,154 downwards.
ATGGCAAAGGGGTTGAGATGTCACCACCATGCCTATGTCATTTATATAAGATTCTGTACTGCTAGCAGATTCATTCTGGAATCTCCCTCCCTCCTTCCCCACATCCCTCTCTCTCTCTCTTACTCGCTCGCTCACTTTAAAGAAGCAAACTGCCCTGAGTTCTACAGCCCCAAGGAAATTAATTCTGGCACCAATTTAATGAAACTTGGAAGTGGATCGTATCTGAATTGAGCCTCTGATGGGAACCCAGCCCTAGTTAACACCTTGATTGCAGCCTACTGAGGTTCTGAGAAGAGAACACAGCCAAGCTTTGACCAAATACCTGACCCACAGAAACGGACGGAATAAATGTGTGTTCCCTTAAGCTGCTAAATTTGTTACACAGCAAAGAAAAATGAATACAATTAAGTACTGTGCTGTCTCTCTAGAATGCTCTCCCTCTTCTTTGAAATCTTGTCCCTTTGTGAAGAATCAGATCCAGGATTTCTCCTCTGCCTATTTCTCATCTAAAAGCTAACAGTTTGTCCCAGGGCATCCCTAGCAGTTTGATTTTCAGCCTCTTCCCAACACCCCATTCCCACAGGTGTGACTTGGGGCCTGTATTCTTGCAGGCATGTCTCTGAATGTCTCCACCTAGATTGCCCTGACTTCAAATATATCTACACAATCCAATCCCTCTGCCTACCAAGTTCTTCATGGTTTTGTGGTCCTGCTTCCATGGGCCCATTACTTCTCCTTTCCTTACCACTCAACTCTCTTGCTCTCTGCACAACAAAGGCCATCCCCGGCATCTTCCTTAACTTTAATAAGACTCCTCCACCTTTAGACTAGTGGCCTAGTTTCTTCTTGGCTCTGGGCCTAGGCTGATTTCTCCAACCAACCAAACTCTCTCACAAGCTTGAGAAGGGCTCAATTACAAACCATCTCATCAGTGGACACAGCTCTCTAATCAACTCAACGAGGCTCTCACCAGTGGTATACTGGAGCAAACAGCTATGAAACCATCCACTCATCAGTCACCTGGCCAGCTTTTTAAACACTCAACACACAGATGCAGGAAAAGATGAGCCCAGCTTGAGTCCACACCCAGGTCACAAGAGAGTCACCTCAGTTTACTTCACCTGCATCTACCTGCTAAGCATCAGGTAAGTATAAAGCTAGGCTTCAATGTCCATGAGGTATTATTCAGTGCATATTAAGATGGATGGGAGTGTAAAATGGGAAAGCACTTTTGCAAAACAGTTTGGAGTATCTATCAAAATATAAGAGTTTACACCCTTTTACACACATTAAATTATAATGCTGTACACATGAAACTTACCTAATAACAATAACAACAAAAAAGTTGATACCCTTTGATCAAACAATTCCACTCTGGTTAATATCATGGAAAATGTCTTCACAGGAGCACAAAAAGACAAGTATAAGGCCATTCAATGGAGCATGGTTTTTAAAGTAAAAATGTGGGAAAATGTTGAAGATGAGTGGCATACACTATGATATATTCATACTAAAGGGTGATATTCATGAGTTAAAAATCATGCTGGGACTTCTGCTTCTGGAAAAAGGGAACAGACATAATTTTCCCTATTCTTCCTGCTAAGTGTAATTAAAAACCCTGGACATTATATATAAAACAAACATAAGGAAACTCTAAAAGGAATGAACAAGGCAATTCAGCTAGGGATCTGAGATTAAAGGAATGACATGGTAGTCAATGCCCTGGCTTTTCTTTTGACCTCATATATCCCCCAGTTGGAGCTGAAGAAGTCAAAACTCAACCGGCACACAAATGTTGGTAATATTCCTCATGGCTCCAAACTGGAAACAACTGAGACATCCTTCAATGGGTGAAAAAAAAATCAAACGACTGTGGTACCTCCATACTACGGAATACTACCCAGCATAAAAAGGAATCTTTAATACATGTGATAATCCAAACAAACCTCCAAAGAATTATACTGAGTGAAAAGAGTTGATCCCAGAAGTTCATATGCTGTAATATGCCATTTATATAACATTCTTGAAATCATAAAATAACAGAAATGGAGAGAGATTAACAGTAGTAGGGTTTGAGAAGGGGGTAGTGCAGGAGAGAAGCAGGTGTGACTACAGAGGGGCAACATGAGGGGTCCCTGTAATGGAAATGTTCTGTATCTAAACTATGTCAATGTCAACATTTTGGATGTGATATTTTACTGTAGTTTTGCAAGCTATTACTACTGGGCAACACTTGTGAAATGATACCCAGGATCTCTGTATTTTTTCTGCATGTGAATCTACAATTATCTCAAAAATAAAAGTTTAACCTAAAAAAATACTGTTTCTAAGCTCTTCAAGATACGGTTTTTTAAAAAGTAAGTTGTACAACATTACCTGAAGTATGGCCCCATTTGTGCTAAAAATAATACCTAAGTTTTACGTAGATTTATTGGGTAGCAGGTGTTGTTTCAATTCCTTTGTAAACATTCACTCATTTAAACCTCACTCTAAGTCTATGAGGTAAGCACTAATATCATCTGCATTCTAGAGAGAAGGAAGCTGAGGCTCAGAGAGGTTAGATAGCTCAGCCAAGGTCACCTAGCCTAGACTCACAACAAACTAGGTCACCTAGGATAGACTCAGAATTTGAACCCAAGCTGCCTGACTCCAGGGTTCATGCTCTAAATCACTTACTGCATATTTCCATATAAATAAGTGAAAAAGGATCTTAAAAGGTACACACAACCAGTGGTGTCTTTGTAAACAAGCTTTGTGGGAGGGGGGCTCTGATTTGTAGTCTGTCAATTTCACTCATGCCAATATGCCCAGTTTCACACTACTAATGTGATGTCCCTAAAGACAAGGATTGTTAGAGGCTAGATCCGGCACATCACTGTTGGTTGTGTTTCTGTGTGCCATACAAATTGAAACTCTGATGCCCTTGGTGTGGGGAAAATGGGAGAGAGTGAAAAATAAAAAGGGTGTTTTTCAATTTATATGAACAAATTGATTACAGTGAGAATATATACATCACTCATACGTTGAAAAATACAAAATAAAAGCAAGTTCGGTAAGAGCTTAAAATCCTTTAAGGCCAAAGCCCCTTCCAACATATTCCAGGGCTCAAATTACTTCGATGTATCCGTTACCTACAGCTCTCCCAGGCCCCTTCTCAGGACAGACAAGACCTCTCCAGGCCTTGGCCTGGTTCCAGGCTCAACTCTTGCCTCCTCTTTGAAAAACCTCTGTGCCAAAGGCTACTTGCTGTGCACTGTCAAGTTACCATTCCTTTGTGCTGTTTCCTATTCCAGAAATGCTTTTTCCATCTCATTTCTATACTCATTCTCAACCACTGACATAAAACCTCCCACTAGTCTGCATTCTCTTTGATAGGAAGGATCATTTCTTACTGTTTTCTCATGTAATGCCCACAGTAACCCTATGTGAGGGTGTCATTTATTATCCACATTTTACAGGTAAGGAAAAAACTGATTTAGAAATCATTCAAGATGTATTAGTTATCTAGTGCTACATAACAAATTACCACAAAGGTGAGCAGCTTAATATAATAATATTTATCTTTCATAGTTTCTATGGGTCAGAAATCTGGGTACTAAGGAATCTCTGGCCCACATTCTCTCACAGGCTATAATAAGGGGTTGCCAGGGCCGCAGTCCCATCTCAAAGCTTGACTGGGGAACAGCCCGCTTCCAAGCCACCCATGGTTGTTGGCAGGACTAGGTTCCTTGTGGGCTGTTAAAATGAGGGCCTCAGTTTTTCCCTGACTGTTGGCTGGAAGTTGTGCTTAGTTCCTTGTGACACGGGCCTCTATACAGGGCAGCTCACAGCATGGTGGCAGCCTGCCTCATCAGGGCAGCAGGGCAGAGGCATCAGAGAAAGAGCATGGAATCCAGACAGAAGCCATGGTCTTTAAAAACCTAATCTCCGAAGTGCTATCCCATCACTTTTGCCACATGTGATTTGTTAACATGAGTTACTGGGTCCAACCCTCACTCAGGGAGAGTGGATTGATGACACAAGGGGATGAACACCAGGAGGCAGGGATCACGGTGAGCCATTTCTGAAGCCGCTTATACACAACATTATACAGTGGCCAAAGGAGAGAACACAGATGTGCAGAACACTTCCAGTATTTCTACACTGATACAGCATCTTTTATCTGCCTGTGTTCATGGCTAGCATTCTCTATCTTGAGATAGGCATCCTTTTAACAAATATGTACTGGACCCCTGTGATACGCAGGCACTGTCCTGGGTGCTGACAGATGACAAAGAATAAGCAAGCAAGCTGTGAAGTTATATCAGATAATAAACAAGATAAGAGAATAAAGAGAGATGTTGAGGGAGGTAACAAAGACTGCCACTCTGAGTAGAGACATGAAGCAAGTGATGGAGATGTAAGGGAAGAGAGTTCCAAACCAAGGGAACAGCATATGCAAAGGCCCTGAGGTAGGACCATGCCTAGTGTGCTTAAGAAACAGAAAGAAAGCTAGGGAGGTGCCAGGGTAACGAACAAGGGAGAAAGAAGGTCAGAGAGGTTGGCAAGGCTTTGCAGACCATGGTCAGAACTTCAGTGCTTTACTTGAAGAGTGTCAAGAAGCTGCTGGAGGGTTAAAATTTTCTTTTCAAGACAAGGTTATGTATAAAGAGAACAAAAAGTCTTTCCTGACCCTCATCATTGTCCTGACTTTGACAGGTTTTCTTTCATCTATTTCAAAGGAAGGAGAATTTACAAATCATCAGCATGTAATATACCCACACACCATCGTGAACCTAGTCTCCTTACATCAGAGCCTTTGCTCCTTTTCTCTTCTTGGCTTCATCAGAAAGGTCAACAGCAAGTTGCCAACAAAACAGCAGAGGTTTTTTTTTCCCTCTTTTTGGAAGCAATCTTCCTGATTTTTCTCTGAACAAACAATATCCAATTTGACTGTGAATATAAAAACATTAGCCAAATTAAAGTCCAGAGCCCCATCCAACGAAGACAAAGCTAAGCCAGGAAGAGCACCTGTGTACACAAACCCCCTACACCGTCAGTGCGCACACAGGGCTCCTTACAGTTGATAGAAGCTTTGAGCCGTGCACGTTTCTAAAACTATACTTCTTGCTTCACCCTCTCCATCAGATTCGGTGTAAGTGGACCCAAAGCTCTGATGCTCTGCAGTGTAAGCATAAAGCTAGTTTCTCAGCCTTGGCACTGTTGGCCAGTATAACTTTTTCCTGTGGGGCTGTACTGTGACCTATCAGATGTGTAATAGCATCTCTGGCCTCTACTCACCAAATGCCAGTAACACTTTCCCAGTGTGACAGCCAACAATGTCTCCAGACACTGCCAAATATTCCTTAGTGGGCAAAATGCCCCAGTTGAGAACAGTTTCCATAAAATTTCAGGTGTGTGTCCTTGGGGGAAGTTTCTAATCCTCTGACCCTCCATTGTTTAAGTAGACAGTGTGGATAATGTTATCCTATGTGCCTTAGGAGAGGAAGTTGGACGATATGATTCTCTGAGATTTCTGTCTATTTTCTATGATTATGTGAATCTGGGAGCCTTAATTAAGCCATGAAATTAGATTCAAGGCATCCCTATGAAACTCTGAGCTACTTGAGGCCAGAATGGAATCTAGCCTAGTGTGTGACATGAAGTAGGTTCTCAATAAATACTGACTTAATTATAATTACACATTACCCATACTCTTATTCTCACGATTGACACTACCAGACCTCTTGAATCTAGCACAAGGTAGGCACTTAATAAATGCTTAATAGTGTTACATACTGTGGTGACATCACTAGGCCCTTTTTGGGGGGTGAAAGACTTATATACATGGAGAACTACAAAATATTGATTAAGGAAATAAAGGATGACTTCAAGAAATGGAAAGATATCTCATGCTCTTGGATTGGAAGAATTAATATTATCAAAATGGCCACACTACCCAAAAAATCTACATATTTAATGCAATCCCCATCAAATTGTCCAGTACATTTTTCACAGAACTAGAACAAATAATCCTACAATTTATATGGAATCACAAAAGACCCAGAATTGCCAAGTAATACTGAAGAAAAAGAACAAAACTGGAGGAATAACCCTCCCAGACTTCAGACTACAGAGCTACAGTAATCAAAACAGTGTGGTACTGGTGCAAAAACAGACATATGGATCAATGGAACAGAACAGAGAGCCCAGAAATAAACTCATATGCTTACAGTCAATTAATCTTTGACAAAAGAAACAAGAATATACAATATGCAAAAGACAGTCTCTTCAGAAAGTGGTGCTGGGAAAGCTGGACAGCTGCATGTAAATCAATGAAGTTAGAACACTCCCTCACACCAGACAAAAATAAGCTCAAAATGGCTTGAAGACGAACATAAGAAGAAAACATAGACAAAACATTCTCTGACATAAATCTTACCAATGTTCCCCTAGGGCAGTCTACCCAGGCTATAGAAATAAAAGCAAAAATTAACAAATGGGACCTAATTAAACTTATGAGTTTTGCACAGCAAAGAAAACTATAAACAAAACAAAAAGACAACCTATGGAATGGAAGAAAATATTTACAAATGATGCAACTAATAAGGGCTTAATTTCCAGAATATACAAACAGCTCATACAACTTAATAATAAAAAAACCAAACAACCCAATCCAAAAATGGGCAGAAGACCTAAACAAGCAATTCTCCAATGAAGACATACAAATGGCCAATAGGCACATAAAAAATGCTCAATGTTGCTAGTTACCAGAGAAATGCAAATCAAAACTACAATGAGGTATCACCTCACACTAGTCAGAATGGCCAACATCAAAAAGTGCACAAACAATAAATGCTGGAGAGGGAGTGAAGAGAAGGGAATCCTCCTACACTGTTGGTGGGAATGTAGTTTGGTGCAGCCATTATGGAAAATTGTATGGAGATTCCTTAACAAACTAAAAATAGACTTACCATATGATCTAGCAATTCCACTCCTGGGCATATATTTAGAGGGAACTCTAATTCAAAAAGACACATGCACCCCAATGTTCATAGCAGCACTATATACAACAGCCAAGACATGGAAGCAACCTAAATGTCCATAGACAGATGACTGGATAAAGAAGAGGTGGTATAGATACATATACACAATGGAATACTACTCAGCCATAAAAAAGAATAAAATAATGCCATTTGCTGCAACATGGATGGACCTAGAGATTGCATTCTAAGTGAAGTAAGCCAGAAAGAGGAAGAAAAATACCATGATATCACTCATATGTGCAACCAAAAAAAAAAAAAGACATAAGTGAACTTATTTACAAAACAGAAACAGACTAAAGACATAGAAAACAAACATATGGTTACCTGGGGGTAGGGGCAGAGGGGAAAGGGGATAGAAAGAGATAAATTGGGAGCTCAAGATTTGCACATACTACAATATATAAAATAGATAAACAACAAGTTTATGCTGTATAGCACGGGGAACTATATTCAACCTACAATGAAAAAAAAAGGAATATATATATATATAAATGTAAGACTGAAACAACCTACAGTGAAAAAATACAGAAAGGAATATATATATGTAAATGTAAGACTGAAACATTATGCTATACACCAGAAATTGACACATTGCAAACTATATCTCAATTAAAACATAATAAAATAAAAAAAAATAAAATCAGGCCCTTTGCTAATTCAAACATGCTCAAAGTAACCAACTTTATCGATCATTTATAATGATCCAAGTACTAGACAGATGGGTATGAATGGAACATGGCTCCTGCCCTTCAAAGAATCATGCTATAGTGGCTTAAGTCAGCTCCATATTATGAGATTCCACTCTACAGCAAAAGATGTTACAGCAGGATGGCAGAGGTTCCAAGGATAATTCTGTATACTTCTGCCAATCTTTTCCTTGCATGGATTCCCAGGGTAAGGAATTACAGAGAAATGGAGCCTATTAATCAACTATATTTTATAGAAATAGTCATTTTTTAGCTAGAACTCTTCATGAAGTGGGACACATATTTTCCCACCTTCCTAATGGAATCATATGCACAGCTGAATCCAGCGGTTTCATCTTATGTGACAATTTTGACACAAATTGGCCTCCAGGAGAACTATGTTAAGTATGATTCTGAGGCCCCATTCAAGCCAATGCTCAAAGTTTACCACGGATCCAACACAAAGAAATGGTGGCTGACCATCTTGTCAAGATTACATTGTCAATATAGTCTACCATGTCAGTAAATGACAACTCCATCATTTGGTATGCTTGGGCCAACATCCTTGGAATCATCTTAGACCTCTTTCACTCTTACAGGCCACATCCAAATTGTCAGCAAATGCTAATGGCTCTTCTAGCAATGTATATCCACCTCCACTGCTTCCATCCTCATCCAACTCACCATTGTCTGTTTCTATCTTCTACTACTTCCTTTTCCACTAGACTCACCCCACTATTGCTCCTTGAACCTGTCATAACCCTTACAACTCAGGACTCCTGAATTTCTCATTCCCTCTAGCCGCCGGTGCTCTGTCCCCAGGGAACTTCACAGCTTGGCCCTCCTCCTTCACCTTCTCAATGAGACCTTCTCCACCTTCCTATTTACAATCAAAACTCCCACATCCTCTCCTCCTAACTCTTTTCTCTGACTTGCACATATAAACATCATCAGTTAACATCATGTATATTTTTGTTATTTATTTGGTGGATACATCCCTCCACTAAAATATACACTGGGTGAGGGCAAAGATTTCTCTCCATTCTGTTAACTGTTATATACTCAGTACCTAGAACAGTGCTAGTACATGACAGCTGCTTAATAAATATTCATCAAGTGAAGAGTAGATAAACAAATGGATGACCATAGCTACAATTCAATGAAGCTCAGCAAATGGTGGTATTTTGGGACCCTCTTTGTCCCTATACTAAATGGCCTTGTACGATAATGCTTTGCTTTCTTCACTATAGCCAATGAGTCTGTTTAGAGCTGCACTGTTTAGTATAGTAGCTACCAGCCACATGTGGCTTTTTATATTTTAACTTACACCAATGAAAATTAAGTAAAATGGAAACTTCAGTTCCTCAGTCACATTAGCCGTATTTTAAGTTCTCAACCGCCACAGGTAGCTGGTAGCTACCATATTGGATAGCACAGATACGGAACATTTCCATCAATGCAGAAAGTTTTACGGGCCAGCACTGCTCTGGAACATCCACTCTGACTATCCCAAGTAATTACTATAATTAATCTGCTGATTTGAGAGACCAACTAAGTCAACTTGTTAAAATTCTATATACTAAGAACAAACTGAGTATCAATCAAGGTCTTAAGAATTCTCCTTTGAGATTGTGTGCCTGGGCTTTCTGACTTCACCCCACAGGATCTTTTCTTTCTTCATTTTGGCTTTTCATTGCTGTTCCAAAGTGATAAATTTTCTGGGTAGACAGCTTATAGATAGGTTAGCTGTTACACTATCACCTCCACCATATAAAAATTGCCTCCTTAACTCAGAATTCTACTTTGCCAGTCTTTGAAGATAAAGGACATGGGATACCTGTCAGAACAAAGACAGGAGGGGGATAAGATTCTTTGTGGCTGGGGATCAGAAGAGGAGTAAGTGGGTAGGAAGGCAGGAAGCGGACCAATATGAAGATACGTAGACAGGATATTACAATAGGATAAACACACACTCTGTATTTTTAGTAGAGGAACATGGTTTATACACATGATTTACAGCTTGATCCAGAAGTAAGAAAGGGGAAGCTACCCATCACCACCAAGAGAAAAAAATGTACAGGAGAGACAGAAACTTACAGTCTCTACAGGACTTCTCTTTAGTTTTAACTATAGACAAAGATGTTATGACCCTGTTAACTACTGACACACAGAACTTTCATGCACACAAAGAACAATATTAAAAATGAACAGAGCATCAAAAAAAAAAAAAAAAAAAAAAAAGAAGGAACCCAGGAAGAAAAGGCACATGAATTAGAATGCCCGTCATCAGTTTCTGTTTCTGCAGGTCATGGGACCCTCTTACTGCTTCATCAATGATATCCTCCAATGCTCTTCAAATAATCCAGCAAGCCACCTGCAGAGGTCAGGACAGGCAAACGTCCTTCAAAATAAAGTATTTTCCCTGCCTGCCTTCGGCTCTCTCCTCTCCTGAGGACAAATGGATCTGTCACTGCTGAGGGAAGTCTGCAATTCAACACTTATAACTGTCACCTTCAGGAACAACCGCCGTCTCTCTCCTTCTTGTTTAATTACAAACTGCTTTCATATCTATGTAAGGTACTATACCTAATCCCGGTAGACAACAAGATTTGAGATCCCTCAAGGCTGAGATCAGAGGTCAAGTTCAAATGAGATACCAGTACAATCTGACCTCATTTTAATCCTGCTAAATAACTGAAGGAAAAAAATTAAGCCAGCTTCTAAAAAAGTACTCAAGCTGGTTTTTAATTTGCAACTAAAATTAATTTATTTTGAAAACATGTTGTGTTTTATTCCCTTCATTTTTCTAGTTTGAGTTATTTCACAGCCAAAATGTTCCTATCACTTTTTAAAGGCCAAATTTTTAACATGGTGATTTTTCACTATTTAATGTTTGTTTCATGAATAACATGATTGTGTTCTAATCTTGTTCCATGATTAATTGGTTCTTCCCTTATTTATGCCTCAAGTCTCTATTTTAGAAAGCTGACCTGTGAGGATTCTGAATAAGTCTTGTTCACTTGTGTTTCTCATGGCACCTCACAGAGAATCTGACCATGAATTGATGTGGAATTCTTCAATAAATATATGAATGAATGAATGGATACAGAGTAACTAGGCAAAGACATCATGGCAGGTGTCTGTTGAATGGCCAGTCTTGTCCTGTGTGTCTTCACTTGGAGAGTATTCTCAGATCCTGCATCTATCCAGCAGCACTTTTACCAATGGGACTCGGTTGCAGAATAACCCAGCTTATCCCAGCTCAGGAGTAATTGGGAGCAGATGAAGGAGAGATACTGTGAGAACAACAGGATGCAACACAGCCTTCAAACAATAACAAGGGCTCACCACGTTCCTGAATGGGTTTTTTTAAAAGTCTCTTTGGACTTTACCCACTTCTTTCAGGCAAAGAGTATTTACAATACGTAGAACGTACCAGGGAAAAAAGACAGAATGGAAGTATTCCCTTTCAAGCCACATTTTGGCACCTGGATAATCCTGGTTGAAATGGCTCTCAGTCACTCATCTGCTGGTTTCTAGATGGTGCAGTGAAATGCTGTCTGAGCAGCAACTTAGCAGGACACTGCAAATGCAAATGCAAAGACCAAAGTGGTACATACCAGACACTCTGGAAAGGCAAACTGGTGATAGAGGAATGCATGTGGGCTCTGAAACCAGACTCCTTGCTCTGCCCCTTTACTAGATCATACCTGGCTTTGAGACCCTGCCAAGTTACTTAACATCTCTGTGCTTCAGTTTCCTTATATCTAAAAGAGGGATAATAACTGTACCTACTTCTATTAGGTCATTGTACAGATGAAACAAGTTGACAAATGTAAAGCATCAAGAGTACCAGGAATGTAGTAACTCATCAAAAAGTGACTGACCCTATGATGACACTGACAATGAGAAGATGTTGGGAAAAGAGTACTTGAAGTAGATTCCTATTCTAGGACACAACTTGTAATAGGACAGATCTGGATTGTGCTCATAATTTATATGTCCTATTATGCTACAGATGAAGGGGTTCCACTGTATTTCCACATATATACCCACATGTGAAAGGATGCTACAGCATAGATATTCTGGGCCATCACCAAAAAAGTGGGAGGCAGCAGAATATAGTGCTTATGAGTCAGACTGGTGTGAGGTCAAAGCTTCGTCCTGTCACTTACTTTGTATGCAGCATGGACAAATGAGACAACCTTGCTGTTTCCTCCTCTATTAAAAAGATAGAAAGGCAGTGCCTGTTTCCCAGTGCTGCCATGATGATGACATAAAATACTGCATGTAAAGCATGCAGTCCTTGGTGCACAGGAAGTGTTCAACAGAAGGTGGCTATCATGATTTATCTTTCTGGTTAAGATGCTCCTGTGGAACGCTGACCTGCTTCTTTGAGTCCACCATAGGATTTAGATTCAAAAAACCATTGACTCTCTAAACTGCAAGGGGCCTCCATGACCATCTACCCCATGCTCCTGTCTTCACAGATGAGAAAGTCTGAGGCCCAGAGAGGGGAAGTTACTTGCCCAAGCTTACTCATCTAGGTAGAGGCAGAGCATCAGAAAATAGTTCTCCTTACATGGATGGATATAGAGATTATCATACTAAGTGAAGTCAGTCAGAAAGAGAAAAAAAAAATACCATATGATATCACTTTTATGTGAAATCCGAAAAAAAATGACATAAATGAACTTATTTATGGCAAAAAGGCACATGAAAAAAATGCTCAATATCACTAATTATCAGAGAAATGCAAACTACAATGAGGTATCACCTCATAACAGTCAGAATGGCCAACATTCAAAAGCCCACAAATGATAAATGCTGGAGAGGGTGTGGAGAAAAAGGAACCCTCCTACACTGTTGGTGGGAATATAGTTTGGTGCAGCCGTTATGGAAAACTGTATGGAGATTCCTTAACAAACTAAAAATAGACTTACCATATGATCCAGTAATCCCACTCCTGAACATATATCCAGAGGGAGTCTTAATTCAAAAAGACACATGCACCCCAATGTTCACAACAGAACTATTTACAATAGTCAAGACAAGGAAACAACCTAAATGTCCATCGACAGATGACTGGATAAAGAAGTTGTGGTATATTTATACAATGGAATACTGGTCAGTCATAAAAAAGAATAAAATAATGCCATTTGCAGCAACATGGATAGACCTGTAGATTGTCATTCTAAGTGAAGTAAGCCAGAAAGAAAAATAAAAATACCATATATCACTTATATGTGGAATCTAAAAAATCAAAAAGAAAAAGACAAACGAACTTATTTACAAATAGAAACAGACTCACAGACGTAAAAAACAAACTTATAGTTACCAGAGGGGAAAGGGAGTGGGAAGAGATAAATTGGGGTTTAATATATATAAAATAGATGAACAAGTTTATACTGTATAGTACAGGAAACTATATTCAATATCGTGTAGTAACTTATGGTGAAAAAGAATATGAAAACAAACATATGTAGGTTCCTATATGACTGAAGTATCATGCTGTATACCAGAAATTGACACAATATTGTAAACTGACTATACTTCAATAAAAATATATTAAAAAACAATACAAAACAAACTTATGGTTACCAGGGGGAAAGGGGGATGGGGAGGGATAAAATGGGAGTTGGGGATTTGGAGAACTGACTGCTTTAGATAAAATAGATAAACAACAAGGTCCTACTATATAGCACAGGGAACTATATTCAGTATCTTGTAATAGTTCATAATGAAAAATAATAGGAAAAGGAATATATATATACACATAACTGAATCACCAGGCTATGCATCGGAAACTAACACAACATTGTAAATTAACTATACTTCAATTTATGAAAATTTTTAAAAAGAAAAAAACTTTTTAAAGAAAAAAGTAGTTCTCCTTATTTCCTGGTCTGGGTCTCTATAGCAACACCTAACGAATCCCCTCCGTGAACAAAGCCCTCCTCATTCTCAGATAGTGTTTTCTGTACCTTTTCCCACTGGAGCAGATGCTCTCGGTGCCCCAGCCATCATCTCTCAGCTTGTATCTTCCACTTCTGGTGGGACATTTCTGAGGATGTGGCACACTGTCCCCCAGGGATTTGCCCCTGGGACTGGGCTCCAGTTGCACCTAGAGGGGTAGCCTGCTCACCACCCTACTTTGTGTGGGCTTCCTCCTTTTCCCTGTCTCACTTCACCAACCCCTTTCCAGTGTTCCTGGAACCACCTTCCAAATCACCTATTTGCATTCAGTGGTCAGTTTCTGGGGCAACACAATCTAAGACACTCACTTCTAGGATGACTGTTTGAAGAGGGGGTAAATGGAGGAATAACATAAAAGGAAAATATTAGTACAAAACACACCGCTTGCAGAGTATCTGGGCATCACAGAGAGTTGAATCAGAAAGTATGAACTGGTCACTGGGAGTCACAGAGCCTAGAAAACCTCAAGTTCAAGTACCCTGGCAAGTCTCCGAGTCAGAGATTCAGCGAATGGCAAAGTCACTGTAGCCCTTCTGTGGACAGTCCCACAGCACAACACAGTATCCCATACCCCTAACTCTGCCAACCCACAGAATATCCTGTTTTCCTTCTCCCAGAAAAACCTCCCTGTCCTCACATACTCTTCAAATGTATATTCCTAAGCTCAGTCCTTCACTTGCCTTCCCCCACACGTGAGCAGCGAGGGACATCTTTCAGATCGTTTATGGCTCAAGCTTTAGAGCCAGGAAAGCTAGTTCAACACCAGGCTCCAGTACCACCACTAAATAGGATAAACTATTTCACCATTGTCAGCTTGTTTTCTCACCTGTAAAATGGGGTAGTAACAGCTGCCTCCAATAATGTGCTGATTAAACAATACAAGGTCTATAATACACATACCGGCCTTTAGGAAGAGCTCAGGAAGCAGCAGCTGCAATGAAGCTCTGGCTGTGCTGTGTGGTTGTTGCGGCTGTTGCTGCTTTATGACCGCCTCACTTGTCCTCACTGGCGTGGCCTCTGGAGACTCTTTCTCCAGGTGGCAGGCACTCTTCAGCGAAGGATTACAGAAGCAAGCCTTCCTCCCCTTTCGTGAGGAAAGAATCATTTGGAGACTGCCTTTGAGTCACTGAGAGAGAGATAGTCAGTCCTCTAAAAATAGAGAGCGTGCTGACAAACCTGAAGGGAGGAGCCCTTGGGAACAGAACCGAGGGCTCCGGAAAACCCAAGAAAAAAGCTACTGTGATGAAGTTTAAAGCTTCCTTGCAAAAATGAGGCACGGGTCTCTGCTTCTAATTTAAGTTCCACAGCAGCTGACTGGAGATCTTGAAGAGACGATGTCATTTCTCCCCTTCACTGTCTTTGTCATCAGGACAAGTGAAACACACCGTAAATTCAACAGACAGATCAAGAGAACGATATCTATCTCAAAATCGGACCCCCATGGAGCTGAATTCTTCCATTTTGCGTTAAGAGAAGTATTTCTGGCAACCCGGCAGTAACCCATCTAACAAAATGAGCGTGGTACAACGGAACAAACGAATAAACTTGTGTCTGAGCGCGGCTAACTACTGTAATGCATAGAGCCTACAACGTATAGGAGCACCAACGCTGAGGCTGACTTCTTGTTGGTGTAGCAGTTCTGAGTAGGTTAACAGGGTCGCAGGGGGTCCTTCCCACACAGTTATTTGGAAGCCCAGGTTGGTGGAGGCTCTACCATCATCCACACACGACTTCCATGGAGGGAGTTGTCTCCTTTGCACCAGCTAGTGGGGAAAAGGGCCTGGAGGCATGTAAGCAGGAGGCTTAGGGGCCAGCGCTGAAGCAGTGCTCCTGGCTTCTGACGAGAACTCGGCTTCTGACGAGAACCCGGCTTCTGACCAGAATCCAGCTTCTGACCAGAAACCGGTTTCTGACGACATCCCGGCTTCTGACGAGAACTCGGCTTCTGACGAGAACCCGGCTTCTGACCAGAATCCAGCTTCTGACCAGAAACCGGTTTCTGACGACATCCCGGCTTCTGACGAGAACTCGGCTTCTGACGAGAACCCGGCTTCTGACCAGAATCCAGCTTCTGACCAGAAACCGGTTTCTGACGACACCCCGGCTTCTGACGAGAACTCAGCTTCTGACGAGAGCCCGGCTTCACGGACTTGCGCGGCTTCCCGTCTCGCGCGGCTTCGCGTCTCGCGCGGCTTCACGGTCTCGCGCGGTTTCACGGTCTCACGGTACTTAAAGGGAAGCCAATGGGAGCGTAAGTGTGCCGTCAGCAGTCTCTTCCACAGAACCATACGTTTTGATTTAACGGCCCTGACTTCTAGACCTAGGTACTAATGAGCAGTGAAAAAGTAACTTGGCATCCCTGAATCAAAATGAGAAGCTTGGAGTGTTTTTACAACATGGATCTCAAACTACACAGCCAGCTTCCGGTCTGGCTCCAGCCCCACTCGCCCAGGGAGACTCCACTAAGGCTCTGCGGGAGGTGCCGCCGCTTGAGAATCTGGAGTTGGGTTCCTGGCACTGATGGCGGTGTGTGGCTTCGCAGGTCGCTAAGGTGGAACGAATTAGGCAATGGCAGATTCCTAAGTTTGCTTCCAGCTCTAACGCTCAACAATTAATAACTTATGCAGCAGCATGGATGGACCTAGAGATGATCATACTAAGTGAAGTCAGACAAATAGCATATGATACCACTTACATGTGGAATCTTAAGTATGATACAAATGAACTTATTTACAAAACAGAAATAGACTCACAAACATAGAAAACAACTGGTTACCAAAGGAAAGGGCGGGGAGGGTTAAATTAGGAGTTTGGGATTAGCAGATACAAACTGCAAAATAAACAACAAGGCCCTACTATATAGCACAGGGAACTATATTCAGTATCTTGTAATAGATTATAATGAAAAAGAATAGAAAAAAATATATATATAAATATGCATAAACTGAATCACTATGCTGTACACCAGAAATTAGCACAACATTGTAAATCAGCTGTACTTCAAAAGGAAAAAAATAAAGGATACAGAACTGAAAAAAAACTTTCCCAAATAAGATTCCAGTTTTTCTAGAAGAGAGTAGAAATTCTAGTCTGTGCTGGTCCAGCATGTTCTCTCTGTCTTATTCTGGTGGCAGAACACAGAGATCCAAAGCCAACATTGATTGCAAGCAGAAAACCAAATGCAACGGAAGAGGGAGAAAGATCCCTGTCGACATTATTTGAGATCCAGGATTTAAATGTGTCTGGAGGCAGCAAACGTCCAAAATTCCTGGAATCATAAGCTAAAAAGTAGGTGTTTTACTTGTACTATCTTGAATTGGATTTCTGCCATCAGCAACCAAGAGCACTCACTAATACAAGTTATTCGGTTATTGGCAAACTTGGACTAACAAAAGCACATCTTGAACATAAAATAAATGTATTGGAGCATCTTAAGATGATATACAGAGGCAAAGGAAGAATAAAACAACCAGAGAGGCTAGGAGACATCATCAGCCGGTCCTCACTCACCTTCCTTCTGAGATAGCCGCAAAATATGACTTGGCTCCAGCTGCCTCCCATCTCTGAAGTACCACCATTCGGGTCTTCAAATGCCTCAGAGGAAAATTTCTGATTAGCCCTACTTAGGTAAGAAGTCTCCACCCTTCAACAAACATTTTTCAACCTCAGAACCATTGCCATTTGGGTCTGGATAATTCTTTGCTGAGGGGGCCTTTTCTGGGCATTGCAGGGTGTTTGTCAACCTCCTGGACTCTGTCCACTAAATGCCAGTAGCACTTGCCCAGGTATTGTCAAGGTCCCCTGCAGGACAAAGTCATCCCTGGCTGAGAACCATTGCCTTAGATGGATCAGGTGTGACTGGGAACAGGTAACACCAACAGGGTCATTGGGAGATGGGGGGTGAACTGGGCAGCCATCCTAGTTTGTGTCTACTAAAAAGACTTCTCCACTGAACTTCGAACTCTTACTCCCAAATGCCTTGTGGTCCTCTCCACCTAGATATCATGAAACCAAAAGAAAAGCAGTATTTCCTCTTGAACCTGCTCCTTCTCTTGTTTTTGGTATCTTAACAGAGCATAAAACTAATTACCATGAGCTAGCTCTTGAGTCAGCTTCTTCCTCTCCTCCACCTGACCTCCATGTCAATAAACTGATGTGTCCCACAACCCTCTTTTCTTTTCATCCTAATTTCCACGGTCTTAGATCCAGCCCATGTGTTGTTTTTGTTGTTGTTGTTGTTGTTGTTTGTTTTTGTTTTTGTTTTTTTGCTGGACTTTGACAGTAGCCTGCTAGCTGAGATTTCTACCATCACTTCCCTTTGCTGTCTGTCTTCCAGTCAACAGAATGACCTTCCAAAAACTGGATCTCGTCCTGGCTCTCCCCTGCTTCAAACACTGTATGCTCTTATTTCTTTAAGTAGTCAGTCCAACTTTCTAGATTGATATAGAATGTCGTCCCCTCTCTTGCCTCAGACTTTTTTTTCCCCTCCATTTTGTTTTCCTTTTCTCTCCTTTTCCCTAGTCCTTGTGTTTCAGCCATAACAAAAAAAAAAAAAAAAAAGGAATCAATATTTACAAAGATAAGCCATGTTTTTGTCATGCCTTTAGATACATTTTTGTTCTTCCTTGGAATGTACTTTGATTCTCCTCCAAATCAACTTCTCATCTAAAAGTGCTCCTGGGACACTGTCCATGACATTCTCAGAAATAGTGACTTGTTCCCTTCTCTGTGTTCCTGCAACATTCTGTGCTCTGTCTAATAACACTTTGTTAGTAAGTTGGACTGACCTGTTTATTCATCTGTCTGTCTTCCCCACAAATTCATAGCTTCTCCAGGCAGCAGTGACATCTGCCCAAGACCTACTAGAGTACTGGGCATCGAGCAGACATAGAAATATTTTGCTAAATGTGTCTGTCCATTGCAAGTTTAGGCTGGTATTGCAACAGCAGTATAAAATTGTTAAGAGTAGGGTTCTGGAATCAGAGAAGAGCCAAGTGCTCATCCTGGCTTTTCCAACACCTTCTCTGTGATGCTGGGCAAGTTACTCTGCCTCTCTGTATCAATTTCCTTATGAGTCACATGGGGATAGACACACCAAGTTCTGCATGAGATTGTTATGAAGCCATTAAAGAGGGTTAAATAAGTTTGTCTCTTTTAAACACTTACCCCAGGGCCTTTGCAAGCCCTGAATAAGAAAGAGCTGCTACTGTTCTCGCTTTCACCATCATTACTATCCATTCACACTTGGCCAAAAGACATTCACATCCATATCCTCTGTTAAAAAGCCATTACTGACTATACCTTGGTAGAGAGCCAGAAAATAATCCCCCATATTTGAAGGGATGTGGTCTGGTGACATTATCCAATATGAGTTGTGCAGTTTGTGTTTTAATGAGGCTGAACATCAGCATAATGTCTGGCTGTTCTGAGGCTCAGGACCACAGAGCATCCCTCATATCATAGTGGGGAGGCCCGTGGGGCTTGGAAATCTGGCTTTCATCTCCAACCTGTGGGCGAATGGCTTCTAGGTCACAGTTTCTTCATCTATAATATGGGCACAGAATGATCATCTCCACCTCCCAGGGCTCTAGGGAACTGTAAATGAGACGTTTTATCATCATATCACTTGGCAAAGCTTTAACTCAATACCAATGCTGAGGCTGTGGTTTTCCAAAGTCAGTGTAGCTGCTCTTTGTTAGGTGTTCAGCAGAAGAGGCTGAGCCGAGGCAGTTCAAACACACACAGAACTAGAGAGCTCAGAGAATCAGAATAAAAATTTGGTCTGCCACCCAAGTAATTCAGCCCACCCAAGGCTGATGGGGTCCAGGCGAGTGCACATGCTAAAAAGATACCTCTTTCCTTAAAGAATGGCAGTTCAGAGCCCAGGAAGGGGAAGCTTGTGACCCAATGTCACAGGTAGGTAGTGAAGAAACCCAATGAGAACCCAATCACGGACTGTCTTTAGATGGATACATAAGCACTGGGCTTTTAACAGAAAATAAATATTTTTGTAGTTAAGATTTTCAGTAAAAATACAAACAGCCCCACCACACATTAGTCACTTTATTAGGCACTATATATACTGTGTTCTTAATCTTTCCCCAAACTCTAAAATGGTAGGTATAGGAAATGCCATTTTGTGGAGAAATGGAAGCCCAGAGAGTTTCAGTGATTTAGCCTGGGTCACACAGCTTGTACACAGTGGAATAAGATGTGAACCAATGCCTTCTCCAAGGCTTAGATTCTTTCCACCTTGTGACATCCTGCCTCTTGTTCAATATAGCCTACCTCCTGGAAACATGGATTGCCTCAGCCACTTTCTTCTAAGCTTGGCTAATTTAAATTTTGCAGCCAAGACAGCAGCTGCTCCAATGTGATTCAAAGAGCTTCAGGGCCCTTCTCAAGTTGAAGACCTCTGAGGGATTATGGAGGGGGAACAAATGCAGTGTGTCTCCTAAAAAGAAGTAATTCAGACTAAGCGAGGCTGAAATCAGGCTAGTCTGCAGGCTACTTTCCCAGCCAGAGCCGGGGGAGGTCAAGGTCAACAGGAAATCCCAAATGAGAAACTGAAGTGCTCAGCTGCACACCAAGAGGGCCGCCAAGAAATTAATTCATTAAAGAACAGGCTCCTGCGCCATGAAAAGCACACAGCTTTTAATAAGGGCAGAAAGGCAAGCCCACGGCCAGAAGTCTGGGAACCTCCTGGCAAGGAGGAAGTAGCTTCCTCCATTTTGTAACCTGGGTGGTGTCCAGTTGGGGGCTCCCTTTGACAACTGGCTCTCTCACTCAAGACCATTTCCATAGTTACAATGGCTGTTTATTCATCATCAGAAATGACTACATAGTGTCTGTGTGTCTGTGTATGTGTGTGAGTGGGTGAGTGGACTAGGGGGGGCAGAGGTGAGTTGGAAGAAAATCTGAAGAAATGGGCCAAGCCCAAGGTGAGTATGTCCAATGTTAAAATATAGAAATGTCAAGGCTTTGTGAAATAAAATTTGAAGCGATTTTAAGGCATAGAAAAGTCAAGAAGGGAAAATAAATCACTTTTTTTTAAAAGCTCATGGCTTTTGCAAGAACAAAGGATACTCACTATTTTATGTTCATTAAAAAAAGAGCCAGGAATTCATGCTACCTTTAAATGAGGATAATCATTTCAGGTCTTCCTCTGTTATTGCCAAGTTGACGCAGAAGACCACTAATTTTTGCCTGGGAGGGAAAAGCTACAGAGAATTTGAGGTTAAGCAGGCAATGAATCCAATATTGACAGTGGGGTTTGCTGATAGACTGACAGCTCACGTGGGATCTGGCTCCTAGCTGCCCCGCATTTCCATCTCACTTGTATTGGCCATTTTTGGATTAGGAAGAGAAGGTACAAAAACTATTTGCCAAGGGGTCAGAGGATTTGGGTTTTAATGGATCAAGGATTTCTGCATAGTAGGGACTTGCCATAGAGCATGGGGAGAATGTGGAAAATTGGAAGGAGAAAGTTGAGAAAATTGTCTTCAAGCTGCATTTGTGTAACCAGCACAAAGCTGCTCCTTGGATTATATGTGCCTATGCAGTGGCTGAAAAGGGGCTGATAGACACCTGGACGGCTTTGCTTCTTACTAGCTCTGTGTGATCTTGGGCGAGTTACTTAACCTCTCCAAACCTCAGAGATCTATCAACATCTATTGAAGGCCTACTGTGGGCCAGGCATTGCCCTGGACACTGAAGACCCAGTGGTGAGGCAGACGAAGCTCTTGCCCTCAGGGAACTTACATATAAGGGGGGGATGGGAGACCAAAAAATATAAATGCATACTCCAATTCCAGGAATTGAGCTGAATTAAGAGAATAAGAGAGTGAGTGGGGCTAGAAGATGGGGAAAGCTGCTTTGAAAAGAGGGCATCAAAGATGTTTTTTTCCAAGGAAGAAACAACTGGGCAGAGAACTGAGCAGGGTGGGGTTTCCCATCCTTGGCACTACTGACAGTTGGGGTCAGGTAACCCCTCGTCACAGGGCCATCCTGTGTAGGTAGGAGGCTCAACAGTACCCTGGCTTCCACCCACTAGAGGCCAGTGGCACCCTCCTTAATTGTGACAGTCAGATATGTGTCCAGACATCTGCGAAATGTCCTCTGTGGGGCAAAGCTGCCCTCACTGAGAACCACTGGCAAAGAATACGGGAGAGAGTGATGTGGTTGTTCAAGGGCAGAGACTTCCAGGCAGAAGGAAGGGCAGGTGCAAAGGCACCTATCAGGTGGGATTGAGCAGGTGGTTTGGAAGAACAGGAAGGAGTGTAGAAGCCACAGCACTGATGATGGAGAAGAGGACGTGATTGATGGTGCAGTTGGAGCAGCAGTGAGGGGCAAGATCATGCAGGGCCTCAAAGATGGCAGGGTTGGAATTTGAGTGGCAAGAGAAGCTATTGGAAAATTTGGACAAGGAAAGGGTATGATTTCATTTTCATCTTGAAGAGAACACTTGGGCTGCCATGGGAAGAACAGAGCCTTGAGGGCAGAACAGAAGCAATGGGACCACAATGGAGGCTCATTCAGGCATCCAAGGAGAGATGTTGATGTGGAGACTGTGGTGATGTTGATGGCGATATGGAGAAGTTGTCAAAAAATGGTTATATCTTGATGGAAGAATGGCCAGAACTGGGTGATGTATTGGATGGGAGAAATCAAGGGAAGAGAAGCCAAAGGAGTGCGTAGTTTGGGGCGTGAACAGCTGACTGGGGCTGCTGTCATTACATGGGCAGGGCAAGACCAGGCAGGAGCAGATTTGGGTAGAGGAACCATGAGTGCCAACTTAGACATGTTCACTTTGACATGCTGCTCCAGCATTCAGGCGGGGGGGTCTACCCAAGTCTTGGCACATAGCAAGAGTTCCATCACTGAGGCAAGAGAAAAAGAGTGAAAGGCAGACTCACCCGAACATTGCATTTTCCTCGTACATTTTGACTTAACACAAATTTGGGAAGAAAATTTTATCCACATCACTTACCCCATACATCTTGGTTCCCAATATTTTCATGCTAAAATAGGATCATTGATAGGAGGAATTATTTGGGTATCCGGGATCCATCATCTGTGAGAAGCTGGGTTCATCTTCACGATTCTCCCTCCATTTATTTATTAGACCATAAATCAGTGGCACAGTTCACTGTAACCAACCTCTTTACAATCTTTTTCTCTATGGTTTCTTACATGCCAAAAAAAAAAAGTTGCACACTACAGAGAAAAGTGATTTTCAAGGAGTTTAAGGGTGACGTTTATATTTAGAACAAGCTGGGCTTTCTGTTGTGGAGCAGACAAAGTGCTGGTCATTAATTAAACAACTCCCTGGTGTCTCTCCCCCAGGGAGCATGCTGCATGCATGTGTCCGTGGGAGAAGCACCAAGTGGGTGGCTGCCATTTGGAGCATCTATCTCTGCAATTTCAGGGTTTTGCTTCTTATTTGAAATTGTTGTTGGCTCTGCCCATGCAATCTTAACCCATACGGCACATCTCTTCCAATCATGAGTACGTGGCATCAGTTTTAGATTTTCTGGTGTGGAGATCGGCAAATGCTTTCTTTAAGGGCCAGAAAGTATACAATTTAGACTTTGCAGGCCGTGTAGTATCTGTCAAAATTATTTGACTCGACCATTGTGGCACAAAAGCAACTGTGCATAATATGTAAACAAGTGAGTGTGACTGTGTCCCTGTAAAATTTAAAAAAAACTGACCACAAGTGGGGTTTGGTCCATGGGCTACAGTTTGGCCAGCTCTGCTCCGTAGGATTAACCTCTTTCACATGACTCACAAGTCATCCATAGAGTGACTTTCATGTATACAAAAGAGTCCACGTTAAGACAATCATTTAGAATATAGCCTCTAAATCTGTTGAAAATCCATAACAACATCTATGAACAGAACTATAGTATCTTTTCCTTTCAAGTTTCATGTAAGGGACGTAAGCATTTATAATTCCAATAGAAGAAAGATTTGGTAGCCTATCAGCTCTATCTATTACTACAGGGAGAGTATGTAACAAATCCACTCCCAATACACTGGTTAGAGGGGCAAACAAAAGCAAAAAAAAAAAAATCCAAAAACAAAAAGCCTGTCAGGAAACAAAAACTCAGGTTACTGTGCTCCCCGCCTTCATCCAGACTGTCCTGCTATGGGCACAGGATGCTTTTTATTTAGCCACCTGAGTGATCTGGACAAAAATCTTCCACCAGGAAAGCACGTCAAAGATGCTGCCCTTCTTTTTTATCAAGCTCCATGGAAGCTGTATTCATTCGAACTCTTTGGTTGCAAGTAACAGAAACCAACTTGAGCTGGCTAAGGCATAAAAAAAAATAAAAGCTTATAAGGATAGTTATTTCTCAGAATCTACGGACAGAGATTTGGCTGAGTTTCAGGAAGAGGCTGGAAAACAGCCAGGAACCAAGATAGTCCTCTCTTTCTCTCATCTCTGCCGACTGTTTTCCTCTCTCTGCAGACTTGCTTTTTCTGTGACTTAACCCACGTGGTAGAAAATATGAGGGGGGAGATGTCTGTCCCCTTTTTCCTAAGGTTTCTTTTTCTCAGCTCAGACTGAACCAGAAGGCCTAAGGCCAAACTTCATATTTCTGAGAAAGTGGATTTTATTGGTCCAGCATGGATCAGAGGGCCACCCTTTTCCAGCTGCCTGTGACCAGCATTAAAACACTATAATCATGGTTCTCACAGCCCCTCATTTTGCAGGTGAAGGAGACACTTAAGAGGCTGTTGGGAATTGCATAGGCATACCCACAAAGTGCTTCTGATAGCAATTTCCCCCAGCTTTAGGAATGAGTTTCAATAAAAAGGAGAAAAAGCTAGTGAAAATCATAAAAAGGCATTCATTCATTCTGATTCTTTGAAAAATCTATGTTCCAATATAACACATTTTTAGAACAGCTGAAACGTGGCATTGCTTATTTTCTTCTATTTAGCCATGCTTAAGAGAAGTATTTTCATTTTAGTTTAGGAGTCCCCAACAGCAGACCTTGAGTCAAGGATTCAAGGGCAGTTACCTTATTTGGGAAATGATCCCAATAAATGCAATTACAAGAGTGAGAAAAGCCAGACAGAGACTAGGAGGAACCGATGAATGGGGAATTAACAAGCAGATTACCCTTGTGGGCAGCTGACACTTAATCCTGCTGGGGAACTCTTGAGAAACAGTATTGGTCATACACTCAAGGCTTGTCCAGCATTGGTTGAAGGCTGCTGGGATTGGGATGTTTAATCCCTGGCACTGCTAACGTGCTACTTACGTGATAAGAATGGTTCCACTGGTCAGAGATAGGCCAGAGGCTTTGAAATTCAGGTTCTGGCCATTTGAAGTCCAGCTGGTGTGCAATGACCGTAAGCAGCAAGAGGAGTGGGTGTGATGATATAGGGAGGGGCCACCCAGACAGATAAGTTTAAGATGGGACCTGCTTCTAAAAAGGCCCACACTGGAAGGGGCAAGTGAGACCAATGAGAAAGTTTTTACATTAGTCCTTGCTAATGTTGCTGGTATCTTGAAAGAGCGTTAATGGCAAGGCAGGGGCGGAGTGGTGCACAGCTGGTAAGAGTTATGAGGAAGAATCTACAGGAATTACTAACGGGTTAGAAAGTGAGAAGGATGATTTCAAGGAGAGTTTTTTGTTTGTTTGTTTTTATTTTGTTAGGAAGCGGAAGGTATTCCAGGCCAAGCAGCAGCCAAAGCATAGGTGAGTGCCAGGCTATGATGTTTCCTAAGACTGGATGCTTGGGGGCTCAGAGTTGAGGGAGCTGCTGGGAAAGTTAGGTTGAGGTCTGATTCTGAGGGCCACACACTGCCTTGTCTTTAGCAGTGAGTGACCCTGGGAGGCTTTTACAGGGAAGAGTGACATGATCGGATCTTGATTCATGAAGTCTTTTTGGGTAAATCATGGAAATCAGATTATTCTGAGGAACGAGCAAAGGGGTCCAGTTACAAAACTGATACGATCCTGAAAGAATGAGAGGAAGAGGGCAGGCTTGAGGCAGAAGTGCCAGCAAAGAAGTGGGAAGGAGAGATTTCGGGAGCATTTCAGGATAGCAGAGGAAGAGTCAAGAGAGCTGGAGATTGGATGTGGGGTTGGCAGAAGTGGATCCAAGGAGGCTCTGAGGTTCACTCGGGACAGTGGGGAGGATGGAGAAGCTCTTCCCTGAGCTAAGGGAATTCAAAGAGAGGTCATCTTCTCTTAGGTGGGTTGACAGATAAAATACAGGAGCGCAGCTACATAACTCTCAGGTAAACAACAAATAATTTTTTTAGAGTAGGTACGTCCCATGTAATACTTGGAACATACTTATACTAAAAAGTGATTCATTGTGTATCTGAAGTACACATGTAATGGAGCCATCCATATCTTCCCCGCTCAATTTGGCCGCCCTACTCTGTGGGCGTGCTGAGTTTGAGGTGTCTGTGGGACACAGGGAGCAGGTGGAGATACATGTCTCACTGAGGGGAGAGGTCACGGCTGAAAGTACATACCTGAGAGTCACTTCCAGAGGCTGATCCATGCTTCTACTTCTCACACTTGGCTGCACTTGATTTTTTTTAAAACACTGATGATCAGAGATTCTGTTTTAATTAGTCTATGGTGCAGTCGGGGCATTGGGAGTGATTCATCCCTCAGTGATTCTAACATTCAGCTAAGTTTAGGAAGCACTGATTAAGCCATGGACATAGGTGAAATCACCAATGGAGAAAAGAATGCCCAAGATGGTTCCCTGGGGAGCCATCAGCATATAGGGTACACGGGCAAGGAGACAACAAAGAGGGGTGGATAGTACAGGTCAGGGGGGAGGAAGGAAACAGCAAAGGTGGAGAATCAAGGAGGGAGTGGTCAGCTGCGTTCAGTGCTGCAGAAAGGGCAGCGAGGCAAGGCAAGAACATGGCATTGAACTTGTCTCATAGGACTTGTCTATCGGACTTGCCTTAATGGGCTCTGCGTCGCAAGGGGTCACCATGGAAGCCAAATTGCAGGGGCTGAGGGGTGTATGTGAGGTGAGCCGGTGAACTCACCAGGATTTGTTGGCATTTGTAGGCAAACCCTTTATCTCCTGTCTCTTTATCTGAAGAACAGAGAATGTGCCACCTTTCCTCTGAGACTCCCAGGGGAACAAAAGCCAGATTAACAACAACAACAACAACAACAACAATGATGCAGTGAAATTTCTTTTGCATAAGGTTCTGGAAAGAACACAACATTGACTTTGAAACAATCAGTCCCAGTATCACTACTTCCCACCTCTGTGAGAAGGGCCCTAGGAGCAGCCTCTGTGCGCCCGGCGCCTACAGCACCTGCAGACGGGGGCCAGTCGTCCCCCTCAGTAAGTGTTGTGAGGATTAGATGCAGTATGCAGCCCCCAGGACAGGGCTTGTCACATTTTGGCTTCGATTTTTTTCTCCAAACTGCAAAAGGTTATACAAATATAAGATGATGATGACAATGACAGTGGTGACGGTTATAAGGGAAGAGGGAAGCAAATGCCAAAGGGGTGACAAGATAGAGTCTATACAGAAAATAAAGATTTCTCTGATATAGGTTGTGGTTTAATTGAGAGATTTTTTTAGCAGAATCTCCCAATCATACTTTCCTCTCTATGGGGAGTGTAAGGCAGACAGAGGAGAGGGCAGAGAATGAATGGACGAATGTAAATGAGAAAACACACACCATTTATCTAACTTACTTATTGGAGTTTCAGAAGTAATACCTGGAAGTCTCTCATCACTAGTAAGGGATTTTAATTTCCCTTGGGTTTTTTTTTTTTTTTTCCTCCTCATCTCTCCGCTTAAAGAGAATCTGAAAATAGCCATCACAAATGAGGTTTGCATTTTTCCACTGTGGGTAACTACCACTTATTCCAATACCCATCCTCACAGCAAACTAACTGCTCAGGCCTTGGAAAAGGCAGATGGGATCAAAGCTACTCCTAATGGCTAACAAGAGCCTAATTTGCCTAATTATAAAAGTTAGAACTCAAAGCGGGTTTTTTTTTTTATCTTTAAAGCACCTTACAAAAGTTAACTAATTACTTCTTATCACACTTTCTGAAGCCTGGATTATTAATTAACTCAAGGTGAAGCTTCAGTTGGTGGCTGAAATTGAAAATCAAAGCCACGTGATAGTGAGAAATAATCCAACTGAGTCTGTAACCAAACTTAGAAGGGCTGGAGATGTCACAAACTGTTCTCCAGAAATCCTACGTTTGACAAAGAAATTGATCAGACTGCCTCAGTCGCCATTTGAAAAAATAAAGGAGATTGTTTACTGAAGATGTGCACCATTTCAAAGAAACATTCAAATCAGCAATTTTCAAGGCTCATTGAAAAGTTACATCTTTCCACAAAATTAGATGTCAATATTTGTTAAAATTATTCCCCCAGCTACAAGCCCCCAGCAAATCTCTTATCACTTGGCTTAGAGCAGTTTCTCTCAACCTTGGTGCTACTGACATCAGGGGCTAGATAATTCTTTGTTGCTGTCTGTGCAATGGAGAATGTTGGGCAGCATCCCTGGCCTCTACCCACTAGAGGCCAGTAGCACACACCCCCTCCTCCTCCCCTAGTTATGACATTGAAAATGTCTCCAGACACTGCTAACTGTGCCTTGGGGGGCAAAATTGAGAACCACTGGCTTAGACATGAGGTTAAAGCATGTCTCTCTGGTTGTGCTCACATTCAGAGGACCCTTGTAGATTCACCAGAAAAAATAATTTTTCTTTGTCTTCCCTGGGTCATTATTGTTTGATCTAAATGAACGAAGAATTCCAAATTTTCCCAGGGCATCAAGGGACTTGAATGTGCACCCACACAGAGGATTCCTAAAAGATGCATAGAATGGTGAATGTGGCATTTTGTAACTGCATGCACATCCCCCTGGACAACTGTGTCTGGAGAGTGGCTGGAAACTGAGCTGGAAGGGTTGGGGGATGGTCCGCTGGTGGCCTGGAGCTTTTTCAGTCTTCCGAGGTTTCCCACTGGCAATGCTAATTTTTCAGAAAGGCTTGCAGCCCACACAGGACATTTCTGGCCTTGCTTGCCTCCTCCAACTTTGCATCTTCAAATGCCAGATTCTCCCACTTCCTTAGTGGGGAGAGAAAAAGCTGAAAATTCCGTGGGCTAGTGAGAATGAATAATTGGGTATCAGCCCTTTAGAAACTGCTTCCTTTTCCCTCCCCATCTCCAATCCCTCTCCCTTGACTTCCTGTACCCCCAGAGGTGATGGAAATCTTGGTCTCTTTCAGACTCCAAATACAGTCACATTGGGTATCTTGCTGTAGTTAAATTAAAAGGAAAAAAATGTAAAGGAATTTCTCCTGTGGCAGATAAAGCTAAAGGGATTAAAGAAAGTGTACTACATCCAGACCAAAGGTTTTGGGCTGAATTGTGTTTCCTCAAAATTCTTATGTTGAAACCCTAATCCCCAGTGTGACAGTATTTGGAGATAGGAGCCTTAAGGATGTAATTAAATTTCAATGAGGTCAAAAGGGTGGAACCTAATCAGAAAGGACTGCTGCTCTTACAAGAGAAGGAAGAGACAGCAGGAGGGCTTAAGCACAGAGAAAAGGCCCTGTAAGCCAGGAAGGGTCCTTACCAGGAACCAACCCAAGCACCTTGATCCTGGACCTCTAGCTTCCAAAACTATGAGAAAATAAATTGCTATCGTTTAAGCCACTGGGTCTATGGTGTCCTGTTCACGGCAGCTTAAACAGACTAATACACTATAGACTACTACTCAACAGTTTAAAAAACAAGAAAAAAAAAACTTGAGAATACTGACTAAACTGGTAAGATCAACAAGATATATTAACTGAGAAAAAAAATAATTATCGTGCACTTGTCATCTTAGGGTCCCATAGACAAAAACTATTTAGGTATATATGTATGCATGCATCTGCCCATGTACAGGGATGTGTCTGAACGGAGGGACCCGATTTGACAACAGTTTCTAGCTCTGGGGTAAGACTGGAATTTGGGAGGGGAGTCGTCAAGAGGATCTTTCGTTTTAGACTATTTGCATTTTTTAAAACAAAGCTAATACAGTATGTATTACTTGTATCATAAAACAACTAAAAAGGTAAAGCTTTTGTTTTGCCTGCCCTTCCAGTGTTTTCAGAACCTGAGCCATGTTCTTGGTGATGCCTACATCTGGCTCCTTCTAAAAGTATTCTAAAATGGTAGAGAGTATGGAATTCTTTTGGGTCTAACTTCTATAAACGGAGCAGACCACTTTCTAGCCTTTGAGTGTAACCATCTGTGACATCACGGAGGAGGGGCACAAAGGGAGAAACCCTTCCTCAAAATCCAAATTAAAGTTCATTAGTAGAGGGGAACAATTAAGATGTTTTCATTCTCCAGGCATGCACCTTTGGGATCTTTTTCAGTTCCTTTCAATGGAATTCAGGAAGAGAGAGAACACACATTTTTTAATAAAAATAGAGACTGAAACAAAAGCCATCCAAACCAAATACACCCAAGTAATAAAAATAAACCCCCATAAAATAGATATCTAAAATAAAACTGAAACAGGTTGTGGAGAAAAGACATCATAAACCAGACTGGGTGATTTCACAGGGTTTGTGACATCGCTCAATAATTCTGCCCATTTCTCTGCAGGAAGTGTTTCCCTGTGTTACAAGGTTCCAATAAGGCTTGCCCGACTGAAAAAATTAAAATAAAAAGGTGACTGACAGCAAAGGTACTCTCATCTTAAGTGCAATTTCTATAACCCAAATGTTGGCTCTTGCAGGAAGAATAAATACAAGACTTGCTTCTTTGTAAAAAGGAGACTAACACAAGATTTTTCTTTCAAATATTTATGGTGATTCTAATAGGTTTCAGGATTATAGAGATGTCAAATGTGGTCCATTCTCACTGTTTCATTTTTTTTTATGGGAGATATTTTAGTGATGGGGGTCACTAGTTCCCCTGTAAGTTGTTCCTTTGGGGTCTCTTTTCTCTCCAGTGGAAATAGGCTGTGGGTCTCTCTCCTTCAGCCTCACATATTCCAAGTTTTGCTTCTACCTCTCCATCCCTTGCTGGGCGAGGGTCCAATGGGTCTTCAATTCACTCCTAGAACAAGGGGCACTCCTTTTGCCTGGGTCTCCTTTCTGCTTGGAAAGCCCTCCCTCCTCCTTGCCTCCTGTCCTCACGGTTCAGAATAAGTCCCCCTCTCAGAGACGGTCACGGGCCCCACATAGAGTCCACAGCTCTTACCACAATTTAACTCAATTGTTTAATGTCCATCCATCCTGCTGGACTCTAAACTTCAGGAACGTTGGGTTTTCTGTAGCCTTTGTTGACAACGTGTGCCCAGTACTGTGCCTAGAAAAGAGTCCTTCCTACGTATTTGCTAACAAACTGCTTTGAACTAAGCTATATTTTCTGGAGGTAATGGAAGTAGTTAAAGTCAACTAAGTTATAATTTCCCAGGATACATGGAGAATCTGCCTTATAAAATTCCTTCCACAGGGGGTGACTACAGGGAGGGTTGGACAAGTCAAGTTGATGGGTTAGACAGACAGATACAATTTTCACTGGTCTTGCTACATTCCACAGCCAATCAAAGATGAGTACTGCCTCCTAGATTCCGTGACAATTTCAAACATATTTCCCTTTGGTCCAGATTTAGGGGTGGTCCTATCAATGGTGGAGCCCACACCACTGGCCTGGATTAATGTCAGACTCTTATGTTAATACAGGAGCTTCAGGTACATATCATTTATTCCCAGCACTATTTTCCCAATAATTTTATTCCCCTAAAAGTTTAAGGCATGCATGTTGTTTTGGTCATCGGCATGTCACAGTCTCCTTATTCAGTGATGACATAATTACTTTTCAGCCCCAAAGTTGTCTGCTAAAAGTAGCTTTGGGGAAGTAGGGTTGGGAGAGAGAAGACTCATAAATACTTCAGAAGAACTTGTTAGAAAACAATCTTTCATCTTCATGACTGCTAAGTGCTAATTATTCAGTATCCTCTCTCTCCCTCTCTCATTAGGTTTTAACATAACACATGTCCCATTTCATAACAGCATTAACATATTTCTTAAGTGAATTTAAGTGAAAGGACTGGCTAAATCTTGGCTTAAATCATGCTGCTCTAATCTCTTCTCGTTGAGAACATAGACGTCTCTCCATTATCCTTATTATGAATAAGTTTAGCAGTGTCAGGAACATTAAACAGAATTCACAACTGATATCTATATGCTTATCTTTATATTTGGCTAATGATAATCAAAAGGCTTTTTAGTTTAATTTGGGAAAACCATCTCTAACCATTGTTCCTTTGAGCTGCTGCTAGATTGCAAACTAAAAAAGACAATGGTAGATGCTACTAAGCAGAGAAAGAAGCAAAACAGATTCATCCCACGCAGTCTATGAGGTTAAAGCAGATGAAGGTGCAATGGTGGCCAATTAGAATCACATGGGACCTTTAAAAAATTCAGGCCATATTACGTCAGGATCTCTGGGGGTGGGCCCAGGCATCAGCATTTTAAAACTCCTGGGTGATTTCCATGTGCAGCCAAGGCGATGTACTGTTTGTGCAGTGGCTACACGGTGCTTGGTAACACACTGATGCGATATAGGTCTGCAGCCTGCAAGCACTTTGCTAAAGACAGCTGTTCCCCATGAAAGCAGGCAAAGTCTCAGCAATGATGGTGTCACCAGAAATAAAAAAGAACTAGCAGTCACCATGTATCCCTTCAAAAGTACTTAAACCAAAGCAGTCAAGGGTACCAAGTTTTACGTATATGGCTGTTCACTACAGCATGTTTTTGTAATCCATGAGGGACTAGTTAAGGAAATGGTCAAGTTCAGAATATGAGACTGCTAAGAGATAGAACACTTCTATTTACTGAGCGCCTATTAATGCATCTACTGTAAATATGATCCTGTTCTGGGAACTTGGAATTCATTGGAGTTCAGGACCAAGCTCCCTGCTCTTGGGAAGTTTACATTCAAGACAAGGCAAGCTACATAATTTGCAGGATCCAGTGGAAACAGAAAATGTGTTGCTCCTTATTCAGAAAGTACTAACATTTGAAGATGGTGATGGTAGAGCATTAAGTCAAGCATGGGGTCCTTCCTTTGTCGTGCAGGGTCCCGTGTGATGGTATCGGTTGCAGGCCCATAAAGACACCCCAGTTTCAAGAGAAGGGAGACAGGTGATAACCAATAAAGATAATGGGTAAGTACATCAATTGTACAGCATGTTAGAAGCTCGAAAGTGCCATGGAGGGGAAAAGAGTAGAACCAAGAAAGGAAATCAAGTTGTAAATCTAAGTGGATTAGTCAGAGTGGGCCCCCTTGGCAGGGGGAAGTCTGAGTGGATTTGAACAAAGCCAGGGAGTTAACTGTGAATATTTGGGGCAAGAGCTTTCCAGGCCAGGAGACTCGGTAGAGTGAAGCCCTATAAGGCTAGGAGCATGCCTAGAGTGTGGAGGAAGAACTGGAGAGGAAAGAAGGGTCAGAGAAGAAGGAAAGGCTGCATCACACAGGGCCTTATAGTCCATTGTAACGACTCTGACCTTTCCCTTGACATTTTGAAAGAACTGCTTGGGGTGCTGCTGCTGCGTGGGGAAGAGTGTAGATGGGCAGGGAGAACAGAAAGGAAGCTATTGCAGTAACTGAGCAGGGAAGACAGAGAGAATGAGAAAAAAAAAAAAAACATATATGCTTTCTTAACAATTTTCTTTTGGGGGTTAGGTTTATTTATTTTTTAATGGAGGTACTGGGGATCGAACCCAGGACCTTGTGCATGCTAAGCATGTGCTCTACCACTGAGGTATACCCTCCCTTTCATATATATATTCTAATGTGAAAAACTGTCCACAATATACAAGTAACAATACATAAAATAATATGTATTATGTGGCCCCATTTTCTGTACTTAATGGCCCATTTTTTGTTGCATAAATACAAAACCCCAAACTACCTTTATACGTTTATATATAAGTAGGGAAACATCATGAATGTCATGAACCATGCTGTTAATAACTGTTATTTGTAAATTAAAAAAAAAATCTCTCTTCAAAGTAGGCTATTCTAGGAGCAGTGCCTCTCTTAACACAAATATGGGGACGGTTGATAAAGATTGGCTAATACTTAGCTGGGCTTCTATAGTTTGGGAAAGATGTAGCTAATCTCAAAAAATTAAAATTAAAATTAAAAGAAAAGTGAAAACAAGATGACAAGGTTTGAAACCGGAATCTGAAAAATACAAAACAAAACACCAAAAATGGTAGTGATGGGGGAACTTGTAAACCTGGAGAAAAGCAGGTGAAAGAATAAATGACTGACTTGATCTATCATAAGACACTGGGACAGAGGGTTCCACATGTATTAGCAAAGGTACAGCAAAGAGGAAGCAGAAGGATTAGGTTGGAAAGAAAATGAATTCTCTTAAAGAAAGGCTCTTAAACAAGAGCCTGGGGACTTTTCAGCTCTGAGAAGTCCTGCCTTACCTAGGATGAGGCTTCATGATAAGGGCTGCTCTCTGGACCCACATTAGGGCTTTAGTAGATTCACCCCTCACCTCCTCTAGTCTGCTCTCTGCATGTCTCTAGGGCCAGCTTCGTCAAGCTCAGTCCTGAGCTGGTTACCAGCCCTCCCTCAGCACATACAGCTCACTGGGAGCCCTGTTAGACTTTCCACTGGTCTCCTATTACATCTAAAATTCAGAATAAGGCCCCTCTCTGGCCCTTCAAGGCGCGCCACCCCCTCCCTTTTGGACCACATTCCCTCCCTCTTTCACCAGTTAACTCCTAGTCCTTCTGGAATTTGAACCTTCCTTGGTCTGGCTAAACTCCCCAGGACTTTTCTCTCCTAGGACCCTGCTATTTTGCATGAAATGGGGTTTGGATGTACTTGACTGTTTGCTTCCCCCCACCAAACTATACGCTTTTGAGACCAGGAAACAGGTGTTTCTAGTCCCATCATGTGCCTGGCCCAGAGTGGTCCTCAATATTATTCACGATTATTAAAATAATAAACGAGCCACTGCCTTGCCTGTTACACATGTAGGAATCAGCAGTCTTTTGGAGCTTTTTTCCCTTCACCTCTATGATCTTCTGAGATCAAAGAGAATTTCTTCCCTGAGAGAGAAATATACTTAAAAGGACAGTGCTTACTGGTGCTATGCAGACCAATTTGTCCTCGAGGGACAAACAGATGGACAGACGTGACAATAAAGACATTTTCAGTGAGGTGGAAAGGTAATAGAGTAGAAGGGAGCTGTCACATACAAAACTCGAGTGTTTACTGTTACTCCCACCTTGCTGAAGTCTATGTACTTCCAAAAAGACCTCGTGCTTTGGCTCTAGTGATGACCTAGTGATTTAATGCCTGCACTAGAGAAGTCAAACGACAGCACTCCTGTCCTGGATAAGGGGCACAATGATTAAAGGCCTCACTGGGTGGAACTAGTCAAAAACATTTTCACAGAAGGCCCACCTCTGCAAAAAACCAAAACCCAAACCTAAACCCAAATAATAGTGTTGGTAAGGGCCAACTTTGTCATTTTTCTTATTAGAAGTTTGTCATGACAGGTATTCCCAAAGCACTAGCATCTTATTGTGCTGAACACCCACCCACATGCTGATGATGTTGGAGAGGATAAGAAAAATCACCCAGAGGAACTTGAAAGGGCTCTTCCTTTCATGATTAATGCAGCCCACCTAAGGTAGTCTCAGATTGCCCACCAGCAGGAAAAATCCTGACAGCTTTGAGGGTCAGCACCTTCGTTCTGCTGTGGCTCTTTAAGGCAGGCAAAGAACTTGACCAACATAAGGTTTTGACAAATAATTTCAAATGTCTGTTAAGCCAGGGGCTATTCCAGACGCCATCTTTAACCACAGAGATACGTGGGAAGTGAGCAATGTTCCTAATTCCCATGCTGGTGACCAAATAAAGCAGCAGACAGCAAAAGAGATGAATTGTAGGAAGGCCCATTACACACAATCCCCTTTTGAATGCCCAGGAACTCAGTAGGAAATTCTTAATTACTAAGTCATACTAAAGGAACAATCCAAAAACTGCATAAATTGGAAAGTACTAGCACCTGGTCAACCAGGACACATGTTGAATCACTCATTAACTGGCTAACCTTTTCATCTAGTTAAAAGTATGTCAATTCCATATACATCTCTCACCAAAAGATACATTTTGAGACTATTTTCATCTTAACTTTCACAGCATGGCATTTTGGATTCATATTTCTAAGTGCTGGTAAGTGTAATTATACTTGTGATGTCGTATAAGCCACATTGTTAACATTATATTTAAAACATAAGGCCTTCTTCCCTGTTTTAATAGAGTGAGAAAATATTTCTTCGTTTTAATTGGGAAATAAGTAAACCGGGACAATGAAGAGGAGCAGAATACCGATTGCCATGCAGAAAATCCTCCTAGAAAAAAAAAAGTTTACTGTCATTTATTGAAGATTTTTCTGATTGTCAGAGATGTGTTAAGCACTGTGCATTTAGTTTTACCCACTCTATGAGGTCTGCCCTTTTGAAGACAAGGAAACTCATTCTTAAAAAGAGGTTAAGGAACTGGCCCAACATCACAGTTAACAAGTGGTGAAGCTCTTGGCTTGGAAGGTTTGGCTTTATTACCAGAGTTCCATGCCACACCATGCAGCTTAAACCTTCCCGGGCATTCAGATTAGCTGGAGCTATTGATAAATGCACATTTGGACTCAATAAGTCTAGGCAGGGGTGGGTTGAGACTCTGAATTTCTAATATGCTCCCCAGTGATGAGGTGGTAGACCACACTGTGAGTAGCAAGGCACTACACTATTGCAAGGCCATAATTCCTTCTCTTCCAACAGAATGGTATATTTCATTGAGCTGGGAGCCAGGCACTCACACTTGGTTGTATGACCCTGATACATCTGAGACAACACGGAGACAAGAAAGATATCAATTCAGAAACAGTCGTGGTTATGGAATGCATACATTTCCATGTATATTTTTTACAGTAAAAATGCATTTAAAAATCTTTCACAAAAGAAACTTAAAAAATACAAGTAGGGTGTTAAGTTCTCCCCACAACATTCTTTCAGGCATCAACTGTGTAATGGGTGGGAGGGGAGTTCCTGTATGGTTTGATTTAATCATACAAAACACTCATCCACATCATCTCTCATCAAGACATTTACAAATGAAGTGGGGGATTAGGGAAAGGAGGCTCAAAAGAATCAATCTCCAATTTAAGGTTACAGCAGTTCAGAGAAAACTATATCTTTCTGCTTAATGCATAGTCCCTATACAGTACAATATTCCCAAAGCTAATCTGATGTATGGAACTTAGATGTCACTGCCACATCAAAAGTCTTCACAGACGGAGCCAAGCCCAAATAGATAGCACATAGATTTTAAAGTGTCAACTACCATCTGTGACAAAAAGAAAGCCATCAAGATGTTAACGTCACAATATACTCCAGAAGTCCCCCTCCTGATTTCATTTATTTAAAACTCTGGACCGCAATTGAGAGCATCGATCATTTAACATCATGGATTTGGCTATAAAGAGTGAGAGAATTTCGAGCAGTGGAGACTTAAGAATAAAATGTTAGTGCTTATGAAATTGATGAAAAAAGAACTTCACTATTCAGTTGGGTTTTCCCTCCGCCTTCCTACTGCAGCTCAATGTATGCTTTGTATGGAAAACTTGGGTGATAAAAATAGCAGTCACAGAGTTTTTTCTCTTTTATAGCTATAGAAAGTATATTGTGTCTGTTCCAGGAGAGGAACTTGGTTTGTGCATGTCCACACAACTACAGCTACTCATTCTAATGTTATGTATAAACCCTTAAGTCAAATAAAGCTATGAACAATGTAATATTTATATATGCATAGTGTTTTATAAAAGGATTGGCCCACATACTGCTTTTCATCAACACAGAAAGAGCATAAGTCCATAGCACACGGCAAGAAATGAATGGAGAACAGAGAATGCAAACAAGTGCTTAATATTAATAATTCACAGGCAGGTTCACCATGGAGGAAACGATGATATTCAAACTAACTAAAGCTTTAGAGAATTACTTATATAGTCCCCCATTTTAAAACAACTTTACATACCTGATTTAGTTTACAGTAAAATATATCCCAATGAATCAGTTTGTTCCATATTCAAATATAAACACATATCACATTCCTCACAGCTAAATTTTTTGTCATAAATTCTCTTTTATACAAGAAAAAAGGCAACAGTTGTTTCTTTTTTTTTTAAACAGGCTCTATTAATTACAATTTTTAACTCTGTATACATGATAATCGGCTGGTTTTCTCTATTTTTTTTCTTTTTTCTTTTTTTTTAACAGTACCATGAGAACAACAGTGATGGACTTGCAAAGTTTCGTGTCTGTATGGAAAATGCAAAACAGTACTACGGAAATACACAATGCATCATAAGCAGCGGTTTGCTGTAGTGGTCCAACAGGTACAAGCAAACATTTTGGCTCAGCTAGGCAGTGATCCATTTCAACCACATTCCGGGGCTACAGCCGACCCAACCAAACCTCCTGTGGAATAGCAAAAGAATGGGTCTGTTTTCAAAGAAAAACTCACTATGCTTTGTTCTATCCAAAGAATTAAAGGACAAGGTCACAAGGGTAGAGGTTTGCCAACTAGATCTAGAAGTCACATCCTTCTGTCCCTTTCAATCATCTTGGAGACTTTTGTTATGGTTTCAAACAAAAATTGGCATTTCTAAGAATGAGCATGCCCAACCCTTCTTTAAATATCAACAGAGAGGTTCCTTCCACCAAGGCTTATGCCCTTCTCCCCAACTTGGCAAAGGGCAACCGCAGGCTTATGCTAACAAGGGGGAACATACTTTCTGTACTGGGGAGTCTAATGGCTCTCTCACACCAGGCACACTGTCCCACATCCCATCCACTATTCAGCCTCAGATGAGGCAAGACAACACAGAAGGTGTTTGTTGTCCGTTCCTCCTAGTAGTTGAGCAAAGCTGTGATGGCACTGCCTTAATGAGATCTTAATAGATGTTGGTAATGCTAATGAACCTGACCATCTGTGCTTGGGCTGCATTTGGATACTGGCGGCCAACCTTCTCCTTTCTGTGCCTTTCTATGGCCAGGGAGAGTACAAACTGTTTTCTGCACCAGCTCTAACTTGAGAACATAAAATTTCTTTGTGCTGTGTAGTTTAGCGATAAATATCCTTCATTTGCAATAGTAGTCTCTTCATACGGCTTGCTTAATTTTAGGATCATCAGCAATCCTAATCCATTCCAAAGAGTCCTCAGCTTTTACAAATATAACTTTTGCCTTTTTGCTCTTTTTTTTCCCCAAGAAAAACTCCTAACTACAGGATAGCACTACATCACTACATAACAGTCTATATTAATTAACCTTAATAATTTTCCTTACGTAGAGAAAATGATCAACAGCCCCATTTAACCAGAGAGGAAAAGATCACCCCTCAAAAGGGAACAACTCTTAACAATTCTACAGTTTACGTAGAAAGAAAATGTATATCCCTTTGGGGCAGCATTTGGCAAATAATTTCCAAAAAAAGTATGCATTTAAAAATACTTTCTTTAATATTATACATCAGGCACAACACTTTTCATATATATATTTTTTTTCTTATAAGATTTCAAATGCATAAAATGTTTGTGGCTAGTCATAGGATCATTAGGCGTCAGATGCTTCATTAGGTAAGAAACTAAATTATTTCAGGTTTGTGAGCTTCTTCTTAGAACCTTTGACACGGTAAAGGCTGGAATGTGAGTCTCAGATACTGAGGTCGGTGCTACATTCTTTGTAAGGTCGCCGTCTCTGCTCCGGGGGATGTCTGGAACTCCTGCCGGCATCCTGTTTCAGACTCGTCTCATCCCTCTCTCGGTGGCTGCCTCTGTCCTCTTTGTTCCTCTTCTCCAGGGACCGCTCTCTCCTCCGCTCGGGGGACCTTGTCCGCCTCCGGTCGGTGGATTTGGCTCTCCTCTCGGGCGAGCTCCCTCTCTTCCGCTCGGGAGACCGTCTCTGATCCAAGAGTCTCTCTAGAGAGCGCCTCCGCCGGCTGGGGGAGCCTTCCCTCCGGCGGGTGGGGGACCGCTCCCGCCTCCTCTCGGGGGACCCTTCTCGCCTCTTCTCGTGCTTCTCCCTCCTCTCCAAAGTGTTGTCAGCGCTCCGCGTGCCTTCCCTCCGCTTCTCCGGAGATCGCCTCTTGGGGCCATTGGCCATCATCCGCTCGGGTTGGGCGTCTCTTCGTCCCTCGGGTGCCCGGTCCTTGGGTCGGCAAGCCCCGCTGTCGGGTTTTCTAGAAGTTCCGTTCCATGTGTGATGTTCGTTGGGTTGTCTGCTATACTCTCTGCTGCCTTTTGGATCTCTCACGTGTGCCCGCTTTTCCCCATGTGGTGATGATTTGTGAAGATCGGGTGGATAACTGGACTCCAATGGTGGGTGCTGCCGGCGGTCGGGGGGCGCCGCCCTCACTTCCGGAACACCTTGTGGACCGGTGGCGGGGCCGTTCCCGTCGCTGCCGGGGTCTGCGAGGGAAATAAACGGAGAGCGACAGTTTGGTACCAGGGCCCTCCGGCTCCTGTCCCCACCCGCACACTTGTGATCCCATTAGTCACAACAAACAGACAACTGTTAAAGCGGTCAGAATCAAAGCCAACTGAATCTTGGGTTAATTTAATTTTAATTTACTGCAACGAGTCAGGGTTAAAAACTAGTTCTCGTGGCTTTCAGCAGCTAAGCTAGCCTACTGTTCTTTATACTCGAGGATGATTCAAGAACTTGTAACATCCGTGTCAGGAGTTTAGTTTTTAAAGGCACACCCCAAATCATCTGTCTAGAAGGATCAAAATGTTCCCCACCCTGAACTAGCTCCTGCTCCTTTCCCTACCCCTCCGGCCCCTGCCCACCCCTGCCCACCCCTTCCCCCACCCCATGACAGAAAATACTCTTTTCTTTAAAGAATATTTGTTTTAATTTGCTTAAAAATAATCTGGGCTATTGACCTGGAGAAAACTTTCTAGGGAAATGGAATCAACTTATGTTTTGATCTGGGTGGGGATTACACAGAGGTAAAAATTCACGGCACTGTACTCTCAGGCTTTATGCATTTTACTGTATACAAAGTATACTTATATTAAAACAACAACAACAACAACAAACCATCTGGGCTGGTGAGCCAGGGGTATTATAGAGGCAACAAGGCCAGGTGTTGATGAGAGGTAAA
This sequence comes from Camelus bactrianus, assembly GCF_048773025.1. Lineage (NCBI taxonomy): Eukaryota > Metazoa > Chordata > Mammalia > Artiodactyla > Camelidae > Camelus > Camelus bactrianus. Next base: position 21,579,232 of record NC_133555.1, on the reverse strand, counting down.
TGTGACATTATGTGAGGGTTCATTAAACATTCTCTCTACCTTTGTGAATGTGGTTCAACTATTTTCTTTACTTCTGCGTAAGTTTAAGGAACTATTTTTAAAACATGGAGTCTTCTGACAGATAAAAAAGGAGTGGAAGAGAGGTTGTCAGGTACACATTTGATACTGTGTGCGGTTTAGATAGAGGTGCTTTTCTTGATGCTACAGAAGCTGCCATCATTACATCTATGAGCCATGGGGTCACTGGATGGCTTCTTACATCAAGACATCTGTAGACTAAAAAGCAGAGCAGCTCCTGAGGGCTCCTATTTATTGTTACACTATTTGAAATGACACTGCAAATGTTTTAGGTAGCATCTGGGATTTATGAGATCTCTCTTCCAAACAGGGATGCTTTGTCCCACTTAAACCCAGTGACTCATACACATGACCCCATCCCAGGCAAGGCACCTGAAATGACGTGCTGTAGTGTGCAGGGCAAACCCAGGGCCACAGTCAGAGACCAAGGGGTCACAGGTGCCCTTTAAGCGTCTTCCATGAGCCAACAAGGTCAACTTTAAGCAAATCATCTCTTTGACAAATGACCTCCCAAAACTTAGGGTGGGTTTTAACAAAAGCAGAAATGTAGTCTAGAGCAGGGGTTGGGAAATTTCTTCCAAAAAAGGCCAAAGAGGAAGTTTTTATGGTTTTGCAGGTTGCAGAGTTGATCACAACTGTTTACCTCTGCCACTATAGGGCAAAAGCAACCATGGACAACACATAGAAGAAACGGGCATGGCTGTGTGCCAATAAAACGTGGCTGATAAAAACAGGCTGTGGACGAGATCTGGCCTGGGGGCTGTCGTTTGTCAAGAGATCATGGCCTGAGCAGGAAATCTCCTCTTCCTGTCTAGCAAAGTCCTATCCCTCTAGGTGAAAGCTTTGTGATCTGAGGTTTGTTCTTTCTGAATGCTAAGTAGGCATTGCTGAATGCTTAGGAAGTCATTTTAAGATCCAGGTGAGGGGAGGGGCTTCCCTGACTCTCCTACGTCTAACTTGGGGTCTCTTACACCTACTTGGAAGAGAAGGGAGAGTAAGACTTGCACAGGGTCAGTGGTGTACTTACAATTCCAAGAACGCAGGGTGCTCAGAATGAATGCCAAACATATCAAAATAGAGCTAAAGCAGAAGCAATGAGGAAATTAGGCCACAGCACAGAAACACCTAGTATTGATGGAGCTACAAACCGTAGTTTGATTATGGCCCATAAGGTAGAAGCAAGCCTCCCCGAGCTTTTCATTTCTCATACATGCAGCGATATTAGGAGGTATCATCGCTGTAGAAGGGAGGGCCCAGCACCAAGAACAGTCAGAGAGAAAGAGAAAGAGAGAAAGAGAAAAAGTTGAACGTTTAGATTCCCTATAACACAGAGGAAAGAAAAAAAATCTGCATTTGTTAACATAGGGCAAAGAGAGTTTATTTGTCCAGTCAGACAGTCTAAGGCAACACTCAAATAAGGCTGCAGAGACCGACATCAGAACCGTGACGCTTTCAGACAGCCAGATAAGGTGACTCGAGAACCCAGACAATGGATGCATCCTTTTTTCTTTTTCTTTTTTGTTTTTCAAACAACTGGAACAATGACAGGCTGGCATAGGAGAGCATTAACAATAAACAACAGAAGAACAGAGTTCCCTCCCTCCCCCCACCCCTCCCTCCCCAAGATCGCGGCAGTTAAATTAAGTACAAAAAACTCATTACAAAAATAGCCTCACAGAGAAGCAGGTTCCAATCAAGTCAGAAAAATATTGGAACGGAACATATTATAACCCATTTGTGACTCTAATCAATAGAATTAGAGAGACTGAGTCCCAATGACACATGGTGACATTACAGCAGCACAACCCTGGCAAGTTCCACCCTTCTTGGAAAACAGTGTATTTAAACGATCTTTATTTTTAGCCCAAAGAACAGTGGTTAGTGTTGGATTTTTCATCCTCAGTGCAACAGACAGAGGTTTTGAGAAGGTACACAGGTTACTGACGATGACTCTCAAATGAAATATCACATCCAACAGAGAAGCATAGGGGAGACAGAAAGGGGAGACAATGTTACACAGTTTCAGTGGCATAGATACACCTACGGTCAAGGTTTAGTATAATGCACAGCTGCGGCATCTTCATGTCGTCAGAATACCTCCCCTGTGGTTGGCCAAGTTTAAAGGGGCCTCGTCTGCTACCCGCTCATCCCCCACCTCGGGCCCCTCGTATTGTGCACCTGCAGGAATGTCCAACACCTGGGAAGGCTGTCCTTCAAAGAAGTCATCCTCCTTGAGCTGCATCTGAATTAATGATCTCATCAAGTCCAAAACGCAACTGGGAATTGAGCGGAATGACTTTCGGAAAAGAGGGTGATAACAGATAAATCCCTAATAAAGGGGACCAACGTATATGGGGGTCATTCAATCACAGTTTCTATAGAAACTTCTGTAGACCTTTGGTTGGGACGAAGAGCCCTACATCGAGGGCATAGCTTTTTTTTTTTTTTTTTTAAATTTTAAACAAGAATCTCAAATAAATAGGACATAATTATTATAATATACAATATTTTGCCATCAGAACACTAAGCTATGTAAAGATCATTGCTGTTCAGTCAAATTATGTCTATGGATATGACAAAGGAACTCTATGTATAAGCTGGCTTTCCTCACAGGAAAGGTATAGTGACGTGTTTCCCTCATGATGAGCACTGGGAAGCTATTTCATCCTCTATCACCTAAAAACGTATGGCTAATATATCAACAGTTTTGTTTGTTTTGTAGTAGTGGGCTCAGGTGGTCTGATTTGGGGTAGGGACCAGTAGGGGGGATGCAGACGTACTGTATACAGAGCATCAAGGAGGTGAGCAAGGCCCCCAAATCATCTCCAAATTTCACGCCTCTTAAATTAAGACATCAATTAACCAAAAAAGAGAGAGAGGAAAAAAAAAAAGAATTGTGCCTCAATATATCACTCAGGAAACCTGCTTTCCTGCTTCGTAAAAGGCGTTTAGTCATTTTGTGCTAACAATTGGATCTGAGAAACAGTTTGGCACAGTTCAAACAAACATTCCTTCGCTCTTGGTCGGACTAGACAAAACGTTCTCTCTGATTATCAGAAAGGGGGCTACAGAGATCTTGTCTTAGGCCACGCCCCAGTCCACGTAAGCAAGCAAAAGGATGAAATGTGTAGAGATTTCACAACAAGCGAGGCAAATAATCACATGGTGCGAAAGGCTGGTAAGACACTGGTGAACAGGGGAAACAAAAAGACTTTCCTGCTGCAGTTCTGGAGACAAATTCATGGAGTCATGCCAGGGAAGGAAGGAATGTTTTCATAGTTTGACCCACCATATTCTGGTACCGAGCCGTCTCCCCGCTTCAGAAACAGACGCACTCTGCGGCCACCGTTCTTAATCAGTTCTATAGCCCGAGAATGCCTCATGTTTTTGGTGGTCTCGCCATTGATCTCTAAAATTTCATCGCCAATCTGCCAAAGCAAGAGAGAGCAAAGTGAGAAGACCACAAAAGGGCTCCACGAGCGCTCGAGGCGCTTTATGATTTGAAATTCTTTCATTAATTCATTCGCCAACCATTTATGAAACGAACTCCAGAAAGATCTTCCATTGTTTAGAAGACAGCAGTGAAAAAAAAAAGCCCCATATCCCTGTCCTCATGCAGACAATATTCTAATGGGGGAAAGACAACAGGAAACTTATAAAAGTGCAGGCTTACTGGGCCGTGCAAGTGCTAAGGAAAAAAAGAAAGAAGAGGGGAACATGAACATTTGAGGGAAGGGAGATGTGGCTGACAGCGTTTAGAATGGCTCCCCATGGTCCCTGCTTCCGTGAACTCACATCCTGTGTAATCTCTCTTCCTTTCAGTGTGCGCTGGAATTAGTCACTTGCTTCTAACAAACAGTATGGTAAATGGGACTGAAGGTCAATTCAAGGATAAGCTTACAAAATAATGCCAGCTTCTGTCTTACTGGCCCTCTTTTCTTCTCTCACTTGTTCATTCTGATGCAGGCTGGGAGCTGTCCTACAGCATCCACGATGAAGAAATGAGGAAGGATTTGGGCCAAGAGCCCAGGATGCACTGAACCCAGCCAACAATCTTATAAGTGAGCTTCAAGGCAAAAACCTTCCCCAGCCGAGCCTTTGAGATGAGGCTAAACTCCTGGCTGATACACTGACTGCAGCATTCACTATGTGTCAGCTGCTGTTCTAGGCACTGAAGATAAAGGAGTGAAGAAGACAGGCAAGGTCGCTGGGCGCATGGAGCACGTACTCTGGAAGGCAGATGAGAAAAAGCACTGGCTTTGGAGTTTAAAGCAATGGCTCTGAGTCCTACACCACTTCTTAGCTGAGTGACCTTTTCCAAGTCCTCTGCCTTTTTGGTGTTCACTTCCTCATCCGTACAAGTGGAGGTTCTGACAACTCATGCCTACCAAGCTGAGCAGGTCCAATCAAATACTACATGTCAACGTGTCTTGTGAATTATACAACATCATACAAAATATCTTAACAGTATTTCATTCAGTCAGAGACTTTTTTAACACCCAATCCACAGTGGGTGATCAACGTGTTAAGTGAGTAAAGATATTGAAAAGCATATGCCATGTGTTTGAAATTTTTAAAAAAGGAGTACACCACTGTACATATTCCCTTGTATATGCAGATTGTGCATGTGTATGCATATAAGGAACTGGTATATAGTTTGACCCTGGAAATGATATTTTTACTATGTACTATTTTTCTCTATTTTTAAAAAACAATATTCATGGTCTACTTCCTCAACTTAAAAAAAAAAAAAGGAAGAAAGCTCATTAAAAAATTCAGTCTGAAGAAACTTAAAATTCAAGATTCTGTCTTAAGTTCCAAGTGTTAAGTTCTCCACCTTTGGTGACTTTTCCCCCTCTTTCTGCTCAGGACTAATTTTATTCGCTTTTTTCCTTTCCTGACCTGACTCTCTATTTCTTTCAATCCATAGCAAATTGCTCCCTATGTGTATGTCTCCATCTATGTTCCGTATCTTTAGTGAGCAGATGTTTTCTTCCTCTTTTAATCATCTGATCTGCCCAGGAGAGCATCATATTCATACGTGGTAAGAGATGTAAGATATCTGAACAGAACAGAATGGACTTCTGGCATGAGTGCATTTAAAATTTGCAGCTTTAACTACTATCAGCCAACTTTGAATATTTACGCCATGGAGTTGTTGGCTCTCTGCTAATGGCATCTCTGCTGTTGCTGAGGCCAGAGGAAGGCGGCTGGTGACAAACTATAGAGACTGAATGGAGCTCTCCACCCAGCACCTACAGAACCACCCAGCCTTCTGGCTCTCTAAGAACGCTGGTATTCCCAGGAATTCCTGTGAAGTGCATGTCCCCTGAGATTAAGTATATGAATTATGGAAAGGGGATTCAGAAAATATCTACTTTAATAAGTTTATAAGTCATTTTAATCCTTCATTCATCCTCAGAACTGGAAAAGCTCACCTAACTTCACCAGTAACAACGACCAATGATCAAGGAAGACATTCATGCCAGGGTGGGGGTCATGCAGTTAAGAATGTCCTGAAAGCTGTAGATTCCAACCATAAGATGTAAGCAGTCACTGTAGCTGACTTATTTACATCCACTCCAGACTCCTCTATCTACTCACCCTCATCTTTCCACACCTTTCTGCAGGACCATCCTCTGCTAAGCGCAGAACATAGAGGTCCATGTTATACTCCCGGCCCCCTCGAAGACTGAAGCCAAATCCCTTGGCTCCTCTTTCCAGTTCCACAGTGTAAAAATCTTGCTCCTATTTGAAGAAATTAAGTGCAGTCATTCTGGGAGAACTTAAATCCACACACATTTCTATCTCCTCCAATTATTCTTCTTCTTCTCCATTAAGCTCACTTGACAAAAAAGGCACCATCTTTATCCCCTTCTTGATGGTTCTCCATTGTTTATTAATATCCATTAAGCTTAAGAGTCGGAGCTTCAGTATGTGAAAACACGCAGGAACGTGCGCACATACACACCGACGTGCATACATTAAAACTTAATCAGTGAGGCTGCGACTCACATTTGCAGCAGGAAAATCCTCCATTAGGATACCACCAGGTACGTTGCTGGGTGTTCAGCTTCCCTGCCCCATGCCCTAAGAATGCTCCCCCACCAAAATGCCAGCAGGGCCCATCATTGGGATACCAACAACTTCCACATGTCCAGAGAGTGGTTCCCATCCTGGATGAGGAGAATGAGGAGTGGGTGAGGGAAGGCTCTGAGAAGACCAGCTACCAAGGAATTGATTTAACTCGGTATCACCCAACATTTCCCAAATTTGTTTCGCCTGCTATCACTTGGGTGCCCTCCATTACCACCTTGGGGGACAGGGAGGTAGAATTATGGGTCTTATCTGAAATTCACAAGTCTAATAAACACCTCAACAAAAAGACATGCTCTTGACATAAATGCCTTTGTGAAGACCATGAACAGGTAGTTCTGCTCTTTCTCTGATCACCAATCCTTGAGATAATTATAGTTTTTTATTTTGCTTTTTTCCCCCCCTTCCTAGAAAAGGATGTCTAGGAATATTTTTCAAAGGTAGTAAAATGTCATTACCTTGACCACCAAATGTGAGTACATATTTAGTACATCCCCCTCACAAAAGGTTATTTATTTTAATTGAAGGTACCTTATAAAAGGTATCTGGTAAAAATAGCTTCAGAAAGTTGTAAGGAAATGTAAAAAGCAAACAAGGGAAAAAGATAAACGGCCCTCACCTGTGTTGCCTGGGGTGCTTTGAACTCAAACTGAGATTCCGGCTTTGGTTTGGTGGTATTCCTGCCAAAGAGAGAGAAATAAATTAAGAGCAACCCGTGGGGAGACTGAGAAAGAATCAAGGAGGAGTATTGTCCAACCAAGGAGTTACTTTTTTCCCCTTTAAAGTAACAAAAGAAAGCAAAGCCATGTCTGACCTGGTCTCCTGGGCCCCTGGCTGAGAAGGGGTGTGTGTGGTGGTGATGGTGGCAATCTTCTCCGCATTGGTCAGCAAAGTGGCATTCGAAGACTCTGCAGGGTGAGACAGAGCATCGTGAAACGGGCTGCAGAGGAGACATCGTCAAATCAGGAGGTGTGCACAAGCCCCACATCTGAATGACGTCTGGCTTCTCTGTCACCACTTCCAACACTTCTGACTTGAATTTCTAAACAAGAGTCCAAGGACCATTCTAAGATGTTCTATGATGTGAGCCACATACACCCTCATTACCCTCCTCCCAACCAGACATCTCCACAAATGAAATAAAGAGTTTGCCTAAGAAAATAGTCCTCTAAAATTGTAGCCAAGGTAGGTGCCTCGCACTCCTCTCCCACTACTTAAAAAGGACAGTCCTATCAAAATACTGGGCCCCAAAAGGACTATTTCCCAGAATTCTACAGGCTGATAATAAATGTCTCTGCTAATGTGCCCTGCAACTTATCAGCGATACGGAGTGAGTCTGCTTGATTTTCTCATGTGAATATTAAAACCAAAAGTGTGCTAAGATCTTGCTAAATACACAAAAGCACACAACATCTACTTTCTTTTGCCAATGCTTTTAAATGAAGCACAACTGAAGATGTGAAATTACCGTGAGATCTCATCTAATATCACTCATGAAAAGTTCATTTTAAAACTTCATTAGTTAGAGCCAGAGTTTGTAAATCTCAGTCATATAAATCAGGAAGTCATCCTAATGTAATGAATATGATTATATTCTTATGTAAATTGACTTTCTTCTCCACTAAATATATTCATAAACAACTTCATTAATCTCTGACAGTTTGGAGACCCAGGATATGAAAACACTCATGAACATGCCTATAGACTGTAAACCAACATGCATATATGAAAATGTAATCATCCACGTAGTAATGGTTATATGTTCTTTCACTAATTATTTCTCCATTATGATTAAGGCAGATAGTAAGCAACTATGAGTGAGTTAAACTTTTAATATTTATTTTTAGGTTGACAGTTTGGAACTTAGCACAAATTTTTTAATCAAGAAAATGCTAAATGTGGTGGTGAAATTCTAAGACTGGCCTACAGATGCCCAGTTAATTCATAGCGTGCCCTGAAGTCTAGAATTTTTGAGAAGTCCTATAGTTTACAGTAGGCGCTCTGATGTTTGTGGAATTCATGCATCTCCCCACCACATACAACACAGTTCCCATGGGAAGTGCATGGTAAGTATTCCTATCCGGGATACCTGGACTACATCCCTCCACTGCAGTCTTGGGTGACAAGACATCCCACTAATTCCGATGACGTGTGGTCTATCTTCCTTTAATTTCTGAGGTTATTACTCAGCTTGGGGCTGGCTTCCTGTTATTCTATCTTCATTACACAAAGTTGTTAAAAAACATGGGCTGGAGACTCAAATCCAGGTTCAGATCCCTTCCCACCCCCTCATTAGCTGTGTGCCTTATTTTCCTCATCTGATAGAAGAGGGTGATGACAATAATTCCATTTTCCTGGATAAAAGTATATGAAAGGTTTAGCACAGTACCTGACATAACAGTAGGCACTCAATTCACACTTACTGCAGCTATGGTCCTTGCTACTATTTTTCTTTTTTTAAAAAAAATTGTTTTACTGGAGGTACCAGGATTGGTACCGGGATTGAAGTCAGGACCTTGTGCATGCTAAGCATGTGCTCACCAACTGAGCTATACCACCCCCTCACCTTGCGACTACTTCTACTTTGTAATTATTACTGTGGGAACTTGTATAAGTTATCTAAACTCTCTGCAAAATGAGAAAGTTGCAGTATGGTTTTAACAGTTTAGATTCTAGCCCTAGAGCTTAATTTTGGCAGCTAAGGCACAAGATGAGTAAGAAAATGGAACCAGATCAAGTGAACAACAACGTGAATCTCGTTCATGCTTTAGGACGATGTCACCCACAAAATCTGTTTGATCAAGCATTGCTCCAGATTCTGAGGGAACAGTAACCTGTGGTCAAATAAGGGTGAGAAATATGGGTGAAACAGAGAGAAAGGTTTTTGTGTGACTGCGTTTTATTTTTCCTGTGGACTCTTCAGGGCCCTCAACTGCGCCAGTGAGCCTTGTGACTCTCTAAGGTGGGGGAGCAGGTGGTGCGTTTCAAGCTTGGCGGGAGGCAGTTCAGCATCATGGTCATGAGGTCAGATTCTACAGTCAGACTGACGGGCTTTGCGACCCAAACCGCCCATGTGAGATAACAGAAAGATCTAAGAAAATGGGCACAAAGATTATGCGGGAAGTAAGTATTTGGGTTCGTGCCTGGCACGTAAAAGCTGCTCAAAAAAGGTGAGCATATTTTTTTCTTGGTGGCATGGATTTATTACTGTTAGCACAGTGGTAAGAGCATATTATTAGTTGCAGTTAACTAGTGCAACCAAAGTGATGGATCTAAGTGCGCCCCCTGTGTCAGTACAGAGGACTAAGAGACTACAGCCTGTTTGCCAGAAGTTCCATAAACATGTGTATTTGTTCTTTAAAAAAAGAAAAGAAGAAAAACTTCTTATTGTTCATTGTAATTAATTTTATGGAGACTCTCTGGGAGATCAGAAGACTGCTCGGGCCATGGGGAAATCATAATCAGGATACCAAAAAGAACGTTTCCTTGTAATTAAAGTGATTATAATTACTGAATTGTGCAGAGGCTTGCCTTTAGGTTCTTGGGTGCTTTTGGTAGCCAGAGTTTTCTAGGCAGATCAGATTCTATTCTCAAACAATTTTAATATTTCTGCCATTTTCAAGACTTGATGAGGTATAACGATCACTCAATACACGTATAAGTAGAACTCTTATTAATTTTCCTCCTATCATTCCTTTGCTATTTTTTGAGTATTTGTAAGCAAATCTGATTTGGATTGAAGCTTAACTTGAAGTGTTTCAAAAATGAACACTAAGTTTGCAAATGCCTATTCGAGCCCACTGAATTTTCCTCCTTTGGTTGTCTTTCTTAATCTATGAACCACCACCATTTCTCAATCAGACAATGTGCCAAGGACTGTGCTATGTGATTATCACATGGACTATTTCATTTCATCCTCACAACCCAATGACAGGTCCAATTATTACCCCCATTTTAGAGATGGAGACACTGAGGTTTAGAAGAAGTAGGCAACATGTCCAAGGACATTCAGAGAGTAAGTGGAGGTGCTAGGAATTAAACCCAGAGCCTGCCTGATGGTTAACTTTCAGTTTTATTCCGTTTACAAGGGAATTATGTGTTAGTTTCAAGGAAATCGTAGCTAATTGGTACATTCCCTTCAAATAAGTAAGCACTTTTATCTTCATGTACATATACAACCAACTTCACTAAGCAGTATCACAAATTAATTAAAATACAAAACACCCTGGTTTTGACTTGGAGATTACATGGGCCACGTTCCAAGCACTAAAATAATTTTTAGTATACCCTGGATTTCCAGGATGCTTTTTAATATCTATAAAGTTATATTTATTTTAATGAACTTTTAAGTCTTCATTGAGAATTAAACCAAGACAGTATGCGTTAAAATTCTCTCCAGCTTTTAAAATACAGAGATGAAGCCTATTATCACAAATCTGTATCTCTATCCCAAAGCAAACTTTGTCCCCTATAATAGGAAAAAAATAATAAAAGAAAGGCCTGATATAAGAATGCACTCCAGCAGCAGTTTTAGAAAGGGATGTCAATGTATCTGACTTTTCAAACTCCAAGATGGACAGACAGATTGGCTGTTTTTGCAATAAATTCCAGAGCGCCCTCTACCCTCTATTAAACAGTTGTTACACCTGCTTTAGCTCTCCCAGAGGAATGAAAATGGGTATTACTGCTCTTTCCTTAGCAATTGTGCATCAAGAGAAGCATGTCCCAGCTCTCCAGGCACTGCCACGGTGCCGTGCTACATCAGGGCACTAACTATGGCAAGAGCGTGTATCTTGGATTTCAACTTATCTCTGTGACAAGTGATTACAATTCTAACCTTGCTCCCATGTTCATGTCCTCAGCCTCTCTTACGGAATCCAGATTACAAGGCCAAGCAAATCGACAAAGGAGACAATCACTCCTTTCATACATATTTTAATGCATAAACACATGTTTAATAAATGCTCTGAAGGGAGCATCTGAAAATCTGAATCCCGTAAAGATTTGAAGAGTCTTGAGAGACTTTTTAAATATGGATGATTGAAACCCTGTTCTTTCTGACAGAGTATACGCTAGCTATCATATCCACAGAGCCTCCTATTAAGATAATTAAACTCTTTCATGCCCTTGCCAAGGAAACAGCAGTATCTGTGTTCCAAGTCCTACTTCCTATATGAGCAAATACTTTATTTTATTTTTTTAATTGGGGGGGTGATTAGGTTCATTTATTTATTTTTAACAGAGGTACTGGGGATTGAACCCAGGACCTCGTGCATGCCAAGCACACACTCTACCACTGACAAGCAAATACTTTAAAATAGAGAGATGTGAACTACAAATTTAAGACCATATTTCAATAATACATCTTTAAGCTCATAAATATTTTCAGTACCTTGAACCTCATTCAGACTTATGATTCTATGTTAGCCTGGCTTAGTCAGGGTCTGCCCTGTCTGACTAGAGTCTCACTCCCACCCCAGACTTTAGAGGGTATTTCTATACAAGTGGTAGGAAGCATGTGTGGTTTGACCTGTCGAATTTCAAGATTCAGTAATGTTGAGCCCCTGTTTAGGCCTTTCTGTGTTGTCACTGTCCATTTCCTATCCCTCAGCCATATCTCAGAGGAGAATAAGATCTGCCCCTACTTTGTCTCCCAACCTTGTCCCCAAGGTAGTAAAAGCAGAGATGGTCAGGACTGCCCTGATCTAGGCCTGTCTGGCAATTCTGAAGGTAGGCTTTCTAACAACACAATAATGCCAAACCAAGGGGGTCATGTTTCAAAGCTTTTGTAAGAGGAGGGCTGGTAGAGCAAGAAAGGTAAGAGAGAAATAGCAGAAGGAGAGTGAGGGAAACTGGAGACTGAGAGAAGTGAAGATGGAGAATGAAGTGATACAACAAGAAAAAAAATTAGGCAGCATGAGCTAGATAAAGCAGTGATTTGGACTGGGTTCCAAGCACTGCACAACCCAGAACGCATCTTTCTGAAGTGCCTCCTTGGGTTTCTGAGAACAGTACCCCAGACAAGATGGATTTCAAAGAGCTCCAAAGCCACTCTGATGGAGAATTTCAGTCTCCCCATGAGGATCATGCAGTAAAATGTCTCTCGGCTATTTGACTGATTAAATACTAGAGTGAGAGACCTGAAGGAGACCAGAGGTCCCTACCATGGAGAGAACACCTGCCGTTTACCTTTCAGTCTATCACGTCAAACACACTTTTTCATGGAGAGGTAGTGGATCCAGCACAATTTCCTCTTCATCAAAATGTAACGGTCAGTCCCTCTCTCCTAAGTTTTTGCAAAACCCTCCTGGATTGCTGCGACATCTCTCTAGAAAACTAACATGTCTGCCTTCACTCTAATTTCCAAGTTGGCAATTTTGGGCCCCAGTTAAAAGATGAGAATCACAAATCCACCATCTGCCAGACTTGATGCCCTTCACCTGGACTTTGAAAATTACAAGATAATTGATAAAGAGTTTTATTATCATGGCAATGAATTCCTGAAACATCTTGGGATAAAAATCACATCCTCAGCAGCAAACCAATCCTTAACTACGCTGTATCAACTTTAATGTTTACTTTCTTGTAACATATTTCAAGTACTGAAGCTTAAAAAATGTCTTTTTATTGACAATTGTTATTGCATAGTCTAGCCTGCTTTATATTTTTGCATGTTCAGATTTTCCAAAAAATATTTTCGATTGCACAACATTGAATTAAGTCAACAAATATATGCACAGTTGTATAAGTTACTTCTGCGTATTTATGTCTTTTCTGACTGTGAACCCTTTTTCTAAGCCCTTCTCTCAAGTTCTTTCTTCCCTTCCTTCCTTTTTGGAAATTCTCATTCTCACATTAAGACTGACTTAACATAGACCCAGCAAGTCAATTCCTGTGTCCAATTCTTTTGAATTAGTTTTTTGAAATCTCGCCACAGCATGCAGATGAATGTATCTCAATTTATATATTACGTTAGGCTCTCTCAACCATTTGTCAATGAATTTTTCTGGCTTCCTTCATCTTTTCCATTAGGAACCTATGTTCGATCATCTTGTGATCACTCTTCTAAATTGTAATAGCTTCCCAGAGTGGTGAATTGGTAGAGTGGACTCCAGACCAGATGGTAAATTACTAACCATGCCTCTGAGGCAGGCTGAAATAGACCATCATTCAAGAAGCTATTTTTTCCTTCCACATTTGGTATGGGATATTTTTGGCACAGAGAAACTTCTCTGTTCTTGGAATGAACAATTTTAAAATATTTTTTGTTTGGTTTTGGATTGACTTTTTCTGGAAGGCACAGTCTGTATCACTCAAATTTTAAACTAATAAAGCTCATTTTCTAACAATTAGTAACTGTTCATCTGTGAATTAATTTCAGATAACATCTTTGATTATCTTATTTTACAGATCAATGGCATAGAATTTTTATCACACTATCTCCACAAACCACATTTTCCTCTTTAGAAAAACACACTAGTTTTTAACATATACATTTTATTTTATAACCTACATAGGAAGAATGAAAAAAAAAAAAGACCCTGAAACATTCTCGGACAAGTATCACTTTCTTCCCAAGGGCAAAGTCTGCTTAGAAGGAAGACAATATTTAGGACTTAATTCTCTGAAGGATCTATACTTAGTGACATTAGTATATTAACTTCATTTTTAATTAATACGAATAATGACTATTGATATATTTTGTTAGATAACTTTTTAATTTGAGGGGTGGGGGGAGCTAGCCTGTGTACTAAAGGATGTGTACTGGCCTCTACTCACTACATGCCATTAGCACCCACTCCAGACAATGTCAAATGTCCCTTGGAGGGCAGAATTGCCACTGGTATATAAGAACCAAATATCTGAATTTAATCAAACAAACAAACAAGAACATGCTTATTTTAAAGTAGATACAATCTATCAAAAATACTGAGTTTTTTTTTTCTTTCTTTATCCACATGCAAAACATTAGGGACAAACTAAGCAGACACAAATCCTAAGACTCTCTCATTAAGTAAAACACTTGAATATATCTACTTATTCTGAAAACAAAACAAAACAAGCAAACAAACAAACAAACAAAAACTACCATAGCATTGGTTCTGTATTGTCATTATATAAGTTTTGTGCTGTCATATTATATACACTTAAGTTTTAGTAATTGTTTTTAAAACATCATTAATAATTTCCAGGTATCAGGGAAGCTTCACCACCTGTATTCAAACTAGTCTGTCATTTGAAAGACAAGGGCACCAAAACCAAAATAAACTGGGGAAAATTTAAGACTCTCTGCAGCAAGACAGGGTCCCAGGGCTAGAGGATTAAGTCAAGAGGGCGAGGTAAGGTTTAGTAACAGTGGCTCACGTTTGTTTGATGGGCATGTTCAGTTAGGGATGGATAAGGCTGCCTCTAAGTCAACACTATTCACTATTCATGAAACTAATGCCATAAAGAGAGAGAGACAGAGAGAGAGACAATAGGTATACTTTACCATCCCCGGGAATGATGCGAAGGGTAACTGTGTTTCCCGCTTCCTTGATTAGGTTGACAATGTCGGAATGGGACTTGTTGGTGATGGAACAGCCATTTACCGCCAAGATCCGGTCTCCTACTTTCAGCTTGCCACATCGGTCAGCAGGGCTCCCCTCAATAATCCGACCTATTTTGTGAGGCATAGCCACACATGCATTGCCTGCTTTGATATTGAGTTTTAATTTTTTTTGAGTTACGTGGGAATAGAGTGAAGGGAGGAGAAAAAGGGTTGAAAAGGGAAAGAGAAGGTTAAGTGTTAATTAATTAAAGCATTAAGCAAATGTTATTTAAGGAGAACTCTGTGCCGAGGGTCAAAACATTGGCAAAGTTCAGGGCGTCTCTGTAAGAAGTTACTGCCCTGAAATGATAGCTCATCATTCCCGTCCTTTCCTGATTCAAACCGTGGGGAAAACCCCAGCTTCCCTCCTTACATTAATGGCCAATTTGGGGATCTTTGGCAACTTCAAAGATTCTCAAAAGCCCCAAAATAACTTGCTGTGGGCTTATTTTGAGACTGCGAATGTGAAACCCAGAGCTGGGAGGGAGGTTTTTTTATCCATCCTGCGCTCACATCACTTCATTTTTTTGCCAGCTGTTGCTTAAGTTTCTGCCAATGTTTTGTTCTTTCTCCATTTAGAAAAAATAATCACCGGGTGTCTGGTGAGGCATACGAGTCTGCTAGCACCGAAAATTCAAACTGAAAACACCTGATGGACAAACAGACTTTCTGAATTTCTAGCCAGAATGATGAAAGCTTTAGAAAAAGGGCATAATTATGAGATGAGCCAAGAAGGCACCCAACGTTGACACCTATTTTTCCTTTAATGACCTCTGCTCCATCAGTCTGTGTCGTGGGCTTTCAGAGAAGGGCCCAAATGGCCCATTAGCTCTGACGTCCTCCTCCTTGGTCACAAAAATCCCCTCAAAGGAGTAAGAAAATCTGGTACCTACTCAGGCTGAGGACAGGGAACCGAAGCTAGGTTCAGATCATTCCTCAACCCTCTTCTTTAAACACTTCCTTTCTCCTGATCAGTTCCTACACAAGCTACGAGAGGGTAAATCAGGAACGCACATTTGAAGGTTGACCATGCGCTCTAAGACATTTCGTGTCACAACGAAGAGTGTGGATAACTTTAAGAAGAGAGGTGGAAAGCTGGCTTGCAGGCCTGACATAGGGTTTCCAGATAATCATATACTGTGTTTCAAAGTTTCTTGTGCATATTCACTAACTGAGAGTTTGTCTTTCTGGGGACTGTAAAGAGAGTAATACAGTCGAGCCACCTTTGGGAAAGGGTAACAAAATTAACATAGGAGATGTTGAAACTAACTTAGCAGGCTCTTCCATCATAATTTAGTGCTTAAGGATAAAATGTGTGGGAAAATGAGCTACAGTTCCTTTGAATATTTGCCTGAGTCTGTATTACTGGATGTAAGATCAAAGTCAAAGAATTTTTTCAAAAAGGAAGTTAAACAGTCTTTTGGAATGGCAAGAAGCAGGTGCAGGGGGAAGCCTTCCTACTGGATGGAATTCAAGGTCTTGATTAAGTCTAGCCTATCTCCAAGGACAAATCCCATGGGAAAGGTAGCATACGGCAAGTAGGAGGGAAGCTCTGTATAGCTCAGAACAGAAGTCTTGTGCAAGGTATTAAGGAAAGTTTAATTTGTTCATTATAAGAGCTGGAGGAGAACAATCAAAGATCAAATTGGAATTGAAGACATTAAATATTTGTTAAATAAAGCATAGC
The DNA here is from genome assembly GCF_048773025.1 of Camelus bactrianus. NCBI lineage: Eukaryota > Metazoa > Chordata > Mammalia > Artiodactyla > Camelidae > Camelus > Camelus bactrianus. Next base: position 21,562,781 of record NC_133555.1, on the reverse strand, counting down.
CTCCCGTCTGAAACATCTAGTTCATTCTAGAAAGTGACACTGAGAAGTCAAAAATCCTGAGAACATCAGAGTGCAAATTGTACCTCAAAAGAAACTAACTTGTGTTTTCTTTTCCCTTCTCTGCCTTTTTTATTTTTAAATTAAGCAGAAATCAATATTTTAAAATTAACTTAAAAACAAGCCCCCCAAACCCTGCCTTGAGGTCAAGTCACCCACCCACAACATGCTATGATAACATTATTAATATAGCTCAGAAAAACACGGTTAGTAATGGGGTGTTTGTTACCGCAGCCACACATGCATAGACCTGGCTTGACTCACTGCCTCTAATGAACACACCTCGGGGGAGACGGCTTTAATAGGAAGCAATATACCAAGACTAAAGGAGGCAAGTGAAGTTCTACTGGAGCAGGAAGCAAATGGGATGGAGCACTTAGCAGATGTTAGCTGGCAAGTGACCACTGGTCCTCAGGTTCCATGTGGACAAGTCATTTCAAGACAGAGCTAGATTAAATTTCAAAGCCTGTCCAGCCCTTCCCTGTCCGCCAGTCATATTCCATGTTAATTAATAAATGTGCTTGGGGAAAATGACAAATGATTTTTTATTTAATGAAGAAGATGGATCATTTTGAGAGTTCATTCCATTCTAAAAGGAAATAGATGCATAGATTCCTAGTTCCTGGAATCACCTGGCTTCCTATTTTACCTTGGCTAGTGCACCCAGCAGCGTTAACCCCCAGCAGAGGCGGGACAACTATGGTTCCCCATACTCTGCTGAAGCCCCCAACTTCTGGATGAGACAGGATAATCACCCCTTCTAGAATTCAAGGGCAGTGAAGACAAATGGCTCTTAACTTGGATTTTAATTACATTCTTAACCAGGCAACAGCAAACATATCATTTAAAAATTAAAACGTAAACATTTCAGATGGGGAGAGAGTAGAGAAAGGACACAGATAAGGTGGAAAGGGCACTTCAGGTATATTTTTACTCCCTACACCTCTATTTTTTTTCTCCTAGGCATTTATTTTTTCAACTGTGGGCTTCTAAAAACTCTTATACCTTCTGAGGCTACTGCTATAAATGATCTCCTACTCAGGACCTGGCACAGGGCTTTCTCTGGCAAGAATTTTTCCCGCTCTATACCGTTGAGGGGCTGCTTTGCATACTTCACCTACGACTGAGGTGTTCTGCCTGTGAACACACATTCAGAGTGCAAGCTGAAGGGTTTAAAAAAAAAAAGTCCCAACCTTCAGGAGGGGAAAAGCTATCGAAATACACTCCATCCCCAGTTAAGACTTGAATTCCCTAAAGCGAAAAGCATTTCTGATAATGAGACAGTGGCCGTTCTTCACTGGCCCTGGGACCCTCCCGGGCATCGCAGGAAAGCAACGCACAGAAAGAAGCGGCCGCACTCACCGAAAGTCGTGCCGGCCTCGGGCCTGCTCACCGACGACACGATGACAAAGCCGAAGCCCTCGTTCTCCCCGCGCCGGATCTCCACGTCGTACGGCTGCACCACGGTGCTCACCACGCCGCTGCCGCCGCCGCCGCCGCTGCCGATGCCGCTGGTGCTGCCGCTGCCCGAGCTCACCGTGTTCAGGGAGTTCTGGCTGCCCTGCGGGGTGCGCTTCTCCTCGGTGAGCGAGGCCGGCTGAGTGCTACTGTGGTGGGACGAGGCCGGCGAGGGCACCTCGTTCTCTGTTTTGGGGGCTGTGCAAGAGATGCTCCTCTCGGTGACCCGCCTTGGCCGGCCACGCGCCCTGCGCCCCCGTCTTCCTCCCCCTACCCATCCCCCACGCGCAGGTAAGCAAGCGATGAACAGGCGAGACAGCCTCTGGCCCCACGGAACCGAGAGAGAGCAGTTTCAAACCTCTTCTCCCGATAAGTATTTACCACTCAGGATCTACTGACATCCACCCCATGGCAAAACACAAACGGACACCAAATTCTGTTCCATTCACTGCCTACTGTGTATCAACACCTGCATTCAGACTCAAGTTTGCAGCAAAATCGGCCCACTCTGAAATGTTTCCTGGAGCACGAATCAAAAAACAACCTATCCACGTTATGCTAAGTGGAATGAGTCAGAACGACAGATACCGTATGATATCACGTACACGTAGAATCTCAAAAATACAACAAACTAGTGAATATAACAAAAAAAGAAGCAGACACACAGAATTAATGGTTATCAGTGGGGGAGAGAAGCAATATGGGGGTAGAGGGGTAACAGGTACAACTAGTAGGTATAAAATAAGCTACAGGGACGTATTGTACAGCATGGGGAATATAACCAATATTTTATAACTATAAACGGAGCATAACCTTTAAAGATGGTCAATCACTGTACTGTACACCCATAACTTACAGTGTGTTGTACAGCAACTATACTTCCATGAAACAAATAAACAAAAAAGACCCATCAAGAAGGAAGTGTAGGTGACGCCACCATCTGTGCCTCAGAGACACGCCCTTTGCTGCACTCAAACTGTCATGACCCTCAAGTCCCATTTCTGTTCAGCTCTCCAAACAGTTCTGCTTCTGCCTTTTCCGTCAGGGGAGAGACTGTAAGTTGACAGTACCATTAAGATTTTCCAGACTGTGGGATTCCTGGCAATGCCAGCCAGAGGTATACTTAGCACCTCTTCCCAGCTTCCAGATGTCAATTATCTACTCTGATCACACATCTGGATGCATTAGCCTCCCTCAGAATTCATTTCAGCAAATTCCAGTTTTTCTCCTTTGTCAAGTGACAGGGTAGGGCACTCCTAAACAGCCACAGTAGTAGGTGGTATCAACTTACTTAAATTTCATGCCAAAAGCAAAATGCATATTTGGGTTTTGGATAGAACTACTACATTTATTCCCCAAAGTGTCTCCTTTCATAGATTTAGTTTATATTGTAGTGAAATATATGGAACATTGTTATTTTAACCATTTTAGGTAAATAGTTCAATGGCATTAAGTACAGAAATATTGTTGTTACTCATCACCACCACCCATCTCCAGAACTTCTTCCTCTTCCAGAACTGAAAATCTGTATCTAGTAAATAGCAACTAACCATTTTCCCCTCCCCCAGACCCTGGCAACCACCATTCTGCTTTCTATCAATTTGACTACTCTAGGTACCTCATATAAATGGAAGACTGTAATACTGTCCTTCTGTGAATGGCTTATTTCACTTAGCCTTATGTCTCTTCAAAGATTTAACATGCCTTTGACCCAGAACTAAAAATCCTCAATATTTAACATTGTAAAAATAAATGTGAAACCAACAAGTATCACATATATCTCCTATTTTTATTTGGGCCAGTAGAGTCAAAAAGTTTTCATCTCATCTCAAAAGCCATTTCTGACTGCTGTTGGTTGCATGGAATTCAATGTTAAGATTCTGAGGCCATCGATGAGCTCTAGGGACATAACTAATTAACAGTGTTTCCCGTGGCTGCAGGAGGTAGGACTGTCACGCAAGAAATCTGATATCTTAATTCTGTAATTAATTATATACCACTTAAATGAGCTCTACTAACTTTTTGTTTTTAAAACAAGTTGCCAGGTGATTTTATCTCATATGTAGTTGTTTCACTAATATTAAAACTATGAAGAATTCATAGTATTTCATGGCATATTTCTTCAATAATTCAACTGATACAACCCAAGATCTGTCTCTCCTGCATTCTGCATTCTGTCCTGAATAACTGGGTGTGGGGGCTGCTGACAAAGCTGGTGAATGAACGGAAAGGACAGACACTCACACAGTGAACTGTCTCAAAATGGCAGAATCACAGAGAAGTCAACTGTGATTCCCAAGAATGGCAAGAAGAGGATGCTGAAATCTGAAGGCAGTGGGAGGAAGGAGGGAACTTCTGAGGGTTTCACAGAGAAGGCTATATTTGAGTTGGGCCTGAAAGGTATGCAGTATTTTGAGAACTCGAGTACTTCGAAGCTTGCAGGAGGAAGGAAGCACAGATGACGTAGAACTGGCCAGCTCTACAACTTCCATATAGAGAAAAATTAAAAAATTAAAATCTCGCTTTAATTCATATGACTGTCAACAACAGAGTAGCTTTTTAATGAGCTTATTTTGCAGCACAAACTGAATTTTGACCTTTTAACTTGAAGCTACAAGGCTCCTGACTGTCCTAAATGACCTATTTTGTTGAGAATTCCCATTAAATGAAGAGAGTAACTAAGTTCTAGTGGGAAAGGGGATGGGGGAAGGTAACGTATATTCAACGAGCCTTCTTCTACAAGCCTGTGCTGAACAGACAGGGATAGCACATTAAAGTACTTTCGAATGACAGTAGTTGTGCAGGGTTTGAGGGAAGCAAACCATCTGGAAATTCTGAGCTTAATCACATTTGCTAAAAGAGATGCTTGAGGAGGCAGACACAGGAAGGGGCCTTTTCTATGAATCCAGTGACAAGGCACTGTCTAAAAGAATGAATGAAAAACATACCCGCAAACACCACTTTACGCCGCACCGTGAGATTGACGTGGCCTTGCTTGGCAGCTTGTTGCATAAGCTGGACCACAAGCTGGTGTGATTTTCCAATTACTGGTGTCCCATCCACACAGATTAATTCATCCCCAGACCTCAGGCGGCCGTCGGTATCAGCAGCACCCAGTGGTACGATGTGACCGATATAAATCTGTTGAGTAATTGGATGATGGATGAAACATAGACCTTTTGATTTACTATTACAGGCGGACCTCAGAGACATTGCGGGTTTGGTTTCAGACCACCACAATAGAGCAAATACCATCACAAAGCGAGTATCGTGCACGTTCTGGTTTCCCAGTACCTATAAAAGCTATGTTTACACTATACTGTAGTCTATGAAGTGTGCAATAGCATTGTCTTTAAAGAAGTGCACACCTTAATTAAAAAATACTTTATTGTTAAAAATTGCTACGCATCCTCGGACAATGCAGGGTTGCCACAAAACCTCAATTCTTAAACAAAAGAAAAGTATTCTCTGCAAAGCGCAGTAAAACAAGGTTTGCCCTGCACCAAATGATGGCCTGAACATTTGTAAGAGCAATTCAGTTCATTCACTCGTGTCTGCAAGCCATGACACAAACACTGATTGAGCACCCACTGGATACCAGGTGCTGTGCTAGGTGCTACAACAATTCTTAAACGGTGAAAAAAAAATTTTTTTTTCTTGTTTGGTTCCTTAACATCTACTGATGGTTTGGTGATGACTTTTCCCCCCTTTTTGTAGAAATTAATCATTTTACTTCCTTAAATGGCAAAACATTTTTTTCCTTTTCTGTCTACCTGAGAACCCTCCTATGCTAAATATAGTAGTAATACAACTATTCTTTAAAGGCTAGTGTGTGCCTAGCAGTAGGGAATGCACAATAAATACTGTTAAATGAAGGGATAAATCAGGCAAAGTCTGGTTTGACATCCCCATTTCTGTAGTCTGTAACAGCTGTATGCAGAACAGATTTTTCTAGTCAGTGTCTTGCTGTTACATTAATCACTCACTCAACTTTGGCTAAAATATTTGTGCTTTGCTTGCCTTCTCACTAGATAATAATGCTATAACAATCTTTATGTGGCATTTACTGTTGACAAAGAACTTCAACACAAGAGTGGCTAAGAAAAAAAAAAAATAAATAAAACAAGAGTGGTTAAGAATATGGACTCTGGAATCACACCCTTTCCAGCCCCTTCATTTACTAACTCTGTGATCCCAGGCAAGTTCATCAATGTTTCTGGGTCTTTATTTGAGGATTTGAAAAGTGCGGGTAAATTCATGGATTTGACGGATAAAGGAGAAGACTGTATGTTAGAAGCCTCTAGCATAGCATCCGGCACATAGTAAGCACTCAATAAGTAATAGCTATTTAATTGTGATGAAGAAATGAACAATACTTAACTTTAGTTCTCTTTTCCCCTTCCAAATGAATCCTGTGATGTTCTATTCAATTGATCCTAAAGATGAGCCCTGGTGAGGTTAAATATCTCCTAACCCTTGTTCAGGGTTCTTTCTCTAATTTTGTAAAGTTGGTGGTCCTACTTTCTCAAATCTCTCGTAATGCTTGATAAGTGCTCTCTATACACTAGCTACTCCGTATACAAAGCCAAACTACCTGCTGGCAGATTGAACAGAACTGGCCAGGAGGATCGGGCCATTGTTCTCTCAGTTGATGTCTATCCCTATATTGCTTTTAGGTTTCCTTTCCTTTGATGGGGAGCTTCAGATGCCACAGCTGCCGCTTTCCACAAGCACAAACACCAACTTTCCTTCTTCTTCAAGGCAAAAAGAGCTTCACAAAATCCAAAGAATAACCCCCACTGCCTGAGATGAAACAGTCAGGGGTGCACCTAGCTGGACTCAAAATTTTGGCGATCTGTCCCTACTGCCAATTTGCTTTGAAGTCTTAAAAAATAGCACTGGGGGTGGGAGGCGGGGTGACAGGTAGACAAAAGACGACTCACAGGTTCCCCTGGTTCATTTCCACCGAGAATCCTAAATCCAAATCCAGTCTCTTTTCTCCAGAGGAAGATGTCCTGTTCTTGGTAATCTGGAACTGCAGAGAGGGGAGAGGAAGAGAGATTATTCCTCTGATAAAAGGAATCAGAGCCCTAAGGTGGACACAGTTACAGCACCAGTACTGATGGTGCTTGTGCAGACGAAAGCTTTCCAACACAGATAATCTGGACAGGCGAAGTAACAGAGGACGCTGGGCAAAAGGAAACAGTAGGACCAGTCATTGAGCCTGAAGTTTTTTTCAAAGGACTAGTCACTGTTTGATAACTCCTAATCAAACCCAAGCCATTATCCCTAACTAAGGCTGAAGTCAGCACTCACCACTCTCCCTGGTATTGTTACGAGGGGAATTAAATAAATTCACGTCATCACGCTCGGCACACGGTGGGTGCCTGTGCCCGAGGAAGGAGTGCAGGCTAAGTCAGAGTGACCTTTGGAGTGGAGGCTGCTCCGAGGATCAGAAGACCTGTTAAGTACCTGATGTCATCAACTAGGAGATGAAAGAAAACAGCTTGAGGTAATGAGTGTTTTCCATTAAAAAAAAAAATCACTTTTTGCTTTAAAAGTAATGAAGACTAGCAAAGCTAATAATATGACTTGTTAGATCATTTTATTACTCTCAAACATCTTAAGATTTCCAAATTTACAAAATTTCCTCTTTCACTACTATTACCAAAAAATATCCAGCCTTCCATATCCTTAAGATCAACGGTGACAACAAAATTGTTCTATGTCAGGGAACTATATTTCATTGTTAATATGAGTGCCTTACTCCACAATGTGCCTCTAATGTTTCAACATTTTAAGTATTAATTTATTACCCAACAACATGATATTTTTTTACTTTAAAAGCCCTGTGATAGTCCAGAGCTTTAAAATGAAAATCTCATTTTTTTTTACAGAAAAGTAATTTCCATAAGAACATGCTTACTGTACATGAAATTGTTCTATATACCACTCTGTTACTTAACTAAGGGAACTAAAAAAGGGTTATTTCCACTTAATTCTTACTTAATATTTTAATGTATAACTAGTGCATTTTATCATCTGTAAAATGACAAATCTTTTATTTAAGGGGAAAAAATATAATTTAGCGACCATGAATCCTAAAGGAGATTTTTCAAATGCTGTTCTGCAGACTTTCTGGGTTTATTTAATTCATTGGCTTTGAGGCTGAAGGACCATATTGGCCTAAGAATTTAATTCCCATCTTCTCTGATTTTGTACAGTGGGACAGGGAAGAAGAAACTGGTTGTTTAGATTTCAAGCTGCCGAGAGATGTTCCCTTTTCAGGATTCACCCATAAGCTTAAAATGTATAGTGAATGAATACGCTAAGAGAGAAGAAACTAAATGAACAGGTGAGTCCAAGTCAGAGGAGTCTGAATCCAATATTTCTGCCTGAGCTATCTTAATGCTGTGCTTTAAATGGTGCTTCTAATCCAGCGCTTTCTTATTATAATTGCTGAGGCTAAGCTGTAAGATGCTGTGGAACGTGGAGTTAAGCTACATCATAGGACGCCCAGAAGCACAATTTGAGAATGATATTTTCTTGAGCACGCTAAGGTAACAATATTTTCTTTCTGTCTGAGTAGCTGGCTAAAGGGTATTTGTTGTAATAGCCTCATTGAAACAACAAATTAAATCAAGTTGTGTCTCTGTCTTCGGTTCACTCAAGCAGGAGGATTATCACCCAAATAGACCCCGAGTGCTTTCCAGTCAGCACTCGGTTCTTGGCTGAGTTTGCTTTAAATCCGCTGTGCCTGTCTGTGAACAAGGAAAGGACCTCTGCGGAGACCTCCAGCCCAGACCAATTTTTTCTCAGCATCAATTAATATAGGAACACGTGCCCCTCCTACAGTGACATCAAATGTAGCAAGTTTCTGCCTTATTATTGCCCACTGAGGGGTAAGCCACCATGGTTTGGGCAGTTGTAGCCACCAGATCTAGGCTTATCATACAGTGCAGTCCATTGGAAAAAAATTTGCTTCTCTGAGAATCAATAAGCAAATAGTAATTTTATTTAAAGAGCTTCCTGTTGAAAGGAAGATGCCCAATGACAGATACCAAGGATGCAGAAGACGTCAGTGATGAGCTTTTTACGAAAACACGCACAAACACAATACAGCAACACACAGACACGTTACAAAGAAAGTCTTTTGGCCTTTGAACTGTGGCATTTTGATAATTATATTCTTCTACTGACCAAACACCATCTGCCCAAATATACAACTTCGGTCATCAATCAGTACTGAAACATATTACAGATTTATAGAATGATTTTTCCCTTCTTTGTCCTCTGCTGCCACTTCTTCCCAAGGGCACTAAAGTTTCTAAACTACTCCCCCAAAATGTTTTTTGTTCTCTTCTCTATTTCAGGCAGATTTTATTAAAATTAAGTTTCTAGGAGGCAGTGAGGTAGAGCCATCTTTCTGATATTACTATCACTTTTTTTTTTTTTGGAGTGAGACTAAATCAAAAAGAGCTAAGAGAATCTTGTCCAGCTTTGTTCATTTCTAGGCCCTTGCATAGGGGACATCTGAACAGCTAATTTCCTTTGGTAGTTCCACTAACGACTCCAAGAAGCAGTCAAAAGACTTCCTTTGATAATTAGAAAGGATGGAGTCACCAGGGTTTTGGAGAACTGTCCTGGTGACTTCATTACAACAGACACAACACATTTGCAGACTTGGCTGAACATGCCCAACATTTTTTATTTCATCTTGTCTTTGCTCTTTGCTTGGTTAAGAAGAATGCCTCAAACACTTCGGTTCATGGCATCTTTCTTATTTCCCTCCCTTTTCTGAGTTTCTCCCCAGCCCCCCAAACCAATGGGAACATCAAACAGGATGAATAATAATGGAGAAATGAAAGTTTTCAGTGAATCCTTACTCTGACATTCTCCAAAATTCGTGGAATTGATTTCTTTCTCTCTTTCACCCTTGCTCAATCCCGATGAAGGCGAAGGTGACATAGCTGGAATATTAATTTCACAATTTTGCAAAGCTTAATGTATGTGCTTTCTCTTAGTTCACTTTAATTTAGTTTTGATTGATAAGGAACGTGCAGTTAAGCTTTCACAGTAAAGGTCAAGGCTGCTGTGGATTTTAAAAGACTATGGTTTGATTCTTTTTTTCCCTCTTTTTTTTTTTTTTTCATGGTACTTTGCTTGTCAAAAAGCTAGAATTTAAAACTGTACCGTTTGAGAATTTCCATTACCATCTTAGACTCTTCCTATTTAATTACACCCCGAAGTACACATTCTTGTATGACCTTGTTTGAAGCATGTCATGAACTTTAGATTTGTCTAAACCCTTTTTCCCTTTTGAAGGAAAAAAAAAAAAAAACTTAAAGCATACTTCTGTCATTGCCACACTCCTACGTTTATTTAAAGTCGTGTCAAGTTCCTGATGGGATTAATTCTTGGGCTAATACCTATTCGGATAAATTCTAGGCAGTTCAGGCAGAACAGTCTTTTATTTACTGACACAAATCATCAGATCTGGCCAAGAGCTGAACAAACACACAAATAAGAACTGTCATAACAGCTCTTAAAATCTAGATGCACAGCTCAGCTCCTCAAATTCACTGTGATAAAGGAGCCGCTCCCCAATTCCAGATCCGTAAGCACGTCGCTCTCGAGGGACAGGTTTACTGTGGTTAATAGGACAGCTTTGTCATTTTTTTCTTTCCCAACTATTTTATCAACAGGCAAAAGTTTCAACTGCAAAAAGCTTCAGACTTTCTTTTGTAGGCAACACTAGTGGATACGAGCTGTTCTTCCTGAACATTTAATGAATGAGACAGCATCACTGTCATTTCTTAAGGATGGGCACCACTGGCTTGTTATCTACAGAAAACACAAAACAGGCAATGTGGCTTCTAAAGGACTCTCATGTGTCCTTTGAGTTCTTCAGAGGGATTTATGAGCACATCTGTACTTCCACTTGATTCATTCAGACACTCCTGTCTCGACAGATGGCCGTATCGAGAATTTGTTATTTTTGCACAGCATCTAGACCACGTGAAGGAGTTGGATTGGAGACCATGTTAAGAACCTTCACAATAAAATGAAATACAAGGAAAATATATGTCCTCCTCACCCCAAAAAACGGGGAGAAGTTAAGGGTACAAAGAAGGTGCTATTGCTGACTTCAGCTCTCCTGTTTTCCCTGGAGTACTCTGCTCATTTTAATATGCCTTGAGGGGTCGGGCAGGGAATCATTCCTAACCAGACTACATGCTGTATTTTTTTTTTTTTCAAAAGACAAGGTTAAAAAAAATAGCCCAAGGGAATGGCAGAGACTGATGGGATAAAGCGAAATACTGATTAAAAGACAAGATTGGCGTAGGTTCATTTGTAGGTACTGTGAAGAAAAGAAAACCATTGATGGATATGGAACAATCACCATTGGAGAGAAAAGTCCTACCATGGTCCTCGTTTACTGTGAGGAGGAAACCTATGTGAATTTTCACATCTATTAGGTTGCTGCGATCACTCAATTACAGAGCCTCCAATCGCCAAAAAATGGATTCTCATTTGTGCTGCCAGGTCCTCGTCTTTAGATGTTAGAGAAAGTGGAGACCCACCCTGGTGCTAATCCAGATATTTCAGTCTGACTCTCATTGGATGCTTTTTTTTCCCCCCGGTGAAAACTTTTCAAAAAAATTGGATTCAGTACCAAGTTCTGAAGAAATACTGCTTCTGTCAAGGTGAAAACGGCCCCTGAGCTGTAACCCCCTATTCACTGGGTGCATCAGAAGTGTCGATCCGTGCGGCCCCCGCCGGCCCTTCAGAACACGGTTTACTTTATCATGAAAAGATTCATCCATGGAAACTCAGTCATCAGCATGTACTCCACTGAGGGAAGCAGGGGCGCGGTCAATAAAGCAGTATTTCCACGTCAACTGGAGTTGGGCCATTGATTCGAGGAGCCCCGTGGTTAGAGAGAAATGTGAATGGAACATGAAAACATTCCGCTTTGGAAAGCGTTTCTCCAGTGAAATCACTACGGTTAGTGAGAGGACACAGGGAGAAAAGTCGCTTAGTAACATCAGCTTAGCAATGCCTGCTTACGAGGATGCTCCCGGGGAACTGCATCTCCTCTCGCCAAGGGTCAGGTGTACTCTGGGGTCTTCCTAAATAAATCCCTTCTCAAATGATTAGACTTTTGCTGACATAGTGAACCCTTAGCCCAAACAGCCTGCATAATTCCACACACCATTATAATTTGGAGGCAATGATCTCTCTCCCTTGAAGGGGGAAAGGACCGGGGGGGGCCCCTGAGTGACTTCCTAGAATTTGATACTCAGCAAGACCCCAGACGTGCCTTGTGTCCCCGGAGTGCTGACTTTCACCAGTAGTGTGGCCAGCTCTCCTCTGGCGGGGATGCTGGCCTCGCTCCCCTGTTTTCTTTGGGTCAGAGAGGAGTTGCGTCAGCCAGCAAAGGAAATGCTTCATGGCCAAGTACGAGCGGGTGGGCGGGAGGCAGGAGCACTTCCCACACCTCCCACCACCTCTGTGCCTGGATTCTCCAGGGGGCCTTGCTGAGAGAGAAGCACAGCTGTGGCTACAAAAGTAACCACTGATGAGGGGACTACAACCAAGAAGAGGGTAAGAATGATTCTCTGCTCTCTTCCAGTTTCCATCTGACCCTTCACCAAACCCGGCCTCCTCCCTCATTAGACATTCTCTCCTGTCCCAGAACAAAAAGAGAACACAAGGAGGAGCATGGACTTCATACCTGTTCATCGTGACCATGCATCCTCATGAGAAAACGTCACTAAGAATAACAGCTCCCCCACCCCCAAACAGGGCCTATTTGCATCCCCTAAGATGAAAGCATTTTAAGAACTTAGGGAATAGTAAGATAAATGAATGTTATTCATGGGGAATAGTCTTTGGCAATCATTTCATCATAAAAAGTAAAAAAATTAAACATTAAGGGCCTTTTCCATTTATAAGAGCCAGAAAGTTACCAGGTATGACATCACTAGCTCATATTTATTGAAAAGGTAAAGTCAAAGGAACATGCTCAACCACGGTATAAATAATTAAAGCACAAAGCACTCACTGCTTTTTTTTTTTCCCCCTTTTTAAGGGGAATGTTTAGAAAGACTGATAATGGTTAAAAAAAGAAATTACCACTATCCTTAAAAAACCAGGAGACCACTAAGAAAGCACTTAATTTCTTCTCATTACTCCTGCCATCCAAACCAATCAGATTTATGTTCAACTGTGTATCAGAGCTGTTTCAGAAGACAGGTGCTCAGAGCCAGCCACCATCTCCATGCGGGGAAGAATTAATGAGGCCACAGCTCTGATCTGCCACTTCTTTTAACAAAAAGGAAAAATAAAATCAATTTTTACCCAGACCCTTCATCTGATGACCGTCCATATCTACCCTTCCCCAAACTGAGGACCTAACAGAGGCTCCGCGAATATCCAGCAGGTTCGAACGCTGCTCTGAGACGTTTTCACCTCTCACCTGGATTCACCTCTCTCCGGTTTACACTCTGAAAATCTATTCTCAATAAGCCTCAAGAGAAAGTTGGGAGGCCGGCGGCGTGATCTGGGGAAGACAAGAGCCCGGGTGCTACTCACGTCGGTTTTCATACATGCTCCTGGACTGCGCCCAGATTTTAAAAGGATCTGGTTTTTTCTGCCCGGCGCTGTCGGTCTGATCGGGAGCCGGGGCGTCTGCGGGTGGGTACTCGGGCAGCACCTGCGGGCCGTGGCCAGGGGAGGCCGTGTGCAGGCTTCGGTGGCTGGAAACACTGTGCTGTGAACTGTTCTGGCTGTCTTTCCTTTCCAGGGGTTGCTGAAAGGGAGCGAGTGAGAGGGGCAAGAGGAGAAGGTTATTATTGGTTCCCCGAGTGGGTGTTTTCCATCAGCCTGTCTTTGTTGGGCACTTGTTTGCACACGTACGTAGACACATCAGCAACATTTTGGCTTCCACCTTCGCCCAGCTCCTGCTGAAGGCAGTACATCCCCAGGAGACTGGCAGACGGACAGAGGGGCGGGCCAGATGGAAGCACATAATCACAAACCGGGCGGCTTTCTGGGCTGGAGCAGAAAACAAATCCAATTTGCATCACAGGTTCTCTGCTAAGACACTGGGCTCGCTTATTATAAGCTGTATCCGTTTTAACATCTTCATTTTGAAACAAAACATGTGGCACCAAAGACCATGAGTGGTTTGAACAGAAGGCTCTCATATCTGAAAGGAATTCACAACCAGGGCTAAAAACGCTCCTTGGGACCCCACATCTTCCACCTTTCATTAATAAAATATTCAACTTCTATCTAAGGATTTACCATCAGTCCTTGTAGCCTGTAAGAAACAGGAATCAGATCTTTAAAGAATCACATCTAAGACTGATGTGCCCTTGTACTTTTAAGTATATACATAACTATTATCTGAAGAGCTTTCATAATTCTTAGCGAATCAATTTTTGAGGCCTCACATTTCACCTCTTGATCTCCTGACACTACTGTTGGTTGAAAACTGAGATCCATTTTTATATATGTGTTGACCTCAGGGGGTCAGCCTTCTCAGATCTGCAACTTGTCCAAAGTCCGAGTAGCAGCCAAAGGGAAAGAGTTTCATCTGAATTCCAATGCAATAAGCAGGCTCCTGATCCTGAAAACCTGCTCAGCAAAAGACCCTTCCCGTTTTTTGAGATGCTCTTGGTCTGAAGGGCAACTGAATGGAGAACAAAATCTAGTGGAAGGAAAAATACTGGAGGGGGAAAACATGGAACATTTCAGCTCTTACTTTCTCCGATAAAAGATGTGGTAAGCCCAGGTGTTTAGTTTCCCCCTGTTCAAAATAAAAATCCTAGACTCCTGTCTCTCACACAACAGATGCCACGTCACTACATTTATCTACCTCAGAGCATCATAACTGGACACTGCCAACCTCTCTTACAGGTCCTGCAGAGCTTAGGAGTTTTTAGTTTATAAGATTTGTGACTCAGACATTCCATTTCCCTCAAGTTCTTTAAAAGCATCAAATTCTTGCCCTGGGTCTTAACAATTCAGTCTTAGAACAATGGTTCTTCCTTGCTCTCTCCTCAGGTGGCCTCCATCTTCCATTCCCCAACTTGATGGACATTTCTAAGGTCCCTTTCATTCATTTCTCAGGCCTCTCTACTCCCCCTCCCTCTAGTCCTTGCTTTGAAATCTGAAGAAAGGCCAAGGAGGACAAAAACTTCACCATCCCTGACTTTTACAGATTACAGCTCTGAATATAGGTTTCAGTGAAGATTCAAAGTTGAGGAAAACTGGGCATGCATTTAGCAAAGACCAATAGACCATTTGAAATTATGCTTGGTGTGCTTGTGGGAGAAATACGAGGGCCATATGCTAACCTAGCAAAGAGGTCTTGGTAAGAATGTACGAGAAAGCTCAATTCACTCGGACTCAAGGAGACAAATTACTCTGGGAAAGGTGTCAGGAAACACATGGACCTTTGGGCAAGGACACCATCACCTTCACCCCCATGTCCCCATTGTTCCCTTTTGAAGATAATGTGCTCAGCTCCGACCTGGATGCATCAGTATTCCAAAGACTTGGGAGAGAACCTGGTTCTGCAACTTCCAAAAGCGTCCCACCCCCTCACCAAAGTGAATTCGGCCCTCGGGACCAGCTCTCCCATTTCAGCCCAGAGAAAGTCAGTACCTGCCTTGTGCTTCCCCTGGAGACATGCTGAAGATTTTCAGATGCAGGAAAGTGTCAATGATGGATACAGTCCCCACACCCCCTTCCCTGTGCGTGGGAATTTGCGTGCCTCCTCACTGTGATCTTTACAAGGGTCCCTGTTATAAACAAGCATGTGGGGTGTCAGCCCATGTCGGGCGTGCACACACCCCAGCAGACAGAGAAACAAGTTGGATTTGGGGTGGGTTGTCCCGTCTCTTATATGTTCCTGTACTGCCTACTTCTTATTTTTACAACGTAAAGAGAATGCTTTGTATAATCAAGACAAAATGCAAAGCTATTTTCATTTTGAAATGAACCTTGGAAAGGAAAATTAATGAGACTATTAGTTTCTATTTTTTTACACTGTGGTAGTGCTTTGTTTCTGCTCTCTTTTTGGAAGGGAGGAAAAAGATATTTTACAAGTAAAAGCAAATAGTTCAATAGATTAAGGACCTCTGGATTTACCCTGAGAGCTGTACCCCTCCCTTCAAGCGCCCACCCTCTCCTGGTTT
The DNA here is from genome assembly GCF_048773025.1 of Camelus bactrianus. Taxonomy (NCBI): domain Eukaryota; kingdom Metazoa; phylum Chordata; class Mammalia; order Artiodactyla; family Camelidae; genus Camelus; species Camelus bactrianus. The sequence goes on along the minus strand of NC_133555.1, from coordinate 21,547,056 downwards.
CTCAAGTGAGGAGCAAATGCTGGATGTGGGGTTGGTCCATTGACACTGAATTCATTTCCCAGTTAAAGTCAATCTCTGACCCCTGAACCACCAGTCTCCTCGGTGTTGAGGCGCCTCTTCCCAAAGCTTCGCAGGGACCCAGTGAGCCGCACTGCAGGATCACCTGAGGGAAACGCCACACCTCTCTCCTTCTTCCTTTCCTGGGCTTACTCTGTAACCTCTCTAAATTTAACCTCTTCTAATCACTGCCTCTTCCTGAACAGGAGAAACAGCTTTCCGACAACCCTGACCCACTAAGAGAGTCTGGACCTTCCTCCAGCAGAGAATGCACACACGCTTTTTACACACAGACCCGCAAAGACACGCACACTGATTCTGTATGTCACCTCACGGGTTTCCAAGACTGCGGTGGCTGTCCCAGTGTAACAAATCTGACATGGAGGACCTGGAAACCTTGAGTTTAACTGAAGAGACGGCTTTGCCAAAACCAGACTGTGCAAATGACGTTTACAAGAAATACCTGGGGCCATTTAAAAAATTTTCTCACCTTTTCTCCCCTCCCCAAAAAACAACACATTGAGGTCCAATTTATCACCAAATGACAGCTACAATACAGAATGAGTTGGCAGAACTGTTTCTCCATCAAACTGCACCCATCCTTTCCCTTTTAATGCCGTCTAAACCTTGTCCCTAAATTTGGAAAATGAAAGGCAAGCAGCATCCTGGGAAGATCTTCTAAAAACTATGCCACCACAAAACCTATCACTAAATGGCATCTTCTGACCCACCCCTACGGGCTAAATACACAAGCATCTGGAAGCTTTTTGGATTTTCCCCTGATAAGATTTGACCTCCCTTGATGTTTCTTCTCAAGTTCAATTATGAAAACAACTTAATTTGAAGATGCATTGTGTGTGTAGTATCTTGGCACCTAGGCCCTTTGTGAAGTTATGCTCTGTGTGTGTGTGTGGAAAGTTCAAAATATGCCTTTTTATCGTCTAGTTAGCTATGACATTGTCCTTTGTTTGGTCAGAGTCCAGAACTGTCCAGGAGAAAAGCCATGTTTATATATCTCTCAAATTAAAGTCACCTTGCACGCCTCTTCAGCAATCTGGATCACGTCTCCGAAGACTTGGGGCAGGAGGACAAATCCACATCTGAACTAGTGCTCACAGAGGCTCTGACGTGCATCTAATGTGGCTGTCTATCACTTCATTTTTCTAGGTGAGAAACTGGCCTGAAGATAAGCATTTGTAGTTAAAGATGCACTTTGAGTTCGTTACGTTCTAAGAATGTGGATGGAGCAATTTCCAGAATACCAATGACAGACCACCCAGGGCAGCCCCTCTTAAGGAGGTACCTGTAATATATTTATTCCTTCATCCAATAAAGCATACAGATCACCTTCTGTGAGCCCGATTCTGAAAGATACAATGTCTCAGTGAGAAAGAGATGGTACCTGAGCACTTAGAATTTATACCTGTGTATCCAGGAGTGTGTGTTTGTGTATGTGTGTGTGATAGATATTAATCCAATAATCATAAAAGACTGAGGACAATATACTGCAATGTCCTTTAGATAAGTAGGTAGGAGACGCCTCTGGAAGAACAGCCACTGAGGGAAGCAGCATGTGCTGTGTCTGCAAAGCAAAACTGAGCTTGGACTGTCTGAAGAACAGGGAGGAGAAGAGTGTGTCACAACAGGGGAGCCGGGAGGCTGAGATGAACTTGGAGACCCCAAAATGCAAGGGCTTTGTGGGGCAAGGAGTTTGGGTTTCAATTCGTAGTTCAGGGGCAGAGAAAAAAAATGTGACAATGAATATATATATGTTCAAGTATAACTGCAAAACTGCTCTACACTGGAATTTGACACATTGTAAAATGATTATAACTCAATAAAAAATGTTTAAAAAAAAAAACCCAAAACTGTCACTTATCAAAAAAAAATTTTTTTTTAGTTCAGGGGAGGAGGAATCCATTCATGACTTCAAAGCAAGGGTGGGTGGGCCAGGAGCCCACTTACTTCCAGGAAGTTTGGTCTGGCTACTGGCTGCTGAAAAGGGTGGTGGGGGTGGGAGTAAAAGCCAAGAGCCAGTCCAGAGGCTACTATGCAGACTGTCTGAGGGACCCAGGGTGGTTGGTACCAAGGGGAAAAGAAATGACAAAGGAGAGGGACAAGTAAAGGCAAAGGACAGTTTGGTGCCATATTTGATAGGCAATGCTGAAAGGCTGAATGGGGGAGAGAAGGAGGTGAATGGGGAGGGGCCAAAGGAAGGGGGAGAGGAGGGGGAGGGAAGGGGGAGGAGGGAGGGGAGGGGACCAAGGGAGAAGAAAATGAAGGGGGTTGCGGAGAGAAGGAGGGTAAGGGGAAGGGAAGGGGGAAAGGAAGAGATCTTAGAAACACAGACCTCCACCTCCAGGTCTCCAGCTTGAAAAAAAATGGTTGGAAAGGAACACCACATACTGAGATGAATAATTCCAACACTAGCTGTTTTCACTATGCAGATAGTTTTGAAGCAAGATTTTTTTAAATTTCTGAATAGCAAATCAGGACCAACTAGGAAGAAAGAAATGGGTTCAGTTGTGAAAACTCCACAGAAGTCCTTGGCCACACACAAGCTGTGAACCTGTATCAGAGGACCTTTTAAAATAAACCTATACCAACCTCCCTAAAACAGATGATTTCCTTATTACCGACAGGCCAGGGAAACTGGGAAGATGCAACGGACTCTATAAATGGAAATGGTGGGGAAAAAATCAGCTCATTAGTATTTCCCAGAATGATTTCAAAATGGACGTACTTATAAAGTGAGCTGAAAATATTTGCTTGGAACAGCAAGTGAATACAGGCAGCACTTAGGAGCTTAAATGATGAAAAGAATTCATGTGGCTTAAAAATGACAAATCGATCCATTTTAAAGCAAAATTATTTACAGTTCACGTATCTGCCAAGGCTGAAGGCCACTGCAGCGATGTACGTGGACAACAGGAAAAACTCCAAGTGCTGATGAGGTATCAGGCCAATGTCATTAGAGGTTGCATGAAAATCAGTCTCAAAAACAAGCCAAAGCAGAGGACGGTCCTTCACTTTTGCCTCTTTCTTTTAGCATGTATGGGTCTAAGTCAAACGATTTCTTCCCAAAAGGCAAAAAAGAGGAGTTAATGGAGAAGAAAAGGAAGGTATTGATTGGATGTGAAAATGAATTTTAAGCTCAGACTGGATGTTTTCATGGAATCTACTACAACGGCAAAGTCTATTTCCTGGGCTTCAAAGGGCTGAGGGTATGGCTGCTGTGTGCAGTGGCAGGCAACGGGACTGACTCCAGTAACCATAACCCTTCTCCCATCTACGACTCTCACTGCTTCTCCCTGTAGCTTGGAGCTTTGGTGGATGGTGTTATTGCCCTGGTTCTGGGACAAGTGGCACTGGGGTGCTAAGGCCACCGGGAGGGTTTAAGAGGCAGCATTCAGGAGGACTCAGGTCAGGGTCACTCACTGTGTACACTAAGCAACCTGTCCGCCGTATTTTTTAGTGACTAGCTGTCTATGTCCTCAGCAGCCCTTCCAGGGGTGAGGAACAGAGGGCAATGGAACAAAAACCTGTCTCTGTTGCTACCTTTCTGTTTGCTGCGTTTGCTTAAGAGATTTCCCCACCCATCATTGGGTGTCCCCTATGAGAAAACTTTACATAAGAAGTTTTGTAGTCACTGGGAAAATGTTGTCTCCTTAGTGAACACTTTATGCTGTTTTTAATCTGAAAATAAAAACTAAGTAAATACTGTGGTTCCCTACGTTGCATAGGCTGCTGGAGAACTTGAAAGAATTCCATGGCTGCATCACAGCATCTAACTCAATCTTGGGTCCTTTTTATGGCTTTGTATGGCGACTTCCCTTAGGTCATTATAATTAAGAGCTGAATGATTTTCATTACGTGTGTCCTTGGTTCTACGTTATATTTCTGCTTTGTTACCTTTTGAAAGTATATGCTCATTGCACTGGAGGCCCCATGGGGAAGGTCTGTGTGGATGTGCCTTGTTTATGTGGTCATCTGTCTCCCCCCAGTTCTGGGAGGGCATGAATGTGTTCTGTTTTAGTTCCTGTTGTAGACGAGTATTGGGTCTGGGATAAAGGAGATACTCAATAAATGTTTGTTGATGGAACAAATGCATAAAAAATTTTGGTGATTTGTGACAATGAATCCTTTCTGTGAAAGCAGCAATCAATAAATCATTTGTCAGCTCCAAGAAGAAAGGCATTTCCAGTGCCTCACACCAAACCCGACACTTAGCACTTTCTCAGCACCAACCTGCTGGATGGATGGGTGGATGGATGGGTGGATGGATAAGCGGATACATGGACAGATGGACAGATGAAAGAAGGGTGAAAAGGAAGTACCAGTTGGGAACTGAACTAGTGAGAAAACACAGGTGAATACTGACTTTAAGTTCAGGGTTTGGTGTGATATTTAGAGTTTCCGATCCTCACACACCAAGTCCTTGTGTGTGATTTAGACCAAGAGTCTTCACTGAACAAGTTTCCAGTCAGGATGATTAAACTGGGCCCCACAATCAAGCTTCCCAGTGAGGCCTAGAACCTGACAGCAGATATGTCTTATTTTTGTCCCTGCCATTTGGTTAAAAAAAAAAAAAATCTCCGATGTTAGGGACGTCTAGGCATTCAATTAGTAACATTTTATGAAGACAGCCATCACCTCCCACGAGGATATCAACCATCAATTTAACATTTAAACTAAATCTAGTAGGTGAAATTGCTTATTAAGGGTAAGTTATAGAGGCTATCCAGAAGGGGAAGTCAGATCAAAAAGAGAAGTCCTTCTGGGCTAATAAAAACCCAACTACTGAATTATTGAAAATATTTATAGGAAAAAAAAAAGGTACCAGGGCAAAGGAAGCTGTCAGTCACATAAGCAAGCCAACAGTGTTGGGAACTTCTAAGAATAAAGAAAATACATGGTCCAGGGTGAAGGCAGCATCTTCTCTGGGCTGCTGGTAACTCAGCGTATCACAACCCAGGCTTCAGCAGTGTGTGTTCCATTCTGTGGCCGGCAGAGCTGACCCTATCTGTCTTTATGTGAATGGCTTTCTGGAACCACAACATCTGGCTTCCGCGTGGACTCCCTGTGACCCTACCAAAAAATTCCATCATCATCTGGCTCTCTGGCAGGACTTCATCAAAATTCACACTGGGCAAGGGAAGTCGCTCTCAATTCACCTGTGCAGAAGTCCCACTGGTCACAGATGCGAGCAAAGCTCTACCGGCAACAGCAGACCTTGGCTGATAGCCCCCAAATTTTGTACGGCAGCTGCCAGAGTGTGCCAGCAGTGCTGTGAAAACCATCATCCCTGTCCTGGCAGAGAAGCCAGCAAAGGACAAGCCCCAAGCCGGGGGCTTGTTCATTTCTAACCCAGCAATACACCAGTCTCTTAGCTTGTGGTAATTAAGAGCCAGCAGACTGTGGGCAAAGCAGTTAAGAGAGCTTTCTTCCTAGGAATGCAGCCTGAATAATTGGCTTGCGGCTTGCTAATGACATGGCTTCCACAAAAATAAACGGTCACAGGGAATTCTCTTAACTGACTTGGTGAATGCAGGCTCTGTACCTGTTTGATACCCTTTGAGTTCAGCAGGGAATTCCAAAACACTTCGGGGGAGAAGAGATGCAAATGAAGCTACAAAAATCCTTTTGCACAGCAAGTTTAAAGGGGATGCAAAACAAAACAGAACACCTTGCTACCTGATACCATGCTGCCTGTGCAAAACTGCTCTATCTCCCCCAGTGTGCTCCTTGTCAAGACTCCATTCCATGTGGAGTGTGTAAAATAAGTCTGCATCACATAGCAGGCTCGGGGGGTGGGGCAGAAAAAAGCATGAGTCCTGCTAACTCAAGCTCATGTGACATACCTTACAGATTTGCTGCTATTTTTTCTGAAGGCTGAATAGGTTTCTAACTATGACCCAGGGATGGGAGACACATATGCATGCCTGTACACACACACACACACACACACACACACACACACACACACACACACTCACAGGTTTTGGCATCTCTGTGGTTCCAACGCAGAAACCTACCAGCACTCTTCAGCCTGGACATTAACACAAAATGACAAGAGAAGCAGCCCCGAAACCACATGTCCCCATCACCATGGCACTATGTTTCACTGAAATCACATCAATTATTGCAGGTTCTTCTCTTTGGAGAACTTAGGAGCGGGGCTTAAGAATGCAGGCAGCTCCCTCTCTCATCTCCAGAATAAACTTCTCTTCTGCCTCTCGCGGCCAAGCTTGGAGACAGGTGGAAGGAATTCAGCTGCAGCACCTTAAATTGCAAAGTTTTAAAGGCTTTCCATCCCTGGATGGCGGAAGGCTATCAATTTTCCCGCGCCCTCGTATTCTAAGCCACAAGGAAATACACCCCTCTTCGTCCTAATGTTAATAATTTGGGAAGCTTCTTTCACCCGGATCGATTCCACAGGCATCAGAGTTCCAGATTTTGAGTTTTTAAGTAGCATTTTAATTTGTTGTCAGTGCCCCGGGAGCAGAAGCTCACCAAAACCAAGCAAAACATTAAAGCCTCTAAGCTATTAGCTAACATGTCAACTAGGTAATGCATCTTCAGGAAACCAGATTAGAAAGGACAGCATAACATTGATTTTTTTTTTTTTTTTTTTAAAGAATCCTATACCTGCAGCATAATGCCGCTAAAAGCTGGCAAAACAACAAAGGACGTTTCCACAGCAAGGAAATGTCTTACTCTTAGTGCTGGGGCATCTTCCATGTGAGCACGGACATATATACAGGGCAGAGCAACTCTTCCGTAAACCTTCAGGCTTTCAATTTTTTAAATAATTCATCATCCAATGTATAAGAAAGCTTAGGGAGAGAATCTATCCATGTGAATGGCTGGAAACACCAGTTGAGAGCAATGCTACCCAGTAAGCAGGTAGGTGTTTTTTGTTTTTGTTTTTTCCCTCCTCCCAAAAGAAACAATAGCATTTGTATCAAGTTAAAACATCTAAGAAAGTCATGCATTCAAATGAGAGTTGTGATGCATTTATATGAGAAGATTCCAAACATGCATTCGTTATCCAGGCTCCTGCAGACTGCCTACAAATCACTAGACAGCTAAAGACAAACCCCAATACCTTCTATACCAAACGGATCCCCAGAACTTAATAAAATGAGCCCTGGCTGTCTCCTCCATCCACTCTAAAACACATTTAGTCAAGTCCAGCCAGACAGCGTCCCTTCCCACCACCAGCCCCCCAACCCCACCCCCCAAAACAATCATCAAGTAACTGACAAGTCCTTACCGACTTTGGGCTCTTCTTGGGAACTGGCAGCCCTGGAAAAAATGCAACAAGAAGGGAAGGGGGAAGAAATCATTAGCATATGAACGTTACCTTTTCCTTAAAGAACAATCCCCAGGTGTTTCATGGCAACCTAGCCATCTGCAGAGTTATGTCAGATTTCTCCCCAGCATCGGAGTTACCAGGCTGTTCATATCGAATCAAAGCAGAGGGAGGAGGAGAGCGAGAGGCAGGAGATCTATCTGCATTAGCTATGCTGACTTGTACTGCAGCAGCCTGGAGGCTGGGAAAAGAAATTCACAGACCTCAGCGGCCTGGGAAATTGAACACTTGGACAGAATCTCAAATGCTCTTCTGGATTAAGAGAGACTTAACTTACAATTAAGTCCAGGATATTTCCTTTCCATACGATCCACTTGTTAATTGAAACGGACCAATCACGACAGAGGAAGGGGGTGTATATTTAGCTTCAGAGAAGTACATGGTTAAGATTAATTTTTTTTTCCTTTTTCTTTCTTTTTTTTTTGGTCTTTTCTTTCTCTCTTTTTTCCCCTCTGCCTTTTAGGAGAGGAAATGCTTTCTTTATTTGGATGAGCTGAGCACCAAAACAGAGACACTCTTCTGCCAACACAGAACATAGATCCAAGTTGGTCTAGGACCCCCTCCAAATCACAATCACACCTCTCCACATGTCACTCATCCAAGCACACGCCTATTCAGTTTTCTGGGACTCGCCCCTCAAAAGCAGGTTGTTGGAGAGTGAAAAAGAGAAATTTCACAGAGCTGAGAGAAAAAAAGAGAATAATGGAGACAGTGAAAGGCAGGGGAGGAAAAAAGCGCTCCTTGAACCTAGCTGGCTCTCCCAAAACCCTGTCTTTGGTGAGAGGATGAGACCTGGAAGGGACCGCTGATCTCACTCCTAGAGAAGTCTGCAGCCATTAGGGGCAGACTTATGGGAAATTGGCCACCAAAGGAGCATAGCAAAGGAGGGCTGGAAAGGAAAATAAAAGCATTTATCGGTGTTTTAAAAGTAATCATTTCTGCAAGCTGCCTTCTCACTTTTTTTTTTTTTTTTTTAAATTTTTGGTTTGAGCAAACATAAGAATGCAAAAGCAGGTTCCAACTATAGTAGGCACAATCCAGGACCTGATGGATTGGGATCTGATGATTCTGCACTGGAAATTTCAACCTTTTTTAGGAAATGATCTCTGGGTGGTGTGATGATTTCAACTTGGAAGTGACTTGTTAAGCCAGCAGCTGTTTAGTTCAGTGTGAGTAACAGGAGGCAACAGAGTGGGGTGATGAAGGGGAAGCCACCCAGAGGAGCACTGCTAATGTGCCGATTGCAAGAGACGTGTGACAGGGACCACTCGTCCTCTCCTCTGGCACAGCTCATCACATTACCAAAAGGAGGTCACCACGATCTGGGACAGTGGCTCTTAGACTTCACAGTGCCTAAGGAGGAGGTGGCAGCTTCTCATCAATGCAGAATCCCAGGACCCACCCTGAGCATCCCAGGAATCTGCAGTATGAACATTTCAGGAGATTCTGATGCAGAAGGTATGAGGACCCCATTTAAGGCAACTATGATACAGTAGAAAGAGGATCATTACTTTCGGGTCTTGCGAACTCCGATAGACAACCTTCATCGAGTTGTTCTGAAGCCTTCTGTGCCTCAGTTTCTCAGTTTATGAAATGGAAAGATTCAGGCTCATTTGCACAAGATGGTTGTGATAACTGAACAGACAAAATGTTTAAAAGCCTCCTACCTCGGCCCTCAAATGTCAATCCTTTTTAGCTTCCTTTGCTAATTTACACCACTTAGGAAAAAAAGAAGTCGTTATGGTTATCTTATTCTAACTAGGACAAATCATTTGCCTAGCATGTTAAAATGCAAAAAAACACTGTAGGGGAAATATTCTGTCTAGGGACGAGACTAACTGTGCTGAGCAATCTAGAGGTGTCATTTTTCCTAAAAATAAGTATTTGGCACCTTTATTTGTTCATTAATGTGATTCCCTTAAGGAATTTTATCAAGTTATATTAGGGTGGGTCACTGTGTACACTTCAACATGGGATAATAGTCCATCTTTAAATACAGATTTTTCTCTAATTCATACTGAACTTCTTAGTTAATTGGAATAACACTTCACTGTAGTGGGCTTTTACTAAACTTGATTTCTCCTAGGCTTCCAATACAACAATTTTTAAAGAATCTCTAACTTGTTAGGAGGAAAATGACTTCAATCCACGCTCTGCTAATCATTTATAAAACTCTGATCATCTTAAATTTCCAATTTCTTAAGATTTTCATATATAAAATAAAGGGCGTTTTAAATTTGCTATCAAAATGATAACACTCGCACACACATTTAAAGGTTATGGAGGTAACAGGATGCTCAACGCAGTACTATTGGTATAAAGGGAACCTGGCAATGACTTTAAGTTCTAAATAAACTAAGGGATGACCAACCTATAAAGCCATCTGCAGAGGTTAAAAGGCATGAGCTGTCTCTATGGGTAACAGTATGGATGGTATCCATGAATGAGAACAGGATGAGGTAAGACGGGCGGGTACAGCAGACAGGTGTTCAGCACACTCAGACACACCCACCTTCCATGACTGTCCACATGAAACAGGTAACTGAAATATTTCCAGTGGGGAAAGAAGAGGCAGGGATCACATGGACTCATTTGAACAGACTCTGGCCTCAATCTAGAGTTTTTTCAAGAATACCATATTTGCATCTTGCCGAGGCCAGAAAATACTAATTAAAAAATAAACATTACTTAATGAATGGCCCTTCCCTTAATTGTTCAGAATCAACTGTTCTAAAGCTTATGGGGTAACCAGTTACAGTCTGTTTCCTCTGAAGCAGCCGTCCATGGAACATTCCAAAAGTTCCAGGCTCAACTGACAAGTTGCATTTTACAACAAGTAAGAACAGCTTCTTTTCATTTAAAGAGGAATCTGTTCTTCTTTGCTGGCTAGGTGCCAAAAAAAACCTTTTTTTTTTTTTTTTAAAAAAAAGCCACACCATTGACAGGAGCCAAAAGTGGCCACAGATTAGTATTTAAAAAGTCAGAAACCAAGAGACTCCACTTGACAACATGAAAAAAAAAAAAAAAAAGAAGAAGTCAAAGATTTGTTTTAGGCCCATATAGTCATTAAATCTTAAAATCTAATGAATATGAATGCTGGCACCAAGTTCCTGATGACAATTTATAATTTATTTCAGCCAAAGCTATTCAGATGGACTGGAAACAGCCGGGCAGACCTAACGGAAACCACTCCAAAGAGATCACTGTTTGGGAGAAATCTCCAAGACTGAGAAATCACAGGAGGTGGCTCTTGTCTGGCTGGGGTGGTCTGCGGGCCATCCCCACTGGACGGGCGACAGAGGACAGCACAATCCCACATGTCCCTGGTTTTCCCCAGGACAAATGCACACTGTGTGTGCCAAGTGGCAGCGGGAAGCTTGTGTTGTAGAGCTCGTATCATGGATTACATACGAGCATACTGGGCAGAAACAGCCTGCTCCCTTTGGGGCAAGGAAGGGGAACTGGGGGAAGAAATCCCTGGAGAGAACCATCTGCTCTGAGAGCCTGGAAGGTGGCAAATGCTACTTCAAAGGGGCCCCAGGAAACTTTCACGGGAACGTGCACCTTCCAAGTGTGAGCCTAAGTGTGATCTACAGAAGTGAGAAAGGCTTGGGACCTGAATTTCTCAAGTTCCTGATGAAAAAGGTGTCCCTCTGGAGAAAACAAACGGTAATTTCTCTGCTGGTGGCTGGGATCAGACCAATTAACATGAAGAGGAGGAATCTCTTTCCTTTTAAATATCAAGGCCATAAACTAAGCTACTAAACATGTTCTCATAGAACTAAATGGCAAATGTTATTCTTGGTAAAAGTTTATAATGGTTGGACACAAAAGTTTATACAAAAAAAGTAAAAATTTAACAGAACACGTAAGCATTTGGAAACAAAGCCGAGAATGTTACACAGCAAAACTGTGTGTTCTGCTGCTCATGGGATCATGGGGAACTTTATTACCTATTTTAGTATCTTCTGCAACAAGAAAAGCTTCATTTATTAATGAACATACACACACATATACATACAGATTCCACAATAAACAAAAGTCTACAATGCCTCTTTACGTAAGACAAATGCAGCAAATTTCAGAACATTTTATCGTGCTTTTAAATCTCTAGAGCCATCACTGACCTCTACGTCCTCCAAGAGTTGGTTACTTATTCCCAAAATGAATATATACATATAGAGTTTCTTTAAGCATCCTGTTGAGATTAAGACTTGTGTTTGTCCTACTGACTTAATGGAAAAAGGAGAGATACCAGATAGCTCAGCTGGGCTGTCAGGGGAAGCCAAACAGAAGCCAATCGCTGCCACTGGGGCACCGAGATGAACAAAACCTGAGACGCTGGGAAGGAGATTGGACTTCCTTGGACCCAATTTCCTCCAGGTTTAAAGGAAGGGAGAATGTCAACCAACCTCACCAGCTGAAAGAATCAAGAAAAATCATGCCAAGGGCTTTGAAGGGATGAATCCTAAAATCACTGTCAAATGCAAAGTATATCTACAAATAATAAAAAAAAAAGTACTATGTCATCAATTTCCCTTTTTTTTTTTTTCACTGTGATATTCATTTCCCTTTGCACTTGGTCTCTAGATTGGAGCATTTTAATGGAAACATTTGGTTTCTTCCTTAGCATTTAAACACCCACCACTCGCTAATCCACATGGCATCTGACACATGGGATTCTTTAGAGGCTTGCCCAGCAGAATGCTGCATTAACAAGTGGACTGGTGCTCAATAAGGTAATGCCATGTGCAAAGAACAGGGAACTTATATATATATTTAGAGAGAGAGATTGAGAGAGTGTTCACAGAGCCCACTGAAAGCCCCAAGAGGGAGACTGTGAGAACTTGGTCAGGGGCTAGACTTAGATTCCAGAGGGTAAGACTACTTTGAGCACATTTTCATCTCACACACTACTAGCCTTCTCTCTTATTCTGAACCTATCAGTGCCTAATCCTAAATGCAGGACTCAAAGATTAGAGCAGACTTTAACTCAGGAAACTCATCATTACGAGTTTGTATTAAAGGAGTAATCAGAGAGTTTCACACAAATGTATATAAAAAGATGCTCAACACAGCATTATTTAAAGAAGACAAAGTGGAAACAATCAGAACTTCCAAGGACAGAGGAATGAGTAAACATATTGTTATATCAATAAGATGAAAAATTATGAATCCATTAAAAACGGATTATAAAAACAAGAACATTTAGTGACATGGGAAAAAGACAAGAAAAACTGATTAAAAACTGCCATAGAATAGAAATTCATTATTAAGAAATAGATCTATGTGTATGATGTATGTATCTCACTCACACACACACACACACACACACACATATGCATCATACACCCAAAGACTAGAGGAAAATGTATTAAAATACTGTTTCTGAATTCTAGGATGAATAGGTGACTCATATTCTTCTTTTTGGTATTTTCCAAGATTTTACATACAATCCAGCTATAACCATACACAGGTAAGCATTATTGAACAATGCAGCCATACTGAGGACGCTTGGACAATGGGATGGACTTACTGGCTGTAGTGCAGTGTTAGACTAAAGAATAACAGAGTTCGTTCTAGCTCTCTCTTGGCTCAGTGAACTGCCATTTCTACTCAAGTGTCTGTGCTACTTAATTACTGGGCCATGGCCTTGATTGAAAATGGGATAAAAAGCTGTTAGAGCCTGTCTCGAGCAGAGTTGCACAGAAGCACACGATTCAATATGGCATACAAATTCAATACAGCCTCTGAAACCTTGACTGGCGACTCTAAGAAACCCATTCTATTGAGGTCGACAACCCTCAGGTTAAAGCCTTGTCCAAGCACGTGGCTATGGTGTTAGCAGCTATCCCCAGAGTGACGGTCACTTCAGCTCAGTTTGTGCCTCTAGTAAGAACAATATGTGCAAAATATTTTATCTACAAATAGAGGGGACCATGAGAAGGATTAAGGAGAAAGGGAAAAGTGGCTTGCTTCCCCTTTCTTGAGCAGATCTAAAGGACACAGCTAAAGGAAATCTGAGGAGAGATACTGCGTTCAGGAACACTCCAGAACACTAATACTTATCAGCAAAAATGCTGCAGTATGAAAAATTCTGAACCTAGTAGGGAATGCTTTTACTGGGGAGGAGGGAGCAGTATGATGATGGCTCAAAATACTGAGAGATCAATGAGGTAAAGATGGGAAGGGGTGCAGGAAAAACAGGGAGAAAAATCTGTGATTGCCCTGGCACTGCAGAATTGATATTTGACTGCAAACTCATGGCTCTAAACAATTAATGGCCAGTAACCTTTCTTAAAAAAGCCATCTGTACCGTTCTCTGTCCATTAGTTTTTTGTTTGTTTTAATACATAATATATAAGCCATGAAATAAATTTAAACTGCCTTCACCTTACCAGTGAAATGCTAATAAAGACAGTTCAGAAAGTGAAAAAGGTAGGTAGCGTCAGCCTTAACTTTTTTCCACTAAGGGCAGGAAGAAAATTAGGAAAAATGCACTCACTCATTTAAGCAATCTGGGCTAAGTAAGGACCTACTATGAGCCAAGAGCTGGAATGAAATAAAGCAGTGAACCGAACTCCCAAAGGGCTGCTTTCACGGCGCTCACATTCTTTGGAAGACAGAATAGACAACTTTGCAAATAACTTTGAGTCATAACTTTGGTGATGAAAATGAAGCAGGATCCTGGAACAGGCAGTGCTTGGGATTCACCGCTACTTTCTACTTGGTAGCCAAGCACGTCTTTCTTGAAGAGAGAGTATCGGAGCCATGACCTGAATCTTGAGGAGGGTGCCTACCCATCCATGCAAGTTTACTGAGCCCTGCCATGTGCCCAGCAAAGCATGACTGAAGAGATAAAGGTAAATCAGACACAGCCCTGACCTGGATGAGTTCATAGTCTGTCTTAAAAAAGAAAGAAGCAAAGCAACGATTATAATTCAGTATGGTCAGTGCCAAGGGCCATGATGGAAGGGTGCGCCATTGCTCTTGAGAGCATGGGAAAAGAAAGCTTAGCCAAAGTGAAGAAGGGGGCAGAAAGGACAAGGGACACTGAAGAGTCCTGGGATTGGGGGCAACATGCAATAAATGATGTTTGATTGAATAATGGTGATGACCTTCTTGTAAGGTTTTTTTTTTTTTTTCCTAAACTAAATTGTTTGCCAGCATAAACTCAAGGCCAAGTTTACACTAGAGTACATTTCCACAGAAGGACCTTACAAACACAATCTTTCACAAAGTTGTATCCAGAAAAGAAAGTGAAAAATGATTCTAATTTAGACATGTTTGATTTTTTGTTTCCTCTTTCCTCTGGCCCAATACCATTATCAACCCTGCAGTATAATTTTTCAATGCAAATATGATACCAGCTGCCAAGAAGAGGAGCTTCAGACTGAATGTCTCCAAAAAGATGAAGACATTCTTTCCTTTGGGGAACCTTATAATGGTTATTATGAAATATTACGGCCATCATAATTTAAGGAGAAGGTTGGACTTCAGAAGTACAGAATAAGTAGCTCCCAATGCGGTGTCAGTTGGCATTGTGTTAAGAAGATTAAGAATAGAGTGGTACAGCTTTACAGCTACGGAGAAGTCGGCTTCAATTACACAGTACATATAGCTTAATAAATATGTCCCGAAGAGAAATAAATGGCTTGCGAGGCTGGTGATTGCTAATGGTTTACGGAGCCTTTCCCCTCCAAGTCATGAGCCCTGAACTGGCACAGGTGAGGAAAGGCCTGGAGTCACTGGGCTGCTCAAAAACCCAGGTAAGATGGATGGACTGTCATCATGCAATTCCTGAGAGATAAATGCTCACTTCAGAGAAGGTATCATTGAAATAACACGGACAGTCCTACTGTTGCTGACTTCCGAAACTCCGTAATACACCTTGAAGGGTCAAACACTCAGCCTGTCATTTGTTAAAAAGTAAAGAAATATAAAGGGGGGTCTTTTAAAAGGAAGAGCTGAGGGCAAAAATCACAGGAACTGAGAGCTTGTCTTTGACACCCATTTATTCTTCATAACTGCTGTCTAAGTGCTAATATCATCCTTATTATTACAGATGAGAAAACTGAGACACTGATGGTTAAATAACATGGCCAAGGTCACACGATCAGGTGAGCAACTGACAGGAGACTTGGTCTAATGCCAGGCCTGAGCTTTTAAACACTGAACTAACTACACAGTCTCATTCAAAGGTGCTTCATCTATCTGGGATCACAGGCCATTAGGAAGGGATTAAAATGCCAGTGTTTGTACCTGCAAAATGCACTCGCAGCAAATTTTGCATACAGCTTCATGGACTATAAGGATATCGGTCGGTCCACAGGTCAGTGGATCCAGGTATCTTGGACCCATAATTGTGATGTGAATTTAGGGAGAGAGTTTCCTTTCTACAAGTAGCATGGGAGTCTATGCATAGTCAATCTAGTTCTTAAGATGTCTGTGACAGTTTACTCCAAGTCACAGTATGGAAATCATTGAGCATCCAAAGTTACACATGCTAAAATAAAACAAGATGGGTAGCTGATTTGAAGGCAATGAAGTCTTCAAAGCCACACAACTAACAGGTTGGCTGGACACCAAGTCCTGTGGAATACTTTGGAAAGCTTCTAAGTGTTTTAGCTTGAAAATGTATTCTGACAGTAACTGATAACAGGATCTTTTTTGTTTTTTTTTTAAATAGGGGGTAGGGGAAAAAAATGGAGAGAGCAAAATGGAGTGAGTTACAGCATCTTCTCTCCAGGAGGAAAAAGAAAAAGAACCGTTAGCTTAAAAAGCCCACTAATTTGCCATGAGGTACTATGAGACTGACCTCCCTTCTCGAGACAATATTCCCACCAAGATCTCCTTTTAAGGGTGAATTAAGCCAGTTTTTCAAATGGTTCCAGGAAAGCTCTCTAACTCTCTGTGGGTTGGAAACGTTTGTAATTTGGGTATTTGGGCCTAAGATCTCCCCTTAGTCTATAAATGCTGCTACCTCTGAGGAAGACGCCCCGGCTGGCTTTCCTACCACCTCGATGTCAAATGTCAGTTGCTTTTTGTGCAAATGCTTTAAGGGTTCGCCCTGTTTACACTCATTCTTCTTACCAACCGTTCATCAAAGTCTCCCCAGGATAGGAGAGACAACAGGTCTCCAAGGCAGTCCCTCCAAAGTTAAAAGTTTGACTTTGAGCTGCAGAGGACGTATGGGGGGAGGGGCGGATTATGAAACAATAGCTCAAAATAGCTCATTGAAAGAAAAACCTGACAAGGATTCTTTTTCTGGGGTGGAAAAACAGGATGCTGTGTGGGCCCTTATTTTAAGGTCACTGGCCCCAAAGGGAAACCTATCACTGTAATTGGTGCTGAGATGTTTCTAGGTTAAAAAAAAAAAAAAAATACATGCCAGGTCCTTGACTTCAGGATTACTGACTTTTAGGATGATTCTTATCCTGGCTGCTTATTTTCAGCAATATAAATTAGGCACAGGGCCAAGTAAGAGATCCAGAAAGGTATCCCAAATTTTATCCTTACAGGACACCAAACCTCTAAAATCCAAGGTCCTTCTTTATCTTTCCCGCCGTGTTCATCTCCATAATGTAGCCTGAATCCATCCATGATGTCTGTCCATCCCCACTGCCACCACCTTTTCTTGCCTAGGTGACTGCAAGAGCCAAAAAACTGGTCTCTGTTTTATTCTTCATCCCCATTAATCCATTGTCCACACAGGGGCCAGAGACATCTGTCTACAGGATAAATCAGATTATATGGTCTCCTGACTGCATGTCTCCATGGCTTCCCAACAGCTTCAATGCAACACAGTCTTTTTCTGTGTCCCACAAAGCCCCCCTCGCTCCGACCCTGCCTGTCTCTTTAAATCCTCCCTCTCTTCCCCCCGACCCCGGGCCCCAGCCAGGCTGGCATTCTCCACTTTGGGGGCTGATTCCTTTCATTCCTCTCGGCATTTTCACTGGCTGTTCCCTCTGCCTGGAACACTGTGCCTGCTGATCTATGTGCAGGCAGCTTCCTCTCATCACCCAGGGCTCTCCTCAAATGTCACTTCTTCAGAGAAGCCCTTCGGGGATCCAGACCATTAGCAGATCTGAAGCGACCCTTCTTGTCGCACTGTATTCACATGGCCCAGTTTGTTTTCATAGACCCTGCGATTCTCTAAAATTAATATGTCTGGTTACTTGTTTGCTGTTTATATTGTTTATTATTATCATTTGCTTGTTTATTGTCTCCATTTCAGGGACCTCATATCTTAAACTAGGGCTAGTCTCCCAGGCCTTGAACGGTATCTGGTCCCCAGTCCAATAAACATCTTTGGAAGGAAGGCATGACCGTTGGGAACTTATGAAGTGAGTCTGTGTCTTGAGGGCTGCAGGAAGAGCTGATGAGGCAGAGGGGAAGGCGGCATGGCCTTTCTTTTGATCACTGTCATCACTGCTGTGACTACTTAACAGCCGTGGTCCTTGGGCTGCTCCTTGATTTACTGGTGAGCTGCCAGGCTCGGCTCAACTCACCGCTGCCTCCCTGCACGAGGAGAGCAAGGTTCCGCTGTGCCCCCTTGTGTTCTAAATTCCTTATCACAACGGATAGGAACGGCTCAAGTCACAGAATTAACTCGAGGCTCATCAAGCAACCCCAAGCCCGGCAGCTTCTGGTCCCAGCAAATCAGCGTGTTCTCAGGGACTCTTTAAGAGTTGAAATAGATTTTCAGTTAAGGACACTTTGACGCCTTTCCTTAGAAAAGCAACTTTTAGGACAACACTGAGTTAAAAAGCTCCAAATGCCTCACCGTTCCCGACAGAAAGCAAACACACACTGATGAAAAAAGATTCTTTCAGGTTCTCTCCCTCAGCCAAATCCACGAATCTCTTAAGCAGTTTTAACAGGATCATTGGTGTGACAATCACTTTTCTGTCACAATGTATGTTTGCCAAATAGGAGGGCAATTTCGCCGTCTGCTCTGTAAGGGCGTCTATTATTTGGCCATTTCAATTAACTTCATTACTGAACTGCTTAATTGCGACGGAAGCCACCCCTGGCACCGTATCAAACTTTACTCCGATCTCTTAAATTTAGAAAATCGTATTAGCCTTGGAAAGCATGGGTCACAGTTAACAACAGCAAGGTGATCCGACTTGGGAGTCCAGTAGCTCTGCATTATTCAAAGTGTCTGCAAGTCAGACCTACAGAGCCATTTACTGAAGGGTCATGTTCTCCCAAAGAGCAAAGGACACAGGATGAGCAGCCCCATTCATCCCCCACGGAGGTATTAAATGTCTTCAAAATCCTTGTGCTGAAACACTATCCGCTCTGGTCTAAGTGATTATGTGAATTACAGAGGGAAACAAAGCTGTTTCCTTGACTTTGTCAACTTCTAATGATTGCTGCCCCAGAGAGCAATGAGAAGTCCTAGAGGCTTATGCTTTGCTCAACTGTTAGATTTCAGGTTTCAGGGAGTCAGTGCTCATGTTGCCAGCTGGATTTGTTTAAAGGCAGAATATGGGGGGGTCAGTTTTGCCCACCCACCCCAAACACATACTGGCCCACTCAGGATGAATCTCAATTAGAAATAACTTTTACAGGTCAAGTAGATTGAAGATGCAGGGAAAATTCCAAGGACTGCAAGGCCATTTGATGACACATTTTAGCTGGGAACAAGATGTCCAACAGGGCACTGCCTTGAAGAAGGACACTGCATCCATGGCAGGCAAGAATAAGGAAGAGAAACTCACACTGGAAATGATATCCACGCTCCCCTAGTCAGCATTTACAGAGAAGATACTCAACGAGTTTCTCATGGTGGAGATCAAATGCCAGAATCCTTTTGCTCCCTCTCCTGTCTGATTTTTGGGGTTTTCTTTATTCTTACTGAATGAGGCTTTACTTAGGCTTAGGGTCAATGCAGATGCAGAACTTAATGCAAACAAACCCACTGGAAACTGATTTTTCAAAGCTGTCATAAAGTTTCTGAGACTGCTTTTCACATACAAAAAAATTAGCCTTGGATATTTTGAGATGCCCCATGCACAGTGAATGTGTACAGCTCACATGATTTTTCTCTTGCTTTTGGATTTAACATTTTCTGGGGTTACCTCAATAACTTATACATGACAAAAGAATTCCTGGAAGAGACTGACCAATAAGTGTTGTATTATGTTAAGGGCAACACACAGGAAAGTGATGGCTCCATCCCTGGCCTTGATCTCACACTCAGCTTCTCCCTTAATTAAGAGACTGTGGAAGCACCTGTAAGACAAAAGAGGCGGTTCCCATTGCCCTTCCTGTGGTTTGGGTTCTGGACTCCCACTCACACACTCCTTCCAAGCATCTTCCCTCCTTTCCTCTTCTCTCCTCAGCCTCGTTCCCTACAGCAGTCATTCCTGCATTGCAGATTTCACAGACCAGCAGAGTTCCACTCAACCCATTTGAGCCCCTGACCACAAGGTGCCAATTCCTTATTTTGCAAACTAGGAACATTAAAAAGGGGGAGATAAATAACAGCCAACCACCTTCTCATTAGTAAAGGATATTTCAGCAGAAGAAAATAAAATAAAATAGGAAGGGTATCATCTGTAAAAGAGTCCTCCACCTTAGAAAAATTGCACTTCATAAATAATCTACAACACTGTCCTGTTTACTGAGAATCATGTCAGACCAGAAGAAGGAACATCTCAACCACATTTCTTCTTTTCCTATTTAATTGTGAATATACTAAAACCCACTGGATTGCACACTTTTTGGGGGTATGGGAGGTAATTACGTTTTTTAAGAAAATTTACTTATCTTTAATGGAGGTACTGGGGATTGAACCCAGGACCTCGTGCATGCTAGGCATGCACTCTTCCACTGAGCTATACCCTCCCCCTGCCATGTTTTCTCTCGAGGCACTTCTTTTTACCTTCTCTTATCTTTTCTCTACCCCAGAAAACTACACCAAAAGTATTGAGAATGGTAGGACCACTTGCGTATCTCGTCCCGCTCCTTCGTCTAAGCCCCATCCAATGACAGAGCAGTCAACCCTCCTTCAAGGCAGGGCGGCAGTGCGGGTACAACGAGCCCTCCTCTCCTTCCATCCTCACCGCAGTACTGAGGAAGGTACAGTTCCACTCATATTCCAGACGACAATCCCAGGAGGCTCGAGGACACTGCCCACGGCTGGCCCAGGTGCACTGCTAGCTAGTGGCAGAGAGGACTGAGGGAAATCGTGACAACTGGCCAAGGGAACACTTCCACCACGGAGCCAATGCGGAAGCAACGGCAGAGAAGAAACTGGGCCTTCTCACATGAAATCTCTTCCATCCAAGTTCAACAAAGATCCATAGACTGATTTCATTTGCTTCTTAAATAGAACACAGCAGTTTTAAGAAGGAAAAAAATAAAGGTTGTCGAAGGGGTTAAAGCCATGGTTCTCAGTCAAGGTTGCTGCTGCCTTTCAGGGGATGTGGGTCAGGTCTGAAGACGTTGCTGGATATTACTCCTGCAGGAGGGGGACAGATGCTCCTGGTGCCTAGTGGATGAGGCCAGGGATGCTGTGACACAGCCCCTGATGCACAGGAGAGCCCTCACAACAAAGAATTAGCCAGTCCATGGTATCAATAATTAATCCCAGAGTTTGAGAAACTCTGGGACTAAAAAAAAAACTATCTCTTCCTCCTACAATCACCACAGTCAAAGTGAAAGTTGCTTGGCAGGGGCAAATGACACCAAGAATCCCATGAATTCACAGGGTGTCCCATCATTTTTCCCAGTCAAGCATTTCCCACTTTGGTAAGTGGTATCTATGGTAAAAGTAACCACGGAGAACATTTTAAAATTTAGAAACAACATAAATAACTAAGGAAGCACAGACCTAACTCCAATTATCTCCAAATGATTAAAATAAACTGATTAGAGTTTACACAACTAGAGGAAAGCTTTTTGAAATACAGTGTTTCCGATAGGTTCCTGATGTCATGGTCCCTGAACATTGCAACTGTCAAAATAAACGTCTAATAAAAACACAGGTTGCTGAATGAGGTGAGGTGATAGCTGATACCAGAGATAGAGAGGGATTCCCTCTGTTGGTGAATCTGAAATTGCTCCATGCTGCTGCAGTCTTCTAACACTGAGGACTACAACTCTACGACATGGTGCAAAAGGATCTTTTAAATAACTTTGCCTTAAATATTAAAAATCACAAAAATAGTATATTGGAAGTTTTCAAGGCAAAGGTAAGAAACCAAATGAAATTTCTAGAAAAAGAATTAAGTGCGAGAAAATGGAGAGGATGTGATTCACCACGCTGTATTTTACATGTTTACTTGCACGTCATTCATCTATAGCGAGAGATTAGCACACTGCTGAAATTCTGTGGAGAGAAAGAATGAATAGCGTTTGGTGCCTGTGGCGAGAAACAAAAAACAGTGAGAACACAAGAAACACAAAAAGGAACAGGAGTATAAAATGAACCCAGGCAACAACTTGGCATAAAAAAGGCAGGTTCCATGTTGCCAGTGGACACCTAAGGGCTCAATGCTATTTTCAATGACGTTAAGATTCCACCAACAGGATTTCGGAACTAAAAAGGATTATGTTCACAAATAGGGGACATGACTAATATCCGAGCAGGAATACAAATGGGAAATAACAGGCAAGGGATAAGCTGGGGAACGTTTTAAAATTTGCAGGTGGCAATGCAAAGAGAGACTAAATAAAAACCACAGCAGCCACTTAACTCCAGATGGTGGTAAAGAATGTGTGATTTAATTTGAGGAAAATGAAGGAAGGTGGAAAAATATTACAGAGAGTAAACTCTTTGCCTCAGATAACAGTTTTGACAACGTTCAGAACTGCTAAATGCTTAGAGTAGAGACTAGGAAGTTATCTCTTGCAATTAAGACAAGCTCAATGAAGTGAGGTCGCCAAACTAGGATCAGAAAGGGGAAAAGCGATCATCATTGTGTTGCTCATAGCAGACACTTTGCACAAGGGAGCCACCAGCCGAAGAAGGGATGCCTAATTAATTTTCATATGGAACCAAAGTAAAGGCAGAAAATAAACTCCAAAGACAAAAAAAAGACAAAAAAAAAAAAACCAAAAAAAAACCAAAAAAAAAAAAAACCCCCAAAAAACAACCAAAAACCTAAGTCTGAAGATATCTTATTTCTTTTGTTAAAAATAAAAAGTATGGTTACGGGGGGGGGGGGGGTAAAAGGGTGGGAAGGAATAAATTAGGAATTCGAAAATTGCACCTATTGGGGAGTGATGGAGATGTGAGCTATCTTGACTGTGGCGGTGGTTTCATGGGTGTGTCCATCTATCAAATTTCATCACACTGTACATGTGAAATATGTGTAGTTTACTGCACAGGAACCATACCACAATAAAGGTGTTAAAAAATACAGTTTAAATATAAATTAAACCGAAAAGAAAGGGAAAGTAGCCAGTTCCTGAAATTCTGAGATGATGATGATGGTTAAAAAGAAATTCCTAGGAAACCGGTCCACAGCAGGTCCATGCCCCACACTCAGCACCTTCGCACGTGCTGTCTGTGGGTCCGTGGGTAACTGGCAGGTAACGTACGAGGGTGTGTGAGACCAGATGGACAATAAAAGGAAAAGGCAGGGCTGTGGCCAATTGGAATTGATGGCGCCAACTAAAGGCACCCAAATTTTAAAATATTTTTTAAAGAGACTGCTAAAAAAAAATACATGAGTGGGTCATGCCAAATACTGCCTGTGGCCCACCAGTTCACACTTCTCAGTCCTTGCTGTATACTTCAAAGCTCTAGTCCAGTAGTTCTCAGCAGAGGGCAATTTTGTTCCCCGGGGGTCATCTGTCAACGTCTGGAGACATTTTTTTGTTAATACAACTCAGGGGAGGGAGTGTGGAGGCAGGCATGCTGCTGGGCAGGGATCATGGATGCTGTTAAACATCCTACAACGCTCAGGACGGACCTCTGCAAAGAAGAATTATCTGGCCCCAAATGTCAATAGCACTGAGGCTGAGACACTCTGCTCTAGCTTCCTGTCGTTCAAAAAGGCTCCCTTGTCACCCCCACCCTCCCTGACACACCTCTTGTCCAAATCTGTACTGCACAGATTCAGACTATCTGCGGGTAATCTTCACCTGCTAGTCTTGCCTCCCTAACGAGGCGGTGAGTACCCTGTTTTCTCTCTCGTTACCCCAGGGCTGTGCACAAAGAGCGCACCCAGTCCTCCATTAGGACCAGGAATGGGTCAACCGGAAAAAGACTCATCACCAATTCAGAACTATGAAATTATACAGAGTAGAAGAACAGCTAAACTAGAACTTCAACTGATTCTACCAACAGGAAACATCAATATATAGAAATGTCACTAGTTTAATTTGAGGAGAAAAAAGAAGCACCAAAGCTAGTCCCATTTTCTGCAATTAACACATACGATTCTAAAAGCCAGCCACTCCTCCTGAATGCTGGGCCCTATCTCCCTTCCCTTCTTAAAACCCTCACTCCTACAGCGATTCCCCTTGCCCCTCACGTCTCCGGTTTCTCTGTCTTCTGGTATTTCTAGCAGCACATCAGGATGCTGCAGTATCTCCCATCTTAAAAAGCAAATCAAACTCTCTCAACTGCGCAGCCCTCTCTAGCTAGTACGTCTTTTCTCTGTTCCATTTTCCGGGGAAAATTCTTGAACAGCTTGCTCAAATCCCCATCTCACTTCTGCCTTCAATCCCACTCCCAGCTGCCGCACTTCCACACTTCATGGACTGAGCTCTCAGAGGTGACCAATGCCACATGCAACATGTCCATCTTCCTATGCCGCTACTTCTAGATGCCATCAGTGTGGACGGCATCTCCCTGAGACGCCTTCTTCTCTTGGATTCATAACAGCATACTTCCTACTGGCACGGGCCGCCCCATCACCGTCTCCTTTACTGGTCCCGCCTGCTCACTCTGACCCCTGAACGATGGTGTGTCTAAGGGTTCTGTCCTGTCTCCTTCTCATCTTCCTACTCTTTCCCTAAGTCCTTCCATTCGGTCTTCTGGCTCTAAATCCTGTCTATGTGTGTGTTTTACAAACTGTCCTGAACATGGCTGAGCATGAGAAATATACTTTATAATACATTCACACATATATATGCGTTTGTATGTGACTGTGTATGTGAAGGCACACATACAAGTCCAAGTTTAGTGAATTAGTGCTTATTTTTACAGAGTATGACACTCTCACTGTTTTCTATTTCATTCCACTTTTCAGAAAAACACAGGTTATAGCCCCATATACCAGTTTCAGGACCCAGTAATGGGTCACAGCTCACGGCATGTAGCAAGCTCACTGATAAGATAATGTCTCAGCCATGCATGTATCTGCTGCTCTAACCTCGCCAGCAATGCACCCCAGACCCCAGA
The DNA here is from genome assembly GCF_048773025.1 of Camelus bactrianus. NCBI lineage: Eukaryota > Metazoa > Chordata > Mammalia > Artiodactyla > Camelidae > Camelus > Camelus bactrianus. Next base: position 21,522,256 of record NC_133555.1, on the reverse strand, counting down.
CAACCGCCTACGTGTCTGCTCCACTTGGACATCAAATGGGCATTTCACAATTAACAGGTCTCAGAAGGAACCCTGATGCCAGAGATCAAGGTCCACCTGCTCCTACCTCAGTATCCAAGTCTCTTTTATTAACAGAGGTAGTGGGGATTGAACCCAGGACCTCACGCACACTAAGCACATGTTCCACCACTGAGCTATATCCACCCTCCTCCCCATATCCAAATCTTAACAATTGGCCCCTCTGTGTGTCCAACTGCCCAGGCCAGAAAACTAGGGATCATTTTTGGCTCCTGTCATTTCCTTTCCTTCTTCAGCAGGGGTCAGCAAACCATAGCCTGTGGACCAAATAATGTTTTCTTGGATCACAACCAGTCTATTTGCTCCCCTATCATCTGCTGCAACGGCAGAATACAGTGGTGGTGACGGAGACCACATGGCCCACAAAGCTAAAATATTTACCATCTGGCCCTTCACACAAAGAGTTTGCCAACCCTTCTTCTGCAGACCACGTAACAACTCCTGCTGACTCTCCTAAACACACCCCCAGTCTCCCACCTCACTCTGTCCCCTCTGCCATCACTCTATTCTTCGCTGCCCACAGCCTTCTCAAAGCACCACAATGGCCCTGCCGGGTCTGCCCCTCTCACGCCAGCTCCTCTAAAATACCTTCTTCACCCTATGCTGGGGGGACTGTCTAAATCTGTTAATGAGATCTCTTCCCTTCACTCCCTGGAACAGGACATCATACTGAAAATAAAATCTGAATTTCTGACCCTCGTCGCCAGAATCCGAAACCCATCACCACTCCCCCTGCTCACTTGTCTTCAGTCACTATCCCCCGTTCAAGTTCTCTCTTGGGGCCTTTGCACTAACTGTCCTTCGTTCCTGGGACGCTGTCTCCTTCCCTGTGGTCACTCAAATCTCACTGCCTATTCGAAAGCAGGCCTCTCAACCCCCTACCCATCTCACTCCCGCTCACGTCATCCAGTTTCATTTTCTTCAGAGCACCTCTCTCTGCATGACATTTTCTTGTTCATCTGATTGTTTCTGCCCTCCTCCCTCCTTCCTCTAGAATAAACGCTTCATTGAACCAGGAGCAAACTTGTTTGTTTTCTTTGCGGACGGTTTTGCTCCATTCCCAGTGTCTACACAGTGCCTTGGCCTGGAATGTTCACGCATGTGTCCCCGAAAAAGGGAAAAAGACCTTTTTACATTCCAATTCGGCCCTGTAAGTGGAAACACAGAGTGATTTTCTACAGCCTTCTGGCCGTGCCAATAATTCTAACTTGAAATCCTACACTCTTTCAGAAAGGGGAGGGGGCGTCACCACTCTTTAATGAGAATTATAAATCACACACACATTTATAATAAATAATGCACAAAAGCATTAAGTTTACCTTCGAGGAGGATGAGATGTTCTCTTACAGGAAAAAAAGAAAAAAAAAAAAACCAAAACTGGGAGTTTTAGATGTGCTGACCACTTTGCAGTATGACTATAACAGGAATACAATGCAAACCATCCAACCCAATCAAAACCGGCATGTAAATGTTAGAACAAATCAGTGAAGTCTGCTTAGGTTCAAAAATGATAGGACCAAAATCCATTAAAAAATTTTAAGACCAAACATCAGAGTTCCTTACTTAGGATGCTGAAAGAGAGCGGGTAATTTTTATCCATTATATAACGAAGGAACCAAAATAGAGACATTTTTATATTTATCTCATCTTTTGCTAAGACTCTTCTCAAATATAGATATGACTTACCATCCTATGAAGAATTCTCAAATATAATCCTTGAGAACTTTCAACTGCGGCCATAAACCAAAATAGCAACTTAAAACTGCATTAACAATAAAGGACAGAAGGCTCCTTAATATCAAATATGAACGGGAGCCCGTTCAGCCCCGTGGAAGTGATAGGAAGTTTGCTAATTTTAACTTGAACATCGTTTAGTGGCTAGGAAGACATTAGCCAGCACACTGGATTTGACAAGAGGACTCGACTTCCAAAATGACGAGAAAAACTAACCACCACAGGTAAGCAGGGAGGTCAGTTAGTCTCAGATACCGCATCAGATAAACACACCAAGACTTTAACCTCTTCCTTTTTAAACAGAGGTCTGACAACCTGTAAGTTGCTGATAGGTCCTGTGGTGGATTATACATTATTTTATACAGAAGGTTTTTAAGATGGATTTTTCTTGTGTAAAAGTTTCTTCCCCCTTTTAAAGATACTTTACATAATAAAAATAATTTAAATTAAGCTCCTTCAACAACATCGGCCCATTGATGAGATGCCTCCTGGCCAGGTGGAGGATCTATAATCCTCGTTAAAACCTGATGAGCCCGTCCCAGGACTGGGACAGAGCAGGTGGCCCCAAGTGCTCATGCTTTACAAGTCTTTCATGTTCTCTGAGTCTCAGTTCCTCGTGACCCCCTACCATCCAGTTAACACATGAAAGGAGCTTAGAGCTGTACCTACACGTGGAAAGAATTTAATAAATAGGACCTATTATTACTATTCTCTGCACAAAAAGAAATCCACGAGGCTGCATTCAGTTCCCTATTTTTCTTCTATTCAAAGGTACAAAAATAAGAGAAAAGGTAAAATTAAGGATATCCAACATATTGCCTTTGAGGGCAAAATAATCAAAATCTCTCGAGCAGCACTGTCCACCAGCACTTTCTGGGTGGGTGGAAATGCTTTATCACTGCACTGGCCAGTGTGGGAGCCACTAGCCGCATGTGGCCATTCGGTTCTTGAAATGTGGCCAGTGGGGCTGAGCTTTATATCAAATTTAATTTTAATTAACTGAACAGCCACATGTGGCTAGTGACTACTGTCCTGGACGCTGGAGAACATGCTTAATTGGACCAACACGATCCACCCCCATGAAATGCACTTCCCTGTCCTTAGATGCAGCCGTGCGCTGAGCAGGCCAGCACACCTGGGCTGTGATCCACACTATGTGACTTCCTCACTGTGTGAGTCTGAGGTGGTCAGTCTTCCGCTGCCCGTCCCCTCAGGACGTTCTCTTGAGGATGAGCATTCATGAAAACAACGGGCCCAGCATTACTTCATTATTTTTCCTTTAATAGATATGACTTTCTGAAGACCTACCATGTGCCGGGCACGATTTTAGGTGGTGAGAATCCGGGAGTGATGGAGACGCAGTGCCTGCTCTCATGGAGACCACAGGGAAGGGGACACGGCATGAGGGAGCAGGACGGAGCAGGATGTTGATGGCGGTGGGTGCTGTGATGCTGTGTCATTTTCTATGGCGCGGTCAGAGCGGGCTTCTCGGAAGGAAGGCCCTTTGAGCAGAAGCCCGAAGGACACGAGGGACAGACCCTGTGGCTCTCCGGGCAAGGAAATAGACAGACAGGAGGAAGAGCGGGCGAGAGGGCCTTGACACAGGACTTGGGAGTTTACGCTGAATGATGGGAAGCCATCCTGACACGAGGAGTGACTTGATCCAATGGACTTTAAATCTCCGTAGCTGGAGAATGGACAGGAAGAAGCGTGAGACCTGTCGCAAGGCCGCGGTGAGGCCAGGTGTCGCATGATGGATGGCAGAGGCTGGGGATGAGGTGGGAGGAAGAGGGAGGCGGGAGAGCCGACAGTGCCACTGCTGTGAATACACACAATCCACCAGGACGAGGCGACCACTCTGCCAGCAGCCAGAATTCTCCTTTCTGAGGCCCTGCAGCTCAATTTGAGAGATTCTGGCAGTCAAACACTTAAGTGGTGCAATTTGCAATTCATTCTCCAGTCTGTGACCAGAGGGCAGAGAGAAGAGAGGTGCCTGATCGCCCGGGTTTAACTCTCCCGGCCCCCAGCTCACTGCGGTTTTAATTATGATGGTTTTGCATCGTTTCAGAAGGGGAAAAACACACACAAAGACAATTGAGTGCTAATCATGCGCTTAGATGATGAGATTAGATGCTGCTTTCCCTCTGTGGATCGATGACGATTTAATGAACTAAATATCATCAGTAATTGTGAATGAAAATTAAGTGGCATTAATTTGCCATGGACTTCAGACCTTATTCATTCCTTTATGTATAAGATATACTCCTCAACAGTTATGGTATTGGAGTTTCTTGTCTAAAGTCAAATGGCTGCTTAGCATAGTGGTTAAGCGATCAGTCTCTGCAACTGAAATCCCTGTGTTCAAGTCCTAGCTTGCCACAAATGGGCTGTGTGGTTCTGGTGAATCACTGAACCTCTCTGGGCCTCCCTAACATGCAGGCAAGGTTTTACCAACCTCAGAGGACTCCTGCATTATGATGGAGAATGTTTAGGATCAACTATGCCTGGCGCACTGTGGAAGTGTTTATGGTTTTTTATTACAAATGCTTTAAGCAGGGAGGAGTCTTATACATGCTTTCCCAACTAAACCGGAAATCTCCCCTTTTGCTTTCTACTAAGCAAATTTAGCTGTGGAGTCTAAACACCTAAAATAAAAGCAGTTCTTTCATTGTTTTTCCCCCACCCACTGCTGCCCTCATTTCCCAGAGGGTCCTACTGAGAATCCCGTTGTAAATGGATGCAAGTTCCAGTGTGGTCACAACAGTAGGATGTTGGGATGTTTATTTGTGTGTGTGTGTGTGTGTGGTGTGTGTGTGTGTGCGCGCGTGTGTGTGTATTGCATGTATCATGGTAACAATCCTGGTACGCAGTAAGTACTCAATCCATGACAGTAGTAACATATCATTCACTATCACTGCCACCATTTTCCTATTTCATTTTTGTCTTTTAACATGTCTTTACTAGTTTTCTACTTATAAAGAGTGCCTATAAAGCTATATAATTAATTTTCTACTGGGACTTGTGGAGCAAGCCTGATTTCTTTGGCTAGTATTTACTAAGACCTTATAGGTTCTCCCTGACGTGCCAAGGATACAAAAGTCAAAGTTGGATATAGTCCTGCCCTCCAGGAATCCTAACATTTCATTCCTTTATATTCAAATCCTAACGGCACTCAGTGCCCAGACAAAAGCGCTCCATGTACAAAACATCACTTCTCACTCTGTTGTGGTCAGCAAAAGCCACTGGGAGGTCATCTTTAAAAGTAGCCTCTCTGAGACCAAGTCCTCCCTTCTCTTCCCCTCTGAAGTAGAAAAATGTCAAATTTGGGAGCTGAAATGGACCTTAGGGAAGATGGAGAAGTCTGTTGCTTATAAAGCAGACTTTGAAAGAGTATTACTTAGAAATGAAGGGGGGAGGGTATAGCTCAAGCGGTAGAGTGCATGCTTAGCATGCAGGGGGTTCTGGGTTCAATCCCCAGTTCCTCCTCTAAAAATAAATAAATGAATAAACCTAATACCTCCTCCCTCAAGAAAAAAAAAAAAAAAGAAATGAAAACAACTGTTTAGTTTCAGAAACTGTATTTCACTCCCAAGTTATATGCCACAGGCTCATACGAGAAGGGACCAAGAGGGTAGCAGTCTAATATTGGTTGCAATTCTGGTTTTACATCAGAACCGCCAGTGGAACTTCTAAAAAATACAGGTGCCTGGATATTAAGATTAAGATTCTGTAGGTACGGACTGCAGTCTTTTTTCCTTTTTTTTTTTTTTTAAATAAAAAGCCACCACACCCAGTGGCTTCTGATATTAGGCATTATCAGTAAAACACTGATTTATCATGCGACTGCTTTTAGGTCAGGAATTGGCACAAATGCTACCTTATTTCATCTCTATCACGCACATGCAAATAAGTAATAGTATTCTCATTTTCCCAGATGACTTGCTTGACGTCATGCAGGCAGCAAAGGCAGGAGTTGGAATTTAAATTTGCATCCTCTGATTCCTGAAGCTGGTGTTCTTCCCTCTACACATCAATGAGGTCATTCTCTGCATAACATTAGAGCTAGAAGAGGTCACCCTAAAGATGATCTGGCTCAAAACATTCTTTTTTCGGGGGGGAATAAAGAAATGATCTATCATTTCTAGAAATGAAGTATCTCCAGATATATGCCCAGGAGAGCGGTTGCTGAATCATATGATAACTCTATATTTAGTTCATTATGTCATGCACCAGAAACTAACACAACATTGTAAATCAACTATATTTGAATTAAAAAAAAAAAAAAAAAGAAATGAGTCTCATGGCAGGAGTAGTAACCGAGTTAGAGGTAGAGAGGAGTTATGGCCAGAGTTTGAACTAGAGATGGGCTTCTGAAACCCCCAATTCAACTTCTTCTTCAATATCTATTTTCTCTCAAAAGTAAAACATATGTTCTCCACTCTCATAAAGTATTCCAAATCTTCTCTAAAGCTGAGGATTCTGACTTAGCTCCAAATTAGATCTTCAAGAGTATCTCACCTCCTAACAGGTATAAATTAGCCAAACATACAAAATATTTTGCACAGTGGGGCACAGGTAGTTTATGCTACAAATAATATAATCCATTTGTAAGCTAAAAAAAAAAAAAAAACCCAAAACCTTTATGTGACAAATTCTTTATCTTTTGTAAATTAAAAAAACTGCACAAAAAAACAGTAATCACCTTCTAGTGTGATTTTCCAAATACCTGAAAAAGCCTCTAGACTCACACTGGTATCAGGTAACGAGTTGTCTGCATGCAAATGCTAAGTGAAAAATTCAGAAAAATAAAAGGCATTCTCCTCACTGGACAGCAGAGGGAGAAGGAGGAACGAACTCACTGTGGGAAGATGGGGAGCCAGGCACAGGAAGAAGGCGCTGCCCTTTAAAGAACTTGACTGACATCAGCAGGCAGGGACACGTTTATAGAGAAGAGACATGTGGATGGACACCCCCAGCAAACTCTGAGCCTGACCTAAGAAACTGTCTCCAGAAATTTACAAATGATATTTCAAGTTCTGCTTGTTCCCACGTTGGCGAAAAGAAGACACAAAAAAGAAAAAAGAAAAAAGCTAAAACCAAAATGCACCTGATCATGACAAGAACCAGTATCAAAAATGAGCCAGGGAGATTAAGAGTGAAAACCAAAATACCAACATAGCTAGTTCTGCCCCAAAGTAGAAAAGGCTAGTTCTTTAAAACAGAGAAACACCTATCCTTGAGATGTGAATTTCTGAGAATCAAGAATGGTGTGGATTTAATGAGTTTATCCATCTGTTTACCAGGAGTTATGACAGAAATGAGATTCATTAGACAGAATCAGTGAAGTGGCCATTTAGTTTCTCATTTAAGCTAGCTGCATCCTTGCTGATCATCAAACTTTCTCATTTACACTCCCTCATAGAGGAAGAATGATTAAAATGCCAGCCCCGATTCAAACAACTGATATATGGCAGAAACAAATATATTTATATGCTTTCTAGAAAGATTAATAGTAGCTGGTGCTGGCCTGCCAAGTACAGATTGTACAAACTTTCTATCTGATACATAAATCAAACACAAGGCATATGGTGTATTTTAAGGGCTTCTGATGTTACACTGATTTAAAATTACTCAGCTTTTGGAATAAACCCTGTAGATGTTGACTAATGTTACAATATATTCTGAATCTTCCCTTATTATTTGAATGTTATAAAACATAATGGCATTACCCAAAAGAAAGTCTTAAGAATTAAGAAGAGAGAATGTAAACACATTTGAAATCAAGGTGTATGTTTTTATAACGAGCTGTTTGCGAGTCTGGGCAAATTCATTACAATATGGTTCCAGGAGCTACTGTAAGTTAGGAGATAATAATGAGACTGTGCTTTTTGGTCTCCTTAAAAGTGAAATGAGTGGAAAAGAAAAACTCATCACAGTGACAAAAGAAACAAAGAAGCAAATAAATGAGGAAGGAGAGCAGGATGATTTGTGGTGTCAAAGGAGCAGCGGCTGAATCACAGATGCCCCGATGTACCAAGAGCTATTTAAAAGTCCCAAGTTGCTGGCCGATGAAACCAGCCATTATGCAAAAATCAGTGGTATTCAGACTTAAGTGGGGCAGGGCACTGGACTGGAAACCAAAGAATCCAGGTGAACTTCCCAATTCTGCTGTTGGTTGGGACCTTCCTATCTTTCAGGGATGTGATAGAAATAACATGAGAGGCGTGTGTAAGTTTGAAAGTGAGTTGAACCACTAACTTGTCTGTAAGTGCCAGGTATCATCATCCTGTCCCTCCTTCACCTCCTCCTCCTCCTCCCCCCTCATTGTTAACATCAAGTCACTTCCTACTACATCTCAGTCACTAGTCACCATTTAAAACACAATTACCTGCGCGGTCAAGTGATCTAGGTACAAGAAGAGACTTATATTCTAAATTTTATGAGTAGAAAATTTTATGAGTAGAAATAACTTTTAAAATATAAAATCTTCAAATGGCTTCTACACCCTTTCAAGAAGGCTGGACTGAGCATTTTGATTCACACAGACAGTTCTGAATCTTGGATTTCCTTCCAACAACCCCAATCATTCTGATCAGAGAACACACAGCCTCATGAGGACCTAAGCTGTGACATGAACAAGCTTTTCTGTCACAGTGAAACCAAGAAGAAAGAGAAGTCTGGTTCCTGATCTCTTTTCAAAGGGTCAAAATACACTGTGCATGAAACACATCATGTTGGCAAGGATCAGGGGATTGACCAATCTCAGCCCCAGTGTGAGGTGATCAATCAAGATTAGTCACGAATACAGACCCAGGAGCAAGACATTTCAACATGTGGGAAATATTTCTCAGTGTGAGGCCCTGGGAGTTCAGGTGCGGCATGGGTGTGAAGGTGGAGGGGGGATGAAGGCAAGGGAAAAAAGAAAGCCAACTATCTCAAGATTTAGAATACCCCAGTTCTGAGAGGTCCTTAACTACTTAATTAAAACATGGGTATGGGTATGACGAGATATTTTTAATATGACTGGTGGAGCTGCTGGGCCTGCCAAGTATAAATAATCACATACCTATTCATTCATGCATTCACTCATTCATCCCCCATTCATTCATGAATACCTAGCAGGAGTCAGGTACCCTGTTAAATGCTGGGGATACAGCTGTCAACATGCAGACATGGGCCCTGGCTTAATGGATCTTACATTGTAATGAAAAAGGGAGAGCAACAGAGAAAAATAAATAAATATACAAAACAATGATTGTGATAAAACCTATGAAGAAATGTAGAGATTACATGGGGGTTCTGGGGGCTAATTTAGATAAGTGATCAGAGAAACCCTCTCTCAGGAGGAGACTTGAGTAAGACTGAGCTGTCCTAGTCAAGAGTTGGGAAAAGAGCCTTCTGAGCAGCGGGAACAGGAAGTGCAAAGGCCCTGAGGCAGAAAGGGCATGGAGCACTGAAGGCACTACAGAAAAGAAGCCAGGTGGCCAAGCATAATGAGGGGGGTTGAGGAGTGAGAGATGAGGTTGGGAGAAAGGCTGAGAGCCACATTCTGCACGCACCCAGTGCAGGCTAGGTTCAGGAGACATAAGGAATAAAAGTTTTCCAATCTTAATGGTTTTTAAAAGGCACAATCTGATTTACACGTAAAGGTATCACTCTAGCTACACATGTCCGTTTATAAAAACACATCATGCATAAACACAACCTTTATCCTAAACAGACTAGCATTTGGAGAAATCAGAAGGCATTCTGAATACATTTCCAAGTATTTTTAAAAAAATGATCTTAAAGGAGTAAGCCCCAAATTTAAAAAGCCCCAAATAACCAGATGGTCAGTAAGTTAAACAGTGACTTTAGGGTTAAAACAAAATCAAAGAAAATAAATCTACATACCTCCTCGCTGCACCAATAATGTGACCTCACTTCCCTTTGGACATTCGATCAGCATATCCACGACCTGGTTGTGAGTCAGAGCCTGCACGTTCTTCTTATTAACTTCCACTATAAGATCCCCTTCTTTCAGGCCTCGGCATCTTGGACTGTCAACAATCTGTTTCACTCTTTGGCCGCCACCCCCAGGACTGTCTGCGATAGTAAAACCAAAGCCCATTGGCCCTTTGACTATATGAACAGTTATGAGTTCCGGCTGAGTGGCTATGGAGGAAGCCAAAGAGACAGTGTCATTGGGGTAACCATGGGAACCATTTGAAGCCGCATCCGTGGGGCTGCTTGGCCTGGCATCCTTCATGCCGTTGACTTTGCCTGTTTTACTACTGTGACTAGCTGGCGAATCATAGGTCTCTTGCCCATTCACAATAATTGGTTCTTTATCCAAAATGGCCACCGAGGTGACTAAACTTGTGTTGGGGTCATCTGGGTCAAAAGGCAACGGGTAACCTCGGCAGAGTTCAAGGTCCACGCTGGCACCGATGGGGATGGACTGGAAGATTTTCACAACTTGTGCGTGCGTGTGTCCCAAAACACAAGTGTCGTTCACACTGACAATTACATCTCCTGCAAAAGAGTTAGAGGTTAAAAAAAAAACAAGACAGTACCCAGAAAAGTTTTACCAATTTTATAATATAAAATCCGATCAATAGGATGCTGAACAGAAATTGGATTTGGGGGTGGTACCATAAGGCACAAGGAGACTGATTCCGTTACTTATTTTATGCTAATAAGGCATTTTTGTAGCATCTAGTGTCTTCCCTGCTAATGAGAATATAATGGTCACTGAAAGAACACTGGAGCTCTCTCTCACAAAAAATTCTCACTGCAGAAAACCAAGTTTAGAATTCATTTATTCAAATGGATCTACATTTTTAGTAAATTACTGCTTTACTATATTCAATACAACCCTAACAATTTCCTGAAATGTTAGAGCAGCTTCAAAGCTTTTCATCCAACCCAGGGAATGCATTTATGCCATGGAGGTACCCTGCTCATTCACAAACTTTTTAAAGGACATTTACAAACTCTTGAATTCATGATGTTGTTTGGTCTTGCTCATGTGCCAGGGAGAAGTCTGACCACTCAGGACCACGTGGCGTCTCGCACCTGTTTCCATCTTGCCGTCCAGTGCGGCGGGACCATCTAGGACCAAGCTCTTGATCTGCAGGAACTCATCAGGTTCATCCCCTCCAACGACCGTGAAGCCAAAGCCACGACTGCTTTTCCGCAGCTTTGTGTGAATGAACTTGCCTTTCAACTCAGAAGGGTTTCGTGTAAAAAAGGGTTTGCCTGGATTAAAACCAGAAACATATAAGCAATATCACCATGAGTGAAAAAGTGAATTAAATGAGAAATGATACGACGTAAGAGATAACTCTCCAAGGTCCTGAGCTTGGGCATTTGGGCACAAAGGCGTCTTAGGAAAGATCTCTCTCGATTTCAGTAATAAGGGTGTTTCCTGGGTCCCTTTGTTTAAGGAAGGGGATAGGGTGCATTGCGTGTCAACATGAAGACCCAAAAGAAAATACAAGAGAAGGATTAAGTTAGTGCCCATCGTCTGATACAATTCCTTGGTTTTGGTTCATGTAGTTTGACAGCAATTGAGCTGCCATGAGGTCCTGCACAAAATATGATGTGGGTCTTTGTTTTGTGTCTCTTGTTTTGTTATGGTTTATATTTTCCAGTATGGCTTCCAATATGTTGCCTTAGACTAGGCTTCTACTTATAAAACCAATTAAGCAAAAACTTTAGCTTTCAATCAGACAACTCACTCTGCAAATAAATAGGTAATACTAGAAAACACAGTATGATCACAAAGAATAACTCAGTAAAAGTGGAGAATCACTATTTTAAAAAATTAAAATCGTCATAACTTTACTGTGAATTCTAAACTAACTGATTTTTCCTATTCATCTGCATCTTTTAATAATTTGTAAAATAGCCTAGCTATGTCCACTGTTAAAGTTTAAAAAAAGTATAGGGCACACAACTTCGCATATTTAAGGAAAAAGAAAAAGAAAAAAAACCTAAACTAAGGGACTAGCAAGAGCCCTACAGCTCCAGATTCAGTTGTCTGATTTAAAAATAAATGAACAGATACAGAGTTAAATACCTTCCAAACATGCTACCCAAATTTATTGCATTTACTTGATTGCGTTTACTTGATAACGTTTGCAAATAACATTCTGCAAATAACATAAGCCAAAGATTTTATTTTCAGTTTGGACATTTCTCTGTAATTGAGAAGCTCCGTGGAATCTCTCTGATTATCCCAAGTCGTGAACGTTATTCTATACTCAGACTCTTTCAGCTCCCCTAATTCTACTTCCTGTCTCTTGTCCTTGCCACCACTTCCCCACCTGCCCTATTTCTTTTCTATCGAAAACGGTATTTTTAAAAAAAAAAAAAAGGAGCAAAATTCTCCATGTCTCCATATACCCCTGCACCAGGAGGCTGGCGCCCAGGAAGGAAAGTTATTTTTGGTGAGCTCTATCTAACAGGCCTTTTTCAAAAGGTCTCTGGGCACACATACAATTTTTAATTGCACACTCTGGCTCTTAAGAAGGCTCTTTTAAATTGCCTCGAGTCGTAGGTTTGCCCACTAGCCTCCTTCTCTCTAGAGCAATCCCAAGGCTGCTTGGAATCGTGACAAGCTACAGCCCCGTCACCAAGGCTAAAGAAAGGCGGGACCCAGTGGGATTCGCCCCACGCAAAGGTGTCTGCTGGGGCATCTGGGAGGTGATGCCAAGTGCAGTCAGGGCTTGTAGGGAGACCGTTGCCATGGCAACAACCAGATGGAATACTGAGGACCATTGAGATAGTCCCCAAATTTTACTTTGGGGCGTATGTGAATAGCCAACATTCTTGAGACAGAGGCTACTAGGGAGAACTTGAAGGGAAACACATTTCGCTTCCGCAAAGACATCAACAGCCATCACGTTCCCAGTGAGGCTCTCACTGTCCACCTTCCTAAAACCTGTAGTACTTCCTCCAACAGTCACAATCCCCTGACCTGCCTTATTTGTGTCCTTCGCATTTATTACCATCCCACGTGGTATACATCTAACTTATTGGCTGGCTGTTTTGTCTCTCTCTCTCTCCAATCTCTTGTGTGACGGGCAATGCATGTGCACATACACACACACTGCAATAGAAACTCCAGGAGGACTTCTGCTTGGGTACCCAGTGTGCAGAACACGGTGTGTTTCATTTTCTGTGCTCCAAAAATTTGTGGTAAATGCATCAACAACAGCATAAAGAAACGAGATTTAACGTGTCTTTGAGAAAGCGGCAAGAGGTAGTTGGGTGTCTACACTTCTCCCCCTGATTATAAGCCAAGTTCGAAAATATAAAAATGTGCCTGGCATTTTATCTGAATGAATTTTTTAAAACTCCATTAGCATATCCTGAGCTCAGAATGTTTTCATCTTAAAAGAGACATGAAGAGGACTTAGAAATTACACCGCTGACTTCCTTTTTTCAACACTTATCTAGGGAGGGCTGATCAGAGGGTTTCACATTTATGCACGTTTTATTACGTATTATGTATGAGCAGGTCATCAGTTAACGTAGCTTTGGAGACGAAGCACTTTCCTACCCAAGAGCGGTGCAGTCTGGAGCTCTCTGCTGCAGCCCTGGGGCACACGTAATTTTCTAAGAGATCCCAGTCTGTTGACTAGTCGCCGGTTGTAAGATCTGGTTATATGTGAAAATAACTTTTTAAAAACGTGCTCCTTTCAAGGGCCTACCCTGGACTCAGTGAATCAAGATCTTCTGAGTCTTGACCCAAAAATCTACTCTTGAACAACCCTGTGACCAGTGCTGTGCAGTGGCACTTGCCGTGACGCAGGAAATGAGCTATGTCTGTGCCGTCCAATATGGCACCCGCGAGTCAAATGCAGCTGTTGAGCCCGCTCAGTTCCTAGCGGAGCTGAGGAACTGAATTTTAAATTTTTTTAAAATTGTAATTAACCTGAATTTAAATGGTACAAGTAGCCAGTGGCATCCGGACTGGATGGCACAGATTTAGACTATGCAATGAGGTATCCCACGAAACACGAAACAACTACAAAAAATTTTTAGCCGGAAGTTCAATTGTTCCTATTGACACCTAGGATTCAAATCTGTGCTTTACTACTTCCTGGCTGTGTGGCCATCAGGTTACTAAACCTCTCTCTGCTTGAGTGCTGGATGTCTAAGTGAAGGTCATGATGGTACCAACCTCACTATTTACATGATATTGTAAGGAAGAACTGCGACAGGTAACATAGGTAATGTGCCCAGGGAGGTGCCTGGTGCATAAAAAGAGCCCAATAAATGGAAGTTATTATTTTGTGACGTGGGTGGGGTGAAGGGGTGGCTACAAAAATCTCTAAATATAAGCTGGGAGCTGGAGAGAGTTCCCAAGAGCAAATCTCTTTAGAATTATCATTTGCTGGGCTGAGAAGTCTACTTCTGAACAGAGGAAAGTTTAGTTGAGCAGTGAACTTAGCAAAATTAATACCAAACAACTTAACCCAGTTATATAGTGTCTTCCTGAGGGTACTATCAGGAAGCTAGATCACAATATATAACCAACAGGCAGGGAACCCAGGGTTGTAACCCATGATGGCAAAGTCCAAGTTCATGTTGCTCACAATTGCACCTTGGAGTCAAAGGGTACGGATTTAAACTGGCTTCTTTAGCATCGATTACATTGCAAAGATTATGACTATATTTGAAAGACATCAATACAGAGGCCATACAGTACAAGGGTTTTAAGAATAATGACTGCGGGGAGGGTGCAGCTCAGTGTTAAGAGTGTGTGCTTAGCATGCATGAGGTCCTGGGTTCAATCCCTGGTACTCTCATTAAAAAATAATAAATGAATGAATGAATGAATGAATGAATAAATAAACCTAATTACCTCCCTCCTCTCAACAACAACAACAACAAAAGAATTAAAAATAAACTTAAAAAAAATTAAAAAGAATAATGACTAGTTCCCTGAGAGAGTTCAGTGAGCCTCTCCCAAACCCCAAACCACTAGGGGACCCAAAAGGACTAAAGAAGAAAAAAGATAAAAGAAAAAAAAATGTCTACAAAAGAGAGAGTAATCTAAACACCATCTGAACTCTTAGCTCAGTTGGTGCATTAGCACTTGGCACCCAGAGCCTGAAACTTGAAAGTTCTGATTTATTTACTCTCAAACAATTCTTTAAGGAAGTTAGGCTGGTTACCACGTGTGACACATGTCGTTTCATGAAAAAATAAATTTTAGCAGAGGGGATTAGGCCTAGTTCAGGGTATCTCACAGTGGAAAAAAAAATACACTCTCTCCCATTTCCATGCAATTTAACATCCAAAGAGGAAAATGTTGTTAGAATAACTGAACACAAATGAACACTAGTTATAAACTGTTAAATTCTACAAATGAGAAGTATAAGATGGGAAGAGTCAACACAACAGGAGACTCCGAGCAGAAATCTTAGATGAGTGCAAGTTAGCAAAGCAAGGGGTGGGAGGAAAGGACACCCACAAACAGGGAACAGCATATGCAAAGGCTTTGATGTGGTCCATAGTTTCACTCATTCAAGGAACTGAAAAGCTAGTGTAGCTAACTTACCATGAGACAGGGAAATAAGACAACATGATGCTGCGGAAGGAATTTTATGTTTACAAACTACAGAGGAGGCCACAATCATGTTGATATTAATTCATATGTTATTATTATCTACTATATCCTATCTTTACTAAAACCATTATCACAATAAATACGTAAATTTGCGTAAATTAATACCAATCTCATGACAATGTCAGCTAACAGGGAAACAATTTCTTTCTTATGAAAACTGTAATGGAGGAATAGAAATTAGGGGGAAAAGTTGTTCTACCAATGTTTTTACATCTAATACAATTGTATTCCTTAAAAAAAAAATGCAGAGAGGAGGGAGATGAATTTTACAGGGTTTTTTTTAATGGTTCTGTACTATAAATTCCCCAATACTATCAGATAGGATGCTTGTTCTTTTTTTTTTTTTTTTTAAAGAAAAAAACTAGAAGAGCCCCCAAAATCTTTTCTATCACTTGAGAGTAATGAGGCCTGAAAGCAGCAAGATTCTGGAACTTCCAATTTTCGAAAATGAACCTCTGTAGGGGCACATACTATTTGTGAATGTAAATAAGGGAGATCCAATGAAACGTTGCAAAACATGCATAAACCGCAGCAAGTAAGTAGAGGAGGTCAGAATTTTAAACAGAATAATGTCAAGCCATTTTCCATTTACAGGAAAACCTTAGTTATAAGTAAATATGTTGACTAGAATCTTAAAATACCTAGTGCTGAGTTTTCAACGTATCTTATTTAACACAGTATTGAATACCTGTGGTCTCAAAATCAATGGTTCACAACTCTAAGATGATTTTGTCCCCCAGGGGCATTTGGCAATATCTGGGGACATTTTTGTTTGTCACAACAAGGGGGAGGGGTTCTGCTGGGACCTAGTGGGTAGAGGCCAAGAAATGCTGCTACAGTTCCTACAATATACACAGGACAAGCCCCCACCACAAAGAACTGTTTTGGGAACAATTCTTTGGAATGACTTGGGAGTTACAAGACACCACTTTTTCAAAGTTTCTTTTAAGAAAAATTAAAGATCTGAGCCAAACTATGATGCAATTATAAAAATACTTTACCCTGAAGTGGAGCTTCTCTGGCCGGCTCCGGATTGCTCGGGGGGTGGTTTGGAATAACAGGAGGCACGAGCGATGTATGGTCTTCTGTCCATTCTACAAGGAAGAGCAGAAACAGTTTCCGGTTTTTTCTTCACATCGCTGGTCAACTTACTGAGGGGTCCCTTTCTTCTTAATTATAAAAGTTAATCATAAAACTACTCAGACCCATAAAACCAAGAGCAGAGAGCTTAGACTGAAAAGAAATTGGTATTTGACCCCATTTTATGTTAAGGAGATCAAGGTCCCTCCGTCTGTATGTATGTTTACGTATGTGCCTCTGTTTCTGTGTGTTTCTGCTAAGACCTTTGAGTAAAGAAATACTATAAGACAACCAATAAAATCTCCAGTTCTCTCTGGCTGGAAAGTCCACAGTAAGTCCAAGTGAAAAATATCAGGAAAGATATAAAGTCAAGCTGACCCAATATGGGACAAATTTCTCTAACGCAACTGAGCCCTTAGCTGGGCTGCTGAAGCCTGCTTGTCTGTGGCAGTGAAGGCGGATTTCAGCAGTTTGCTAATGTGTTATCTCTTATCATCTTCTAAACCCAAATGGGCCCCCTTACCAAAACTCCAGAGTCCTAACTGTAGTCTTACTCTGGACGCCCAGAAGTAACTCACTGTGAGCGATCCTTGAGATTTACCCCAAAGTCACTTTCCAGCTAAGGTAACATAATCAACCGTGTATATACACTCAATTTTATACTCATATTTCAACTTTCCATTCCGATTTCCCAAATGCAGAAAAAATACTAAAAAAAAAATTTTTTTTTTTTTTTTTTTTACATAGAAAGAGATTCAGGAAGGAAGGAGAAGTTTTCAATAGGAGAGTACTCACACACACGTAGACACATACGTACACACTCCCTCTAAAATATTGTCTGTGGAAGTAGCTGGCAAACTGTGGCTTGTCAGATTGGCCCCAATGCCTACTTTTACAGAGCTTGCAAGTCAAGAATGGTTTTTACATTTTTAAATAGTCAAAAAATTTTTTAAAGCAGAATACTCTGAAACACATGAAAAGTACACGAGGTTCAAATTTCTGTGTTCGTACATAACATTTTATTGGAACACAGCCACATCCATTTGTTTACATACAATAACCGGTGTCACACTATAAGGGCAGAGATGAGTAGTTTTTAATAGAGACTGTATGAACAGCAAAGCCTAAAATATTTATTATCTGGTCATTTATAGAAAAAGTTTGCCAACTTTCAAGCTATGGTCTATATTCGTTATAGTCTATATGATAATAAGTGTTATATTTGATAGCCATGTATTTGATATTCACATATTATATTGAGGGGGTACTAAGCCTACTATTTAAGCCTTCTATTTTTAAAGACTGCAATGAAAAATGAGGAAAAAAATCTAAGCCTCTATTAATAAATAGACAGCTAAATGAAGTGGAGAGATTCATAAACTGGAATATTTTACAGTCATTAAAATTATAAGGTGGATCTCAGGGAGTAAAAGGGGTGGGTAAGGATAAATTGGGAGTTTGAGATTTGAAGATACTATTATATACAAAATAGGTAAACAACAAATTTCTATTGTATAGCACAGGGAACTATATCCAATATCTTGTAATAACCTATAATAAAAAAGAATGTGAAAGTGAATATATGTATGTAAATGCATGACTGAAACATTAGGCTGTATAATAGAAATTTATACAATCTTATAAACTGACTATACTTCAATAAAAAAGAATGTAAACAAATATATATATATAGGTAATCCTATACTAAGCAGCTTTGAAATATGTGCAAGAAATAAATTTTAGTGAGAAAAACAAGTCACAAAACTAATGCATATAAATACATAATGTATTAATATATAAATTATAATCTGGTTTCTGTTAAAATACGCTTATTTGTACATCCCCAGGAAATTTCTGCAGTGTTTACTGCTGAGAAAGGGACGGGAACCAGCAGGGATGACTTAAATGTTCTCCACTTCTGAATTGTTCATATTTTTGCAAAGAGCATGAGTTAACTTGGGATTTTTTAAAAGCACTCAAAATTGTCAGCCTTTTCTGAGTCTCACATGTAATGCTCCTAAAAATAAAAGTTAGTTTCACACCCTGTACCTCCCCTTTAAAATGTGAAAAGCGGTTGGGATTTAGACACCAGTTGCTGTGCAAAAGCTACTGGGGCAAGGGAATTCTTTCACCGTCAGAAAGCTCTCCAATCGAATGGCAATCCCTTTCTAAATGAAGGTGGAGATGGGGTGCCTTTAAGTGGGGCTCGCCACTTTAGAACTGTCTGGGTACCCGGGTGGTGGACTCTAGCAGAAGGTTTGCATCCCACCCCGCCCCCCGGACATCAAGTTCTCCGCAAGACAGGAAGTGATCCTTGAGGCCAATTCTGACCACACGGGGGTGTCAGCGCCCAGGCTTCGCCCGGAGCTCTCGGCCCACAGATCAAGGGAAAGCCAACCTTCTGGCTGCTGCTGCTGCTGCTGCTGCTGCTGCTGCTGCTGCTGCTGCTGCTCCAGCTGCTTCTTCCGTTTGGCTTCTAGAACTGGGTTCTCATACTGTGTCTTCCTGTTGATGTGGCTGGAGCAGAACGCAGAGAGCATTCAGTTAGGAAGCATTTCATCCCACAAGCAAAACGCCCACCAGGGCAAGTCCCTTGACAAGAACTGAGCAAAGCAGGTGGTCTGAGATGCTGAGCATCTTGTGTCAAAATGCACAGTTAGGAAGATGTAATAAAATAAAAATAAAAATGAATGGTTTCCACACAGTGCTTATCCGTTCCAAGCACTGTGCTACCAGTGTTACACGCATTTTATTTTCAAAACCTTCAATAAATGCCAGGATGTTGGTCCTCTTTTTACTCATATTTTACGGATAAGGAAATTAAGTTTCTGAGCAGTTAAGTAATAACTCCCCTAACAAAACAGACCTAGTAAACAGTAAAGAGGCCTGCAAGCTCCAAATGGCCTCCTTTCAAATCCCATGATTTTAACCACGGACTTTCCCAAATGTCCAAGGAACCATGAGACCGGGGGCATTTCTTTAAATCAACAAGAAGTGGATTATAAAATTATTTAAAAATAAGATTAAAGTGGAGATGCGGTGTCATCTGTAACATGTAATCCCGGAAATTCTGCATAACTTTCTACAGTACTGTTCGTGGGAGCACAAGCATTCCCCCAAAACGATCATATTAAAAGATGGACTCTACCAGCATCTGTCAACTATCCTGATCAACAGGCACGAGTCAGGATTCAGAGTATAAGCCTCAGGCAAAGAGACTCCAAATGCAGCTAACCTAAGCAAATGTGATGTGTTCGAAGTGACAAAGACCCAGATACTTCAGATGGCTCCAAAAATCATAAGGCCAAGGCAAGATAAAAATACACACACACACACGAATCCAAATACATCATTTCTGTCATAGCCTTATTTAGTGTATGTATATGTATGCGCGCACACACACACACACACACATATTCGCATCTTTTTTCCTTCATCAAAATACTACTTCATAAGATGTCTGGAAACATCCTATTATGTGATTATTTAGAACTCAAAATATTTTTTCAAGCAAGGCTTAATTTTTTTTTAAAGGCAGGCTTGCCAAGTAGGGTGGAAAGACTGATGACCCTTAAATCCTACGACTGGACTACATGTTTATTTCCTAGCTCTGGTAGGCAATCTCATGCTAAGAAACAGTCTAACATTCATAGGCAGGTGGACCTGAAAAGACACAGGGAAGAGAAGTAAGATAACGGCTTGCCCCTTAAACCAAGTCTGTTCATCCATCAAAGCTGTGGTCACCTGTTCCTTTTCTCTCTGAATGCACAAGTTAGTTCAGGGAGAACTCAAAATGAGCCCCAGACAGAGAGAAGCCTCACTGTACATCTGTGAGAAAGAGGATCTGCAGGGCACACAAGGGAATTTCATTTTATGAGGGTCAGAAAGATGACAAAGCTTGCCTTTCTAATGCTCCAAATCCCCAATCCCTCTTGTTAGGTCCAGAGGTGGCAATGTGAGTACTGACTAAGGACACTTGCTTTATGGAACTCATAATTTTTTACAATAAGATGCTGAGCATTTTATGGCCTGGCATTTGGCATCGTGTGTCCTTATCACCAGGGCATCATACGAAGGACTTTTCATTGCCAGCAGCACGACGGACAGAAAACTTGCCAAGTTATCTCCACTGTGGCAGGTAGGATTTTGATGATAGAACATTTATATGACATCTGTTGCTTCCAAAGGGACTTTTCTTATTTATTTCTCATCTTTCTCAGAGGAAATGGCATAAAACATTTTTTCAGTGTTTACTCACTTAGGTTTCTTTTATTTTCTTTGAGTATCATCCTACCAATATTCGGTTGTACAGGGTGAAGTGCATATCCATTTTAGAATACGGACATAGTCAAGAGGTGGTGACTCTTGAGGGTTTGAGACTCTTAAAGATGGCAAACGGGAGCCACGCGTGTGGTAGAGGCAAAGACGCTTACAAGGTCTTGCAACTCAAGCTAGTTCTCAACTTCCTTCTTAATTGTGGCAGCCCTTCACACATTATTTTAGACTTGTCTGCCTCTTTCAGAGAGTCTGAATGAATAAACAAGAAATAACTGAGAAGTTTAGACTTGGGCAGGACAAAAAATAGGCAAGACAAATCCTCTTTCTCATAAACAACTTGTACACAACTGATCTACTGAATCCTTGCTTCATTCATTCATTCATTCATTCCTTCATTCAACTAATACTCATTAAGTACCTGCCATACGGCAGGACTATGCTGAGCTTTGGTAATGCAGTGATAAATAGAAGACATGAATCCTGCCCTCACGAATTTTTTATTATAATCTGTCGTCTTCAGATTCACTGAATATTTTCTTACCCATTAAAATCTCTCTATTGTTTCATTATAAAACTAATATTGTGTTATCATTATTGTTCTGTTTGTGCCTTATCGTGATGGCAAACTCTGTTCAGCATAAACGGACATAATTACAGGAGGGTGCAAACTACAGTGTGTTTTAATAGGCACTTACTCTACATAGTAGATACCATAGACGGGGTCTTCAATCTTTTCCCAACCAGCAGGCAGTTCTGAAAAATAAAAGAACATTGAGTGCAAGAAGAGCATATTCTGGGAGAGCCGAGGGATTTTCAACAACTGGCTTAGGCAACAAGAGAAAGACTCATTAAAATAATGCCTTAAATCCAAATAAAACTATATATTCTAAACAAACAAACAAACAAAAAAGAGTGAGCATTATTTTTATTTTATCAGTGTATTTTTCTACATGAAGAGCAATGTTTTACGGATACTTCACATGAGCAAATGAAACTGAATAAAATGCAGTCCCAGGTGCCTTCATTCTAAATCGACTACTAAGTTAGATTTTAATGGAAATATAGTTAAATTTTGCCTTGAATGCCTCGTTCTGATCTTAAATATTTGCAGTTTTCTCATTTTATGTCTAGACTACCTTACCACCCAAGCAAAAATGGATGAAAATGAATGCTCCTTTCATTTTCAATTCAATACCATTTTTGCTCTCCCCGGAATAAATTAAACTTTGCATCTTATTTTCTCCTTGTTCCTAATTAAAATGCTACTGAGTAAATAAAAATGCCCACATGGAGTTGAGTTTTTGAATCGCACACATCCATCACTCAACTGCCACATCCGGACAGGCCCTCTTTACCTGGACTGAGCCTCTGAAAGCAGAAACAAAGGTGCTGCCCCCCAGGAATTCATGACCTGGGGGGGTTGATTTTAGTCCTTTGGGGGATCTAGGTGCCCTTCCGAAAACTCAACTGTGCTCTAAGATCGAATGTTCCTTCATGAGGTTTCCTATCAAAGGTTGCCACTTTATTAACTGGGTAACAGTCAGTTCTGTTCTAACAATAATCTAATGTGAAAAAGCCCACTGCACCAGATAATTTGACATGGCAAAAGAAACACCTACCACACGTTTTGTGTCACCAAATAATTCTTCAGGCAGAGCAGCCATTTTTAACTGAATTTCAAAGCCACCCTGATAGACACATAGTTAAGTTGAGCCTGTGTTAACAATGTCCTCCAAAGCGAAGCCCGATTCCTAGAAGTAGCTATCGAGACTGACTTGATCACTATGTATGTACATGTATGACTGAAACATTATGTTGAACACCAGAAACTGACACATTGTAAATGACTATACTGCAATTAAAAAAAAAACTGACTTGAATAAAATACTACAAACACCTGAAATAGCGCTTCTTTTGAAAAATGAGATTTAAAAAAATTCAATGAATCATGTGGTCACTATTTTCAAACAGTGACCTTTTCATCAGGGCACAGGGCCTCCATAAGCCACAGAGAGTTCCCTGCTGAAATGGAGCCACGCGCGTGCACAAAAAAAAAACACGCAGGCTATTACTCAAAGTTTATGTTCTGTTCAGATTTGGCTGCACACCAAAAGGCATTAATTTCATGGGTTTTGCTCCACATGTTATTTGTTTGCAAACAAAGAGACAGGTTTCCCCCTCTTTCTTCCAATTTTCTTTAAAAAAAGAAAAAAAAAACAGCAGGTTTTAAAGAAGTTTTTGAATTCTGGGAGATATAAGCTACTCAAATGCAAGGCAGGTCCAATGCGCAGATGTTGACACAACTTGGCACTTTTATACGCAGAGACTTGTGGATTGATGCAAATCAAATGCCTGGGAAATGGTTTCCCCTTACAAAGCTGGAAATTACCATTTAAATGAAAAAGACCCGGGAAAATATTTCCAAAGAGTTGGGAAATCGAAGATTAGAGAAAATGTGAATTGGTGCCCTGGCATATGTTTGCGCTGGCATGGGGCAGAAGAGTGGATGGGTGTGTGTGTTGGGGGGGGGGTGCTACATCACGTTTAATGAATGAAAACCTCTTACCAAAATTTGCAGTCCTAATACAGGGCCTGCCTGGTTATTTTTAGGTAAAATAGGAAAAATATTAAGAATTCAATTCACTCCATTATTAGTTTGTCAAACATTTATTGAGTGCCTACTGTCTGCCAGAGGGCATGCTAGGCACCGGGGACACAAAGATAATTACAAGTGCACCGTCTGAGCAGACGACTCAAACAGCACACAGTAAGTGGTCTGATGGTGGCCTGAGGAGTGTACAAGAGAAGAAGCCACCTCTGACATTGTCCTGTAACCTACTCAATAACTTATGTTCTAGAGATGAGACTTGGGGCCTGTCAACTGGTATTTCTGGACATTTGTGTATTTGAAACACATCTTCTGGGACAGACTAACAAACTCCAGAAATGTTCCAGTTTTTCAAGCTAAAACTCATTTGAAATTGAAAAGATAGATTTCTCACTTCCAATGTGGTGATTAACTTAATAACAGGAATTAGTCTCCTAAAGCTTAAAATAGAAATGGGTCATCGATTTAAAAAAGGAAGATGTTTGTCTTCCAATTGGCCATTTGGTTCTAAAAAAAAAAAAAAAGAAAGAAAGAAAATGGCAGAAAATACTGAAGCCCAGAAAATGATGACATTACCGTATTTTTTCTGAAGTGCTCTGAAGATCCTTGGAGAACCGCACCTGTCAGACAGCAGGCCAGACTGTACAAGCTGTCACCCAGATTTCAGGTGGCTAAGAACATTTTGGGCTTGTCCAGATCTTGGTCTGAACCTCAGCTCTATGGGTTTATCAGTCTGATGTTGGACTAGTTACTTAACATCTTGAAACGACATCTTTCTCCTGGTTACCTCCAAAGTAGACTGTAGATTAAATAAGGATGTTTGTAAAGCACTTTACATGGTACCTGGCACCTAGGCTCAACTCATGGCATGTTCTAGGAAAGCTCAAAAGGAAGAGGACAGATACACGTGGCCTGCTAGTTTGCTGTCCCTGCCACTAAAAATCTCATGCTGTACTGATCGCCACCACGGAAGCAAATATGGAGCAGTCGGATGTTCCAGTATCTTTTTTCACAAGAGCTTTACAGGCACAGAGACTGAAAGCCACCTTCACAATCAGAGACAAATTTCAAAGCTGTGACTTAGTTTTGGTTGAGAGGGGAGGGGACCCCATTTCCCTGTCTCTGCCTCTCCTAGTTGGTGGCAGCACGTGAACTCCCGGTAATTCGAAAAGATGGTTCTTCAAGGGCTTTTCAATTCTGGGGAGGTATCTGCCAATGAGGTGATAAATTCTACAAATCAAAAATGCATAATGGAGCTTCGGACCCAGCCCAACAACAGAGTTCGGAAATGACAACTCTGTAATCAAATTATCTCTGTCCAACACCCACGCCCAGTGCCCCCGCCTCGTGGAGGCAGATTACAGAGAGGCTTTCCTTGTCACATCTGGAAATGTATTGTTCACTGAAAACCTGACAGTTGCTATTGTGTGAAGTTAGGATCCTCTTATTAAGAAAATGGGCAGTGAACTTGTCAAAAGAATGTGGAGTGAATGCAACAAAAAACTGTGTGTGTGTGTGTGTGTGTGTGTACCACTCTTTACCCAGGACACATTTGGGCCATTTCTATAGTATCCATGTTCCTCTCTGGTTCCACATTAAAGGCAAAAAGAACCATAGGAATTACTGAGAAGCCCAACAAGAGACAGTTAATAAATAAGACAACTGGCAAACACAACATCTGTCCTGATCACAGGGATAAATATTAAGACACACTCTCATTAAATCTCCTTTCAAGCACCACGGCAGCTCCTCTTCCAGCCCCTCTTGACAGATAAGGAAAGGGAAGCTCAGAGAAGGTGAGTGATTTGCCCAAAGTCACAGAGCCAGTAGGTGGGGGAGCCCAGATATGAAGCCAGGCAGCCTGCCCTGACCCCAGAGACAGCTCCCACTTCACCAAACCATCCCCCAGAATGGTGGCTATGACTGTGACAAGGGATATTATGCAGCCAGTAAAAGTTACTTTTTAGAGTCTTTAATAGCATAGGAAAGTGTCCACAATGGTACAGTTACATAAGAAAAAAGGGTACAGTTGATTCTTTCCTAAAATTTTCAACACTGAACTTCCATAGAAAGAAATAAGGCTGTGCCCCTATACACAGCAGTGTTATCTCACCAACCACCCGCACACGGTGGGGGTCACTCACACACAGGAGTCAGGTAGCCAGAGTGCTTTAAATTGGTTCCACTAATAATCAAGGCACTCATCTTGCATCTGGAAAATCTAGTTCTGTCTTTTTAAATTATACATTATCACTGGATTTATACTTTTTTCTTTTTTTTTACAAAATTAATTTCATATTGTTCTATTACACGGGCTGAATCTCAAGTCATTCCTACCACAAAGACCACAAGGACAACTAATTAAAATGTCTTGAAAAATAGATCTTTTCAGTAGTTATCGACCTCTGCTGGTCTATCCGCCAATTACAATGGGGTATGTTCCAAACAATAAGAAAAACAGAACCAAATTCTATTATATCCTAACTCTAGCCAACCACGATTGATTATCTTTATCTAGATAATTCAGACAAATCAAACTGCACAGAAACAATAATCAGTATTAAATATTTATATTCTCAGTTCTTAAGGCAATCTCAAAACTGCTAGTCTGATTCAATTATCCCCAGACAGTTCCATTCATATTAACGTTAAACCATCTTCTATTTAAAAAAATATTCTATGGTCAATTTTCAATCAGCCAAGGCTTTCATGTGCAATTTAGCTGAATCTTGGGCTTTCCCATCTAACCTTCTGTAGATGCATCAGATGGAATGCAAACTAATTTTAATATTGTTCAAAGCTAAACATAAAACATTTAACTTAGCAGGGAACATAATTCAGTACGTTCCAACAGCCAAGATAAAAGAGTCTGGCATTATCTGCTAATGGAAATTCTTTCGGAATGGCGAGAGCTTGGAGTAGTCGAGACCTGATTTACATCGATATACACGCTCTAAGGAAAATGACACATATAAACTCAGCATCCGGTTTTTCAGTCATTCACTACAGTTGCAAAGTCAACATGTAGTCTGTGACTGAATCACAATGTAACACTAAGACTTAGTAACCATTCAGTTAATCAGCAAACTGTTGTATCGCTGTTACTCCCACTAAGATCTTTAAATTAGTCTGGTGAATTTTTGCTTGTTTGTTTTGCTTTTCTGTATTCCCCATGGAGAAAGCCACCCACACCAAATAAATAAAGAAATGAGACCGAGACAGATTACAGGAGCGTTCAAGGGACACAGCAAACACCTACCCCACTCAGTTTTTTCTTAATCCTCAATTTACGAGAGTCCCTAACATCGATGTGCTAACTCTCATTCAAGTCCCAATTCCCTTAGACTTTTTCTTTGTAGACACAATTTATTACAACTCTGCGTGATGTCTGCTGTCAGACCCATGGGTTGTAGGGTTGCCCTTTGGTGGATGAGCTGGAATGAAAATCATAATTGGAGAAGTGCAAACTAAAGAAACGGAGGGATTAAGCAATTCACTGGGGACAAAAGCATCCAGGGCAAGTCATGCAGGCTGGGAGGGTTTACCTAGTTCACTGTCCAGCTCCTCGGTATGGATCCCTTCTTCTCCAAAGGAATAGCAGGAATGAGACAGAAAAGAGAGAAAGAAAAATTCAGACACCAGCACCAAGAAAGAAACATCCCTCCAGAAAAACAGCAGCAAACACATCATTTAATTTTGTCCTTACCTGCACTGTGGCTTTTTTCATTGGCTTGGCTAGTCAACGAGAGACCTCAGTGTAAATCACAAAACGCTAAGAGCTGATATTGGCAACATAATTACATGGCTCATTTCCTTGCATGTCAAAGTAGGGTTTGATTGGTTGTAAAGGATGACAAATACCTTGGCGGTTTCACTGTTCTTACGTGGGAAGTCACTTCCTACAGACCTTATTTCGAGCAAAGAAAGCTGTTAGACTTTTCACTACTAGCCCTTTTAATCCTTTAATTATCTTCTAATCAGCGAGGCAATTATCCTCACATTACTTAACTTATAAGTAACACTGCTGCCTGAAAAACGGAAGGTGAGGTCAAATCGAGGATGCAGACTCTAAGGTGAGCTCCATTTCCATGGCATTCAAAAGGAGTTAGAGAAATGAACTACGTCACGATGATGTACATCAGGAAAGTGAGCCCTAAAGGCTGCCCTGGGAGGACTACTGGGAGGCAGAGTTTACTTTGTGGAAGATTTCTAAGTCAAATGGCTCAGAGGTACTAGAATGAAAATGTTCTCAGTAGCTTCGGTGAGCAAAACAAGTCGAGACCCTTTCCATTCTTGACCTTTGCTTGCTGTCAGTACATTTTATTATAACTGAGAAGAGAACACAGGACAGCACATACTGAGTCATCTCCTACATGGTCATTCCAGCTACACAGCAGGTGGGAGGTCCACAAACACAGGGATCGAGCCTGTTTCCACTACTGCAACGGCTGCTGTAGTGTTTGATACATGACAAGTCTCAAATGCTTCTCAAATGGATGAATGAATGAATGAATGGATTACTGACTTTCATGACCAACCTGGCTCTGCACAGCTTGTAAACTCTTGATTTACAAACTATCCAATTACCAATAATAAGGTTCGACACCAGCTTGTTTCTTAAAAAGGGAATCTGATTTATGTAAAATCTTTCATGAAAAAGCCCATTTGGACATGACTTAACAATGTCTTTGGGAGCACTCATGCATTTCCTTAGTAATTCTTTTTGGAGGAGGGAGAGGAGATAATTACATGTATTTATTTATTCATTTATTATTACTTTTTTAATGGAGGTGCTAGGGATTGAACCCAGGACCTTGTGCATGCTAAGCACATGCTCTACCCCTGAGCTATACCCACCGCCCTTCCTCAGTAATTCTTTAATGAGACCTAGTATGTGCCAGTCACCATGCCAAGTGACAGAGACATCAAAATGAGCACAAGCAGGCACGTCTCTATCCTTCTGGACAAGGAGACACAGCCAAAGCTCACATAAATAAAAATTAAATTAAAACTTCGATAAGTTCTCTGGAGTTATGATACGTAATAGAATGATCTAATCATAGCTGGGGGCAAGGTCAAGGGAAGAGTCCCTGAGCTGTACCCTGAAGGATAGGCAAAATTTAATGAAAAGAGTTAAGAGTGAAAAATGATAGAATTTAAGCTCTCTGAGAGCAGGGCTTTTGGTTTATTGTGTTCACTGATACATCTGAAATTTCTAGAATGCACTTGACATAGAAGGCATTCAATAGGAAATATTTGTGGGGTGTTAAGAATATTCTAAGAAGAGAACTGCACATCTAACTGTCCTGGAGCAGGAACGTGATGAGGACTGGTGGGGTGAAGGGCTGAGCATAGGATGGAACAAGAGTCAAACAAGCTGAGGGGCTGAACCATATGGCGCTTGGAGAGGCAAGTTGGGAACTTGGCATTTACTGAGCAGCCCAGAGAGCCATCAACAGGACTTGATGGGGGTAGTCAGTGATGACAAGGTCACATTCTATACGACTGCTCTGAGCACAGTGCAAGACGGAGAGTGGGCTCAAGAGTCCAGATGGAAGGTGAGCATGACCTTCACTAGGATGGAAGAGATGGTGAATAAAATGGAGAATGGATTCCAGAGACACTTGGGAAGCACACAGAACTCAGCTGGTAGGACATGGGTTAGAAACCGGTGTTCAGGATGTAAAAGGTCAAGGAGAACTCTTAAGAATGCATGAATTTAACTTCAACTGAGAGAGGGAACACTTTCAGAAGACCAGATTTTGGGACGGGATGAAAAATCATTAGTTGGGTTTTAATCAGAATGAGTTTAAAGTTTCTTTGAGACAAACAGTGTTATTAAAGATTAAAATATTGGCCTGGAACTCAAAGGCAAGATTGAAGGCTTCTAACTGAACTACTAGATAACACAGAAATGACAACACACGTGATACACTGAAGATCAAAATTCCAAACTAGTTTCTGGCTTTTGTGAGATAGGAAAAAGAAAATCTAAAATTTTTACAATAAATGTGATGCTATACTGTTACATTCGAAATGAATAAAACCTACAGAGGGTACAAAGAAACACAGGAGAAATACTGTGACCAACAATGTAATTCTTCTTTGTGTATAATGTAAACAACATGTTGTCAAGGCAGCTTTGTGGTGAGTGGGAAGAGAAAAATACAAGTATGGGAACGAATACCTGCCATACTGGAATAATCTGGTTATATATTTATACCACTGGTGTATGCAAGCACACAGACATAATATGGTTTCTACTAGAAAAAGACGACGTGAATTCTAATGGTGAGGGCATAATTACTAAATGAACTGCTTTTGGTATGAATACACACTTGTTCCAAAGGAAATAACATTAAAACCAATGATATGAATTCTAAGAATTAAAAATTAACTAGACTTGGTAACAAAAACGTTCAGTAATTCTACTCAATATTTTTACTCCATTTTTCTCAGTAAAAGCTATTGAAGTCTTCTATTATCTACAAAATTATATTAACAGGCATTTTTATACATTCCCAGTTTAATTATAATGGATACTGACATTGAAGATCTGATGGTATTAAGAGTGCCCAAAATGGCTTCAAAATTACCATGCAT
Source organism: Camelus bactrianus (assembly GCF_048773025.1). Classification (NCBI taxonomy): domain Eukaryota; kingdom Metazoa; phylum Chordata; class Mammalia; order Artiodactyla; family Camelidae; genus Camelus; species Camelus bactrianus. The sequence goes on along the minus strand of NC_133555.1, from coordinate 21,492,251 downwards.
CAAATAAAGATTATTCTGAGAAGTTTTATGGCTAGATGTATTTTATGTTCAGATCTTTGAAAACTGGTCACGAATGTATTATACATTAAATAGAATATGTGAAGACTCAGGATGGCCATTATCCCTTAAGCATGCAAAATAATGTAGCTGCCCATGCCTGGATCATTTCCTCTTCAGAAGTAAGCAACCAAAATAAAACAAGCCTCTCAGTCGTCCCTCCTCAGTCAGAAGGATTTGTATCTCCACCTGAAGTCACTCAGATAAACATGAACACGCAATTCTATGTTCATTTCACGTAACCCGCAAGCCACGTGTAACAGAAGGATCTGAAGTAGGAGGCTATGACAGGATACTGTTTTACTGGCTTACATTTTCAAACAAACCTCCAGTTTATACACACAACAATTCTGCCCTCAAGGATGAATGAATAAAGTTTCACTATCTCATAGTAAAATGTGTACTCAATAATTATACTACTAAAAAAATGTGACAATGAATATATGTATGTTCATGCATAACTGAAAAATTGTGCTCTACACTGGAATTTGACACAACATTGTAAAAGGACTATAACTCAATAAAAAAATGTTTAAAAAATTATACTATTAATTTAAATGCCAGGAATGAATAATAAGCAGCTAAGCAAGCCATTTCCCTTTTAATTTGTCCACGTCAAAAAGCAGTTTTGGTAGAACTTAGCGAAGACTCAAAGGGAACACATTTGTTCTATCTTAATTTTTTTTTTTTTCATTTTGTAAAAGTAAATAGAAATTCCAAAGCCTTGAGATAAATGTTTTAATAGTAACTCTTATAGCCAGTTGATTTTTTTGTTTGTTTGTTTTTAATTAACAGGCAGAGTGGGGCTAAGGGTAACACCTCAGTCTCTTCTGTGGAAGAATATGCTTTCAGATATTTAGGACACATACACAAATATTTCTAAACAAAGCGAGATTTGCTTTCTTTATGCTAAAAATGGGGAAATAAAAGGGAACATGGAGAGTTCAAGAAAAGGGCCTGATTTTTTTTCTCTAAGACTATCAGATTATAGGATCAGGGTCCAATAGGTCTAAGTGATCAGAACATCTTTGGTTTCTAAATTCCTAGAGGCTTTCTAGAGTTTTCTCCAAGTTCCTGAAGGCAGAGAGGCTGCACCTTCATCTGAATAGTTTCTGACAGGACTGAAGCCCTGTTTCTAATGGAGAATTTAGCATGCCTTTATGTTTAAACAAATTATTTTTTTAAACTCTTTTATGCATTTCCCTCTTGCTTTTGGAAACCACAGTGCATTTACTAGAAACGGAACTAGCTTTTGAAAGCTCACTGTTAAAACCCGGCTGACCTGGCTACAACTCTTTAAAGTCTGCATGTGTGAACACGCCCCCAGCTCACTTAAACCCAGACCTTCCTAGCCCCTTACCATCATCTTCACATTCTTCCAGAGGCTTCTGCTGCTTGTTCAGGCACCGAGGGTCTAACCAAGATGTTGTTTTTGTGTTATGGCTGAAATCCAGAAACAGAAATAAGAAATATGTTTGAAAAGATTAAAATAGAAAGGAAAAAAGCTCAATGACAGATTTACACAGTCTTGAACATTCAGTCTTCAATCAAAGCAATGATACTTTCCAACAGCAAACCCAGGGCAGAAGAAAGCTCCAGTTTGGAATTATAAAATGCCTTGGGAGGGACCTTAGGCAGGCTTTGTTCTTACCTAAGACATAAACATCCCATATGAAGAGCTTAAAATTTTAAGACCAGTTTTATTTTTGACAAATGAGCTCCCAATCACACCCCTTATCTATGCTATCTACTCTCATTGAGGCTTATTTTAGTCTTTACATTTGGCAAAGACCAAATTCCAATTTATTTTAAGTTTGTCGATGACTTAAATCTTGGGTGCTGGGATTCACAAAGAATTCTGCTATTTGACTCATTATATTACATAAGAACTCTCACGATTGTGTGAAACTATCAGTTCACGCCAGTGGCTCGGAGATGCCAAGACATATCATTAATCACAGCATCTTAAATTATGCTTCTGACACAGTTAAGGCAACCCAATGTTACCTTCACAAATAGCACCTAAGCCACGGAGAAGCTTGGAGAAGCTGACGTGCCACCCCACTTCCTTCTGGAGGGTCTAGCCCACCTCCAGACAAAGTGTTTCAACAGACACTGACAGTTGCCCTTCAAACATGGTACAAACATCACGAGTGATCTAATGCAGATCTAGGACAAAGGTCTGCTTGAGCAGAACTATGAGTCCATTCTTTGCAAACTAAATAAGAGAAGCAAAGATCTACAAGTCCAATACTTCAAGCTGCAAACCAGAAGCGAAAAAAAAATTTAAAAAAAAATTTTTAAGTTTAGGTAGTAACCTCAAATTTTTTTGGAAGTCTGAAGTTTAAGTTGTAAATAAGCCAAAAAAAAGTCTTTTTTTTTTTGTTTTTGATTCAAATCTTATGAATTGTTGGAAAAAACTGAAGCTTAAATGAAAAACAGAATGCGCAAATGTATGCGGACATTATCTCAACTGGGTTAAAAGAAGAAAAAACAAATGAAAGGTACTATCGTTACAACTATCATCATCAAACCTACTTACTTGTCCACCTAAAACTATCATAATCTGTTTTGACATTTACACATAAGGCAAAATGTATTTAATCCTTACAAGAACCCTATGAGAGGAGTATTATTCGTATTAAAATGATTACTCCCCATTTTCCGCATGAGAAAACTGAGGACAAAGACATGAAAAAACCTGCCCAAGGATGCTCTGTTGATACACAGCACAAGTGAAATCAAATTCAGGGAGTTCCACACTAGAACCCACGGTCTGCACTATTCCTACACAGTAAGACTGTAAAAATGGTCACTGGTGGGAGGGAAGATTATGTGTGAATTTTTTAAAAAACACTTTTTAATTTTAATATAATTATAGATTCACATGCAGTTATAAGAACGGTCACAGAGAGATCTCACATTCCCCTTTCCCAGACACCACCAGGGGTAACATCTTGAAAACTGCAGTACGTCATAACCACAATACTGAAACCCATACGGTCAACACAACAAAACACTGCCATTATCACAAGGATCTCTCTTGTTGCCCTTTTAAGCCACATCTGGTTCCTTTCTAATCCCTCTCTACAGCACTCATTTTTAATCCGTGGTGACTACTCAACTGTTCACCAAATGTTATAAAATAAAATTACATAAATGTTATAAAAATGTTTTATAAATGGGATCATATAGGGTGTAATCTTTGGGGATTTGCATTTTTCATTCAGCATAATTCTCATAGAGATGGGTGCAAATATCAATAATTAATTCTTTTTATTGCTGAGTAGTATTCCATGGCATGAATGTACTACAGTTTAATCACTAAAGGACATCTGGGTTGCTTCCAATTTTTGGTTATTTGTAATACATCTACTATAATCATTTATATACAGACTTCTCTGTGAATATAAATGTTCACTTCTGTAGACAAATGTGCAATTGTTCGGTCATTTGGTAACTGCATGTTTAGTCTAAGAAATTGCCAAACTGTTTTCAAGAATACCACCCAATTTTACTTATCTACCAGCAATGTATGAGTGACTGGGTTTCTCTACATCTTTACCATCATTTAGTGTTATTATTATTATTATTTTTATTTTAGCCATCCTAAAAGGCCATACCTGTGATATCTTAGTAGTTTTAATTTGCATTTCCTTAAAGGCTAATGATGTTGAACGTTTTTTCATATGCTTATTTGCCACCTGTATATCTTCTTCAGTGAAATGTCTGTTCGTGTCTTTAGTTCATTTTCTAACTGGATTTTTTTTTTTAACTGTTGAGCTTTGCAAATTTTATATATTCTAGATTCCAGTCCATTTTCACATATTGGGTTTACAAATATTTCCTCTCAGTCTATAGTTTGCCTTTTCATTTTCTTACCAGAGTCTTCTGCAAAGCAAAAGTTTTTCATTTTAATGAAGGTGAATTTATCAATTATTCCTTTTAGGATCATGTCTTTGATGCCAAGTCTAAGAACTCCATGCCTATTACTAGACCTCAAAGGTTTTCTAGGTTTTTTTCCCTCTAAAAATTATATTACTTGACATTTAACCCTTGTCTATGATGATCTATTCCAAGTTAATTTTTTTGTCTAAGATGTGAGGTTTAGGTTGAGGTTAATTTATTTGCTTCTGACTATACACTTGCTCCAGCACCGCTTCATTGCATTGAATTACTTTTGCATTCTTGCTTGAAAATCAGTTGGACACATATGTGGGTCTGTTTCAGGCTTTCACTGATCCATGTGTCTATTTCTTCATCAATATATCACACAGCCTTTCTTACTGTGGTTATGGAGTAAGTCTCGATATCGGGTAGACTGATGACTGTGACTTTATTCTTCTTTTTCAAGACTGTTTTACCTATTCTAGTTCCTTTGCCTTTCTATATAAATTTCAGAATAAACTTGTCTCTACCAACAAAATCCTCACTGAGATTTTGACAGGACTTCCATTAAACATGCACACACATGTAAGAACTGGCATCTTTACTACACCAATTCCCAGTCTTTCAATCCATGAATAGAGTATGTGTCTCCATTTATTTGGAGATTTTTTTCATCACCATTTTGTAGTTTACTGCACACAAAGTCCTGTAAGTGTTTCATTGAATTTATACCTAAGGGAGGTTTTTTTTGGGAAGTAACCATGAATTATATTTTATTTTGAATTTTGTTGTATGTTCATTGTTAGTATATAGATATACAATTGACATTTGTGTACTTATCTTTTATCTTGCTGAACTCATTTATTCTAGAATTTTTTGTACATTTCTTAAGATTTTCTATAAAGATATTTGTGTGTCTTTTTAAACCACTTTTTAAACTGAAGTATAGTTAATTTATATGTATATAAAGTTAGTATAGCTGTGTTAGTTTCAGATGTATGGCTAAGTGATTCAGTTATACATATATATATGTATATATTCTTCTGTCCATTATAGGTTATTACAAGGTCTTGAATATAGTTCCCTGTGCTAGACAGTAGGTCCTTGTTGTTAGTATCTATTTTATATATAGTGGTGTGTGTCTGCTAATCCCAAACTCCTAATTTATCCCTCTCCCCACCACCCTGCTTTCTCCTATGGAAACCAAAAATTTTTTTTCTATGTCTGTGAGTCAATTTCTGTTTTATAAATAAGTTCACTTGTATCATTTTCTTTAGATTTTGCACAGAAATGGTATTATGTGATATTTGTCTTTCTCTGTCTTACTTAAATTTATAATCTCATATATAATAAAGGAACTGTATCTTGAATATATGAAGAATTCTTAAAACTCAAAAAAGAAAACTGCAACCCAATTAAGGAAAAATAAGCAGGGGATTTACTTCTTCTAAGCGGCTGGATCTATTCTTCCTATATTACATCATAATTTATATATACACCACAATTTAGTTGTCTGATTCTTTAGGGAAATTATTAATTTTATGCTTCCTCCAGCTCTCCAGATTCAATGATTAGGATGATCTGTTAATTGCTTTTTTGTATAAAGCGTGTTAAATTGTAAAAGAGAATAATATCAAAAGCACATGATCAATCCTTTCAGATTTAACTTAACATCTGTAGCTGCTAGAGAAAGAAGGGAAATGGGGAGAAGGGGAGAGGTTTAGGCAGAAAAAAAATGGTACTTTACTCTATAAAATAGACTTCTCCATTTTCGGTATAGGCCATCTCCCAGTTTTCAGGTAGAGGACCTAAATTATCCTCTGCAGAAAGAGGTAGGTACTGAGGGAATTTCTGAGAAGGGTCCGTGATGGGAGCAGCGATGATGCTACTATTCACAGGCAGGAGCGTTGTTTCTTGGAGAGTGTGCTCTTCTTGGTCACCAGAATCGGCTGTTTAATCATGGGGAGAGAAAGAGAGAGGAAAAAATTCATTAATCATATCCCAAACTGGGGAGTTCACTACTGTGTGCAGATATATTCTTAAAAACCTTCATCCTTTCCTAATTGCTGGATATCAACTATACTCTGTTTTATTTAAATAAAAGTTCTTTTTTTTCAATTGAAGTACAGTCAGTTACAATATGTCAGTTTCTGGTGTACAGCATAATGTCCCAGTCATGCATATACATACATATATTCTTTTCATACTCTTTTTCATTAAAGGCTATTACAAGATATTGAACATAGTTCCCTGTGCTATACAGAAGAAACGGGTGTTTTAAAATCTATTTTTATATAGAGTGGCTAACATTTGCAAATCTGAAACTCCCAAATTTATCCCTTCCCACCCACTTTCCCCAGTAACCATAAGATTGTTTACTATGTCTGCAAGTTTATTGAAAACATCAAAATGAAGAACCAAATTTATTTTACCAAAAAGAAAAAAGAGAAAAATATGCTCAAATAATGCATTGCTCACAAACTTGGAAATGTCAAAGAAGAAACACACTCATGACTCAAACCCTCAAATCCCTTAAACTAAGAAGGCCATCAAATATCTCTCATTCCTTAGGTATCATTTAGTTTCATGACTCGGAGGACATTTGGGGGAAAGATAAAAGTCCATGCTGAAAACACCAAGAGAGTGGCATTGTTGTCCATTTTGTAAAATTATTTAAAACATTTTTGGTACATGGTGGCATAGATCAAAGACTGAAAAATCAAGCTAAAAAGTCTATAAAAGTTTAGAATATACAGACAGCTCTACCAGGGACTCAGATTCAAGCCTCTTTCAGAAAAATGAGGAGAATATTCCTGTGAAAACCAAGACAGTTATCCCCAGAACAGTATTGTGTGGGTGGACTGATTTGACTTGGGTCTTGAAGGATCTCAGCACACGAGCCTCCCTGCCTTCTTATTAACTAGAAACATCAAGGGGTGATGTCATCAAAGTCTTCACAAGTGGCACTGTTGACATTCTGCTTGAATTTTTATAGAGGCTGATGATATTAAATGTCAATCTCCACGGGGCTTTAAAACATAAAATGAGGGCATGTAGTCATTTTCTGTCTCCCACAGTAATTCTCCTGCAGACATTTGTGATTTACTCAAAGCAGACTGAGGAATAATGAAAGGCTGTTTTCAAATCTTTTTCTGATGAGTAGCTCCCAATGACACACAAGAGAATAAAGGTAATCCAAAAGTTGGATGGGGGACATGTCAAGCCTATTAAACAACCACCTCCACCAAAACTCCAAGGCCACTGAGGACCACTGGCTGTGGTCGTTCCCTGCCCTGCAACTAACCCTTCTTCTTCTGGTACCACCACTCAGATCTCCATTTGGAAATCACTCTCTCCATTCAAGGTCCATGTGGCCCAGGTGGGGACTGACTTAAGCCCACTCCCAGCTCATGCAGTGGGCCCAAGTCATAGTCATATCACTCTTGTCATTATGACTGGATTAGGCACATGATCCAAGGCAAACTAATGAATTTTCAGCATAGAATTGTTTGCTGGGACTATCAAGCAAGAGCCTCTTTTTAGTTTTTAGATAATTTTAATTTGTTAAAAAATTTTGGGGGGTAATTAGGGTTTATTAATTTATACATATATAATGGAGGTACCAGGGACTGAACCCAGGACCTTGTGCATGCTAGGCACGCACTTTACCACTGACTATATCCTCCCCACTAAGAGGTAGCCTCTTGATGCTGAAGTCACTCAGCTGAGAGATTTCCATGTTGGACGTGCCATCTTGACAAATCTTGACAATACTGGCCTGTGAATTAAACCCACACAGAGGAAAGCAGAGATGACACACAGAGAAAGTCATCTAATGCCCCTGAGGAGCTTCTCTGACTTCACGTACCCCTGGCTTCTTCAATTGCTTGATCCCCTAAATCCCCTTCCTGCTTAAACCAATTGAGCTGCTTTTTACAATTTGTATCCACGAGTGTAGATTAATGAGGCAACTGTAAGTTTGAAGGAAAAAAAGAAAATCGGGCCACCACAGAAGAAACATTTTGAAATTACTAATCAATAACAAAACAAATTCAAAACTTGGCAAGAGTAAAAAGATTCACTCTTCATTCTCTATGAGCCAACACATATTTATTTCTGATATATTATTGGCAAGTATACTTGTCAAACTTCAGCGTATATGAGAAACACCTGAAGAATTTGTTAAACTACAGCTATGGCTCCCTACTTCAGAGAACAGATTTGGAATAATTCAAAAATGTGTATGTTTAGGGGACCCAGGCAATGGAGATTCAGGTACAAGAATTACACTTTGAGGGTAGAGATACAGAGGGTCCTCAAAAAAAAAAAAAAAAAAAAAAAAAAGAATCACTAGAACCTTCAGCTTCTAGGAAGGGTTTTGCCCAGCTGGCAACGTGCCAGGGTATGGTGTAACCTCAGGGTACAATTTCCTATGCCCACTGGTGACAGGCCTGAGATGATGTGTGTCCAGGATGCTGGAGAGGATGCATCCTGTCTGAAGAGAGCAGGGAAGTTGGTGCCAGGCAATGAGCATCCCAGAGAAAAGTGGATTCAGTGTTTCCAGATCTCTGATGTTTCAAGAGAAGGTGGAAATCTTTATTTTTATGCAAAAAGTGCCAATTTTCCAATCTTAATTCCTTTAAAAAATACAGCAGTGTGGGGAAGGAAGGAAGGAAGGACGGACGGATGGACGGACTCTGGAGCCAGACTGCTTAAGTTTGAATCCTGGCTTTACTGTTTACTAACTTGGGAAACACACTCAACCTCTATGTGCCTTAGTTTCCTTATCTGTAAAATGGGGACAACAGCAGTACCTACCTCATAAGGTTGTGGGGAGGATTACATAGTTTATGTAAAGCACACAGTACAGTTTTTAGCATACAGGAAACATCATCTTCTTCATCAAGGTTGTAATTATTATTTTTTGTCTTCAGGTCAGAGCTGCCCCTCAGGCTGCCAGTTTGTTACAAATAGGCATAAAAAGGATGGATTTGACATCAGACCAGAGATCAAATCAGAGTTTGCCTGTTTCTAGCTGTGTGACTTTGAAACATCTGTCTCATCTGTAAAATGGGCATAACGCACACGCCACAAGAACAGAATGATTCAAGTACATGCCAAGTGTCTGTGAAAGTGCCCGGCACTCATTTGCGCACTCGACGGTGCTCAGGACGGGCACCTGCTACTGGAAACGCCAATGGCCAAAGTCAGTGAGCTTTTGAAGGTGACTGTGAGAACATAAGCTCATGTCAAACATCCATTCTGGAGCTTATTTTAAATCACACAGGGTTAGACGGTATATATAGCTCAGTGGTAGAGTGCGTGCCTAATATGCACAAACAAGATCCCGGGTTCAGTCCTCAGTACCTCCATTAAAAAATAAATAAAAATAAAAACCCAATTAAATCACACAGATGTACGTGCATCCCTCACAGTATACACAGTCAGTCAAAACCTCTGAGCTCAATAAACTTGATTTAAAACATAAATAGCACAGTGGATGAAGAGCCACAAAGCTTCTGGAGTCAGACTTTTTGGGGCTGAAATGACGGCGCTGACACTCACTGGCTGTGAGATACTGGACACGCTATTAGACCTCCCCGGCATAGGCATCAGAGCTTAGCAAAGTGCCTGCCACAGCGTACTGGGGATACATTAGCTCTTCGAGTAATATCATTATCTCTTGACATCCCGAAGCAACGTTTTATCATTGCTTACTAATGAAAAAGAAGCAGCGGCAGCCTAATGTTCAACGACAAGGGGGGCGGATGGGAAAACAAGTCTAGAAACACAATTCAATGACATTCTTGCTGTCACTTAGAGGTGGTTAATGGGTGACTCAGCTCCTTTTCAGTTGTGGTGGTTTGTTATATATTCTCCAAGTTGTCTATGATGAACAGAAGATTTTTTTTTTTACAAACGTTTTAAATTTATTTGTATAAAGAACTGTGTGCTTTTGGCTAACAGTAAGTCTACCTTCATGAAATACACATAAAGAGTGCTCTCTCTCCAGGGTCCCTTTAGGCCCATAATTTGGGTGTAATATATAGAAGACTGTCCTATTGCTTTGTGCTCAACACTCAGGTTCTACGGTGAGAATCTGGGATGCCTGCTCATGACTCAGCCCCTGCCTCTATCACTGGCTGCAGAAAGGCAGAAGGAGAAGCTACCTCTCCAGGATGCTCCTGGCCTTAAGTTTCTTGCTCTTTGCCGGTAGACAGTCCCAGGTTATGCAGGCATGTGATTTAGGCATTTTTGTGCCCCTTCAAAAGACCGAAGCACAAGTCAGCTGAGATAGTAGCAACAGCTTGTTATGAAAAATCTCCTGGTAAATATCATTTACAATAGCTCCAGAGTATTACTACATTTGATTCTGATGCTCATGCCTTTATCAGTCCAACCAGGAGCCAGGATCTCGTTATGCTACTGCCACTCTCTGCTCTGAGTGGCTGGTGAACTGCGACTTAAAGTGGTTCAGAGTGCAAAACGCTTTGACATCGCTGGTTTGATACATGTATCATAGACCGGGTAGTGTCAATTACTTGAGATAACTGATATGAGTTAGGGTATGACAGGCTGTCAGCTGTCATACCTATAGGTTGATAAGTGAGGAGGCATTTACTTAACATATCCCTTACATACTGAAGATGCCACATCACAAGTATATCTCAAGACCAATTCTCTCTCTGCACATCCTATCAGGTGCCACTTGGCTTTCTTTTTTTTTTGTGCAGAAACTAACAATCAGGCTGACTTTAGCCATGATGACCTGAGCCCAGAAATTTTTCTTTCATGCCATGGATTTCAAGTAGAGCTTTTATGGGGTTAGATTTTCTGAGGTCTGGCTTCTGTAGACATAGATAGATAGTAGCTGGAAATAGGAAAAGTATCAAGACCTACAGTCAACCACCCCTACTCTATTTTTGTGTTGTACCAAGAAATATACTTAATTAATGGAGGACAAATAAAGGTACGAAGTTTCTTGGGGACCATCCAGTTGGCTTGGCAGAACTGTTTCAATGCATGTTACTCCCAAGGTCTTTCTATCTCTGTGTCCACACCTGTATTTTGGGTTATATCATGATTTACTGTTCTTATCTGCTGAAAAACCAAGACATTAAAATATTGGCTATTTTTAAAAAAGAAATGCTGTTTTTCATCATCTGCTTTCATTTCAGTGAGGACTAGTATATGTGGATAAAATATTTTTTGAGGTGGATGAAACTAGCTGCTTTTGATAAATGTATATGTAAAAACTGGTAAATTTCTCCTAGATAGTGCAACTAAAGGTCATCTACTGGCCTAATCCATTCTAATTGAGAAAATGGAAATTCTCATGGAGTTGAATTCTTAAAGCTGGAAGTGGGCACCCAGACATGATTTAATCCTAATCAGTCATTTTATAGATGAGGGAAGTTAGATATTATGTTCATAAGATGGGCTACCAAGGACCAAGCAAGGGCAGCAAAACAGGTCTCCCCCTTCTGTGTCTAATGCTTCTTGCAGAAGGCTTGGGCCACTGTTATGATGATAAGCGCTCAAAAATTATTTTAAATTGTCATCTTGAAAAAGTTTACGCTTCTTAACTCAGCGAATGAGAACGCCTCAGAGAGGCCCTTACAGGCTGTAGAAAGCATTCAACTAATGCAAACTTTTTCCTCAATATTCTATTGGACTTACTATCACAAGGAGGAAAATAGAGTTTAATCTTCCCTTTATTGGGACTGAGTTTAATCAAGTAATGACCAAAGTGTGGTGATGTCAGAAAAGGCCACAGAGAGAGAGGAAGAAAATCTCACGTTCAGCCAATGGGCAACAACTCCAGAGCTGTGACTCAAAGTATGCAAGAAAATATTTAAGGATAGGAAAAACAGAAGACACAAGATGGTCTTCAAAATCACAACATTATAGCCCGGAGTCACTCATGTCTTATGATGATGTTACGTTTTGAGTTACTCTTTAAGGCCAAACTCCCATGTAGTATGAAAAATATTATTGAACAGCTCTGGGTCACTGCACTAACCCAAGGAACGTACATCATGGCCTCTCTGAATGGTGTCTCCTGGGAACATTACCCAGACGCCTTCTCCTTGAAGATTCCTTCATTAAACGCAGCCTACCTAAGCTTGAGTGTAGATAGCCCTGAATATATGTATAAAACTATGATGCAATGAGTAATACATGCTATATAATATAAAATACTTATGTACTAAATCATCTTAATGGATATATAATCCATCTTTTCCCTCTGAGGAAATACAGTAAAGTTTGCACAAGTTAATTGAACTCATCATTTATTTCCACTGCATCTCCACTTACAAAGGTATGAGATAAAAGGATGCTGCTAGTCTTCTGAACAGCATCAACTCGTATTAAACTATTAAACAAATTTTCATATTTCTCTAAGCCTTCAGCCATAATTATGGAGCAGTGTCAAGGCCAAGAAATCAACGAACAAAACAGATTCTTACAGGTCTCATTTTGAAAAGAAATAAAGGATGCTGAATACTCTTGATTTCCTACTACAAACATTTCCCTCTTGCCCCTTTAAGACAGCTGCGTGAAGCTCAAATACTCTTGCCGAGAAGCACGAAAAAGACCCAAGAAAAGACCATCTCTTCCCCAAGCTTCGCAAGGTCAGAGTCTGAATTTTGGTGACCCCTCCAAATTCCTCTTGAGACTAGAAACCTTCTCTTAACTCTTTGCAAAAGCCTCCCCCAGCCCTTTTCCCCCAAACCTGCTGAGTGGGAATATTGGCTGGTCTTTACCTGTAAAGCTACTGTTCATTTCAGGAACGTCATCCTCTTCCTCATTCTCCGCGTGGACTATGCCAGCATTTTGCATATCATTGTAGGACTTGGTTCGCTTTGGGGTTGACTGCTTGGAGCCAGAATGAAGGCTTTGCAAGGCATCCGTCGTGATCACTTTTCCACTGACTGGCTGGCTAGGAGGTTTGGGTGTCCCATAATAGTTTCCTAGGTGATGGAGAGACACATTTGCATGTTTCAGAAAGAATACTTTGTTTTTTTTCAGGACTGCAAATCCAACTCTTTCAGTACATTAAAAAAAAATTGTGTTTTGTTTTGTTTTTTTCACTGGAAAATCAGAACAGACTGTATTTCATTTCTGGAATGAGTTAGAAAAGGTGTTGGTCCTACCCAGCTAGACATGGAGGCCAGGAGGAAAGCTGCATTGTGAGTGCCAAGAACCTACTAGGGCTAAAAACAAAGGGGACTGTGCTGAATGGAAGGGCTTCTCCTCATTACATTTGAATTTCAATTGGTTGCCTTTTTACATCTATGCACCAGCATAATGCGGAATCCAATTTAGAGTGAGCCTCACAGGAAATAAAGAATTCATTACAGTCAGCACCCTTACAGGCCTACAAAGTTGAGGTCACCTTCCCTCAATAAGAGGACACCTCAAGAGGGAACCAGGGCAATAATTTTCAAAAAAAGAGGCGGAACACCACGTGGCGCCTCTTTAACTGAATGGCAGGCCTGACTCACAAGGTCGTGTGGGGTTGGAAGAAACCTTTGCCAAGTTTGAAGAGAAAACTCTGTGTCCACGGTGGCACAGTGGTACCCATCCTGGGTCACTCTTGCAGGAGTTGCCCATTGTCACTTTTAGCCACTTCCCCCCAGAGTTTTGAACAGGTCTGACCCTTGCTAAGTGACTCTGCCCAGTGCCTGGACGGGTTTTTACATTTTAATTTTTTATTTTAATATGTGTATGTTTTTCATGTGCAGTAGAAAAATCTAGCTAGCAAGTTATGGTAGTAAAATATAACATTTACTTTTAAAAATTAAGTGATAAAGCAATACTTTCCAAAATTGGTATAAAAAGCAGCTATATAAATATAAAGTAAGAAATTCGTTGAGTTAACAATAGCAATGGTAGTGATAAGAGCTTCCTTTTGAAAATACAAGTTAGAAATTAAGTTATTTTAAAGAAAACTTCTAGCAAATAAGAGACACTTTTAAGATAGAGACAAAAATCATGAAGGTGATTCTTTAAACAGCTGAGGTTTGAAAAATATAGCTTATAATCAATAATATTCAGTGACTACATGATATAAAACATCAGCATCAGAATGGCATTGATCTATTCGAATTTCACATCTTTTACAGTAAAGCCAGGAAGATAAATTACATTAAGCCCTTTAACAAATCCTAAGTAACATTTGTAATTCTATGCTTAGTAAAGGAGAATTTGTAAATAATAACAAATCCTGAATACATTGTTGCTTCCCAAGAATCTCACCCCATTGTCTAACCTCCGCAAAGAGTTAGAAAAAATAGTTATTTTACAAGCTCAAAAGCAAAAGGAAACAGTAATATAATACTACTTTGCATGAGATATACAGGTGACAGAGAATTTGCATCCATTAAGCTTTATTTTAATTATTAAAATTTCTTTTTTAGTAATATTTCTTTAAAGTATTTTTTGAATCACCGAATTTATGAATACACATTTTGGGAGTGGTGTAGTAGTGTGTGTCAGCAGGGAAACTCTGAACACACAAAAAGAGCAGGAGACTAATGGGCGCCATGTTTGATTTTGAAGGAAACCAGACAGAACCTGGTAAAGCACATTCTGGTGGCTTGTACTCAACTCAATCATAGCTCTTTCACAGAACGTGGTATTTAAACCTCTTCAAAAAACTTCTTTCATGTTTCCAACTTCAAGATACAGGGATTGAATAGAACCAGCCTGAAGAAAAGGCATCCGCGTTGTGTTTTCAGGGACTAACACAAGCAGAGGGAAGAATGAGCAGATGTACGAACCAAGACTCATCTTGCATTTCTAGGTTACGCCAGAGGATGTCCCCTGCCTTTGCTGAAGCTGAAACTAGGCTGCCGCAGTGCTGACTATTTTCAGGAACTGAAGACTGTTAGTGAGGTTTTAGGTAAATTAAACAGCTGTTGAAAAAGTAATCCTCACCGTGAACCAAAAATAGAGACAAAAGCTATACTGAATTTAATTCTTATTCCTTCTGATCACTATTGCATCAAAACATCCTGTACATTTTTGAGTCAGAGATTAAAGTAAGACCAATGTCTATAAATAAGAATCTTTCATTGAGAGATATGAGTAAAAGACGGGACTCTCTTATCGTATTTTTATAATTGTAATTTTACAATCATTATCGCTCATTTTCAGTGCCATTAAACCAAGGCAACATTCATGAAACTACTGTCATTTAAAAATCAACTAAAATTTAGATATCCTCAGTTTACAACAAAAATAAATGTTTGGAAAAGAAGAATTCTACCTAAATTTGACAGATTTGTGTGGATTTTCCTCAGCTGTCAAGTTCCGGGTCTTCCTTAAGTTAACAAATGATGAGCAGATTTCTCAACACAATTACAAACTCCCCAGCACAACCCACTTATTCACAGTTGTTTCCTGTTTCTGGAAATTAGTTTAAGATTGATTGGAGACAGATAAAGTACGTATTATTAGGTTGAACCATACTCAGTTGCTGCTGTAGAAAACAAACTGTCGAATATCAACAATTTCACTTGGCTTAATTCAATGCGCAGGCGTTGGTAGTACTCAGCTCACAGCACTGACAAAGACCTTGGAAGAGGCAGCCTAGGGTTTAAAATCTAAGCTTCACCACTAACTGGTTATATAACCCTAGACAAGTCATTTAACTTTTTTTTTTTTTTAAAGTCATCATCCTGTTCTGTAAAATTGGGAATTCTAAGAATGCCTGGTATTTACCTAGAGTGCCCATTATGAGGCTACAGTGAGACGGTCCACTTAATGCCTGCAGCCCACAGGAAGGGCTGCCACTGTACCACGCTTGATAAACATGTTTCTAATCTTTAAAATGAGGCTTCTTACACCTTACTGGGAGGATTAATAAAACAGTGTGTCTGAAGTGCTTGCTACATGGTAACCGAGTACCGTTCTTTTACTAACGTAAATAAACATGCGAGCAAACCCGCCAGTGATCGAATAATCTTGGGCGAGTTATTTACACTCAGTCTAACACTCCCTCTGTGAACTGGGAATGGCAGCTCCAGCCCTAATGACCTCACAGGATTATCCAAAGATCAAATGATGTAACTTTCTTGAAGGTTCCCTGTAAACCATAAGTTGTTATAAACAGGAGATGTTATAATTATTCAAACTTCTCCAACATTTCTAATTTCCCATACGCCTACAGTCTTTACAGGAAAGCTTCTATCTAGTAGTTTTCTAACGGGAGAGGGTTCAACTTTCCTTCACAGATTTTTTTTTTTAGCATGTTAAATAAAGTGAATTAGCGACCAACATTTAAAAATGGAGTATTTCTGATTAAAATATGGATAAATGGAGAAGAGCTGCTTCCCAAACTGTAAGGTCTGGCTCCTTGGATTTGTCTCTTACAGGCAATGTTGGTGACAAGTATGTGACCAAAGGCAATTCACTGGGAATGCACTCACTAAATTAAGGATTTCTGCAGCGAAGTTTTGGCTCCTATGCTTGGTCTGTGCCCGCCCTTACCAGACGAACACCATGAACCCAGTCCAGAAGAGAGCCCTTAATGCTGTTGAAATGCCAAGGTCTGGGCAGATCAAGGGGCGTGGACACAGGACGGATGGAAGAAAACCTAGAATTTCAAAAAACCCTCGGTAGTTCAGACTGGACTTTGAGTGAACTGATTTGGGGTGAATCTGGTTTTGGCCCCTGAGCTCTTGGCTGAGGGGGTAACGCCGTGATTCCACGTTGTCTTTCCATACAACCAAGGACAAGATGGGACCGGCATGCCCCCGTTGGCCACAGTTCCCACCAGCACTGCTTCCATGTGCCCTATTCGCTGTCTCAACTCTACCTGCCTGGGCCCCCGGGCATTTAAATTCACAGCTCCTTCCCTTTGAGAAACTCTCCACCTTATCAACAGTTTCCACAACTGTCACCATCAGGCCAAGCCATGGCAGAAAGACAGACTTCACAGAGAGTATGCCCAAGAGACTCCCTGTGAAGAATGAACAGTTCACTTAATGGTATTAAATACAAATCATCTGAAGCATTATAAATGAATAAAAGATTAATTGGGGTTATCGCTTGGCAGGCTGCACAGTTTCTAAGAGACACCAGCCTGACCATCCCACGGCCTCCATGTGAGCCAACACACATGTCCAGAGGTGGCCGGGCTCCCTCCCAAGTGTGTGTCCCCTGCTGCTATTTTCAGAACTGGCCCCACAATAAAACTCAGCAGGAATGGTGGCCGGGGAGGGAAGAGGGGGTGGGGAAGACGTAAGAGGAAGCCACCGCTGGTTTTAATTAACAGGCACCCTCTTCGGCCACAACCAAGCCAGAGAAAATATTTTCTGACATGCATTGAAAAATTAATGGGGACTGCAAATCAATTTTTAGAGCTTGATAAAATATTTAAGGAGGACCGTAACCCTGAGTTTTAAGCCAGAATGAATCAAATCTTTGCAGTCTCTCACTTTGTACAGATTTAGCATTCATTCATTCATTCATTCCTTACCGAGAACCTGTGGTGAAAATGGGACTAAAACATGATCCTCACAAGTACTCTGCATGGTAGACATCACTGTTCTTATACTTTGTGCAAATAACAGTTACATTAGATGGAGACTGGGATTTAGTAGGTCAAGGCGGGGTCAAACACTGAGGCCCTTTGTCCCCTAGTCCCATGTTTTTTTAAAATAATTTTAAATGGGGGAGAGGAATGTGGAAAGGATGCCTTGTCTGTCCTCTTCCTACAGAACAAGCTTTTGAAGATAAGCTGCAGAACAGGATGACAGTGACCACCAACAGCGGGGAATCTAGAGCATATGTTATCAGCAGGGCAACGCTGCTCCCAAGGGGCAAAAATAGGGTTTGGTTTGGGGGAAAGGCTGTGTGCATTGAAAACGCCGACTCCCACTCTGGGTACAGCACAGACATACAGCCGGTACCTAAGGACACAGGCATCCGGTGCATCTTTTTCTGCCTCGGCCTCCAGGGCGTGCATGTTCGACCCTTGTGGGCTCCGCAGGCACTTTACAGTTGTTCCCTTGCTCTTGCTACTCTAATCCCACCAGTGCTTCCCAGGCCCCACCTGCAACCTGTGCCCTGCTCAGCTCACAGCTCCTGCATCCACTGCTCCCTCTGTTTAACACGCTTCCCTCTGCTTCTTGTCTCTTTATCACCTGCTCGTCCTCAGGGACTGCATCCCGGACCCCACAGACTAGATCAAAGCCTCCTGTACGTTGTCAGGGAAGCATGTACCCCTCCCTTCCCAACACCCTTTGCTGAATTTATCAGACTGTTGAGCTGATCAACGTCTGTCTTCACCTCTAGACTGCCAGCTCCATGAAGGCAGGAACCACAGGCGTGCTGTGCGCCACTGCGTTCCTGGACCAAACGTAGTGCCAGACACAGAGTGTCACTCAGTCATTCTTTGCAGAACCAGTCAGTGAACAAGTGGAGATCGGACATGTGAATCCCAGCCAGGGATGCTCTTCAACACCTATATTGTAGATCCGGTTTCTAATAGCATGACTCATGGCATTTTCTTTCCAGTCCCTCAGTTGTATCTGAATTCCCTCAGAGCCACATCACTTCTCTCTGCCACTTGCTTGCTCAACTCACGATGGCATCATTCTTAAAACTCCCATCACTTTCTTTTTATTCTTCCTTTTCTGACCTGCTCCGCCCTACAAAACTACGATTTGCATGCACTGAAGGACAGACAGTCAGCCCATGTCCTATAATCAGCTGTTTGTTCTTGCCAGGGTCATTTGGCTTTGAATATAAAAGACAAAAAAGGTTAACAAAAATTAATAACCTTGGGACCCTGGGCAAGATCAGGGACCTCTCTCTTTCCAGCCTCAGTTCTCACGGTTTAAAGGGTAAGACTAGTCCCAGCCTAACAGTTTTTGCGCCGATTAAGTGAGATCACGTGTCAGTTTTTGCGCCGATTAGGTGAGATCACGTGTGTAAAGCGTGCAGCAGTGCGCTTGGCACGACGGTAGAATGTGATAAGCCCTAGCAGTCTTCCACTGTGCCCGATGCTGGGGGCAGATGACAGCTCTGACATGTAAAAGATGATACTGTAATCAAAGTATATATTTAAAGAACATTAACAAAAAGTTACCTTTATTGCCCCTACCATATGTCACTACCCACACATTCATTTGCTCTAATCTTTATTAACAATCCTAAAGAAAAAAAAAATCCCTGAGCAGTGCTATTTTCAGGTGGAAAAAACTGAGACTCACACAGTGAGTAAGGGATGACGGGCATTTCAACACGGATTTGCCTGTCTCCAGCATCTAGGCTCTCAACTCTAAGAATCGCTGGGGATCTCTGAGCAGGGAATGAAGCCAAACATCCCTGGCCTCAGCCTCCCCGTCTTCACAGGCAGAGGAACAGACAATTGTCGCACAGATTTTCTTTGGTTACTCTCATTATCAACAGAGAACACTCCACGGCGGAGTTTGCCAACAGAGCTTATCGCAACAGACGGCTTCCTGGGCCTGCCAAGGAACAGGACTCCAGACGGTCTCGTTTTCCTCAACGACAAACAAGAACTCTCTTCACCCAGGCTTTATCTCTGCATCCCCCCCAAAGTAGACCCTTGGCAGCTGCCTTTCTGCAGACCTTCTAGGACACAGAACAGTAACCTTACTGAACGCTGACATCCCCTTTCCTAATTAACATGCAGAGATATGCAACCCATAAACTCCCTTCTGAAATGTCACGCTGGCACCGCACTTCCATGCCGAGGGAAAAATCTTTGCAAGGCTCAGAGTGTATAATCAGCCTCTTCTACCCAGAAGCATTTGTAAAACAGGCATGTTTGGAAGCACCCCCCACTGAATAGTTCAGCCCTTGTAAACTCTCTCCGAGAGAAGCCCCAAGGGCTGGCTGAGGCAGCAACCTGTCTTGCTGAGCAAAAATGTCAACAGGGGAAAAAAAAAAAAGGGAAAGCAAGGCAAAAAGGAGATGGTGCCGCTGATTTATTTCAAGAACCGTATCAAATTAATGAGCTCGGTGCCACAATTAGGAAGTTGGGCCAAGGAAGAAAGACACGTTTATTCTTGTTCTTTTTCTTGTCTTGACTTGATGTAGATTCCATCTAGTGACAGAATGAGGAGCTGGTTCCAACTGCAAAGCCAAGACCAATTACAATTTCCACTAATAACGTCTCTGCCTTGTGAGGGGCAATAGTTAGATTCCTTCCGTAGTCAGGAAGGGCTCGTGCTCTGCTGGGGTGAGTGTAACTCTCAGTGCGAGAGCAGGTGCAGGGAGAGGGGGGAAGTTTCATCATGGATCCCCCGATCCTGCCACCAAACCTGGCCTTTCCCAGTGTTTCTTATCTCAGCAAATGGCACGGCATCTATCCAGTTTTGTAAGACAGACATGAGAAGATATCCTAGGAGAAATATCATCACCTGAATCTTCCACCTCCCTCTTTTTTCCCCCATTTTTAAATTGAAGTATAGTTGATTGACAGTGTTGTGTTAATTTCTGGTCTATAGCATAGTGATTCAGTTATACATATATACACATATTCTTTTTTATTATAGGTTATTACAAGCCATTGTCTACCTCCTTCTTATGATCATCAATATAGTACCAAGTTCACAAAAATATCTCATACTGTTGATGTAACAATGTGAAACTCCTCTAAAAATTACACTATTAATAGAAAAATTACACCATTAATAAAAAAAAAACATGTGTCAAAAAAAAAGTCACATGAATATCTCAAGATTTAGTCAACTCATCACCACCATCACCAATGTTGTCTAAAGCTAACTCAGCGTAGGGGTGCCAGATAAAATGCAAGGTTGGTGTTCTGTATTTTGATTTGCTTAATCCAGCAACCTAACTCCAGCTTAACCACCATCTTAAGCTCATCTCAATGACTGCTTCTACACAGGAAGTGCTTCCCAACTCCATAGACATCAAATCCCCCCATTTTAGGTCCCCTTTTGTAGGTCCTGACAACTGTAACACACCTAAAATCTATATTTATTTCTGTGATTATTTGAATAATGTGTCTTGTGAACTAGACGGTAAGACTCGTAAGGACAATGATCGTATCTGGCTTTGCTCTTCATTTTATTTTTAATGAATAAACAAACGAACAAACTAGTCAGAGATCTGCAGAAGAAGTATCCACTTCCAGGCAGCAGACACAGGGAAGACTGGCATCCTAGTCCTGCCTGGGACATGACCGCAGTGACGGGCATTTGGCCAGGCTTTGTCCCCAATTCCCTCTAGTGTCCTAGACCAGTCTCTCTCTGGATCTCAGTTCTGTCTTCTGAAGAGATGAGCTCCATGATGAAGCCTTTCTAGCTTTAAAATTTTACAGCCCTGCAATTCTCAACCCCAAACAAGTATTGGACCTGAACAAGTATTCTGCAGGTCATCAGGCCTTCGGGTTTTATGGGTTCACTCCGCTTGTCTGCCCTGTCACATGTTGCTGGGCGAATCCACAAAAGATCACCACTCCTCTATAGTAACATCCTCTTTGGGAGGATTCAAGTTTATGCGTTTCCTAAAGAAGCTTCACTTTGAAAGATGTGCTTAGCTCTCTGAAGTCAGATAAGTGAGAAGGGAAAGATCTTGAACAGGTCCTCACCCTCCCTTGGAGAAGCTATCATTCTAGAACTGCCCTGTGAAATATGGCAGCCATCAGACACATGGGGCTATTTAAGGCTAAATTTGTTTAAATTAAATTAAATTTAAAATCCAGTTTCTCAGTCATAATAACCACATTGGCCAGTGGCCACCACATTGGACAGCTCAGAATATTGCACATTTCATCACTGAATCCCCAGGATGGCATTGGTTCTACAGGAAACAGACCTTGGTTCCCTGTTCCTCCTTCTCTAGGACCAAAGCTCCGACCCTCTCTTGGTTCACCTCATTCGCTCTCTCTGGATCCAGGCCTTGTGGCTGGTGCCGACTTAGAAACTGAAACACTTGGACTCATCAGGTCCTCTGACAAGCTTCAGGTCAAAGGTCACTTCCTCAAGGGGACCGACTCTGATGTGAGATTAGATGTAACATCCTTGTTCTATGCTTCTAGGGCACCCTTCTCAGAATACTCATCCCATCTCTTGAAACTGTTTAAATTTTACTGGCCTCCCAAGACTGAGGGGCTGTAAAGAACAGCCCCCAGTGCCGGACAACCAGGGTTTGAATCCCAGCTCCACCTGGGGCTCACCATGTGAACTTAGAAAAGACAACAGGCATCTCTGGGCCTCGTACGCTTCTTCTGTACAATGGGGGTAAATTGTACCCAGCTCATCGGATTGCTGGGTGATCAAGTGAAGTGGTGCGCCTAATGCACTTTGAAGAGCACTCCGCACATAGTATACACTGGACAAACGCTGGCAAAAATAAATAACTAAAAAATGTAAGCACCTTCAAAGGCAGAGCTGCTTTGGTCTTCTGCCCTGTGCATCATATCCTGTGTCTCGGGACAATGCTGAAATCTACTGTGTCTGCGGAGAAGGGCTGGCTTTAAGACTGCCAGGAACTTACTCTATACATCTCTTCAAAACAGTGTTGTGAGTTATTTATACAGGGACGTTCACAGCAGCACTGTTTACAAAACACTCAAAAACGTGGGGGTAGGGGGCATCTCAGATGTCCATCTGCAGGGGACTAGTTACATGAATTACGTATTTCCATACAATGGGATGTTGTGCCGCATTTATACAGACTGAGGTGGAACTGCGTGGGGTAACTGGAGAGCTCTCCAAGATGTGTTACTCACAATGGACAAGAATACAGTGAAATCAACAAGGACACATACGTTTATGTCATTCAAGTTTCCTGAATCTTTGCACTAAACCCTTTAATAGTGGGTTTTCTGTGAGGTGGAGGAGAAGCAACTTTGACGTAAATATGATTAAGTTCTTTACTCTAGAAAGTATTCCATCCTGGTATACTTTTTTTTTTTTTTTAACATTTAAAAGAAAATTTTGAGAGGGGAGGTGATTAGGTTTATTTATTTATCTATTTATTTTAAAGGTGTTAGGGATTCAACCCAGGACCTCATGCATGTGCTCTACCACTGAGCTATATCCCCCTCCCTCCATCATGTACTTTTATTACTTTTACTTAAAAATGATTCAAGTGTCTTGCTTTAAAGAGTGCCTTGTGTTGTTGGGCAGACTTTCCCTCTCCAGAACAAGGACAGACCAAGAAAAAAACAATGTGAGCCGGGGAAACAGACATTGAGCACCTGGGGAGAAAATAAAGATATTTTACTGGTAAATCCACTGATCTACTGGATGAGGAGGGAATCCAGCAGGGTGGCAATTTCAGACCAGTCGTGTGTGTAAATATAAGAGCTAACGCTGATTGAGAGCTTACGTGTGTCAGACGCTGTGCTCAGCCCTTTTCAATTATTGTCTCATTTAATCCTACCTAAGAGAAAGCACTGTTATTATCCTCATTTTACTGAAGGGAAAATGGAGACAAGGAGCATTAAGCAACTTGCCGGAGGGCACACAGCTGAACAGGGAGAGGGGCTGGGACACACTCCAGTGGAGCCACAGCCCAGCTCACATGCCTGTCACTGTCCAATACACAGAGCCACCATCCAGAGGCTAGTCCAGCGGAAGCTCTATACGATCTATGCAGCCAGACTCCAGTGACTGTATCTGGCATTTCATAAAAATTCCACTTTCCTTTCAGCTTGTCAAAGTCAACATGATATATACCCCAGTTGATTCCAAAAAATTATGAGCCACCTCATATGGTAGGGAAGTTCTACAGCTCAAAGGGCAAAGGCTGGAGAATACAGTCCAATGGCGAAAAAATGGAGTGGATTCATACGGAGCAGAAGAGAATTTCGACTCCGAAATAACTGTGCGGTATTCAGAGAGAGACAGTTTTACGTTAGGAGGATCAGACATTTTCTGAAAAACTTTGACCTGTTGCCACCCACCAGGAAGTTAAGTGAAAGTCCTGATGGGCTATTTTTACAACTTTTTATTTACACCCAGGATATTCTTCTTGGGGTCTTCAGGGAAGAGCATGGGATCCAAAAGTCAAATGGGCTGGGTTTGTTTCCTGGCTTGAGCATTCTAGAACCAGCTACACAACCTTGAGACAGTTCCTAAATGCTACCTGGCCTCAGCCTCCCCATCTAAAAAGTCGGGGATAATAGCTACCTCTGTCAGAGCGGTAGAATTTATGGGAGAACAAAGTGACTCCACCTGTGTATCGCTTGGAAAAAAAACACCTCAACACAATGTGTTGACTTTCCTTTTTTCCCCAGACAAGCAGTGGTCTAACCACATTTTCTTTTTCAACCCACTACTCTCTGGCTTTGCACGATCATGCCCTTAACCTCTCCAAAAATGCAAATGGGTGTTTTTGATATTAGGGAGTTGAGCTCCCCTGATGGGCATAGTAACTGATTCCAGATAGGACGATTCACTTTCTTACACCAAAGAGGAACCACACTGGCTCTATTCTCAGCCACTTGAATTTGTAACCGGAGTCACAGTTACAAGACAACCCACTGAACAAACTCCCGGTACACCTACCCAACCTCTTTCCCTTCCCTCACCTCTCTCCTAGGCTTTAATAAACCCTCCTTGCTTGGGGCATTTTCAGATCCCCTCCCCAGCCACCAACCTCCAGTCACATCCCAACATCTCAAGGAAACTATGGCAGCTGATCATCAGCAATACTCAGAGGAAATCTTCCTGGGTTCACAATCAGGAATTTGATTAATAGTGAAACATTGTTCAATGCATATACACAATGTGGAAATGCATACTAGATACAAAGGTGATGCTTGGCCCCGTCTCCCCTGCAAAAAAACATCAAACCAGAATCAGCATCCCTAAGACTCATGATCATAACTTCACTTTTAGCCATTGCCTGGAATAGGGGTGATTACTACATCAAAGCTATAAAATCCCTAATAAAATTATAGTCCACTTTTACTGGAATTTGACACAACATTGTAAAATGATTATAAATCAATAAAAAATGTTAACAAAAATTATAGTCCACTTTTTATTTATCCTTCGTCTTTAAGACTAATCTTGAAAATGCCAGTGTGATCATCATCCAATAAATCTAAACTCTGAGAGTTTGTAAAATAAACAAAACATAATAACATGACCTAGTTATTATTAATAGTATCATATTATGCCCTTCTGTCTCAAATAGTAATGCTCAAAAGAGTAAGCAAGCTATGATATTGTTTCTGGAAAATGTGACTTTAATTTTTCCCTCATGCTTGGTTTTGAGCTTCCAAGCCCTTTTTTTTTTTTTGAATCTTATCCTATAGATTCATTTTCACCTGTGGGAAATGATTTATGTCCATGGTATTCAATGCAGTTGTGTTTTGAAATATTAAAACTATTTACCCAAAGGGAACTAGTTAAATAAATTATGGTCCACCCATGCAAAGAGATTATATAGCCACTTAAAGAAAACAAGAACCATTCTATTAGTGAACTACAAAGACCTCTAAGACAAGCTGTTATATAAAAGAGCAAGGTGCCAAACAGCAATGGAATGTATACTGCCTTCTGGGTAAAACAGGGAAGAGATAAGAACACACCTATGAGTATGCGTACACCCACACAGGTGTGTTTGTCTCTACATTAAAAATTTCATCAGCGTAATCAGAGACCAATAACATTAGTTGAAATATCTGGGAACAGGAGAAATGGAAATTAGGCAAGTGGAAGATAGGTCTATGCAAGAGCTGACTTACTGAATACTTTTGAAATATTCTGCTTTAAGAGCCATATAAACGTATTCTCTACCCAAAAAATACATTAAATATCCATTGTTGGTCAAAATGACATTCCAG
Organism: Camelus bactrianus; assembly: GCF_048773025.1. NCBI lineage: Eukaryota > Metazoa > Chordata > Mammalia > Artiodactyla > Camelidae > Camelus > Camelus bactrianus. The sequence goes on along the minus strand of NC_133555.1, from coordinate 21,466,495 downwards.
TCCTTCGAGAGGAAAACAACACTGCCTAAAAAGGTTACATTTTATGACTGACCATCATTCTCCTTCCTCTTCTTTTTAATACCATACATGCCCCTTTAAACACACATACATGTTTAAATCAATAACTTACAGGAAAAAAACTCCTGGAGTGTTAAAAAAAAAAACAAAAAACACTGCACAAAAGTATTTTTAAAGACTGCCACAAAACCTTATTCCATAATTTTTATGATTATTATTAATCCCATTAAGGTGAACTGCAATCTCCCATAGATGACACTTGGCTAGTCCACAAAATATTTTTGCCTGGATGGCCCTGGATCCCCTCACGTGCCCAGGAGAGAGGCATCCTCACTGCTGCCGGACGCATGAGCTCACCTTCATAGGTGCCGACTTCTAGAAGAGTCCCGCTCTGCTCGAGGTCCAAGAACTCCTTCACAGTCAGAAAGTTATAGTCCACGCCAGGCACCTCTCCTTCTCTTGGAGATCGGGTTGTGCCTGCAGCAGGGAAGACAAAGGCACAAGAAGTCATCAGTCAACTGAAACAGGAAGCAGTCCATGCAGGGCTAATTAAAATAACCTGTTCAGTAAGCTGGTGTACCTAAGACGACAGAGCCACCGACTGAGATGGGGACCTGGCAAAAGGCAACTTCTTTCTACAGAACAGTATCCTCACTTCCAACCTCTAGTGCCCAGGGCCCCTCAAATATGAGAAAGAAAACAGAGTGCAGCTAGGGAACCCAGGGAGATTTTCATCCTTCAAAAAAAAAAAAAAAAAAAAAAATGCCCTGGACGCAAAGGGTAAATTGGATTTTACAGACAACATTCACAATCAGCAGCTTTTAGGACTCCAGTAAATACTAAAAAGTTATCCACCTTAAGCCCAGAGTCTAAGGGGTTTATATTTTTATCACAGGCCTCGAAATTCTTGTGTTCCTCAATACATCCGGCAACTTCCAGGGTAATAAGCCCTTTGAAGAAAATGACACCCACTGCATAAACACATCACTAGAGAAATTTGATTGCCCAAGATCTGTGGTTGGATATCTTCCAGGGATTAAAATGCTGCTGCTCTCCACGTAATTAGTATGTCTGGCAGAAAGAGGCCACCCGTACGGTTTTGGACGAGAGAAAAAGGACACTGCATTTGCTAGAAAATTCTCTCCCTGATTTCATCTAGTCATTCTCTCAAGGACTAATAAATATAACAATGCTTCTTATGAAATAACACAGAGCCTCAGAATATTTAAGTCACGTAGCTCAGGGGCTGGGCTGTCATTTCAGCCTGACCGCAACCAAAAGTGGGAAGGAATGTGGCTTACACACGAACTGAAGAAAGAAAATAAACCAAGAAGCAATTAAGTAGCATATGAACCTATGTTAGATGTTACAGGAGACTGAAAAAGAGCAAAACTCATGATTTCTGCTCCTACGTGCAGGTTAGGGGATAGACCAGCGGCACCCATTCTGCCAGGTCCCATTACCTCCGGTGCCTCCGGGTCACTGTTTTCCTATAAAATAAGCAGAATTTTTTCCATCTGCCTAGGAACTTAATAAGCAGGGATTTTCCCCTGGTCCTAGTCCTGATTTTCCCTAAAGCAATTCAATAACCAACTCTCTGTACTTGGTGGCTCCCCTGTTCGTGGCACAGCCCAGTCTCTGACCACGTGCCTACATGAGTTTCCAGGCACGTCCTGTGGAAATCCAGAGTTCTCGTAAGTCAGAAAACTCAACACTTGTTGCAGGTTTTACTCAGGCTAAAGGCATTTTTAAACAACCCCAATTTTTCTAATATGTGAAATCTGGGTGTTATAAAGAACAGTTGTATTACAAATGTTGGCTCATCATGGCCAGCGTGCTAGGACTTTGTGGTCAAGCAGCCCTCTCATAGTGTCCTGAAGTCAACTTCTGTACTGTTTCCTAATTGGCTCCCATTTCTGGCTCCCTGGCAGACAATGACAAGTCCCTTGAGATACTTCACAACGTTTAAGTTTCTGTCTCCAGTGTCAGGCACACAATGGGTACTCCAGAAGCACCAAGAGTACCATGTATGGTTGACGAGCAGGTATGTAGAATGGGAGTGATGACCTGGCTTCCCAGCTAGTGGTCCTGGGCATGTTCCTGAGCTTCTGCCATTTCTCAGTTTCCTCACCCGTGAAATAGGAATAATAATGCTACCTACACCATAGGTTTGTCTTGTGTGTCGAGTGAGATTAAATTTTAGAAGGCTTCTCAGTAATTGTTACCAGATATTATAGCTCATGCTATTAGCAGAATGAAACGTGTTGATTAAATATGATAGTTCAAATTATAATATATATACATAATTACATATGTTATTATGTTTCTCTTTTTTAAGAATTATTTTACTGAGGCCACAATACATGTCAGGCATCAATTTAGGCATTGGAGACCAAGCCAAAGCCCCTACCCTAATTAAAGTTTTATTTTTCTACAAAAGCCAGAAAACAAACATGTATATAAATACAGCATGTAATTTCAAGCGTTTGAAAGTGTCTTGGAGGAAGGAAGCACGGTGGAGAGTAACAGAGGTCCTACAGAGAGGTGATAAAACCTGGCTCAGGAAGTGTCACCTAAACTGAGAGCCATGCGAAGGTGATGTGAAAAGCATCCCAGGCTGGGGGAAAAGGCCGAGGGCTTTGAAGTCGGAACAGGTCTAGGATGCTGGGGGAAGGGCAGAAAATCCAGAGTAACTGTGTCGGAGCAACGGAAATGAGGTTAGAAATGCAAAGCAAGGGGCCAGATTATGCAGGCCACAGCAAACATTTCATGTTTCATTCGAAGGATGATGGGAAGTCACCAGAGGGATTTGAGCAGGGTAGTGCGATGATTTATTTTTAAAAGATCACTGCACTTTACAGAGGACAGCCTATGGGCAGAGTAGGAGGGGGACATGGGTAAGAATAGAAGCAAGAAGACTAGTTAGGTGGTTACCACAGCGTCCAGGTGAGAAAACATCTGGGCGCAGACAAGTAGAGGAGGACAGAGATGGTAAGACGCAGTCAAATCTGTTACAATTTGTGAACATTTACAATAGCTGTGAGATAGTCCACAAGAGACGCATTAAAAGTACATCAACTCATCAGGCCACGCTAGGTCTGAATTTTGAGGACACAACTTGCTGATGGAGTGGATGGAGTGTTTAAGAACAACAGAAGAGTAAGGACTGACATCTTATTTGACCTGGGCTGATGTGTTGTGCCATTAACATTGATCAAGACGACGGGGGAAATGGGTTTTAGGGAAAAGAAATTCAGAGTTCACTTCTGGACAGGTCAAGTTTGAGATGCCTACAAAACACCCAGCTGGAGAGAGCTGTGGACAGCGGACTGCGTTAAGTCTGAAGATCAGAGGAGTGGCTGGGCTCTCAACCGAGGAGTGATCAGTAAACCACTGGCATTTGCAGGGAAGAGACTGAAAGAGATAATTCAGGGACAAAGAGCGTAGAAAGAGCAGCCAGGAAGTTTGAGCTGAACACAGAACCTTTTAATTTTTAGAAACTGAGAAGAGGAGGAGGCTCCTCAGAGGAGACTAGGAGGCAGCAGTCAGCAAGGCGGGAGCAAATGAGGAGGGTGTGATGCCTTAAAGCCAAGTGAAAAAAGCTGTCCAGCCGGCTAGTTGGAAAACACAAACAGTCTACATCATACTGGGAAATTCCAGTGCAGGGCAAGAATAGAATCTCTTTGAAACTTGCTGTGAAAGAAATCTGTCCTGAATATGTTCTAGACGGGAATTCGAATACTCAGCCTCCAGAGCAAAAGTCCATTAGCTTAGTTTACCCCCCGCAGCCCCCTACGCCAACAAAACAACGAGGAGAAATAAGACCAAACAAAAGATTTGCTGCGTTTTTAAAGTCTTCTACACCAGAAAATACTGGGGTATTTTTTCCCCCTCCTGTAGCCATCTTCTCTTTGCCATTTTTCTCAACCACATTTTCAGAATCAATTTGTCAGATTATCTTTAAAGACAATGACAACCACTGGGTCTTCATTTCCTGAAAGGATGCCAAGTCATGAGGAGCTTCAAAAACGCTATGTTTTAGAGGGAAAAGGAAACTAACAGAGACCATTTTCCCCTGGAAATAAATAAGCTTAGAATGGCCTTTGAGCAGCAGGGGAAATGGGTGGGGGCGGGTAAGTCTCCACCCACAAAACCTTCAGGGTTTATAACCCAGACAAAACCTTTCCACTCCGCAGGCCAGCAGGAGGTGGACTCCCAGTTATCCTCTGAGCAACCCGCCCTGGGTCTTGGCCAACATGACCAGGCTCTATTCAGTGACGCAAAGGGAGAAAGGGCCTGGGAGGGGACCCCGCCCCCAGCTTTTCTTCCCGCAGAATGACAGGCTGCCTGCTGGACACACGCCTGGCAGATGGCATTTCAAAGGGTTTTCAGGAGCCATCTGGGGTGGGTACGATTATTACAAACCACGCTTCTAACAAAGCCAGAAGGGTTACTTCCTGGCAGAAGAGAAGTAAAACAAATTCTATCATCTTTTTCAGGGACAGCGTATTTCAAAAAAAAACAAAAAAAAACAAAAAACAAAAAAACACCAGGCTGACAAACTGGGTTTCTACAGCCTAACAACATCGTCTTATGCTTGTCTAGCTAGAAATCAGGCCAACAATATCTTAGAGTTATTAGCTTTAGACAAACAAACACAGTGCCCACCTCCTGGTCTGAAACAAACAAACAAACAAACAAAAAGAAATAGATTATTAAACACTAGGAAAAAAATAATAGTTTCCATTTATTGAATGCTTAGTTATATCTTAGGCCAGGTGTTAAACATTTAATCAATACGACTGTAGTCACTCTTCCTAAGACATCCCTAAGACATAGAAGGATTGCTATTACATTCATTTCATTGATGAGGAAACCGATCCTCAGAAAAGTAATTTTCTCAAGGTCACATGACAAGGAAGCTGGGCAGAGAGTTGTGATTTGAAAGTAGATAATCTGACTCGGGCACCCCTCATTGTAAACCATTGTTGTCCAAGCGATCTTTCTTCCATGATGGAAGTGTTCCTCAGCTGTGCATCGAACATGGTAGTCGCCAGACACAGCTGGTTATTACCTTTTTTTTATTACATACATTTCAGTTGTACAGCATCCTAGTTCAACATCTGTACACATGTGGTTATTGATATGTGGCTAATGTGCCAGAGGAACTGAAATTAAATTTTATCTAATTTTAATTACTTTAAGTTTAAAGAGCCACCCAGGGCTCGTGGCAACCGGACTGGCGAGCACAGCTCTAAGCCACGAGGGCATTTCCAATCCAACATTTGGTACAATGCCCCCCAAGCAGTTCCCAGTCTCCAAACAAAAACAAGAAACATAACAAACTGCAGACATCCTGTACTCACACAGGAAAACTATCCTTTTAAAAACTCTTATATGCTTTGAAAAATGATCTAGTCAAACTTTATATTTTGTACTAAAAGTTCTGTTTGGTTCATACTGGTCTAAAAAAAAAACCCCAAAACCTCAGATATTTGCAGCATCACTATAGCAAAAACAAAAACTCAAAACAAGACCAAAATAAAAGCTGCCCTCCAAAACAAACAAACAAACAAACAACCTGAGTGTCTATGAATATGGGAATCATCGAACAAAAAAGGATTTCCCTTAGGAAATTTTTTTTTCACTTTGTAAAGAATACTAGTTAGCTAGAGGTATATGCAGTTACCAGAAGGAATATCTATAATGTACATTTGAGTAATATAAAGTGCAAAAAAAAAATCACTGCATTTTATTGAAAAATAAAAAAGAATGCCTTATGGGGGCTGCATGTTCTGTGAGTGACTGAATAGTTAAATGGATGGTATAAAGCCTTCACAATGGTGACCTCAGGAGGGTGGGTTCAGAAATGGGAAGAGAAGAAACGACTGTTTCTTGAAATCCCTCTCATACTCTGAATTGCACCAATGTGTATGTAGTTGTTGTGGCATTTTATAAACTGAGTTAAGTAATTATTTAAAAAGTCTTGAAAGTCCTAATTTTTGGGCATCCTACTCAAACATCTTCAATATTAACTAGTCCTTGCAAAAACATGCCAAAGAATACAGGATCAAAAGGAATCAGAGACACAATAGGTCCCCAGGTTTTCCATCTCATAGAAAGCCCGCACCAATGTCCACAACCCTTGCCTTTAGCTATGAATAGGAACATACTACGAATAAAGAAAGTTAAGGACAAGGTGGCACTCTTTTTCTGCTTGATTTTGGTTTTTAAACCTCAAACCATTCATGACTTAAACAGAGTCCTTTTAAAGTGCTAAAATGTAACAAGATTTGCAACAGAGTAGTGAATACTATCAGCCTTATTTGGCATCAGGTCATTACAAATTGATTTGAGCTATGCCCTACTGAATGTCTCGATGTGAATTAGCAATGCCCTGAAAAGTTTGCCCCGTAAAGCTTGAGTGGCTGCTTGCTCCTTGAGCATCTTTTACGGTTCATAACTGTTCAGCGTACCTGGTGGCATGAGTGACCCTTGCTGAGGAAATCAGAAGATGACCTTCCTTATCATCAGACTCCACAAAGGATGACTACAGAAAGGAAACCGAATTCAGAACTCATTTGCTCTCTCTCCTTCTAGAAATCCTCCTGAAATATCCAGTTAAAGCAGAAAAAAAAAAAAAAAAAAAAAAAAAAAAAATCCTAGAGGTGAGACACGAATATGCTATTGCCTACTGCTAGGTGTTCGCAATACCATTAGATTTCGAGGCAAGCCATCACTCAGCACCTGTCCAACTGGTCTCAAGGTCAGATTGCTAATAGAGCAGTCACTACTGTACTTGGATTAACCTGTTAATTCTCAATGATAGCACCTCATGTTAAATTAGTCTGGGTCCCGCTTATCAAAATCTAACAAGACTTCAAAGAATTACAGTCCCTCTCAAATGTCTCTGTGTTAAGAAAAGAGCATCATTTTCTATAATAAAACAAGTGTTTGCACTGCTTGAAGTTGGTTAAATATCCAGGATAGCCTCATATTATTAATTCTTCAGTTGATGGAGATGGAGCAGAGTAGAATATATTGTTTCCCCGAATTCACACAGCACAATTTCTGCCATATCTCAGGACCACCATTACTATTTACTCACTATTTTCCCTACAAGTCAAAGTTATTTTAAAAACTTAAATACATTCATGGGAAAAGGAAATGCTTAACAACTGCATACTTATTAGAATGGATTAAAAAAAGAATCTTACAGTACCACGTGCTGGCAAAAATATGGAGCAACTGGAACTCCCATACATTGTTAGTAAGGGTGCAAAATGGTACTGCCACAGGGAAAAGAGTTCGGCAGTTTGTTAAAAAGTGAAACATAAATTTACTATATGACCCAATATTCACACTCCTGAATATCTAGCCTAGAGAAATTGAACCTACGTTCACACAAAAACCTGTAAGCAAATGTTTGTAGCAGTTGTAAGCATGATCAACCCAAAACAGGAAAACAACCCAAAGGTCCTTCAGTTGGTGAACGGATAAAGTGTGTGGTACCTCCCTACAATGGGCACCACTCAGCAGAAGCACAGATGAACACAACAACATGGATTAATCTCAACACTTCGGTAAGTCACACAAAAAGCCAGACTCCAAAGGCCACGCACTGTATGATTCCACTTCAATGATATTCTACAAAAGGCAAAAACCACAATAGGGGTGGAGAATAAACCAGCTGTTGCCAGATGTGCGGTTGGGGTTGACCACCACAGGACAGCCCAAGGGACTGGGGAAGGGGACAGGGTTGAGGAGGCAAAAGTGCTCTGCATCCTGATTGTGGTGGAGGCTGATTTCTCCAAACCGACAGAACTGTACACCAAAGAGGGAATTTCACGGCTTATAAAACTTTAGAAAAGGAAACATTTAGCATTACCTCCAATGAAGAATCAGTTTCACCCTGCCAGAAACAGTAACTAAAAATACACACCACCAAAATAACGTCATTTCATTTTATCTAGAGCCTGAGGCTCTGAGCCTGAGGCTTCCATTCTCTTATTACAAACGGAGATTAACAAATTTTAGAAAGTTATTGGAGACCTATTAGCACCAAATTTAGAATTTCTCCTTAACATACTTACAGGATTTTTTTCGGAAAATTATAAAGACAATCATCTGCTCAGTATTGGGTTAGATGTTCCAGTAGCACCTAGAGCACTGCCTAAAATCATCTCACATCGTCCCTGAAGTCGTTTTGGGAACCACTAGGACCCTAGGAAAACCCCAGGGCAGAGGTGAGGACTTTTGAGTTTTGAAGCTGGAAAAACACAGTTTTAAAGTCCAGCTCCACCACCTTATTCTCTAAAGAACTTCGGATGCTCAATCTCTCTAAGTCTTGGGTTTCTCACCTATAGTGAGGATGGAAAAAATAAAACCATAAAAATTAAAAATAATTACAATTTTTAAGTGGAATTACTAAAAATGTCTACACCGCCAGGCTTTGTGTGAGCACCAGATGAGACAAGGCATATGCCGCTCCCATCACAGCGTCCTGCAGGGAGCAAGCATCCCAAACAAACCAGGAGTAGATGCTCAGCTGACTTGGATTTGGCTAGCTTGGAACCTGGGATGTGAATTTCCATAACACTCTTGGAAGATATGCTCAAGGAGAAAAATCTCTCTGCATATGATTTAGATACACATTATTTTAAATTCCTGGAAGATACCATCACAGTCAAACCCGCATCATTTCTGGCCTTCAGTTGATGCAAAACTTCTTTACTCTGGCTAGGAGTTTGCCTGCCTATTTACTATGTTAATCCTGTTTCATTTCAACCTAAAAAACAGAAGGAATGTATGTCCTACAACTAAGTGATGTTTATGTTTTTACTCTGTCAGGATAAGTCCTGACTCCTGGGCTCCGATTCATGAATAATCTTGTCCTCTTTTCACCAGCCCAGAAATACAAATCGCACAGCCTGTGCATTGCAAACATTTTTCTGTGAGTAAATGCTTTTTTTCTAGGGAGCCTGACCAACCACAAGGATTTAAATCCCCTTACTCCCAAAACAGAGATTTAGAAACAGTATCTCTACAAATGCTGACCACAGCCTTACGTGTTTAATAGACTCAAAACACTAGTGAGTTTTCTATGGTGCCGTAGCCACGGCATTAGGCACCCAAGTAGGGAGCCACTTAAATGTGTATTGCATGCTTCCTCCTGGATAAAAAGCACTTGCTTTTACCAAAGCTTTTGTTTCACCAATCCTGCCAGTGAACAGGAGGTGTGCACAGAGAACAGAAGATCTTTCCTTCTAAGAGAATGTGCTTATGTTTAAAACGAGTCCACCCAGCTCCCCGCTTGTGTCCTTTCAAATCCACCAAACAGACAAACAAAAACAACCCTATGGAGTAGCTGCTATTATCATCCCCACTTCACAGATAAGAAAACATGCAAAGAGATTAGGTGGCTTGCCAAAAATTAAGCAGCTGGTGAAGTGACAGAGCCAGGATTTGAACCTGAGGTTTTACTGCCAGGGCAGAGAAAGCCCCTGTATACAAAGACACTGGGGACAGGAACACATTGGTGGGAGGAGGGGGGACAGCTGAGTCTTCACACGTCTTCATCACCTGCCCTCATCAAAGAAAGGAAAGGGCGCTGATGGAGCTGAGAGCCCGGGGTGGGGGGACAGCCCTCCCCACGACTTCCTTAATGCCAAACTGAACTCCCAGGATCCATGTCTTACTATCTCTTAATCAGAATAATGCGGCGAATTAGGCCAGAATTCATTGAATAGGAACGTCAAGTAGGAACTTGAATATGCATATTAACCCCTCTTCCTCTTTGATGTGGGGGAGGAAGCTTTGGCAAGGAAATTCTGCATTCATTAAAAACAGGAAAGTGAAAATCCGCAAGCTGTCATTGATTCATTTCAAACCTTCAGCATTCAGGCAATAAAGGATAAGAATCTCCACCCCTGGATACACACTTACCAAAAATCAACTTTTGAGGATTATCTTGAGGCATTTTTGTTCAGAAAGGAATTCCGAAAATCAGTAATGCCCAAGTCTAGTCCTAAAGGCTGTCCGTGATAAAAGAGGATTAGATGAGACAGACTTTCTCCATTATGACAGGTAATATTTTTTACTTTCTCTGAATGTATGACAGCAACCGTTTATATAAAATGAAATGAACGAACTCCAACGATTTCAACCAGATAATTTCAAAGGCCTGTGAAAGAAAATGATTATTTTGGTGAAAAGCTATAATTAATTAAGAATATCAACTTTCCACAAATTAAGTGACTTTGCAAGCCCAATGCTGAATGCTTCTAATCTCTGGCAGGTATCTTTCTTTAGTTAAAAAAAGTAAAAAAATAAAAAACATAATCAGGAGTGACTGCCAATGGGTAGATGGTTTCTTTTTGGGGTAAAGAGAATATTCTAAAATTAGACAGTTGCAAATGTTGCAGTTCTAAGAATATAATAAAAATGCTGAATGGTACTACTTGAAAGAATGAATTTTATGGAGTGTACAGTGTCTATCAATAAAGCAGTTAAAATACTATTACGCTACAAAGATGCAGAGATAAACAGAGTAGTCTCTGTCCTCAATGATGTTACAATTCAGTAGAGGAGTTGTTCCATTTCTGTGAATTACACGTGCCTGGTGTACTTGGCTCCTCAAGAATCAGCTGTTTCCAAAAGTCCTCCCAATATATGAATCAACTGCCAGCCTGAGATCAGAAATTACTGACCATGTTAGGATTAGAGACAGATGGGAAAGGGAGGAATTCTAAGAAATAAATTACTGGCTTTCTGTTTGAGGGACGTACTTCCTGCTTGAGAGGAAGTATAGAAAAACTCAAGTATTAATGTGCATAGTAGCACCCAAGTTTAATAAGAGATTACAATTGTTTAAGAAAAAAAAATTACTGACCATGTTATTTTATTTTCCTAAAAATTGCAGGCATTTGGAGTTCTCCCAGAATGGTCATATAGAGAAACTGTTACAAAATCTAAAATCAGACTTGGGGATTCCAGTTCTGATATTTACAAACTGTGCAGTCGTAGCCAAGTTAAACATTTTGGGTCTCAGTTTTCTCATCTCTATAATGGGAATACTAACACCTGCCTCATAAGATTGTGTAAGGATTCTATAAGACAATACATATAACACACTAGGTCTCATTGTAATGTGCATTAGATGAACACTGGCCGTAACAACAAAAGCACTGTTACCATCATCACCACAACATCCGCCTCTTTCTTTCACAACTATCTCCCTTTAAAAGTAAAGAACCTCACTACTGATGCCTTATTATACTGCTACCACGGAATAGCTTTACTATACATAATGCTTAGTTCATTTCTCCCAAGAGGAGCACTATTTTCCACAAAATTTTCTATCCTTAATTATTTTTCAAAGCCACTCACATGAATACATACACCCCCAACCACAACTCTTTGCATTGTCTTTTGATAAGAAATCACAAAGTCAACACATTCCGTGAATACCATGATTTTAGTTACTCATTTGTCATTAAGCACTACTATCTATCTATAGGAAAATGCCTATTTAGTGGAATACAGTGTCTGAATTTGAGGACCTCGAGTCCCCTAATTCCATGTTACCATGTTACTCTCCATATGACTAACTCCTTCTGATTGAAAGGATATATTTACTTACTGAGCAAACACTACATGCCTCGATACACATAGAGAGAAGTCAATTTACATCTAGTACCAAGGCACAGAGCAGCTTTGAGAGCAATTCAAGATGGATGTAAGAAAAAAGGAGTTTCTGCTGATTTAATAAATACATTGGTCCTCACATGACCTAGGCATGATAATTCATAAAGCCTTCTTAAGTGTATAGGCAAATTGTCATCACCATGTAAATTCTACTTTGGCTCCCATCAAGTATGTACACTGTTATGTCAAAGTAAACAAGAGGGAACACTGTGGAAAACAGTCTTTGATATGCTAAAAGAATGAAGGGGAGTTGGGTACAACATGAAGCTTATACCAAAGAGATGCACGCTACTGTATTATTTATGTGTTTCCTTACTGAAACACACAAGAGTACAGCCTTTATAGTCTAATAGAAAACAGAGTACAAACAGTAAAATTTCTCAGATTATGTTTCAGGACAGTGCTGAAGGCTTACTGAGCAAAAAAGCCTAAAAACGGATGTTTTCTGTTTTTTAACATGTACTGCCTCTCCGCCTTTCTTATTTTCCTTAATATCAGCATTGACCTTGAAAAGGCTTCACTGGCACCAAAAGCTAATGTTCAGAAAGTATCTGAGGAGCAAAGTGTGAGAAACGTGAGTGTGTGAACATCACTTAAGGGAGGGGACCCAGGCAGCTGAGATTCTGCAATTGTTCATAAGCCATTTAGGCTTTTCCCCCATCAATGATGACGTTGGCAGATTCCCAGAAAACTGAATTACTGCCTTGATTCCCCCCACCCTAAGACCATCCATTACCTTATCTAATGCTTGCCAATTATCTCTCTAACTACAAGTCACAATCAAAAAAAAAAAAAAAAAAAAAAAAAAAAGAACTGGGAGCAACTGCAAAATGGTCTAGACCCAGCTGATTAACTGTTATTGCCCTCACTTTGATTAGTTCATTTCTCAACGAGCAATTACACCCTCACATTCTGTCATACTTGTTACAACTCTGGTTCACTTTATGATAGAGACCACACTTCCCAGATAGATGAGTCATATAAATTATTATTTTTCACCCTGACTGTTAAGCCAAATGAGGTAGCTTTTAGAGGTGAAATTAAACAGAAATTATTAATGCTCCTAAACATGTGCTAGGGAAAGGCAGACAGGGATGAACAGAAAGAAACCTGTGCTGATGTGATAAACCAAAAATCTGGTCTTCACCCTCACTGACTTTTAAAGGAATTATTTCATTAGAATATCATTTGAGGTATCAAAGGCATTATTAGAAAATGAGCAGCCAGTTTTGAAAAAGTAAAACCAAGTAGAAATGTGTATTATTATAAGTTACTTATTACATCAAAACTATAAGTTATTCTCTGGCTTCTAACAGAAATTGGCCCTTTTCAAATAAACCTTATTTCAGAGATGCCAGGTGAGTCAAGCACGCTTTTTGTGGGAACGGCCATCTCATTTTAAGCCTGCAGGTTTCTCCGTAACCCAAGTATGCAAATTATGCCCTTGTCATCTATGCAACCTAGACCCAGTGTGAGTCCAGATAAAATCAGATCAAGGATCAAATCAATGATTCTTTATTAGAGACAGAAATTTTAAAATTGATTCATTAAAAGGTAATGACATCTTAGTTGTGACATATGAATAATCTATTCTTAGGGGGAAAAAAATCGAGTGATTTTGTTTGGTTTGGTGTGGTTGTATTTCACACATATTAATTAAATGTCGTATCACACAGCGCTCATTGGTCCTCACTCTTGGGTTTCATCTAATTAATCATCCTTGTCAACAGCGCCTGCTGACCAAGGGCAAGGAGAGGGGAGAGGCGATCTTTATCAATTTGGCAGCGCGGCCAAGGCTGCCATGAGCTTCCTGTCAGCAGGTGAAGACGTGCTGATGTGTTAGATGATCCCGGAGCTCTTAAAAGGAGTTTTCACCAGATACCTGCCTCCTAACCTATTTACCCAGCAGTTACACTCTCATCTTCTCCGAAACCCACATTTTTGCCTAGAGGGAGCAAAGAGTAAATGTCTTTAATAAATCCAGAGGCTCCCATCATGGCCTTCCACAGGCTTGGCTTCTCAAAACAAAACCGAAAATAAAAAAGGAAAAGGGTATTTGATGGAGCCAGCTAGGAAATCCAGAAAGCTGCTTCTACTCTCAACATGTAACACCTGTAACATCTGAAAGGAGTCATCAGAGATGAAGGCTATTCGTTTTTCAAGTCAGCGATTTCACAAAATTCTGTACGAGGATAGTTTTGTTCTACATGCGTGAAACAGGAAATGAGACATTTAAGAGGGAAGAATGCTTTTCTAAACCTTTACATGAACCCCAGCTAATGTCAATTAATGACATTTAGACCAGAACAAACACAAAGTATGAAACTCACAAAATAGGGCCCAATCAAATTTGGGGTAGCAGTGGCTAATTTAAAAATCAATGACCTTTCGTCTCTTATTTCTCTCTTCAGATACAAAAAGTACGTGTTCTAGAAAACTTAGAACCCATCAAAAAAGAGCACAAAGAAGACAAGCATCCTTACCATCCAGGGAGGAACACTATCAATAGTTAAGGGCCTGAAGTCCCCAGTCACCACTCCAGGCCCAGGGATGAAGCCCTCGAGTCTGCAGGTAAATTCTCAGCCACCAGCATCGTCATGAACCACTGCAGCTCCATCACTATCAACCCTCCACCACCGTGGGCCACATATGACCCAGAGGAGCTGCTGCTGCTTTTCACAACCATATTCGGACACCTGCCCCCCCAAATGCTTCAATTACACAAACACTAACACAGAGTGAGGACACATCACAAAGTTTGTTGGAGGAAGTCGTACTGGCTGATGCACAAGACAGAAATCTTCCCATGGAGTCGAGGGATTGGAACCATAAACATCCCAAAATTTATCAGAAGCAATTTCTTGCCCCAAGCTTCAAGCCCTGGGCCATTAAATAAATTTGACTGCGGGTAGGATTAATAGTAAAGACGAGGAGGAGGAAAAGCAGCAGCAGCAGTCATAGCAGATGGTGAATTAATCATACAGGTCTTCCATGGTCACCACCACAAGCACGTATTTATTAAGCACTTACTGTATGTCGGCACTTACTATATGCACAGAAGCACATTCTTTTCCCCCTGAAACTTCATCATAACCATGAACACAGGACTAATATTCTCACTTCTCAAATTGGGAAACGGGGCATTGGAAAGGACATATTACTTGCCTAAGACCACCCCACAGTTAAAGAAGGGGCTGAACTGGGATTAAAATTCAGGATTTCCTGACTGCAGAACCTAAACTCTAAGGTCTGACACCACGTACCTTCATGTCTCACTCTGTGGCAGCTGTGTTGGTCTCCTTGTTCCTAGAACACTCCAGGCAGGATCCTGCCTCAGGGCCTTTGCACTTGCTATAGATAACTCACCTCTACCAGGCTCTTGCCCCAAGTGGCCACTCTTTCTCCAGATAACCTCAGGACTGCTACCAAACCTCCTTCAAGTACTTGTTCAAATGTCACTACGATAGATTGCCATGTATTGATTTGTGTCCTCCGAAATCCACATGTTGAAACCCTCACCTCCAACGTGATGGTATTTGGAGGTGGGGCCTTTGGGAGGTAAATAAGTTTAGATGGGGCCCTCGTGATGGGATTACTGCCCAAATAAGAAGAGACACCAGAGAGAGCTTTCACCCAAGCTCGCTCTCACTTTCCATCTGTTAAGTGAGGACACAGTGAGAAGTCAGCCATCTGCAAGCCAGGAAGGTTCACCAGAAGCCAACCACACTGGCACCACAACTTGAATTTCCACCCCCTAGATTGTGAGAAAATACATTTCTGATGTTTAAGACACCGTTTATGGTATTTTACTCTGGCAGCCGGAACAGACAAGTCATCTTCTCCGTGAGGAGTTCCCTAATTTTAAATGGCCCTATTTTAAACTGCAAACTCCTTCTCCTCCTCCCTCTAGCCCTGGGCTACCTATGCTGCTTTACCTTCCTTCACAGCACACAGTACCATCTGCGCTGGGTATTAAAGTCGTCTCTCAGCCCCAAATCCACCCTTCCATACTCTGCACCGTGATGCTGGGTAGGAGTTGGCAAACTGCGTCTCCCCGCATTCTTGTGCAACAGAGGCCAGCTGAGGCAGAATGGGAGGCCGGAGGAGTGGAGAAGGGATTTGCTTCTTCTCATTTATTTGCTGTTCCTGTCACTGTGCCCCCAGCAGAGGCCCTTCACCTGGCAGTAGCACTTGGTTCCAAGGCCACAGCTTCCCCAGGAGCAGCCTCATCCCATCTGAGAGGTGCCTGTACCCCAGGGGTGGTGCTGCCTCCTCAGAGGTTTGAGCTCTCGGCCACGGGGCCCCTGCCCTGAACAACCCCACCCTCTTGATTTGGATCCTCCTTCCCTGAGAGCCTAAGCTGATTCATGATGTTATTTTTTAATCTCGGTGTAACTCAGAGCTCCCCTTTGCCTTTTTACACCTCCCACCCCAACTCCCTATATTACTACAGATTCCCTCTGTTGAAATCCCTAGTGCTGGCTTTGCTTTCCTGACTGCCCGCCAATATATTTTAATCTTAGAATATAAACGACATCTAGGAAATATCTTCTCCCCATGGAAGGTAAGCTCCGTGAGAAGAGGTGGTTCTGTCTGTCTGGTCAGTCCTGAATCCCCAGCTCCTGGAAGAGCACCCGGCACACGGGAGGTGCTGAGCAAACATCAGTTGGATGAACGTTTCCTTCTTGTTAGGAGCTTCAAAGCAACCTTAAGTCACTGCCTACGTTTCAGCCTACAGACCCCCTTGTACCTGAAGCCTCCCCTGACTCAATCTAAGAAGGTACAGAGAAAGGTACATTGGGACTGGGGTCATGTCACAAGAAAATATCCCCCATGAATGTTTCCAAAAAGAAAAGGTAGGAGAAGATGGGAATTCGTAGTGATCACATTGTGGAACTCTTCAAGAAGATCTGGAATCCCAAATGGCTGTTGTTAAACTAGATTTGATCCCACAGCATTGTGAGATCTGAAATTACATTCATAAATTAAAATACTTCATACACATCAATACCATGAAAAATTTAAATCATCGTTGAAATCAAGTTCCTTTGTGCATTCAACAAATATTTATGCAACAGCTACTATGTGCCAGGTATTTTTCAAGGTACTGGGATACAGCAAAAAAAAAAACAAGCCAAAGTCTTGGTCCTCATGGAGTTTAAATTTTAATGGGTGGAGATACACAACAAATAAATTAATACATATGTCATGTGACCCTCAATGTAAGGAAGAAAAAGTAGAACAAGAGGGATGGGAAAATCTGGGTGGTGAAGCTGGAATTACAATTTTCTCTGGTCAGGGGATGCCTCACTGAGAAGCTAAAACATGCACAGAGGTCTAAAGGAAGCAAGGACGGGAGTGAGACAGAAAACCCAGAAGAGCATTCTAGGCACACAGCATGTAACACCAAAAGCAAATGCCCTGAGGCAGGAATGTGCTTGGTGTCTGAATTAGAGGATGGAGCAGAGACAGTCAAACATTGGAGCAGAAAGATGATGAAGACCTGATAAGACAGGGAGATGTGGGCCACCATAAGGACTTTGGTTCTTACTCCAAGTAAGATGGGAAACTATTAGAGGGTTTTCACCAAAGGAAAGTTGTGAGACTTTACAGATTGTGATTTTAAATAGGTCGCTCTGTCTACAGGGTTGAGAATGAACTCGATGATGGATTAGAATGGAAAAAGGAACAACACTTAAGAGGATAGTATACTAATTTAAGTAATAGATTCTGAGAAGGTAAAAGAGCTACTAGTCCCACCCATTAAAACACGGAGTCTAGTTCTCCTTCCCTTGACTTTGAATCTGCTTACCAACCTGCTTGATCAAGAGAATACAGAGAAAGTGATGCTATCTTATCCCCAAGGCTAGTCAGAAGAATTCTTACAGCTTCTGATAGGTCTCTTAGATTTGCTGATTTGCTCTTTGAACAGAACAGCCATGCTAGGAGGGAGCTGGAGAGACCCACGGAGAGGAAGTGCAGTCCCCACCCAGCAGTCCCGGCTGAGAGCCCAGCTAACAGCTAGCACAACTGCACCTATAAGAAGTAAACACTCCAGCTCCACTTAAACCACCCAGCCCACTCTTAGTAGAACAGACACAAGGCACCCCACCAAGCCCTGGCTTAATTGCAGATTCATTAACAAAATAAATGCTTGAAATATTTTTAAGCCACTAAATTTTGCAGTGGTTTGTGATACAGCAATGGATAACCAAAACAGAACTCAACGGGGATTCAATCAGCCATAAAGGAAAAAAATATGTTCCTACGTACTTGTTGGGGAGACATTACATTAACATGGTTAAGAACCTGAGCTCTAGAGTCAGCAAGATTTGTATTTGAACTCAGCAATGCCACTTAACAAGTGACCCTAGGCAAATTAACTGATTCTTCTGAACTTTAGCTTCCCCACCTGTAAATGAGATTAATAATAGGGCCTGGTTCCTTGAGATATTGTTTGGTTATACTGAGATAATGTACATAAAATACTTTGCTGGTGCCTGGCATATAATGAGTAATCTTAAAAAAAAAAAAAAAGTAAGCTAGCAAAAGGATTGATTTTTCCCCTTTTTAAAAATGGCATTATACCACTGAACATTTCCAAAATGGAAACTTCTGTGGCACGACTCTCTGATTTGCATTACATTAAGAGCTGAAATGCAAAAGGAATTAGTCCCAGAGGGATCTGCAGCCACAGCTGACTACCCAACTTCTGAGCATGAACAGTGTTTATTATTAAGACATCTCATTATTATCTGCCAAACTTCCATTCAGAAGCCTCTTGTGGCTGGTGAAGCATGGTGGTAATGGAAGGAGCTAACTGAATACTACCAGTTCTCAGCATAATACCTTTCCTCAAATTTAAGACCACCAGATCTATTTGGGCAAAGACTTTAGCCAACTCAGTGGAGAGAAAACCATGATGACACCAAGTTATAAGACTCCAAAAGTTCATAAAAGGAAGAGTATGATTTTACCACTGCATCCAGATTCTTGCTGCTGATAATTAGTGTGAACTCCATTATAAAACCCAAAACATACAACATAACATCTACCACAGAGAGTGGAAGAGACTTCAAACAGAAGCATCACTTTACCACTTCATTAACCTGGGCCTGATAACAGATCACTGCTTGAGATGCTTACACCCTATTTCCACTTTATTACAGAGATAACATTGAATAGAGAGCTGATTTTAGCAGTCAAAGTCTTTCAGTGGCATTTAGCCAGAAGCAATAAAACTCTGACCTAAGAACTATACCAAAACAGAAGAACCGACTGCCATATCTCTCTAACTTAAACAACCAGCCTTGGACATACATCGCTGGAAGAACGTTAGAAAGGAACGTTGCTTAAAAGCCCCCGATTTAGGAGCAAGTAAAACAGATGTTTAGAACTGGCTTAATAAATATTTAAATATGTATGCTGACACATCATTAGTTTGTAAAATATAGATTTTAGAAAATATTGACTTGAGGCTTGAACTACTAACTGAGTAAATACAAAGAACAATGAATATTCATGACCCATGAAAATTCACAGTTTTAATGTAAATACACATACCTGAGTTCCTGAGTGATTTAGCTTCCTATTTCGTGGTTGTTAGATTATGATAAATATTGTACCTCTTACCATATGTTAAAGAGTAATTTAAGGCACCAGAGCTCTATGAAGAGTCAAGTTATCATTTTAAACTGCAAAATGGTGAAATGCGTTAGAAAGTCATTACAGACGAACAGTCATAAAACTCATTTTTACAAAGAAGCCACTACTTATCTTCTAAGGCATAAACCAGTTTTGTCATTTAAAAAAAAATTGCAATGGCTATTAATCTTATTGCTTAGTTCAGTAGGATTTAACATATCTGGGATGTGTTCCTCTACCTTTTCCATTGTTCCTCTTTATAGCTGGATAAGCTTAAGGTAGCAGTGGGTTCCTGATCTCCTTTACAGCTATAGAGAGGCAGCAATCAAGAGAACCTACAACCACAGGGGGTAGGATATAGCTCAGTGGTAGAGCGCATGCTTAGCATGCATGAGGTCCTGGGTTCAATCCCCAGTACCTCCTCTAAGAATAAATAAATACTAAATAAACCTAATTACCTCTGCCCCCAACAGCAAAAAAATAAATAAACTTAAATAAATAAATAAATCTAATTATCCCCCAAACAAATAAATGAAAAAATAATGTAAAAAAATTTTTTTAAAAAGAGAAAACATACTGTCACAGAGGAAGAAAAAACCCAGAGTTTCATTCCTCCTTCACTCTTATCATGTTCTTCATTAACAGAACAATGCTTTCTCCCACAGCGTGGCCTGTAAATGTTAACAGATTTTCGGCAATGAAGAGGTGTAAGTCAAATGATTTTGGAAAGTACTGGGTTTAATCCAATTTAACAGAATTCTTCACTGCAAGACTTCTTCAAAATTTTTAATATGCTGGTTGAGAGTTCCCTCCCAAGGATACACTATGCTAAGTTTACCCAAATCTTTCCTTATTGGGTATTGCACAGGACTACTGCTCCTTGGTGCACACTTTGGGAAACACCAACATAGGGTGGCAATGTTTGAGAATCACTTTCCCTACTCAAATAGGCAGCTTCCTCAAGGTTTTAGAGGAACTCAGTATCGAGAAATGACCCCTGTTCTCTCCCACCTCCCCCTCGACATAAAGCTAAGTTTTAGATGAAACCTCCCAATGATTTATGAGATAGGGCAAACCTTCTATACCCTCTAGACCCAGGATACAACAACAGTATATTCAAATCTAATTACATTATTCACTTTGTTTGAAGTCCTCCAATGGCTTCCCAAAGTCTACAAAATAAAACTCAATTTTTGTAGAGTTCTTGGAAGTTGATCTGTGACCTGCCCGTGTGCTTTCTTCCCTGGTCCTGTCTGTCAGCACTCAGCATCTCTGTTTTGGTCCTCCTGGCTCCCCAAAACCCCCTCCCAAGTAAATGCTCCAAAGGCAGAGCAGTCTCGACTGATTTCTGAATGTGGCACCTGCCGTGACGGTGTATACTTGGAGACCTTAGGCCTGTTGTTTCTCTGTCACAAAACACTTACGCCACCAATTCCTGCTGGACTCCCATATGTTCTTCTGGCTTAAGACTCAGCTTAGACATCACTTCTTCCAGGGAACCTTAGCTGATACACAAAGCCTGGGCTGGGTATCATTACGGTGGCTTCTCAAGGCATCTGGTCCCTCCCCACACCACAGGACTTACCACTCTCCGGGGAAAGGACCTGTTTATTTGTTCCTCAATGAGCATGTCCGTTCCCAGAGCGCTAATGATGGGATCTGGGCACATGCATCACATCTTGTAAAGGGTCTTTTACACAACAAGCAACAAAGCACAGGTAGTTGCCCAGAATGTATGACAGTCCATGAGAGTCATAAAATTGTTGTTGAACCGCTGTATTCCTGCCATTTGATCTCAGGCATAGAAAACTCTACTTAAAATGCGAAGATTGTTTAATGAGACAATGCTCTATTCTACACACTACGAAGGTCCAAGAGAGGGTTAGAGGGCAATCACTATAAACATCAGTTGATGTGGGCCAACTTAAAGAGTGAAGTCAGAAAAAAAAAAGGGGGGGGGGAGGAAAAAGAAAAACCACAAGAGAGAAAAGCAGCGAAAACAGTGCTCTTGTTTCTCCATTGAAATGAACTTCTGTCCTAGAGTAACCAGGAGATGAAAGGCTGCTCTCTCATTGGTCCCCTGCTCCATGTGCATCTCAAAGCAAGCATCCTGCCCACATCCTAACTTTACAAATTAAGAGAATTTCAAGGGAAATCTTGACCTTGAGCCATTTTGTTTGCCTTGCGTGCCTGAAAATAGACTTGTTTGTAAGTTAAAACTCTACTACATAAGCAATCTTCTTTCAGGACTAGCAAAAACTGGAAGTAGTGGCTGGAACTTATACGCAAAGACAGATTAGCACTGGGGCAAAAATACCCCTTTCATAATTGTGTGTCATTCAAACAAGCTTGAGTATTTCCAGAGCGCACATCCTGGGAGATCTCACCACGGAAGAGTCAATGATGCATTCCTGACACCAACAGAAATTCACATGTAAAGAACACAAAGAACATAGCCCTCACGCTACTCCAGTGGCTGTTAAAGAAGAACATGATCAATGAAATGCTGAGAAAGGAAAGAAGGAAGGGAAGGCAAAGAGGAGAGAAGGAAAGGAAAAGGGGAAGAGAAAGAATGAGGGAAAAAAAGTAAAGAGGGAGAGAAAGAAAAAAGGAAAGTTGGCTTTGGTTTTGAGGGTGGTTCTTTAACTCCACAGCAATCTGTTACAACTAAAATTGTAGTCTATACAAATGAAAATAGATACTACTCAATGGAAACATTCTGACATGTTCTATCTGGAAACAATGGAATCTCTCATAGACAAAGTGCCACCATAAAGCAGAAGAGCTCCTTTCTCATCAATGGCTCATAGAATTGTTCTGAGACTTCTGAGATAACAGAACATTTTCCATACACAGGGCTTGGCACTTCACAGGATTTAATGAATCCTCTAGTTCTATAACTCTGCTCTTGTCTATAGAAAACGGATTGGCATGTAGCTGTTTTTTGTCCAGTTGTTAGAGCAAATGCTGAGGTGTTTCAAGGCATCATTCACTTTCACTGTAGATCATGCTACAACACAGTGGGATCAGGTAAAACAGGGATATAGAAAAACTGGGTAAATGCAGCCCACTTCACAAAGTGTCCACACATCCTGCTCCCCTGGCCTGCTGGTGAGTTTGAAGACAAGTGAGCAATAACCAAGTGTGTGGTTCTTACTATAGACACAAAATGAGCCAAACAACATATCACACCAGGTGGATATCTGATCATTCAGGTCATGCAGAATTCCTGCAGCCACTCACATTCTAACTCTCTCAGCTCCATGGGGCTGTCTCTGGAGGTCGTAGCTCATCTGCAAGGTTTTGGCTGGGATCCAGAAAAAATGTAATAGGAAAACTGGCAAAGCTCCCAGCACAGCCCATTAATAATCTGCAAACTGTGCCCTTCAGATCAAGCACTCAAGACCACAGGGCTTGGATGTGCAGCCTCACATATGTCTTCCAGAAACAATTACTTTAAAATAAAGGTTCATTTGCACTGTTGCTGGAAAAGATTCTCTGCTCCCCTCTGCTCCACCTCCCTCAGCCATAATTTTAAACACCTATTTGCAGCTACATTTCTAGACTCAAATTTTAAACATTCTCATCTCCCTACAGTGAGTCTGTGGTCTCTTTCCAGCTCTAATGTCAAAGCTGCCTCATTTGTGGATAATGTTCCTGGGAAAATTCCAACGTGTGCTGAACAGAACACCTTCCTCAAATCGGCAGCTCTGACTGATACCCCTACATAAACTCACGATACCCAAAGATTTAGTTTTCCATAAAGGATCAGCGGTAATCTGAGAACTATAAAGACTAAGTTTAGTATTCTAAGTTTTCAAGTTCACTAAAGTAGCTTAGAGGAAGGTGAAATAAAATGACATCTTAAGACATGTACAAATGCCTGGAATAAGTTTATATGCTCCACTGTATTATCTTTTGAGATCACTATCATGGAAGTTTTCCAATCACAGATACAAAGAACCTCTAGTTTGTGAAAATTTATGAAAAAGTAAAAGGTGCCTGATTCTTAACATCTTCAGATTCAGTGATGAGAATCCATTTCTTTCCTTTTTAATTGAAGTACAGTTGATTTACAGTATGATGTTAGTTTCAGGTGTATAACATAGTGATTCAGTATTTTTGCAGATTATACTCCATTATAGGCTGTTACAAGATAATAGGTATAATTCTCTGTGCTATACAGTATATCCTTCTTGCTTTATATGCAGTAGATTGTATCTGTTAATCCCATATCCCTAATATCCCTAATTTGTCCCCCCTCCACCTTCTCCGCTTTGGTAACCACAAGTTTCTTTTCTATTGTCTGTAAGTCTGTTTCTGTTTTGTATATGCATTCATTTGTATTATTTTTTAGATTCCACATGTAAGTGATGCTATTCGTCATCTGTCTTTCTCTGTCTCACTTCTCTCACTAAGCATTATATTTCTCTAGGTCCATCCAAGTTGCTGAAAATGGCATATTTCATTCTTTTTTATGGCTGAGTAATACTCTGTTTTGTATACATGTATTTATTACAGTTCTTAAGCCAATCGTCTGTTGACAGACACTTGGGTTGGTTTCAAGCCTCTATTATAAATAGTGCTGCTATGAACATCAGGGTACATGTATCTTTTTCTATTAGTGTTTTCGTTTTTTCCAGATATATACCCAGGACTGGAACTGCTGGATCATATGATGGTTCTATTTTTAGTTTTTCTGAGGAACCTCCATTCTGTTCTTCATAGTGGCTGCACCAATTTACATTTCCCCCAGGAGTGTATGAGGGTATCCCTTTCTCCACATCCTCTCCAACAATTGTTATTTGTAGACTTCTTTGATGACAATGAGAGAATCCAATTCTTCATTCTACAAATATGTACAGGGCACCTACGATGTTTAGTCACCTTGCCTGGTATAAGGGATGCAAACAGTCTCCTGTCCTTACAATGGCCACTCCTACAGGAACCTCAGTGACTTCACCAAAACACAGCCATAGGGAGATGACAGTTTGTAGAATATGTGATTAGAAGAAGGTTTCCTGATCTTTGCGAGAGCAACAAAGAATCTTTTGCTGCATATAATTACTTTTTAAAGACTTAATCTTGTATTCTCCATTTTCATCATAATTTACATTATCCTAATTAATTTGACCTTCAAGTTAGTAGTATCTATTATGCTTCACTCCAAAGACAGGATGAGATATTTGTTTCTTTTTTTTTTCTGTCCTCCTGAGGCTCAGTTCACCGTGAAGGTGTTGTTGACACCACCGCCACATTATGCCAAAAGGGCTGCACAAATTAAGGTAACTTGGGAGGTTATTGCCTGTAAAACAAATGGGGCATCACTGAAATGGCTACTTTTTGCTTATCTATCATCTGAAACTTAACAAAGTCAGGGAGATGGGTCCCACGAGCATACCCCTGGTAAAAGCTCCAGCTCTCACTAGCAACGTATGTCATGCAGTAATTACGCTACCAAGCTGTCCAGAATTCCTTATCTGCATGCAGATTAGTTCGTATGTGCTACAGCTGCTATTATGACAGTATTAAAACAAGAACTTGATAATGAAACTCTTCTCTTTATGGAAATACAATTCAATGACTCTAATAACACACTGCATACACCTGCAATCGCTCACCAGCTGAAGAGCCTGCTTCTCCTCTTAAACACGGGACGCTGCATTTGACCCACACTCTCGAGGCTTTAAATAAGTACAACAGCCAGGAGGGGAATTTCCAGGCTACCTCTGACAGGCAGACCCTTCCAATGCAGTGACAGGAGTGTGCCCTCAACTGTCAATATGGGTAATTGGGTGATTAAGTAGCCCCACAATTCTCTAAAGGTTAAAAAACTACAAGGCCATCAGACCCACAGGTGTTCACCCCCAGCTTTTCCTGGGAACTGTAAAGGCTACCAGCAGGCAGGAGTGAGAAGGGAAAAAAGGACTATCAAGTCCTTAATTCCAGGCCTAAAACACATGCACAAAGGCAAGAACTCAGGCTTAAACCATGTACAGTGGTCATTCTATTTCCAGAAGGCTAACAGTCACACATTTCCTCTTCCTCTGGTGATTTTCTTGGTTTCCCAAGCTGGCCTAAATCATTGCTTTTAGACTGAACCTGCAGAGAAAAAGCAACTATGCCTTGGTCACACCAGCCACCCTCTTCCAAAGAAGCCAAGTCCCAGCCAGTGGTCGCAGCCCATCCACAGCTTGCTGAGCTTGGGATGTTACCATGGAGACACTCAGCAGAGTCTCACATCTAGATATCTGCAATGTCGTTTTCAAAGTCAGTTATATCTCAGGAAGATTACAAGGACCAGCTCGAAAGTTTATAAAATGTGTGCAGTCCTGAGCTACATATAAAGTTAATTTTATAGGCTGCCTTTTCTGGTTGACTGAAAAGAATACAAAGACTTAAAAGAGAACAATACATTTCACCCTAAACTCCTTATTAATTCCTTCTAGCTCCACTTGTATCATTTACACCGAGGAAAACCTGAAACACCTTGAAAAAGGTGGCTTGAAACTTACTTTTTAAAATTAACTACAATAGCATATTTCCACCTCATTTTTTTTTTAATGGAGAAACCGGGGATTGAACCCAGGGCCTCATGCATGCTAAGCACACGCTCTACTACTGAGCTATACCCCTCCTCCCTTTACCTCATTTTTATTCCATGTCAATCAATGCAGACTCATCCAATGGCACAAAATTCATCTGTTTGCTGAGAACTGATTTTTTCAGAGTGGTGCAACTGTCATCAAACACAGAGCTACTTTAACATAGCTGAAGTTCTAAGTCCATTCACTGAGCAGATTCAGTGCACACCCCACAGCGGGGTCAGGGGTCAGGACCTGAGGCCACCATGGATGAACGAGGAGAGGGGTACCTGTCCCCAAGGAGCGCAACATCCAAGGAACTGGGCACACACAGGGGCTGTAACTCTCTGGGCCACACACTGGACTGGTTATGGAACACCTGCACCTCCATTTCTGAATCAGTCCCACGCAGAAAATGCCCCCCTCAAAGGGCTGCCGTGGTTATTTCAATTTGATAACCTAGCTAAGCAAACGTGCAGCAAACGTGAACTCACATTTCTTCTCCTTCTTCCCAAGGTAAAAATTCACCACTGTGCCAATCACTTACTTTTAGCTATTCAAAATGTTGCCATTAATTAATGTCTAGTCAGAATGCTTTCTGTTCTTAAAAAAAAAAAAAAAAGGAAAGAAATCTTGGAATTCCTGTTTCCATTTGAAAAGCACAAGTTTTTGAATAGACAGTTGTAAAACAGGAAAAAACATACAATTCACTATTTGAACCGCTTTAAACTGTAAATTCAGCAGCATTTAGTACAGTCCCAATGTTGTGCAGCCATCATTCTCTAGTTCCAAAGCGCTTTCATTACCCCAAATGCAAACTCCAAAGCCATTAAGGCACTCACTCCTATCCTAAACCTCTCCCCCCAGCTCCTGGCCACTACCATGGATTCATCTGTTCTAAATATTTCATATAAATGGAACCACACAATATATGACCTTTTCCGTCTGGCTTCTTGCACTGAGTGTGATGTTTTCAAAGTCCATTCATGTTGTAGCAGGTATCACTACTTCATTACTCTCCGTGGCCAAAGAATGCTCTGTTGCACGGATATATTGCATTTGTTCATCCTTTCATAGGTCGAAGGACATTTGGGCTGCTGCCACCTTTTGGCTACTGTGAATAGTATGCTGCCGTGAACATCCATGTACAAGTTTTTGCTTGAACATGGGTTTCAATCATTTTGAGTCTATACCTAGGAGTAGAGTAGATTGTAAATACTGAAAACATATACACATCTCTGTAAGATATCCATACATAAAACACAAAAACATACAGACACAAGTATAACATGGACATATATACACAAATGTAACAAATAGAGTTAATCAGTAGTTACACTGAACATGCACACACATCGCAGGGAACTTTTATAGTAACCTTTGCTATACTTGTTTGGTGAAGGCTTTCCTGATCTCTTCTCCATCATTAGCTGATTTTGATCAGTTGCAACCTTCACATTTGTAATCTCTGAAACAATTTTATGTCCTCTCCACAGCCCACCAGCTTATGTATTACCCATACGTCCAAGAGGGTACCTAGCTCATAGCAGGTGTTCCATACATGTTTGCTTAATGGATGAATGAACGGAGCAGTACTTTGTGTACAGCTAAGGTAAACTGAGCACCTGAAGGAACATTCACTCCATAATCATATCTGAGGTCAAAATAAAGAAGGCCCTCCTTTAGTGCTCAGAGTGCTGCCTTGAATGTCACTTCCTGAACACCTGTCACCAATGTCACTCACGTCTTTGAATTAAGCAAGTGCTAGCACTGACCTCGATTTCCCTTCATCAAAAAACTCCTCCAAGTGGTACACAGCACAGTGGTTTAAAATATAGGTTTGGAGATAGTCCAGTGTTAGAACCTCCACGGGCCAAGCTACTGCTAACAGTTTCCATAAGCTTCCATTTGCCTGCATAAAATGTAAGGATAATAATCCCCATGCCTTCCAGTTGCTGTGAGAACTAAATGATGTAATCCACGTGCTGTACTTAAGAAAGCGCTGGCACACACAGCGCAACCAAGGGGCCCTCGTATCATTCAGTAAGCAGGTTCCAAGCCTAAACTAAATCTCTCTTCTTACACTAAACTATCTTAGGACATGCCAGACTCTCTGGGAAAATCAACTCCAGTGGCTCCAATCCAGACCCCTGATTCTACATCTGTATACAGTCACCCCTCCATATCTGCGCGTTTGGCATCCACAGACTCAACCAGCTGTGGATCCTAAATGCAATACACTCTGAGGTGGGTTGAATCTGCAGACGCAGAACCTACAGATACAGAGAGCCGACTCTGGGACTTGAGCATCGACGAATTTTGGTATCTGTGCCAGTTCCTGGGACTGATACCCTACGGATATCAAGGGATGACTGTACTGATGAATCTCAAATTCCTGCCTCAAATTGGTAGCTAGAGCGGCAGACTGAATGAGACTTGCCTATTAGCCATCTGTCTATATAAAAATCTCCATTTAGACCTCTAGGAGATATCTTAGAATTAATATAATATAGCACATGTCTTAAGGTATTATTATTGGGAAAATTTGGTAGAAAGATACAAAGAAACTCTCTGCACTACTTTTACAGCTTTATGTGCTTCTTAACTGATTTCAAAAGTAAAAGTAATTAATAATTTTATTAAAATTAACACAGCCCAAATTAAACTACTGTAGATTTGCTCTCCAGCCCCCAATTCCCCATCCATCTCAGTAAGTTAACCACGGCCCATCCAACAGACCAGGGGAAGCCCTTGGGCATCAGCCTCAGGTGGCACTAAGAGCACATGCCCTGCGGCCAGACTGCCTGGCTTGAGTCCTGGCTCCCCCACTATCCAGCCAAGTGACCTCAGGCAAGTTACTAGATCTTCCCGTACTTCAGTGTCCTCATTTGTAAAATGAAAATGAACAGCACCTATGACACAGAGTTATGAGGATTAGATGAGCCAGTTGATATAATAAAGGCTTTCAAGCAGTGCACGGGGCATTACAAGTTTTCAGCAAATAATTATCTATTACTATTTTCCCTTTGCCTTGCACCCACATCCAACATGTGTTCAAAAGCTGATCTCTCCCAGCTCTTTCAACCATCAACAGTTCTCGCATCACCCACCGCCACCATCAATTCCCATAAATCTGCCAGTCCTCCCATCCTCTGTTCCCACTCTCGCCTTGCTACAGTTCATTGTCCATAGGAGACAGAGTACACTTTCTAAAACCTCAGATCATTTCATCTCCTACTCCAATGGTTTCCATTCAATGTTCCAATGGTTTCCCATTGAGAACAACATTAAAAAAAAAAATCTTAACAACGGCCTCAAAAATCCCCTACGATCCAAATTCCCAGCCGCAATGGTTCTAAACATGGTAAAGCTTCTGCACTTGTAGTTTGTGGCAGGGATTGCTGCTTGACCCCCAACATCCACTCTCCCATTCTTCCTTAGTCACAGAAGTTCCCATTTCTCATGGCCACATAGCATCTTAGAATAGAGACTACATTTCCAGACTGCCTTGTGGCTAGATTCAGATCGAGGACTCCACTCCAGCCAATAAAATGTAAGCAGAAATAATTATGCGCAACTTTCAGGAAAAGACCTGAAGCCAAGAAGGCACATCTCCCTTTAGCGCATCCTTGGTCAGCCTGGCTGTGGTGCATTTATAGCGGTTCAGGCTTAGGTAGCCATTTTGGAACATGAGGTTGAAAAATTGCAAAGCAACGAGAGAGAAAGAGGCAAAATCTGAGGCGAGCACAGCAAGAACATTGAAGGAATCTGAGTCCAGGTAATCAAGCTGCACTAACGGCTCTAGGTTACTTACCTCTGTATGGCTCCCGTGAGGGAGAAACGCAATGAATGCTCTCCTATCCTGTTTAAGCTACTTTAACTTGAGTTCTCCCCTCATTTCTTTGCAGAATGATTTCCCCCACAGATCCCTGCACGGCTGCCTCCTTCTCATCATTCAAGTCTCTCCTCAAATGACCCCACCTTAGGGAGCCTTCCCTGACCACCCAGATTCAGCAAGACCCTCCTTCTCTCTCCCAGTGTCTCCACCACATGCTCCTTGCTGTTTACTTTGTAGCATAAGGAATTATTTAACTTTTTAAATTTCTGTCTCCTTTCACCAAAAATAAACCTTTGGGGGGTCCTCTTTGGCCCTATCCCCCTAACCCCAGCATGGAGGACAGCTCCCGGCTCACAAAAAGAATGAAATACATATCTTTTGACTGAGTTATGTTGTCTGTGAGTGGTCTGGTTTTGTGTTTCCTCCAAATACTGGGCGGCTTTCTCATCTAAAATTAGTGGATTTAATTCAGCTAAATATTCACTGAGCACCTATGGGGCAGAGACACTGGAGAAACAAAGACAGATGAAGCGTGGTCAGGGACTTCATGGTGTGACAATAATGGTTTCCGCGTTTCTTAGCACATCATTAAATATTCAAGGAGTAAATGCTAAGTTGATGGTAACTTTTGCTCTGCATATACGTAGAAAGAAGCTTAGACTTTACCCATTATTTTCATTTTTGGATCTAGTTTTGAAAAACACTGCAACCATTACGTTAGTGTTTTGACTATCACAAGATATGGACTTCTTCCAAAACACAGCTTCAAAATGTCACAAAATACCCAATTATTGAAAAATTCTGTCATTGCACCATTCTCCCTTCAAAATCACTTTCCAGAATTCAAAGACTCTGATTACCCCCTGAGAACACTAACAAATAGGCTTCTACCAAGTGCTTTTAATGAGACCAAATATTCCCACAAGAGGCAACTTCAAATCGAGCTCCTCTATCAAAACATTTTCTGTGCATTTGAATAAGGAATTATCCACGAGTTTAAGATGGTTTCTTGATCTAACTCTATGGAAAGTGGGAGTCTTGAAAATTAAGTCTACGAAGTCTTGGGAAACCATCCCACCTACTATATCCATCCAATCTCAAATTTCCCACTACTAAGATTGTGTGCATAAATTCTAGACTTTAGAATGGTCCTGTTTTCAGATTATGTTAAGACATAGAGCACATTATAAAAGCACAATGTAATAGGAGATAATATTTTAGAGTTAAAAGGGACTGTTAGGAGTATCGGATTTGGACTCCCAATTTGCAGATACTATTATATATAAAATAAGCAACAAGTTTCTACTGTATAGCACAGGGAACTACATTCAATATTTTGAAGTCACCTATAATGAAAAACCATATGAAAAGGAATACATGTATGTACATATATGACTGAAACTCTATGCTGTACATCAGATATTGACAAGTCAATTTTTTATACTACAATAAAATAAATGTTGCTATCCATAAAAAATAAAATAATTTAATAAATACGAAAAAAAAGAGTATCTTTTTGGAAAGATTTGGAAAGAGCAAGACCAGAGTCTGAAACTGGCCCGAGCCATGTGACATGGGGTGAGTACCTCAAAAACCATTCCAAGTCTCAGTTCCACAAGAATTCAGGTGACAAATAAATGAGATCAGGGAATGAGACGAAAGTGCCTGGCATCACGTTCCTTGTGCTGTCGGTGAGAATGATGACAGTAACAGCAAGAATGAGCCAGAATCTGAACCCAGGTCTGATTGCCTCCCAAACTTAATCTCATTTCACCATTCCTTGTACAGTTTTCTCATCACTGGTCGCTGGTCTAGAGCATCCAGCGGAGCCTTCAGCTCTGATTTTTAGGGTGCAGAAGATGCAAAGCCTCTGGGGGGGTGAGTCCGTCCATCCCCATCACCATGGCAGGTAGTTTGTGCAGCAGAAAGAACAGAGACTGAAGAGGAAACGCCAGCTCTCCACATGGGGGACATGGCACCATATGGCCCTGCAATTAGGGAGGAAGAAGACTGCCAAGGGCAAAAATAGCCCTGGCAAAATCCAGCACGGCTGGTAGGAGATGTCAGCCCAGGTCAGCTCCTTCTTGGGGATGTTCCTGTTCCCCAAGAGATTTTACTGTCACTCCTGACCATGAATTTGAAAAGGATCTGAAAGATGAAAAGGAAGTCTGATGATAGCGGGTTATTTCTAAGGCCAGGTCATTAAAACAATTTTCCCCTTTCCTAAAAGCCTGGTGCATGAACAACTCTTCAAAGGGAAGAGCTACTTCGAGAGATCATTGCTAACTTTGAGGAAGCTTAACAACCTCACT
Organism: Camelus bactrianus; assembly: GCF_048773025.1. Taxonomy (NCBI): domain Eukaryota; kingdom Metazoa; phylum Chordata; class Mammalia; order Artiodactyla; family Camelidae; genus Camelus; species Camelus bactrianus. Next base: position 21,434,393 of record NC_133555.1, on the reverse strand, counting down.
CTCCTCGCCTATAAAAGGCAGGTGCATAAGATGAGATGGCTCATCTTCTGCAGCTCTGACATAAGCTTCTGAACGCAGTCCAAGCGCCGGAGATGGCAGAGGGGAGAAAGGAAGCTGCAGAGATTGATCCCACCTGTTCCTAGGAGTGAAGTTTTATGTCCCAAGGAAAAGGGCAGGGAAACTTGCAACAGGATCCAGAAGAATGTGTGAAGGTCTCAAGTGTATATCTGTGAATATTCAGGTATGTTTCACACCAGGAAAACAACAATCATGGTCATCTTTTAAACCCAAAAAGTAACCCAAGTGTTCAGTTTCCTTCTCTTCTAATGGAATGAAATGATCAATGACATGCAAATACCATCATTCATTCATTCAGCTGAAAGCTCTCTTATGTATTTGGCTTTGAGGGATGATTAAAAAAAAAAAAAACCAGCTGAGGGCTGGATTTGGCAATGTGAAAATTAGTATTTCTTAAAATAGAGATCAATGAGGCAATCCCTTTCTTAATTACAACACCTCAATATTTTTCTCGTGACAGCTTATAGTCAAAATCACCCTTGATTGCTGCTGCTTTGGTTAAATAGCAGCTGAGGAAACTGGCTTGGATTCAAGGACCATGTTTAATTAGAACACACACACACACACACACACACACACACACACACACACACACACACACACACACAAAAGTACTCGATTCACACCCACTTGGTGAGATGCTCACACCATAAGGGGCACATGAAAACTGAAAACAAACGAAAAAGGCTGGTTCATGCCTCCATTTCTGCTCACTCTGGGGCTGTTACCCACAGTGTTGAAAGGCAGCTGGCATGGACTGGATTATTTAGATGTTTTCCCTTATAGACTGTTGATTTCTTTTTTTATATAGATTAACAATTCACTATTTATTATTATTATTTCTGTTCTCATCTTATCTCTCCTAACAAGCTGTAAGTTCTTTGAAGGTAGAGTCCATCTTTGTATAACTCCTAGCACTTTAAGTTTCTAGCTTCTAGTACCTCCTACATAGGAGGTTCTCAGGAGCCCTATACCGGATAATATGAAAGGGGAAAAAAAGTGATCTGCTAATGAAATACAATTTTTTTAAAAAAGCTGTGAAAATGTGGCTACAGCCTACCCTTCCTAGGGATTTCTGCCTGGCCCCCTTACAACAGTTATGAAGGTAAAACACATCCAAACGGATTCCAGGGTCTGTTCAAAGGAGATACTCCTTTTAACCGAGTGGAGTAGAATTTGTATTGGAAATGTACTGTTTTGGTCTATCTAGTCATCATTCTCCTCTCTACGCAACCAGCTTCAAGCTCAAGAGGTCAGCGAGTAACCCCGACCTAGCTCTCAGCATGGTCTGTTCTCTGGCCAACGTGTTCAGCGATGGTCATATGACCCAAGCTAATCCAACTGGACTCAATCTCGGGTCTCTGATTGTAACCAATAAGAAAAAGAAACTCGCTTTCAGGGAGGTTGCTAAACTGCAAGGATGGGAGTCTACAGCTACGAGGAACAATCCCATTCCCACCAGAAATGAGCCTGTGAATTCAGAGGAGAAGAGAGCTGAGACACAGGGGCAGATTCATGACAACAACCTTTGGGTGCCTGGACCCAGCCATGCCTGAAGGGAAATCTACTTTTAGACCTTTTCATTAAATAATCCAATAAATTATCCTTTCTGTTTAAGTCAGCATGAGCTTAGATTCTGGCTAAGGTAATGGAGAAGAGTTCTAAGTGAAACATGGATGCTACTGAGAATAAGTACAGGTTTGCAACACTCAGATTCCTCACTATACTTCCCAACCGACTTTCTCTAACCTCAGCTGCCATCAACCACCACACATTCCATGCATTTAAATATTAAATGCACTCCACTATCTATTGTGCATGAAAAGACCATGCACATTCATGCCAACATGCCTTAGCTCATGATATTCCTTTCCTCATGAGATACTTCTTCCTGTCTCTGCCTGACGAACTCCTACTAATACTACAAAGCCCATTTTCCTGTGATAACCATATCCAATACTCACAAGCAGAAACGATCACTTCCTTCTCTGTGCTCCCTTAGCCATTTTCCCTATTATATTGCAGCTTATAGCACCTGCCACACTGGACTATTGTTTATTGTTCCTTTGTCTCTCCGCCTGCTCAACAGTCCATATTCAAGAATGTTAGCTTATTCACTTTCGTCTCCTCATAGTTTAATGTTCAATGATCAATTGTGAGAAGAAGAAAGTAAAGAAAGGGGGACAGAGAAAAGGGATGTTTTCTGAAAAAGAGTCTCTAGGGCCTGAATACACCTTATAAGTAAAAATCTGGAAATCAGTATTAGATTCAAATATTTCCAAAATAACCTTCCCACCCTTTTACTGAGACTGAAGAATCACTAGAGACAATCACTGTTAAACTAACAGTCAAATTAGGATTCCACGTTCTCCTCCAAAACTCTTGAAAAACACACATTTAAAGAGGAGAGAATGAAGTTAATGAGGTTAAATGTAATCACAAGCGTTTATCTGCCTCTGTCTTTTTCCCTAAAGTAGGTTGGAGCGTAAGGATGAAACCAGAGGGCAGAATTAGAATTCAGGAAAGGAACAGCCTCAAGACCTCCCCATTCTCAATATAGTCAACAAAATGCCCCAGCTAAGAACTATCCCTTAACTGGGACAGACTCAACGGGAAATTGCTTGGCCAGGCTGAAAAGTACACACCACACTTTTAGTGCAGGGAGACCCATCTCTCTCCCTATCTCATCTGGGAACGTACTGTCTCGTGTTAAGCATTTTTTGAAAGAAATATGCATATTCTGAAATCCCCTATAGGTAGATTCACCCCAAGTTAGGCTGGGTTTAACTGTAATATTACCAAAGCTCTTTGAAATCTGGAAAGTAAAACATTAGGGCTATCAAAAGAAATATGTAATGGAGCTGAAAAATTAACTACAGCTTCAATGTAATTCAACTGGCAACAGGCACTAGACACTGCACCATCATCCAAGTCTCAAAGAGCAAGATTTGTGTCAGAAGCAGACAGATGGGCAGGGCAGCCACTTTCTCTCCACCTGGCCCTCAATCTTTTTCTTTTGTGAAACAAGACACACACACACACACCAGCTACCGTCAAACAGCGAAGTCTCTTCCTCGCACTGTGGCCAAGGGCCCATCTGAAATGGAGATCCCCGTTCTCCAGCAAACAAAACAACAACAGAAAGATGCCTGTGTCCTTTTAACCTGTACCCGCATTTGTGATCGTGGGCCAAAGCATATGTGCTCAATAACGGGGGTGTAAGGAAACATATGTTAAATAACTCACTGCAGCACAACTCGGATCAAGAGCAGAGCGAGCCTTTCGGTGCGGTTTCTAGACACAAAGGGAGCTGGCCTGCTCGGAGCTTTAGCAGACGGTGTACAACCAGTTAGCATATGAAGAGAGGCCCGTGCCTGCACCCACTTTCTGGAAACAAAAGCACTCTGTCATCAACACAGTTTACATACCAATGGTCTCTAATTAACCTTTCACCAGTGGTTTTGACCACAAGTGCCTTTTCCTTCTGAGCCTCAGGAACCTGGGGAAGCACTAGCTCTAGACTCGCAGTCTTGGGTTTTAAGGGGCTGTGAAGTCCAGACCTGAGGATCGGGCTGTGCTGTTAGGAGCTGTGTGAGCTGAGGCCGGGAACTTAACCTCTCTCGCTCCCCACACCCTTACTTCCATAGAAAAGGCATGATAGGTCTCTCGTAAGAGCAGTGGGAATATTAGATTAAATAACATATGGAAAGTGCCTGTCACCAAGATGGGCTCAAAGGGAGAGTCACAAACCACACACAGTGACTACGGGTAGTTACTTGTTTAGCACCATCTAAGCGATGATGCATATTCTAGATCAACTATCACAACCAGCAAACAGGAGGGAGACTTCTTAATTGATATTGGCCTCCCTGGACCACCAACCCCTTTCCAGCAGGCCCTCCTTATCCAAGGAGGACATATTTCAACACCCCCAGGGGATGCCTAACACGGCAGCAGATGGTACAGACCCCTATCATACCATCCTTTTTCTTATCATCCATACTTATGATAAAGTTTAACTTATAAACTAGACATAGTAAGACACTAACAACAATAACTAGTAAGAAAGTAGGACAATTATAACAAAATACGGTACTAAGAATTATGTGAATGTGGTCTCTCTCAATATCTCACTGCACAAATTTAAGACCTTTTCCATCTTAACTAAGCACTTATGCACTGCGGCCATCACTTTTCCAGTAGGGGGTGTGGCAGCAAAACCAGCATGAATTTCTTATTCCTTCTTCACAATTTCACGGAGAGATTTGTTCTTACCGTAGATCTTAGCAAACTCAGCATATTATTTTTTTTTTTCCTTTCCTTACTAAGTTGAGAACCTTCACCTTTTCCCTCCAAGGAAGCACTTTACAGCTTCTCTTGGGTATCTGAACTGCCAGCATCACTACACTTGTGCTTTGGGGCATTATGTAAAATAAACATTACTTGAACACGGCCACTGCGATACCTCCACAGTCCATCTGATAATTGAAGACAGCTCCTAAGTGACCAACAGGCAGGATGCGCTGGACAAAGGGATGACTCACGTCCAGGTGGGACAGAGCAGGATGGTATGATACTTCATTGCACAACTCAGCATGGTACGCAACTGAAAACTTATGAGTTGCTTACTTCTGGGATTTTCCATTTAATATTTTTGGACCTTGGCTGGCCCCAGGTAACTGAAACCAAGGAAAGCAAACCTGTGGATAAGGGAAGGATGCCTGTCTGCTCACCCTGCTCTATTATTCACATCACTCCCTGGTATTCTGCATTTATTTGGGATTTACTGTCTGTATCCACACTCCATGATGTAAGGTTGGTTGAGGTCACTGTGCCCAGCCCCAGTGCCCCCAAGAGTGCCCAGCCAAAGAAGAGGCCCTCGATAAATATTCACAGGATGTTAGAATGAATAGAAGTCTAAAAATGTAGGAATACGATATTTTATGTATTTGTTTTGGGGAGACGGGTGAATTTTGATTAAAAGGATTTTTAATATGGCAGGCTGGTTTAAGTCTGAAACAGGATTATCACCTACTTAGGCAACAAATATTTACTGGACAGCACATGTTACAATACTGACTGCTCGGCGCTGAATGATGAATCAGATTCTGCCATTAAACAGGTTTTAGAAGAACACGGTTCCTATGTCCTGGGGTGCATCAATGCACAGTAATTCCTCCTTCACTGGGAACTGCCCCTCTCCCGTCTCCCAACACAGTGGGAGAGGTGAGAGCAAATGCAGCCGTGCTGATAAAATGTAACCTGCAGTCTGCCCTGCGAGGGACGGAGGAAGCAGATGCGCAGAGCAGCAGCCAGGCTGAAAGAGGTCTTCCAGGCTCCCTCCTGTGCTGTGAGCCCGGATTCCCAACTGTTACCAAAGCTCTGGGTGGTACAAGAACCCACCATGTGCTGGGGTGGGGGGAGGTGGTCGGGGGAGGTGATGGGCATCACTAGGCAACAGATACAAAGAACTTTGTTAAAGTATATATTTTGCTAGGGAAAACTAACCTAGAGAAATAAAAAGAAATCTGAACATACACTAAAACATGAAGCTGTCTCTCACAGCTAGTTAAAAAGGAAAAACTGATAACTTCATATAGGATAATTAGTGAGCAACTGTCCAGTGTCATACGATAAGGTATTATTCAATAGTAAAAAAAAAAAAAAAAACATATTTGGGGAAAAATCAGATTTATATAAGGAAATACTCATGATATGTTAATGAAAAAAGTAGGATATAAAACTACATATACAGGATAATTTCAATCATCCAAGTTGTGTGTGCACATAAATGTATATGCATATATAGACATATATACATGTATATGCCCGTATACATTCATGTGCACACGTAACATACATATACATTGATGTGCACACATAATGTATGATACATACGTGTGTATACGTGAGAGAATATGTATATAAATGGAGAGAGAGATGCAGAAGTCAATGCAGATATCACAAAGGAAATACAGCTGAGTGTTCACAATGATTATTCCTGGATTATAAAATGAGTAAGAGTCTTTTGTTCCTGACACCTTTTGGTACTTTTCAGATTCTCTATCATGAGTAATTACTGTTTTACAGACAAAATGCTGTACTTGAAATATTAGGCAAACACTTCTGAAAAGTTCTCCTGTTTGTGAACAACTCAATAGCAAATGGTTTAAAGGCCGCCAGGAACATATTTGTAGTCGAGCCAGTTGGCTTATTACTCATTACAACAGGGAGAGGGCATGCTATGGAGATGGGCGAGCGGTGGGGATGGGGGTGGTGGTTCAAGAAGAGGGTACTGCAAAGGGCGCTGGTTACGAGTCACCTGGGCTCTGGGTGGTATGAGACACGTGACTTCAAGTGATTTGAGGGAGGGGTCAAGGAAGCAAGGCCTCCTTCCGGACTGGATGCTATTAAGAAGTGGAGGTACACGCCAGAAATTGTCACATCGTAACTGACTATACTTCAATAAAAACATAAAAATAAAATAAAATTGATGGAAGGGAAAAAAATGGAGTTAATTCTCTGCTTGCATACTCTAATAAATCCTCTCTAGAAAGCAGGAGGAATGAATCACTGCCACATCTGTAATGGTGAAAAGCAAGAAGCTGCGGTGAGTCATCTTAGTCAGGAGGGGAGGATGAATGGTCATTTTTGTAGTCGGGACAGTTTTTAAGTTGTGGCCTGTGTTAAGAGATGATTCTGAGTGGTCTTGTCCCAATCTACCACAAACGTCTCACTGATAGTAGCAGGCCAGCTCCAGAATGTCAAGGAATATATATGCTGTGAAAAATACTGAGGAAAAAGCACTGTGATGAGTTACCTCTGACAACAAGCACAATGCAAACTTGATGGGGTTACTGTGTAAATTAAGTAATGTGTGTGAGTGTGACTTAAAAAGCTATTAGCTGCTACATATGTATTAATATGTTGCTAACATCTTGACCATCACTGTCATCCTAATCAATCTCTTCCAAGACCTAAGAATCAGTATTCCTTGGGAGGGCAGCGAAAGAAACTTGTATGTTAGTTTCAGTCTACTGAGATGGTTAAGGATGCTAGAAATCAAGACGCAAATCTTTGAAATGGACACAAACTAAAAGCTCAGACACAAGTTTTACAATACGTGTTTCTTCCTAACTCTCGCATGTCTCTCTCCTTAAAAATTCCTAAGAAAGAAAAAAGTGTAACTCTTATCCCAGAATACAGTAACTTAAAGGAAACTTAAGAATTAAAATAAGAAGTGAGGCAGCAACATATGGGCAACCAACTTGCAGTGGTTCAGCCCAAAGAAAAGTAAACACTAAGAGAAAGTAAGTGCCACGTACTATTAACACCTGGAGTAGAAACGATATTAAAAAGATGAAGAACTTGCGGGGAGGGTATGGCTCAAGCGGTAGAGCACATGCTTAGCATGCACGAGGTCCTGGGTTCAATCCCCAGTACTTCCATCGAAAAAACAAATAAATAAATAAACCTAGTTACCTACCCCCTGCAAAAAAAAAAAAAAAAAAAAAAAAAAAAAAAGTTAAAAAAACAAAAGATAAAGACCTCTTGATAGTGTCTTCCTGTACTCTCATGGGTCACCTTGCATTTTGGAGGCCACCTCCCTCAAGGAGCTTTAAGGACGTCAGCATTCTGGAAGTACACGCAAGAAGCTTCTCAAAGACTAGGAAGTAACTGTCATGAAGCAAAAACTGCTTCATTTGTGACTTGCCCTTGTTTCTGTGAAACTGTAAATTCCTAGGGGACTCATAATCTAGCCATCCACTCATTAGAAGGGGAAAATACCTACAGAGTTCACGTGAGGGACCACACTCTGTATAAGGCATGAAGGTCCACAAAGACTGCCCTAATGGGCAACAACAGCATCTCCCTCACGAGCTATCTCACAGGCGGGACAATGCACTGCTTATTACACAGGAATTCCATCTGGAATATCGCCCCCCCAAAGAAAATCCATGCTTATCATCTTATCAAAGGGTTGCAGAAATTTAAGAAGGCAAACAAATCAAAAAGCCTACCATAAAGGGGTAACAGGCAAGATGAGTTACACAGAGTAAAAATTAAGACCAAACTCAGGGAAATCAGATCCTCTTACCTTTTTTTTGTTTTTAACTAGGACATGTACATAATGGGGTGGGGTAGCAAAAATTAATTAACCAACCAGCAAACACAAAAATTCTCTCCCCTGACTCCAGCCCTCCAGTTCCTCCCCAGAGACAACCATTATGTGCTATACGTATGCACCCAAACACGTATTTATTCATTTAAAAACATACATGGTAATGAACTATACACACTGTTCAATACCTTGCTTTGTCCCACTGAACAATATTCGTTCCGTCATTCAGTGATTTACTAAGCAACTATTACGCAGCATGCATTGTCTAAAAGGTGCTAGGGAGCTGATCAAAATTGATTAAATTCTTGAACGCATGGAGTTGATACTGCGGTGGTCAATGTTACATCACCATACAAACCACACTTCATTCTCTCAGTGGGGCGAATTCATCTCACTGTGTGAATATGCTACAATCTCTTTAACCCACCCCTTATTGATAGGATTTTAGGTCATTTTCCAATTAATCCATTCTTTTCTTTTTTTATAAATATTGATCTTACAGCATCCTCTTCATTTATAAACAAATGTTTGAGTCAAACTCTAAATAGCTGTTTAAAACAGTTAACCTATGCCAACGTTGTATTTTGAAAATGTTTCATTCACTGAGTTCTTTTCATTTAACCAACCTCTATAAAAACACATGGGAGAAACTATTCTTTTAGAATTGTTTAAATAAGATTCCAGCCGATTATTTTTAACAGTTTAGCAGAACATGTTACAGTTTTTAAGAGCTTACAAAGAAAGCAAATGTCATCGTCAATCCATTTTTTTTTCCCCTTGCAACTGTTAGGTGTGGTGCTAATTCTTCCAGCTGGGTTTCAGACAGCTTTAAAACTAACTTTGAAGTTTCCCTAACCCTTAAAAGTCAGAGTGACTGCTTTGCCAAGAGAAACAGAGCTCTTACTGAACAAGGCAGAACTCACTCGGTTCTCATAATTTCAAATGTAGACGTTCTGGGCTCTGTGCGTATGTGTATGTGTATGTGTGTGTGTGCGTGAGCACACGCTTGCAAACGCGCGCACATGCAGGCAACATTTATAGAGGGTCTATGATGCACTGCAGTCCAAGGGGTAATTGCTGAGCTATACTAATCCGGGAATTACAAAACAAAATCAAACCCAGCACAGGAACCTGTATTGATTTATAAAAACAACAAAACAAAACAAATCCCAACAGAAACATTCCTTGAGCACTATGTATGCCAGGCCCTGTGTTGTTTTAAGTACCTCTTCTCATTTGGCTATGCAACGATCCACTTTGCAGATGTGAAAACTGAGGTGCAGAGGGGTGTAGATATCTTGCCAAGTTCATTCAGCCCCTAAGTGATACACAGACAGCTTCTGCTTTAAAATCTGTCACTGGTTAGGACGCTGTGCTCTTCTTGCAACTACAAAATACATCTAACAGTAACTGTTTGTAGATTATGTGCTAGGCTTTTAAAATTCATTACTGTAAAACCTATCATGTAGGACGGACAAAGGGTAACTCACAAATTCTATAAATGTTGGGTCCAGGATTCAACCCCAATCTGTCTGACCCTACGGTTGTCTCATTTTATACACCTCATGGAACCTCCAAATGGTGATGCCATGGAGAGGTTTTACCGCCCACCTTCCGCAAAGAGGCAGAGTTAGACACGGCTCTGGACTCATACTGCCTAGATTAAAATCCCAGCACAGTCATGTGGCTGCTGTGGACATTGGACAAATTAATCTCTCCATGTTTTTGTTTATCTGTTAACCAGCGATTCTCGGTAGCTGTGTGTATCAGAGAGAATAAGACATGTAAAGCGGCCAATGCTGAGGCTCTCCGTACAGCTCACTGCAGTGGTTATTCCGCCCATACTCATTCTAATAATAAAGCTACCATCACGTGTGTTCTATTCCACATATAAACCACTACAAGAACACTGAGCACAGCCTGGGGTTAAAACACACCACATGTTGGAGAAAAGGCCGACTCTGAAGCTTTGTTATTAGGAGAAAACTAAGGACAACAGTCCACAGAGGAGGAATTGGAGTCACTGAGCAACTCCCCAACTCCCATCCCAGAGTTCCTCAAGCAAAGGTCTCTACTATTCCCAACATAGCTTAGAAATCACACCGGCGGCTGTGGTGCATCAGCTCCGGGCTGGAGGAAGAAACTCTGCCATTGGCAGACAGGCATGATTGCCAAGAGTTGCATTTCCTCTGAGTGGGCAGGGAAGCCATGGAAACTGGAGCCACCGGCGTCTGGGGGCATCCCAGGTGAAGTGGAGTCCTCCCAGCTTCAGAGCGACCTTTTACCCACAGATGAAGAATCCCAAGAGGGGAGGAGATGGGCAGTTGACAGACAGCAAGCCAAGGCGGTCCAGGGTGCCTAAGCACCCCTGTTTCTGTGTTGGGGGCCTCCAGCAGCTCAGGCTGGGGAGAGAAAGACGGCTCTACAATGGGGCTCCGCACAAAAGGACCTCCTCCTTTTCAGTCTCTCTCCATTTCCTCCAGCTGAGTCTAGTTTTATGCAAACAGGTCTGGAAAAGCAGCTCAAAACACAGGCTACTGGAGGCGTGGGGAAGGAAGCAGGAGGGTGAGCCAACAGTTCATTAAGTGGTAGCAGGCCAGTGAAGTGGGGACGGCGGGAACCGGAGGCGCTGATGAGGGAGGCACCTCGGCTTTTACCCTCCTGGAGGCCAAGGAAAGCATCCTCCAGCGGACCGCCCTGCCCTAAGCAGCGCGAGCCCGGAGGAGACCGGCCGCTCTCGTCCCCTTCCACCTGCCCCCATGCCACATCCAAGGATGTCCCCGCGTGCGGGCCTTGCCGCTCAGCTGTGCCCGCGGAGATGCTCGCCCAGAAAACATGGCTGAGCATCCGCGGTGCGCGCGCGGTGCCGGAGCGTTCTGGGGAGGGATGCGGCGGGCGCCAGGCGGCGGGGAGGTCAGAGGTGCGGGACCTGAACGCCTGGGCTGGAGGCAAGCGCAGCGCGTTCCAGCGTCTCCCTGAAGCGGCTCCTTCTTTCCTTCCTTCCTCCCTCCCCCTTTCCTTCTCCTTTCAGTCTTCCTGGCTTCCCCTCTTCCTCATCCCTGCCCAGCCTCCTTCCTGCCTCCCGGACCCCCGCCCCTCCCCTCCTCCTGCTGTCACTTCCAAGCCCAAGGACAAAACCCGCCCGCCTGTGCGCGGTTACCTGCGGGCCCCCAAGCGGCCCCGAGGTCCGCCTCGGTCACTGCAGGAGCCCAGGCGCGCGCTCAGCCGCCGCCCGCCTCATCCCCGCGCATCTGAGCGGCCCCGGAGGCAGCTGCTCCTTTTATGGGGCCCGCAGGCAGAGGCACTGTCCGGGCGTCCCCAGCCCGCTCGCTCCGGCGACAACGGTGTCAATGCGCGCTATTCACACTCGAGGGCGGCTGCTAGGTCCCCCGGGAGTGCCGGCCTCTCGCCCGCCCCCATCGGCGGAGGGGGGGGTGGGGGGAGCCGAGGCGACAAACAGGGCTTTCAGGGTACCCAGCGGGTGAGGGGAGGTCACGTGGTCCTGGCCCATGGTAGCCGAGAACTATGCACCCACTAAGAGTTGCTACAACCTTGGAAATGGATGTGGAGATGCAGGTGAAACAGGAGAGTTGGATTTACTTTAAAATACAGCAGGAATAAAGTGAACCTTCCATCATCATCCCCATCATCACCATCATTTTTTAACTTACAACAATGATTAAATAGCACCTGCCGGTTTACTAGTGATTATTATGGGCCAAAAATATTCTCTACTGCAGCAGACCATTTGGAAAGCACTGTGCTGGTGTTACAGTCCACCACCCCGACACTCTGGTTAGTACAAATCATATCTTCACTCTTCTGGAAACCTATATTGGCCCCAATCCACAAAATAGAAGCTAACCACCTTAGCTTAACATTCAAGGTCCCTAAAAAAATACTATCCTAAAAAAAGGGGCCTTACTCTTGAACACTGGTCCATTTTACCATCATGCAACCCTAAAAAGGGGCAATTACTTGTCTTCCCCCTGTAAGATGAAAAGGATATGACTCAGAGAGGTTAAGTAACAGCCAAAGGTCACTCAGCCTAGTGCTTGGAGCAATGTCCCAGGTCAGTCCAAGCTCAAACTCCTGGATTTTGGTCTCCCCATGCTCCTGCCTTTTATAAACTTTTAAGTCCAAGAGGCATGCCTTTTGAGCTTTGGAATATACTTCACCTCTTCTTTGGCAAGAATAAAACCAGAAAAAGCTGAACTCCCTGGGCCAAGAAAAAAATCCCAGACAGCCTCCCTTTGAACCTGTCACCTCAGCCCAGCTCTTCTTTGTGATTTATATAGAATTTTACTTGTAATTTTGGGCGGAGCGTGGCAATAGTGAGTGGGGCATTCATGGCAAATAATCAGTTTGACTACATTGGGGTTAGCCCACAGTGTGTGCACATTATTGCCTGGGACAGCAAAGCATCTCCCAAGGAGAAAGCCAAAAGGCAATTATTTGATACACTTTACATAATGTTAAAATGATGTTCCCATGTGAATTATAGGTGGAGAGCAAAATAAAATCCACACTAAGGGTCTGAAACGGGTCTCCCCTCAAAGGTGTAGGAATGCATTAACCGAAAGAGTGAGTTAAAACACATTTATTCTCGTGTGTGTGTGTGTGTGTGTGTGTGTGTGTGTGTGTGTGTGTGTGTGTGTATGTGTGTGTTTAGCAGCCACAGGGTAAGGATTTGACATGAGTGGTTTCCATAAGCAAAGATGGTACAATTTCCCTAAGTGGAGCTCATCGGAAGACTAGGTAAGTCTGATTCTGATCAGAGGCAGTAAAGAAATGTCTAAGCTAGTCATTCCAAAAGGTAGGAATTAGAGGTGGTTGAGATCTTCCTGTTGAAGTGAAAGTGATTTTCAGTTTCAAATAATTATATTAGGCCATTCAGTGTGTGGAATGGAGTGGCTGTAGTACATGGCGTTCCTGCTGAGAGGGTTCTCGAACGCTAAGTGTTAGGAGGCAGAAAGCCTGTAATTAGAAGCCCTGAAGCAGCCACCTCTCCATGAAGAAGGCTGGAGGAGAGCCTGCCCAGGTAATAAGGCTCTGAATGTGTGCGTGTGTGAGCGCACGCGCGCGTATCCCCTGGCCCTATTTCCCAGCATTACCATCTAATTACCATATAATGTCAAGGCTTATAAGCTTCCAGGGATTGTGGAAAGAAGAATTAAAAGCAAAGGGGAACAAAAAAGCCACTTGACAGGACTAGAAAAAATGTGATTTAGAGAAAGCAATATTTGAACCCACATCCAAAAGAAGCTTGCGTTTAACATGGGGGTGGAAGGGTGGCTTATCCTTTAAAGCAGCCAGCAAAATTCTTACCCGCTCTCAGATTCTGAGCTACACAACTTCTCATTTCATTTGCACTCCTGGTAAACTTTCTTAGAAGCCCTCTCAAAGCTGCCGGTAAATGCCACTGGGAACAAAAAAATAAGGACTTGGTGATGATGTCACCATTCTTTTGTCTGTCTCCACTCATATATATGAAAATGGGCGTCCTTTGAGCCAATCTCGCCTGTCTCGGGCCCTGATCCTCTGAACTGCTTACTTTAGGAAGGCTCTGTGAAAACTGAAATTTGCATTTGCCTGTCGCGGGTGGTTTGGCAAATCCAACTCAATTCTGTAGCCATTCCTGAACCTACAGTCTATCTCAAGCAGATGCACGTGCTGTGCCTCGGTAAGGATTATGAGATGAATTTTAGGTTTTATGTAATATACTGACTAATTTATGTTTCCTGTTCACAGATGGTAAATGTAAAACTTCTCAGGGGGAGTAAACTACAGCCTCACACAACTTGGGGTTTTTGCTCATCTGTCCAAGGCAACAGTACATCTCAGGTAGGTCTGGTCCCCAGCTCAAGCAGAAATGCTATAATTGATATTTACCGGAAAAAGAAAAGGTGACATCCTGTATTTCACACAGTCAAATGATCAACAATCTCTCTCAAACAGTAATACTGGTGTTTCTTTTGAGCCCCTCAAAATGGATGGAAAAATTAAGTCTGATTTAATCTCCCTCCGCTCTGCATGGTATAACAATATTATGTCATATGTTTGGAGTTTGAGAAGCTGGAGGCAGCTTTTGCTCAACTGGCCACCCAGAACTTATTTTCTCTGTGGTAGGTATGAGTCTTGTCCTCCATTTTGGTGGTTGGTGTTTATTTTTTTAAGTGCAAACATCATGGCCCTAACATCAAACAGAAGTAATTAATTCAGTTTGGCTTTGAATTTTTTTTTCTTAAAATGTAGTATCTTTGCCTTTTTATTTATTCAACACATGTTTTTTGAGCACTTATTATGTGTTGCATTGTTTTGGGTACTGAAGATTTAACGGTGAACTGACAAAAAGCCCTGCCTTCATGTGATTATATACTTGTGCCTGACTAGACTCCTAATACCAATATTATAGACACATGGGTCCACAATTATTAACCATCATCATGGGGTAATAATGTAACAGGACATTCTAATTAATGAGTAAGCCTAGAAAACTTTTCCTCAGTTTTAGGATGTGCTCTGTATTTTCTCTGTTGACCTTCTGAGTTTTTCCTAATATGAATAAGGCTACAAATTGACCAGCATGATCACTGTTTAGACCTTGAACTTTGGACTCTACCTGTCTTGGGTGGGTATCTTCAGTCCACACTTGGCTCTGTGACCTTGAGCAAGGTACTCAGTTCTGCTAGTTTTCAGTTTCCTCATTTGTATTTTTAAATGGCAATAATAAAAATACTTCCCCATAGTCATGTTATAAAATTAAATGAGATAATATAGGCAAAATCATTTGGCCTAGATCAATGTTTCTCAACTTTTTTTCCCCCAGTATTGATCCTACCAGTCAGCTTTTTTAGATTTCTTTTCCCATAATCAGTCCCCCTTTCCAAAGACATTTTAATACCACAGATATCCTACATGACTATTTACATATTGTAGGCATATCTGTACTCACACATAAAAAGAATAAGATTCTTCTTCTCTCCCTAAAGAACCAACACTCCCCCCTTAGGGCTGGTATTGCTCCCCGCTCAGAAGACAACCTAGTGCCTGGCACATAAATGCCTGCTAAATCTTAGCCAAGAGTAATAGTCATAATAAAAATAAATAAAATAAAGGTAAGAACCTGTGTGCCAGACTGGAGAAGGGCATAAAGTCTGATTTAAAAAAAAGTAGCAAGAAGCCCATTAGCTCTGACACCCAGGAAGCCAAAGTCCAAATCCAACAGCACAAGCAGGCAGCATTTGGAAGTTGGAGTTGAGCCCGAATCAAGACCGTCTTCTTGCTGATGGGAACAAGGCAAGATGCAGAGCAGCAGGGCGGCTGGACAAGGGGGGATTACAACTCTTAACCAGTCAGCTCGGGCACTCATCACTTGCACACGCAAAGAACCAAGACAACAGCAAAGTTCTCCAGGATAGATACATCGCATAGAGGTCTGTTTGGTTTTTTTTTTTCTTTCTTGCCTGAAAAGTCCTCTTCCCACCTTTCTGTCCACCCAAGTCTTATCCCTTTATCAAACCCGCGAAAAGCCCCACTTCCTTAATGAAGTCTTTTCCAGTACAGGGTCTTTCCCATCCTCAACCATCACATAAATCTAAGCTGAAGGACATTCTACAGAATAATTCATCACAGCTTTTGTCCCTAAGTGTTAAGGTTATGAAAGACCAGGAATGGCTGAGGAACTGTCCCAGAATGGAGGGGACGTGACAACTAAACACAAAGTGGGGTCCTAGATGGGGTCCTGAACAGAAAAAGACTTCATTGGAAAAAAAATAGTGAAATCCAAATAGTACTTAATTAACAGAATGTTAATTTCCTGGTTTTGATCATTGTACCATGGTTACATCAAATATTAACCGGGGAAGCTAGTTAGACGATATACGGGATATGGGAACTCTCCATCCTATTTCTGCAACTTTTCTCCAAGTCTAAATTATTTCAAAATGAAAAGTTTTAAAAAGATGGTGATTTGTTCACTCATTCTTGCAGCAAGTTTGTCCAGAGACTTGAGAGTCAGCAATGAACCAAAATCCTGAACATCATGGATATTATTATATTTTAGGGATTTCACGTTCAGAATAACTACGGGGCAATACCTATGGGCCTGGTCTTGTCTGCTGTTGCCATGCCGCGTTTGTGTGCTCTGGTCATGTCCCATGGCGGGAGTGTAAGTTGCTTGTGACAGAGTATGGGTCTTGTCCTCTGCCTCTCCCCAGGGGCCTGGGTGGGAGAGGAGAGAGCTCTTAAATCCATTGTATAGGATGTAACACACACCTAGAACAATGCTTGGTACAGACTAGATCTTTAATAGATGAGAGGAAGTGCCACTTTAAAAAATATGGGGAGGGGGACTAGCTCAGGGGGAGAGTGCATGCTTAGCATGCATGAGGTCCTGGGTTCAATCCCCAGTACTTCCCTTAAATGATAAATAAATAAAGAGGCAAATGAATAAATAATAAAAATATGAAAGCTTTTGACATAGAGACTGGCACAAAGTAGGTGTTTGATTAACAGATTTCTTGCCTAGAATTTAAGAATGATCGTCTGTTGGTCTCCTTAGACTTAAATGCTATGATTTTATGACATGTCATACTTAATTCTTTGACATGTAAGAGTTTATGTGTGTTTGTAATTGTGTGAGAGAGCACTGGTGAATTCATTTTGGAGACAGTGGGAAAGAGGACTAGAGACCTAAATGAATACATCCCAATGGACCCTAACTCTTCAAAAAATAAATTAAACTGGGATTTAAAAGATTTTAACAACTTGCTTTAAAAGACAAGGATGATCGTCAAAAGAGAAGCACCAAGAATCTCCTGTCAGACCTTACACCAGACTTTAGCTCCTTACACATACATTAAAACCAAAAACAAAACCTGTCAGATGGTTCTAAAAATGCAGTGGACTTGTGTGAATCACAGTGGATTACATTTTTCTTGGCAAAGACCTCCCAGCTCGTCCCCAAACCTGAACCGCCCGACTCATTTACTCATGGCACACAATGATGTCGCTAAGCTCAGGGTCAGTTCTGCCATGTAGTCCATACACCTGGTCCTCTCCCAGGGTTCACTCTGTTAGTGAATGTCACCTCCATCCACCCCACTGTAGAAGCCAGAACCTCACCAATCATCCTGGATAACCTTTGCAGGTGCATCCCCAAGTTCTGACAAATTTTCCTCCTAAATCTATTTCATGTCCATCCACTACTATCTCTACTGCCAATGTTCTCATCCACCACGATCTTTAGCCTGGACAATTACAATAGCTTCTAAACTGGCTTCCCTACCTATAATCCATCCTGCTTACAGCAGGCAGAGAGATCTTTAAACAAAAGGGAAAAAAAAGTTTTTTAAGTAAATCTGATTATATCATTCACTAGCTTAAGGCTTCAAAGAACAAAATCCTTAATTTGACCTAATAGGCCATGTTTGGTCCAATCTCTGCCAACGTCTCCAACATTATTTCTTAACTCATGATTCTCAGCCCTTTCGGCTCTAGCCTCACTCGCCTCCATTCACTGTTTCAAAACATACCAAACTGTGATCATCTGGGAAAGGCTCTTCAACAAATCACCCCCATTCCACCTACTCAGTCTTTGTGTCTCACTTGAACAGCACCTTCTCTGAAAAGCCCCTCAACCATCCCCCAGACTCAGTGAGCTGGTGACCTCGAAGATAGCCTTTATTGATGCCCATTTCTTGGTATTCAGACTCTTGTGTATTCCCCACTCACAGAGTACCAGGGTTGGTCTATATGACCAACAGTATATAGGAGAAGTGATGGTCTATCTTTCCCAATATTAGTTATAAGAAATTACCACTTCCATCTCGGACATGTGTACACACTGTCTGTCTCCTCTTGGACGATTTTCTCTAAGGGAAGCCAGCTGTCATGTTGGAAGCATCTGAGAACTGAAGCCTCCTGCCGAGGGCCATATAAATGATCTTCAAAGTACATCCTTCAGGTGACTGTAGCCCCAACAAATGACTTGACTGCATCCTCATGAGAATCCTTGAAGGAGGACCACCCAGCTGCACCACTCCTGGATTCCTGACCCCCAGAATCTGAGATTAAACATTTGCTGTATTAAATTGCTAAGTTTTAGGGTAACCTGGGGGGTAATTTCTTACACAGCAATAGATAATGAATACACTTGGCTAGATGCCACTGTCACACCTTCTCACAGAACCTTGTTCCTCTCTTTCCTCAAGCGTATGCCATTTGGTAATTATGTATTCATGGAAGTAAATTGATCAGTGTTAGTCTCATCAGTTTTGGCTCCCCATCCCACCATGGCTTATCTAGAAGTCTGTATCAGGCACAAAATGGACCCTGAAAAACATGAGGTGATTCAATTTTCATAGTCTGACCCCAGAAGGTTTTCCTTCAATAATGAAATCACCTTGCCAAACTTGCTTTTGGTAGGGAGTCACCATACATAATATGAGCCCTAAAATTAGTCAGTAATTAATTTCAGATAGCCATGTAGACAAGTCCCCCAAACACAGCCTCATCCACCATTGAAGTCACTCTGCAGTATGCTTCAATAGGAAAACACCTGGTATCCAGCCCAGGAGTCTAATAATAACAATCAAATAGCATTTGATCCAGGTCTGGCCAGATTGCACGCTCCCTCCTGTCACTGTCTTGCAGGTCTATGGACGTCCGGGGCACTAATGGGCTTTCTCACCCTTGAAGGGTAATTAACCACCATTCTCCATGTTAAATACAAGGTCTTCCTAAGAACTAAAGGTAAATGCTGTCGACACCCAACCAGGGGACTAAGTGCCCAATTTGTGTCTGTTTTTAATTGGTTGATTTTTATTCAATCACAGATGACAACCACTTTGGTGGACTCCCCTGTGTAGTATTAAAACTGTTGGTCATAAGTGGAACCATCTTCTAAGTAAAATACAGCCAATACTGCCAGAAAGAGATCTGATGGACTATCGTTACCCAGCGTTTACTCAAAGCTGGTGACAGACTTGTACAATTTTACCTCTCCCAGTCACTTCCCCAATTCAGGTCCTTTGGTTTGAGAAAGCCCACCATTCACCTCCAACAAACATATGGGTTTAGCCATTACTTCCAGTGGGTTGACTGTGGAAGTGAGGTTTGTCCAGCCTTTCTTGAATCCACATTTTCAACAGGGGTACTTGCTTTAAAAAAACAAACAAACAAACAAACAAACAAACAAAAAAACCAGATTCTGGACCTCATCCTGTTACATCCAGAGGAAGAGCCTAAGAATCTGCATTTTTAATAAGTAACTCAAGAAATGGACTATCGTACCAGGTATAAAAGCTCCCATGTAACGTAAAAGTCACTTCGCTATATGGGGCTGTGATCTCACAAATGCACATGCTTGCTCTAAGAACAATGAACCTTCTTGCTTTAGGAACTTCATTCTCAAATACAACTATTTTGCTAGATTAGGCTTCTCACAAAGGACTTGAAAGGATCAAATTATACACACAGCTCACAAGAGATAGATGAGTTCCTTTTCATAGTAGGTGGGGATTAAAAAAAAGTCATACAACAATGAGAATAAAAATATTCCTCTTAGAGTTCACCTTCCTTAGTGAACTCAGAAATAAGAAATCAACTCTAATGTCGCCTCAGAATATCTTCCTTCAGAAGGTGAGCATTTGAGGGAAGTTATCAGAAGGTATTTTAATGTCACTTTTCACTATAAAAAATAGTGTTCCAAAGCAGCAGACTGAATAATCTTTGCACAATTCTTAGCCACTCTTACTTGTTGTATCAGGGGTCAGGAAGAAGCAGCTGTTTTTGACCCCAACTTCCAACCTACTTTTTTTTTTTTCACATTTTTTTAATTGAGTTATAATCATTTCACAATATTGTGTCAAATTCCAGTGTAGAGCACAATTTTTCTGTTATACATGAACATACATACTTCATTGTCACATTCTCTTTCGCTGTGAGCCACCACAAGATCCTGTGTATATTTCCCTGTGCTATACAGTACAATCTTGTTTACCTATTCTGCATATGCCTGTCAGTATCTACAAATTTTGAAATCCCAGTCTGTCCCTTCCCACCCACTCAACCTACTTTAAACAAACATTTACATGGAGGGAGATTTCCATGTAAATGGCTGGTACTGCAGTGTTTTCAGTTTCCAAAATGCCAGTTATCTACATGAAGATATCTGTCTATATTGTACTTCAAAATTTTAAATTTACTTTTACTATAATTTTTTTCTGTTGCTCTCTGTTGAAATGGCTCTAATATTCCTGGTGCTTGCTTCGTGTGTGTCAGATGCCACGCTATGTGATTTAATCCATTACTTCTTTTAATCTACCCCAAGCCCCCATGAAAAGGAGATTTTTCCCTCTGTATACACCAGAAAATGAAGACTCATAGAGTTTACCAAACATGTCCAAGTACACACAGCTTGCAGGTGGTGAGCAAGGATTTAAAACCAATCAGAATGATCCGGCAATCCCATTTCTGGGTAGGTATTGAAAGGAAATGAAATCAGTTTCTCAAAGAGGTATCTGCACTCCTGTGTTTATTATAGCATTATTCATAATAACCAAGATATGGAAACAAACTAAGTGTCCATCCACAGGTGAACTGATAAAAAAAAAGTTTTATACACACACACACACACACACACACACACACACACACACACACAGAGGAATATCATTCAGCTGTAATAAAGAAGGAAATCTTGCCATTTTCGACAATCTGGATGAACCTAGGGGACATCATGGTAAGTAAAATAAACCAGACATAAAGGGACAAATAGTATATGATTTCATCTACATGTAGAATCTAAAAACTCATAGAACCAGAGAGCAGAATAGTGTTTGCTAGGGGCTGGGAAGTGGGGAAAATGGGGAGATGGTGGTCAAAGGGGACAAACTACAGTTATAAAACGAACAAGTTCTGGGGATCTAATGTACAGTCTGGTGACTGTGGTTAATGATAGTGTATTATGGACTTGAAATCTGCTAAGAGAGTATGTCTTTTTAAAGTAGTCTCACCACACACAGAAGGAGTTAACTGTGTGAGGTAAGGGACGTGTTAATTCACTTGATTTGACAATCATGTAATAATGTGCATGTTTATTAATCATCCCGTCATATGTCTTAAATATACACAGTTTTTATTTGTCAATTACACCTCAATAATACTGGGGAAATATAAAAACAAAACCAGTCTGACTTCAAAGCTTTTTTTTTGGCAAAATATCAAATTCCATATTATGGAATAAAAATTATATCTTCCCATTGTAACATTAAAAATACTGGCTTAAGACACATAAATAGGGATTTCCTGGCACATACCAATATTGATTTTCTATTACTTTAGAAAAAGTAACACATTATTGCCACTTAAATCAGTCTCTTTTAAATTAAAAGTGTCCCGAGAGAGATAAATACTGTATGCTATGACGTACATGTGGAATCTTAAAAATACAACAAACTAGTGAATATAACAAAAACAAAGCAGACTCACAGATACAGAGAACAAACTAGTGGTTCCTAGTCGGGAGAGAGCAGTGGGGAGGGACAAGATACAAGTAGGAGATTAAAAGGTACAAACTATTACATATAAAATAAGTCGTGAAGATATAATGTACAGCACGGGGAATATAACCAACACATTACAGTAACTGTAATAAATGGAGTATAACCTTTTAAAATTGTATACAACAGCCAAGATATGGAAGAAACCTACATGTCTATTGACAGATGAATGGATAAAGATGTGGTGTATATATATATATATATACACACACACATGGAATATTACTCAGCCATAGAAAGGATTGAAATAATGCCATTTGCAGCAACATGGATGGACCTAGAGATTATCATACAAAGTGAAGTAAGTCAGACAGAGAAAGCCAAATATCGTATGATAGTGCTTATATGTGGAATCTACAAAAATGATATAAATGAACTTATTCACAAAGCAAAAACAGAGTCACAGACATAGAAGACAAAATTATGGTTACTGGGGGGAAAAGAGAGGACAGATTGAGAGTTTGGGATTGGTAGATATAGGCGGATACTAACTAATACATATAAAAGAGATAAACAACAAGTTCATACTGCATAGCACAAGGCACTGTATTTGATATCTTGTAGTAACCTATGGTGAAAAAGAATATGAAAATGAATATATGCATGTTCATGTATGACTGAAGCATTATGCTGCACACCAGAAATTGACACATTGTAAACTGACTATATTTCAATTTTAAAAATACATATATATAAAAGTAAAAAATTGAATGAAATAGATAAACAGGCCCTACTGTATAGCACAGGGAACTATATTCAATAGCTTGCAACAACCCATAATGAGAAAGAAGATATATATGTCTATAACTGAACCACTATGCTATACATCAGAAATGAACAAAACATTGTAAATCAACTATACTTCAATTTAAAAAATTGTGAAT
Source organism: Camelus bactrianus (assembly GCF_048773025.1). Classification (NCBI taxonomy): domain Eukaryota; kingdom Metazoa; phylum Chordata; class Mammalia; order Artiodactyla; family Camelidae; genus Camelus; species Camelus bactrianus. The sequence continues at coordinate 21,411,744 of NC_133555.1, read as the reverse complement.
CACGATGTTGTACACCTATAACATATAACACTGTATATCAACTATGCTTCAATAAAGAGAAAAAAAATGAAAAGTGTCCATTAGGATGATGCAACGGAAAATGTACTCCTCTCACTGATTCTATCCTTTAATAAGGAGAGACTACAGTTGCTGGAGCAAATTCTAAAGACAGTTTTGGATGTTAAAGAAGCTGGTCACCTGTAATTAATTTAATAGGATGAGAGGGAACGTAAACCATTTTCTATCTTCCTAGTTACTAGATATGGAAGGATAGACACATACAAGCAGCAACACTGGGAAGAAAAAGAAAAGCGACCAAGGAAAACCCATCTTGTACACAGCCACAGTGATGAGGTTTGCCTACGCGGTGGGGGCTTCCTGCTATGGTGCCCACCAAAGACACAGAGAGCCAAGTGGCAAATCTCCAAACACTCGGGAAGTCTGGGATGAAGACTGCTTGGTGATTACTCCAGGTGGGAAATGCTAAAGTTGCAGATTTGAGCATCAAAGAAGGCGATCCATGGAGATAAATTTTTGCATCAGTACCAACGAAGCCCAGTTTCTGAAAATGTTCAAGCAGGAACATCATTCCTTCCGTAAGTCTTCTTGATTTGACACAGCCAGGAGGACAGATATGCAGCGAAAGATAAAAACAAGCTGTTTGAGGCACTTGAGTGTCAAGCCTGGTGTTTTCCCTATTTCTGTAATGGGCGCTATACCTGAGGGTTTTATCCTTTGTACCTCCAGGTAGATAAAGCTTTCACAGATTTTCAAACACTACTAAGAAAACTTGGAATGTATAACAGTGGGTTTTTTTTCTAGCAATAACTCTTTCCTATCTGGCAGAGCTTTGAGTTATAAAGAAAAGATCATTTTATTAAAGTATTTGAGAGCTTCCCCTCTCCCCGCCTCCATACTTTATTCACTCCTTTATCCTCAACACCAGGGCCCCAAGTTAGAATATCTATGGCTGGGCAAGTGAAAAATAGAGACTCTAGCCAGACTCAAGTGGAGGACATGAGCAAAGGTTTGAGCCTTGAGGAGCAATCTATTACCTAAGAAGAATTCAAAAAAGATCTACATCATATATTTTTACAGAGAGCAAGATCACCACAAAGAAAAATCCACTCAAGAAGCAAAATTCAAGGACATGCTTAGCTTAGCACTCAAGGACATGAGGTCAAAGAACACTGGGATGGATGTTCAGGGAAGCACCTGGGGGTGAGTGGCATGAACCCCCTGAAATCATAGGGCAAACTCTGGGAATATAGCCCATGACCACTGTTTGTTGCAGAGGGATTTCATCCTAGTATAAAAACCATCTGACTCCTCCCAACAAATTAAGAACTAAGTTCTGGTTCCTTCCAGGAAAGACCCAGAATCTTAGGATGCTCAAGATGACAGGATTTTGAGACATAATTTACGTCCACTCTTATTTTACACGAGCAAACTGAGACACGGTTGTGATGTGTACTACCTTCGCTTAAAGGAGATGAAATATGAATTTCTCACTTTTTAAACCAAGCCACTGTTTTATAAAACTTTATTAATACATTTAGATAGACTCAGCTGAACCACAGCTGGGCAGACATGCCCACCTCATCTAAAAACAAGCAATTCACAAGTATTTAACATATTTCCCAGAAAATAAAATCATAAAACATACCACGTTCAATCAAACCTAAGGTTATCAATGATAATTTATGAAGCAATAAGGCAAGAAGAATATTGCCAATTAAATGACAACAGGCCATGGATAGTAGAATGCATTTCAGTTTCTAAAACACTGGAACATTATGCATCTTAGATCTGATGACATATGATATTGCAAAAAAGTAACGCCTTGATTTATATGGCTCTTGAAAGAACAGGATGTGGTAAACTTCCTTTTGTAATAATTAAAAGGCAAGAAAAAGCCTGTGGAATATCTCATACGCTCAAAGTCCTCTTTCCATCATGTTTGAGACCAGCACACACTGAGTTAATCAAGAGTTGCCTAAAAGAAGAAATCATGCAAAATTAATTCATACATACTTAAAGTATCTTATTTTAACACAGAGTGTTCATTCTTTCATCCATCTTTTAAAGGAGATTGAGAACTTTTTTTGGACCTATGTTACCAGTTTAGGATTCTTCTTGGCTCTTCCTTGGTATAAACTATACTTACAATTTAGAGTCTATAACTTCCAATTTGGGTTCATTTGAAATGGAGTGATAATGTAAAGACACTTGCAAAGCAATGTGAGTGTTTGAGATTTTTGTTTTTACAGCTACTCTTTATATTTTAGTCTTTCCCACACCTCATTTAACAACTTGCCCACAACCAGCACGAATTAACCAGGCATACACGTTGACATACCTGGGAAGTGGGTCATCTAGCCCCAGTCAAGCCTTTAGAGGACTACAGCACCCGAGGCTGACATCCACTGGGATGAACCTAGCCCCAAACCACCCAACTAAGCCACACCCAGTTTCCTCATCTGTAGAAACTATGGAAGGTAAAGCACCATTTTAAGCTACTAAGTTTGGGGATAGTTTGTCACATAGAAGTGATCACGCATGCAGCAGCCTTCTAGCCGATGTGGGCAGTCGGCAGGCTCCCGGCACCTTTCAGAATGATGAGCAAGTTGGTTAAGTGAAGCTTCCTCAAGAGAGGTTCTCTGAATTTCTGTACTACCGGAGGCTACCAAATATCCCTTCATATATGAGGCTCTTGTCTCGTTTCTTAATTCTCCAGTAAGGTACTGAACCAAAGATGAGTAATAAATTAAAAGAATGTGATCATGGCACCCGTAAGCAACAGGGTTGGGTTGAAGATGACTGAGCCCTGTACACAAATGGAAGTTGGGGAGAAAAGAGGACACGGGAAAACCAAACCTATCCCGTATCTGCAGTCTTCATGATGGCAAACCAGTGTCCACAGGCAATATCCACACCTTAACACCTACAGGGGGGCTGCTAGCCAAGAACCTCAATCCTGTCTGCCCTCCTGTCTTCTTGCACTGCATTGCACCTCCAAAGCTCTACATCGGGGAGTGATGAACCCTTGGAAGCGTCAGGCTTTGAAAAAGTGGGTCCCTGAAGCCCACATACATACCTGTTTCATAACAAAACAAAATCAGGGGCAGAAGAAACAAGGAAAATGTGATCTGGAAAATACTTATATTTCAAAATAGCCAATCCAGTCCATCTTATATGCAAAGAAAAATCGATTAGCAGAAACTACTGATGTTTTATTCAAATCATCACGGTCAAGGCTTAGCTAAATAAATCCATATTGTGAAATACAAAAGTAGGCTAACGTATTTCATGAGCCTGTGTAAGGTGAAGCAGGCTCTTAAGACCTCAAAATTCACAGGTCGGGTTCTGATTGGCAAAAACAGAAATACATGCCATGATTCTCATGTGTCCTGAATATACTTTATTTCTTATAGTTACCCTATAAAGGAGATATTGTCATCACAATTTTATAGATAGGGAAAAGGGCCATGGAGATTAAGAATTAACTCCACATCACCCAGTCAGCCTGGCTTCAGTGCACCCATTTTTCCTGCTCTACACTAAGAAGGGGCAGTTAATGCAAAGATGCTTCTCTTCTGGTCTTTTCTCCCACTGGCACTGGTCAGAGCAGGGGCCTTCAAGATGCTCACTCTCTGGGATGTGGTAGATTCCCTATAACTATCTGCCGACTTCACCCGGTATAAGGAGGGTAGAGAGGTTGCAGGAAGAACTGAAGAGGAAAATCAGAGCTCAACTTCAGCTCAAATTAGGAGCCTAATTTTGATAAAAATACAGATTTCACCCTTTCGTTCTTTGGTCTTTGGTGCTGGAATTGTTTTGACTGCACAGAAAGTAGAATTGAGAATTGAATTCAAAACTCCACCCCACCTCTTGTAAGCTGTGATCTTGGGTAAGTCAGAGAAGACCAGCCTCACCAGGTTGCCATAAAGATTACATAAGAATGTCTATAATATAGTTGCCAACAGCAAACACTCACCGCACAAATGGTCTTGATCACTAATATTATCAGTGTTTATGAGCATAAGGTTTGTATCCATTCCAACCCTGGGTTCAAACCCAGATGCAGCCACTGATTAGCTGGGTAAGTGAGGTACTCCAATTCCCTAAGACTCAACATTCTCATCAGGAAAGTGGGTTTGACAACTGTGCCAATTTATTGAGTTGTTATGAGTTGTTGTTATACATTCAGTAACAACTAATGGCTACTGGATGCATACTTTGATCACTCTGCCAAGCCTTTAGGTTTGCATTCATTACCATGGCAATAAGCCTTCTAAGTCCTTATCTGCTCACCTACTAAGGTAGGTACTAGTGTGGAGCACTCGGAAAGTACTTAATAAACGCAACATCCAGCCTCAGCACGTATGATAAGGAAACACTCCTACAACTGGAGGCTGCGCTCCGGGGAAACAAGACACAGGTCCCCTCCAGCCAAATGGACCATCCGAGCTCCTGCATGTACCATTTCCATAGCCCTCCTATCAAAACAGCCCTCCTGACTAGGTCATTAAAAACCGACTGGAACAGAGTGCAGGGCTGGCAGGTGACCTCACGAATCCTGGACCAGAGCCCTGCCTGAGACAAGGCTACAAAAATAGATAGCACATCTTTAAAGAAAAGGCAGAACAAATCTATTTTAGAGATTCTCTCCTTCCTTTTACAATCACAATGTGCTTCACAAGAGCCCTGATTTTGATATTTCCACTGCCATCTTCTGCCCCTGCTTTTGGCCTCCTTCCACATCTAATTCTGATTTTTCTTGCTCGCTGAATAAATCTAGCCAAGGCAAAGAGACAATTAGATGGCATACAAATGAATCTGATTTTTTTTTAAAAATCCCTTATAAATAACTCCCTGCAGAAATCTTGAAATAACTGTGGACAAGAGTTGTCATCCAATTTACAATAGTAACAACAAGAAGACAAAAAAAAAAAAAAAATTAGTGGGCCATGTAACGGCTACTCCTTAATCCTCCAGGAAATTAAAAATAGGTTCAACCTCATCTCAGATTCAATAGCAAACTGAAGATTTATTTGCTTAATATGCTGATGGCCTAACAGTATTCTAACCTGCAGCCAGGGTCTTGAGCAGAGAGACTACTTGTCAAAACTGCTCTTAAATGCATCACTAATGTTTGAACATCATTAAATGCCTATGAGAGACCGCGTTTACCAGCCTCTCACTGCCAACCAACTCACCAGTGGCAGAAATATTGTATGTTTCCAAAGGCTTCAGACCAAGTGGGATAACAGCTTAAAATAGAGATGAGCCATCAGGGTACATATCCAGACGACAGGTTTCCCAGAGGAGATAAAAGCAAGAGGCTATCAGTCAAGGCCAGCTGAACTGCCGACACTCACCAACAGGCACCAACACAACCCCACATGCGTATACATACACATACGTGTGTGCACAGCAATTCATTAAAGGGGTAAACACAGCTCTAGTGACTAATGAGCAAGAGAAAAAAATTCACATGATTTAAGACACCTTTTCCCTTTTTTTCTCATTATCGAATGCTGTGGCCTATATGCGATACAGGCTAACTCCAATAGTAAATATCTTTATCAATGGCCTGTCATATTCCATGCTGTTAACCCACAATTTATAGCCAAATCTAGCATGCCAGTACTAGCCAGAAAATATGTAGGTCCATACATGGACAACAAATACTTCAAAAGATTTCAGGAGTAGTTAAAAAAAAAAAAAAGCATGCAGTGGCCATTTGCTTTCATGACAACTAAGTCACAGTGTTTTGGTTGATTTAATTTCTCAGAACCTCACCTTCTTCAGTTTGGGTAAAATGACTCCCATTAAGAAACATTTATGAACAGATATACATTACTATATATAAAGGAGATAAACAACAAGGACCTACTGTATAACCCAGGGAACTAAAGTCAATTTCTTCTAATGAGCTGTAATGGAAAAGAATCTGAAAATATACACATGTATGTATGTATATGTATAACTGAATTGCTTTGCTGTACACCTGAAACTAACATTGTAACTTGACTACATTTCAATAAAAAATAAGAACTAAAAAAAGAAACATTTGTGCAACAGCCTATGTGCCTATAAGTGGGGCATGTAGCAGCTAAGGGAAAGGCTATTATACAATGGCTTCAGAGGGAGCTGTTACATGGCCGTTATAGCTGGAAGAGAAAAATGGCATATTGTGAATCAGGAAAAGGGATAAAAAGCAAATCTGGTTAACACAGGTGTACACGTTGCATATCTGTATACATCATCTGTGTACTCACAGGAAAAAGACAGGAAAGGTGCCAACGTGAGAACATTAACAGTGGCTACGTAGTGGGATTCAGGGGGTTTTAAGTTCCCTCATTTTGCTGATCTGTATTTTCCTTCCATAGTGAACACAAAGGGTAATTGACACAAGTGACAGTTATCTGAACTGCAGATGGTGTCAAGGCAAAAGTACACACTTCATACTCATAACCTGAGAGATCTGTTTTCAGAGTTCCTTAAGGCTTTGGCTAACATGACACGTTAATGCAAAGGTCAGTTTTCCCAAGTCAGTGTTACTGGGGTTTCGTTTGTTTCTTTGCTTTGGAATGTGACTAGTATGCTTGGGCCCAAGAGTTAAGGCATTTAGCAAAAAGCAAGCCCAGGTACAACCCAGTTTTAATTAGCAGTATTTCTCTAAAAGCAGGCAACATTGACAAGGCCTCTGTGGTGTCAGAACAGGCCCAGGAGGCTTATGATTTCTGAGGCCTTTAGTACAAAACACCCCGAAATGTTTATAGAAATTGTGGCTTACCTTTAGGTATATTAGTTAAAATCCTGTCAATAGATATGCATGGCCTATGTCAACCTTCAATTGTAGGTAACTTCAAAAGTCGAAATTTCTATAACTACCCTGACTCTGAAGGATGAAAAGAAATGCCCTGCCCAGCCACCGACCAAAGAAAAAAAAAAAAAAAAGAAAGAAAAGAAAAGGACTTCATAGAAGGCTAGCTACTGAAATTAAAAGAAAAAAATGTTCTAGTACTAAAAGCATTTGGTGAAAAGTCCTACAACCTTGTCCGTAACCATAGCATCAAATCCAACTAAGAAGAAGAAAAAAATAAAAAAGAGGAGGCGGGGCAGCAGCAAGCACTCCTCACACAGCGCTGTCAGGGTCCCCACTGGCATGTGATGTTTACACTTAATTTAGGCTGAACTGTGACTTGAGCAAATCTCTTTTAGCAACTGAATATGTCCTTCAAAGGGATGTTAGGACCTGTTATCAGCATCCATGTCAACAACAACACACCAACGTTTAAAAGTAGAGTCCCGAGGGAGCCTCTTTATAAGGGAAAGGACAGGACATAGAGGCAACTGATGGGAAACACTGTTGAAGGACCAAGCCTTCACCTTAAGACTAACTCTTCTCAATTAAAAAAAAGAAAAAAGATAGGTGAAGTTAGTGGTCTAAAGGCAAAACAAAAACAAAAACAAAAAACTGACTCTTCATAAATTCTTCACACTTCTGGGTAAGTCTCAGGCAGTGTTTTTGTTTTTTTTTTTTTTAAACAGAGGTACCAGGGATTGAACCCAGGACCATGCTAAGTGCGCACTTTACCACTGAGCTATACCCTCCCCCTCAGGCAGTGTTCTTGTTGGTACTGAAGCAGGAAATGTTTCCCCATTTCCTTCCCTCCTTTTCTAATTGATATCCCAAGCTTTGTGGCAATGAAAATGAAATAACTTTTGACAAGGAAACATGCATTTTTGAGGGATTTTTTTCCCCCGGTTGTTCACAGGAGCTTAGAGGAGCCTTGTCATATCCATCCAAGCAATCCAGGTTGTGCCTACACTCTGTTGTCCACCCTTAGCTGTCATCAAACCAGGGAGCAGAATAGAGTCATTTTTGTGGAATTGTGAGCCAGGGAACTTTGCACGTGAGCAGGAAGCTTTGACGTGATTACCTCCTGTGCTCCGCTGAGGTTGGCTGCTTGAGCAACAGATTTAATGTCTCCAGCCGTGTACTGGATAAGAGGGACCGCACGACTCTGGTCTGAGATGGGTCCATTTGCTCTGCACCTGTTCAGCGCCTGCTTTGGGCAAAGCTCTGTGCGAGGTGCTGTATGTTGGTTCCCACAGAAGAACTGGTGCCAAGTTTGCTTTAGGACTTTAACCACATTAAGTATTAAATAGAAGTGCAGGGCATCTTGAAAAGTCTCTGATAGTGCCCCATAAATTTCAGTTACAGGATGAGTCGAGCCTTTAGTAGACAGAGGCCTGTCCCATTAGTGTGATTTCCAGGGTTACTTTATCCTCTGCGCTTTCAAGGTTTCTATGACTGATAGCAATGGGTTAATAAAAATGTCCATGTGTAATTTTATTATCCGTACAGGGCAGCTGATGCAAATGGCAGCCCCATGTGCTAAATCTGGGCAGCTGAGAAATTTTTTGTCTGGATCTTGCAGTGCTTCCAGTTCTTTTGACAAATTAGTTGCCAAGCAACCCAAGTGTCCATCAATGGATGAATGGATAAACAAAATTGTGGTGTACACACACACACACACACACACACACACACACACACACAGAGGAATATTATTCAGCCTTAAAGAGGAAGGAAATTCTGACCCAGGATGCAACATGGATGAACCTTGAGGACTTCACACCACGTGAAATAAGCCCATCGCAAAGAGACAAGTACTACTTGATTCCTACTTAAAATGGTCAAATTCCTAAAGATAAAAAGTAGAAGGCTGGCTGCCAGGAGGTGAGGAAGGGACAATGGGGAGTTGTTCTATAGGAGGAGTTTCGATCCCACAAGATAAAGAGCATTCTGGAGACGAGCTGCACAACACTGTGCATGTAATGCAACAGAACTTAAAATAGTTAAGATGGTAAATTTTATGTTATAGGTATTTTAGCACAATTAAAACAAATCAGTTGCCAATATTTAAAAATTGGGAGAAGTCACAGGAAAAAAAACTCCCAGATTTCCAGCTTACCTTAAAAAACGGAGAGGACATGACAGCAGGGGGCCTGCCCGCTGCCCGGCATGGATGGCCGGAGCGGAGCAGCAACGTGCCTTTTATGTGCCCCAGTTCCTCCAAGTCCCCACCACCTCTGCTGTCACCCTGCATAGCACATTTCATTTATTTACGGCAGGAGTTCCCAACGGGGTGTGTAGACTGCTTGTATGTGTGAATTGTGACTCTCAGTCCCAGTTCTAGCCACAGGGCCCTACCAGTACCTATAAGATTCTGGGTGTCTCCAGAGAAGGACACCACATCTTATCGGGTCCAGTATATTAGGCCTGCCTGATTTGTGAACACATGATGCCTAAAAAGAGATGGATGGAAATAAGCGAGTAAGACCGATTCACTGGGACTCACAAAAGATGAAAAGCCCTGAACTTCCATAGTTCAGTGACAGTCTCCCTGCTGGGGTGACTGCAGCCCTATCCTCTCCTACTACTGTAAGGGCCAGCCCATGGGCAGAAATTCTGGACCTCCCTCTGTCAAGAGCCCTCAAATCAGAGACAATTCATGGGATGTCCTCGGTGGGCACTGGCTATGCCAAGATCCCTCTCCTTCTCCATGGTGACCACTGGCCCACTGCAGACACCCACACAGACGTGATGCCCTGTGGCCCGTGACCCGGCACACAGGAACAGATGCGTGGTGTGTATTAATAGGAAGATGTAGTTTAGATAGATTCATTTTATGTTGGGCAACATTTTGTTGCATTGAATAGTTCTGTAACAACAGAAATCACTTGAAAAGTGTACTCCTGGGCGGTTTCCACATTCTTTTATGTCTGATCACCAGGAAAGAATGTTAAGTGGTTTGCAGGTCTCAGACCCTATAGATTTCACAGAAAGGTGATGCCTCCCACCACCAGCACCACCTCCCTTTACTTGGAAGTATTTGGAAAATGTGTGGATGGAATTTGGGTTGTCCCGTGATGAGGGCTGGGTGCTACTAGCAATTAGTGTGCAGAGGCAGAGATGTGAAATGAGCTCTAATGCCTGAGATGGTGTCACACAATGGAACTGTCCCATCCAAAAGGCCAGTAAGATCCTCAGATTAAAGGAGGAGACCATGGTGATTGATGTTAACTACTAGGCACCTGTAGGCCTTTCACTATGTGACCCGGGGTACAGAACTAGGGCACCAATGTCAGAATACAAGAGCTGGAGCCCTAAGGGCTGGCTGTAAATAAGAACACGTTGTGCCCCCTCGCAAGCCTGTAGTCTTTCTGAATCTCAGTTTCTACATCTACAACAAGAGGCCCGTGACCCCTGCTCACCTCCAAAGTTTTCTGGAGGTTCAGCTAAAACACGGCTATCAAAGAGGTTTTACAACTATAAAGCAAAGGGCACAATTAAAGGGTTACTTAAAAAAAAAAAAAGTCTGCAGAAATAGTCCAAATGTTAATGGATGAATAAATGTTAAAAATTTTTAAATTTTAAGATGTGATATATATCAAAGGATGAATCCTAAAGACAGGCTCAGTGAAATAAGCCAGATACAAAGGGCAAATATTAAATATTTCCACTTACATGCGATACCTTGAATAGTCAAATTCACAAGACAGAAAGGAGAAACATGGGTCCCATCAGCTGGAGAGAGCAAGGAACAGGGAATTATTGTTTAATGAGTACATAGTTTCAGTTTGGGAAGATGAGAAAGTTCTGGAGACAGATGATGGTAGTGGTTACAGAACAGTGTAAGTGTATTTCCTGTAACTGAATAGTACACTTTAAAATCGTTAAAATGGTCAATTTTGTTATGTATATTTAACTACAATTTTAAAAGTTAAAAAAGCTTCCTCATTTATAAAAATGAATCTACGTGTATTATATAACAAGCAAATGCTGATAAGTAAAAGAAAATAGAACTTCTTACACAGCTCATAAATAATCACACTCCTTATTTTGGTTTGAATCCTCCCAGGATTTTTTTCTCTTTTAATGATCTTTTAAGATTAAAAATGTTCAGGAAAACATTATCTGGTGAATGTTGACTCTCATACTATTTTTACTGAAATACTCGGAGGGATCTAGGCAAGGAGGAATTCACAGCATTCAAAGAAAGGTGAGAAACAATACTTTCCCTTAACACCTAAGTGATCTCTTTGCATTTCTCTAATACTTATTAAGGAATACATGTTCAATCAGATCAGATTAAAAATCTAACCATGAAAGAAATTATGAATGGATTAGAAATTTAAAATTGTACTAAAAAATAAAGAATACCAAACATTAAGAAGTGCTCTTTATCTGTAAGGCCTATCAACACCAGATCAAGCACACTGAAATGTTCACAAATGAAATTATTCGATGTCCAGGATTTGCTCCAAAATAATCCAGTGTCGAGGGAGTAAAATGAATGGATGTACAGAAGCAAGAAGATGACCAAGAGTTGATAAATTATTAAAACAAGTGATGGGTATGTCTAGATTTATTACAACAGTCTTTCTATTTTTATAGGGAAAAAATCAAGTTAGAAATAGAAAACAGAATTAGCAATGAACAGAGACTAAACAACAATTTTTTTTCCCACTGCACCACTCTATTTCTAGTTGCCTGGTTGTTCAGGGTCTCTTTTAAATTTGATGCTTCAAAAGAACCATTGAAAAAAGAGAGAGAGAAGAAAACCAAACCCTTAACTACCAAATAACAAGTTCAGTTTTGCCACTGTATCCATAGAAAAGTGGGTTGAAATGTTTTTTTAAATTAGATGCATTTACTAATTTTGCTGCCTCGAAGAGGGAAGACAGAAAGGTCATCCGTTTTCCAGAAACCTATAAACCAGTATGCCTTTTATTGTTTTTCATTAAAATTTTAAACATGAAATATGTTCCGGAAAATGAAAAACCCAAATGCACCTGCCCACATTAGAGATTAATTGCTTGGAAAATTCCATTTAAAAAATCTCAGTGGTTGAAACCAAGGGGCATTCCCCGCCCCCATCACTCAACTGTATGAGAATTATTTCGTATAACTTTCTATCAAGGCAATACAAAAATATAACAGGAAATTTTTTCCAAATTTTGTATTTGGGAAAATGCAGAACGTAAGGGTTCTTTAAATGGTTTTAAACATCATGAAGACATATAATGGAGGTGTATCACTCCAAGAAAACTGTATAGTGTTATCTATGAAAGCACCCAGACGATCTTTAATTTAATCCCTAGATGAAATTTTCTGAAGACTTTATTAAACAGACCTTTCCACCTCATAAATTTGTTAAATGTACCCTTCAAAAGCACATAATGATTACTATGATATATCATGGAATTAAGAAAAAAACCATAACCAACCAACTTCTTTAAATAATTCCTAGGGTTCTTTATTACAGATCATAGGTCAAAGAATATAGCAAACGGTATCTGGATTTCAAAAGCCACTTGGTAGCGTTTTTCTATGATATGCTTGATAAGAGAGGAGCCAAAAGTGACTGGACAAAGTACTGACTGATGGCTCAATTCTGAGAGATGTCACCAACCTCCATATTTGACTTGGCCTCGTAATGTGTGCATGCCTTAAAAAACTAAAAGGCATGCTGATCAAAAATAGCTCTAAAAGGTGCTGATAACTTGCTGCATAAAAGATTTAAAATCATTTTGTCAGTTTAGACAAATATACTCAAGCTTACAATATTAAAAACATAAAAATCCTATTCTTTGGGTGGTTATAAAGAAAAAAATACATAGCACACATACACCAATGTGGGGTGGGGGGGACCATTTAGGAGAAAGGGACAGGAAGGAATTTTCCTTTAACAGAGAAGTCATGTGAAAAACAAGGGAGGAACTAATCCTACTGAATCGTAACTAACAAGAATGAGGCAGATCAGACTGGTTTATAATACTGAGCACTTACTATGTTTCAAGCACTATTGGTTGTCAATACTTTACCTGTAACACCTCATGGATATCACTCAACGAGGAGGGTACCACTATTACCTCATTTTTGTGGATAGGTTAATTTAGACTCAAAGAACTTAAAGGATGGGCCAAGGTCACAAGACTTTAAGTGAGTAGAGCTGGATTTGCATCCCAGTCTATGAGAGCAGGTAATACAAACACAGGAACCTAAAAACAAGCTAAAGGTGTTACCAGGACAGAAAGGAAGCCAGTGCTAGTAGCACATGATGTGCGGCACAAAATGAGGGGAGACTGGACAACCAGCTGGGGAGTTACTGCCCACCACTGCAGTGCAAGAGTGAAAAGACGACAAGGTCATGAACAACTGTCCTTCAAAGTGGTTAAGCAGAGGCAAGAGAGCACCTGTTAAACATGAAGACAGGACTTAGAGACTGAGTGTAAAGTTTAACTAGAGATCTTGAGTTTCTTTGACCTATAAACAGACCAGCAGTTACAGTGGTAGTAGAGATTATTATTTACTAAAAATGTTCTATATGCTAGTTTCCTTATAGTACCCTTTATCCTTATAACCACATTGTCCAGTAGACTTTATTATGCCAATTTTTAAACACAGAAAAATTAAAAGCCCATAGGCAAGTCAGTTACCAAGACCAAGATTCAAGGTCAGATCTGTCTAGTTACAAAAGCCCTTGCCCACTACACTGCTTTCCTTCCCAAAGGAGAAACCTGACCATAGGAACATTTGATTTGTTCAGTAGTTTTAGGAAAGATCTAACTCTGACCTAAGCCCAGATTGTTTCACTTCAACTTACATAGCTCCCAAAGAATTTTCCAGAAATTATCATGAATTTCAATTTAGGTTTGCACATTTTTTTTCACAATTAAAAAGAAAAGCAAACATGTTCCAGTACATGAAGTCAAAGTTAAACTATCCTATCCCTACCCCGGAATCATATGCCGAAAATAACCAACATAAATATCCTGGCATTTATAGTTCTCATGTCTCTGTGTCACATGTTGGTGTCTCTTGGAACATTTCAAACTTTTTCATTATTATTTTATCTGTTACAGTAATTTGTGATTGGGGATCTTTGGTGATCAGGGATACTTGATGATTGCAATTTTTTCTTGTTTGCTTTGTTTTTTTAATTACAGTATTCACATTTTTTAAGAAATAATGCTACTACACACGTAATAGACCACAGAATAGCGTAAACATAATTTTTATATGCATGGGGAAACCAAAACATTTTGCGACTCGCTTTGTTGTGATATTTGCTTTACTACAGTGGTCTGGAACTAAACCTGCCATATCTCACAGGTATGCCTATACTTGTAAATTGTATTTGGAAACTGAATATTTAAAATAGCATTAAAAACTAAAATATACTCAGGGATAAATCTGACTAGAAATGTGAATGACTTATATAAAAAAAGATTTACTATGAAAAATATTTCAAGGTGTACTCTGTTCATGTTCAGCATTTTTAAAATGTCAATTCTCCCCTAAATCACTCTATATCTATATATTCAATGCAATCACAATCAAAATTCAACCATACTTTTTTTTTGTAGAAATGCACAAGCTCTCCCACCAAGTAACAATTATTAATAACCCATTCAGCAATAACTTTTACATATCCTAAAACTGGCCATCTGGAAATTCAGCTCAGGGCACTAGGACAATCAAGATTGCAATACCAGTATCATAATGCATGTAACATACAAGCATGAAACTAGTGATGGTCCATGGTGTTACCATGCAGACATTACTAATCAATGACTACACTCCTCCTCTTCAAGCCTGGATAAAGAGTTCTAGTTCTAATAGCTTGGAGCTAGTACAAAAGGTGAACCTTCATTTCAATTCCAGACATCTAGTACACACTGCTGAACTGCTGATTGAAGTAGGTAAATACTTCTCTATCTTCATCTTTTTGCCTAGTTTCCTCTGTGCCATGTTATTGCTGTGCCAAAATCAAAGAAAATGCATTTTGTACAGTTGCCTACATTAAGTTTTGTATTTAAACAGGTTTATATAATGTTCTCCTTTAAGAACCAATATAGGACTCATATATTCCAGCAGCTTTCTATTGACTAAGCCCATGGTATAGTAAGTCTAGACTTTCTCTGAATCCTTTCAACACTAGAAGCTGTGCTAGATAATGCCATACTTAGTTATCTGCAACTGGGGTTGTTCTCTGAGCCTCACTTTTCTCCCTGTAAAATGGTGAAACTGATATGACAGAGTTGTTTGAAGACCAGAGACGATGCACATTTACCACTGAGATGTGAGCTCTACAAATCCTAGGATTTTGTCTAAATCACTGTTAACCCAGCATCTGTAAGAGTGCCAAGCACATAGTGTTGCAAAAATAGCTATTAAATAAATCAATACGTAAATCGCCTTCCCCATATCATGGCATATAAAAAGGGGTTTAATTCACGTACATAGATAATATTCCATAAGAACTGAGCTTCTTGAAGGTGCTCTATTTGTCCCCTGGAATCATTTTTTTACTCAGGGCTTCTAAAGTTAGAAATTAAGGCAAACATCGCCATCAGAGCCAGACTAGAGTGAAGCAAACAAGGCACAACACTTGGGTGCAAATGTTAAGGAAGTGAGCCCAAAACCCAGTAATTGGGAGAAATAGTTACTTTCATGCAATATTTTTAAAATCAAAATGAATGCAAAAAAATCCCTGAGGAAACAGATATCAGTTTTAAAGAAAGACAAGATCAGTTAACAGCACCATGCTGACTTATACTGAAGCCTGAGGCTAAAAGAAAAAAAATAGGAACACTGACCCTATCTTTATTTAAAATAATTTTGACTTTTTAAAAATATTACATTAAAATATCATTCCTCTTGATTAGTAAGGTTTTTACCACCTCCCTCAAATTTTGTGCCCCAGTGAGTGCCTCACTGTCTGTACCTCACCCCAGTCCTGCACGACAATCAAAAGTGCCCTTGAAAAATCCCTGAGACCATTGATGAAATAAAATATTCTACTCTTAAATCAATTCAACTCCGTCAACTTGTCCCCAGCGTTGGAACAGCTCACTGTTTCCCCAGGTGAATGCCGCATGAAGAAGGTGGCTTACATTCAAGGAGCCACGCCATGTACAAAATACGTCTTTAACCAGCATCGTCACACTCAGCTCAGAAGGTGCTGATGCTGTGGGAGGCTCCCAGGAAGTGAGACCTGCAGACGCATGTCTTCCATGTCCCCTTGATTCCAGGCACAGCCTCTAAGGTAGGTGGACCCAATTACACTGTTTTATTTGTCTGTGTTTGTTCTTGTTTGTTTGTGTTCTTCCTCTCCCTCTGGGTCTCTGTATCTCTTTGTCTCAGTCTTTCTCTGTGTCTCTCTCTCTCTCTCACACACACACATATGCACATGCAATTTGAATGCATAAATAATGCGACCCTATTGGAAATGCAGTACCGCCTGCCCTCGGCTCCACCCAGCCTGCCTGCCTGCTGACTGAATGACTCTATCCTCAGGAGCCTCAGCTCCCGGAGATCACAAGAGACTTCCTCCAGCCACCAAGACAAAGGCGACTCTGGCAGCCAGGCGATGTATTTCTTTTGCTTTCCCTAAGTACCCAAACCATATTGCTTCCCACGAATTCACAGTTTTATCCTGAGATGAAATCGCACCACTTCTGCCAGGAATCACACACGGAAACATGGTTCTGTTTTGTTTCTGGACATACTGTATTTGATAAAATTAGAAGGAACTCACCATATCAACATTTTCACACAAGAAGAAAGGAGAAAAAAGAAAAAAGAAAAAAAAAAAGGAAGAAAGCAAAACTCAACCAGCTACAAGATCCAGGACAGAGAAGATACAAGAAAATATTTCTTGCAGGTTCTAAACCTTGAGGTACAAAAGATCGTCTCCTATTTCTCTTTGTTCCCAATTTGTGGAATCGAGCCAGGTACCAACTAATACAAGCGCTGAATGCCAATTCCATTAGACAGATTCAAACCTACATGGAGAGACAGTCATGGGGGAAAATGAAACTCCCCTGGTCCAAGTCTCTCAGCGAGAACGGATATTCTCTGCAAGCGCTCTGAAATCAACTCCATTTTTTGGGTCACTGAAACAAAATACGGACTTGGCACAGGGCCTTCCTTAGCAGAAGGGGGGCTGGGTAACTATGCCCGTGTAAGTATCTGCGAGGTGAACCTTCTTGAAGTTTGAATCAGACATTGTCTGGTACCACCACTGTGCAAATTCTAGAGTCGCAGAGTATCAGATTTGACTAGTCCCAGGTACTTTCCAGATAAGGATACAGAGGCTTGCTTAGCAAGGCTGGGTAAATCACCTTAGGTCATAGTGACAGCAGGCGTGACCCTCCCCCAGAGCTTGTGCCAAGGAACCATGATGTTTTCGTTTGCCCGGTGGTAGGATCATTTGAGCCCAAAGCCAGCACATGTCCGGGCTTCATGCAGTCCCTCTTCGGGGTAAGGGGAGTGAGACCCCCTCCCCTGCACTACAAGATACAACATATCACAGGAGTGGCTTTGGAAATGCAGCCAAGAGTCACACAGACACAAAGGTTCACTACTCTGAGACTATCCCAGGGAGAGACGTGGATGTAGAGTGATTCATAGAAAACTCAACCAGTTAAAAGCCAATGAAACTAGACAAGTTCACTTCCATTCTTTCTTCACTAATTAGTGTATCTTTCTTCCAATTATTAAAAACTATAACGATCTCATAAGGCTATTTGCCCCTTGAACTTGCAAAGCCTTTTATTCAACCATCTACTCCCATCCAGGTCTGAATCTAA
Organism: Camelus bactrianus; assembly: GCF_048773025.1. NCBI lineage: Eukaryota > Metazoa > Chordata > Mammalia > Artiodactyla > Camelidae > Camelus > Camelus bactrianus. The sequence continues at coordinate 21,394,065 of NC_133555.1, read as the reverse complement.
TGCTGAATAAACATTTTCTGAATACATTTTTTAACAGAAATAAAAATACATCTACTGAGAAAAATCCCCCAAACACAGAAAAATACTTTAAATGAAGCTAAACTCCCCCATCATGTCACAACATAGAGATAATGGCTGTTATATTTTAGGATATTTTGTTCAGAAGGTATTTTGTACATGTACATACAAGTTTTTAATCTAATTTGAGGTGAGACCATATATAGAATTCTGTATCCTACTTTTCTTTGCCAACTAACATCCTATCTTGCTTTAATTTTAGCCTTCTCTTCGGTTCTCTCTTCTCCAGCTCAAGTGCATTGGCAGCTAAAGGCACCAGATCCGAGTAAATCAATACACAGTGACCCAAAGTCAAACACCAGAAGTTCTTCCTGGAGTTAAACATCTTTGGTGGAAGAAAGAGTCCTCTGAATCAGGTCTCCCTTACTCCTAACACAGGTCACTTTTCCAATTAACAAGTCAAGTAAACACCAGGACCATTATAGTCATATTGAATTTTGCAGTATTCTCTGAACGGAAAGGGTATATATTTTTCTACCAAAGAGTTAAAGAAGCAAACTGAAGGACAATCTTAGGTGTCAGGTTACTCAAGCACCTCTGAATCCTAAAGACTGATAAGTGGTTCCTGTAAGAATCAGAGATATTTTTCCCCCAGCTGTTTCACGATGTGAAAATTGGTTTCTAAACATCAATTGTGCATTCCAGTTCAGCTGACTTGCACATCAATATCTCTGCTTGGATATCTAATAGATAATGAGACCCAAATGTCCAAGGTTGAACATTCTTCCCCTTCAGAAGGGCAATTTGCCCCATCTCAGTAAGTGATGGTACCAGCTTTCCTTTTGGCTCATGGCAAAAATCATGGTGTCATCATTTTCTCTCTCTTGCACCTCCCATCAAACCTCTGCCTTCAAATAGACCCAGAATCTGACCACTTCCTATTCACCCTGGGCAAGCCTCCATCCCTGCTCACTTTCATAGCTGCATAAACCTCCCAACTGGTCTTCCGGCATCCCAGGTACTTCCCCCAGTCTAATATCCACAGAGCATCCAGAACTGTCTTTTAAAATGTTGTAAGTCAACAGAGGGTCAGTACAAGCGAGGTTTTTGGAGAGATGGAAGGACTGACTCGGTAATGCTCGTTGGGATAGTGGTTACACGACTGTGTGCACTTGTTAAAGTTCATAGAACTGCCCTCCAATTCAAAAGAATTTTGCAGTATGTTAAGAAAATTAAACCAACAATGGAAGTCACATCACAGAAGTTCTCTGCTCAAAATGCTGTATTGTGAAACTGAGGTTCTCACAGGATCCAATTTCCAGTCAGCTCTCCGACTTCATCTTCTAACACTCTTTCTCCTCTCTGCACATATTGGTCCAGACACACTGGCCCCTTACTGCTCCTCAAACAAGTTAGGCAGGCTCCTGCCTTGGTGACTTTGTACTGACTTGTTCCGTTTACCTGGAATGTACTGTCCTCACTGCCCTAACCGCCCCTCACCCAGCACAGATATTTGCAAAGTTAGCATCCTCCACTCTAACTCTTACATGGAAGTCACCTTCCCAGTTAGGCTTTATTTAAAGTTGCCACCCATCATCCATCAGCATTACCTTGCTCTACTTGCCCTTTTCCTTTCATAGATTATTATCAATTTCTGACATACCATATAACTTACTTATAGTTCATGGCCATTGTCTGACTCCCCATAACCCACAAGCAGATGGAATCTAAGCTCCCTGAGAACAATCATCTTCCTTCTGTTTGTCCATATATCCCCAATGCTTAGAAATGCACCTAGAATGCAGTAGGTATTTAATAAATATCTGTTGAATACATGAACGTACACAGCAGGGGCCTACCATATGTGAGGCATTGTACTAGTTTCTGTGACAGATTCAACATGTAGAATGACAGTTTTTCTGTTAAATAAATGGTTTGGGCTACATAATCCCCAAGCCCCTCTCTAGCTCACAAATTCATTCTAAATGAATTTTAAACGGTACTATAGGTTTATATACATTCCACCAGAATGCACGCTCCCTGAAGGCAGGGAGTTTTAGTCTGCTTTCTAGCTGCTGCATCTTCAGCCCTAGAACAACACATGGCATATCAATATTTGGTGCTCAATATTTGGCGAAGGAGTAAGCTCCCGTGGACAAGAAATACAGCTCTTTTTGGTTCTGAGTCTCTTACTTTTTTTTTTAATTGAAGTATGGCTGATTTTCAAAGTTGTGTTACTTTATAGTGTACAGCATAGTGATTCAGTTTTATGTATATATATATACACACACACACACATACATATTCTTTTAAGGTTTTTAAAATTTTTTAAATTAATTTATTTTTCAATTTTTTTATTTGAGGCAGGGAGGCAATTAGGTTTATTTATCTACTTACTTCTTAATGGAGGTACTGCGGATTGAACCCAGGACCTTGTGCATGCTAATAAGCACAGTGCTCTGCCACTGAGCTATACCCTTCTCCTCCATTCTTTTTCATTACAGGTTTTTATAACCTACTGAATATAGCTCTCTGTGCTATACAGTAGGACCTTGTTGTTTATCTATTTTGTAGTTTATATCTGCTAATCCCAAATTTCTAATTTATCCCTCCCCCATTCTTTAGTAACCATAAGTTTGTTTTCTAGGTCTGTGAGTTCTGTTTTGTAAGTAAATTCATTTGTGTCCATTTAAAATTTATTTTTAATATATATATATATATATATTTTTTTTTTTATGGAGGTACTGGAGATTGAGCCTAGGCCTTCATGTATGCTAGGCATGCACTCTACTACTGAGCTATTTCCCTTCCCTGTGTCATTTTTTTAGATTCCACATATAAGTGACATAATGATATTTGTCTTTGTCTGACTTACTTCACTTGGTACAATAATCTCTAGGTCCATCTATGCTGCTGCAAATGACATTACTGCATTCTTTTTCATGGCTGAGTAGTATTCCATTGCGGATGTACAGTCACTATACAGAGGTGCAGTCACTATGGAAAATGGTATGGAGGTTCCATTAAAAAAACTAAAAATAGAGTTACCATATGATCCAGCAATACCACTCCTGGGCATATATCGAGAGAAAATGCTAATTCAAAAAGATACACACCAATGCTCATGGCAGCACTATTTGCAATAGCCAAGACATGGAAGCAACCTAAATGCCCATCAACAGGTGACTGGATAAAGAGGCTCTGAGTTTCTGATCCCACCTAGCACACAGAAGGAACACCAAGCACGGAGGCTCAGCCCTGGGTAAACTCAGCCTAATCTCTTAATGGCCAGATCCCAAAAATCCCCATTGGCAGCACAACATGCAGGCCTCCCTCAGTATTCTTGAGCACATCAGTGAAAAGGACGATTTGAAACACGGCACAGAGGCACTTCAGTTCAGGTGGCAGCCCTCTGGAATTCCTATTAGGCACATCACATCAGAGACAGCCTTCCCAATGTTGACATGTGTGAGGATTCCAAGCACAAAAATGAGGTCAAGTAAGACTCCTGTGGAAAGCAAGCTTCTCCAGAGAAACTGCTGGGGCTTCCCTTCACATTCTGACCCCGTTACCTCATTTCTCTACCTTGAACTTCACACTAAGGCTGCCACAAGCCCAACCATTCAGGGAAAAAACCTCAGCCATCATCTACCCTAAGGGCCTCTGATCTACCACAATTTTCACAGGCTTTGCTTCACGAGTGTGAATTTTCCCAAGATGGACAGACCTCCTCAGCAAATGACCACTACCGTGAGATAGGACTACAGTGAGTACAATCTTTGGAACAATGGGTACCACTATCATATCCAGTCCCTCAGCACCGTCTAATGAAGACAGCATGTGAACCACATAAGTAATTTTAAATTACACACATAACATTAAAAAGACATAAAAAGCAACAAGTGAAATTAATGTTGTATTTACTCTAATCTGATAAAACCAAACTACTATAATTTCAACGTGAAATCAATAAAAAAAATTATTACTGAGATATTTTACCTTTTTTCATACTAAGCCTTCAAAATCTGGTATACGTTTTACATTGACAGCACATCTCAATGCAGACTGGCCACATCAGAAGTGCTCCAACAGTCACACGTGGCTAGTGGCTACCATATTAGACAGCCCAAGTCTAGAATGTTAAGTTCCTTCTCTGTCAAGATGCTACTGTTGCTCTCAGACTAGCGCCATTTAAAGATCTTATGACTGATCTGAAGATGTCTTCTAACCCATAATGACATCACTTTCACATTATTCTCAGTTTTAAAAACATGCTTGTTCCAAGGCAATGAAATGAAGCAACATCACAGTGTGAAAGGGCAGCCCAGATACACTGAGCTAACCTGTCTCTGTTATTTGGAAATAATGTGTGTTTTTCTCTGATCTCTAACTAGAACTCGTTTCATTGAATTCCATCAATTTCCTTAAGCGTCTTACAGTGGGGTTTCTTATCGATGGAAAGGACAAGTGTGCGGTGACTTCAAGGTTTTTTGAAAAAGCTATGCCAACATCAGCAAACGATAAGCTGAATGACAACAGTAAAGAGGCTGGAGCAGGAGAGAGTTGAAGTGCATTTACCTTCTCAGTATAATGGCACCCCTGTTGGCCAGCTCTTAAGTGTTCTAATAGGTACAACCAAGATGAGTCTTAGAAGAAGAACAAAACTCTGTAAGAACTTAAAGGAATGTTCTAACCAACTTCTTAATGACCCTTCATTAAGGTGAACTGAAAACACTTTCAGGTTTGGTGGGAATTCACTAGGTCAGAGTGTTGCTTTGAAAATCTATACCAAAAAGAGCTCTGTCATTTTCTCCTTAAAGATAAGATACTGCTTCGACTAGCCTCTCAAAGGCAAAATGGATTACCAGAATATGAAAGGCAATTCAATTTGGAGAACATTCCACAGTGACAGTGGCGTCAAGTTCGCAGCTAGATGGAACATAAAATAATTAACACATCACAGAGCATCCAGACTCAAACATTCTCCAACCTTATTTCCATTTCCCATGACCTAAAAAAGCTCCTTTGGCAAAATAAAGTCAACTGGCTTAAAGTTAAATTTCTCCCTTTAGGTGGAGGACTGGCTTCAAGTATTGCTCAGCCTATAGAATGACATATTCTGGCCCAGTTCTGACAACTAACTCAGCAGAGATCCGCTGGAACAGTGGTTTTCAGGAGACTCACCTTGGGATTGGTGAGGCTCCGAAAGCACCCTGCCTGAGTCAGTAATTTCTTCAAAAACGGGGTCAGGCTATAGGAATTCACATGCTCTATCTATAGGCTCTCTTTCTTGGAGAAAAGAAAGACCCGTCTACACACCCCCACTAACCAAAAAAAACAAAACAAAACAAAACAAAACAAAACAAACAAACAAAAAAAAAACCAAGACATGATTGGTAGCAAGCTCCAGGAGACCTGAGTGATAAGCAGTGTTTAGCAAAGCTGGGAGGCCACTGAGTGATCCGCAGTTTTCTGCAAGTATTCCATTCACGTGAAACAGCAACCTAAGACCAAGTCATGGGTCATGGTTCTTCAACCTTTGAAACAGCATATAAAAGCAGAGAAAAGAAACACATGTGGTATCCCAAAAGCCTTATGCCCTCAGCCTCCTTAAAATTAAATCTAAAGAGTGTGGGTAAACAGATACCAATAACCAGAGCACTAAAATAAATGGAAAATGTAATACAGTTACAACTCAGCAAATACTCCGACATTCAGGACAGTGCCTCACAAAAGGGTATTTGTGATGTTCTCGGTGAGTCGAGCATACACAGCAGGCATGTTTCCCTCTACTCACCTGTTCATTCAACCACTTCATTCACGCCTTTCACGCACTGGGTACCATGCTAGACACTGGTGCTAGAATGTTAACTACATGTGATGAGGATCTGCCTACGTAAGCTCACCTGAGTCAATGATACTGATATCTGTAATAAGAATTATTTGATGAAACTCATTATGTGTAACATTCTACGCAAGGCACTCAATTAATCCTAACGACCATCAGCAATTAGTCCTTGAGACCATCTTACAGATTAGGTAACTGAATCTTACAGAGGTAAAAAGACCACTCTCTCTCTCTCTCTCTCTCTCTCTTTTTTTTTTTTTTCTTTAAGCCACTAAGTTTTGGGGCAGTTTGTTAAGCAACAAAAACCAGAGGTCAACTGACTTGCCAGGGTCAGCCCGAGAGTCAATGACAGCCAAGAGAAGAGGTAGGCCCAGATCTGTCTCATTCCTATCAAAAGCTGAATGTTTGAAAATAAGAGGTTTATAAGGAGTGTTTAAAAATATCATTTTGGTATTAAAAAAAAATCAGGCAAGCCAAACATTAGCAGGATTGAGTGATAGTTTGTGCATGGCATGAAAATTTGTGGTTGGGGAAAAAAAAATAACTTAAAAAAATGGTTAAAAGGCACTTCACCAAAGATACATGGATGGCAAACATGCACATGAAAACATGTTCAACATCTTAATCGCTGGGAAAGTGCAAATTAAAATCAACAATATCCCAACACTATGTATTAGAAAGTCTAGGGGGAAAAAACCTTTTTTAAAAGTTGACAATACCAAGTGCCAGTCAATGAAGTGATGGTTACAAGACTATGCATTTGCTAAAACTCAGCAAACTGTACAGCAAAAAGAGCAAACTTTATTGTAAGTACATTCTAAAAGGTGAATAAAATTCACCTCAAAAAATTTTGATTTTTAACATGAGAAATTAAACACCTCTCATTGATGCATTAAAAATATTTAAAGCTCATCTAGATTATAGTCATCTTTAACTACAAGCAGTTTTCTTAATGACAAAATGTTGGAACATACTCGTTTTCAAACTCACAAGTAACAGGCTTTTTTTTTCTTTAACACCTTCTCTCTGGTTGGCAAGCAGAACAGCTCTCTCCAGCACCTTCACTGGATGCTGGAAAATGCAAAAACACGGTGCAGGGGAGCTTCTGGGATAGGGGAGGTAGGTTTCTCCTCAGCCTGTAATAAGTCACAAAATCTGTTGTAGCTAATATATGTCTTTACAGAGGAGAAACTGCCATGAAGCTGTAATTTTCCAAAGGCTTGCTGGTTTCCCATTAGGGAAGATGCACCATAAGAATAACCTGGTCAATTGCCCTGGGAGTTTCCATCCTAATCTACTGCTGCGTAAGTGCTTTGCTATCAAAGTCTTGGTTAGTTCCTTTTGACATCTTTCACCATTCCCCAATAAGATATCCTTGGGCTCCAAAATCTCTCTTTAGCTTGATGCTTTTCTTACTGTCACTGGAATATTAGCCACACCCGCCATCCCACTTCTTTGCATGACAGATGATAAACACAAAGAAACCAAGCAGAAGCACTCAATCAGCAAGTACTTTTATGAAGTGTCTGGCAAGCCAGAGCAGCTCCCCTTGGCAGTGTTGGGAGAGCAACACTCTCAGATCTCAATTCCCCAGCACACAAACGGTTCCCCCCCTGGGGCTCGAGAGCCCATTCTTTTGCTTTCCTTAGCGGCTCCTTTCGTGAACAGCCCCAAAGCTCTGGCTCATCTGCCTCCCAAAGACTTGCTAAAAACCTCTATTACAAGCAACTCAAAGCATGAAATGAAAATTGATGCCTTCAACTCCTGTAATGATGAAAACGAGAAGCTGCCAGAGACTCCACGTTCCTTCATTTTCCATGTCAGTTTCCAAGAATACAGATATTAGTATATTATATGAGAACAGAACAGGAACCAGAGCGAAGCATTCCTCCCTAAATCTGACCCCATTAAGGCAGAGCTTTTGCAGTCAAACAACAGTTAGGTAGGGTTGTATTGATAGCAAAAAGGAAAAAAACAAAAACAAAAACAAAAAAAAACCAAACCAACCAACCAAACAAACAAAAAACAACTTCAGAATAGACAATCACCAGAGTAAAGATGACAAGCAACTCCCTGTATACAAACGTGCATTAAAACAATGAATTACTATGCTCTTGAGTGGAAACCAAATCACCTAGTTCAATCTGGACAACACGGATGAAAAACCTCTCTACTCTATTGGTGAGATGGGCATTTCAAGTTCTATCTCTATACAGTTTAAACACCTGCAGAAAAATACCATATGATATCACTTACATGTGGACCCTAAAAAAATGAGACAAATGAATTTATTGACAAAACAGAAAGAGACTCACAGACACAGAAAACAAACCAGTGGTTATCGGGGGAGGGGTGGGGATGGACGGATAAATTGGGAGCTTGGGATTTTCAGATACTAAGTATGATATATAAAATAAACAGCAAGGTCCTACTCTATAGTACAGAGAACTATATCCAATACCTTGTAACAGCCTATAATGAAAAATAATATGAAAAAAAAAAACGTCTTTATACATGTATCACTGAATCACTATGCTGTACACCAGAAATTAACACAACATTGTAAACCAATCATACATCAATAAAAATTTTTAATTAAGAAAAAGGCAAAATAAGAGGGCTGAGCAAGAATATAATCTCAGAGTTCTCTCGCAATATTATGCTCTACAGTTTTAGGAATTAGAGAAACATGGACGGTAACATATTTTCTAACTTCCTCTATTAAAATGTAAGTTCCACGAGGGGCAATCACTGTACCTGTGTGTCTAGCTGAGTGTATGGCATATACAACGTGCTCAATAAATTTTTGTTCAATGATTGAACAAATGATATTAGGGACAGGGTAAGTTTGCTTTGCTCCATCTTTTCTGGTTCTGTAATAAGAAATAAACACACCTAATTTGAGACTTCATGGTAGACCCGGTAGGCACACAAAAATGTATGAGACATGGAACTTTTCCTTGAACTTATAATCCAGATAGGAAACAAGAAATGTTTACTTGAGAAAGGAACCACGTAGGCAGTAAAGAGTTTCCAGGAATAATATATAAGGGTCCAGAACAGGGACACGTCACAGCAGAAAGCTTGCAGTCCGCAGAGAAGGCTTCCTCAAGGGCATGGACCTGAAGCGAAACCTTGACTGGACAAGATTAACAATGGCAGAGAAGGGGACTCCTTTCCAGAACAGCGTATTAGATGGGGCAGCAGGATATGGTGCTTCTAGACTTTTATGTATTAACAAGAAACTATAAAAACAGGTCCAAACCTGCCCTTCTGAACACCCAGGTAAGCCACATCCAGGCTCATTTATCCCATACTCCGATGGACATCTCTACTTTGATGTCCTTTGTGACCTTCCAGTCTGCCTGATCACTCTTCCCAGGACCTGGTGTGCCACTGTAGACTCCTTTCTCTTCTTACATCTCGCACCCCATCATTCGCTAGGTTCTCTCTCCTGAATACCTCTTGGCTCTCCCCTTTGCCTTAAACTAAGGGTTGACACTGGCCATAGCTTCCTGGTTGCCCCCTCCACCCCACTGCATTAATTTTATCCCCTAAATCAAAAGTTGACAAACTTTTTCTGTAAAGGGCCAGACAGTAAATAGTTCAGCCTTTGGAGATCATATAGTCTTTGATTCAGCTATTCAACAGTGCTCTCGTGACACAAAAATAGCCATAAATAATCCATAAACATGGGGCTGTGTTCCAGTAAAACTTCTTTAACAAAAACAGGCAGTGGCCTGAGGATCATAGTTTGAAGGCCCTGTTCTTTCAATGGTTTTCAAAAACTACAAATAAGACCAGGTTATTCCCCACTCTAAACTCTTCCAAGACTCCCACTGCCCTCAGGACAAGTTCCAGGCTCCTTGGCAGGACATCCAGGGCCTCCGCGTCTCTCCTCTGGCCGGTCCCCCAAAACTCTTTCTTACGACTGCACATCCAACAATCGATGACTTGACACTTCCCAGAAATACTAGCCTCTCAGGCCATGATTTGCACATGCTTGGGTCCTCTCCTTGGAATGTCTTTTCCTGCACATCTGGCAAACTCACTTCTGTCCTTCAAACCCATAACCAATGTTTCTTCCACGAAATCTTCCCTGACTTGAATTCTAGACAGAAGTCAGGCCAGTGTCTCTGTTCCCCAAGCACCTTTACATATTTCTTTTATAGCCCAGGTGACACAGAGCTGTCATTGTCTTTCTATGTATCTCTCACCACTAACTTCTCCAATAGATGCTCTATGACAATAAAGACTGTGTTTTGTACATCTTTGTATCCTCTGGACCTAACATAATATCTAGAACACAGCTGTGTCATAGCAATGATTTGTTTCATTAACCAGTAAAAAAATAGAAATCACAGAAATTCCAACTTGGTGCTCATCTGACCTTGTATAACTTGAAAGAAATCAGAATTCACTCGACGCTCTAACTACTTTGGCTATGCCAATGGTTTGAATTCAACACTTGCTATTAAAAGTTGTCCCAATGTCACAATGAACTGTTCTTTCTCAGGATAATATAATTCAAATTTTCCCCTTTTAAAAGAGATGTACTTTAAAACCGCTACTGAGCTGTCTCCCCGCTAGTCTTTAATTAGTGGCTTGAACAATACTGAATATGTTACATCCTCTTGCAGAGAGCTAAGTCCTCAAGCAATTAGTTTGTCCTACCAAGTATGACCGGCGCCACCACTGGGCCCACCATGGGCAAATCTTCACAGAGCAGGGAAAATTCCTTTGTTTTCCAGAAGCCAGATAGAACTTTTAAGGCCAGAGGACATGTGAGCTCGTACTAAAAGGCTATAAAAAGTCTTTGACCTATCAAAGTGGTAAAACTTTAAAAGACTATATTCAGTTTTGGCAAAAATGAAGGGAAGCAAACACCCCTGTACACACTGATAGGAATATAAATTATACAAGTCTTTTGGTAGAGTAATTTAGCAGTGCTTTTTGAATCCCAAAAGGCACACACTCAAACTCAGCAATGATACTTTCAGTTTAACCTATGTTAAGATTCACAATTGGGTGCCCAGGCATATGGGCAGGAATGCTCCTTTCAGCACCGTTTCTAGCATTCCAAACCTGGGGAACACGGTGCAGCGACGTTCTCCATGAACTCCCCACACCACGCCCGCTGCGTTCCTAACAGCCCACTTCCATGTCTACAACATATCTCAAACTTGGTAAGTCCAAGATAAAACTCCAGATCTTAAACCAAAAGATGACAGAGCTCCAGCTCTCCCTACCCAGCAAACAGCAGCTCCACCGTTTTAGGTGTTCAGTTGAAAAAAAAAAAAAAAAAAGCTTACAGTCATACTTTCTGACATCCCTTATCTAATCGATCAGCCAATTCTTTCGGGTACACTTTCAAAGTATCCCTAATCACTTCTCACACCGCCTCCCCTACCAATACTCTAACGATCGCCATCCTGCACCAGGACTTCAATAACAGCTTCTTGGCTGTGCTCTCTGCTTCTACCCCTCCATATAATCTTAACACATTACCTAATGTGAGACTTACCCAATGTTAATTGAGGCATATCATTATCCAATCCAGACCCTGCAATGACTACCATATCACTCTGAGGAAAGAGGTTAAAATGGTCTAACACACTTGGCACGATCTGTCTGCTCTCCCTTACACTCTGACCTCTCCTTCCACAGTTGGAGCCATTGTTTTCTCCTTTCCAGCCACTCTGGCCACAATGCAGGTACCACTTCTGCCACAGGGCCTTTGCACAGGGCTTTGTACTCTTGCCACAGGGCATGTGTACTTCACCCAGATACAAACATGGATCTTTCCTTTACTCATTCAAATTTTTGCTTAAATGCTACTTTCCCAGTGAGGTCTATCCTGACAACCCTATTTAAAATTGCAACATGCTGAGTCTCCCTAGTCTTGATCACCTTACTCTGCTCTGCGTACCCCCATACCACCTTCTAATATACAAAATAATTCACTTATGTACTACATCTCCTATTTATTGTCTGTCTCCCTGACTAGAACATAAACCCCATGAGGAATCTTTTCCCTTTTGGTCGATAATACCGCAAGTACCCAGAACAGTTCCTACCACATAAAGGCTGCCAAACAAATGTTTGCTGAATAAATAAACATACCTTAGAGTTTTTGTGAGAATAAAATGAACCAGTCCTAGCAAAACAGTCACCTACTAAATGTAGCTTCTAATTATTTTAAGGAATGAAGTCAGCATCCATGTACCGATGTGGAAAGTTGGCCACTGGTAACGGCAATAAGGAACGCCAAGCTGGACCAGCGTGCAAACACAGTCATTACAGCGTTGTTAGTAACACTGAAAAAACAGGAACAATCTAAACTCTCTCCATCCCGGTCACAGTTAATTAGAGTATACCAAACCTCAAGCCCATGCTTTGGAGACCAGGTAGGTGTTGCCAAGAATCAGGTAGGAATATTTGTTTTATCATATTAAGATGTCAATTTCAGGTAGAAAAAAGTGACAATGATTGAGCAGGATGTGGAGAGTGATACCACTGTCTTTGAAAGAAAAAAACAAAAACAAAAAAGCTGTGTGTGTATGTATTAATGCAAAGAGGTTCAGAAGGAAACCAAATTTTATATATATATATATATATATATATATATATATACACACACACATATATATATAAAACCTATATATGTTATTTTTGAGGAGTGGAGCTGAGGACAGAAGGAGGGCTGGTGTGTAATGTTATACTGCACTGTTTCACTGCAAGCAATCAAGCAAACCTCAGTTTTTCCAATCACAGTAATTTTTAGGAACAAATTTCTCACAGTTGAAAGATTTCATTTTAACTAATCATTTCAACCTGATTCCCTATTCCCAGACCTTATAAGGACTAAATTAAAACAAACTCTAATACAAGCTCTTGGGGGGGGGGAGGGCAGGGGGATTTTGCCTGTTTGGTTCACTGGGCTATCCCTAATCCCTAAAAAGGGCCTGGCACATAGTAGGTGTTCGAATGCTTCTAAAGTAATTTAGTTCCACTATGAGATCACCTCCAGGTCAAAATGTCAGTCATGAATGAAAGGGTCCAAAAAGGTACCAAAAAGAAATAGCAAAGGCCACCACAAACCAGCATATTAAGCCTCAAAATAAGGAGTTAAACATTTTAGACTTTTTTGCTTTCCTTTCAGGTCTCTACCTACAATCATTACGTATATTTAAAGCAATTCTCTTTGGCACTGCTCCACAATTACTTAGAAGTTCATGGCACTTACTGTCGTACAGGCAAGTTATTTCATATGGTTGTTGTCAAATCTGTAAATTCCCACTCATCTCATCTTCACTGGGGCAAAGAAATATACCCAGTATGATCATTTTGACCCAAAGTCTACTGCAGTGGGACAGGTGGTGGGAAAAGGAGATTGTTTAACCAGGAGAAGAGCATCGGCATTGAAGATCAATTAAACAGGGAGTAGAAATCTAAATGTTTTTTTCTTTCCAACAGAACTACAAGAAAAACTAACTGATTTGTTGGAAAGAATATATGTTATTTAAAAGGAGGGAAAACGGTGTTTCTTTTTTTCTTTTTTTAAAATGATGTTTTCATGGAGTTGTGCTCTTTGGTCTGTTTTTCAAACAGTAGCTCCACTCTAGGAAGTAACTCAAAACAATGACTGGTCCAAGTTCTCAATGCATCCACTCATTTGAGTACATGTTGAACGCATACTATGAGCTAATAAGCACAGGCTTAGAACTGGGATATAGACAGAGAAACAGCAAAACCCCCCACAGACAAAATTACTAAGCCTCCCAAAACAGAGTTATGTGTGCTCTGCTTTTTTGCTCCCCTTTCAGGTCTGAAAACTACAAATGTCAACACTAAAAATCTTTTCATTCAAGAACATTCAGCCTAAAATCAATAATTTTTAGGACCAAGAGTTCCTCTTTACTCTCATGCTTAAGATCTTCTCAATTGCCAAGACATGGAAGTAATCTAAATGTCCACTGACAGATGACTGGATAAAGATGTGGTGTACACAAACACACACACACAATGGAATACTACTCAGTCATAAAAAAGAATGAAATAATGTCATTTGCAGCAACGCGGATGGACCTAGAGATTATCATACCGAGTGAAATAAGTCAAAGAGAAATATTTTATGATATCACTTATATGTGGAATCTAAAAAATGATACAAATGACCTTATTTACAAAACAGAAAGAGACTCACAGACATAAAAAACTACATTATGGATACCAAAGGGGAAAGGGGGCAGTAGGGATAAATTAGCAATTTGAGATTAGCAGATATAAACTACTATATTACTATATATAAAATAGACAAACAACAAGGACCTACTGTATAGCACAGGGAACTACATTCAATATCTTGTAATAACCTACAGTGGAAAAGTATATGAAAAAGAATATATGTATATATGCATGTATACCTGTATCTCTAGGCTGTACACCTGAAACCAACACACATTGTAAATCAACTTCATTTCAATTAAAAAAAAAAAAAAAAGATCTTCCCAAACATCTCAGAAAAAATTAGGGACTATTTTCCCCCTTCTCTTTTCACCCTTAAATCTGATAACCTAGTGAAACTTGAAGGGAGGTCAAGCTCATTGGAAGAAGGAATAAAAATCAGTAGCAGTAGCTTCAGAACTGTACAGGGAGAAAACAAAAACAGGTGTCTAGATAGCACGCGGTCATCAACTCAATGGACCAGTTAGGGAGTGAGTGGATTTCATGACATTTTTATCACTATGGAACCACACATCAAACAGGTGTAACAGCCAAAACTGACACATCACACTGTTTCAGAGGCACTGTTTGGGCATGATCTTCCTGGGCATAAAATGATCATGTAGTTGGAGATCCACAAGGGCAGAAACTTGTCTCCAAGCGCAGAGACTTGTCTCTAAGACCCAGTCAGCAAAATGAAAGCCAGCAAGATCTTTGCGCTTAGCGTTTTTAATACTCCAAAAGCCTAAAAGTCACCCAGAGCCGACCGGCTGTCAGACAGAGCCATGAGCTGGGCGACTGAATTAACGGTTGGCGTGGCTGTCTTTTCTTCCCACCACACAACTCAAAAAAATGCTCTGACAGTTTTTCTGGTGCCAGAGGGTGTCAGTATGACTACAAGGGATGTGCTTACATTCAAATATTTGGGGTCTGATTATCAACATAAGAAACATTTAAAAAAAAAAAAGAAGAAGAAGAAACAAACATGCTGAGAAAATGGTGATTCCCAAACTCACTGGGTTTTGCCATGAAAATATAGTTGCAAAGTAAAAAAAATACTTAGGGTGTATTGATGGGGTGGGGAGATCTTGTGGTTTAGCTTTTTCTAGTACTGTCATTTCTATGTTCACTTTTCTCTTTAGAAGTCCTTTTCCCTTTAGTTACAGGTGTCTCTCAAATTCTCTTCCCTACAGCAACTCTAATAAGCCAGCATCATGGATCTGTGTACTTACTGGGATCATTAACTCAGACGTCTCTGTTGGTATCACATCACCTGCTTTATATGACACAGCGTAGGGTCAAACAGAAATTTCAATTCAGTTTTCAATCAGTGGTGTCACTTCATCACAGTGACTGGCTCCTTTGTGAATATGGAGATCTCATTCTCTCTCTCATTCTCTCTCTCTCTCTCTCTCTCTCTCTCTCTCTCTCTCTCTCGCTTTCATCTCCTCTACCCACATCTATATGCTAAGAGAGAATGGAAAACAAGACACAGAGGAGGACCTCCCCCAAAGCCTCTGCTACATGTATCTTAGTAAAATCAGCTGTTGTCATGGCTTCCGTGGTGCCTCTAATGCACCGGCATAGTTTTTACTCTGATACTTAAGAATGTCAAAGATCTACAGCTGCTGATCACAAAAACAGTCCTAGGCTATCAGGGAAAAAAAAAAAACCACACTGGTCCTTTCTCTTCATGAAACTGTTGTCGGCAAGTTTTTAGAGCATCTGGGTTCAATGGTTGGTAGCTTGAGGCACCCCATGGGACACATCACAAAGTGCTTCTTCTGACCACAGCTGACTTAAAAGGCAGTGAGGCTCTGGTGTCCCCTGGGGAAGGTCTCAGGATAAATACAACTGCCCCTGTTTTTGCTCAGCACAGACCAGCAGGTAAGACTCGCGTCTGAAGGTAGAAACAAACCCATTTTCAGGAGCTATAATTAAGTGAAATGAACAACAAACTGATCCTCCATCTCTCTACTACAAACACAACAAATCCGAACACCAAAACCCAAGCATTTTGGGTCTTAAATGCTGCCACAGACATACATCCTAAGAAAGAAACTACATAGGGATACAAACCAGTACCCTTCAGTTTTTAATTTGGTGGGGTCGGGGGAGGGGGGTATGGGGGTTCAGGCTGAGACCAGTATCCTCAGGAGGGATCCTTTCCCTCTGGCACATCCCCTTTTCCCAAAACAGAAGAGGCAAGAGCAGACTGCTTCTGTTTGCTCAGTTGAGAAATGGAGGAATCAAGTCTGTTGATATCATTAATCTGCTAAAGCTTTCAACAGCACTAAAATTCATTGGCAAGTGATGAGCTACGTCTTGTTGACGAGTTACAGTGCAAGTTAAATCACGAAAAGAACCTAAGAGCATATCCAACCAACACTTGAGGGCTTCCAAAGTTATCCAAAAACACCAATTTTCAGAAGACAAGCTTCTCTCAACTAAGAAATGCATTTATTTTCCCAGAACCAGAAAGACAATATGTTATCCTGGGGGTTACCAAGAGCATATTCATTGTATATCTGTCCACACTTGAAATATTTTTAATATAGAAACATCCTAATGCCCTCATGCAAAAGCTTCCAGTTTTATTGGAACCCCCAACAAACATGTTCGAACCTTTTGGAAGCACTGAATACTTATTCAAGAGAAGTAGTAAAACAAACAGACAGACAACAATAAAACCCAGCAAGGCTTTTTTGGGCAGCACCCTCTCATGAGTAGTCTCCTAAATCATTCTCAACTGACAAAGCCTGAGAGCATGATCAACTCTAGGAAAGAGAAAAGGATACTACACACCTCCTAATCCTTATAAATACGCTACACATGCCCTCACATAATTTGGCTCAGACACAAATCCATTCCCTTTGTGTTGGAGGCAAAGTCTGTGTTCCAACATCACGGACATGACAGCCGCCGTGCACACTCCATGGCTGCCAGGTACTCAGGTCAGAAGGACTCAGGACTTGGGAAGGGGAAGGGCCAGCCTTCAAACCTCTTTAAACCACCCCCTCTACCACCACCACCACCACCAAACCTTCCTGGATCGGCCCACTCACTCACAAGAACCAGATAGGGAGAAGAGCCTTTCAGCTCCCAAGCACTCAGAAAGCCAGAGACCAGATTCTGCTTTCCATTTTCTGGTCGCCCCCGGACAAGCATATCTTACCTAGATAAGACAGAGCTCGGATATACACATGTTAATTTCCAGGAAGGAAACTTATAAAGCCTCCTGCATGTCCTCCCTTTCTTTTAAAAATGGGGAAAACGGGAGGCGGGGATGGCAGCTCTTTCCTCCTCTGCTTTCCCTGGGAGCTTGCAAAGCCCTCCAAAGTGCAAAGGCATTTGCCCACCGCGCCCGCGGAGAAGTAGCCGCTCACCCTCTCCTCCGCCTTCCCCAGCCTGGGCGCCGGAACAATGCAGCAACATACATCTCCCAACACCTGCTGGAGCCTATTAATATGCACGGGGACGTATTGATTTTTTCCCCGGTCCCTTCCCCTGCCCTCCACACTGAGGAGGCTTTCATGTCCTCCTTTACCATCCATCAGGAACTCATTTCGGCCGCCCCCTCCCCCTTCCACCGCCGGTCCCCATTCAGCCGACCCCCTTGCTCCGAGAGCCCAGGCTGACGAGCACACTTTGGAATGCACTTCATTAAAATTTAGCTGCCCGATTCCAACCTGCATTGCGGAGGAGGCAATACAAAGCGCGCGCCACACTTCCTCCAGCATCCCCTTCAAAAGCCCCATTGTTCGCCAGGCATCTGCTCCAGAGCCCGGCCTCTCCCTATCCACTGACCCCTGATTTTCTTTTTCTCCCCCCTCCCCCGCCCACCCTGCCCGGCCAAACGGGCCTGCCCGGTGAATTAGAACGCAGCCGCAGCCATCTGGCCCTCCCAAGCTGGCCCGGTTTCTCCCCGCCCCTCCTCCCTGGTCCACACACCACACACGACATCTTCACCTCCATAGATGTTCCCACAACCCAAGCGCAAACCTCGGGCGGCGGGGCGCCTCCGCCGCCGCCTGTCTGTGCCCAGGCTCCCTCCCGCGGCCGAGCGTTCGATTCCAGAGGTGGGCAGGGGGCGGCGGGGGCGGCAAGGAGACGATCCTGGACCACTTGTACTTGCCTGCAAACCCCAGCCCAATCGCCAAGATTAATCCTTCTCTTTGTGAGCCCGAAAGAGCCTCCCACCACGCTGGTCTTCGGCTCTGCGGTGGCTGTAGAGAGAGGCGGGGGTTGGGGGGTGTGTGGGATCCGAACCCCTTCCTAGGCGAGCTGGGGGCGCCTCGACCACCTGACCACGGAGAGGTTTTGCGAGGGAAGAAGGCGCTGGCGGCAGGAGCAGCTGACGGTGCGAGAAGGGAGCGAAGATGCCGAAGCTTGCGCCTTTTATATTACTGGCGACATTTCTAACACATGACAACAATTTCCATCTGTATTTAAGCCGCGAGTGTGAAAAAAGAGCATTACATCACAGAGCCCGGGTTCCTAGAGGCTGCTGGATATCTAGGCCAGGGGGGTTAGGGCCGCACCTGCGGAACGGGCGGGAGCCGAGCGAGGCGGGCACTGCTTCTCCCGCCAGGAGTGTCAGGTCCACATCGCCCGCGAGGTCCTGGGGGAGCCCCTGGCCAAGGAAAGGCGGGAAATGGGGCTGCTCCACTCACAAGGAACTGGAGGCTGGGTGGGTGGGTGGGTGAGGGCGGGGGAAGGTGGTGATTCTTTTGGTTAGGGATGCAACCCTGACTTCCCAAGAGGGAGGGGCAGAAAAGCTTCTAAGCACCTTCAGGTGGGACCCACACCTGCCCTTGTGCCTTTTCCCCAACTCTGGAGGGAATTTCAAAGATAACTCTGATGCTTGAAATTAATAGTTTTTTCCTGGGAGTTAAAGGTGGATGGAGAAGCTTAGAATATTAATTTGTGAAATCTACTTTCAAGGAACAGTCACTTCAAGAATTAAGGGGAGAAACTGGTTCAGAATCAAGCTTTTTCTTTACTGCTCATCACTATGTCATTCAAGCCCACTCTTCAAAGAACCTCTAAGAGCCTGATGGTATTATCTCCATTCTGCTTCTGATGAGGCAGCCCTCCCCAACCCCCACCCTTCTTAGTGAGCAAACTTTATTGAAAGACCTCTGGCTTTGAAGAGGTAAGTTTTCTCTCTTGTCAAATGTTCAGTCCTTGGGAACTGCTGGAGCCACTCCTTGCAAAGCAGAGAACTCCCACAGGCTGTCGAAGGAGGCAGTCAGTCCGCGGCCTGCCTTTCCCTAACCCAGGTGTTACAGAGTCACGTGCAACCATCCTCCAAGAATTCATTACTCAATTCGGACAGGAGGAGATAAGGGGGCAGGAGGAATGTTCTGAGGGGAAGAAAGACAGGGAAATAAGAAAAGGGAGGGAGGAAGCAAGGGACATTTCTCTTCTTGGGGGTGAGGGAGGACAAGGACAATGCAGAAGCTAAATTCCACATGAGCGAGGACCAGATTTTCTGTGACTGTAACACAGGAAAAGAGGTAGGATAGCAGAGCCATTCAAATCACAAGGTAACTAACGTAGATCTTTCCCTCAAATGCAGTATCAGCTGGATTTTGTGGCAGATGAGAAAACAAAACTGTGTTCCCTTCACATTAGCTATTCAGTAAACAGTCACTGTGTGCAGGTAACGTCTTGCTGTCTGTTCCCTGAACAAAGAGGAATGTGGAGGAACTGCATTTCTGATGCTCGCGATGCTTCTGGTCGCTCATGACGCTTAAAAGCCTCAACTCTGGAGTCAGACTCCCTGGGTTCTAGCCCCATCTCTCCATTTTCCTCCTGCGGGGCTGTAAGTTACTTGCTAGTTCTACATCTGTTTCTCCACATATAAAATGTACAAAAACTACCCACTTGTGAGGATAATATGTACCAAGTGCCTTGCACAGTTCACCACACATAAAAGGTGCTCACTAAATGTCACCTATCATTATTATTATGGCTTTATCTCTATGGAGGGTGTCCCTGGAGAATGAAAGCCCCCATCCTCTATTCCTGCAGACACCTGCAAACTGGAACTGCTCCCAGCACTTAGCAGAATGCAGACACCAGCACCCTAGATGTCACTCAACCTGTCAGAAAACCTGAGCACCTTAGAAGGAAAACAGCTTTGTTGGCTTCACTCTTGTTTCACATCTACTTTTAGGAAGATGGAAAGGCCTTGAGAGCTGAATGTGCAGTATTAGCTTACATTTTTGGTTTGCGAGAAGCAAACTTAAGGGAATGGTTTCTTTATCAACCATATACATAATATATGTGAACATTTACATCATTTCCCCTGTCAATCATCATCAAAGAAGAAAAAAGAAAAAGAAAAGCAGATTCTACATAAACCTTTCAAAAGCCTTTAGCCACAACCTAATGCTGAAAAATGGAATCTGTATGTTATTAGTTTTCCCCAAGAAAATGATTGTGCAGTACAAATTAAATTGCTCTTTTGCAAGGAAGCTGCATACAGATTGCACCAAAGGGAACAAAAATACAAAAGCCATTCTCTTTAGGAAAGAAAGAAGGGAACTTTTATTCAGTAAGTATTCAAGGATGTAGCTTTCTAATCTTCAATAGGGGGAGAAAAATAGCCCTCTTTTGGTTTGGAAATATCCCTAACAATAACAAATTATTTTCAATCAGAACACCTAAGACCAGGTTTCTCTACGTGTAAGTGAAACACAAGGAAAAGATTCCATGAAAAATCAACTTGGCTTTTATTGGAGTACACACTTGATCTCAGAAGCTGAGGCTCTCTGAGCCTGTGTGGTCTCCAGCCTAAGCCAGAGGAGATGCTTAATTGCATTTCTCCTGAATTCTCTTTTGTCACACACAAAAAATTAAAACCGATCGGTCCTGGGATAGCCTTTCTTTCTGAGTGCCTCACTTCTTTTTCTTTTTGTTTTTTCCAATGCCTATCCTTTATTTCAATTCTTTTTTGGGGGGGTAATTAGGTGTTTATATATATATATATATTTAATGGAGGTACTGGGGATTGAACCCAGGATGGCGTGAATACTAAGCACAGACTTTACCACTGAGCTATACCTTGCCCTCACTTGGGTACCTGACTTCTAAACCTTAAGTTCAAGCTATGCAGTGCCTTGAGGGCACAGTTTAGAGTAGAAGCGAAATGTAGACACTTCTTTACAATTTTTAACCAACAGCTGAAAGAAAAGGGCCAAGAATTCCTTCCCTGATTATGCTCAAAGCAATTATAGGAATGATTAGGAATCAGACCAATTAAATGTGGAAAAGTGACCACTTGGGAGGCAGCAGATGATAGAGAGTGGCGTCTGGAGCCGGACTAGCCGGGTTGAAAACCCACGTCTGGGTCTATCTTGGTAGGAATCACTGGGTAAGAGACTACCTTGCTACACCTCCACTTTCTCACTTGTAAAATGGAGATAAAGAGTTCCTGCCTCACAGGATTGCTATGAAGGCTAAGTGACTAAACACCGGGCAAGGCACTTACATGAGTGGCTGGTGCAGAGAAAAGTACTCAGTGTTAGTTATTACTGTCCCATCAATCACGTTTAAAATTTAGGTGTGGATTTCCTGTAAAAGCTTGCTCTGCATCTGTCTTTCCATAAATATTTATTAGCACATACCAAGTACATAGCATTGTTGGGTGTAATAAGTACTATAATACATCTATAGAGTTGGAAAAACAGACTTTATAGAGACCTTATAATTATTTTTAATAGAAATGTCCTTTGGATAAAATTATATTGAATTTTATTATGTGACACATTACAGGCCAAATTCATGGAGTAAAATGCAAGAAAAACAAATTAACAGAAAAAAGAAAGCAAAAATTATTAACTGTAATAAAATAAAATCTGTGGGATGTACCTCGATTCATACACAGAAGGAAATTAGAGCCTTACACGCATTTGTTACAGAACAAGACAGACAGAAAATTAATGACTAATGTTTTCTGCCCATGAAGCTATAAATATAAAAATGAAATGAATTTATAAAAACAGAAAATTCAACAAATAGTTCTGAGACAATTGGATATCTACATACAAACGAATCGAGTTGGAAACCTACCACATTCCATACACAAAAAAGTAACCCCCAAATGGATCCATGGCCTAAACATAAGACTGAAAACTACAGAACTCTTAGAAGAAAACATAGGAATAAATGACCTTGGGTTAGACAATGACACCAAAAGCACGAACAACAAAAGAAAAAATAGGTACATTACACTACATCAGAATCAAACAGCTTGGGGCTGAAAACAATATTACCAATAATGTGAAATGACATGACAATCCACAGAATGGGAGAGGGTATTTGGAATCATGTACCCGATTAGGGGCATGCAACTAGACTATATAAAGAGCCCCTATAACTCACAATAAAAAGACGGCCCAATTAAAAAATGGGCAAAGGACTTAGACATGTCTCCAAAGACAATACAAGGCGGCCAATAGGCACGTGAGAAGAAGTGCAGCATCATTAGTCACTAGGGAAATAACAATCAAAACTAAACTGAGATACCACTTCCTACTCACAAGGACGGCTATCATTAAAAAGTCAGGTATTGGTGAGGTCCCAGCAACTCTACTGCTGGATATAGAGCCAAGAAAAATGAACACATATGTCTACACAAAAACTTGGACACATATGTTCCTAGCAACATTATTCCTAATAGCCAAAGGTGGAAACCAACCAAAGGTCCATCAGAAAACAAATTAATTAACAAATGCGGTAGATCTGTACAATGGGATATATATTCAGCAAGAAAAAGGAATCAAGTATTGATACTTGATACATCTTGGATGAATCTTGAAAGCATTATGCTTAGTTAAGCCTGACACAAAATGTTACGTATTATATGATTTCGTTGATATGAAATGTCCAGAACAGGCAAACTTATAGACAGAGAATAGATTAGTAGTGACCTAAAGCTATGGAATTTGGGAGGAAATGGGGCATAACTGTTAATGAGTATAGGATGCTTCAGGGGGAAGAGAAAAACATTCTAAAATTAGATTGTGGTGACAGTTGTACAACCTTATAACTATACTAAAAAATACTGAATTTATGAAAAATGGGTGAATCGTATAGTATGTGAATTATATTTCCATAAATTTATTTTCAAGTGTAGAGAGGGAATAATGAAATTAAGGTAGAGATATAGGTAAGTAACTGTAGGCAATAAAGAAAAAAAATTAAGAGAGAAAAGTGTTTTTATGAAAAGACCGATAAAATTGAAAAGCCTTTGGCAAATATGACCATAGGTGGGGAGAGGAGAAATCACACAAAGAAATCAACTGTAGAACAGGAGGCATGAATACATACAAGAGGTTTATCTTCATGTATAATAGAATACCATGTACAACTTTATACCAGTTCATTTCAAAATCTAGCAAGAATAGATCATTTTCTAAGGCAATAAACTAATGAAACTACCTCAGGAAGCAGTAGGAATCCTGAGTAGAGTAATGACTGTGAGTAAAAAGAAATGAAGTTAAATAATTATCTCCTCTCTCCCTTTTCCATGCTTTCATAAGGGAAAAAACAAAAACAAAAAACATGTCATACACAGCATGTTTTATGGACAGATTTTACCAAGACTTCAAAGAAGAGTGTGGTGCCTTTTATGTTAATCCAAACATACATTCTCTCTCTACTATATAATGTCTATTTTCTATGGATTCATATGGAATGATTAGAAAATTATCTCAAAGGAATATTTCTAAATGACGATCTGTGGTTAACTTTTGGGAAGACAAAAGAAAATAGAATGAGGGTGGGATGGCCAAAGAGGATGATGACATTCATTGTGATGCTTTTGTTTTTAAGTTTAAAAAATTGTATTAATTGCTTATATAAGAGAAAATTTAATTTGACAGTTATTTGGAATGGAAAAAATTAAGTATTCACTGGAGACTTGGATTAAATTTTATGTCTGGTTGACTGAACCATGGAGAGTAGATAAGAGGGAGGCATGATTGTCACCTAAATGTCAGTTTATTCTAATAGTAGCAAAATCCCTAAGGAACTAAAGTCTCCTGAGCACCATACTTGCAAGCTTAGAAGTAAAGTCATCTTTCTGAATTAGAGTTTCCTCCAGATATAAGCCCGGGAGCAAGACTGCTGAATTATATGATAACTCTATTTTCAGTTTTCTGAGTAATCTGCATACTGTTTTTCATAATGGCTGCACCAGACTACATTCCTACCAACAGTGTAGAAGGGTACCCTTTACTCCACGCCCTCTTCAGCATTTATTGTTTGCGGACTTTTCGATGATGGCCATTCTGACCAGCGTGAGGTGATACCTCACTGTAGTTTTGATTTGCATTTCTCTGATAATCAGAGATACTAAGCATTTTTTCATGTGCCTATTGGCCATTTGTATGTCTTCACCCCAATGTTTATAGCAGCACTATTTACAATAGTCAAGACATGGAAGCAACCTACATGTTCACTGACAGAAGACTAGATAAAGAAGCTGTGGTATATTTCCACGATGAAATACTACTCAGCCATAAAAAAGAATAAAACAATGCCACTTGGCAGCAACATGGATGGACCTGGAGATCATCATACCAAGTGAAGTGAAGTAAGTTAGACAGAGAAAGACAAGTATCATGTGATATCACTTATATGTGGACTCTAAAAAAAAGGACACAAATGAACTTATTTACATAACAGAGATAGGCTCACAGACATAGAAAACAAATTTAGGGTTGCCAGGGGAGCAAGGGGGTAGGGAGGAGTAAATTGGGAGTTCAGGATTTGCAGATACACACTGCTATATATAAAACAGATAAACAGCAAGGTCTTATTGTACAGCACAGGGAACTATATTCAATACCTTGTAATAGCCAATAATGGAAAAGAATATAAAATGGTGTATGTATGTGTGTGTATATACACAACATTGTGTATCAACTATATTTCAATAAAAATATATAGTCAAAGCAGTAGTCTTGTAATTTTTATAATTTACCAAAATTTCCTTAGATCTAATATGTCATTAACTATAAGGTACATCTTTGAATTAACAGCTTTTCAGGAAAAAAGATATCTACCACATTAAATATGTACATCTATGTTCAACAACAGCCAAATGCAGAAAAAAATACTGATTTATGGATTTTTGAAAATCAAGAAATAATGGTTCTATCTGACCAAGGGAGACATTGATAAAAAGGAAACACTCTTCAAATGATAATAATTTAATCTGTATTGTTTAGATTCTGCAGCCAAGTTCTGCCTGGAAAATGATGTTTAGTTAGATATGGACATTAGTTTATAATGATTAAAGAAATAACAAATATTTGTGGACATTAAGGAAAATAGTGTTGCTTAGGAAGGAAAACAAAAGTGTCTTATTATAACTGATTGCTTTTTAAATTGGTCAAGGGGCCTGAATATAAGATCAACATATAACAGAAGAGTGATACTAGAGTTTCCATTGTTCATGTTTTCTCATGACTTTCAGAAGATAATAAGTTACATATGTCAAAGACAAACTACATATCACTTGGCTTTGGGTATTTATATATCCAAAGAGATGGGTATTTTCCTTATAATAACCTTGGTTTCCACCACTAAAAAAAGATCTATATCAGCTTGAGATGGTATTTTCCAGCTGGATTTTTAACTTGAATTGCTATGAAAATGTGAGGAACAGACTCCTTTACGAAGAAACAACTCCACTGACAATTCCTTGGCTTTTGTTAGTCAACAAGGGACCCAAACAGCAAATGGGAAATAAACAGAATTCCTATTGCTGTAAATTTCAACAAGAAACGGAAATAGGACAGACACGGAACATTCATCTTAAAAATGTCACTATTCTAACATTACTGCTCTTCAAGGTGTGAAAGATGACCATCTTCTTGGATGATACCCAGATGAGCTTTTTTACACGTTTTCCAAGAAAAATGCAGAAAAAGCAAGCTTCCAGTTATCATGCCCAATGTAAATATGCAATTTAAGATAGGTAATGAGGGAAGAATAATTCTGGTAAGGCACTGTCAAAGATAAGTTTCAGGAATTTCAGGCTTTTATTGCACAAGAGATGTTGTTAAAATTGACTCTTTACATTCATATGACTACATCTCTCTACAAATGACCACATTCTTCCTTAAAACCATGCAACTTACATTGAACCTACAGTATCATCTTTGTGTCTTTTGACTCTTGCTGGCTTCAGGACACCAATTAGGGCTCCCAACATTAAATTCACCAAGGGTACATTAGAACTTTTCACTCCATTCATATACCAGCCAAATAAGCTTCTGAATAAACCTGTTACAATGAATAAGTAAAGAGGGCATAAAATACAGATGTGGTACTTAGCATGGGAGTGTGATGGGAAAGGCAACTGTGTTTCTTGGGGGCCATGCATCAGTGGAGGGCGTGTTTATCTTCTTGTAGATATGCAAAGACTCAGTGAGTTGGCAATAAATGAAAAACTAACCCTTGGAGGCCAACTAGACCCTTTAGAGTAGGCTGATGGTAATGATGGGGGAAGAATGGTTCTACAGTACACACCATTTGAATGTGCCCATCAGTGTGCCTTATGCTAGTAAATTATAAATTGTCCAACTTGGTCTGGATGGTGGATTAGTTACACAGCAGACTCACCTCAACTTTAATTGTGCTAATTAACATCAAGCATTGCAGCAGAAGAATTACAGAGACCAAACTCTGCAAGAAAGTCCATTTTCACCTACAACCCAGAGAAGAGGGCTAAGCACGTCCTGCTTTGCAGCATGGTGGTGACATCGAAGGACCCCTTCCTCCTCCTCTGCATCGCTTCTCTCCACTCACTAAGCAGTTGTCATGGAAATAGAGTAAGTGTGTCTACTCCTCAGATACATGGATATATTTCTGCAGCCTGAGCACCTATTACCTGTCAGGGCCTCTCTTGGTGCTTCTCATGTACTATGTCACTTAACTCTCACCACAGTTCTATCGGGAGGATATTACTCTCCTGATTTTAGAAATTAAGAAACCTTCAGGAAGTTAACTTATACAAGATCACAAAGCCAGGGAGTGGAGAGGCTGTGAGTCAAACCCAGGTCAGTTCACATTCAAAGCCGACGTTTATTCAGCAGTCACAGACAGCCCTGTGCCTCTCAGCGTCTTGAAAGCTGAAGGAGGCTGCTTCTCCAGGCGGTTCCCCTGAAAGCAGGTTCTGGTCAATGCTGATATGGGCGCTTAAGGCAAGTTTCAGTAACTGCCTGTGCCACTGTTCGGTTTCCTGTTCTGATTTCTGTACACCTAAGAAATATACAATCCATCACAGAAATATGGGGTGGGATGCCCAGGTCACCTGCGACGCACATGAATCTAGTGTACAAATGGACATCCTACACTGGCTTCCCCTAGAGTAGAGGATTCTTTGCTCTTTTCTGATTTCCCAGCTCCTGCGGCAGATCATACCACTCTCTGAAGCTGCTACCGCCTCTGCCACTGGAGCAGCTTTTCATTTGGGCTGACAGCAAGTCTGTTACCAGAAGTGGTCCACACAGCATCTTCAACATCATCACCAGCATCCCCATCATGGCTATCACTGTCACCAGGACCATGAGCCGTCCCAGCACCCTCCAGATGTGAAGTGCTTACGGGAGACCAAGACTGTGCCAGGCCTCGTGACAACCCTTTAAGAAAGGTGTTGCTATTCCTATTTTGCAAATGAGGAAGTCTCAAGAACCTAACTGACAAGGAAGAGAGAAGAAATAAGACATGCTTCTCCCCACCAAGCAGGGCAGGCAGATTTCTTTAATTGGTCCTATATCTGCATTTTATCTTAAATCTTTAATCTCCTTTTCAGCAATTCTCTTCTGGTTCTCATTTGTCCCAACTGAAAGGACAAAATTCTTAGGAGAACAGACAGGACTTTCAGTGTTCCTTTGTAAGAGATCAGTCACTTTGGCCTATAGTGTATTTTCTGTGCACAGTGCCACTGTCTTTCCTTTTGTACTACAGTACAAAAAAAGAGAAGACAACACTGAGAAAGAGAAAAAAGAAAAAGCATTAAAATATCTTCATGGGCTGTTCGTCTGATACCAGAATTGATGCTTTTTTCCAATTTAGACACTTGTCATCCAGGCCTTCTCTGTGCCTGGAACCGTGGCTAGTAATTAACATTTACCTCCTCAAGTCATTCTCACAACAACCTATAAAACAGGTATTACTGGCCCTATCCTATAGATGAAGCTCAAAAAGATGAGGTAACCTGTCTACCCACAGCTAATAAGCAGCAGAGTCACGATTTAAAAGCCAGCTCTTCCTACAAATCAGCAAGGTAAAAGACAAACCACCCAATGAAAAAGATAAATGGGAAAAGACTTCAACAGGTACTTCCCAAAAGAAGATGTCCAGAGAGACAATAAACATTTGAAAAGGGGCGCAAAATCATCCCACATCAGGAAAATGCAAATTCAGATCACAATGAGATACCACTGCACATTTACCAGGATGACGAACGCTCAGAAAGACTGACAACAGCAAATGCTGGTGAGGATGGGGAGCAATCGGAACTCTCACGTATGGAGGTGCTAGTGCAAACTGGTACAGTCACTTTAGAAACTGGCAACATTTGTTGCAGCTGAGCCGCACGTGACTTCCATCTGTCTACAGTGCGATCCAACAACCACCTCCTAGGTGGGAACTGAGTACAGACGACCAATTGTATGAGAATGTTCCCAGCAGTAGCTAAAAAACTGGAGACGATTTAAATCAAAAGAAGAAGTGAAAAACGGACGGTGGTATATTCATAAAATGCCAGACTACACGGCAATAAAAAAAACAGCAAACCACTGCTACATGCAAACAGTATGAATGAATATCACAGAAGTAATGTTGGCGAAAGAAGTCAGAATGAAAGAAGGCATGCTGTATGATTCCATATATATGAAATGCAAGAACAGGTAAAATAATCTAGGGCAGTAAGTCAGAATCATGCTTACCTCGGGGAGGGAGAAGTATGCAAAGGGAGGAGATACGAGAGAGCCTGCTGGAATGCTCAAAGTGTTCTAGATACTGATCTGGGTAACAGTGACATGGATGTGTGTGTGTGTGTGTTATGTGTGGGTGTTTGTATGTGTGTGTATATGTGTGTGTAAAAGTTCATCAAGCTATGCACTTAAGATTTATGTAACTTATTAAATGTAGTTTATACCTTAACGTGTTTTTTTTTTTAAAGGTCTCTGTTAGAACCCAAATACAGCTAGCTCCATTAACATCATGTGCTGTTATGTTCTACTGGCAGAGTCTGGAACAAAGGGAAGACATGGACCATTCTGCAATGGAAGGAAAGGAAAGAGAGAGACAGGGAAAGAAACGGGAGGGTGGGAAGGACAGTGGGAGGAAGGGAAGAACAGAGGAAGGGAGAGACAAGATTGATATGCCAGGCCAGGCCTCTGAAGCATACAACATGAATTCAGAATAAAACAGCAAGTACTTTTTAAATTTTATTTTTAACTGAAGTGTAGTTGATTAATAATGTTAAATTCAAGTGTACAGCAAAATAACTCAGTTATATATATATATATATGTATTTTTTCTTTTCAGATTCTTTTCATTATGTTATAATAAGAAATTGAAAATAGTTCCCTGTGCTATATAGTAGGACCTTGTTGTTTATCTATTTTATATACAGTAATGTGTATCTGTTAATCCCAAACTCCTAATTTATCCCTCCCCTGTGCTTTCCCCCAGCAAGGATTATAACAACAAGTTATTATTTTTTTAACTCCTCCATGTTCCTTAAAGATACCATATTTTTAGTTACACCTGACAGTTTGTTTCTCAATTTATAAATGATCCACACCTACAGTGAGAAGGCATAAACTTCTCCTATAGGGTCCCAGACAGTGGCGGATTTGTATGGGGTGTCTGATTCTAGCATCATGAAGCAGTGAGAATGCCCACCTTTCAGCAGGTGGCCGACAGGAGGACTAGATTGAGCAGCAAACCTGAAACTCAATCAAACCTGCATTAGCCACAAACGTCTATCCACTGGGACAAAAGCATGTGGATTCCCAGACTTAGCCACCGTCACGCAGCACACCATCAAAACTTGGGCCAAATTTCAGTCCCTCTGATGGTTTTACAAGATGTCACTTTTTCAAGTCATATCATATGTTGGGAGAATACTTTACCTACAATTCAAGCAACATTTTTTTTTCAAAGTTCCACTAAAATAGATGTGTTTTTCCCCCCAAATCACTAATTAAGTGATGTTGAGACTGTGCAAAACCACTTAGAGATTGAAGTAAGGAATATGCATCCCTCAAATCAACTGATGAAAACGGAGATTACAGAAGTTGTTAGCTCCTGACAATCCTGGAAGGTCTGTGCGTAACGATCTTATCCTATGAGATGGAAAAGGAGAAAAATGTCAAGCTCATTTATGCACAGCAACTACAATTAGAAACACAAAGTAATGTCTTTCATGCTTGCTGACCTTGAAAATGACTTTATTTCTAGTATAACCAAATTCTGTCTCACTTTTCAAAGCAAAGCGGTTAAGATAATAGTATGGCCTGGCTTCTAACAGGCAGGTCAAAAGAACAGAGAAGTCCCAACTGGAAGCATGGCAACCTCAGAAGAACTGGTCCAAGGAGTAAAGAGTTTTCCTTCTGATGACAGGAGTGTGAGAAATATAATGAGAAGGCTGAGCCTCGGGAAAACTGGGGTTCCGGGAGGAGACCCATCTTGCTTCTTTAGATAGTCCCTTGAATCACTGTCACTTACTGTACTTCGACTTCTTCCATTTACAAGCAACTGAACTGGGGGATGAAACAGCCAAGCCTCGGTCAAAAGGGTCATCCCATAGCATCCCACACCTAAGGCTGCCGAGGAGGGGAAGGGGTAAGAAGATCTTTGACCCAGGTCTTCTAGTCATGAAGGGCCTTAAATTTAGACATTTGTTATTGTCAAGGATGTGTCTACAGCTACAAAGATGTAGGAAAAGGAATGAAAAGGATTTAAACTTTGAGGGTCTATTATCAGATTGTTCCACCTTTAGTGCACCTTGAGTTAATGTTTTTATACATCCGTGCAGTTGTTGAACAGCACAATTAACCTCATTGCCATGTGTTACATATTAAAAGCATTAATTCAATACAAACATTCAAACCATGTCCTACCATTTGCTATAGCCTTGGTTTTTGTTGTTGTTGTTTTAAAA
Organism: Camelus bactrianus; assembly: GCF_048773025.1. Taxonomy (NCBI): domain Eukaryota; kingdom Metazoa; phylum Chordata; class Mammalia; order Artiodactyla; family Camelidae; genus Camelus; species Camelus bactrianus. The sequence goes on along the minus strand of NC_133555.1, from coordinate 21,362,776 downwards.
TATTTCAGGAGACTCAAATACATAAGTGGTCTATCCCTAAGGCATTCTAAGGACAGAAAGAGCACAGTCCAAAGGACTACATTATTTGGGGTGCACCTGGGAGACCAAGATGCTTAGTAAGTCTATTGTACCCCTAAAAAGCAGACTCCTTTTTAAAGAGGAATTAAGCCGAGAGATGTTAAATAGAGTCACTTGCCCACAGTAACATGGACAGATGTTTCCTGATTCTCCCCAGAAGAGGTTCTGCTACTTTTCCTTTTGTCTCTCTTTTGGTATTTACTTCACTTCCTGGGCATGATGGTTCATAGGTCTCAAGGCTAAGCTTGGTGCCTGTCCTTGTATGTCTTACAGTCCTGGGCTTACCCTACCGTGGGGTTTACCCCACTGTCTCACAGCTGCCCCTCGTTTACTACAGTGGTTGCCCACTGTACTCTGAATTCCCCGAGAGAGGGACAGGCAGCCAGTTTACCCCGAAATACTGAACATCACTGGGACCTGCTCATAGTGGTATTCAACATATGTTTGTTGAATGGACAGATAACTGGAATAAACGGAGAATGGCTAGGTAAGTAGATGAATCAACTGATGGACAGAAGGATAAACAAAAGAAACAGTAGTTACCATCCAGTAAGATCTCATTTTAATGCTGTCTCCATCTTTTAATTTGCTGAATTAAGAATGAAAAGGTCTTGTAACTAGATTGGATTGGGCTCTGGCATTCAAGGATCTGGTGGGGATTATCCTCACTGAGTAAGGTACCACGTCACCATGATTGAGACACATACCTTCCAAATCAATGGCAGCTGGGTTCTATCTTTCGGGGTTCACGTGTAGGTGAGTGTCCACTACTTGATGTCAGCTACTGCATAAAGCCAGGCTGTCAGAGTGCTGCCCACCACCAAGGGCACCATTCACACAAATCACAAATTGATTAGTGCCCCTTCGAGCTGTATAATGTGGTGGCTTGGATGGGATCTAAGAATAGGAGGTAATTATCTTACAAAGAAAACCAAAAGATACCTCCTCTCTTCCTCCAGAAAAGGAATATATTTAATTACTGATTCTTTTCCTTTTTTTTTTTTTAATGTTCTCTAGATCTATAAATAATAGGCAACAGAGCCACTGGCTAAGAGTGAAACTTCTAGAACAGCACAGGACAGGTCTACCACTTTTGTGCTGTGACATCTTAAACAAGTTATCTAACCTTTTTGTTGCTCGTTTCCTTGAATGCAGAGAGTAATAGCATATACCTAAGGACCACTGCGAGGATTGAATGAGTTATTACCCTAATAAAGAGGTGAAAACTAGCACATGGTCAGGGCTCAATATACACCAATAATTATAATGACGACTGTTATACTTGTCTAGAATCCCATTAGCAGATACTTAGGATCCATTTAAAATAATTTTCCCAATTTATTTTCTAAATACATTGAGTATGTATATGTCTATCTATACACATAGAGATATACATACATAGTCTGAGAAAAGAAAATGGTGGGAGCTTTAGTATCCGTGTTGATTGCCTAAGTTCCAGTCCCATTACCCAATTGTAAGACAAGTCATTACCCTTTCCTCAGTGTCCTCATCTGTAAATGAGAATAACAGTAGTACGTACTTTCTTCATAGGATTTCCACAAGGATTAAACAAGAACTATAATTAAAACACACAGTATGTACTTGGTATTCCATAAGCGTTAGACTTTTGTTTTAATATATACCAAATGTCTTTCAGGCTAGTCTTACTATACTTTAAAAGACAAGATCCATCAAAGTACTAATACAATATTAATAAGAGAGAAAAGCAAAAACATAACATCCACATATAATCCCCCTTTCCCCAAACTATATTGGTTGCTTTTTACATTTTTTTGGGGGGGTATGGGTTTATTTTAAAGACATTTTACCTAGAAATAATTTCAAATTGACAGAAAGTTGTAAGAATAAAAATGGTGCAAAGAATGCTGTATACCCTTTCCCCAGAATCGCCTATGATTACTATTTAAACCTACTGGCTTCTCATTTGTTCTCTCTCCCTCCCACACATAATATATTTTTAACCATTGTTAATATTTTGTAGCCATTCGAGAGTAAGCTGCATTTACCACGGCTCTTTATCCCTAAATTAGAGTATATTTCCTAAAAATAGAGATGTGTAGTTGGTTAATTTTAAATGCAATAGGAAAATATGTCATTCAGTGGTTAATAAGTCTATATTATTCATATTATGGTTGAAATAATACAAGTGACATTTTCTTGTAGTTTGAATTTAAGGTAATCATTTTGGGTAGCTCATTTCATCAGGACTTTAGGCAAGTCCATCAGGGCATAACTGGTGAAGCATTCTTAGTTAGATCTCAGCCAAAATGCACATGATACATTAGAGAAGCCAGAAATTTTATTTGTACTTATTTTTATTAAGTACATTTGATACAAGATTTCTTTAGAAATATACGGTATTTCATTCTCTTGACTTAAATGATTCTTGCCATATTTACTAACATCATACATTGACTACACTTCAATAAAAAATAAGAATTAAAAATAAAATTCTTGGTAAATCTACAATTATGGAACTTTGGTAAAAACTTTTCTTAAAATATATAATAGATGGTAAGGAGGCTGTGAAACTTCCATGTCCCTACATTAATCGCTGTAGAAATTGCTTTATAATTGCAACGAATCTTGATGAAAAATGTCAGCTAAAATTATAAAGCAATTAAATAAATTAACATGGCTGCCAAATAGATATATTCGTATCCTACACCCAGCCAAGGACTAATCCATATATTATTAAGAGAAGACTCTTTTTTAAAATCAGCACATTAAGTTTTCAAATGGTCTTTAAGGTGACTACACCCAGGGAAATGAACCAAGCACGTGGACTCCTGGAGGAGTTTAGAACTGGGTTTGCATCTGGATTCCATCTATTAAACTGCGCATCTTGAACAAGCCACTTACCTAAGCTCCTCACAGCTCAACTGCCGCGCTCCTAACACAAGGACGATAACACTGTGCCTCTCCAAGTTTGGTGAAGGTCAAAAGTCAAAACTTGTAAATCACTTAGCACAGTACTTGGTACATACAGTAAGCACTCAATTAACGATAAATGTTATTACTAAGCAATAGGGCTGGTCTAACATGTTTTTCAGAAGAAGATTATAAATTACATCAACTCTAATTAAACTTCAACCTAAACTCCTATGGCTTTCCCTTGTTCCACAACTCTGAGAACCTTAGAATAAAGAACACCAGCCAAACCGTGTTTATATGAGTCTATCAACAGGCACATATAAATCAAGTCCAGTGGAATGAGGTTTTAAGTTTGTAGTTTTTCTTTCCCCCCCTTTTTTTTTTCTTTCTCTAATATGACTCGATCCACTCAGCAAATATACAATGGCAATTAGGGTTAACAACATATAATAAGAAATACAAAGAAAAAAGAACACTAGGGAATTGGCTGTGCTGGGAATATGCAGAGAACGTGCTATTTCAAGCATGCCTGTTATTGGCTAAATGATCCCATTATGCATCTTCACCACGTTCTCACCTAGCAGCTACTGTTGGGTTGTTACTCAACAAACGCTGAAAAATCTTTTTTTTTTTTAACTTACTTTGTTCCCCCTCAAGAAAGAGTCATATAAATCATAAAACTCATAAAAATGAGAATCATATAAATAAGGCCCAAAGCCTAATGAGATCTTGGAAAGAGAAAAGGGAGAAGGCTGGGCTTGTGTCACATTAGAAAGGGAAGGAAAAGGGGAAGAAAGAAGACTGGTCTAGATAGAGCACCCTTAAACAGAGGACCATGAAGTGCCACGATCACTGCTGGGGGCTCAGGGCCCATCAACACAGGTAATGAGAAAACGGAGCCCCAGAAAGGCCAAGTCCACATCACCGGCAGGTGGTAGAGCCCGCCAGCCTCTCCAGTCCGCCATACCAGACAGCCCGTCACATCTGATGTTCCAGCCCCGAGAAGAAGAGGAAATGTTTGATTCAGGAATGTCTGAGCCCTTCTCATGAGCTCACTGATGAGAGGACTCTCTTCCCCCTTGGCGAGAGGAAGTAAGAATAGATTTCTCACCAATGGTTTCAAAGGCCGCTCAGAGGGACTGCAGGAATGAGAAGGGGTATGCTCCTGACTTTCAGCAGATGGGTGTCATGAGAATATCAGAGAACCGTCCTGCCTACCTCATGACCTTTCAATGCCCGACCCAACATGCACCTGCATGAACATTTGTCTTAGGTATCCGAGCCCAAACTCTAACTCTGGATTACATCTAAACAAAAAGGGTTTTTTCCCAATCCCGTCATTTTTTTTTTTAATTTGGCACAAAACCTTTTGCCTAGACTACTGGGTTACTTTCTCAGTTTATACTTGCAAGCAGGGGGGGAAGTCCCCTTGATACAGACACTCTCATGTTTCAAGGGTTTTCTATGTGTACAATAGAAAAAGTACAGAAACAAACCAAAAGCATAAGAATTCATCCCTACCTATAAATCTGCTTTGTTGCCAGAACATCCCATTATACAGGGTGTTTCTAGCAGCACCACATGTAAACCTATGTGTTAAAATACACACAGTATGTAGGATGGAGAACCCAACACCGCAATATAAGTCATTCACCACTTCTTTGCTCTAATTCTTGGCTTTTTAGAGGAAAACCCAATGGGAGACCAACGTAGAACAAGAAAGTTTTGATGGAGAAGGAAGGCAAAATCAGATGTAGGCAGTAAGGGGGTTGGTCAGTGGGTAGGAGGAGTCCCCGGATTGCAGACCAGCCAGGGGCACATGGGAGAATACTGATGGGTAAAAAGGAAGGGGAGAGAAAGACAAGAAACCGATGGAGGATGGATGAGGACATACACTGATCGTATTATAGGCGACAAACATTTGCATTTGAATAGAAAAGGGGGAGAGTTTGGGAGTCCAGTGAGCTGGAGTTCAGATCTTTAATAGTCTGTGTGTCCTCCGTGAGGCCAGAGTGAGAGGTGACATACATACAAGCATCATGGTCGGGTACCTGGTACACAGCAGGAGTCCAAAACCTAGAGAGCTGTTCCGACTGTCACCTGTCAGAATTCTGCAAAGAAGCTAGGCTTCATACAGGCTAAAGCTGTCCTTTAATACTAGACAGCACTTACTCTGGTAAGCAGACAAGGGCAATGGCCTGAGAAAGTTCCCAGTGACTTTCATCTGATCAGTCCTGGGGTTGCTTACAGAACTGTCAACCTCATGAACGCTGGACCTGAAACCTTCCTCTTGGGTCAAACACAGCCTGAGCACAGAGACGCACATTCCAGGAAAGAAGCCAGGTTCCAACACCTTGTTCTACATCCTGGCCTCTCGCGGATACACTAGTCAAGTTCATATCGCAGAAGGGGTTGACTCTAGGCAAGCAGTACAGGAGACGGCCGTGCTTCAGAGAAGCTAACAGGTTCAAACAGTACCAAAGGTAGTCTATGCCCCAGACATCACAGTCACATTCAAAACAGTAAGTAATGCCAACTGTTGGTTAGCAGATGCTAACATGCCTATTAGAATATGGTACCTTTACAATGCTCAGGGCCTCTTACACAGGTTACGGTGGTCTCAGGGTCCGTGAGAGCCTCGATCAACAAAGTGTTAAGCTACAGAACAAAACTGACCTACCCTTTCCCCTTTCAGACGACCCCTGCTTGAAAAGAAAGATGCGTTGCATAGTGTCGAGCTCAGAGAAAGCAGGAGGAGTGGGAGGGGTGTGGTTCAGCACTCCGGAGCCCCGGGACGCCCGGATGAGTTGTAGCTCGTTTTGACAGCAGCAGTAGAGCAAATGACAAGGCCTGTCAAGTGAGACATTTATCTCCGAGGAAAAAGCAGCCACTCCGAAGCAAGAATCTCAGATGTTGTCACATCAGCTAGGACAAGAAGTCATAAAGCAGGAAGGCTATCAGTGCAGGAGGGACAGCAATATCTAGACTGTAATTAGGAGGAGCTGTGAATGGGCACTCCAGCTCCAAGCTCACGAGGAGCCTTGATTTTTTTCCTCTGGGTTTGGATTCCCAGCCAAGTCATCAGCAGAGTCCTTATCAGCCATCTCGGAGCGCAAGCAGCGGACCTGCCCTTTATTCTGAAAACTTTATGGCAAGAGCAGTTCTGCTGTTTTCTCCCAAATATTAAGTAATCAAGAAAAATAAATAAATACAAAACAGGAAAAACAAAGAGCATCTTTACCCATTTCTTTATTTGTTCATTCATCCAACAAGATACTTAACCCACGGTCCAGGCAGTAAGCTAGGTTGTGGGTAACCCACTGAGGCACAGACCGTCCTAACCTCAGAAGAGTTAAGATTCTAATCGGACAGACAGACACATGGCAGGCCCATTATGTGGTCTAAGAGGGTCAGGGGGATGTGGGTGCACCTCTGGGAGCAGTGAGGAAGGCAACAGGCCCAATCTAAGGAGACCCTCCTGGAGGAAGCGGCAACTAGGCTAAAACTTACAAGAAGACTGTGAACTGGTCAGATGGAAAGATGGGGAAACAGGAGGAATTAAACGTACTCAGGTACAGGAAGACAGCGGGTGTATTCGAGAAATGGATGAAGAATATATGAGTAAAGAACTGAGGGGGAGGGGATTGGGAATGTAAAGAGAATTTGAGAGGCAGAAGACAGGAATACGACCCAGATGATTCTGAGCAATGTGAGAAGCGAGCAACAGAGATGATGTTTACATGCACCACAAATCCATTTATCTTAAGGTGGTTTTCCATAGGTACACTTAAAAAAAAAAAACCAAAGAACTAATGAACAATAAGATAAATAAACCAAGATGTCCCAAGAGAAACCTATAATGATTTTTTTAAGCTGAATCATCATTAAGTGATTATTAAAATTCAATTGTAAGCACCAGTGAGCCACATGAAAATCAGACAGAAGATACTTGTTTTTATTTTATTTTATTTTGAGGTATGGCGCCTTTTCTAGCACCAAACCCCAAGACAGAAAGCCCCATGATTTGAAACAGCTAAAACCATGAAATTCAGCACTGAGAAACTTTTCTCTTTTTTCTCTCATTCTCAATGGTCCGTGTTATGCTGCTCTAGTCACTTAACTATTAATTATACCCATCACAGGAGTGAGAGAGACAACTGGCTTAACCCTGACCATGCCATGCGCTCTCTGTGTGACTCTAAACAAGCTATTAACCCCTCTGCACCTCTGTTTCCTCTAACGGACCCATCTCCTAGGGCTGCTGTCAGTATTTGGAGAAACAATACTTGAGGTGGGTATTCTGAGTTTCATGATACTGAGGAGTAAAGGAGACTCAGAGAGGTTACGTGACTCTCAGCAGGCTGAACAGCTACTAAACAGCCCTCAGACTCCACATCACAGCTTCTGACTCATCCTGCGTCTAGTTCTCTTTTTTCACCACAATTTTTTTTGGGGGGTGGTGATTTTCAATGGTAAACAGAATTAAATTTCAACTACAATGACCTTTTTCATACTGTGGAAATAATACAAGTTTTTGAATAAAGGCAAAAAAAAAAAAAAAAAGAGTGGAGAATCGTAGTAACTGTAGCAAAAATAGCACAGGACGAACAGGTTAAATGGGCAGATTGTATGCTGTTTGAATTGTATCTCAATAAGGCTGATAAAAAAGCCAGCACTGGATGAGAAGTGAGTAATGTCGCTTTTAGAACTGGTATGATTTTGAGGAAGTTACATTTGCTGCTTCACTTTCTTTCCTATAAAATAAGGATGCTATTACCTGCATTGTCTTTGCCAAAGACAGGATAAAATGAAATCCTGAATGGCAAAGTCCATCACGGTGCCCAGACGGCTCTAATACACTATGATGACACGAAAAAGAACTTGAGAACAAACAGGCTTTATTTGTTCATTGCTCATCACACGTGAGCCTCCTAAAATGTACAGGAAAAGAAGTCTGCTCCAGCTCGCAAGCACCTGCTCATGAGGTCATCCGTTCTCAAAAGACTGAAGTCACTGAAATATCAGCAGCAGGAAGTTCTGGGAAACGCAGATTACAGGAGCCTGAATCCCTGGGGCAGCATCACAAGCACCATTGGCAGGACCCACACTCCAAATCAAGGGGGTCCTAATTCATGAGCACAACAGCTTGGTAGAGAAGTCTCTACCAGTCACATGGGCCAAAGAATCAAAATAAATACAAATGTTGTCCCAGTTATCCAAGCCCAAAACTGAGTCCCAAGTCACCCCTGGTCTACTCACGTTCAAAGGCACACACTGCGCCAGACTCGGAAACAGACCTCTTCTGAATTTCCTTCCCGTCTTAGGCAGGAAATATAAAATGAAATGTTGCCTGTTTTCTCTCTAGTAGGAAGACCCTTTCCAAATTCCTGATTGACTGGTTTCATAGAAATGAAACACCAATACCGACGGCGTTATACAAGCAAAAACAAAACGTGATTTTCTACTGTTTTTAAAAGGCTGAGGTCATTTTTGCCCCAGTTCCTACATAGTGGTAAGCTAAAATCAAGCCAGTTAGCTCACAGTCAGGTCCAATAAATCAGTGGAAAAAATAAATGGAAAAGCTTGCCAAAATGTAACCATAGTAACACCACAGATGCGTCAAGAAATGGTGTGCTCATTTGCTTCATTCCCCATTTCTTAAATTGGAATCTGAGTAGGGGAAAAATTACACAGAGAACAATCATGATTCTGCAATTACTGAAATCTGCAATACAGCATCCAACCTGCTGTCCTAGAACTTCAGAGGCAGCCATGGTGGAGCTACAAAAGTAACCCTGGATGGCTTACGAGTCCTAAAGCCCTGGCTCTGCCACTTAACAGTTACTTGATTGCCCAGTGACTCTGTTTCCTCATCTGTAAAATGGGTATTCAAAGCCCCAACCTCAAAGGGATGTTAAAACTAGACAGTACATCAGAGGCAGGGCCATGACCTGAAGTCCTGGTCACCTTTAGTCTTGTTTTTATTGGCTAATCTTCCTGTCTTGGTTTCTTGACCAATAAAGATAAAAAGGTAAACCCTGCCTCATCCATGAGATTAACATTGGAAATTATTATTAATCCAAGTGTAAGGAATTATTATTAGGATATTATTAGGGCTAGAGTTTTCAATTCTAACATTGCAACTAAAAGAACTGAGGGCCAGAGAGTCATACTGATACATTATCGCATTTTCTCTGTCAAATGCAGCTCTACTGCTCAGCAGAAAAGAGGCAACCTTGGGGTCCTGACCCAAGTTACTCGTAGTCTACCTCCTTTCCTCTTGGAGCCTCGGTTTTATTTAATGAGTGAAATGAGGGTAGGGGCTATTCTAAAACCTGATCTCTAAAGCTCCCAGTCTAGACATCCAGTCTAAGTCCTTGCAGATCCATGGCATGCCTGAAATCAGTTCTGTTTATTATTTTGCAGCAGTATGAGGAAACATTCATGCTTTTGCACATCACTGAAAGAATATTATTTTTTAAGAAAAATCATTCATAGCAAACAAATCATACCAATATAAGCAGGGTACCTTGAACTTCAAATTATTCCACCTTTTTTGATTAAAAAAATGGTATTTCTAAGAAATAAATTTCAAAATTTGAAAGACTGTGTAATAGAGAGGAGAAAAAAAAACTTCCAAGCAAGAAAACCAGACTCATTCTTTCTTCTTATTTTAAATGAAAATAAATAATTGTATGTCTTCCCAGGATTTTTACCTTATATATAAGGAGGTAGTTCGGAAGAGCACAGTCGGATCTCATTACCACTAAGCTGCCAGCATCTCTGCCCTGTGGACTGACTTCCCTCCTTCCTCCCTTCTTTCCTTCCTTCTCTGAACACAGAATCTCTGATGTCACTGTCCCTATGTTCTAAGTCTTACTTTTTTAGGTCTGGCCTGATCTAATGGGTTTGGAGCTTTGGGTTTTTTAACCTGTGGAAACTATTTCTCAAACAAAACGACACATGAGATCGTGATTTCTGAATCTGATAAAGGCGGGGAAGACAAGGGAGCCCCCTGAGGGACCCCTAGAGATTCAGGGATCTCCTCAGAGGTCAGTCTGAAGGCCTCTGGCCTGGTCCCCTGCATTGATGGCAAGGATGGTTAACATTTATGGAGACTGACACCACGCCCATGCTGGACAAAAGGCATCGGCGTGCCTCGCCCCATGGACTTCCTAACAGCTCTATGAAGTTAGCATGACTGAGATGTCCTTTCTACTGTTGTGAAAACTGGACCTTAAAGGATAAATAATTTGCCTGGCATTATTCAACTAGTAAGTGGCAGAGCCAGAATGCAAAAGTCAAGTAATTTACCTTGCACAGCCTCTTACGTCCCATTGTCAATTACAACTCCCTGGACTTAGGGAGTTTCTAACTGACCAAACTGCCAAGGGTTCCAGAACCAGCTGTTGGGCTCTTCTTTCTACCCTGGGCTTTTCACCCACCCACCCAGCAGGAAGATGCCCCAAACTGGCTACTTACAAGGCACAGCATGGCGGTAAAGGTTATCCCTTATGGTCTGCTGGAGCTCATGATCGGGCGACCCTTTCTGAAACCGCTGATTGAGAAAATGCCGCAGGTCCTTGTTCAGCTTTCCTCCTGCAGGAAACATATAAAACAGAATGCATCAACGGTGGGGCTTCCTAAAGGCTGAGCGGCCTGAGAGCTGTGTGTGGGAAAGCCACACGGAGCCACTCCAGTCCGCCACCCTGTTATCAGGAAGACCTACTTTAGGTTTTCCCCTGCAGGGGAAAAAACAAGCAAGAACGTAATAAAGATAAGACAGCACTGAAACAGCATTAAACTGGAGGTACCAGTTCGTATAATATCAGAAGGCTAAAATAAAAAAGAATATAAATAAAGCTATTCCCTTTTAAATAGTGTCACAGACACTTACAGCCACTATTAGACCGAGAGTGAATAGTGGAAAACATAAAGATGACAATCAAACAATAGCTGACAAATTACAAAATGCTCTTTGACCAGGGATCCAATTGGAAGAAATTTACCTTATGGGCGTAACTGTAAAAGTCTGCTAAAATCTCCAGTATTGTTTACTGCAGCATTTTTATAATAGCAAATAAATAAAAATAAATCCAAAAAAACCTGGAAACAACCACCAGGGGATCAACTAAGCAAAGTATAGTTCATCCATATAATAACCACTTTGCGAAAGCCAGGTCTTCAGGAAAATATGTGGAATAGTTCACGCTGTCTGATCCCTTTTGTGTGAAAAGGAGTAAAGAAAAGGAGAGACCTGTATTAACGGGAGGAGTCATCAGAAAATCTTAATGACAGTTTGTAGGGAGAAGGACTTGAGTTTGGGAAATAAAGAAGGGGACATCAGTTTTCATTATATAGACAGACAGAGATATGTAGACCTGACTGTCCTGCGCTGATTTACAGACACTAGATACATGCTGGTTTCTTTAATGATTGTTGTTAACTAAACAGTTGTTACCTGGACATGTCTATGTGTTTATTTCTTTTTAATTCTCTACAGTTAACAGAACAAAAGCTAAAAAAAAAAACTTACAAAAAAATGTATCATAGGAAGAAGAAAGTAATCAAAGGTTTTAAAAAATTATAAGCACAAATTAGAGTCTACATGATCAACAGAAGGCTGGTAGATCATTCTAGCTAACATTCACTCTTAATGGAGAAAACTGCTTCACTGACAGCTAAAAATAACAAGGCTAAGATTGTCCTTCCATTTATAGGCAAGATAAAAATTAGGTAAGAGCATTTCTAGCATTAGAGAAACAATGCAGCAATGCAGCAGTATCCATGAGAACCCAAAAGTTCACGTTGTCAGATGTTCATTTTCCGATGGTCAAAAAGAGTAAGGAGCGAGGATGACAGTGGTATGTCCTACCTAGGGGAGGAAATTACTGATCTCTATTTTAATACCATGTTCAAAACCAGATTCCTTGCTACAGGGGACCATTTTAGAATAGACTAATGAAACCCAATTTGAACTATTCCATTTGAGCTGCAGTATACCTAAGGTTTCAAGCAGCCAAAAGGAAAATACACAGGTCAATCTTAGGTCATTCAATAAATATTCACTTATTCATCAAACATTTACTGAACAAAGGAAACAAACACCCACCCAACTTCTCACCCTAGCTTAAAATGGGCACAACGTTTGAACAGAAGTTTATAAAAGAATATATATGATTATCCATTAGGCACATGAAAAGATATTCAATATCATGAGTTATCAGAGAAAGGCAAACTAAAACCATAATGAGATTCCACTACATACCAGCTAGAATGGCAAAAACTAAAAAGACTGACAGTATCAAGTGTTATCAAGATTGTGGAGCAACAGGAACTCTTATTCATTGCTAGTGGGTATAGAAAATGGTTCTTGGTCTTGGGAAAACAATATAGCAGTATCTTACAAAGTTAAACCTTTTTAAAATTTATTAATGTATTTATGTATTTATTTATTTAATGGAGATACTGGGGATTGAACCCAGGACCTCATACATGCTAAGTATGCACTCTACCACTGAGGTATACCCTCCCTCCAAGTTAAACCTTAAAACAAATTTTTTTAAAAATTTTTATTTGAAGCATAGTCAATTTACAATGTTGTGTTAGTTTCTCGTGTGCAGCATAGTGACTCAGTGATACACACACACATAAACTTGTAGATAAATCATCACAGCAACTTTATTCATTATATAATAGCCCCAAATTGAAAATAACCCAAATGTCCATCAACAGGTCAATGGATAAGCAAACTATTATATTCAAATAATTGGATGCTGCACAACAATTAAAAAGAACAAACCACTAATACAGTAATAGTGATGAATCTCAAACACATAATGCCAAGCAAAAGAAGCTAGATGTGAAAGAGAACATGCTGAATGATTCCATTTGCATATAAAGCTTTAGAACAGGCTAAACCACAGTGACAGAAAGCAGTTCAGGCTTCCCTGGAGCTGAGGACAGGCAAAGACTAACCGCAGAGAAGCACAAGGGAATAAGATCTATGGAGTGTCCCTAAGTCTATTTCCTGGCTTTCCAACTGTACTACAGTTATGTAAGAATGTTACTACTGGAAGAACCTGGGTGAAGGGTACACAGGATCTCTGTCCTATCTTTTACAACTTACTGAGAGTCTACAGTGATTTCAAGATAAAAACTTTTTTGAAAAGGGGAGTCCGGGGAAACTTTTGGGGGGGGGGGGTGGTTCCAATACAGTAAATCTTAACCATGGTACTGATAACACAATTTTATGCATTTATCAAAACTTACGGGACTATATGTAAATCGGTGCACTTTACAGCATGTAGATTACACTATAATAAAATCAGTCTCAAAAGTTTAAAATATAAATAATTATTGAATGACTATGTGGTAGGCTCTGTTTTGCATGCTTAGTCTTCAATTTCCCATGAGAGAGATAAACTGTAAGAAAGGTGGAGTAAATCTTGGTGGTTAAGACAGATACGATTGAGTATAAATCCTGGTTCCACTATTTGTTAGCTGGTGAACCCAAGTTATGAAACTTGCTCTTCTCATCTGTAAAAATAGAGCACTGAGGTACCAGTAGCTCTGTTGTAGACTGTTGTGAGGATTCAATGAGATTCAGACGGTGCCTGGCTAAGAGAAAAGCACTTAATGAAAGATGGAGACTATCATAGTAATGCAGAGTGGACAACTGCTGAAGTAACTGGGGGAAGAGCTGAGATCAGTCCAAAGATGGACTGTTAACTCTTTTTCAAAATGCACACAAATGTGAAACCTTAGAAATGACAAGAAACAAATACAGGTGTAGGGAAATTTGGACTAAAGGAGACTTCTAGAGGTTTTAGAAGGGAATAAAACTCTACTTGTGCTAAAATTGTCTGGACACATGTAAACTAGTTAACATTTAGTGCATACTTAGTATATTCCTGGCACTGTACTGGAGGCGTAGTTCAGAAAATAAAACCAACTGGTAAATCACTGATATTTGATAGTCACACCTGACAACTCTACTTCTAGGTCTAGACGCTCTGGAATTTGACCAAAAGGCTAACAAGAGTGTTTTCCAGCAAAATCTCCATTTCTTAGAACGTAGGATTTATATTCCTCTTAGGAGACCAGAGTTCTAGACAATAAAAAGGCATTGCCAGTTATCATTTGAGCCATAACGATGCTATGGGATCCAATATCTCTTTACCCCACATAGATCCTTACGGATCATATGCAGTATCCATCGAGATGAATCAGGGGCATACAGATTGGAAGCATTCTTAAGACATAAACACTCTTTGTTTACATTTGAGCTTTACATTAAAACTAGCCAAGCTAGCTAAACTTTATGATCATCAAACTGAAACTCCTCTCTACTACAGATGTGCAAAAGGGCAGGGTTAACTATGCTGCCAGTTAACATTTACTCTGTGTTCCATGACATTTATAAGTGAAAAGCCTCAACCTTCACATTACATTAAAAATACTGTACTTTTGGGGCATCTAATCTCAAATTAATTGTCAATTATTCAGGGGACATGTCTATAAATCTTCTCCTAATTGTCAAGGGCAATGAGCCAATGAAATAATAAATTGCTAGAGAGTTTGTCATAGCATCTTGACTTTCTGTGAAATTCAAGATTTGTTTTGCAAATGGAAAAGAGAACATAGGTCAGTAGTATGTGGAACTTTTTCCAAGAAAAGGGTTCAGAGCTTTTTTTAAGACAATTTCATACATTTAAATGGGAAAGTGAGGGCTTAGACCCTGTCCTAGATTAGCCATTATTTTGTATTTTCCAATGTATGTTTCTGGCACTCTGTACCTTTTAGATTTACAATATAGCTCTGCTTTTTAAATTCACATTAGTTTACAGAAATTTACCCATGTCAATCAATGTAATGTTTAATTATTTTAAATAATGCATAATATTCCATCTAAAAATATACCAATTTTATTTCTCCTTTGGAGAAAATTAGGTTATTTCCAATGCTGCTGACAATACAACAATGCTGCAATAAGTGTCATTATAGTACTTTTTATTTTTAACAAATGTGTGAATGTTCTTTTTCTCTAAACTATTTAAACCTGGATCCACATCTTTAACTTACCTAGATATCACTAAATTCTCCAAATTGGTGGTGCCAATTTACCTTTCTACCAAAAGTCTTGGAGGTCCCATTTGCCCACACTCAGGCTAACATTTGCTATTATTAGTGTGTCAGGGGTCCCAAGACCACTCCCTGATTTGAAGATTCATTAGTAGGATTCACAGGACTCAGTATATGGTTGTACTCAAAGCTATGGTTTATTACAGCAAAAGGGCACAAAGCAGTTATCAGCAAAGGGAAAAGACTCAAGGGGCAACAAAGTCTAGATGCAAGTTTCCAAGAATCCCCTCCGCAATGGAGTCATTCTAATTCCCAGGGCACTGTGTGAAATGTGCCCCATTAGACACTCAAGGCATTACACATAAAGGCCCAGGGTTTTTATTAGGAAATGGTCACGTAGGCAGCCTCTGCCTGGCATGAAACCAAGCTCCAGACTACAGAAGGAAAGCATAAAGTCTATCTTTTGCATGACAGTTAAAGCGCAGTGAGCCACTATTAGTGCTGGGAACGGAAGGAACCCTACTGAAATCCAAGTTCCCAAATTCTAGCCCAGAGCCAACCTGGTAAGGCAGCCTTCAAACTAACAGTCACTAACTCTTTCCGCACCGTCCGTCTTTTGAAAATCTTTCTAATCTAATAAAAATGAAATGGTATCTTCTTGTTATCGTAATTTACAGCTATTGATTACTAGTGAAACTGAACATTCTATCATTTTTTTTTTGTCTTTATATTTCCTCTCATATAACTTGCCTGTTGACATTGTGAATTTTCCTAATGGGCTGTCTTGTTATTCTTGATAAGATGCTCTTTATATATTCTGGATATGATTCCCTCATTAGTTATTTATGTTACAAATTTTGCTTTTCATTATTTAAACAGGAAACAATCCCCTAAGATAATTGAGTTGTGTTGTTGCTCCAGATTTTCCTCTCCCATGCTAGATTGTGGTTTGCCAACTCAACCCGAAGCATCATTTTTAAGGTGACAGATTATGAGGGGTCTCTGTTTGGGCTGATCTCTATACCCTAGAATGTAGACCCTAAGGGAAAATGCTAATCAGCAGAAATAATCTTTATGCTCAAGAAATTAGGTTTCTACAGAGGATATTTTTGAGTCCTCTTCATCCATCCATTTCTGACTGAGAAGCCAAAATACAACTCTCCTCGCATCATACAAGCTCCAGGATATCTAGAAAGCCAAAGAATAGTGTTTCATTGTCATTAGAATTCAGACTTTAATACACTTCAAATTTTCAAGTCTGAGAAAAAAGCTTGCAAAACGATGTTAAACTAATCACACTTCCAGGTGACCCTGCTTTACTATACTGTTTTCTCAAGAAATGACTATAGCTGTAGGAAAGCTTTACTTATTAAAGTAACATAAATGGTTTACACTGAAGTAGAGTTATTATAGCAAAAAAAAAAAAAAAAAAAAAAAGCTGGAAAAAAACCTGCAAAAAAAATTTTTTTTAACCCACAGCAGTTTAGATTTATAAAGGCTAGTGTTTAAAACACAAAATTATAAACTGAAATACAAATTTACTAGTTTTACAGTCACTCAAACTTACAATGTGCCATATATTTAAATGGGCTTTGTCTGAAAAACAATGTTTGCTATTTGTTTCTTTATAACATGTTTTTCCTAACATTTTTCTTATTGTAAAAATAATGTAAATAACTTGGGAGTTAGTATTTGATGGGTACAGAGTTTCAGCTGGGAAAGATGAAAAAATTCTGGAAATGGATGGTGGTGATGGTTGCACAACAATGTGACTGTGCTTAATGCCACAGAACTATACACTTTAAAATGGTTAAAATGATACAGTTTGTGTTGTGTATATTTTATCACAAAAAAGTAACATAGATTAATGACAAGATTTGAAAAATACACAAAAGTACAACAAAGAAAGTTAAAAACCATCTGGTATTTAATTTGCACCACCATTAACATTTAGTACTATATGTCCTGTATGTGTGTACACATGTATACATACATATATACTTATAATACACTTAGATATTTGAGAACATTCATTCACTCACTCAACAAACATTTCATAGGCGCTCTCAGCCAGATACTCTGTGGGCCCTGAAGACACAACATGGCAACCCTTGAGTTCCTAAGTAGGCACTGACATGCCTGTTTTAGGAAGGATGAACAGCACTGGCCTCTGGGCAGAGGTAACTGAAAAGATGAGAACAGAGGGAAGACAAGAAGCTGGTTAGCTCTGCAAAGTGTAGGGGAAAAGCATTCTAGGCAGAGGGAACAGCATGTGCAAAAGTTTCCAAAGTAGAAATGAGGTTGACATGCTCAAAAAGTAGCTAGCTCAGACAAGGGGTAGGCTCAGTATGAGGTTAACAAAAGACCAGATAATTTTGTACCTCACAGGCCATAGGGAAGAGTTTGCATTTTATCCTCAGCTCAGTAGGAGTCCACCAAAGCGATTTTAGTCAGGGAGGTGGGAAGGTCTGGTCTAAATTTCGAGATAACTCTTGGAGCTACACAGTGGGTCAAGCGTAGAGGCAGGTGATGGGATGAAATCTCTGAAGCTGACACAATACCACCTGAAGTGACCTGGATTAAAGAAATGGCCTGGAAGAGGGGCAGGAGAGGAGAGAGGGGCAGAGAGGAGATGTAATTTAAAGCTGAAACTGATAAGGCTCACCAAAGTGATAGAGGAAGATACCAAGTACAAGGGAGGCGTCAAGAATGACTCCAGGGTCTGAGCTTAACTGGTGATGAGCAGGTGTGAGTAACACACAAAATTCCTTAAATAAGACACACTTATTTAATAGGAGATGTGCAGGATCATGTGATATGTGTGATTTATGTCCAAATGTTCTAACAAATAATTCATTAGTATTTCCAATATACTATTAGTGTATCAAAAATAGTTTTAATAGCTACATAGTATTTCAGCTTATCGATCCATCACAACCTATGTAATCACTATCAATTATTAAGCATAGGAATTGTTTCCACTGTGACTACTCTCCTGTACAAAATCTAGCTGTATTTCTGATTACTTTCTTGTGATCCTTAAAGTGGAAATATTGGGACAAAAAGCATTAAAATGTTTAAGATTCTTAATACAAATTCCCTCCAAAAACAATGTATCAGTTTTCCTTCATCCAGCTTGATTTTAAATGGCTCCAAAATAGCAGTGTGGATTCATCATAATATTATCAGCTTCATATTAACAGACATTTAGATGCCTTTCCTTTTTTCAAAAAAATAAATAAAATAAAAACTATTATAAACAATGCTGTAATACAAAACCCTGAATATGAATTTTTGCTGAAATTTCCTGGAAGTAGAATTATTGGAGCAATGAGTACGAACATTATTTTTAAAGATTCTTGATACATATTGACAAATTGCTTTCCATACAGTAGTTTCTGGAAGAAATACAATATTACTTATCTGACATTTACAGAGTCCAAATGAGAATGATTTCCCCCTTCTAATTATGTGATTTAAACAGTTTTCCTAAAGGAAAAAAAAAAGAGCAAAAAAAATTGTTTTCCACCGATAATTCAATCAGATGCCAATCCTGCACTAGAGAGAGGGAGCAGGGGTGGTAAAATTATGTTTCCCTTCTTTCTGAGAAACTGTTGGTTCAGATGAGAAAATTAATTTGGAGAATGGCTGTTGAGAAATAATGAATGGATTCCATTATCGTATGTATTTGAGTAAAAAAATCAAAACAAAAGAACCCTTGTATCTAAGACATAGAAATGCGGAACACTCAGTGCGCCAGTTCCTTACAGAAGGACTTCTAAGCCCCCTTCCTGACTCTGTCCAACCAGTCCACTCTGCCTTTGTAGTATGAAAGCAGCTATAGATTATATGTAAACAAGGCTGTTTTCCAATAAAACTTTATTTACAAACACAGGCAGCAGATCTGGCCCAGGGGCCAGAGCTGGCTAACCCCTGATCCAGATGTTGACCCTGCATCCCCAGATGAGCAATTCTCCTTGTGCAATTCTTGGGGTTGAAAGTACCGCTGTCTCCAAGGTTAGCCTAAGCAGCATCACCCAGAAACTTGTGAAAATGCAAACTACTTGGCCTGACCCAAGACTGACTGACTCAGAAACTCCGAAGATTAAGCTCAGCAATCTATGGTTGGCCAAGCCTTCCATGTGATTCTAATACATGTTAAAGTTTCAAAACCCTTGGTCTAAGCCCAGCAAAGCCCCCCAACAAAACGCGGGAAGCTAGACTCTGCAAAGGAGCTCATTTCCCTATTTCTCCCATCTCTTGCAAACCTCAGGAAACGCTGTCACTCGACTCGTGGGTTAGCAGTGACACCAGGTAATAAGAGGTACCACACAAATGACTCCAGGCAGGAGGTACCTCCTCAGATAGGCAGAGACTACATCCTTTCCCCTAGTGGTACAAAGACTGTTGTTCTTACAGTCTTGTATCCATGGAACTTAAAAAAGAAAAGAAAAGAAGAGAAAAATGTGCAGTGAGTGTAGGATATGAAAGAGAGGCGGTGAGACAGATTTATGTACGCTGATGAAGCTCGAGAAACTACTGTTTACATTTAACTCCCCACGTGGACAAGCATGAAACATTTTGCGAGCCCTTTAGGATATCTGCTTTATTAAATGATTTCCCGCCTGCCTCCTCTGCTCCTTTTCTTCTGGTCAATCTTTTAATAACAGATTTCATCTCACAGCAAGAAGAAACCTGAATTAAGCAAGGAAAGAAAAGTAAGATTTAAATTCCATCATCTCTACTTTTCCCATTATTTTCCAGCCTTTTGTGCTTCTTATATTTATGCCATTGAAACCGGGGTAGAAGAATAACACCTGTTCAGAAAAAAATAAAAGATTTATGGACGGAAAGCAGAAAGACAACATTCCCTGTCGGCAAGATTATATCACTGATGTGAGGTTATGCTCAGCCCTCATCAACAGACAGCTGCAGGACCTCACCAAAAGCTGAAGTCACACGTCTCTACACTCAGAAGGTTGAGTGGAATCTGAAGACGTGTGTGTGCCCTTCAAGAAGACACTAAACTCTTTGAAAGACACTCCAGTAGGATCTAAAGCTATGACCTGCTGGACTCAAGTGATGACAGTGAACATTGATCGAGCACTTCTGACAAGCCAGCCATGGGGCTAAGTCAGAACTTTACAATCTTCATCCCAACCCAATGAGGTTGGTTCTATTTCCAATCCCATGTTACAGAAGAATAAACTGAGGCTCTCAGATTGCCCCATCGCCCAGAAATATGGATAGAGATGAAATGTGTGTGGCAAGATGCTAACAGCTGGTCAATGATGGCATATATTATGTTGTTTTTCCAGAGGCAGTATGGGTTTGAAATTTTTCAAATAAAAGAGAGTAAAAGACAAGAATTATTTTTCTTAAGTAGTTACAGTCACTATGAATTGTGTATGAGAAAATATCTATGTGAACCTCAATATAAAGACCCAAGAGTGACTTCCCACGTAAACTGTTCCCACATGGAACAATTTTCCCAATACCTTCCTGATGCCCGAAATATGTAGAAACCAATAAAGTGATTATCTAAACAGCGTTAGCTTCCAGAGAACACTCAGCCAGGGAGTGTAAGTGAGGTTCCTTCCCAGGGGACCTGTACCCCAGATTTAAGCCCTGTACTGCTGACAGTTAAAGATGTTTTAAACGTGTTTATGCAAATACAAACTGAGATCTCACTGATACTCCATAGCCTTGAACATCCATAGTAGTTACCACAGCTGTTCCCCTACCCTCACAGCCTCACCCCAACACTGTCTCAGACAGGAATGGATAATCTGGGTCGCAAACTATATTCTAACATGGTCTGATATCATTCGCGCAACAGTAGACTGGGGCCAGAGTTCCAGGTCCTCTGACCTACACTGGGCAATCTCATACAAGCAGGGTTACATCAGAGCATGCCACTCCAACTTCTGCTAGATTATGAGACCAGAGACCACCAGCAATATCTACATACCATTTGATGGGTCTGAAAAAAAGGTGAGACCATTTCCCCTGAGCAAAGCATCCTTATGAATCTATTCTTTGCACAGCAGCCCTCTTTAAATATGTTTCAAAGGTGGAAACAAAAGAAAGAATCACACGTGTATGATTCCAGACAGGCGAGAAGGGAAAGGAAAGCAAGGCAGGTGTCAGTAAGATCCTACAGCAGAAGCAGGGAGATTTTTTCTGAAAAGGCAGATAACTTTGCAGGCTAGAAGGTCTTGTGAAGCAGAAAATCAACTCTAGACAAGATGTAAACAACCATGCATGGCTGTGTTCTAATAAAACATTATTACCAAAACAGGCAGCTGGTTGGACTTGGTCCACAAGCTGTGGTTGCCACCACATCCCCTTCTAGAGGACTGTGTCCCTGAAAAACATGCTACATCTCCCTAAGACTGCCAGGGTTTGTATGATTGTGCATGTGTGTGTGTGCAGGTAGCTCTGGTGTGTGAAGCATTCTCTTAGAAAAGGGGGAGGAGGGTGAGTCATGGGTCTGTACTGATGGGGTTTCCATGAAAACACGCTAAAAACACCCCATCTCGGATGCAGGGTAGAGCACAGTGGTAGAGCCTGGGCGTGGCGTGCACGAGGTCCTGGGTTCAATCCCCAGTGCCTCCATTAAGGGGAAAAGAAAAAGAAAACTATACATCAGAAATTAACACAACATTGTAAATCAACTCTACTTCAATTAAAAAAGAAAATCCCATCTCTAAGTCTTTCAGAAAGCAGAGAAGTTTCACGTATTTAAAGACTTGGAGAGCCTTCTGAGAAATTTATTAAATGATTCCTAGGATAAAATCCGTTACTGGTGTCAGTCTCCAGTCTACACAAATCTGCAATATACAAAAACTCACCCATTATAAATATAAACTTCCCTTTGATGATTATATGTTGGATGCTTTATCATAAATCTCTTTTATCAACATTATCTCACTTAAACCTTATAAAACAAAAACAAAAACAAAAAAACAGTGAGAAAGCTGGTATTATTTCCACTTTAAAACAGATAAAGAAAGTGAGACCCCCAGTGCTGAAGTGATGAGATGCAGGATCAGAACCTACAAGTCCTAACTCCGAAGCCCTCTGCTTCCCCCTTTCCATCTCTGTGACATCAAAAAAGGTGTTTATCCAGCACTGAAAAGTGAAACTTTTCATTAAAATCATACACTGATGTTCTTTAAAACTATCAAGATCAGAGAAAAATAAGGAAAGATCTTAAGAACCTGGAAAGATTACAGGCTAGAGGTGTCCAAGAAGACATACAACTAAATACAACACAGTGTCCGGCACTGGGTCTGGGGACAGAAAATGGATGCCAGTGAAAAAAACTGGGGAAATATGAGTTAAGACTGGAGTTAAGTAAATAGTACTGTATCCATGTTAACGACTTACTTCTGACAAATGTATCATGGTTATGCGGGCCTTGAACATTAGGGAAAATGAGGTGAAGGAGATTCAAGAACTCTCTGTATTATCTTTGCAACTTTTCTGCATCAGAAATAATCCAAAATATTCTGGAAAACAGTATGGAGAATCCTCAAAAGACTAAAAATAGACTTACCATATGATTCAGCAATCCCACCCCTGGGCATATATCCAGAGGGAACCTTAATTCAGAAAGACACTTGCACCCCAATGTTCATAGCAGCACTATTTACAAAAGCCAAGACATGGAAACATCCTAAATGTCCATCAACAGATGACTGGATAAAGAAGTCATGGTATATCTATACAATGGAATACTACTCAGCCATAAAAATGATAAAATAATGACATTTGCAGCAACATGGATGTCCCTGGAGAATACCATTCTAAGTGAAGTAAGCCAGAAAGAGAAAGACAAATACCATATGATATCACTTATAAGTGGAATCTGAAAAAAGAAGACAAATGAACTTATTTATAAAATAGAAACAGACTCACAGACATAGAAAACAAACTTACGGTTACCCGGAGGCAAGAGGGTAGGAAGGGATAAACTGGGAGTTCGAGATTTCTAAGTACTGACTAACACATATAAAATAGATAAGTTTATACTGTATAGCACATGGAACTATATTCAATATCTTATAGAGGCTTACAGTGAAAGGGAATATGAAAATGGATATTTATGTGTGTTCATGTATGACTGAAGCATTGTGCTGTACATAAGAAATTGATACAACATTGCAAACTGACTATACGTCAGTAAAAGAAAAAAAAAAGAAATTATCCAAAGTAGAATTTCTCTATTAAAAAAACATACACTGCACCTATTACATGAATGTGCCTGTTGCAGGGTTCTAGGGCTGTTTTTGACTCTTGCAAATCTAAGAGGTAAGAATTCTTATAGAGATTCATCTCTCTGGACTGACCACAGCTCTCATTTTTAGAGAGTATGGCACATAGTACACCTGGCTAAAAAGTATTGGGAGAGAGAGTTCTTAACTCATAGGCTGATCATCAGGTATCTCTAATCCCCATAATTCCATCAGTGATTATCATTTTCACACTCTACTATTTCCATTCCATCTCACTGTCATCCAGCTGCTATTCGAAAGTGATTATAAATAATGGAGCTATAAAAGCCATTCAATAATTAGGACACTCACTGGCCATATGCCCACCCCGACAATGGAAGGTGATTTATGTAAGGCAACCCCGTCACATCTGCCAGCCTTGTTTCCCTCTGACGGGCTCTCCAACTGCAGATTAAAACATGGCTCTTAATGGCCATCTTTTTCTCAACTAGAGCACAGACCTGCAAGCCAAAGTGCTACAGCTTTTTAAATTTTATATACAAGGAAAGAAAAACAAACCCAACAAGCCATTTTCTGACTTGCCATTTCGTGTATCCAGATAACACGAGGGAAAGCTCAGAATCTAATCAACTAGATCCGGTCAAAATCCTGGCCTTGGTCACAAAATGGGAAAGACTTTAACGAATCCAAGGACAAAAGGACTCAGACCTAGCCAGCCAAATCTCATCCCATCAACACATGGGACGTCAGCAGACACAAGCTTAAGCCCGTTGCACGATTCACCAAGTGTTTCTTACAGCAGTACCACTGGCATCATGGGCGAGACAGTTCTTTGCTGTTGTGGGTCTTCCGCTCTGGACATCAGCATCTCTGTTCTTGGCAGCTCCCAAATAAATGCCCGAAGGGCTCCCCAGTCATTGTGAAACCCCAGTGGGGCAGTTCCACCCTGGGAGATGGGTAAATGAATAGCAATCAGGGACAATTATTGGTGAACTGTTGAAATACTCTTTTTTTTTTTTCTCTTTAAATCCAAGAAGATCCATGTTGGGGGTGATTTGAAAAAACTGCTCTGCACACACTTACAGAAACATACCTGTCTTTTAGTATAGGGTTGCTGACCAAGAGGATGCAAAGCTTAGTGCGGAGACCAGAAGTTTGAGCTCATCTTCTCACTGGCCAGCAGAGGCTCTCCCTGACAAGCCTCTCGACAGGAGTCCCCTCCGTCAGTGTCTACCCCACTGCTCTGGTTTATTATGTTCAGTCTTCATCATTCTTTGAAATGATTTATTTTCCTTTTTCTTGTTTATTATCTGTCACCATGAGAGTTTCATTTGAGAGCTGGGATTCTCTCAGCTTAGAGGTGAAACTGGCATAGACCTCATGATGACGAAATGAATGGATGGAGGATGAAAATAACACACACAGTGGCTAACCCAGGACCAGGTAGGTCTCTGATCCCATCTTGACTTTGCTACTGGCTACCTCCGTGTGCCTGGACAAGTTCCTTCATCACTCTGGGTCTCTATTTCCTCATCAGGAAAATGGGAATAATGAAAGTACCCACCCAACGGGGCTGTCACTGCTCACCTATGAGAACATGTGATGCGACTCTCAATAAATACCAGCAGCCCTCCCCCGACTGGAAAGTAACATATTTCAAAAAAACACCTTGCATGGAATTCTGTTTGTTCTCAAGGAGAGAATTTTTTTCCCAAAGATTCATGATTATGACTAAACGTATAAAACAAACAAGTTAAACAAGCCAGCCTTTCCATATCACTAGGCTGCAAACTAATTAAAACCTAAGTGCTATCACCAGATTGTTTTCACACACCAAACACTGAAGAACAGACGCGTTCGTAGTACACTGTGTGGCCAAAGGTGTGCAGCAAAGAGACAGGCTTTCCAGGTTTCTATGAATTGTGATGACAGAGCAGAGCATCAGACAGCTGCCCTCCACCCTTCCGTCCAGCACGAGGTATCAGGAAATCTGGCAATCATTTTTGTATTCCCTCATGTATTTCTATATTCTTTTTGTATGTGTCATACAATTTCTTCGTTATTTTAATTTGGATTACTCTGATGACTGATGATGTTCTGTATCTTATCATGTGCTAATGGAATGTTTATTCATTTGTGAAGCTTCTATTCAAATATTTGCTGATTTTTTATTAGGTTGTCTTCTTAATATTGACTTTAAGAGCTCCTTAGACATCCTGGGTACCAGTTCTTTGTCAGAACTCTAGTTTGCAAATACCTTCTCCCAGTTTGTGGCTTGTCTTCACTTTCTTGAGGCTTTTTTTGGGGGGGAGGGGTGTAGTAATTAGGTTATTTATTTACTTTTTTAATGGAGGTACTGGGCATTGAATCCAGGACCTCCTGCATGCTAGGCATGCAGTCTACCACTGAGCTACACCCTCCCCTTTACTTTTTTTTTTCTTTTAATTTGAAGAAGTCTTTTGATGGAGTGGAAGTTCTGATGGTTGATGAAGTCTAACTTATCAATTTTCCTGGTGATTTTTTTCTTGATTATTCATTTGTTACAGATAAGTCAGAAAGCAGCAACATGAGGTAGATATAAGAACTTTGAGCAAAGGTCAGGGGACCTGGATCTGAGACCTAAATCTGTGTTATACATGTTTGCAAAAGCCATTGGTGAGAGTTAATTTTATGTGTCACCCTGCCACAAGGTGTCCAGCTGTTTGGTCTAGTATTATTCCGCATATTTCTGTGAGAATGACCGTGGGTGAGTTGCCCATTTAAACTGACAGACTGGGTAAACCAGATGGCCTGCTCCAATATGGGAGGGCCTCACCCAATCAGTTGAAGGAAAGCTGGACTGAACAGGTGGACTTTCCCACACGTAAGGAGGGATTCCTCCTGCCTGAGCCTTTAATCTGGGACATTGACTTTTTCCTGCTTTCCGACTCAGACTGAAACATCAGCTCTTCTTGAGTCTCAAGCCCACCAGCCTTCAGACTGGAACTTAGACCATCAGCTCTCCTGGTGGTCTGGCCTCTGGACTCTAACCAAAACCACATCAACAGCTCTTCTGGATCTCCAGCTTGCCAACTGCAGATCTTAGGGCTTGTCAGCCTCCACAATTGCATAAGCCAATTTCTAATAATACATCATATATAAATACATAAAATCTCCTATTGGTTCTGTCTCTCCCGAGAACCCTAGCATCTCTTCTACGTTTTCGAGCTCTAACACAGCATGTAGCATTCTAATAGGTGCTTAATGAATGTTGCAGAAATCCCTACGAAATCTACCTGTAAATGAACAGGCTGGATCTGACAATCCAGATGTCTCTCTCCTTCTAAAAACTGGATACTTATCTTGGTCTCACCTTTCTATTCCAGCAAGGGCTTCTCCCTTGGGTGGCCTCTTCCAAAAATTGATTCAGCTGTGCCTCTCAGAAAAAGTGACAATGCACCCGCCAGGCTCATCAGCTCAGCACTCATTCTAACAGGCCCCTGCTACACAGAAGCCTGTTCCGGCTTGCTTGTCCCCACCTTGTGAAAGCAACACCAAGGAGTTCAGACAAAGTTGCTGGGGTGTTTACACACACGAGGGGTTGCGGCAGCTGAATTCTCTCAGTCTCTCCTCTAAATGTATTGCTGATATTCAGACAGACTCACCTTCCTTCTGTAACGACATTTTAAAAACCACAACAAAGATGCCAACGGAGGCAACAGACCCAATTGCCGACTGTTGTTACGAGGCAAGCAATTCACTGCTGACACTTTGTCAGCAGAACAAAGAAGGGGACCCAACATTTGTCAGAGGAACAAACTGCAGCATGTCCACACTTTAGACTTTGGAAACCTGTGACACCCTTTTCCACTGCTTGATTTCAGTCCCGTCCTTAGGAGAGAGAAAAGCTTCTTTAGAGAGTAAAGTGACTTTAAATAAATTTTGCAGTGCCTTTTGAGACCCTCTAGGGAGACAGTAAACCACATTTGAGAATTCTTGCTTTAGAATAAGCCTATACTATAAAAGAAAATTAAGGGGTGGTGACTTAGAGTCACAATGAGACCCTCAAAGAACCGAACCCGCCGGGCTTCCCGTCCATGGCTCTAAGAGTGAAAGCAGAGAGCTGCTCTCTCCTTGGGACCCGGAACGTTCTTATAACAGAGAACCAGCCAGGCTTACTCAGAATTTAAGTGGTAACTGGACCTTACCTGGAAGGGAGGGGTATGAAGCTTGCTGAACGTAAGAATCACCTGGGGAATACCTAAAATATTATCAGTGCCTAGGTCCCCTCTCAGACCAATTAGGTAAGAATCTATGCCCAGGGACTGGCCAGTTTTTTTTTTTTTTTTTTTTAATCTCCCCTACTGATTTCAGTATGTTGCCAAGTTTCTAAGCCTAGGCTACTTCTCTGATCTTGAATTCTCAGTAGATTAACTAATGGTGAGAATATCTATGCAGAACCTTCTGTTTACAGAGAATCCTGGAGGACCTCCTAAGATGAAGTGCCCTGAGCTTCAAAGAGGAAAGAAGACTCTGAACCCGGAGCAGGGAAAGGTGGGTGGAAGTGAAGAACAACAAGGCGAAAAAGAGCTAAAACAAATTCTAACACCCTCTTAGAATCACAGCCCTGGGAGTTTAAATCGGGTTCCTGCCTGCCCAGAGGAGGGAAGAAAACTCAAATTAGCTGGGTAGAAAATTCATCTCAGAGGATCAGGCGGCTCTGGGTGACCTGGACTTTGATGTCTCTCACTGTGGTTCAGCCATCCTCTTTGCTTTCACACCGATTCCTGAGAAAAGTAATACGTTACATATATTTAGTTTGAAGAACACATATCGTGTGAAGGGTGGGACAGGAGCTGTAACTGGTGACAAAGAGCAAGTGACAAAGGACAGGCGGAGAGCACGGAAGCAGGCTTTCCCACGCTGAAATAATAATACCGATGTCTCAGAAGCAGCCCAGGCTGACTTGTGGGGCTGCATAAGGCACCACCACATTTAGACAGAACCAGAGAAGATGAAAAAACAAAAAGAGGACCCCCCGCCAAATTAAACACAACTCAAATGCAACTGCTGTGAATTGGGTCATTATTCTGTTGATGGAGTCTACCTACACTCAAACTAACGCTGAACCATGTGCTGCCTCATTTCTTCAACCAACCAACACCAAGTGATGCTTTCAGCCTCCCCCAAATCCTGATCGAGGCCCTTTTGGTTTTTGACTATTGAGAGTATTGTTTTTTATTATTTAATTATTTAAATCTTCTTTACAAAAAAGATACATGATTTTAGTAAAAAAAAAAAAAAGTTGAAATCAAAATAATACCATTCTAGCTCACCCTCTACCATTATTTATTCTTTTTGTATATCTGTATTTTTGTTGAAGTATAGTCAGTTTACAATGTCGTGTCAATTAGCATCGATTGTTTATATAATCTTGAAGAAGTCATTTATTTCCTTTGGTCCTCAAATCTTCATACAGAATGAGAGAATTCAAGTTTATTATCTTACCAAAATTTTATGAGTATGTACGTACGCATACAGGAAATGTGAACAATCAACTCCCTTTCATGAGATATTATTTTGCCACTAGTCAGAGATACAGAAGCTGCTAAAATCATCCATCTCTCCAAAAGACTTCCAGGGAATAAGTGAAAAGGATTGAAACTTTTTTCATATTTGAGCCCAGGAGGAAACCCTTTCCTCATCCAGAGACCAAAATTTTCCACGAAGCGTTTCTGTACTGTCTTACTGAGACATCTATCCTACCTATAACCTTGATGGGTAGCCTTTATTTATTTATACTAAAATCACACCAATATCTTAAAAGTTCAATCAGAATCAAATTATGAAAGTAAAGCAGTCACACTTTCATTTCTTTCTCTTGTTAAAAGAAGGCTAGCTGAACATTTGCTTTTCTCCTTATAATTAGAAAGATTATGGAAAGAGAAAATATAGCCAAACAGGCTTCAGCAGAAAACAGCTAAAAAAGAAGTGCCATATATAAAAAAATAACAATTAAAGGATAAAAGCACTGTCTCTCATTTGAAAAGTATTACCTGCCTGGAAATTAAAACTCACTTTGTGCTATCCCTGGAGAAGGCTTCTGTTCCAGAATGGGGGTCTAATGTTTGAATTGTACAAGCCAAATCAGCTTGGAGAAACAGAAGGCTCTGCAGAGCTTTAGCAGAACCAGCCCTAACATAATATGCCAAGGAACACGTTTGACAAAACAGAAGTAGAAAAATATTTTCAAAATCGGTTCTTGGCTTAAATCTAGCATTTGGCACCTCAAATAAACACAGAGGAGAAGAAGAAACTGGGCTGAGCCACGTGCCTTTCTGAACTGCAGCAGGCCAGATGGTGCAGTAGGTTACTCATTTCCCAGCTTCTCACCGTCTCGGTCCTTCCATTAGCACCTATCCAGTTCAGGGTCCCTTAAAAAGGCTGGAAAGAAAAGAACTGCATAAAAGCATCCAGCCACTTTTCTTCGTCATTATCATCTCCTTTAAAACCATGCTGATAGCAAACGTCTCATGCCAACTCAACAGCTCTCATTAATAAATGTTCTGGATTATAGAGCCAAGTCAATGTCTCACCTGCTGCCTGTAAAAAGAAACGGAGTAACACTTCCCCTTCTGGGAAGATGGGGGCAGATGGACGTTTCCCTATTGCTCCCACTAAGTACAACAACAGACCTTGGATGTCATCTATAAAACAAACGAGAAGTCTCTGAAATGTAAACAGAAGGTGGCAGACCAGCTCGGAACCTCAGGAAAGACTTCAGCACGCAGGTGAGTTCCATGGGTTTCCTTCATGCCCCATATACTCTTCCATCGGAGCTAAAGAAGGCGACCACAGGTAAATGTCAATGGGTGCAGACAACAAAAAAGTCCAACAAAACTCCGCTCTCTCCACCTAAAGAACAAGGACAGAGGCAGACTAGCAAGACAGAAAACTTTTAGACAATAAATGCTCTACTCCACCCAAACACACAGGAAAAACAACCATAGTCCCACCCCGACCCAGTCCGAAAATGACCAAGGAAGGAGTCTAAACTTCCACCCCTTCTAGGCTGTAATGGGGTGACCCAGCCTCCCCTCCCCATGCCACCGTGATGTCAAAGACCACTAAGTGTAGAGAAAGAACTTTCAATCCCACTGCGCTAAAATGAAACATTTCTCATCCCATTCCCACCCTCCCTCGTGTGTGGAGACCTCATGAGAAGCCACAACTCGTGCCCCACCCAGAAATAGTAAGAAGCCACCCTTCGCATCGTGCATCAATGGAAAAAGAGGGAAGACATACAGATAGGAAAGGGAGAAACAGAACTGTCCTGATTTGCAAATGACATGATTGTCTACATAGAAGATGCCAAGGAATCTATTAAAAACAAAAATAAAAATAACCTCCTCTTACTAGTGATTTCAGGAAGATCACAAGATACGAGAAACACATCCAAAATTCAATTGTATTTCTATATAAAGTTGATCCTGGAGGTTTGAACTGTGTGGGTCGACTGACACACACATTTTTTTCAATAGTAAATACTACAGGAAACAGCAATACTACAACTGCTGGTGGGCTGACTCCACGGACACCAAGGAACTGCAGATAAAGAGGACCGACTGTACGTTGTACACAGATTTGACTGCCCAGAGGGTCAGCAGCCCAACCCTTGTGCTGTCCAAGGGTCAACTGTACTAGCAAAGAACAGAATAAAATCTAAATTCAAAGTACAATATAATTTACAATTCCTTAAAAAAAAAAAAAGATGGAACCCTTAGGCATAAATCTAACAAATCATGTACAGGACTTGTTTGCTGAAAACTAGAAAACAATGATGAAATAAATCAAAGATGACATCATAGCAAAGATATCAAATCTCCACAATCTGCCATACAGGTTTAATGAAATTCCTATCAAAATCCCACGGAAGTCTTTTGCAGATATAGGCAAGATTATTCTAAAATGTATATGGAAAGGCAAAGACATTGGAATAGCAAGATAATTTTTGAAAAAAGAAGAATAAAGTTGGAGATATTAGTTCACTTGATTTCAAGACTTATTATAACATCATTATAGATTTCAAGACTGTACAGCACTGATGGAGGGTTAGACACATAAATCCAAGGACAGAATCCAGAACCCAGAAACAGAGCCACACAAATAAGCCCAATTAATTTTTTGAAAAGGTGCAAAAGCAATTCAGTGAGGAAAGGATAACCTTTCAACAAATGGTGCTGAAATAAATGGACATCCAGAGCCAAAAAAATGAACCTTGATTTAAACCTTCCACCTTATACAAAATTTAACTCATTTATGGATGACAGCCTTTTAAATGTAAAGTGTAAAACTATGAAACATTTACCAAAAAAATCTTGTTACCTAGAGCTACGCAGAGAGTTCTTGGACATGAATCCAGAAGGACAATCCACAAAAGGAAAACTGAATAAACTGGGCTTCATCAAAATTAACTGTCTTTCCTCCAAAAGACCATTATGAGGAGAAAAAGACAGAAAATATTTGCAAACCACATGTCTGACAAAGGACTAGTCTCTGAACTGATAAAAGAACTCCCAGTACTCAACAGTCAATAACACCAATCACATATGACCCAAGCACAAAGTAGGCAAAAGGTATGAACAGACACCAAAAAGACATCCAGCATGAACATTTGACCACAGAAGATTTATAGATGACAAACAAGCATATGAAAAGTCATTCAACACTATTAGCAACTAGGGGAATGCAAACTACAACCACTAGGTATCACCACACACCCGTCAGGATGGCTGGAAGAACGGCACTGCCGAACGCCGGCTGGGACACTGGGACACAGGGACACAGAGAGTGGATGACGTCCACTGCTGGGGGGACTGCAGCCTGAGACGGCTGCTCTGGAAAAGTCTTGCAGTTTCTTAAATCCCTAAACATGCAACAGCCCATATGGCTCAGCAACGTACTCCTGATGTTTATTCCAGAAAAGTGAAAAATCATGCTCACATAAAAACCTGTAGTCACTTTACTTGTAATACAGAAAAAACAGAACAACCCAGATGCCCTTCACTGGCTGAATGGTTAAACAAACGTGGTACCTCCACACCATGGAAACAGCAATAAAAAGGAAGGAACTACTGATACGTGCAACAGTGTAGCGGAATCTCCTGAGAAGTATGATGACTGACAGATGCCAATCCCAAATGGTTGGTTACCTTCAGTATGATTCCCTTTACATAACATTCTTGCAATGACAAAAGGCAGGAAGAGGTTTTCCCTTACATCCTCTGGAGGGAGCGTATCCATGCCGATACCTTGATTTCCAACTTCTGGCCTCGAGAACTATGGAGAATGAATTTCTGTGACTTTAAGCCACGGGAAGCTAATACACCAGCCGTATCAGCAGCTGATGGAAACAAACCTGGTGGGAATCCAGATCCTCAGGTGCTGACCAGGACAAAGTGAGTCAGAATCTGCATTTAAACAACATTGCCAGGTGCTGAGAATGCAACTGAAGTTTGAGGGGCACTGACATAAACTACTACGCGATTCTAAACTCATCATAGCGATGACTTTGGCTCAACATGGAAAGCTGTTATGATATCAATGTATGCAAAGTAAGTAGGGTACACTTGAAATTCTGTATCGCTAGTGTACTCTGTGTGTGTGCGTATAAGTCAAGGCCAGGATGGAAATAAGCAAAACATAAAAATAGCTATTTAACTGGGAGCAAAGAGGGTGGGAAGGGATAAATTGGGAGTTCGAGATGTACAGGTGTTAGAAACACAGGGAACCATATTCGATATCTTGTAGTAACTTATGGTGAAAAAGAATATGAAAACAAATATATGTATGTTCCTATATGACTGAAGCATTGTGCTGTACACCAGAAACTGACACAACACCATAAACCGACTATACTTTCATAAAAATATATTTCAAAAAAGTAGCTGTTTAGGGGCAGAGGGTTTGTGACACGTTCTCCCCAAACATCCCAACTTGTCCTTAACACTTCTTATCATTCCGCTAATATGGTTATGAGAACTTTTCAAGGCCAATATATGAGGATCAACAATAGTCTTTTTTTGCTTATTGCTAACCTGGGATCACGAAGACCTGCTGGAATGAAATCCCACATACTGGGTTTACCAGGCACGTGAACAAGCAAGCCTACAAGGGGGCCCTGGCTTGGTTAAGCCAGTCTGACTACCTGCAAAAAGAACAAAACAAATGAGTGGTCCTGGGGATTCTCATTTGAAGGAGCACCCAAAGCAACTCAAACAGACTCTGGAGGTAAGGTCAGAGCCAGTACAGTCATACTCCCTGCATGTCCAGAGTCTCTGGGTCTACATTTGCTCCAGGATGTAGATCGGACAGCGAGAGCTCAGTACCCACTGGAAATGTTCAATGTCCTGATGGGGATGGTGGCCAGCCGTGTGCCTGGGTGCTTGTACCTTAGGTCCGCCCATTCTTCCAGCCACATGGAATCAGCAACACCAGACAAAGAAATCAAATGACTGCTCATCAGTGTTTCAACTTTTTAATTCTTTACTTCCTTCCCTTTTCTTGCTGCAGGCAGACACGCCAAGCACGCCATCCTTGTAAACGGCACCAAGAAAAATCACCAGATTTCCAGAGGATCCAAGAGCTAATCCTTTTCCCATAGTTGAAAGCAACTAAATGCTTCCCTTAACCCCAAAGTTCATTTTTCCAGTGGTGTGTACTGTAAGCCAACTTCTTCCCCCTCGGATCTTAAAATGCCATTTTAGATTAACTTTTCAGCTCATCTTTAGGGAACACAGTGCCCTGGTTCAAACATGTTCTGGGAATATTTATATGTAAACACCTAAAAACCTGTCTTCTTTAACTGTTACACTGAAGGGAAAAGGAAACATAACCACTTTCATTAAAGGGATAATGCTAAGTTGGCTGAAGAAAACAATATCTACTTCCAAACTTCAACCAGTATTTATACACATGCCACCCAGACTGAAAACCAAATGAGCTTCATTATTGTCTCTGTACTAGTCACACTCACGCTTTGCAGTCATTATTTACACATTTTAAAACTCAGGTTATCGAAGGGTAGATAAGCAAACATTCTTCTAAAAAAAATTTGTTTTCACTTCTAAATATGAAGTCACTTGCCATTATTTAAAGATTTCAAGAAGAGAGAGTGATTCATAGTCATTCAAAGTGAGTAACAGAGGGGAGAAACAACACCTGGAAAAAATAAAGTATTACTTTAATTCGGAGCTTTCAACCTTAGCACTACTGACATATGGGACCAGATAATTCTTCGTCGTGGGGGGCTGTGCTGTGCATTATAGGATGTTTTGAGGCATCCTCAGTCTCTGCTCATTAGACGCCAGATGCCAGTACTCATTTGCCACCAGTTGTGAAAACCAAAAACATTTCCAGACATTGCCAAACGTCTCGGGGGGAATAAACTGTCCTCAGTTGAGAACCACTGCTTTAACTTAAGCGGCAGGGGAGCCTAGTTGAACCCTGAGATGGAACTGACATCTCCCTTGGCCTCTGTGAGTTTTGTGGTTTGCCAACGCAAGAGAATGACTGCCACCATTCAACTTCCTACCACCACACTTTAGGAATCATCTAAGAATTCGCAGATTTCATGCAATGCAAAGCCACGCAGGAAGAGGCAACAGCTTTACAGTGTTTGAAATAATCATGGTGTTAACTGGTTTTCTAGAGACTTAACGTGTAATTCTGAAGGCTGAAGCCAATGACTACAGTTACTATGAGGCATACCTGAAAAAGTCACTATATCCAAAAATGTGGGCAAGCAGACTAGTCCTGAGCAAAGTTATCATCAAAACACAACCCCCTGTTAGTCTAAATTGCTGGAGTTCAGGAACTCTGAGTAGTTAGGAGAGGCCCAGCAGGTGAGCTAAGTCATCCAGCAAGCATCCAGAGGTCACTGTGGTTACAAAATAAATTCAAGAGGGTAAGCAACCCTATATGTTACTTTTTAAAATTTCTTTCCCAATGAACTCACAACTTGGGGAGGAGGAAAGTGCACCTTCTTGTACCTGAAGGTCATCTCTGACTCCCCTCCTTCCCCATGTCCCCCAAACCACATCAACTGCCCAGTTCCTCCAATTCCACCCCTAGTCTCTCTCTTGAACTTCTTGCCATCTGCTGAGTTGCTACAGAAGCCTCCTAACCAGTCACCTAGCGTCTAGTTTTGGCCTCTTCCACGGGACAAAAAGCAGTCCTTCAAAAGCACAAATCTGACCACCTTTCTCCAGTTTGTATTTCTTCATGGGCACTCCCATGTTCTCAAATGGAATCCAAACACCTTCAAGCTTCTGTGTCATCTGGACCAGCATTTAATGCAATGAGGGGTGAGGGGAGGGACACAGAGAACAGTATCATATGCAGTGGAATCAGATCTTATGCGGGATTTGGTACTAAAAGAGTTTAAGAAGCCAGAATCATTGATAATCCAAATTACATCTGAAAATCCCCCTACACTGCCAGGACCTGGGCTCTCGGAAAATCAAAGGCCAAGAATCAACCTCTCTAGTTTCTCTCTGAATTTCTGCTCTGTCTTTCTTTTCCCTGAGACATGAAGAGGGAGCCAGTCCAAGACGAGTTTAAATCTGGCAGGAGTAGAGGCTGGGGAAGTTACACTGGTGATAAACATTATTTAGGATGTGATTCCAGAATATAAAACACAACTCCAGCTACGTTCAAAATATGGAGACACATTATATTTCCACGGGGTGGGAGAAGGGAGAGGGGGCTGATACCGAGAGAGTCACATGCAAGGCAAATGAACTAGAAAAGAAAAACAGCCAGATGTTAACAGGAATATCTCCGGATGGTGAGATTAGAGACGATTCATTTGATTCTCAACACTTTCATGTAGTTTCCACTTTCAATAATGGAATAAGAAAAAGAAATAAAAACTCTAAAAGGCAACTTCAAAAATAAATTTTTACATACAGACCTAGACATGGAACGGGTCGCAAAGGTGACATCCAACTGTTCTAGGATAGAAAGATTTATCACTTGCCCTTATTCTTCTAAGCTGCAGATCTTTGTGCCCAGATAAGGGGGAACAGAAAAGAAACGGTTGGCATTTGGTGCATTCACAAGCTAGCTCCCAAGATCAATCATCCCTAAGGTTTTCAAGACACACACACACAGAGATACACAAACCCGGGGGCACAGAAATTTCCAGTAAAATTGTTAAATGGTTGCAGTAGAATGCTAGCTAAATGTTAAAAGTATAGACAGCTGTGGAATGCTGACCCGTCCTGAATATAAACAAGAGGAGAAGCAGTTTTGAAGTACGGCTGCCTGATAATAATCAGTGAAAAAGTTTCCTTGTCACTTTCAAATCAAAGGTTCCGTGAACAGTAAAAGCTTCAAATTCACAGCTTTATTCAACACACACTATTGGGTCTCATTCTGTGTCTGTTTTCTGCCCTGAAGTATGTCTTTTTTGTTATGGATATGGTGATATGCCAATTGGGCAAATTTTACCTGCTCTTACCTCTACTTACCCCAAAGCCATAGTATGAGTCTTGATTAGGGCAAGAAATGCACATTTGTGCACAGACCACCAACCCATCTGTCTCCGTCTGCCCAATGCATTTCTTTTCCTTAATTTTTGGAGTGTTGCGGCCCAGGAGTAAGAATACAAGTTACATAGGCTTCATTGTCCAGTGGTTTGAGGAACGTAAAATCTTAAGCACAGAGCACATGTGAGGTGATTATATGTATTTTGCAGCTGTCAAATAACTTACATTAAACATGAAGATGCCTCTCGCTATTACCCCATTTCTTTCACATCAGTTTCAAAAAGTGAAAATTGTCTCCTGCCTTAGAACAGCAAGCCCAGTTGCAATCATTACAGGAGCCTTTATGAGCTCCCTTTATTACACACAATGCATTTTCCTACCAGTGTGAGGGCCAGCAGGGGGGTCTCATTCAACTCCCTGGCATTCTAACAGTATGACTTGGGAGTACAGACAGAGAGAGGAGACGGGAAAAACAGCATCTCACCACCTGTAGTCCCAGATGGCACTGGAAGACACTTCATTGAAAGCCCACAAAGGCTTTAAAAAATAGAAAGCCATGCACTAATTAAAAGGAAGAAATCGACATCCAGTCACACAGAGTTATGGTGCAGGTTATCTGTACACAGTCAACTGTGACTTCTGCAAGAGAATCCAAACTCTCACAAAACAGAGATGAGAAAATAAAGTGCCCTTTTGTTCCTTCTTCCACTGACGGTGCCATGGAATTCCTACAGATTTATTAATGCAAAGAGTTTTTCCCTTTTGCTCACTTTGACATGTAGAGAATTCTGAGTTGTCCTTACCCATCGACTACCATGACTACGATTTATTGCGGGACGGGGCTAAGGGCTTACATACATTATTGAATTCAATCCTCGCCTCTTTGAAATGGGAATTATCATTATCTCTGAGGAATGAGAAACTGAAGCACAGACAAGGCGAGCAAGTTATCCAAGCTCACACAGCTCAGGAAGAGGTAGAAACTGGATATGAACGTAAGCAAATGAATTTCAGCATCCAGGCTCTCTCACACACTTGTGAAAAGTCATGTTATTTAGCAAGGAAATAATTTTCCTAGGTTTTTCATGTTTGTTTGTTTGTTTGTTTGTTTTTAGTTTCTTCTCAAAGGTTGGCTGTACTTTGAGTTCACTGACAACCCAGAAAATTCTTGTGCCAAAGACCCTGGAGCTGTCTCTACCTAAAGGCATGTCTTCTTGCTATCATTCCAGATGTTAATTTTGTAATAAAAACATAATCCTCTAATGTCATTAAGTTTGCATCAGGGAAAGAGAAACAAAGTTTCAGAAGTGCTAAATTAAAAAAAAAAAAAAGTTTTCCTCAATGTCACCGAGGAAATTCCAGGCCATAGGTTGAGAAAATTCATTCTTTTCGATCAAAAGTAAGCAAACTTGCATCGGTCTCAAAGCCCCTCTGCCTCTGATGCATTTTACCGTCTCTCAAACTACATATGACACTAATGGTATCAGCTCTGTTTGCGTTTTCCAGGTGGCCTCCCAGAAGGCTTCGTATTGGAAATGAGGTGAAGTCTGCTGTCAGTTTTCAAACTCTGTCTCAGATTGAAAGGGAATCAAATTCTATAGAAAATCAAACCGTCATTAAACACAGAACAATGTACATCTTTAAAGCAATTCTCAATTCTAAATCTTATGCCTGTAAAATGTTACAGAATATAAAAAAGGATAATAAAATTAAGATAACCATCAGAAGTAAAAGGACACTGGACTCTTTTAACACAAACTTCTTATTCTAGGGAGGAAAAATAAAGAAGGGCTATCTAACAAAAAACGGGAGTAAATGAAAGAACATTTACTGCGTTCCACACCAAACACAGGATATATCTGGAGGTATCAAAAAAGAGATACGGCAGCAAACACGATGATAACAAGGCTCAGGATAACGGTATCACTAGAGAGTGTTTATGGAATGCCTGCCACCTGCCAAGTAGTGGACCAAGAACCTTATCTGCATCCTTACCTTCAAACTCACAACATCCCCAGGAGGTAAAACACTATTGGTGGCCCCAATTTAAAGAGAAGGAAACAAGAAACAGAGGCGAGCTAAGTACCTTGCCCAAGGCGTACAGTGAATGTGGAGCTGGGATTCAAATTCCAGAATCGGCGCTGGCAGCGCCTCCCAGGTAAAACATACAGAAAATACGCCTTCGAATTAAGAGGGGTGAGGGAAGATGCTCTCTATTTTGTATGCACATGAGCTCCGTGGAGCTAGTTACTTAGGGGGAAAACTGTACTTCTTTCCCAAACGAATACCTCTGTTAAAGGGAACACATAGCAGGAACCCCGAGCAATTAGGTAATGATAGTACAGTGAAATCTACCCTACCACCACCACCTTCATCCCCATCCCCAGCTTCAACAGCCTGGTTAAACTTTGGTTTCTATAAATGTCTCTCCTTGACTGGATGCTAATTAGACTGATCTTTGTGCAGCCGAAGTCTGGTAGCAGTGACATTTGTTCCCAAGTCTGTAGCAAAGCCCAATAAAAATCTAGCCGCCTTGCATAATATTTTCCAATAGAAGAGACAGCACTAAGACTTTGGTTTAAATCTTGAGTCAGCCATTGAATTGTTACCTGCTACTGTGAAGGTCACCAATATTCTCTAAGTGTAATTTCCTCATCTATCAAACTAGTAAAACAACACCTTCCTTAGAGGGTCATTGTTGATTGAGATAATGCATGTGAATCGCTTACACCACGTCTGATACATTTATCACGGAATCATTAAGTGTGCGCACAGAAAATAATTTGTGCTTTAACATTAATTCAATACGCTATGGCTCTGAAATGACATGGAAGCCACATCAAGGAAAATCACTAACTTTATTCCATGTTCCCTGAGGAAAGAGATTTAATGCTAAAAAGAACAATTTGTATTGCAAAGGTGGAATGAGGCGATGGTTTCTTAAAATTAACCAATTCTGGTTTTTTGGCTCAAAATCACTTACAAAACTTTTCTTTGGGATTCTAGAGAACTGCAAAGTTCTCTTTATAAGTATCACTGTTGACTTTTCGTAAGGACATGATGGATCAACTATCAAGATATCAATGCAGGAATAAAAGCTCCACTTTGTGGCCAAGTGGTCCAGTAAAATGCTGCTAATTTTAACTATCAAGTTTAATTTAATAATGACTTTTTTTTTTAACCTTCTCTGTCCTCTACTACCGTCTATAAGCACTAAGATTCTGGCTGGCCAGTAACCAAATTAACATAATGAACAAATGATTTCAGCAGGATAGCCCTTCTCAGATATGATTAACGTGCCCTTGAATCATCTAGGAATTTGGGTAAAATGCTGATCCTGGTTCCTCAGGACTGGGGTGAGCCCTGAAATTCTACATTTCTAATAAGCCCCCAGGTGATGTCAATGCCGCTGGTCTACTTTGAGTAGCAAGGCTGCACGACACGCCATCCATCTCTCTCTCTCTCTCTCTCTCTCTCTCTGAAACACAGTTCTGAAATTTTTTATCAGCTCTTAACCCACTTTCCATCCTCCTACCTCATACGAAGCTCCTGTCCAATGCCAAAACCAAATGAAACACTTATGAAGTACAAAACCGTGCTGGATCTAACTCTGAGGGTTTTCAGACCCAGGACCTTGATAGGCGTACATCAGGACAAAGACACAATAATCACTAGAAATCAGCCACAACTTACATCCCCATCTCCTTCCTTTAAGGGTTAATGATTTTGGCTCCTTATGTGTGTGTTTCCTGCCAGTTCCTTATGTTTCTCTAGTCCCGACAACCACCAGGTAGGTCCTATGTGTATCTCCACTTTGTAGAAGAGGAAAGTGAGGTTCAGCCAGATCTAGTATCTTGCCCAGTGTCACCCACATAGGAAGTGCAGAGTCTTTGAGTCCCAAGTCCAGGCTCACAACCACTACAATGTCGTGCACAGTTATCTCACAACTTCCAACTTGGCTTCTGGTGAAAATCAGCACCAAACCTCCCCCCGTGGCACAGTGGTATGGGCCCCGGTTCTACATTTCACATGCCCCGAATTTCCACGTGAGTAGATGGTGAAGAAGGCAAGTTCCCAGAGTTTGGCTGGCCCTCTCCATGAGATGGATTGAGCCCATGGTTGGCAGGACTGCTCCAACAATACTAAAAAGACACAGATTATAAATTGGCCACATAGAAACCATTTAGTCATCCAATTTAACAGGTATTTATAAAATGACTCACCCGTGCTTTGTTGTGGGGTACGTCTGTGAATGAAAAATACTGCAAACCAAATAAGTAAACACAGAATGCTGAAGCCATCAAGTCATCAGCGGCTGCCGCCACACCCCAGTGAAGACAAGCCTGCAGCCCAGCCTCTGCAGCCACTCACAATGGCGCACCCTGAGGGGACTCAGAATAAGAAAGGACAGGATACTGGCCCTAGACAGCTAGGTGCTTGTTCAAGGAATGAATTCAATAAGCCCAAATGTTTGCTTCCTCCCATACATAGAAAAGCACTAAATTCTTTAACTTGAGATGCCTGGTTTTCTTTAGATAACACGTAATCTTTAATTGTTCCAACTACCTGGTCTTCCGCTGGAAAGCTCCTATATATCCTAGGTCCTCCCCTCCCTCTTCGGAGCAGTCCCTCAGAACGATCTGAGAGGCTGTCATCCCGGGCTGAGTCCTCAGAATTGTCCGCCAAATAAAACATAACTCTCAACTTTTAGGTTGTGCATTTATTTCAGTCGACACGTACAAGAAAGACAGCGCAGAGTTTCAGCCTCCAAGGGAGCCCAGTATTTTTGGTGCAGTAAGACTTCATTGATTTGATTCATTCATTCCATAAATATTCACTAGAGACTGTCCCAGGTCACCCGCTCTGCAGAGAACTAAGACGCTCTCTGAGTTCACAGTCAAGCAGCCAAGATAGACATTAAATGTACAGTTATACAAATAATCACAATTGTGGTGAGAGCAACAAGGGTCAAGTACAAAATGCTGGGGGAGACGTGGCCTTGTCTAGGGCCACAGACAGCACCTCCTAGAAAAGCCAGACAAGGTTAAGATAAATACTCACAAACACCCACATTTATTAACCTTTTTTTTTTCCAGGGTTGGGGGAGCTGTCTAGTTACACAAAGTGACTGTCCCTTGATAACTCTAAAATCAACACTGGGAACAAAGAACATTGTTGTCTTCTGTAAACGTTTCCGGACCTCATTAGGTGGAAATGGACCAGATTTCTGCTCTTATCATATGATTACTTGTAACTATGCTTTAAGTTACAGACAGTGAGAGTGTCAAAAAGTTTTCTGACATCTGTTTTCTAATTACTCTTTTCACTTTCGGATTAGACAAATTTTGCTATAATGAAACAAGATGAACAGGGAGTACCATCTTCATGGGAGGCCACAGTGTCTAGTCTTCCATAATAAGCTATTACAACACATTGGAATCATCTTTATGATGCCAAAGGACCAATTACTACTAGAATTTAATTCTGGGAATAAGATTGGTAGGGGGGAAAGCATCGAGTTCAAACAAACACACACTCATCAAACTGGCACCTCGTAGGCACATCAAACAAAACACTAAACGGAACCCCAGGACTCCAGCACAAATACTCATTTTCTGAAGCAAATTAGGCACCCTTCAGGACACAGAACCATCTTTCCTGACATCTAGGAAAAAAAAACAAATTGAAAAGCCCAAAAGTCTATTGTCTACACATTTGCTCACCGGATGGTTTGCAACTAGATTAATTGTGGGTATAAATCCTCCCAGGGGGTATGACTAGTCTTTTCCGATCTGCAGCCTAGAATCTAGAATGAGT
The DNA here is from genome assembly GCF_048773025.1 of Camelus bactrianus. Lineage (NCBI taxonomy): Eukaryota > Metazoa > Chordata > Mammalia > Artiodactyla > Camelidae > Camelus > Camelus bactrianus. The sequence goes on along the minus strand of NC_133555.1, from coordinate 21,320,133 downwards.
AGGGAGAAAAGCAAATGTCAAAGCGTGCCTCCATTACCCTATGTAAATCACAGAATAAATGATTTCCTGTCAACAAAATGAATTCTGTACATTGTTTTGGAAGTGGCATCTTACTAAACACACAAGTCATTTTCATAATTAAACAAGGACAAATTCAGTGGAACACAGCCGTTTAAAATGACACCTTGGTTTTTCGGGAAAAGAGCTGGAAAATTAACATTCTAAAAAGACATGGGGAAACAGAAATCAAGCGACACATCAATAATGAAGAGGCTCTGCTGTGTAAGGGTTACGACTGGACTCAGGTCAAGACTCTTGAGTTGAAATCCCTGCACTTTGCCTTCCAAGCTGGGAGACCTTGCGCATCTCATCTTTGAGCCTCAGTTTCCCCATCTGAAAACAGGGCATGACAGACCCGCTATGATGTGAAACATATGAAGTCTGTAACCTGGCACATGGTATTGTCTGTGATTCCTAGTCTTATCACCAGGTTTGTATTTCTTTATTATTGTTATCAAGAGAGCAAGCCACAGACATACTGAAAAAAAAAACAAAACAAAACAGGAATTACTAGGAATTCCAATAACAAATTCAGGATAGTAGCTCAAATCAGAACAAATCAAAAGGAGAAAATAAAGGAGAAAAATAATCAAAAACGATCATTAGATTGGATCCACTGCTCCACTGTAACAAGTAGGACCTATTTAGTCTAAGATGAATCCAAATTGTGTAGAGCTGACATGCAAATGAGCGCCCTAGCCTGGTTCTACATGAAAAAGGACTTGTGTAATTTAGAGATCAACAAACGTTTTTTCTAGAAGGCCACGCTAATTATTTGAGACTTTACAGAATATACTCTGTTCGACCACTCGACTCGGCCGTTGAGCACGAAAGCAGTCATAATGCCTGCTCGGGTGGGCATGGCTGTGTTCCAATAAAACTTCACTGAAACAGAGGTGGTTTCCTGGATCTAAATGGAAGTCTGAGAGGTCAGTAGGGCAGGTATGTTTTTGTTGTTTTTCCAGCAGTTGGTTCTGTCGCCTTCCTCTGATTGCACCATTGAGGGAGGGGCAGGGAGAGGGTGGAGCAGAGAGGTGGGAGGCTGGGCAGAGCACTGACACACCTGTTGCAAAGAAGGGCGCCTACCTCTGCCGAGCACATGCTGGGAGTTCAGTAAGTACATCTGCAATGTTTGAGCTCTTTAAAAAAGGCACAAAGGTGACAGAGTGAGACTGAAAGGAAGACAGAAACAGGAACTGAAGGTAGCAAAATGTTCACATCTGTGCAGTCTGGAAAGTGGGGCTCTGAGTGCTGGCTATCTGTGCTTCCCCAGCTACCAGCGGGGAAGGACCAGGGTTTTAAATCTCCAGACTGCTGCAGCCTGATACTTCTGTATATACAACAGAGACATCACAGGATTGGCCAATTGTTGTCAAAATGCCTAAACGCTTACTCCCACGTTCTCTACTGGCCTCCTTCTGGACTGATAACAGTTTGCAGACTGGCAACAGTCCACAGACCACAATGTGAGCACTGCTTATGCTATTTTCTGGTGTTTTCCTTATGTTTGAAATATGGCAAAGTTGAAATTTTTAAAATAATAAAATCAGAAGGGAGGATATCAGTCAAAGACTGCCTCTTAGGATTTGGAGGTCATGAGGCTGATGTGCGGACATGCCAAACCAAGGATCTAAGAACGTTTGTAGATTCCTTCATTCAAGACATATCTATTGAAGGCCCACTCGGTATCCACTCCAGAAGGATGAGTAAGTCATAGTGCCTGACCTCAGGGTTTTTTACCCTTGGCATTACTGACATTCATTCATTCATTCATTCATTTATTATTTATAAATGCCAAATAGTTCTCTGCTGTGGGCAGCTGTCCTGTGTATGTGAATGGCTTAGCAGCATCCCTGGTCTCTACTCACTAAGCACCTCCCCCAGTTGTGACAACCAGCAAAGTTCTCCAGACATTGCCAAATGCCCCCTGAGAATCAAAATTACTTCCACTGTGAACCACTGGCCTACAGCAAAGGGATGATAAAGTTAGCAAGAACTATAATATGCCAAGTGGTGAGGAAAGGGCTTTAGCCCCCAAATGTTAAATCCTCATGGAAAAATACTACCTGTTATAAAATGTAAATGTCGACTATGTGATATTTATGATTATTAGGAAAATGGCGGACCGCATTCATATGGCTCCATGGCACTGCAACCATTCCCAATGTGTTGGTTTCAGAACTAACCAAATTCTGTCACCTATGGTATGTCATGGAGTGCTCACAGCAGCCCCGCCAAGTACAGCTGACCCCTGAACAACACGGGTTTGAATTGGGCAGCTCCACCTACAGGCAGATTTTTTTTTCCAACAGTAAATAATGAAACTATTGTACAATCTGGTTGAATCTGCAGATACTATAAAGTTATACATGGATTTTCAACTGCACTGGGGGTTGGTTCCCCTAACCCCCACGTTGTACAAGGGTCCTCTAATTATTACAATACTAATTGCTTGGAAGAAAAAAAAAGATCCACAGAAATGAAGGCATTTGCATGAAATAGCTCTGCACCTAGGTTTACTCCAGGTCTAATATCATTCTCAGCACCAGTAACACAAAAGATGGCATGTTTTGAGTATGGAGATATGTAAATTATTGTTCCAAGAGTCTTATCTCATTTAATGTTCATGACAATCCCCTGAGGTAGCATCTGAAGTTGCCACATTTTTCTGATGAAAAACTGAGGCTAAGAGAAGTAAATAACTTGTCTGTGGTTGTACCACTCTCCACAAAGTGGTGGCAGAGGAATTTGAATTCTGCCACACCAGTGGTTTCCCAATGCAGAATATAGTTACTCCTAATTATTCACGGTGAATTTGTGAATTTGCCTATTCACTGAAGTTTATCTATAATCCCCAAACCAACACTCGTGGTATTTTCCCAGTGAACTGCAGATATACGAAGACCAGTGAAAAATTTTAGTTGACCAACAAGCACGTTACAGGAAGAGATAAGTAAGATGATGCTCTACCTTCCTGTATCTGCTCTCAAAGTGCAAACATGTGTCCTTTTCATGATCTATTAAGTGCCACATTTTCACATTTTTGCCCTTTCTGTTGTGATTTCTCTATTTAAAATAACCGTCAAGCATAGCGATAAAGTGCCATCCAGTGTCTCAAGGCGCAAGAAGGCTGTGAAGTGCCTTACAGAGCAAAATACCCACTAGATAAGCTTCGTTCAGGCAAGAATTCAACCAACCTCAGATCAAAAATACTCAAAAATCATTTTTCCAGAAAGTTCCAAGAAGTAAAACTTGAATTTGCTACACACCAGCAACTTTTTACACAGCATCTACATTATATCAAGTACTATAAGTAATCTAGAGATAATTACAGGATGTGTTTATGTTATATGCAAATACTATGCCATTTTATATAAGCAACCTTAGATTCTGGTGTCCCCAGGAGTCCTAGAACCAACCCACCTCAGATATCAAGGGACTACAGAGTGCCGTTAGCCATGCGTCCAACGTTAACAAATCAACAGTAAGGTACATCTAGAAAAAGGAAGAGCAAATTTGCCAACCTGTACAAGAGGCTGCTCTAGAAAGCGCTAAAATTTAACATCTACAGTGGGTGATGGAGCGCTAGAAAAAGTGGAAAAGTGGCTACATTTTGACAATTCTTGAGATGACAAGCGGTTAAAAAAAAGCACAGTAAACAGTATTGTGAAACTGAAAGCCAAAGAAATTTACAATCACATTATCCAGGGTCAGGAAAATACTAAATCTTTCTCCTCTTCTATTTATTATAAAAATGCTGCATATATGATTTTTAAGAAGTATATGTTAAATAAAACATCTTTAAAGAGAAACACAAATGAAACAAGGATATGTACTGAGTGCTGAAAATGTGACCAGAAGCTTGCAGGAACCTAATCCTGTATTTCTCCTAGGAGCAAAGGCTCAGTTTTCACAAGTTCAGCCCTCTGGCAACTCTACAGAACGTAACTACTGCAAATAACAAGCACCAAGTGCGCCTGCACTGCTCTTAGAAATGACACATTTCTGAGCTTCACCTCAGATCTGAATTAAAATTTTCAGAACTGGAGCCCAGAAATCTGAATGTTTTTAAAGCTCTTCATCCACAAATGTGTGTTTATGAATCTCCACAATACACGATGCTCACTAACAAATATATCTATTTATCCCAGCCTTTGGAGTAGCCCTGAATTTGAATCGGATGGCACAGAGAGTTGCCTACAGTCATGCAAGCTGATGCAGTGAAACTATTTGTATTAAATCTCTTCCAAGCAACAATTTACCTAAATTATTAGGGGGGAAAACAAAAACAAAAACCTCAAACAACTTCCATACGGTCATTCAAAAAATAACCCCACCCCAAATTCTAGCCAGAAGTCTACTTGCTAAGGCAGAAGGCTTTCTGTACTAACCATACTCACACTGACCTGCGTAGATCAATACATAGCAGGGGTTCATCACCGACTCCTGGTCACTCTCAGCAAGTTTCTATTTCCCACCTCTTTAAAACTTCCCATGTGTGCATGTGTTTACCACATACCATTGCATTAGTCAAAGGAGCAATACATAAAGAGCATTAAAAGATAACCAGAGACATTGTCTTTTCTTAAGAGAATAATGACTGACTCCTGCTCAGTGTGGACTGCGGTGCCATCATCACATGTCCAGCAATTTTTATCTTCAGTACAGAATTCCCCAGTGGCTGTTCTGCCTGACTCAAGTCGCATGACGTGCTGTGAGAAGAAAGAATTCTACGGCAAGGGAGGCTGGGAAAATTGCTACGTAAAATCTTATAGATGCTCCGTCACATACTAAAAGCATGGAGAATCTCTAAAGGTTAGACAGGAATGAAATATATCCAAAATATGTTTCAATAAGCAGTTCACAGACTTCGTTGACAATGGATTTTTAAAAAATACCTATAAACACCAGGGAGCAAGTTTTGACTATCCAGAGACCACAGAGAAAGACAAAACCATCCACCACGAATGGCCTCTTCAATGCTCTGACGGCTCCTCTGACTCCCCACTCTCCTCTGCCCACTGGAAGGATTCATCGCAGGTCAGTTGCTGTGTAAATGGGGACCCCTTCAAAAATTCAACAGCTGCATGATTCACTGCATGACCACAGTAAAGGGTCACTGGGGGGAGACAAGCACTGGGTCTCACTTCCCTTTTCTCCATGACAATACTTATCCCAAAGCAGACAGATGATTCAGGGGAAGCCCTCTGGAAATCCCTGCAACTATCCCACTGGGAGAGACCAGCACGACAGAATGTTCTTCTACAAGACTGCTCGTTCACTTGTTCACATTGAGTAAAAACAGCCTTCCTTCGGCCTAGAATGTGAACAGAGGAGGAGAGTCTTCAAATTGAGACATTTTCATTTTCAGAAGTCTTTATTTAAATTATTTGGTGACATCAGGAGAGACTGCATGAAGAAGGAGGCAACGGGGTAGGCCTTGAGGGACAATTGGAAATGGACAAGTGGGGCTACAGTCTGCGGGGACATGGGATGGGGTGGGCTGAGATGGGAGGGGAAGCTTCGAGAGTGGTTTAAATAGCATGAACAAATGTAACGCAGAGAGGAGTTTGGTTCTTCAGAATTCCACAGTGGCCAGCTCCTGTGAGAAAAGCAGCCAGAAGGTAAAACTTAATTATACTTTGTGAAGCCATCAGAGACGTGCCTGCAGGAGGAGCGTGATGTGTGCTTGGCACCGACTAGGGAAGGAAGGACTGCGCGAGTGGGAGAAAGAGACAGCCAGGAGAAGTGCGTGACTTCCAGAAGTAATTCTGGACTCTTGAGAGTTTTCTAAGAGGAAAGAGTAAAACTCTGAACCTGGGCTGCCTGGGTCCCCATCCCAACTCTGCCATTTACCAGCTGTGTGACCTTAGACAAGTTGCTTAAACTCTCTGTGCTCAGTTTTCTCACCTGCAAAATGGGGGCGACAGTAGTACATCGACCTCTAAAAGGGCTGCCGTGAGGTTTAAATGAGCTAATACACTTGTAACACTTAGGACAGTACCTGGCACACACAAGTGCTATGAAACAGCTGTGTACTGGAACTGACTCATACTGGCTCACGTGAGCCAGTTCTTTTCCCAGCTCTGTATTCGGTGACATCAGTCATCTGCTGCCAAAGCTAGGGTCAGTTGCTAAACATTTACCAGTGCATCGTATTTACATACATACAAATGTATGTGTGTATATACATACAACTGCATGTATGTGCATGCATACATAAGTGTCTGCCATCACTATTATTATTATTACTAAGATTTTTTTAAACATGACTCAAGCAAAGACTGGGACATTGGAATTGCCAGGTTTTACACAGGTTACGTGGCGATTTTGATGTTGCCCCGCAATCCACAACCCCACAGTAAACGCTTACAGAAGGCCAACATGTCTGGCACATTAAGGGCTGGTCATCATGGGCTACACAAGACACATAACAAAGGTCTTTTGTCCATAAGGAGCTTACAACCTAGCTAAAGGGTTTTGCAAAGAAAGTGCCAGAACTCATCTCACCCCCCCCAACCCCACCCCCCTGGCCCATCACTCCTTATTCTCCTCTCACAGGATTAAAGGAAGAGTAACCAGGACTCTGGCTCCAAGCAGTCAGCAAGCAGAGCTTTCCCTGGGATGGTTTTTTGTTTGTTTATTTGTTTTACATTTACTGAAGTGTAGTTGATTTATAATGTTAGTTTCAGGTGTCCAGCAAAGTGATTCAGTTCTGCATAGACATATATACATTTTTTTCAGATTCTTTTCTATTATACGTTATTATGAGAAACTGAATACAGTTCCCAGTAGGTCCTTGTTCATCTATCTATAGCAGTGTGTATCTATTCATCCCAAACTCCTAATTTATCCACCCCCCCCCCGCCCTTTCCCCTCTGGTAATCACAGTTTGTTTTCTATGTCCATGAGTCTATTTTTTGGTTTGTAAATAAAATTCGTATCAATTTTTTTAGATTCCACATATAAGTGATACCATATGATATTTGTCTTGCTCTGTCTGACTTCATCTCTAGGTCCAACCACGCTCCTGCTGGAACACACCTGCTTTTACTCCTCCCCCCAGGAATCTCAGCTATCTCCACAGCTGATAGGGATCAACACAGCCTGAGGCTGTGTATATTTGCAGCTCATCACTCCTATTAAATTTGTACAGAACAAAAGCCATGGTATACACACACACACTCACTCACATTTTTCAACTTAATAAAAATCAACAAGCATGTATTAAGCCCCCAGAATGTGGCAAAGTGTTTTTTATAACTTTCCACCTTTGGAGGCTATTCATTCCCTGTTTTTAGCTATGTCTTATGACATTGTATCAAAGCTAAAAACCAAGCCTTATAATGCTAGTTCATCATAACACCTAATGTTTACTGAGAATTTACTACCAGCCATGCATTCTTCTAAGCACTTTACATTATTCTGTAAAGTGTCCTGTTAATATACCCATTTTACAGATGAGAAATCCGAGCTTCAAGAGATTTAGTAACTTGCCTAGTAGGGTCACAGAGCTGGTAAGAACTCAAGTTCAACTTGGAGCTAGGCTGACTCTAGACCCTGTTCTACGAATCACTGTAAATCAGGTGCTTCTCAATTTTGGCACCATTAGCACTTGGAGCTGAACTGTTCCTTGCTGTGTATCACCGTGCACTGTGGGCGTTTAGCAGTATCTCTGGTCTCTACTAACTAGACACCAGGAACAATTCCCACTTGTGACAATTAGAAGTCACTCTGGTAAGAACCAAACTCATCCGAATGATCCCTGTGGGTCAAAATCGCCCCTGGTTGAGAAGCACTAATGTAAATTAAGAGAAATGGAATAGAGAAGTTCCTAAACCTGGCTATAGATTAGAAATACCTACAAGATACTTTTTAAAATAAAATAAAAACTGCAGACACCAAGCCCTGTCACTAATTCAAAGAATCATCGCTTCTAGGGGTCCAACATAATGGTTCAGGAAAAACTGTAAGAGGAGACATTTGTCACCCATTAGTTGTGTCCCCTTGGGAAACCTGCCCTCTCAGTGCCTCAGATACCTGATCTACACAGTGACTGGACACAGGCAGACTATGTAAGACCTCTCCACAGCTAACAATCTATTCTGTGCAATCACCTGATACCCATCGCTTTACCTCTCCCCAGGTTTCCAGCTCACCCTGCACACAGTGGGTCAGATCCCCAACGGAGAAAAGTTGATGCAACTCCAATCTTCATATAACTAATGAGACAATCTGACCAAAGACAGATTCCTTGACAGAAATACCATCTATTCACCACTCACACAAAGCCGGGGCGGAATCACTGCTGGAAAAAGGCTAGTTTCCACTATGCATCTGAGGGAGGTTAAAAATTTAATCCCAAATTAGAAAAGCATCTTTCTATCATGCAAAGTATCTGTTGGATCCTTAAGGGAAAAAAATCCTGCAAACCAGTGTTGCCATACACTGTATTCACCAGCAATCTGTGACTTGAAGAGACATGTGCTCATGTTTTTGGATTCAAGAAATGTGTTCTTGCCATTTATGTAATAAAATGCAAAGGAAAAAAAGTGGACATTATCTATACTATAGACCTGCAGGCTTTCTTCTGAAAATCCCAGATCCTACTCCAACCTGACAAAATTCATTCCATCACAAGAAAGAAAACATACTTTAGAGAATCAAATGGACGTCGCTCTATTTGTAAACACTAGTTAGGTGCACAGGGAGGAAACTGCTGAGGGATTATACCAGTATCTTTAAAAGAAGCCATTTTTCTTTGCTTTTAACAATTTGTATATAATCTGCATGTTAGATCAGTTAGGTCCCTTGTACTCTATATGGCCATGTGTAGAAATGGAATGAAAATGGTTATATTTGAAAGTGTCTGGGGTTGTTAAAGTAACAATGAGAATAACCATTCTTCCAGTAGGAGGGGAAAACAAAATCCCTGCAAGAATGTTGACTAGAAGGGTCCCTGCAGGGGGCAGAGAGGAAAGGGGAGATTTTCCTGCATTTTAACACCATGATACAGTCTTCTGCCCAGAAACTGCATGTTATCAATTAATTAAGAGATGATCAGATACTGCTAAATCAATTACGAGAAACTAATCTCACAGGGAACAGATTTGTAGCTGTAATTTTAAATCCATTTCTTTAAAAATGTACTACCATGTACACTGTATCAAGGCAGGTCTTACTCGGTATGACAGTGTGAAAGAAACTGTTCCAACATTCTTGAATTACAGAAGGGAATCAATTGATCTTAAGTAGCATGCCACTAGGCCATAGTCAAGTATGAAAAACTCCTTTCTTCTATCCCACCTTCTCAATTGATGTATTAAATAGGTTCTAAAAGGGTGAGTGCTAAAAAAATACTTGCTTCCAAGTCCAAAAGGGCATCAACTAAACAACCACTACCGCCATCTGTTGGTAGTTGGTAGAGCTGCAGTTTCTTTGTTCACATTGGTTCAAGGTTCCTTAACTGAAGTTTTATACATGGAAGGATCTTGATCCTATTCTTAATGGTGTAGTACAGAAGTCTTTAAATATTTCTCCCAATATCTGTACCCCTAACATGTCCGGACACTGAATGAATTCCCTGTAGTGACCTGGAGGTAAAGCTGCCTCAAATCTCCTGATGGCTCATATTTTACCTTAAAATTTCCTAAGAATTTTGTGCTCACCACCAGAGTAATCTACTTCTGGTTCTCTGGGAAAATACATGAGATTATTTACAATTCTACTTCTCACATTTTATTACCAAATATTCAGATTAAACTGATGATTTGTTTGGGGGTACCATACTTAGACCCTGGTTTCACATAACCCTGGATATTTACAAACTCCAGAAATATGCCTGCCCCAGTTGGAGAAGCAGCAGCATGAACTCAAGCTCAGCTCTGCCACAGTCCATTGTGTGCCCACACCGAGCCTCAGTTTCCTTATTTGTAAGGTAAGGAACTTGGACAGAATCCTAAGAGTGCTTCCACCTTTGCAACAATGACCATCAGATCTCCAGACATAAGCCTCACTCTTCTCCCTCTACTGGTGAGCCAAGGGCACATATTCTTATAAAATGTGGGCATAGAAAAATGCAACAATCCTGCTCTTTTATAGAATACATAACTAAATTAATAAATATTATAAACAGACATTTCCTCTTTCACTTATATTCCTAAAAGCTTTTCTATTCAAGTTGGCAAAGTAAAAGCTCCCCCCCAATTCTTATCATTAGCAAAATGGAGAAATGCCTTAGATGTGGGGTTACCTCATTTTGAAGCATACATGCTATGTCAGTAAGGCTAAACTTAGAGTTCAAGGGTGAGGCAAAAGGTGATGCTAAAGATGTAAGCAAGGACCATATCAAAAGAGGTCTCCAAAAAGGAAGTGAAGACCCAAAATATACAAAGACTCTTAAAGCTCAACAATGAGGAAACAACCCAATTAAAAGTGGGCCAAAGTCTTAAGGGACACCTCACCAAAGAAGATATACAGGTGGCAAATAGGCATACAGAAAGATCATGTATCATCAGGGAAATGCAAATTAAAACAACTATACTCCTATTGGAACAGCTGGAATCTGGAACACTGACAACACCCAATGCTGGCAAGAATGAGGAACAACGAGGACTCTCATTTGTTGCTCTGGAAGACCGTGTGGTCGTTTCTTTCAAAACCAAACGTATCCTTAGCATACGATGCAGCAATTTCGCTCCTTGGTATTTATCCAACGGAGTTGAACAATTATGCCCACACAATACCCTGCACACAGATGTTTATGGCCGCTTTATTCATAACTGCCAAATCATAGAAGCAACTAAGATGTCCTTGAGTAAAGTAAATGGATAAATAAACTGTGACGTAATCAAGGCAAGGGAATATTATTCATCACTAAAAAGAAATGAGCAATCAAGCCATGAAAAGACACAGAGGAGGCTTAAATGTGTATTACTAGGAAAGAAGCCAATCTGAAAAGCTAGATACTGTATGATTCCAACTAGGAAAAGATCAGTGGTGTCCAGGGGTTAAGGCACAGGGAAGGATGAACAGGCAGAGCACAGAGGATTTTTAGGGCAGTGAAAATGCTCATATATATGTTATACTGATGGGTGGATAGATCTCAGGATGCACTGGTTCAAAACCATAGAATGCGCACCACCAAGAATGAACCCTAGTGCAAATTGTGGCCTTTGGGTAACTATGACTTGTCAGTGTAAGCTCATCAGTTATAACAAATGTACCACTTTGGTGGGAGAAGTGGGTAAGTGGGGAAGGCTACAGATGTGTGAGAGCAGACTGTATATATAGGAACTCTGTATCTTCCTCTCAATTTTGCTGTGAACCTAATACTGTCCTAAAAAAAAAAAAAAGTCTTTCAAAAAAAATATACATACCTAAAGAAAAAAAGATGTTAAGTAGCTTAAATTTCCCCACTTGGCCTGCGGATTTTTTCACTCTGACAAGCCCAACAAGACAATGCACCAGCAGAGGGAAGCCAATCACAGCCTGATCAGCCTGTTAGAGGTCTTCAGTGAAGGTTGCTGCCAACACGGAAGCATGCAAGCCCCGAAATGTATTTCCAAGAAGAAAACCCAGCCATTTTATTTCTTCCCTATGATCACAGACAGCCCCACCCACTCCCATGAGGTGTCTGTGCAGGTCCCCATAAGGGGACTGTATTTTCAGGGAAAAGGCCACCGTGTCAGAGGCAGTGATCACAGGAAGAACCCCTTCTTTCTCTCCTTTTACTGTCACAATTCAGCTTCCCCTCATTCCTACAGCAGCTATTTCCCAGACAAGTTTCAACACTGCCATTTCTCTAGAGCCACCACTAAAAAAAAAAAAAGAAAAAAAAAAAAGGGAAAAAAGACTCCAGCGTGCCCTTTCACCCTGTCACTATTCCCACTCCAGCCCAGCTCCAGGTGTCCCGTGGTTTGAAGGCCGCCCACCGCACAACCTGCCGTGAGATTCACAATCTGGTACACTTCCCAGTCACATCAGCAGTCTAAGTTTGTACGACAGCGAAAGCTTCAAGCCATTAATCAGGTGCAAATCAAATATTAAAAATGAGGATTAATCTCATCACCGCAGCCTGACACATGCGTTTAGTGTTAATAAATAAACTTCAGGCTTCCTGCAGACACTGTAAAGTGCATTCCCAATTTGCTCTTGTGCCTGGTTCCTAACACAGAGGAGGGGAGAGTGTGCCATTGATATTCCAAGGCTGCACTACCCAAGGATTCAAGCAGCCGACTGACTCAGCTGTATCTCACAAGATAAAAGGATCAGAAATGAGAAGGGGGGAGAAACATTCTGACCTGATGCTCTCTGATCTCCCTAATGAACCTCCAACCACATCGTCAGCCTCAATCACATCATGGGGGCGCTGAGATTCACGAGGCCAAATGAAAATAAAATTACAACATTCATTGATGTGTATGATGGAAGGGTAGATGAAAAGCTCCATATGTTTAGAGTTTTCAGTATAATTTAAAACAGCAACGTATGAGCTTTAAAGATGGAACCCGCATGGCCTCTAAACTTCACGGATAATGGAAGATGCTTGCTTAGAATAAATCAGTTTCGAAAACTGCAGTCATCAGTCTCAAAGTAATTTCTGCCAAATCATAAATGGCAATTTAAACACAGGAAGAAGAAAAAAAGGTGCCAGGAAAACACTGCTTGAAAAAGTTTATAGAACAGGTTACTTGTTAAGGAGCTTGTTAAAACTAGGCAGAGATAAACTCATATAAAAATAGAGCAAAGTGAATTCAACAGTATATTAAAAACAAAAGCAAACCTACCATGAGCCAGGTAGGGCTTGATCCAAAAATCCAAGGGAATTACAGTAGAGCGATCTCCTGAGGTGGTTCATTACAATGGTACAGGCTCTCACCCGCATCTGATTTAGGAACTTCAACTGTATAACTCAGCCAAAAACAAAACAGCGATAACAAAATCAAGAACAACTGTCTTTGATAAAAGATGGCTCTATAACACAAGCCAACCATTTCATGGGCTTCAAAGAAACAATAATCTATTCCAACACCGGAGGAAAATCTGGCTGAGCTGTTCTCCCTGAGAAACACTACAGCAACAATGGGGGATGACTTGATGGATTTTCAAAAGCAATTACGGCAATACACTTTTTTCCTCGATTTACGATGGTATTATGTTCCTGATAAACCCACTGTAAATGGAAAACACCAAAAGTCGAAATGTGTTTAATGCACTCAAAACACTCAAAACAATCAAACATCATAGCTTAGCCCTGACTGCCTTACACGTGCCCAGAATACTTACACTAGCCTACGGCTGGGCAAACTCATCTAGCATGAGGCCTGTTTTTTAACCAAGTGTTGGTATCCCATATAATTCATTACCACACTGAAAGTGAAGACAGAATGGCTGGCTGGGTGCACAGTGGTTGTGAGTGTATTGGAGGTTTAGCCACGTGATTGTATGGCTGCCCGGGAGCTGTGGTGGCTGCCACTGACCAGTACCACCACAGAGGATCACACTGTGTATCACTAGCCCCAGGAAAGATCCAAATCCAAAGTATGGTTTCTACTGACTACGTATCACTTTCACACCATCAAAAAGTCAAAAAATCGTAAGTTGCATCATCGTAAGTCAGGGACCCTCTGTACTCAATTTTCACCTTGTTTGATGACTTTAAACCTTGATACCCTTTGCGTATCAGCCATTTAGAGGGGGAAAAAATATGGTTTCCTCAGCATATCATGTAAAGAAAGCATTTGATAACACAGAACACATATTCTTGACATACTTTTAGTAAAGCACAAAGATATTTGCAGCATTATATCCCTTAGTAAATTCTGGATACAACCCCAACATACATGTATATCAGAGCAGTTACAGAATTGTGGTATATCTGTACACAGAAACTCTGCATAACCATTAAAAAGAAATAAACACACACTCATACAGAACAGTGAGAGGAAAGATGCCAACTAAAAGTCAGGAGGGAAACTAATCACATTTTTATAAAAGCCATTACATGCACATACATATGTTTCTATATTTAAACAAAGGCAGGGAAAGACATACATTAAACCATTAACAGTGGTTAGCTCTAGGGAAAGAAGCTGAAGGAGAGAATTTTCTTTTTTTATTTTATAAGCTTCTAAAATCTCAGATTTTTTTTCAACAAATATATTTCTTTTGTGCGTATATGTATATAGATAGATAGACAGACAGACAGATAGATAAAGGGGGGAAAAACCTGAATTAAAAACCAGAGAATTGAAACCAGCCCAGAGAGTTCATCTATAAAAGACCATGTCCATCATCTCCATCAAAGAAGATATGCCTTTTCATTAAGACTCTAGGGAAAAAGATAGCAGAGTTCTTGGATAATCCAGTCAATGGTTATACAACCTGAACAGTGGAAGAAAAAAAAAAAAAAACTTCCTTTTATCTGCTCTCTTCTCCTCATTCGCAGCTCAGAGCCCAATCCTTTTGTCCTTTCCTCAGGAGCGGCAGCAAACAGATGGTCCTACCATCCTTTGAATTTGTCAATGAGTCACACAAAACCAACAGTGTTTTTCTGAAGGGATAATATTGTGTTCGACAACACAGAAGGACATCTCCCAGTTTGCTCCTCACGCAGAAACTTACCAGATTTCATTACGAATGAGCTATTCAAAGGGATTTTACCAGATGTATTTAATTTAATTCAACAAATATTAATTCAGTGTCTCCCATGCACTTTGAATTTTATTATGATCTGTGGAGGGCCCTTTACAAATTCAAAATTTCATGGTCGGTGCTGGTGGTGGGGTAGGGTGGAGAGGTAAACAATTCAGGGTAGTTTAAGGCTAATTAGGAGAATGCACTCATTATCATCACTATTACAGCACAAACAAGATCTTTAGAGTTGTGACTAGTTTAAATAGGGTGAAGAGAGAGAACTTTTAGGACTTCTTAAAAATGTACTATTTTATTCAGTCTTCCTTCTTTAAACTTTTTTGATGTTTACTATTTGCCAGCAAGATCAGACAAGCTTTGGGAAGGAGAGCGCTGAAGTTCTGGCCAGGGTGTGCAGCAAGGTGGAGGCAGAAAGATTAAGAAAGAGGCTTCTACAGTCATAAGACAGACATCCATGGGTTAAGGGTAGTGATCCAGACAGTTGGGTTAAGGGCAGTGATCCAGACATATCAAAGAACACTTGACCTGGCTTGATGACAGACTAGCAAGGTTCGCTCGTCACATCAGCAGCAACAGGGGATGCTCCTGTAACTGACAGAAGCAAGTGAAGAAAAATGCTGAACTCCAGAAGAATGCTTAAGGTAATGGAGACTGGAAATGGAAAGGCAGTAAAAAAAAAAAAAAAAAAAAAAAAAAAAAGGACAAAAAGACAAAATTGGGCCCAGATTTATCATTTAGGAAAGGGAATCACCACTTTATGCTGCCTTGCATTGTCTGCACCTGACAGCTTTCTTCACTTAGCATGGAAGTTTGGTGGCTACTTCCCCACCTGATCTTACCCTTTTGTATCCATTCAGAAAAGTTAAACTCTTAGTATACCAAAAGACCCACCTGGGCTTAATCCAAATCCACAAAGGAATGCACTAAAGACCAGACATCAGGGCACGTGCCGCACGTAAAGACAAAATTCAACACTACAAACTACTGGTAGGTTGTGTTTCCCATCTCTTAAGACATGAGCTCCTCACGCTGCAAAGTGGTAGTATTTTTGCATTTTCTTTAAGCATCCACCTTGTGCAATACAAATTCAATCAAGCTTCCTTGCTAACAAAATAAAAGGGAGCGTTACTTGAGATCAAGTTAAAATGCCATGGGATGAAGGGAAATGTACAGAAATCTTTTGGGTTGTAAATGGAGGGAATGGAAAACTCACCCTTCCTCGTGTCCACACTATGTTCTCGGGCTTCATGAAGACTCAGGAAAGCGTAGTCGGATTTGGTCTCAGTGATGCTAACCCATGGCCTGCCTTGCTCAACGCTGAAACCTCAGAACCATCTTTTTTCCCCTTGCTCATCAGCACTGTGCTTTTCAGATTTCATCAGCCCGTTGTGCTAATGCTCTTTGAACAAGAAAGCTGTCCACCAGTGGAACATCTCTCCCCTACCCCGAAACTCAACAGGTTTCTGAACATCTGCAAAATTCCACACGTATTCATTCTGTGAATCTTGACAATCTTTTACTCATGTCAACGTGTCTCTTTTTCTCCTAAGATACTTGTTCTCCATCCTCACTGATACCCAAATGAGTAATTAAGAGCCATCCAATCTTCCAACATGAATAACGGCCTGCGTGGTGACAGAACTCTTTTTTATTCCCATGTTCCATTTGCTCAGCTTTTCCTCCTCAATCATGTTGTTTAATTTCTCATCAGTTAAGCATATCTTTGGACTAACAAAGCCATTTGTCCCTAGAGTGTGTCATTTCCTCAGGGAAGGTTTTCTGTTTACCTGCCTACATCCTTGAGCTCAAAAATGTGAATGCATTATATACTCAATTGTCTCACATGCTCTGCATTTGCATTGCATTTCAAACATGAATTACACAGAGTGAGCTGGGTCTTACAATCTATGCACAGTGGATATATCATCTTTAGATCACCCCTGTATAGCCATCCGTTGTGATAAAAACTGTGATCGACATTTCCCTGAGGATGCTTTGATAAATCTTACCATTTCCTTAGCAGCATTCCCATGGCCTAATGAAAGCCTCCCCTGGACTACACAGAAAACCTGTCAAGAAGAAGCAAGAATAAATCCAAAGCACAGGATCACACAGAGGGAGCTTCATTCAGAGGTTCTGCATGTTACCTGTACTGATGACTCAAGGCCCACAACTGGGTCATGTCCCCACTCTTGATCAGCAGTTCCCAAACCCCACCATCATCCCACAAGGGTGGAAAGACTATCACAAGAAACTTAACAATCAAGGGTTCAGGTTTGCAAACTGTTTTCTATGCTTCACATAAACTAGAATGACTTGAGGACATGTTCATAAACAAGGTACCACTCTCAGATCCACATTCTAACAAGTCCTCTTGAGTTAAATGAGAGATGTGTGAATTTTATAACTCAAATGTCAAATGTTGTACAAACTCCTTATTTTTGCTGGAATCAATAGTAACAAACACGTCCTAATGAAACTTTTACAATCCCAATTTAATTTCCTGCTCACATGAAACTTCTGGAGACATAGAAATTGCTGACAGCACTACTTATGTGCTTTAAAAATACTGCTAAAAATGTTATACCTAAAAAAGAGTGGAGGCACGGATGCTACGGTAATCTTATGGAAAAGTACCATCATGTCACCACACATCTTAGAGGCAGAAGAATGACCAGACCTTGGGGCTGTTTATCAAGAGCAGCTGGTACGTGCGGCTTTAAGAAAACCGTAAGATCTCCCTTTCACTCTACCCTCCCGAAAGAGGACAGCAATGGGTGGAGAGGGTAAAGGAGGCTTCAGTCGTCTCCACGACTGGCTAGGGCTGCCTTCTGCCCATCAGAAGTCTGAGGGCTATCGTATCCTTCCCACCTCCATAGTTTCCACAAGGCTCTTTGGCAGAGGCAGAGTTAAGGCAAGCATGTTACCATGACATGGCGTGCCCAGATGACTCTGATATTCTGGCATTCTTTATTCTCTTGATGAAGTGGGATGAAAACAGACCAAGCCCAGTTCTCTCTTGATCTCAAAAGATTTTTCCCCTTCAAAATATGGGTAAGAAAACTGGAAAGGCATCTTCTAGGAAAAGCCTTTACAGGTCATAGTTTTCTCCTTTTACATTTTCTGTTCTTTCATGAAATAAGGTAGAACAGGTCTGCAGGTAGCTCCTTTGAATTCCCATGCCCTGTCCCCAAACTCACCTCTGGTACAGCCAGCTACGGGAGCTCTCTACCAAGTATTAAAGCACAGTCTTTTTTGTTGTTGTTTGGGGGGGGTGATATTTAGGTCTATTTACTTATTTATTTGTTTATTGATGGAGGCACTGGGGGAATGAACCCAGGACCTCGTGCATGCTAAGCACATGCTCTATCACTGAGCTCCACCCTCCCCCCAAAGCACAGTCTTGTGCTGTCACTAATGCCTTCCTTTTGATTTGTCTCTGACTTCCGTGTGCTGATGCTACAGGGACCATGTAATTAATCATCCAAACAGGATCACTCTTGAGAGTTAAAAGGGAGTACTTTTAATAATTATACTGGGACAACAGGGATATATACGAGAATTGTCGCAGGCAAACTGGGAACGTAAGGTATGAGTTTTCCTCATAAAGGAGTGGAAAGATTGGCTATTTGGGTTTGGGCTCTGGGAAAGATGAAGGATTGGGTTTGGCCCATGTTAGTTTTTAAGCCACCCTGGCTCACTGACAGGGCTCAGGAAAGGAGTTCTCCACAAGCCCATAGGTCCAGACGTGTTTAAATCAAATTGGGGGGTGGGGGTGGAACCTGGGAACAAAGCATCTACTTTCTTGTATGTTGAGTCATCTTCTGTGCACAAGTGTCTCAAAAACCCTGAGAGCTTAGGTACTCCTCAGTGTACTGGCTAACGCACAATCACAGACACTTGAGAGCATCCATTCCCTTGTTTACAACACTAAGAATAATTCTAAATCATTTCTCTCTGAATGTATTCCTTCACTCTTCCAAAGATCTGGCTCTTACTTACAGACCACAATCTAAAAATGTCTGCCCCAAACAAGCTATTCCTTCAGACACCTTAAAAAGTAACGCAGGACCTGCATGACCCTCAAAGATAAAATCATTATTTCATCCTGCCATTATTTTTAAATGAGGGTTACATCATTTTCACTCTAAGTGAACAACCCAAACATGTTTAAGAAAAAGGCTCTTCATGTGTTTATAAATCTAACTGGGACAGACATTACAATTGACACTATCACTTTGCTGTTACATTGTTTGGCAACATTTTCCACAGAAGATAACTCCCAAAATGTTTCTGTTTAAATAAACACTGACAGACCCTATGCACTTAGATTTATGCTCAAGTTCACTCAGATTCCAGTGCAAAGCCCTCCTGCTTTTGAACAGACCACTGTGAGATGGGCAGTGGGTAATTTTCATCTCTTTATCCCCATTCCCAGTCAGGTAGATAAACCTGAACAAAATTTTAAAAAGTTAAAAATTAGATACCCAGGTGAGCAGATGATGCCCCCCCCCCACAAAAGGCAGAATAAGCCCATGACAACGTGTTGAAGAGTTTGACGGTGTCAGGTGGACATAAATAAAATCATTCACATCCACAATTTTAATTTTTTACGTACTCCGAGGGGAGGGGAAAAAAAGACAAACAGGATTTGCTGGAAAAGGGAAAATGCTCCCTTTGTCAAACAAAATGCTCTCTGGAGGGAAAACTGGAAAATGAATTCAGGGTAGAAAATGAATGGCATGGACAGGCATATAAAACCAGAAAAGGGGACCCAACTATAATAAGTGGTCCAGCCCTACATGAGTAAAACATCTGTGACCAATAAGAAAGTGGGAGGACTCACTCTACCCAATGTTAAGGTTTATTACATAGCTACAATCATCAAGACACAGGGAGAGGCACTTAAGTCAACGGAACATAATCCAGAACCCAGAAGTAAATCGACACACATATGCCTAACTGATTTTTGACAAAGATGCAAGAAGCAGTCAATGGAGGAAGGATTTGCCTTTGTAACAAACGGTGCAAGAACAAGTGGATATCCACAGGCAAAAAAAAAAATGAATACTGACCTAAACCTCACATCTCATACAAATATTTACTCAGGATGGATCATAGACCTCAATGTAAATTAGAAAACCATTACACTTTCAGGGGGAAAAAAAAGAGAGAAATCCTTACGATCTAGGGCCAGTGCTATTCGAGTTATTTATTAGGCTTGACACCAAAGGCATGATCTATAAGAGGAAAAATTGATCATTTGAAGCTTATCAAGATGAAAACCTTTTGCTCTATGAAAGCCCATGTGAAGAGAATGAAAAAGACAACCTACAGATGGGGAGGAAATATTTCATATCACACACATGACAAAGGACTAGTAACCAGAACATATAAAGAACTCTCAAATCTCAACATTAAAAAAAAAAAGTCCAATTAAAGAATAAGCAAAAGGCCTGAACGGATGTCTGGCTGGCAAAGATCTGCAGATGGCAAGTCCTTGAGAAGATGTTCAACATTCTTAGGCGTTCGGGAGATGCAAATTTAAACTACAATGAGAGTATTTCACACCTATCAGAATGGATAAAATGAAAACAGCGACAGCACTACATGCTGGCGAGGATGTGAAAAAACTGGGTAGCACTTATATACTGCTGGTGAGAATGGAAAATGGTATAGCCACTCTGGAAAATGGTTTGTCAGTTTCTTATAAAACTAAGTATTTCATTGGCAACTGTACTCTTGTGCATTTATTCCAGAAAAAAAAAAAAGAAAACTTTTATTCCAAACAAGCAACTGAACAAAAACACTGTGCATGAATGTTCACAGCAGCTAAGCATTAGTAACAGCTAAAAATTGGATCCAGTTAAAATGTCTTTCAACAGGTGAGTGGTTAAGCAAACTGAGGAATTACCTATATATACATCCATATATATATGTGCAATGATAAACTGATACACACTGGTTATATATATATATATGTGTTGTTGTTAGTGAATGGAGGGCTAAATTAGGAAGCCCCCCAAAGTGTGGGTTCTTGCAGTCGGCTGTGAAAAATTTGCACAGCACAGGCAGAGGGACAAAGTGAACATCCACTTTATTGCCCCTAAGGGGAAAGTGAAGGAAAGTGCTCCCACAGAGAGAAGGGAAGCAAAGCGCTTGAGCAGGAAAAGGTGCTTGAATGGGGAGCCGTCAGCCAAGATGGGCAGTAGGGACAGCTCTGGGCTTTTTTGTAAGAGGCTTCTGCCATCATGTCCTTCTTCTGGTGTGACGGAGACAATCAGTCCCTGTTCGAATTTTTCAGTCCTTGTATGAGCTTTTCTGGTTATTGTCAAACCACTGGTGGGAGTGTCACTTAACATGCTAATACATTACAATGAGCATATAATGCAATACAGTGAGGCTTAAGGTCCACTGGAAGTCAAATTCTCCCCCATCTTGTACTGGGTGGGTGCTAACCAGCTCTCGCTTCTTCTCTGCAGCTGCCTCCTGAGACTTAGATAAGAGTCATTTTTTAAAATTTTTTTTGGGGGGGAGGTAATTTATTTATTTTTAGAGGAAGTACAGGGGATTAAACCCAGGACTTTGTGTGTGCTAGGCATGTGCTCTACCACTTGAGCTATACCCTCCCCTCAAGAGTCATTGGTTTCTATATGAGGGCGGGCCTTGGGAACATGAAAGTTTTAAAGGGAAATGAAGGAATAATCTCAGTTAATTGTTGAGATAAGTGGTCGGAGTCATCACCATCCCCCAGTGCCTGCAGGCTAGTCCCAATCAGCTACTTGAGCCTGCTCCTCTGTGGCTCAGGGACGCTGGGAGACTTCAGCTTTTCTATAAACAAGAGCCGGTGGGGTGTGTGGACAGGGCCCTGCTCCCTTTCAGTATGTGCGTGTGTATGTGTGTGTTATCGTGATAAACCACTCGGCAATTAAAAGAGGGGAACAGACTATTGATACTCACAACAATGTGAACGAATCTTCAGAGAATTAGGCTGGGTGGAAAAAAGCTCATCCCAAAAGGTTAATATATACTACACCATTAACATAAAATTTTTGAAATGACAAAATTTTAGAAATTGACACCAGGGGGGTGGTTATCAGGGGTAAAAAGTGCAGACAGGAGGGAGATGGGTGCGGCTGTGAGAAGGCAGCAGGAGTGACAGTTGTGATGATGGCGGTGTTCCTGTCTGACTGTGGAAGTGGACACCCAAACCTACACAAGTGATGGAACTTTTCAAAACTAAATACACAACATCCACACAAAGGCACAGCTGGAGAAACCTGAACCAGACTGGTAGATTCTATCAATGTCAGTATCCAGGATGCAACATTATACCAGAGTTTTGCAAAATGTTAACAACTGGAGGAAACTGGGCCAAGCGTCCAAGGGATCTCATGAAACTGCATGCGAATCTACAATTGTTTCAAATGTTTCTATTAGTAAAAAGATGAGTGCTAAAAAACTGAATGCTTAACGAAGCATCATGAAGATGTATACTTTATAACACTAAGTAAAAATATTAGCATACAAAATGAGTGGAACTATTCCAATATTGTTAAAATGTGAGCATGTGCCTGTGTATTTCTGCACTGAAAAAAAAAGGGAGGAAATATTTGTTAGTGGCTGTGATTTTTGGGTGGTGAGATAATGCATAGTTACTTTGCTTTTTAATTTTTTTCTCAAAATTTTAATGTCTTTTTCAAATAGTCTAAAACCAAATACACAGTTCTCATACTCCATGGTATTAAAAATGCTTGATATCAAAAGGAGAAAAAAAATCATCTTTATTGTATGTATTTCTTAGCCAGCGCAAGGTCAGAGAATGCAGCTTGCCTGAGGGTTAAGATGTTTTTTTAAGTTAAGAAACGATCTGAGGCAGTAACGTTGAACTTAGAAGCGGTAAGCCCGAGAATTTAAATACCTCCCACGAGACAACCAACAAAACCTACTCTACATATTCCTGCTTTCCTCCACTCAATCCCATCTCTTCTATTTTAGAAATAAGGCTTTCAGCAGAACTACATGGTACAAAGGTGAGACTTCAGAGGACTGTGTAGCCCTGAACAACTGCCCTCTTTCCTTTCTGGTGTCGGGGGGCGGCTGGGAATACCAATGGTCTCTGACACTGCGAATACAGGACCCTTGGGAGAGGTAGAAGCTAAGCTGGAAAAACAATTCAGCCTGCCGTTACCAGGAAGTTACACGCGCTTATTTTTCTTCCCCCAAATCATCTCCATTTGCTTCAGATTCTCCCCGGGCCTGCATTTCACACCCTCTCACAGCCCGCTGCAAAACAAATCTGTCAGCTGCAGAGCTGGCCATAGCAACTTCCCCCCCAATTACTAGGGTAACAAAGTGAACAGCAGAGGAAACACCTCCGAAAAGAATGTGCCACTTGGCTGTCATGCACTGTGTAAGGCCTGGGATCTCTCTATTTCCTCTGGGCCTTGACTTAGGGGACAATTTACCTAAATAAACCATAGGTCACCTCCCCTAGGAATGGCTCTGTGGCCTATTCACATTTATTGGTCTGTGGGTTCAAAAGTCCTCAAAAGATGGACCTCCCCCTGTGGAGCATCATGGAAATCTGCGGGGGATGTTTTCTGAATCAAGAGGGAAGGGGAGCTGTCACAGCCCCTGAGAGGCTAAACTGGGGGCTGGTGGGCAGGTGCCGCAGAGACATGTGCTACTCGGGGGTGGGGGTGGGGGGGAATGCATGACTCAGGACGGCCCTAGTGGGCAGGAAACAAAATGCCAAGCATCTGAGCCTACAACCTTCCTTCGGTTCACACAAAGGCAAAGCACGGATTGTGTTTTTTTGTTTGTTTGTTTTTTGGCCTTTTTTGCAGTTTTAATACACACCGCATGCAAAATTGTGTAAAGTGAAAGGACACCGCTGCTCTGCTCTGTCGGGAGCTTTACCAAGGGTGGGTTCCCATTTTAGAAACTGCACCACCAACAGCAAGGGGCGCCCATTCAGTGCATCTGTGGCAGTGGGCTCCGTAGCTGGAACACTCAGAGGGATAAATACAAGCTTCTGATGTCTCATTAAGTCCTCCAGAGCCTTGCTGTCCAAACTGGGGACCAGGACCAGCAGTACTGGCATCCTCTGGCACTTTGTTAGAAATGCGGAATCTCAGGCCCCACCCCAACCTGCTGAATCCTAACTGCATTTCAACAAGACTCTTAAGAGAAGCGCTGCTCCAGTAAACTTGTGCCGAAGTTACCTGTACTGCAACATGCGCCATGTGTCATCAATCCCTTTTATTTCTATTTTCTATGGTTACTTAGGTCACTGCATGATTTTAAGAATTAGGTATACTAAAGAAGATATTACCTCTTAATTTCTTTTTAGGATAATAAAGGGAAACTAAAAATATTTATTATAAAAACAGAGAATCTCGGAATCAAGAACTTAGGGGTGAGAAACTATTTACACCTTGTTAGCTCTGTTTGTAGTTTGCTTTTTTACATTACCCATAGCCCTGGAAAAATAGTTGAACTACAGCTAATTCTAATAGAAATAAATGCCCTTTTTCCCCGACTATGATATTTGTGCCCCGAATTGTCCTCACTGAGGCCACGGGATGTTATGTCACTAAAATACAGCATGAGCACACAATCTGCCACTCGCAAATGGAAACATCTGGAAACACATAATCTCTCTGAGACCCAGACATCAGTAAGTTTAGAAGAAAACAAATGCTCCATAAACACGTCTCTTGAATGGCCTTACTCCTTGATCAAGCTTCTCACCTACTGCTTCTCATGAGGGAACATGCCTGTACTTTTACCAGAGAAAGTTATGTTCTGAATGGAAGTACCGCTGAGATTGGATTTTCCCAGGATACAATCAAGTGGACCTGAGTTTCATATTCCCAAGTGCCAAACTGTCCCACCGGCAGATTAAATGCATTTCACTTTCTAAGTCACACTCAGCATCTTCTCTTCTAAACCTGCTTTTTCTCCTATGCTCCCTTATTTCTGTTAATGACTCTCCGCCAAAAAGACAAAAACAAAACACAACACATCTCAATCTCCTAATTCTACAACAGTGAAAAAAGTCACAATTAGCTGTGTGCCAGGCCCACCAAGACGGAAAAGACAGAGGACCTACCCCTGGTGGAGAAGCTCACAGGTGGGAAATCATCATGGTCTATTCATGTAATCTGGAATATTGAAAGTCATCCTTGAATTGTCCCTCTCACTTATTTCCCACCCCGAGTCAACCGTCATGATCTGTTCATTTTATTTCTGTGGCATCTCTTCTGTTTATTTACTTCATCAGCACCTAGTTATCCAAAAAGTTAATTAGCTGCAGCTTAACTAACTAGAAGCCCAATTAACTGAAATCTTTTTTCACTGGACTTACAGGAAAAGAAGTTTTCACAAGCTAGTGAGCTGCAGGCAGGCAGGCAAATGGGGTATCTGTTATTTTCACCTGACAGGCTTACTTCTCTGCTTCTCTGGGCCATGTAGTACCTCCATTTTCTCCTAGGGATCCAAACCCCAGGTCCCTTCCCCAGCTCAGTACATGGAGTTTCAATGGGGCTGCCCTGACCCCTTGGCATCAGGGAGCGCTCACAATCCAGCTTTGCCCACAAAGGGCTGGGAGGGAGGGACTCCCAGGACCCAAACCAGGCCAATGAGATTGAAATCCAGGACTTCGCTGGAAGAAAGGCAAAGAAAAATTCAATTTCCACCGAAAATGCTAAGTGAGTAGGCCTACTGGAGTCCACATCTTGGACAGGCTAAGATCTTCCTTGAGAATCAAGTGACTATGGAGGGAGAGAAAATCCAGCAGACAGAGCGGGGCTGAATCCTGATGACACACACTCTTTTCCAGTTAATACATCCCTCTCCAGACGCTTTCACACTATTTTTTGCTAAAGCCAGCTGAAGTTGGCCTTCTGACACTTGCAATTAAAAAAAAAACAACAACACAGAAACTTTGAGGGTTTTATTTAATTGCTGAGTGTACTTTAAAAACTCACACCCAGATCTATAAAAACTTCAACCACTACAGTGGTCTACATTAAAAATTGATATTTGCAATGATGCCCGTGAAATACCAACACAGAATATTACCGTATCTTGAAAGGTAAAAAAATGAAATTCTGATAAATATCCTCCTCTTACCAAACCAGCAGAATGTGTGAACTAGTTGCAGACGGTCTAAAGAGACCATTCTCAAAGCACGTTTCTCAGGACACCAGCGCCTTAAGAAAAAAAGAGTGTGGGGGCAAATGTGTGTAAGTCTGCACCCTGTACTCCCTCCTTGGAAATTCACGGTGGACATTAACATATGCAGGGTTCTGTGACATTCTGCATGTAAGAAACCTGCTTCCTAGTGTTTTCTGACCATGTGACTTTCTTTTATTATGACGATTTTTATTTATGTATTTTTAAATATATTTTTATTGAAGTACAGCCAGTTTACAATGTTGTGTCAATTTCTGTATTTTTAGTAATACTCTGACATTTCATTAGGGAATCACCACACTCAGGAACCCACCAGTTCCATCTCTATCTCCCTCTTCTTGTTCTTCTCAGTCTGCTGCTATATTAATAAAAAAGGCAACAACCTTGATTTTCAAAACCTAACAGGATTTAAATCCTACTATCTGAGCATATTACAGGATCATACACTTCCGGAAGTTATGTTGTATTTGAGACTGCTGCGGCTACTTGTGCTTACACTTGAGCAAGAAGAAAAAGGGATGCGTCACTACACTGCAAAAATCCCAGAAAACAGGTGCTTCAACGAATTCCAACCTACTTAGCTCCTCATAGAAGCTAAAACCTCGCTTTCTACCACTAAAGAGCTATTTGATTTAACAATCAAAGCCAACAGGCTGCAGGTCAGAACAGAATAAAATACAGATTGGAGCTAATCAACTCCAGAATCAAAATTTAAATATGCTCAGTTTGTGATTTAATTACATGACTCTAACACTCTGTGAGCGGAATCAAGCAGACAAGTACGGGCAGGGGAGAGTTTTCGTTCAGTGTAATTCAGACATTCCTCCAACAGATGTCCTCACTCAGGAAGAGTGAAAAATGAAATTTCAAGAGTAAGCTCAATGTTCGAACATGCAATACAAGGCCATGTTTTAAATGTTTCAACGGTCAACAAAGTATGGTTTCATTCATTCATACTTGCATGCAAACTCATTCATTTAGTAGACATTTTCTGATGGTCTACACTGGGCTAATTGCTAGATGCTGGATGAGATAGACTCGTGAGCAAGACAGGCTTCTTCCCTTCCCTATGTTTTGGCTGAATTGTGGCCCGACTCCCACGTCGGCCAAATTCATTTTAAGTCCTAAACCCCAGGATCTCAGAATGTGACTGTATCTTGAGACAGGGTCTTTAAAGACATCGTTAAGTTAAAATGAGATCATCACTTTGATGGGCCACTTTGATGATCATCACGGTGGGCCCTAATCCAGTATGATCCTTGTAAGAAGAGGAAATCGGGATGCAGGCATGCACAGAGGCAAGACCACAAGAAAACACAGGAGGAAGATGGCCATCTACAGGGTGAGGAATGATGCCTCAGAAGGCACCAACCCTGCTTGAAACCAACTTCTAGCCTCCAGGATTATGAGAAAATCAATTTCTGCTGCTTACAAGATCTAGTCTGATCCTCGTTATGATCGCCCTAGCAAACCAGTACACTCATAAAGCTTGAACTTTATTTGAAGAGGTAGACCTTGATCAAAAAAAAATCACACAATAAACCCAGATCTGTAGCTCTGACCGGGAGCACTGAGTTCTAACAAGAGGTGAGCAGTAACAGAGGAGAGTGACCTGGAGGGGAGACCACGGAGGTCTTCCCTGGGGAAGTGACACTTAAAAAGAGACGAGTAGGAAAGGAGTTAACAAAGTGAGAAGGGAGGGGCTGTACACTCTAGGCAGAGGATCCAGTATGTGCGAAGGTCCTGTGGAGAAGAATGCAAGGGACCAAAGGTAAGCAGTGTGGCTGAGGAGCAGAAAGCAAGGGGATGTGGTAGGAGATATGTGCCTGGCAAGGTCATCAGAGGCCAAGCAGTCGTGTATGAGACAAGAAAGGAGTTATTAAGATCACATTCCAAGGGTCTAAGATAGTAGATGGGTAAACATTACATTCTTATTTTTACAAACCTTTAATTAAAAGTCAGCATTTCCATCTATTATGAATGTAGGCAACACATTGTGATAGTATTATTAGCAATATCTGCAACTTTTTCACCAACAGAAATTAGAATTTTCATATCTCATTACGGTTTTTGAAGATACCATGAAATTCACACATGCTCATCATTACTTAAATATTATGGAGTTATTATGCCTGGCTGTAGATTTTGTTCTGTAATGTATTTAAAGAAGCTGATATATTACTTCTGTGATCCATAAACTCCAAGTTTACTTAAAATATTTTGCTAAATATATTTCAATGTAATTGCTTCCTTTGTAATATTGCATTGCTTTATGCAGTTAAAAACAGTACACTGAGAAAGTTTCCATAGGTTTTACCAGAGTGCCAGAAGGGTCCAGGCACAAAAAGTTTAGGATCCTTTAAGATCCTTGTTTTGCCTTTATTCTAAGATTAATTATTAGCTGCATCACTTGGGGGTCAAGTTTCCTAACACCTCTGAGTCTTGATTCCCTCATTTGTAAAATGAGGATTTCTAAGACTCTGTCTAGCACAGAGGATCAAAAGACTTCATATGCAGAAAATGCTTAGAACGGACTTAGTACAGCTTGATAAACAGTAGATATTGTTTTTATTGTTGATGAGAATCCATTGTCAGGTTTGTACTTTGGAAGATCATTCTGGCTCTAATGTGGAAAATGCCCAAAAGAGGTCAGAGAGTGGCCACAACAGGAGACTGCCAGAGAAGGGCTGCCTGGAAGAAGTTTCTAATCTAAAACGAAACTTTTCAGTAGGGGAAACCATTCTTCATATCAAATCGTAGGTAGAAGCCAGATACCTAAATCAGAGGAGAGCGGAATCCCCATGACCGAAGTCGGGTGTGAGACCCCAGAGTCACATCAGCTCAGCACTTCTTCCCTCCCCTGGAAAGTCAGTTGTGACCACACATACAAGAACCTCCTGAACCTCCAAAGACTATAATTTGCAAATTGTTCACAGTTATCTTCTGCTACAACAATTCTGAAACTACCAAAGCTGTTAAAAAAAAAAAAATCAGGTCCTTGTAAAGTACAGGCTCATCCATTTCTCACTTTGCCTGCATGTTAAGTTTCAGCAGGGATCCATTCATTTATTCAAAGCATTTGTTGAGTGTTCACTCTGTGCCAGGCACTGTTCTAGACATGGGGGATACACCTACAGCATTAAGAGAAAAATCTAGGGGGTGAGGGGGAGACAGAAAATAAACACAAGACAGTAAGAGAAACATACATCTAGATGATCATTGTACAGAGTAACGTCCTTGTAGCCATGACACTGTAACTGGTGACAAGTTGTTTACTGCTGCAAGTCCAGGGTGCAAAAGGGCATTTGGTAAAATTGGTACTCAAAGTTGAAGAGAGGGATAGATGGATGCATGGATGGATGGATGGGTGTGTGGAAGGAAGAATGGGTGGATGGATTGTTGGACAGATGGAAGGATGGAAATAATGGAAGAAGGGGTGGAGGAGGCAGGAAGGAACATTGTAGGGGAAACTAAATATTGAGGGGAAAACAGAACACACAGAAGATGAAGTATATTATTTGAGAAGATGAATAAAAGCCTACAAAGTTTTACTTAATTCATATCACCCTATGAGATAGGCAGTTATAACAACATTATCATGGTATCATCATCACCACCATCCTCAAGGTGTAGCTATGGGGGCTGAGACTGTAAAACAGAGATTTGCCTAAAATCAGGTGACTTTCATGTGCAGAGCTAAGACCTGGACCCTTGTCTTCACTGCCCTATATACTCCTGGGTTCCAAGACACCTGGGACATAAAAAATTGCACACAAATTGGCCATGTTTCCAAGAAAGCCAAGTGAGATTCTGAGGATGCTAAAAAATTAGAAGACATGGAAGGAATGTTCACAATCATAATTTCCTGGAGGATCTTTATGGACTTATTTGAAATGTCTACTCCCCTCCCCGCAAAGGGGAGTCAAGGTGCGTCTTCCTGGATGGCCCGACGATGGCCTGAGCCAAGAGGACCAGTATGTACTGCCCATATTCAAAGCATCTAGAGGAGGGGAAAAAACGGGTAAAAAAAAAACTGTAAACTGACTTTTTTTTTTAATCAGCAGACAAACAATAAAGACGACAATTAGTGCTGTGAAACGAAGCCAAACAACTAAACAAACAGAAAACAACAGGCATTAGGAGTCTGACCTCCCACACTCTGTGACACATCCAAACGATGTTTCTTTTCAAGTTAAATCTAAACAGTTACACCAGCAGTTATTCCCCTTATAGAAACACTTAACGTGTGTCAGGGCTGGCACTCAGCCACGTGTCCCCGAGCAGCTCACCTGACTTTCTATGTCATAGCTTCCTCAGTAGGAACATGGGGACAGCAGTGGGGACCTCACCAGCTATTGTGAGGATCAACTGAAATGGGGCGTGTAAAAGTGCACTGCGAAGTGCCTGGTGGGTATCAGGTCCCCAAAGGTGAACTGTTCCCATCACGACCACCCTGGGTTCACCTTCACAGCAACCCAATAAGGTAGGTTCAATCGATTCCATTTTGCAGATGAGTAAACCAAAGCTTGGAGAGCCACCCTCAAGGTGAGCGAACGTAAATGACTCAATGTTAAGTTCTTTAATCAAGACAGATGTTGACAACACTGACAACTGATTCTGGCTGAGTCTAACACACCTGGAAACACTTAGGCTGCAAAGATTCAAAGAGTGGCTGCCCTGACGCTTCTCCCTCACCCGTGCTCCTGTGACTAAGCCCTTGGTTCCATTTCTCAAAGCAAGGCCCTCCAACGGGCAATAAAACAAATGTATACTAACAGAGCAGAAATCTATTATTTACAACCAAAGACTGCCATGACAAAATACTGCAATGACTACTCACCACTCTGGCTGGACGTCTTTCTGAACAGAGGAAACAACTGGTTTCCTTTATATTTTATTTTTCCCACTGAATGATTTTTTTTCTGTGTGTCTATTTGAGCCTACACATTATCAGGGTACAAGATGAGAAATTTCTTTTGTTTATGAGGTCGCTTGTATGCAAGGGAAAATTGAGTAAATTAAATGAGCATTTATTACAAAAAATAATTATGGAGGGAAACAGGGAGGGGAAACAGTCCCCAAACTAATAAACCTATTAATACATAAATGTCATGTGAAATCCGTTCTGAGATATTCCCCCACACAATCTTCCTCAATGTAGGTAATGGCAAAATGAAAAAAGGACGATAAGAAATAAATGAATTAGAGAAATGACACAGTGCAGAAGAAGAGAGGTATTTTAGGTGGGAGAGCTGTATTAAGATAAAGTCCAGAAATCAGTCAGGCATCACTCCCATCAAAGGATGCAGAGACTTGCCAATCACGTCACAGGGAGAGCACTGCAGAGCTCAAGTCTGTGTGGACCAGAAGGATACGTGGGAACTGACAGAAAACAGTTCCGTGCCCTAGACACTTTCCTTCCGTCCATCTTGCCGTAGGACCTTCTCTGTTTGCTCTGTTATGTAAATAGCCAACTCCCCATTTTTCAGCTCTCAATCCTGTCATTTTTCTTCATAGCACTTATGATCTGAAATTACCAAGTTTACTTATTTATGGACTTTTTAAGTTTCCGGCCTCACCATGCTCAATATACCCTGTTGATTCATGAACGCTACTGGGGCAGATGTCTGGAGCTCTTCTAAGGATAGATAAGGCATTGGAAAGCCATTTGATATATGAACTGTTGGGACGGACAGAATGAGATTTCATATTCTGGGCAGACTCCAAGAGCTCAGTTCTGGCTGCATGCTGTGTTGAGAAGTCATCCCAATCCAGGTTCAGACCACCGGGAAGGGCTCTGTGATTGACTGGTGACGTCTGCCATGAGTGTCACACAAGTATGCCAGGGTCGTACTCACCCTTTTCTCATCCTACATCACCTCGGATGCTTTCCTTGTTTCCGCTCTCCCCAAGCAGCCAGGTGGCTCCTCCTTGTCAAGGTGAGGCAGATGCTACCACTGCACTTCTTAAAACCCTTCAGGGACACCCCTTCTCACTTAGGATAAAATCCAATGGTCATTCATCGTCCAACTTCCCTCTCATCCAGTGGGTTCCAAATGCACTGGCCTCCTTGCTATTCTCCAAATGCAGCAGGGACACTCCTGATGCCCCATCCTGGAAGCATTTTCTTCCATCAGAAACACCCTCCTCCCCTCAAGATTCCCAGACACACATCTCCTCCTTCCTGCAGGTCTGACACTCACTTTACCTGAGCAGCCCACCTTGCTGTCCCAGTGTGAAATAGCCCTCCGTCACCATCACTCTCTGTAATCACATCCAGCTTTCTTCTTTAGGACATTTCCTACCTGACATGATTTATTTATCGTTTGTTTCCTCCCTCCACCCCTTCCCATGCGCCAGCTAATACCTCAACCCCATTAGAGAGAGGGAGAGAAGGAGGGAGGGAGAGAGGGAGTGAATTCCTTTTCCATTAGAAATGGATTTTTATCCTCCTTATTCATGGAGTGTCCTGTACACTTAGAACAATACTTGGTACATAAGGAGTCCATAATAAATATGTGTTGAATGAATGAACAAATGAACTCCCACTGATAACTAAAAATGATTAAAGCCTATTTTCATCTAAAGAACAGCTTATCCACCTATTAAAACATGTCTATATGAGCCTCATATCTGGCTTCCTTCCTACCAGATACCATAAACCCAATTTCCCAAGTTGAAGCAATTATAGTGAAAAGCCAAACAGAAATACACATTTGGATTCTCAGCAAAAAGTAATGTTCCCCAACATGAAACAGGCATAATAAAGAAACAAGATAGAGATAAACTCTCCTGCATAAGCCCTGACAGATTTCCCCTAGAGCAGTGGTTCTCAAAATACAGTCCCTGAACTCAGCATCAGACTCCCTGGCCCAGATTCAAGGGATCCCCGAGATCCCTGAATTAAAAGCTCTGACGGTGGAAGCCCAGAAATCTGTGTTTTCAGAAGTCTTCCAAATGATTCTGATACATACCCCAGTTTGAGAACCATTGCCCCGAAGGGAGGAGTAAGATTTTCAAAATTTATTTTAATTAGGCACAATTTCACTCTTTCGGCTTGTAAGTTAAAAACATGATTCCTTCTACGGTGGCTGAGAACGCTCTTAAATAATACACAACAAATTTTATGCTGTCACCTTAAAGGGGGTGTCGTTTTGGCTAACAGCTGCACAAAATGGATCTAACATTTTAAATATTTTTAAAAATCAAGCTTTGGATTCCATAGCTGCCCGAGATCTACTTATAAATAAAACAGAACAAGTGTATCTAATTTCACCCCAATGTTGTGACTGTTTCAGGTAGCAGTTCTGATAATTAGCAGGAATCAGCAAATTTAAAAATGACTGTAAAACATTGTACAAGAAACCCTCGAAGGATTGAAAACATAAGTAGCTAACAACCCCACGTCCAGAAATTTCACAAAATATCTTTATCTGAAGCTGTTTCTCTAATTGCTTCTAATGAAGTCAATGCATGTGTTAATTAAATATTAAGCACAAATGTGAGTACTTATAAGATGTGCACAGCTCTTCAGATAACCAAAGTGTTCCAGACACTCCCCAGCTCTAGAGAACACGGAGGGCTGGGGTCCGCAGATCACTTGTCAGCGGACTGCAGCCACCACCATGGTGCTCATCACCAAATTTGGGAGACAAAAACCATGTCCCGCCATATGGCTTGCAGACAGTTTACATAAACAAGTTAGCAATATGAATTGCCAGCCTTGGGCTAGGTGCTCCATCCGGAGTAAATACTGTTTCATTTTCACAATAGCCCCCTGAAGTTTGTATTTATCCTCAGTCACAAATGAAGGAACTGAGGTCCCGCTGGACAAAGTAATTTATCTAAAATTGCACAATATGAAAGACTAGGGCTTGACCTGGCATCTAAGTAGTTTACAACACAAGACTCATTTTTTGTTTTTTTTTCCCCTATCACACATATGGCTTCCTTGAGCTTCCAAGACAGGACCCCAAATAAAGGCACTTTATATAGGACCGAGAACGATAGCACTAGGAAGGGCTTGAATACAAACTTCACTTGCCAAGAAATGGTCTCTGGCAGATCCTGACTTTTCCCCTTTTTCCTTCTTTGATGTTCTGGATCATAGCTGTAACGTCTAACAAAAAGATACATGCATCACAGGCAGTCTGTCTGAGCCAAAGAATATAAAAAGGAGAGAAATATTAAGAAATAGCTGCACTGGTAGCTGTGATAAAATTTTAATTTGAACACTTTCTGAGGCCAGATTTCAGCTTGTCAAGCGCTATGCAAATCACATGCAAATCCCACACAATGCCTGCATATATGCCCATGCCTGGTTTTTTTTTTCCTTTTTACCCTCCTCTCCCTAGGATGTGGCCCTTGGGAAATCCCAGTTGAAACAACGGAGCTCTGACTGCTCTCTTAGCTCAGTGCTCTGGATGGAGCGTTTGCTGGAGTGGAGATGACAAATCTGAGGGAACTTTCTGATCGGTATTCGGTACATATGCTCGCTGGTCTCCTACAACGGCAGCACTAAATCCAAACGTCAAGAAGAATTTGTATACACATATTTTTTTAAGTGTCAGTTTCAAAGGCCTCAGCCCGGCTACAGGCAGACTTTTGCCACCCTGCATCTTTAAAAGTCAACGCACGCACACAACAAACCACCTCTTGGACAGACTCGTTAGGCGGGAAGGGTTTTCACAGTGGAACCCAATGCCTTTGAAATGAGGACTATAATGGAAACCAAGGAAAGTCTAATGCCACCATCGCCTTCTTCTGGGTCACTGTTGTCATTTGTCATGGGGTAACTCGTAGCCTACCCCCAAGAGACATCTCACACACAGTACACTCTTCTCACTTCCTAGAATTACCAAGGCCTCTCCAGCTTGGCCTTTACAATTGTTTATTATTATTATTATTATTATTTTTTTTTTTTTTTTGGGCTGGGGGAGGTAATTAGGTTTACTCATTTTTAGAGGAGGTACTGGGGATTGAACCCAGGACCTCGTGCATGCCAAGCATGTGCTGTACCGCTGAGCTATACCCTCCCCTGCAATTGTTTATCTGCTCTCGATTCTCCCACATCTACCCCTTTGCATCTGTCAGGAGTCAGCTTAAATGTCCCTCCTTGGAGAGCCCTTCCCTAGCTAAAGAAGATTACCCAATTATTTTCTATCAGAGTACTTCAACCACCAGTAATTATTTATTTTACCTATGGCCTATCTCTTCCAGAATCTCAGCTCCCTGAAAGCAGAGACCTTGTTTGTACTGGCAGCAGAAAATCTAAAGCCGTGGCCTTTAGTGTGTGCTTGTCAAGTCAATGAATAAATAGGCAGCTCCCTTTTAAAATTTCCACTCCTAAAAGCTTGGGCTCTACATATGGTGGTGAGAAACTTTCTCCCTTAGATCTCTGAGATGCAGGGCTGCCTCCCCGCTAAGAATGATTGAAGGTACTTGCCTTCACAGGATACTTTCAAGCAGAATCTGGAGCAGAGACACCTAGAGGAGGGGCCTTGGGAGGCAGGCCGCCCCCCACGATCAGGAGATCCACACGGTACTTGCCAATCTGCCTCATTTGGGCTTCAAGGCGTGATGTGCTTCTCCTACTGTTTGGGCAGAGGGGGGCTGGCTTTTCAGTCTTTGCTGCTGCACATGCAGTATAACTACTGAACCAGAAGATGAGCAAAGCTGACAGCTGCTCCAACGCTGAGTGAGTTTAAGTATAGACTAATGAACACCAGGAGGGCAGACGCTGAACCCAAGAGTGGGGTGTGAGTGGGGACCCATGACTAGTGAGTCAATTATCTATTCAAATACTACCAAGACTGCCCTGGACAACTTCTCTCCCTGATTAGTATGAAGTCCCAATAAAACCTTGTCCAAGACAATTTAAATACACTCCTGATGCCCCTTCTCATTCCATTAGATGCACTGCCTTTAGATTCTATCTGAGCCCAAGGCATCAATGACTCTTTTTATGCAAATGAGTCTTCCAGGCTGGACCCTTCCCCTGAGCTCCTTCCACATCGCCAGCTGCCCTTGGACACTGCTACGTGGATAACTTGCGGGCATCTCAAACTCACAATGTACAAACCTTGCCTAAGGGCATACTGATAGAAAGTGATAGGTTCGCTTCAGGTTGCGATGACACTGAAGAATGTACAGAGTCTAACCCCCTCGTGGACGGGGATGCCTGTGGGTGGGTAGGAGGCAGGGCGCGACTGTAATGATTTGCTTGGGTAAACGAACCTCTGAGGTATGAGTTCTACATCACAAATGGCAGTGAACACTCACTAAAATGCTACCCAAATTCCCATTAACCTGGGAATTGTTAACTTTGGTGTTAGCTGGGGATTTCTTAGACATCGATGGTCTTAAAGCTGCTGCAGGAAATTCACTTGCCTGGAATTCTGTTGGTTTTGGGGGAAAGCTGGTACAACCTAACAGCCCTATATTGCTTAGTTTGCTTTTTAAGTGTCTCAACTAACGAAGGATCTCACAGAGCAGAGGGTGAGGAGGAGTGGAAGACAGAAGCGGGTCACCAATTCGCTGTTCTCTTTTAACAATCCTCATAGGAAAATATAGTTCCTTGAGCAATACTGTGCAGGTCCAGCTGGCCATGTGTTCTGCCTCATTCTCTTTATGTTTGAGTTCACCAACATGAATAGGTTTACTTACCTCATCGTTGAACAGTGCTCTGTCACACTTAGAAGACACAGTGCATTTGCAGTTTGTTTCCAGGCTTCAGCTCTTTCCAATTCTCTTAGACACAGTTGTTACCAAACGAGCACCACCTCCAGGTGTCAACTCAGCCGCATTGCCCAGGGTCGACCACCCATCCTTCCCAGCGAAAGGCTCCAATCAGGCGGGCTATGCTACACTGCGTCCTTTGCACACACGTCCTCAGAATTGTTTTGGACATTACCACTTGCCAGGTTTCTCCTGCCCCTGATCTTCTCTGTTTCCAATTATCTTTGTCCAGACAGATTATTTTGATTTTTTTTTCTCATCTGACTTGGCACTAAGGACCATGCACATTTGACAAAAGAGTCGATGGGGGTTTCTGTGGTTTTGAAATGTAGGAATGCTACTGTAGGTCAGTTTCTTTGTCAACAGTTACTTTCATCAATTTCTGAGAAATCCTGTGCACCTGAATGCATTACCTTGTAAAGATTCATTTTTTTAGATTCCTTTTTCTTTTTAATGGCACAGGTAGCACTAACATTAACACTGTCTAACGAGCTAAATGTTTCTCCTCTGTTTCCGGCATGCATTAGACCGCATCTCATTCCATTCTGCAGGCGATGCGCACAGAGTCTCCTATTTACCTACCCCCCACGTTAATCCCTACTTTCCTCCTAGACTCCAAATATGGCTCTCTACTGCTGCACAAACTCCTTAGTGGCTTCCCCAAATCCCCAATCAATTAAAAATGGCTCTGCCTGGCTGAATTTTTGGAAACCTTTGCTGAGGTTAAGGATCAGTCACAATTCATCTCACATTACTTTCATACAAATGCTAGGTAGGACAATGACACAGAGAATTTCAGAAGATTTCATAGAAACTCTCAATCTCATGGTGCTAAATCAAGCTATGTTCTAATCAAAGTCCGTTTGAAGTAAGAGAAAATGGTGTCTAAGCTTACGTTTGGATAATAAAGCGATATTCAAAGTAATTTTTTAAAAAAAATCTTAGTGTGTTAGCGTAACTATTTTTTCTGCCCTACAAAGTTTCACAAAGTGGTTAGTACTCAGGGGCATACTAAGGCCAGCTATGAGATGCTTTTGGAATCTACTGAAATTCTAACTAGAGTATCCCGGTAAACCCCTAAGAGGAGCAATACTAACTATTACACCCAACCCCTTAAAAAGCAATTATGCCCGTATGCATAATTTAGAGAAAATGGTTAATGTAATGTTACATGAATTTTAGCTCAATTAAAAAACAACAACAACACTGTGTTAAGTGCAAAGGCAATCCAAACAGTCACTGATCATGATGCTTCTTTTTCACACACATTGGGTGACATTCTCATGACTATCCTAACCAACCTCAGAACCTTCAATCTACAGCCGTAAGTCTCCAAACCCAAGCCACAAAAGATGCTGGACATCTTCACACCCTCCGAGATGACAAGACCTTAACGCGTCCCCTTCCAAAGATGACTTGTGTGTGAAAAAGGAATATTAAAATCTAACAACCTACTGAACTTCGAGCTCAGTGGCATGGAACAGAACTTCAACTTTCTTCTTTAGACGGGGCTAACGCATATGTGTGCTCTCAGTGTGGAATCTAACAGGATGCTCATAATCTCATGGATTAACAAAGGAAAATTCTTATGGTAGAAAGATTATTTCCTTATCTGCAGTCTAGTTCTGTGCATGAACTGGAGGTTTGGCATAAACCCTATCCAGAGTCCACAAGTTAACAAATGCTTCTCTAAAGGTACAAACTCTATGGGTGTAAAGAAAAGCCTTTCAGTACTTTCTGTTCAACAGTTCGGCAGGCTTAAAGTAAGTTCTCCAATCCATTTTTTCTCTAAGAGATATTTTTAAAAAATAGCACTTTTGCTTCATTTTGTTAGGGAAACCATGAGATGGCACACAGGTAAGTTTAAGTTTCACCTTGCTTTACAGATGGGATTTAAAACAATATAATCTTATCTTTATCAAAATGCAGCCTGTGTCTGAAAGGACCAAAATTTTTGCTTAAAAAAAAAAACCAAAAAACAGTGCTCTGAAATAGGAACCCATGGCAACTGTTGACATGAGTGAGCAAAATCTGAACAGCCTTTTTAAAAGCCTCATTGGAGTATTTAGTGACTGTTCCAGAAAGAATGAGGAGCTACCTATACTAAAGCCTCTGTCTTCATGAAATTAGCCAGGCTGTTACCTGATGGCTAGGTTCACCTCCTGGTGGGTGTCCAGCCATAAGACACAACCACACCCAAGACAGGGAGAAGGAAGGAAGAAGGGAAGAGGAAGGATTTATTATTTACAGCAAGAAAGGAGAACACCGGGGATCTGTTCCAAGGCAGGGGCTCCTCAAACAGCAAAACTGGGGAAGTTTTAAGCTAAGGGCACATGCATCCATACTCAAGAAGGAACTTGGGCAGAAGAGAATTCAGCATGGAATTGGGGCCAAGTTCGACAGAGTACAAGCTTTAGCTGATTGAAGTCACGAGGGTCAGAAAAGGCCAACATGATCAAGCCTTATGTTCCAACCAGTCTAGGGTCTCAGTGTACAGTTGTCATCTTGAGCTACTGTTTCTTGACTACTTTTCCTTTGTTTCTGCATTCCCTCACTTCCCCTAAGACCACTAATTACTGAGACCTGTTAAAGGGCAAGCATCGTGGTCAGGCTTAGCTTACAAAATGGCTTAGGCCAAAAGTGGTTTCTCTTATGTCAAGAAAGCCATTCTGCTTTCTCTTTCTCCAGGGACCTCCCAACCTATCTGCTGACAACTCCATTCACGGATTCAACAAGTGTGGATTAAGCACCTCCCAGGTGCCAAGCACAGTGCTACAAAAGGGGAAACTGCCCAAAATGCGCTGAGGTCCCCTGTGTCAATGAGCTGGGAAACAGACAACAAGACAACAGAATCCGCCAAGTGAAAAGGGCAGAGGGAAGCTTGGGATGTTAGTGGGGAACCAGGGGTGTTCCTGACAGGAGTAAAAGATGACAAGGATCCAGGCTTGAGACGGGAAGGGAGAGATGCAGGAAGGAGGACATGGAAATGCAAAGATTCTGAGGAAAACCGTGGCCCTTCTGCTGAGTTCAGTGGAATGGATGGGGGGTGGGGGGTTGCGGGGGTAGGGGAAGGGAGGTGTACCATGAGACAGAACTGATAAAGCAGTAAGGGGCCAGACCCCACAGGGCCCTCTTGGCCATGAGAATGAGTTTCTGCATCTTACTTTCATTTCAACAGGACGCACTGAAGGCAGGATGCTCAACGTGCTTTAAATCCACTCCTATAATCCCATCTTTGTGAGGCATGAACAAAAAATTTCCATACACAAACCACCTGTAGGTCTCACTCATCATTTCAAGTGAACCACAGTCTGAGCATGGCAACAGGATAAAGACCTGGCAAGGGATTTGGGGAGATGACAGCTCACTGATCAAACATGAATGAGTATGCCTTAGTTATCACAGATAGCGTAGGAACTTCTTTCCCCAAAGTCTGACCAAACCTTAGATGTAGGAAACTTCTCTCTACTAATGATTGGCAGGGCTCCTAAGGTATAACTTTCAAACTAAACCTGCCATTTCACACTTCCAAATTAAATATTTCATTACTCATATGCTGCAGGGCTGATGTTATGCCCCAAGGAAGCACTTTGTAAATAATCAAAATATACAATCACGATGGCAAAAGCATCTCTGGAGAAGAGAGAGTTATTAAACCACGAAGATAAAAGATGTTTCACCAGCTGTGCCTTTCAAAAACTTCTCTCTCAAGTTTCTTTCTCAGTCAAGTCTTTAAACTGCATCGAAAGCTGAACGAGAGGAAAGCAAGCCAAGAAAATATTGACAATCAGACTGTAAAAACCCGAAGTCATGGCCATGCCAGTCCTACCCTGGGCTGACACTGTGTGAAGCATATGAAACTGAACAGGTGCAAAGAGTTAAGTATCATTTGATAGAGCATCATTGTAAACGTATTTTAAAAAGCATTTCATCAGCAGACAGCATGGAGTTGGACGTAGTTCTACACATGACCTATTTACCAAAGTCATCAACCCGGCAAATGTAACCTACTTTCTATAAGTTAAAAATCATCTTTAGAATCAGTCTGGCAAAATCAATGCCTCTCGCACAACTAAACATTCTTCACCCTGAGTTTCAAGATGGCTCCATTTACAGATGAGATGCAACCTGGCTTTTCAAAACCTTCTTAAAAAAAAAACTAATCCCATTTAAATGCTGGGACTTCTAAAAAAGTGAATTAAGAGAAGATAGTGAGGGCCAGGAGAGGGAGAAGGCCAGCTTTCATTGGGATAAGTAGCCTCTGACCACTTGAAATTAAGTGAGGAGAATGGCCAGTGTCCCTATGCCTGCAGGAAGAGAGGGAATTAGGTCTGAGGTGTAGCCACAGTGCTCAGTGATGGAGGAAAGAGAGAATGGCTGAGAGATGACTTTTTCTCAATAATCCAGAAAAGCTTTATCTTCTTAAAAATGAATCTGAGAAGAAGGGTATAGTCATTTATTTCTTCTAATTAGGACTTAAGTCAACACTACGATTAGGAAGTGTGTTACTGGTAGAGCAGAGAAGAAGGGGAAAGAAAGGAAAATAAATTGAGAAGAGAGGAAGGGACAGGAGAAGAGTAGCTGGATGAGAGTGCAGAAGAAGACAAAGGAAGAAAGAAAAGAGAGAAAGGAAGAGAAAGAACAGACAGAAGACAGTGCTCCATGCCTTCTGACGGCTTGTGAAGAGACCCCGCACTCATCTCAGTTAGCACGTCCCTCTCTTCTATTTTTCTCCACCACCTGCCAAGGTATCTGAAGGAAGGGTGAATCCAGCCAAGCAGGGAAGAATCGTTGCCACTTCTCCCACCCTCTCTCTCAATCCTCTGTGGCCTCAGAGGGAGAAACCTGAGGTTTCATAAGAGGTAACAAACTGTTCTCATCTAACTGAACTCCAGAAGATGGGCCAGACCCCACACCGCAGCTTCAGCCTGGTAGAAATTAAGTTGAAAACTAGTCAGTCGTTTTCCAATAAAGATGGATACATAGAGACAGGTGGATACAGATATATGTGTAGTATCTCTCTGTCCCCTTTTGTGTGACAGAAACGTGTGCTCTGCCTCCATATCACCACCTCTCAGCTTTGTCCAGATATAAAAAGGATGAGGGGAACACGGCAGCCTGACACATTTCTTAAACCAATCTCTGAGGCAGAGGGGGCTACGGACACACCAGAAATGAAAACCTGCCATCCCTGTTTCCAATCCAAGCCTAGCACACTGGATAACAGAGTCCTCCCAAGTTTTAAGAAAACTTATCTTTGAAGCTCTGTCTTTTGCCAGGTCTCTGCCTTTAAAAGCAAGCTGATTCATCCACCTGTATTCATTCTTCTGAGGTTTCCCTCCATTTTTAAGAGCTATTGGAAGAACCAGACTGGAGGCCAAAACAGTTAAACCTTTCTTTTTTTTAAAAAAGAAACATCAGAGTTGAGTTTTGGGAAAACACAGAGGCAAAATTACAGACAAAGCAAAAACATCAGGATTTCTTTGCCAACGTGAGCTTTTAGCAAGACCCGATGCATTCAGTGCCTTCCTTTCCATTTCTTATCCAGTAGAGATGTGTTTAAGCGTGCTGATGTCCAATATGGCCACCTCAGTCAGCAAATAAGAGTGTTCACTTTCTGAGAAAGAAAAATGCCATACGGTATCACTTACATGTGGAATCTAAAAAATAAAAATAAAATACACAAGGACAAAAAAGAAAAAAAGAGTGTTCACTTTCTGCATTGCATGTAATAGGTTAAAAATTCCAGACGTGGTTTCTGAGTTGAGCAATTTGAAAAGAATCTGAATAGCTCTAATTTACTTATGACACCAGCCTCTGTATTAATTGAAACACAAACTATAACTGGTGTCAGTCAGGCCATACTCGAGACACTTCTGCCTAGAACTGTCTGGGGTGCTTTAAATTATGAGGCATAACCATCTCCAAAATCAGTGACCTTATGGTCAAAGCTCCTCCAAAAAGCACTACCTGATGAGAAAATAGTGAACTGTGGCCCATAAAAGTCTAAGCTTCTGACTTCTGAAAGTTCTCTTTTGTCCATCACCTCCTTGTTAAGGAAAGTATGTGAAGAAGCTATTCCCCAAGATTCTGCAAGCCTTTTGAGTCTTGATTTAGAAGAGCAAAATACTACAGGAGGGAGACAGTTGAAGCATAACTGAAAAGACATAGCCTTAAACTAGGTAAGTTTAGAAGACCCTCGATTTTGAGTATTACTTTCCTCCTTACATTTTTAGAGCACTTGGGAGTTTTCAGATTTGTCTCTAGGCCCCATGAAGGCAGTAAGAGAA
Organism: Camelus bactrianus; assembly: GCF_048773025.1. Lineage (NCBI taxonomy): Eukaryota > Metazoa > Chordata > Mammalia > Artiodactyla > Camelidae > Camelus > Camelus bactrianus. The sequence continues at coordinate 21,277,189 of NC_133555.1, read as the reverse complement.
CAGAGTTCACACTTCGGTGGTTTCAAAAGACAGTCGAAATGAGACGGGACCTGGAGACTGCCGTACCAAGTGAAGAAAGCCGGAAAGAGAAAGAAAAATGCCATATGATATCACTTACATGTGGAATCTAAAAAGGACACAAAGGAACTTATTTACAAAACAGAGACAGGCTCACAGACATAGAAAACAAACTTAGGGTTACCAGGGAGAATAGGGGATGGGAAGGGATAAATTGGGAGGTTGGGATTTGCAGATTCTAACTACTACATATAAAATAGATAAACAACAAGGTCCTACTATATAGCACAGGGGACTATATTCAATACCTTGTAGTCGCCTATAATGAAAAAGAATTTGAAAGTGAAAATATATATAAATATATACATACATATATATCTGAATCACTATGCTGTATACCAGAAATTAACACAACATTGTAAATCAGTTATACCTCAGTTAAAAAAAAAAAAAAAAGACAGCTGAAAAGCTTCTTCCCACTCCCTCCAGTGAAAGGCAGGGTCTCCGTCCCCTCCCCTTCAATGTGGGCTTTTGGACAGCACGACCACCAAAATATGGCAGAAGCAATGCTGTGCCAGTTTTCAGGCTGACGGCTTAAGAGACTTCTAGTTCCTCTCTCCTGGACACCCCCACTCTTGGACCCCAGTCACCACTGGGTGAGGAAACCAGGCCAGGTGGAGCGGCCATGAGCATGCGTGCAGGCTGAAGGTCCAAGGTGAGGTCCCAACTAGGAGCCAGCATCGTTGGCCAGACACGTGAGTTAGGAATCCCACAGGATGAATCCAGCTACAGCTCCCATCTGAACCGCAACCACATGAGAAGTCAGAGCAAGAAGAATCCCCAAAGTGCGAGAGATAATAATGAAATTGTTGTGTCAAATCACTTTGTTTGGGGATGGTTTGTTGTAATAACAAGAGATTATCTGAACAGCACGTTATAAATATGTTGTCAGTGAAATTCTTTCTGGGGTATTTCTACAAATTTTGTCCATGAGTGCTTTGGGATGTCTCCGGGAACCTTACCAGGTGAGCACCGTCCACCTTTATTCTCTCACAGGTAAAATCTCCAACTTCATACAGATTTTGCCAACTCATAGTCAGAGAAGTAACCGCACTGTTAAGTCTTGACCCTTAATACAGGCAAATCTCGCTTTCACAGATTAAAAACAGCTTTTCAGGACCCATTCCTCACACATTAGGAGCCAGTTTCTGTCCATCGTCATTGGCTACAGACCCTACTGGTTGTGGTCATGAGGTTGTTGGTTACCTCGTGACATGACATCACCCGGTCCGCTGCTTCTTCCTCTCCCTGCCAGCCCGGCTCTATCAAAGCTGCAACCGTCACCATGGAAACTAGCCGGGGAAGAAGCTAACATTCTTGGTCATACCCTCTATGTTATCACCCACAGGAAGCTCTGGAAAGAGAGGCTCGTGTTAAGTAAAAACGGTTCTTTCTGACTTTGAGAGGCACCCATTGCTCTCGCCCACTGGTTTCTCTCTATTCAAGTTGCAAGAGAGATTCAAAAAATAAAACTAAATGGAACTCATTTCTAACTGACTTCCAAAATAATACTTATTGCCTACCCTGTAGGAACCACTAAAGCAAGCGATACAGAACCCTAAGTCCCAAGGATTTTTGTGCACTGGGCTGATTCCATCACTGACTGAAAAGAGTAGAGACGAATAATCAAGTGTGAGGCTTCAGAGCCAGAAAGACCCGAGTTCCGGTGCTGACTCTGTTACTAAGTAGCTGGGGAAGTCCATTCACTCATTTATATATTCATTCAACAAACATTTTGGGGGCACTTACTACATGACAGGTGCTTTGCTAATCATTGAGCAAACCCTTGGGATACAAATCAGACAGAATTTCAAAAGATCTACCCCTTCTTAACACACCACCAGGCACATAATCTAGCTGCTGGGAAAACAAAGGCAAACAAAATGAAGTCTTTGACTTTTTAAGAGCTTTCATTCGAATGGTGGAGACAGCGGGGGAAAAAATTTAAATAAAAGGACATACTGTTCTAAGGGCCAGGAAAGAGACATATAAGGAGCTAAAAGAAAAAGTAATTGAGTCTCACTTTACGGCAGTGGTCAGAGCAGGCAACGCCGTTTTAACTCTATAAGTCTGAGTTTGCCTATCTGTAAACATCCACACTAAAACACTGGGCTTTGCAAGGATGCAAATTAAACCATTTAGAGCATGTGCGGTGAGCCTGGAGTACAGTGATGCTCAGTAAATGGCAGCTAGCTTTATAATCAATATGACATATCAAAGTGCCTTAGGTGACTCTTGGGAGTGGCAATCCACCAGAGGCCCTAAGCCTTGAGTGTCTCTGCAAAGAATGCTAAGCCCTGATCACTCTTTGCCCGGGCCACTGCTCAGGGATGTGCCTGCAGGGAGCAATCTTGAGGGCAAAGGTCTTGTCTCCACCCAGTACAAAAAGCAGGTTTGCATAAAAAAGGCAGATTCCGCAAACTCAGGGTTCTTGGGCTTCCAAGCAAACCCAGCATGCAAGATATCCACCTGGGCCCCTTCACGTCGCCCCCTTGGAATTTGGGGAGCTGACACATACGTGATGTTATTGTTGCTTGTTGTGCTGTAAGTGATTAAGTCCTCTATCTTTGACCCAGGAGTCTCATGTCTTCTGAAAGCACGCATGAAACCATAATAGGCGATACTAGCTCATACGTGGGGTAGACTCTCAGATCCTTCCACGATCATCAGTGACCCTTAACTTAGTTTTCAACAGATAAGTCAAGTCCTCAGTCACTTCCTCCCTGACAGAGCAGTCTCTTTGAATGACGGTTCTGAGGTACCATGATCATGAAATACACATACAGACACACACATCACACAACACGGATCTAAATCATCTCCAATATGTTTCCCACCGCCACCAAACCTGGCAGCTGCTTTTGTTCCTCTGCCCTGGAGAATTACTACATATATTAATGATGGTGTTTTGTTCTCCTAGAAAAGTCAGAAAGACCAGGGACCACAGATACAACTTTAGAATCAGCACACAGCATCATGACAAAGATATAAGATGACAGAAGAGAGTGAGAGAGAGAGCACCGAAGAACATAAAAACAAAGAAGGTGGCAAATTTGCAAATATGGTAAAGCCTATAGATATGCCCTCAAAACGGAGACCCGTCTAGGAAGAAAAATGAACTCAGATAAGTTTTAATCAGCAATGCTTTGCAAAACGGCATTTTGTCAAGGGCCAATCACTTTTATCAGACGGTAAAAATGGTATGTAACAATCTTCTGTATCCCAGGTAAAAGTAAAACATGGGCAGGCAGCAGTTATAATTTTTGCAGGACCAGAAAGTTTTTTTTTTTTTTTTTTTTGGGTCTCCTTACCATATTTCCTTCCTCCTCTTTAGGCCAATTTTTTTTTTTTTTAAGTGCAAAGGTGCAAAGCTGAATTTACTAGCTCTTATTATATACAGCCAGAGCTCAGAATTTGAAATGCATTTTTAATTAAGTATGCTGCTGGGAGTTTGGAAATTACAACTGAACCAGCATTTGTCTATTTCATCTTGACTGCCAAAAAAAAAAAAAGAAAGAAAAGAAAAAAACGCAAGGAAACAAAACCACAAAAAACAACCCACTGTCTTCCTTTCTCATTACCACTTACTCCTAGGAGTCACGTGCACATTCCAGGGAAGGAAACAGCAGGTACAAGAGCCACGTACACACATAAACCACAGTTTCAGACACACAGTCTGTTTCTTTAAAAAAAGAAATCACTTGGGGGAAGGAAGTAGATTTATCACTTCACACAGGCACCAGCCAGGCTGTGGAATTATTTCACGTCAAAGATAATTGCATCAATGAAATATTTATGTGCACTCATTACAGGAAAACACTCCGTTTTATAACCAAGATTTTGTGCTGCTTTAGTGAAACAGCAGGAGTTTAGGTTGTCGAATTCCTTCTGTTTGGGACGAGTCAACTAAAGCCAGGGAAGCTCCCCTATCAGCTGTCCTTTGGGCAACCGGAGGTGCTAGCCGCAGTTTATTCTGCTTTCTAGAGTAGAGCTTTCAAAAAGTTCCATGTTACAAGTCAAGGGATGTGAGATTCAGGTCTCTCTGTTCTCTAAGGTCTTTGAAAACAAAAAATGAGCTTCCAAGAGAAATACTTGCTCAACCAAAGCAGTCAGGCTCCCTTAGATTGCTTTAAATTAAAGGCATCCTCTGGTCCTCTCATCTTGGGGGCTGATGCATCACATGCCATCCCTTCTGCAGTGAGATGCTACATAAGATGCAGGACCAACCTGAGGCTCTGGGAGAGTCTCTGAGGACACAGAAGGCATCAGAGGGCCTGTTGGATGTGCTACAGGCCAGTGCACTGTAATTCCCTGGGGATTTGTGTCATCTCCCTATTAGAAAACTCACAGACTCCAGAACACACAGGCTGAGACCAGAAATATATTTCCTCTTGAGAAATTGCTCTGAGAAGGAAAACAAAAGTAATAAATTCTTCTCCACCCAGGGTTGATTTATCAGTCACTTACCTTAAAGTGCAATGCACAAAAACCGCCCCAAAAAACAAAACAAACAAACAAAAAACCGAAGGGAAGGAAGAGCAGCAATTAGGCCAACACAGAGCCCGACTATCTTATTTCTCAGAGTGGTGGGAGCAGTGGGGAACTGCAATTTGTTCCCTGCTACCTGACTCTGAAACCCCAGCTCTTTAGAAGCACTTAATTGCTTCTCTTTGCAGGGAATGTTTACTTCCTTTCTCTGCATTTTCTCTCCCAGAGCCCTGCCTAAAAATTCATGTGGTGGAGTTTCTAACAACTCTTCTTCCTGGCACCTAAGATGAGCTAACATGCATTTACTGAGTCCAAAGGGAGGGCCCACTGTGTATCAGGCTTCATGTTAGGTGCTGGGGGTTAGAAACAAAAAAATCTGATTCTATCATCTGTAGCTAGATTTAAAAAGAGATTTCAAAAAAAAAAAAAAGAGGTTTCAAACACTAGGTGTCAAACGTTTTACTGTGAACACTTGATTGCAGTAACTGAAAGTCAAGTCAATCTAGTTCAAGCAAAAAAAAAAAAATTATCAGTGCACATGGTACACAGGATAAGGCCCCCACCAAAGATGTCTATGTCTACTCACCGAACTTGTAAATATATCACCTTACAGGGCAAAAGGATTTTGCAGATGTGATTAAGTAAAGGACAGAGATTGGGAGACTATTCTGGATTACCTGGATGGGCCAATCTAATCACATGACTCCTTAAAAGAGAATAATCTTTCCTGGCTTTAGTCAAAGATATGACAACAGAAGTAAGGTCATAGAGGCAGTAGCAACAGAAAACTAATATAGTACAAATAACTAAAAAGTCCAAGAGTTGTCTTCAAAACCAGTTAGACCCAGTTGCTTCCACCAGTAGTTTTCGCTGGAGACACTTTTGTCCCTCAGAGGACATTTGGCAAAACCCAGGAAAATGTCTGGCTATCACAACTGGGAGTTTAGGGTTATGCTATTGACATCTGGTGGAGAGAGGTCAGGGATGCTGCTAAACATCCTATAATGTGTAAGACAGCAAAGACTCATCCAGCCCAAAATGTCAGTAGTGCTCTGTCTTAAACAACAGAACACGGACACATTTCTCTGCAAGTCTTAGCTTTGCTTAGTTTTATTCCCAGGTAAGATCTCCCCACCCAGCAGCAATGTGGCTGCATACAGGCTCAAGCCTGTAACTTTCAATCTCAGAAATCCCTTCTCTGATAGGTCTGGCAAAAGTCCTCAGGTTGATACTGATTGGCTTGTCTTGGATCATTCCCTGACCCCTAAGCTAATCACAGCGACCGTGAGGATGGAGCACTATCCTGATTGGCCAAGCTTAGTCACATGTTCTCCCTGAGTCACCTCCAGCTCCACATAAACCTTAATGCAAGAGCAGAAGATGGTCATCAAAAGGAAATAATATAACAAAGATTTTTAAGTGTCTGCTGCTGCAATAGATTCTGTCTAACCAAGTGGGCAGAGTCATTCTGGGGGGTTTTACGAACACTGCACAACAACATCTTCTATGCATAGGTCTCTGAACCACCACACCTCTCCTTGGGTCTTTGAATCGACTGGTCTATGACTCTAACTCCCCATCAAAGTGTTTCTCAAGGGTTCACAACCACATACAACAGATTGGCTGTGTTGTCTGAGGTTAATGTGACATGACTTTGGTCAACAAAGACTTTCTTTTTAAGAATGCCGTGACCAGGCAGACTCACAGGAAAAGCAGGCATTACAGAATTGCTGGAAGCATTGTGGTTGAATCTAAAAGACAACTTCCTAAAATGATGAAGAAAGGATTAGTCTGAGAACCTGATGCAATTCTTTTCACAATACACGTTTCTAGATCAAGGCAAAGATGAACCAATCTTTGATCAGTCATCGTAACAGACAGGGGAAAGAGAAATGACCTCAGTGCCCCAGCCTGAACCCTGCAAGGGTGAATCTTTGCTTTGTCTTTTCTTTGCTTTACCTTTGTAAACTGACTTCTCTCATAATTTTTCTCTCTGTAAAGCGTAGGTAGTTCATTTTAGTTAAATATTAGTGATGTGTCTTGCCTTCAAATGCCTTCACCTTTTCCTAACTCTTGTATAAATAGTCAAAAGTGCCTAGTGAACAAGATGGTGTAGATTTCTGAGCACATACTGAAGTCAAATTATTACAAGATTCACACACAAACATGAGATGAACCTACATGTTGATATAACATGAAGGAGGGGAACATAAAAAGTTAAGATTAATTCCCTTTTTCATATGAATCTCCCTGAAGCAATGTATTTGTCATGTTTGGATTCATGCTTCCCATATCAGGCTCACTAGGTGCCTTCATAGAGGTGCTCCTGTTATTTCAAACTGGAATGCAGTATTTTTCCTTCCTGTGTTTATTTTTCCTTCCTTCCTTCCTTCCTTCCTTCCTTCCTTCCTTCCTTCCTTCCTTCCTTCCTTCCTTCCTTCTTCCCTCTCTCCCTCCCTTCCCCGCTTCCAAAACTCGCTAAGAGACAGTCAACTCCACCCGGTCCTCTGTCCTCACCCCAGCCTATGAGCTGCCTCTCAGAAATTCGAACCAGCAGCACACAGCCCTACAAACAAAAGGACATAGAGCAAATGCCTAAACTGCTAGATACTAAGCATGATTTTTTTTAAAAATTATTTGCAAAATAGCATTTAAACCAAAATATTGTATATTCATTCATTATATATTATATATTCATTATTCAAAAACACCAGAAGACACAAGGGCAAAGAAATCCACAAGTGGCAGGCCATCCACATAAAGATAAACATTGCCATAGATTTGTTCAAACTGTGCATACGTGTGCATTATACAAACACAGATAAAATACATAGAACATATGCATATGTTAACAGCACACATACATTATTAGATACAATTTCATTTTTGTAAAACAGACATTATACTATATTTAATGGATAGAGTGAATAGTTTTAATAAACAAAGGAATATTATGTGCTGTTTTGTGATTTTCTACCACCTACACTACACGATGTAAACACTGCTCTATACCAATTAATATTCATCTGTTAATCAATGAATCAATACACGAACCAATGAATGATGGCCCTGAGAGGAGGGACAGGGGACGGCTAAATTGCTCTTGTGACACTGTGGACACACCATAGGGAGGAAATGTGTGGCTGTGTGGGAGGAAAAAAGAGCTACTTCACCAAAACCTTTAATACTGGATCTTTCACGCAGGACTGCTTTATACTTTCCAAAGTATATTCTATCAAGCCCTTGCCCTGCTCACAGTGTCCCTTGGGAAGAGGACTGGATTCTGTAAATGTTACGCTTATAACTCACCAGAACGTCCAGCCATCACCCATAACAGGCTGTCATCCATGCCTCTTCAACACATACCTCCTCTTTAAGTAACACTTTCTCATTAATGTTAGGAAGTTAGCAACAACGACAAAAGATGACGAAATGAGTAGTTCTGACATGTAAAATGCGCAGCATAATCACAGTTTTGGTGAAGAACTTAGGCTGAAGTGAGAGGAATGAAATCTTAATCACAGAGGAGGGCCTCATTAGACCCTCGAGTATTTCATCTTTGCTGAGATGCAGTGTGAACCTCAAAGAATTTGGTGTGAAAATTAGTGTGTTTGGGGATTAGAAAAGGTGAGAATTTGCTAGGTGTACCTGTGAACATAATATTTTCAAAATCCCATCACTTGAAGACATACCATCATTACAAACAAAGCAATCTGATACTCCAAGCGAAGCACTGACAATTAGAAGCCTGCGCACAGGTTTAATTAGCCTGAACACTGTGTATCTTTAAAAAGACAACACAGGTGTTAAAGCTTTCTTCCACCCCAACTGGGCTTTATGAAAAGGACATGTGCTTGTACATAAACTCACATTGTCCTGTCAAAATTCTGATGTAGCGGTGGAGAGGGATGCTAGAAGTGGTTACCATAGCAACAAAAAATCGCCACCACACTGGAGATGCCTGAGTGATTCTGTCTCATCTCTCAGGTTCTCACCAGAATGACTTGCTCAAGTCATCCTTCAGCCATGCAGAGGAAAGTCCTCCAAGCACAGGACTCTGACTGTTCTCAATCACCTGAGTGTGGCTATAACTATAAAGTCTTCAGAGATAAAATTTTACTGCATGTCTGGCTCAGAAGATAATCAGAACTGCCCACTAGAATGTATGCTACCTGAGAGTGAGTGGGGTTTTTCCTCGCTTTGTTCTTTGCTGAATTTCCATTACCTAGGATAATGTCTGGCATATATTAGGTGCTCAACAAATATTTGTTAAATGAATGAATGATCACAATGAAAAACATAGCACTCAGAGAACCACAAAACTCCACACTTTGTTGTAAAATCGCAAGTTCCAGGATTTGAGTGAAAAGAACTCAATTTTTCAATCTGCTCAGAACTCCAAATAGGAGTCCTATGCAGCATAGTTTGATTTTTGTATCCCTTCCATTCATCATGCAGTCATTCAACTGAGACAGGAGTACAGGGGTGGAGTGGGAGGACTGTGGTACCAAAGTGTCTGGCTTTGAATCCTGGCTCTATCACTATATGACTTTAAAGGTGTCATTTAACCTCTATGTGCCCCAGTGTCTCCATCTGATAAAGAGAGACTGTCAGAGAAATGCAAATCAAAACTACAATGAGGTATCACCTCACACCAGTCAGAATGGCCATCATTCAAAAGTCCACAAACAATAAATGCTGGAGAGGCTGTGAAGAAAAGGGAACCCTCCTACACTGCTGGTGGGAATGTAATTTGGTACAGCCGTTATGGAAAACAGTATGGAGATTCCTCAAAAGACTAAAAATAGACTTACTATCTCGTGCAGCAGTTCCACTCCTGGGCATATATCCGGAGGGAACTCTAATTCAAAAAGATACATGCACCACAGTGTCCACAGCAGCACACTTTACAATAGCCAAGACATGGCAGCAACCTAAATGTCCATCGACAGATGACTGAATAAAGAAGCTGTGGTATATAGATCTATATATACAATGAAATACTACTCAGCCATTAAAAATGATAAAATAATGCCATTTGCAGCAACATGGATGGAACTGGAGATTGTCATTCTAAGTGAGGTAAGACAGAAAGAAAGAAAAATATCACATGATATCACTTACATGTGGGATCTAAAAAAAAAAAGACAAACAAGCTTACTTACAAAACAGAAAAAGACTCACAGACATAGAAAACAAACCTATGGTTACTGGCAGGGAAGGAGGTGGGAAGGGATAAATTGGGAGTTCAAGATTTGCAGATATTAACCAGTATATATAAAATAGATAACAAGTTCATACTGTAAAGCACAGAGAACTATATTCAGTATCTTGTAATAACTTACGACAAAAAAGAATATGAAAATGAATATATGTATGTTCATGTATGACTGAAGCATTGTGCTCTACACCAGAAATTGACACAGCATTGTAAACTGACTACACTTCAAAAAAAAAAATATATACATACACATCTGATAAAGAAGGACAGTAACAGGACCTACCTCAAATGTTGGCTGTTATCCCTGAGCACACACTATAGATAAAAAGATGACTAAGGCACGCCCAAGTTCCTACTACAGCACCACCACGTATTAGGTATCTTGTTATATGTCTAACTCTCACCACCAGGGGGCAGAATGGCAATCATCAGATAGCCTTCCATTATATTAACTATGCAAAAGCTGGTACACTTTCCTACGGTAAGAAAGTGGGACTTAGAAAATCTACCAAATCTCTAAAGATCATGCCACAAAGAACAGCTACTCAGAAACTACGGCTGGAAAGCAAACGTGTGGGCTTACTCTTTGATCCATAGCAGGGAAAAGAAGGAATGTGAGGGACCTCAGTGAGTCCAAGTCAAGGGTGCTGATGGACAGGAATTGTGACTCTGTCACTCTCCACCCAGACCCCAGAATGAGGGGCAATACATCCCATTCCAGCCAACTAAAAACATGGACGTGGCCAGCCTTAGCCAATTATCATAGACAAAAGACCCGGAGATTAGGATTCTGAGATACTCCAAGCTGGATGCTCCAATATTAGAAAAATCTGTGCATAGCAAGAAAAATGGGGAAACTTAACCTCTCAGAAAACTTGGCTCCAGACAATAGCAATAAAAACAAAGTAAAGAAAACAGAAAAAGAAGCCATTATTTAAAGGGTTAATAGTCTAGTCTAGAAAATACTCAAATATTTTCTGAAGTCAGTTTAGCAGGGGAAAAGTGATTTATATGAACATATTCTTGGCAGAGAGAGTATAGTAGAGAAATATAAAATTATGTGAAGACTTGTTGAGCTTAAATGAATTACTGCTGCATATGAATCAGTCTTTTTTAAAGAAGCTCCACAGTATAAAATGGACATGGTCATGTAGTTGATTAGATTTACACTTCCATCTTATTTAAACTGTGCCACCTGGAGAATAAAATAATTCGATGATTTTTACATAAAACACCTTGCCTTAATATTTCACAATGAGAAACCTTGCTCTCAAATTAAATTATGCCAAAATGGGAGTCTAGGAGAACAGAAAATTCAGTGTGTGGGATGCCCACCATTCACTCTGGTGAAGACACTGAGTCTCTGACACTGGATAATTATTGCAGTGGACATTTTCCTACGATTGGGAAGTGGACTTAGAAACTCTACCAGATCTTTGATAATCATACCACAAGGCAAGGACATAATGGCATGTTTTCTAGTCAGGGCACCAAGTTTCTGCAGCATTCAGAAAGCTCAGACATCTCTGAATAGTGCCATTCTTAGTTCACAGATGATCTCTAGGAAACAGCCAGAGAGAATGATGGTCTTCTGTACACATGACCTGAAAGACGGCCATACGTTCTCTGGGCTGCCATCCATAAATGTGCTATAAAGCACAGTTTCTCCACCAGGGTTTCTAAGAAGACTGATGCCCTCAGCTCTGGGTGCGGACTCGGGGAGCTGGGGGCCCCAGGATGGTCTCACCCTATGTGCATCCTGTCAGAGCTCTAAGTTCCCTCTGAAATGTCATGCAAGTATCACCATTGTCTATTTCAGCCACGACATGCCAAAGTGGGGAGGCAGAAGGGCAGGATATAATTCCACACGACATTAACAGGAATTTGGAAGAAAATCGCATACATGGGGATGGGGATTCTGTGGCCAAGTAAGTTTAGTAAACAGTGAGACAAAGAGGTAAGGGATTTCTTCAGTACAGGACCTTGAAAAATTCCTTACTATGCTACTGCAGTAGACTAAAGCAATACGGTACTGCCGTAATTCACCAACATATTTGACAGTACTTGGATTTTAATGGAGTTTCATCAGGATGAAACAGGCATAGAATCCAGTTTGAGAACGGCCGCTCTAAGTATTTAACTTCTTACCTGATGAAGGGGCTTCAATCAGCACTTGAGTTCCATCTGAACTATTTTTGAAAAATAAATACATAAGAAAGGGGGAGTTATTTCAGATGGAGTTCCTGGTGAGGTAGACTTTTTATGATTCAAAGGTCAGAATGTGATCTGGGAGGAGAGAGTAATATTAGATTCGGATGGCCTAAATTAATTCTGCCACTTTACTTCTAAAATATTCCAGGTATTATTTGTACACTGTTTCCCTTCCTTTTATTCAGAAAGTATTTAAGAAGGCCTACTACGTGCTCTAGGCATTGGGGAATCCCATCACCCTTAGAGATAAACAAAGCAGGCAGCACAGAACTTCCATCTTCAGGAAGGGTGACAGACAATAGAAATGGTGATACATAAAATACGTTCAGACATGAAATTATGTTACGCTTTTAAGTGTGACCCATCAGCCGGGGTTATGTGATAAAGAAACAAGGACTGGGTGGCTACTCTTCCAAAGGAATGGAGTCTGGAACCGTGAGAGTAAGTCATACAAGCAAAGGTCTGGGGAAAGAGACTTCCATACCACGCAAATGACAGGTAGCAAAAGATGAGTCTGGAGACCCAGGGAGGGAAGGGATCACATGGGACCATTGAGCTCAGGGTAAGGAATATGGATATTCATCTAAAGGAAATGACTCAGCAGTTTTTAGCAGGAAAATGCCATGACATGACTTGTGTTGTTAAAAATGGGTGCTGCTGTGCAGGAGACAGCAGTCGGAAAGGCTAAAGAAATGAAGCAGAGTAATTCACACCTAAATGTGGTAGATCACCTCCTCAACCTCAGGGCCAATCCTGGGGGAATGAGTCAGACCGGATATGCACCCAGCTAAGGAAGGACCAGACGTTCAAATACACTTCAGTGTATTCAGTATTGTCAGAGGAGATATGGTCAAAGAAGCGATGCAAAGAAACAAATCCATTTGCTTTAATAATATTTTGTCTAGGGCATCATTTATTAGTAAGAATCTTTTTTTGAATTGTAAGTGAAAGGGGGAAAAAGAACTTGAGGATAAAACTCTTTAACTACATAAGCATTTTCATCTCATAGAACTCAAGTATGTATCGAAGCCAATTATTTTTTAAAATAGGAAGGCTTTACTTTGATTCTTCATCAATACCCATATGACATCTCCTCACAAAATGATAACTTACCATGTTTAATAACTCCGGAGATTAAAACTAAAAAAAGGTATACTGTAAAACCTGATTAATTCTGACCCTATTAAATGGGTTTTTGTAAAAATTTGGACCTGGCTAACGTGAAACTGTATTCTGCTTTATCTAATCTTTGAAAATTCTGTTCTGTAAATTAAGAAACAATGGTAGGGATGACAGCATTCAATCTGCAGAGAACAAACTATATAGAAATAACACATGAATTATAAACTGCTTAAGCTACTCAATCTCACAGGTCACTTAAAGATTTCTATTATGCTGTTAGCCTACTTTGAAGTTGCCTAGCCCTATATGATAGAAAATAAATGCATTCACTTAAAAATATTTCCTAGTTGAAAATTTCCAGCAATGCTAGCTAGCCTCATAATATAGTTAGTACAAAAGTTAGAGGTTTGTTCCAATCACATGACATCAGTGTGTTTTAACATTCTAAGTACAACATTATGCACAATAGATAGGAAAAAAAACACAGACATATTCTATCTTATAGATTTGGTTTTACGTGAATTTTTAAGTGGAGTAAACTCCAGCTATTCAAGTTTAGAAATAATGGTGAGTCTAACTCAGAGGAGGCAATATTAATCTTGCTTTATCTAAACATAGCAACTGCCCAGCAGGGCCAGATTCCTTGAGCAGACCTGTGCTTGCCCTCTCTGGGACCCATCTCTGAGGCTCCCATCCCTAAAGAGAAGTGAACTCCACCTCCTGACCTTTTCAGCTGTTCCAGGAATCCAGCCACAACCAGAGTCTCCCGAGACAACCGCTGAATCAGTCGACTGTAAATACAGTACTGCTGTCTAAGCAGCAGACTGGACTAGATTTTAAAACAAATGGTTACCAGTGAAAGACAGCAACATTAAAATCACCATGTAATGCAATCCTGCTAGCTCTGATCTTCAGCTGTACAGTAGGACAGGATGATTTAATTAAATAAGAAATGCCAGATTATTTTTCTCTCTGTGGCCAAACACTCTGAGACTTCACGTTCAATTAAAAATTAAAACTTGGCCACCTACACCAAGAATCTAATTACATTTCTCAACATCTGTCTCTCATTCCAGGCCAAAAGAAAATAATATTTACAGAATGGCAGATTAAGACAAAATACGTTGCTGTCTTTTCATCCAGTTGAATGGGTGAGCATCTCCATTGCGTAATTTGCCTTTTAGGTGGTATCAGCTAGGAATGTTTTTGGCTGCAAATAAGAGAATCCTTGAATAACAGTGGCTTCAATAATGAGTAGTTTATTATTCTCCCAGAAATTTGGAGGGAGGTGTTCCCTGGGGATGATTCAGCTAGTCAACAATGCTGACAGAGATACAACTGTTTCCTTCTATTCTACCATCCTGAGCATGGTCCTTTTCCTCTCCAAGCCTGTCACCTCACTGTTACAAGATGGCTGCTACATTTCCAAGCAACATATCCTCACTCAAAGCAGGAAGCAAGAGAGAGGGGGGCAGAAGGGTTTATCTTCACAGGTGTCTGTCATTTTCATTCAGGAAAGGAATCTCTCCTGCTTCCATTACGCCTCATTGGCCAGAGTTGGGTCACGGGCACATCTCTACACCAATCACTGCTAAAGCAGAATGGGCTGAGCAGACTGGCTTAGATCAATCACGATTCATCAAGTACGACTGGGGACAGGACTGCTTTGCCTGTAACCAAGTAACGTGCTGATTAAACACAAAATCGGGATTCTGGCAGTAGAAACAAGGGGGAGATAGGTGCTGGGTAAGGAAAGACAGTTGTTTATGCCACAAGTGTTACACTGAATGGAGGTATCTATGAAAAACCACATAAACACACGAATCTTAAAGAAGAAAAGCAATAGCATATCTTTTCCTGTAAAGCCTAAAAATATCATGAGAAGCTGAGGTGATGTCAGAGCTGCATTAGAGGATGAGTTTATTGTCTCACTCTTCTCCTTGGATTTTTTTGGCTTTGTTCTTAAAAACAGAGACAGTCATCTCCATATCAAGTTTTACCATCTTTCTCAAGGAAGCAGGATGAAGTCCAATCACCTCTGGTAGTATCTTCCAGCCCCCAATGCTGTGACTGGATAACTCAACAGGTAACCAAAGCGCAACAGGGTATTTCATCCCGTTTCCCTGGAAGGTGATTTAAATGCCCACTTTAAATGTACAACACATCCCCAGTGATAGTAACAAGAAGCATGTCAAGAGAAGGTAACACTTATAAACGCTCTTGAAGGAAACCTGTCCTCAGAAATATGAAGGAGGATGTTTGTTTGCCAAGTCAGCCACACATATAAGTAGTTTCCATGTTACAGCTAAAAACACCATCACGCAGCCAACCTTCCCATTTGGCTGCAGTCTGGCTAAAACTGAATTCTAGCCACATACGAAGAAATTTACATTATCATGCTTAAATTAGCAATTTTTAGTCCCTTAAGTAGTAAATGGTACTTCTTAAAACTCTGCCAATGAGCAAACTGTGCATATTTATCCCCAGCAATCAAGGACCAAGTTGAACATTAAATGTTAAACAGTAGCAAAATTGAAATGTAAGGTGTAGTCTCCATTCTTGCTGAGTTTATAAGCACAGGGCAGAATGAGCTTCCAAATTTTAGAAACTGCCAAATATTGTTACCAGTGATTATTTGGGGTTCAGATATCATATTAAGATGGTAATAAAATGTCACAGTTAAACAATTCTGAGTCTTGAGGAAATTTTTCCCCTTTAAATTACTTTGCTTCCTAGCAGAAAATAACCATGTAAATCAATTAGGCAAAAGAGCTCTGGCCAACCTTTTCAGGAATAAAATGAATTCAGTCTTAGCCTAAAGATAGAGGCCACAAATCTAAGAGGAAAAATAGACTCTAGAGAGGAAAAGCTCCTGCCTTTCTTTTCATTGTCTCTATGCTAGGATCACAGTCTGGCTGTTTGGCACTTGGCAGCCAAACAGAACACACATGCAGGTGGTATTTGGTCACTTTGATTTAAAAGACACAAAAACTTGTGACTGCTTTGTACAGGCACACTTCTTATTTGACTGATTCCTAGGGATGCTAATAAACATCACCTCGCAGAGAATCCAACTTTCGTTCCTCTTCTCATATCTTCAAGAACTGCCTGTATTCCCAGAATTTGCCATGCGATAAAGACAGGGAGAAGGAAAAGGGTCTGAATTACTCCAGTATCCCAGCCCTAGACTCTAACATCAAGCTGCTCTCTGCTGCCTTCTAGAGGAGACCGATATTACAGCAGGGAAAGAAGACATAATGCTTACACATCATCACATACTTATTATTCACTTATTTCTGCTGACTTAAGAACAAGAATGTGAAATTGATTTAAAATGAGGATTTCTTAAAAAAAACATTCAAAACTCTTCTGAGACGTAGGCTTTTTATACTTCGACTACAATGAGGAAATCATGCAATAATCTTGTCACAGACTATACAGCACATTTAAGCATAGTTTCAACATAGTGAACCCATTACCCCATCTCTCCAGGTCTGGTCCACTTCCTGGAGTTCACACATCCACTAAATGAAGGTGGTACCCTATCTATGCTCTCTAGGAAGTGTCTCTTAAGTTCTAAAAAAGTATGCCTCAGTGATTCTTGAATTCACTGATTAGAAACTTAAATGAAAGAAAGAAGCCAGGTATAAAACATTAGGGAATGGTGAGGACTGTGACAAACTGAAGATCTCATGTCCCTTAAAGGGGTGAAGATCTACTTAGTTCTTGCTGATTATGTGGCCCCAGGGTTACAAAATCACCTGATTTTTTTTAAAGAAAAATCCCCCCCAAAAGTATGTAAAATCTCCATAATTTAGATGTTTAAATTACCACAAAACACCATATTGGGGAAAAGAAATCATGACAAGAAATTGGATTTAGCCCACCAGAGCAGACAGCTCTTCTATAAGATCATCTGTCGATGGAAACTGCAAACCAAGAGAAAAAAGACAAGGAAAACTCATCCATCTCTCCTAAAATGAGATTCATCCTATCAAAAACCCATCTGGTTAATAGGGACAGATGTAGCACATGTGGTAATTTGAAGACTACTTAAATCTTCAGCCAGTCCCTTAGTTGGGTGTTTCATCTTAATTTTGAAAGAAAATAGCTTTATATGGCATATTAAAGCATAAATAAATCACTCGAATAGTCTGGGCTATTTCTTTCCCTGCTGGCTCAGTCCAAAAACTCAATAGAGAGTCAGATGGACACTCCCAAGGAGGAAGAGGTGGCAGTGGAACAGCCTTCAGTTGGCAGGAGGCCATGTCGCCACTGCTGTTACCAGTCCTTTTCCAAGGAAGGGCACTGCACGTCTGCTTAAACAGAAAAGTCCCAGCCATGATTCCTACTGTTAGTTTTTCACATCTTGCGTCTGATTTCAACTCCAATCTACTCTACCTATTGGCATAATGGCTCCTTCTCACATCCATTTATCTTTTTCAAAAATGACTACATACTCTCAGTCCATTTTCTCCAAGGCTGACAGAGCAAGGCATGGAGAAGAGATTTAGCAAATGAGGATGAGCTGGCAAGATGCCAACTCGTTTTCATTTGCAGGTTAAATGCACTGTCTTATCTACATAACCTTTACTATCATTAGTCAAATCTCTATTTCAGCAAGCAGCCTGGAAAACTCCTTAGCGACTGTTTCCAACTCAAATATATGACCTTTGAAGACTCCTGAAGGAAGCAGAATTGCTAAAATTTAATAAAAAGATCCAATCCTTTGAAATATATTTATGCATTTACTAGAAATTCCCAGGGAACTAAATCCAGTATCATATCTGGATTAACAGCTCTGGGAAAAAACGAGTGTCTGGGAAAGAGACAGACAGAGAGCAAGAGAACAAATCCTAAAATTACCCTACTGACCACTGTGATTCACAGGAGAGTTTCTCTCTACATACTAAAGAATATATGAACCTGTGCATATGGTTAAGTTACTTGAAAATCTGGCCAAATCTTTATTGATCCTTTAAAAATAAATTATTCCTGAAGGAGATACAAAGTCAAATTTAAAGACCTAGGGATGTCATTTAACCTCCAAAGATTTCTTCAGATCCTTACTGGAATTGTGTTACATTCCCAGAATATAATATTTTCCTTGAAAAATGAATGGATGATTGCTGTACACCTGAAACTAACACTGTAAATCAACTACATTTCAATAAAAAAATAAAATTAAAAAACAAAAGAAAATGCAAGAATGAGAGCCAGGCAGACTGCTTCGTTTATAATTTCACTGTTTCAATTGCTGTCTGCAAGTGTTCTAATAATAGGCAGATGAAAGCAGAATTTATGTATTGTTTTGGTCTCTCATTTAAAGTGGATAAAACTCACTTTTTAAAGTATTAAAAAAAAAAAAGGACAGAAGATTAAGAGACTATATAAATGCTGGAAATGACACCTAAGGTTATGTAAGACAGCAAGAGGAACCCAGGGGCCAGTAAGTGGAATCGGTGGGATTCTGTGGACTTGCTGTATCATGTAGACAGTATAAATCAGAGTAATCAATAATATTGTCAAAGGGTCAAGGGCAGTCTGAAGACTCCACGGATGCTCACAGACAGCACTGAATTTGGGATCTACGGCTCTTGCTATGGATCACTCCGACTCAGCAGAAAATCCCTGAGCTGGTGTAAAAATACACCCCCCCCCCCGAGAGCAGCAAATCAATCGTGATTATTATCAACAGCCTACAAAAGACCAAAAAAAAAGAACACGTGATGACCAAAGTGTCTAAATCACAGGTTTACACTGAAACGAGCACTCATCCTGTCCAGAGCCTCCGAGCAGACGTATAACAGTTTCGTTGTGCTAGTTTACCCGACGTCTCTGATAGGAAGGTACACTCACTACACACAGGTACTCCACATGCACACACACACACCCCCAAACACACCCACCCAAACACACCCACAAAGCCAGTAACTCACGATTCACCTTCCACTGAGGGTGCCTTTTAGGTAGTTATGATGATCAACTGATAATGACACTAACGACTGATGAAGACACGAATAATATTTTCTGAGCGTCAGACACCATACAAGGTACATTACGTACATCACCCTGACACTGAATCCTCGCATGAATCCTAAGAAGTTAGTGCAAATACCATCCCCACTGTACAGGTACAGAGAGCAATGCTTAGAGAGCTTAATGAGCTTGTCAAGGCTACCCACCCAGGAAATTAAGACGCTGAGATCTGAACCTGGAAAGCCTGACTCGCATGCCTGGGTTTCTTAAGGCCATGCCCACTACATCAAGCGCAAGAACAACAGTGGCTGTTCTGCACAGGCTTCTGTTGTTACGTGTCAATAACAAAAACCACAGCAACAGCAGGCATCACGTATGGAGCACTTACAAGAGATCAGGTACCACGTCAAACATTTTACATCATCTCATTTACTTTTAAGAGATGAGTCTCAGAAGCCCTGTGTTCATGTTTTGAGATGATGCATGCATGTTTTCCCTTTTACAAAAGCACAACACAGCCCAGAACACCCTTCTCATTCAATAAATCCTTTTTTATAGAAAGCAAGTAAGGGCTTTGGAGCCTAACAGATCAGGTTGTGACTTGGGGCTGCCTGGCGAATTTGTCGAGCAGACTTTGGCAAATTCTAGTCTCTGAGCCTCTCTGTCCTCATCTGTGAAATGAAGGTTCCAGTTTCTTTTCCCAGAACTCTTCGGAGGTTTACATAGGATGTGAGGGTGTGTGTGGATTGCCCAGGGCCGGGCATGGTAAGTGCGCGGGGCCACTTTCTTGTTCAGGACAAGACCTGCAATCAAACTGCTTCCTGGGCTCTCAACCCTTTTAATGAATTCCATTCTACACAAATTGTCTTCAAATTCATTATCCGGCTTTCCCTGGGTTCTGCCGAGTTGGCAAACTTCTCTGTCCCCGCATGGACGAAAACCCATAACATTTGTCATACAGAGAACAGACTCAAGAAGTGGCTGCTAATTGAGGAAACCTGCTGATCAACAATACGTCTGGGAAAAGTCTGTCAACAAACTCTGAAACATCTGCCTGCATACAAGCCTGAAAACAGACACGAAAATTAGCTTTTGAAGTGGGTAAATAGGTAGGAGGGTAAAATAATATCTTACCAATCTCTAGGAAAAAGACTGCTATCTGCTTGCTACATACAAAGATAACCGCACAGCATCCTGAATGGTGGATGCGCACTGGAATACAAACATGAGTCACACCATCCCATTACCACCACTCCAATTTTCCTGAGATCACATGTTCAAATAAATAGCATACCCTTTTTTCTTTCTTTTTAAAAAATTTTGGAGGAGGAATTAGGTGTTTTAATTTACTGATTTACTTATTCTTTTTTTTCATGGAGGTACTGGGGATTGAACCCAGGACCTCATGCATGATAGGTATGCACTCTCCCACTGAGCTATAAAACCTCCCCTAAATAGTATATCTTTGTTCCTGTGGTAATAATATTCATATCCTGGCATAAAAAGTTCTATCCTTTCAAAATCCATCCATTCATTCAATTGCACATCAATTTCTTCTATTTGCCTGGTACCACTGGACACACCAGGGATACGGTCTAGAAGACCCCTAAGAGTTTGTCCATCCAGTTATTCATATGCTGCCATCCCCCTTATGAGTCAACCAATAAAAATGTTTCTGAAGCAGACCGAGTTTCTGCCAGTATCTAGAAACTCTAAAAAACACTTCCACCAGTTTCATTAAGGCTTTTGTTAAAATGAGTATTTTTTTCTCCTGTCCCTAGGGTTTACTGAGAATATATTCATTTTCTCATATTGGTTCTTTAATCCTGAGTGGGATACATTTTAATGTAAGAAAAGAAAGTCTGCAAAGAATTAATTTACACATAAGAAAAATCCATATTCACCAAGACACCGTTATTGTGTGCGAGTTTTTTCCTTCTACTTCTTAAAAAAAAGACACTTCACATCCTTTATCAGAATCCTGGTAAGGGGATGCACTGGGGTTTTGTGGGGTTTTTTTAACAACTCTTTCAAATTGTTCATTATATGACAAATCAGTTTCTAGGAGAGGCCAAGAGCACCTTGAGCATCCACCCACAGAGAAAAGAAGGAGCACTGACTTTGGAAAATGCTTACAATCGTTTCTTCATGGCAGGGTACTGGCAGTTCATTTTCAAGTGTCAGAATTAAATGTCCTACATCAGACAATTTCGGACCAGAGGAATAGGACAGAATCATAGACCATCCAGCCCAGGGGCTCCCAAAACACACCCCACAGAACTAGTTTGCCCAGGTCAGAGGATGGAGCTCCACTGGTCAAATCCTGTTACTGGGCTTCCCCCTCATTCAGAGGGCCCAGAAGAATGACTGGCACACAGTGAGTGCTCAGCAAAGACGTGCTAATAAATGAAACGGACAAGTCAGGCATGACCAGGAACGGGAGCAGAAAGCATGGTGGCTCTTGGTCTTTAATGAATGGGATGGATGAGAATGAAATCTTATGTAGCTGACAGTCTGAATGCCAAGCTTCCAATGGTCCAGGGAAAATACTAACAAAAAAAGGTTGAATTAAAAAAAATAGATACAGCATTTCTTGTATTCCATGAGCTTAACTTCAATCATAAGAACGACTATCAGGAAATAAGTTAAAATTTTAAAAAGTAAGAAAAAAATGTGCTCAAGTGTTAACAGTGAAATCCCTGAGGGGTAGGATTTTATAGCTGATTTATTTTTTTAAACATCTTAAAAATTGTGATTACATATATATATATATATATATGTAAAATTATGTGATTATATATATGCATATGTATATATATATAAACATTAAATTAGCCAATTTAGCCATTTTTAAATATAAAATTGGATGGCATTATTTATATTCACAATGTTGTACAACAATCACCACTATCTATTTCCTAAACTGTTTCAATTATGTCTCAGTAAAACTGGAGGGGGGTGCTTTTTCATCACTTCAAACTGAAATTCTACAATTATTAAGCAATAATTCCAAATTCCCTCCCTCTTCCCACCCCTGGTAACCTCTAGTCTACTTTCTGTCTCGATGAATGTATCTTATTCTAAAGCATTCATAGAAGCGGGATCCTATAATATAGGCCCCTTTGTGTCTGGCTTATTTCAATTAGCATAATGTTTTCTAGGTTCCTCTACAACTGGTATGTTTAAAAAACTTATTTTCGTATATTTGAATTTTTTTTTTTTACAGTGGAAAGGTGATATATGGGAAATCACCAGGCTTTTGTGTTTTAATAATGAGTGATAAACACTGATGCAGAAGAGTAAAGGGGAATCATCCCAAACAGAAAGAACAGAGCAGACAAGGGGCAGGGGCTGGACGGTCTCCCACTGTGAAATCAACCTAACAGAGAACAGACACAACCCACAGAATCTGCAGAGCGCTTACCTCCAGATCCACTCCACTGACAAAAGCACAGAGCATATTACTTACAATCGAAGCCCTGATTTTGCAGGCAAGCATGTTTTGCATGATTTGGCAGGTTACAAATGAACACAAGAAGACAGCAACTGTCAAGTTCCTTAGGTAACCAGGCAGAACCAAATATAATTCCTTACCTGAAAAACAAAAACACATAACACATATTAAAATTCAACCGGTATAATTTTACAGCTTTCTCAGACATTTAGGCCCCATGTTTAATCAATTATTTCTTCTTCTTGTGGAAGGCTGCTGGCAATGGCAAGTGGATACTAAATTCTTAATGCATTGCACCTTTTCCCCTGAATTCACAACTCTTTTGATAGAAATGTCCCCACCTAGGAAATATATTTGATAAGTACTCCTAACACAAGTGCAATTAGTCATTTCCAGGACACAATAATGACATAATCAAATGAGCCATTCACTCTCACTTGAAATCCCAGCTAACACTGAATTCATTCACTCACTAGTTGAATATCCATCCATTCACTCATCACAACATGTCCTGAACACTACCTAAATCCATCGATAATCCACAGAGAAAAAGCATGATTCCAGCCACCAAAGACTTTAGACTCTAACGTAGAAATAAATTATGTTCAAGCCTCTTCCCTCTTTGCTAGTAAATTCCTGAAAAATAATTACATTAGTTTCTACTTCTTCTGCATACTTAGTCACTGACTCAGTAAGTATAATCAGAACAAGCGTGGTAGGAACACACAATACAACAGTCAACAGAAGCCTAGTCTTGGCCCTCCGGGAACTTACAGTCCAGTAGCAAATACAGATGTTCTAAGCTCATGTGATGGAATCGTGCAACAGGGAGATCTAGTCTGGGCTAGGAGAAGGTCTCCTTATGATGCAATGTCAATTGAGATCTAAAGGATTAACAGGACTTAAAGGCAGCATCATTTAGATGGATGGAAGTGGTTCTCAAAGTGTGGTCAGGGGATCCATAAGTATTCCCAAAACCTTTCAGGAGATCCACAAGCTCAAAATCATTTCCTAATAATACTCACACAAAAATGCCCTTTTCACTCTCATCTTTTTTACAAGTATACAGCGGTGTTTTCCAGAGGCTACGTGACAAGTGACATCACAACAGAATGAAGGCAGAAGCAATGATGAGACAGCAGTTGTCTTCTATTCAACCAAACCAGAAAGAAGTTGGCAAAAACATAAAGGACTGCTATTAATTTTTTTAAATTCCTCAATTTCAACTTCTAAAAAGGTGAATATACAAGAAACAAAGCCTTTTTTGCACTCTCAAATATATTTATGAGTTTTAAGGAGTAAACTATGGACTTTAGTTAAGTAATATATTGATATTGGTTCATCCATGGTAACAAAAACACACACTAACACAAGAAATTAATAATAAGAGAAACTGAAGGGTAAGTGGGAAAAGGATATGAGGAACTCTATATATTTTCTGGGCGATTTTTCTGTACACCTAAAGCTGCTCTAAAAATTAAAGTCTATTAAAGAGAGAGTGTGTGTCTCATACCACATACAAAAATAAACTCAAAATGGATTAAAGACCTAAAGACGGGAAACTATAAAGCTAGAAGAAAACACAGGCAGAACACTCCTTGACATGAATTGTAGCAATTTTCTTTTTTAGATCTGTCTCCTAAGGCAAAGGAAACAGAAACACAAATAAACAAATGGGACCTAATTAGACTAAAAAGCTTTGGCACAGTAAAGAATACCATTGACAAAATGAAGACAATGTACTGAATAGGAAAAAATATTTGCAAATGATATGATCAATAAGGGGTTAATATTCAAAATATATTAACAGCTCATACAACTCAACAGCAAAAAAACCCAAAAAACAAAAAACAAAATAAGAAAAAAACCTGATTTTAAAATGGGCAGAAGACCTAAACAGACATGTTTCCAAAGAAGACATACAGATGGCTAACGGGCACATGAAAAGATGTTCTATATCATTAATCATCAGAGAAATGCAAATCAAAGCCACAATGAGATAGCACCTCACACCCGTCAGAATGGCTGTCATCAAAAAGACCACAAATAACAAATATTGGTGAGGATGTGGAGAAAAGGGAACTCTTGTACACTGTTTGTGGGAATGTAAATTGGTGCAGCCACTGTGGAAAACAGTATGGAGGTTCTTCAAAAAACTAAAAATAGAACTACCATACAATCCAGTAATTCCACTGCTGGGTATATGTATCTGAAGAAAACAAAAACACTAATTCAAAAAGATACATGCAACACAATGTTCATAGCAGCATTATTTACAACAGCGAAGATATGGAAGCAATGTAAGGGTCCATCAACAGATGAATGGATAAAAAAGATGTTACACACACATATACATTCTATGACATACTATTCAGCTATACAAAAGGAAATTTTGCCATTTGCAACAACATGGATGAATCTACAAGGTATTATAAGGTGAAGTATGTCAGAGAAAAACAAATACTATTGTTACCACTTATATGTGGAATCTTAAAAATAAAGCAAAGTAGTGACTATAACAAAGAAGAAACAGACTCACAGATACAGAGAACAAACTGGTAGTTACCAGAGGGAAGGGGGAAAGGACAAGATGGGGGCAGAGGACTGAGAGGTACAAGATACTCTGTATAAAACAGATAAGCAACAAGAATAATAAACACAGCACAGGGAATGTAGCCTACATTTTATCATAACTATAAATGGCACATAATCTATAAAAATTTTGAATCACTATGTTGTACCCCTGAAACTAATACTGCAAATCAACTATACCTCAATAAAAAGAGAGAGAGAGAGAGAGAATAAATAGTGCTCACATCAAAAAGTTTGAGAACCAATCACCTATTAATAAAGAATGTAAGCTATGTAAGGAGGTGGGCAGAGAATCCTGTGAGCAGAGTGTCGAATGACCAAGATGAGAGGTGGTGGTACATAGAACTGATGTGTGGCTGTCAAAAAAAAAAGCTGTCAACAAGATAAAGCCTTGGCAGCATGACTACCAGAAACAGGACTTCTCCTCTTTCCTAAAATAATGGTAGCTAAGAGGGACAAGGAAAACAAAAAATCTCAGAGAAAATCAGACAAGCCAGGAATGTATGTACCTTAGTAGCAGAATTTAGATACCAAATTTTTTCAGGTCTTGAATCCTTATCAAGATTAGGAGAATTAAGATTTGGTTGTTTTAATCTGTGCCAGGTAACTTGAAAATGTCCTCAAAGAATCCACTAAAGTTACCTTCTCCTGCGGCAAAGAGAAGGAAATTGAAGCAATGCGCATAGGGACTTTCCGATGCTCAAGTTCAAGTCTTCTGAACATGATTAATGCAACGCCTGGGGCAGGGTGGGAGCCTTTAGATCTTTTGGCTCTCTTCTGGGTTAGGGTTTTTAAAAACTGAGCAATAACCCCCAGAGAGTGCAAGGGAAACGCAATTAGCGAAATGCAGTTCTCAGACACAGGATGATATAAATTTGTAGCTGCTGCTTTATACTGCTACACAGTACGGGGCAGGCTAGGTTCAGCCGTCCGTTCATTCTTTCAACTGACATTTATTAAATACTGACTGGTGTGCCAGATCTGACTTCAAAGACCTGGTGGTCAAATTGGAGGAACTGATTTTTTTTTTAAAAAAAGACCACAATTACAGTTTGATATATGTTACAAGAGAGATCAAGAGAGGATGCTAGAAGGGGGGCCCAAAGGAAGGACAACACGAAGAACCTATCTTCTTGCAGGAGATGTCAAAATGGAGGCCTAGTGGACGAGGAATAACTGGCCAGGTTAGGAGCAGAGGCTGAAATGCACAACAGTGTTAAAACTGGGGGAGGGGAGGCACATGTGCAAAAGTGCAGACGCAACACAGAATCCCGAAGCAGCCCTCGGAAGAGGGACTAAACAGAGGACAGTGGATGTGATGGCACAGAGGTTTGATGGATTCAGAGACATTTTGGAATAGCACTGATGGGGCTCAGGGCATGACAGATGGTGTGGAATTCTAGACAGGAACACAGCATAAGCAGCTGATTCTCTACAGCAGAAGAGCTGATGGGCTGCTAAGACTTGGTTGTGCAAGAGTGGAAGGCACTGGGGTGCAGCAGCCAGCCAAGTCTAGCAAAAGTGGTAAAGATTAAATGAAAAAATTCCCAATGCCTGTGAATGCCTGATACAGGTGGTCAGGAATGGCTGTTGTTTACTATCGTATAGAGCTCCTTATAACTGAGCATCAGGACAATATTTGTCCTGATCTTGTTCGATAAGATGAATTTGATTCTATTCTATGTAAAACATGACCAAAATCCACTGTAAAACTGTGCTGCAAGCCAATCATCTACTATGGGAAAGAGGGAGAAAGTTACACCCAGAAAGAGCTGGTGTGACTAAATCAGGTGTTGGCCAAGCAAACAAAGGGGAGGGTTCAAGCTATACTCTGGAATCTTGATTTTTAAATATATGTTTTGTTTTAGCCTCCTTACGCAAGGTCCAGGTGATGCAGACAGAGCTTCCTCCTTCCACCTGCTCCCTAATCTTGCAGGGAGGATTTAGAGTCAAAATGATTAAACCATGGGAGCCAGATCAGGAAGGCTTCAGCACCAATGAGGAAAATCCAGCCTCCTGGAGGCCAAGGCTCTGGTGAAGGACAGGAAGAAAAGGATGAGGTCCAGTGGTTGCTGAAGCTAAGATATATGCCATAAATTAAAATCAGAAGGCTGAAGCTTACAGGCAAACACAAGAACAAGATGAATGGGTCATCAGTAAAATGATGGTCAGGGACCATATAGCAAGCACCCTGTAATTCTGCAAAGTGTGCGGATGGAGACAGGGACAGAAATCTGGAGAAGCTGAAAGGGGTTCAACAGGTACACATCACAAAGAGGTTGGAAAAACAGGCTTTTAAAAAAGGGACTGAGGAACTGGGATTTATACACAGACAGGTTAGGAAAGGATCTTTAACACTGTTTCTCACGTAGAGATGCATTTTCCTATAAGACGATATCTTGCATTAACAACCAAATTAACAAATAAGATGAATGAAGACAATAAGTTCATTTATTTTATAAAAGATCTCACCACATAGGTCCTCTAAACGGTCATTTATTTAACAAAGCCTGTTTATACACATGTGAGAGAACTATGCAATGTAATTAGTGACTCTGAGAACCAGACTTTAGTTCAAAATTTGCTATGGAGCTCAGAATCTCTCCAAATGTGGTCCATGGACAGCCTCTACCTCTTTCACTTGAACTATTTGTGAAAAATGCCCAATTGAGGGCCCCTATTCAGATCCATTTCATTAGAATCTTTGAGTCACAAGAATGTATTTTTCACAAGCGCCCCTAAGGAATTTTACAAACACTGCACTTTGAAAGCCATCAAGGGAAAGCAAGTAGACCTTGAAGGAGGAGCTCTGACATACTCAACTGTTCTCAATCAACACAAGAAACAAAGTACTACTTGGAATTTTTGTAGGCAAAGAAAGAATTTTACAACAGGAGGTGTCATTGGATGTTAAAATGAGTTAACAAAGAAGGACCAGCTTATAAAAATGTCTGAAGCTTCTTTTATATAAAGATGCAGTGGAAACAAAATCGTGTATATAACAAAACAGAAACAGACTCACAGATATAGAGAACAAACATGGTTACCAGTGGGGAGAAGTGGGGGGGAGGAGGGAGGACAAGCTAGGGGTAGGGGATTAGAGGTACAAACTACTATGTATAAAGTAAATAAGCTACCAGGATCTATTGTACAGCACAGGGAATATAGCAAATATTTTAATAATAACTATTAATGGAGTATAACCTTTAAAACTGTGAATCATATAATACTGTACATGAAATATACCTCCCCCCAAAATGACTCAATGCCAATAAAAAACAAAGATGCAGTGGGCAAGTTATTTAACCTCTCTGAACCTCACTTTCCTTATCTTTACAATGAAGAATAAAAATAATGGCACAAACCTCTTAAAAGATCAACCGGCTAACACACAGGGCAACTACCTGATGGGTAAAAAAAAGCTATAGCTATTTGGATAAAACATCTGATTAAAATGGTGGATCTAGTCCTGCATTCATAAGAAGAGTGTCAATTACATTTCTGCCCTTAGCCCTGAGACTCTATGAAGGACCAGCAAGGATCCTTCAGCTGACAGCTTCTCACAAGGAAAGAGACAAACTGTCCTGCCCCCTGCTGGCCAATGGAGTATGAACAGAGAGAGAAAGAGATGTTTGCAGCATTGAGAGTCAGGCCAGAGAGGCTTCATTGTGTGGCAGGGTCAGCTTCAAAGAGCAAACAGTGTCTCTCTTTGTCTACTTTGATGTCTCTTTTCAATCTCAGATTACGATGTCACACTGACCTTCAGAGAAAAGGGCATTGTTCTACACGGCTCTGATAAGCTGCCTTCTAAAAAGCACTTTCCAAATGCTAGCAGTACTTCTTACCAAGAGGACAAGACGATGATTGTGTCACTTAATAGTGGCCTTAGGAAAAAGACACCGATGACACAGATGATTTCCAAATGTCACTGAAAGATGGTCTTTGCAAGTATCACTGAATCAAATGTGGACAGTGTATGTGTAAAGATGGATGTGCATGTGAATTTGTACATGCATGTGCAGTATTACATGTATTTTGTCCCTCACCAAAATACATACAAATTCTGCAATTAAGTTCACGTAACACTTTAATAGCTTGGGAAAATATATACAATATTTATAATCAAAAGACTTGATTGTTAACTAATTTTTTAAATTTCCTTCTTTGTTCTGTTCCATCTTTTACAAACACAGAATTCCTTATGAAGAACTTTTTAAAGGTATTTGTCTTCAAAGATACTTAAAGAGGTCTTTAAGATCTGGACTCAAAACTCAGCTTTTGTGGTTTACTTTAACACGATGTTAGGCAAGAGACTTAAACTCCTTAAGCTTCAAATTCTCTCCTCTAAGATGAGGAAATGCCTACTTAGGTTTCTTAGGAGTAAATGAAATAATGTGTAGGAAAGTGCTTTACAAATGGTAACCAATCACATAAATGTAATTGAAAGTCAAAATTAATCATGTAATTAATCCAAAATGGTTGCCTCCCCCCATACAATTTTAGAAATGGCCTTGCAAAGGTACAACTGCAATCTCAGAGATACGATTCTTAAGCATAGGGAATAACCAAGCTACTGGGGGGGGGGGGGTACCATGAAGGCATCTAGTCTTGGCTGAGGACAAGGCCCTGATGTGTCCCTGTGCTGACAAAGACTCTCTCCCTCACCAGACTTTAGGTGGGATCTTATTCTTGGTCTTGGTCCTCATCCTGTCTTTGGCCTGCCTAGACCCATTTTAGCAAAGAATCATACTCAGGTTTGATTCCTATCCCTGTTTTATTTGTGAAATAACCAATTATTAGAGACGTAAAGTAATTTGTACCAAGTTATAGAGCTGGCAAGTGACAGAGCCTGGAAGTAAACCCAAGCAGGCTGATCCTGAAGCCCATTCTTTTCACCACCACACACAACTCATTCCCTGGGAGCAAGTAATATCCAGGAGAAAGGAGTAAAAGGGAAACTGAAATTCCGGCAAAAGCAGGGGGGTCCCAGAACTACCAAGCCAGCCAGCCAACTCCAACCTCATAGGCACAGGAACTGATCACATGGATGCAGGCAATTTTTGAAAGGACACATAATATCTAACAGAATAAGTTAGTTTGCCCCCCACATTAGCTATAATTACACAGAATCTTTCTCATTGTTTTCCAAAAACTCCTCCCAGAGAAGGAAGGAGGAATGTTCCCTCCTTAATTCACTTGAAATCTTACACATGATGGCTCCTGCTATAAAACTGTAACTTTTGACCACTTACTTCAAAGCAGAAAAGCAAAATTCACATTTCCTACTTACCAATGAGAGAGAGAATTTTGACCATTACCACAAAGTAAATCAGGCAAATATGCCAGGATCTGATGTAAAAACAATGGTACATTAAAAATTAATTTCCATCCCTATTCAAGTGACAGTTCCAAGAGGCAAAAAAATAAAGGGCTAATTAGTGGTGAAATGGAAAAAATTAACTATTTAAAACATCTATCAAAGGCTTACTAATATTCAGGGCACCCGAAAACATAGTCACCCAAATTGATGCTCACTCGCTTGCTTTTGTCCTCAGAGTTTTACCCTCATCATTTTTCAAGAGCAAGGGAGTTACTTCACAAGCTTCTGAAATAAGCATTTTATTAGCTGTAGTTCATGATGCATTTTTTTTTATGTTGTTGAGTCTACCTTTTTATCAGCGCTATTGTGAAAGGAAATACCTTAAGGAAAACGGTTTTATATAAACCAGCTTTTCCCCCCAAAGGCAGTGTTAGTTTGAGGCAGCTAAAAGAAGTAAACCTTTGGAGGAGCCCCACTAGGTTTCAAATTCTTTACTCTCATTTGAAACCATCTATGCCAAGTTACAGATAAACATATGGCAAATTCCTAGTCAACCAATTTGGCCTTTATCTTGGAGGTTAAACCCATGTGGAGTACGTAGCAGTTGATTGCTTTTTCCCACGTTTAAAAGAGAGTTATCGTCCATATAAAGGAAGGTGGAGGTGAAGAACCAGTTAAACACCTATTACACCCCAAAACACAATGCATTCACATTTTTTTCACCCATTTCCTACATCCACAGCCCCAGCCTCTGGCAAATACCAATCTGTACCCTATTGCTGTTGAATTATCACATGTAAGTGACATCATATAGTATTTGTTTTTCTCTGTAGCATCACGGTCCATCCCTGTTGTCACAAATGGCAGGATTTTTTTCCTTTTTATGGCTGAATAGTATTGCATCGTGTGTGTATGTATATTTATATGTATTATATTATATGTATATATAAATAACACGTCTTCTTTCTCCATTCATCCATTAATGGAAACTTGGGTTGTTTCTGTGTCTCGGCTATTATAAAGATCACTGTGAATACAAGGGTGCAGATATCTCTTTGAGATAGTGATTCACCTCCTTCCAATATATTCAAATTGCTAGATCCTATGATAGTTCTATTTTTAATTTTTTTGAGGAACTTCCACAATGTTTTCCATAGTAGATGTACCAGTTCACACATCTCAATGAATGCTTACAACAATTCATCCAAGCAAGTAGTTATCTCCTTTTGACAATTAAGAGAAAGAGCTTAGAGAGGTTAATTCACTTGGCAGGGTTCATGGTCATTTATGACTAGGTGCAGCCCATATGCTTTGCCCTTTACTTGTGGTCTCTGATAGTGGCAGATTTGCACAAGTTTGTGAGAGTTTATTTGAAATAAAAAATCACCATTTTGTGCAGAGTCATAGAGGAGGCATGGAAAGAGGGTGTGCAGTATTAGATTTAATTTCTTCCAGACAGTCCTCTTGATGGGATTCAGCATGAGGTGGTAGGAATTTACATACAGGCATATAAAAATGAATGTCTTCCCAGAAAATGTAAATGAAACCCAAGGATCGAATATATATATTTATGGCCTACAGGAAGGTGAGTGTAATGCTTTAATATTCTCTCATGTAAGTAATGAAATTAACTTACCACAATCAAGTAAGTCTAAAAAAAAATTAAGGCAACATTTATTCTGCAAAGTTACTATAATTATTAAAATAAAAGCTCATTAACCCTGTGCCAACTCATTTCAGATAGTACCAATTTGAGAAAACTGTTACACCGGGGGCAACTTTATGCGTTATTATGCTGTGATGCAAATAATGAAGAATCTCTGAACCTGGATAATTCAGAATCTGTCATTTCCCATCTCTTACATTTTAAACTCATATAGTTCTTCCATTATCATTTCCCCACTCGTGAATAAGCTCTCACCTTAAATCTTTAAAATACTTCCAACTGTCACAATGAAAGATTCCAAAGATACTCTAAATCTGGGAACAACTACACAATATGCAGGTGATGAAAACATTCATATGGGATAGTTCATAGATTTCTTCCTCTCTTTCACACATGAGCTTCCTCCCTGAACCCAACTGGCTGAGAAGAAAAGGGACAATCTGATGTAGTTGTTCAAACCAGAGTTAGAATGGAGGCTACATTGCACTGGGGGAACTTGAGCTGTTGGGATGAAATTGTACACATTTCTGTGCACATAGCTCAGGAACTGAATGGTGGTTCATGATGGTAAAAATGAGAGCAAAGTTCTCAAGCACTGAGGAGCCACCGAAAATAGAAGCCAGAAGATTTCAGCAGGAATTGACATATAGTCAGTAATTTTGGACTTCCTTCAGTATCTCATAAAAACACGAGTAAAGATCAAAATTCTTGTGGGGACCATGCTTCTTTAAATGCAGCCTGGCTCTAGGATTGGACAGCACGAGTCCAGCCCTAGAAAACGTTACATACGCATGCCAGTCCTTGGTACCTGCTGTCAACAGAGGTCTCTATAACAACAAGCCTTTCCTAAGCATCTCTGTACACCCTGAGATATGCCCTTTGCCCACCATACATGCTCCCAAGTGAATTACGGTGGCACAGCCTCATCCTGTAAACTACGTCTATGAAAAATTATGGTTATATTTCAAGCGACAGATTCTGACACCAATGGTACATATTCCTGTCTTCAATGCAGAGTACTCAGAGAGCAGAGTCAAAAAGAAAGCTATACAATGTCTACACTTCAGTCTTAACTAAAACAGAATAATATCCACAAGCACAACATCATCACAAATACGATTCTTAACTCTATTATTATCCACCCTTGAAGAAAAATAGAATTCCTTTGGAACTTGTTATCTGAACCCGTACATGGATGGTCAAATCGGAAAGCATTTCCATCCAACAAAATAACTCTAAACTCATAATGAAATAATCCTATTTCAGACACATAAGAAGATACCTTTCAGAATCTTGTACGGGATCATAGCTTTGCGTTGTTCCAGTTTTGAATGCAAAGTTTGTAAAATCATTTAAAAGCCCTTCTCGAATTACGTAGATTTCCATTTGCTATTTTCTACCAGAAACTTGGAGAGAAAAATAGATTTGATTGTCTGTGTTGACTCTTTTCATTTCACTGAGTTTGACCTCACAATTAGTGCTGATTTATAACCATCTTAGAGGACCAAAGCTGGGGGTGAGGCAGAGGGCACTTACAGAAAACGAGATTTTTCTGAAACGTGAAAACAAAGAGACTCCACTGTAGCTATATGATCAGCTGGGTTTTTTTTTTTTAATATAGTGTAAATTAAATTTCTATAAAGAAAACCATACCCTGCTAGTGATTTAAACCACCTTCTCTGAAGTGTCTCACGTTACAGGGGGGCAAATAACTACTTCCATTTAGGGTTTCTCTGCTGCTTTCTCTGCTACCTGATTCACAAACACAGAACTCTAAAATGCATTAGTTTAGAAATTAAAAAGAGGAAAGAACAGACAACAATCTTCATTTCTGCTTTCTCTGGTTTGTGAATTGAGATTTCCATCTTTTGATATAGAAAGCAAGACACGTGTGAATTTTCACTAAATGAATCACTAATTTCCTCCGAAAAATACAGACAGACATTCTGCTTCAGGGAGATACTTAAGAGCATTTCTTCTCTTGCCAGAAACTTCTCAGGAAGAGCTAACATGAGAGGCCCATGTCTGTGATGTCTCAGTGCCTTACACACAGCTCGAAGGCACCTGAAATTCTAGAGTCTAATTACGTGCTTCTAGCAAAAACAAACAAAAAAGACACTTGCTGACTTCAAGAGTGTACTGATTCTCTCAGTCCTAGTTGAGTCTCTTAGAAGGGTACAGAGAGGACCACCTTAAAAAAACAACATTGTTAAACCAATGCTAAGAAAACAAAGTGGAGCCTGAAGGATGCGGGAGGCAGGTGGGGGCAGAGTGAGACTAACACGACTAAGAGAAGAGAGGGAGAGGAAGGTTATTCATCGTCTTCAAAGATGCCTCCCACTACTCATTTTATTATATCCAAAATTTTCCAAATATTAGATAGCCAGCTTTTTTTCTTTTAATCACATGGAGCTTGTCCCCAAGAAAGGCACTCTTGAAATACCTGGGGGAAAGAGTCTTTTGTTCACAGTGGGCCAGATTTTGCAAACTGTCCACATGGTCCCACTGTCACATTTGACCCAGCCTCTAAAATATTTTATTCGAAGTGCGCTAGTTGCCTATATATAACTCCAGAGCAATGGTTCTCAACCGGAGGTGATATCACACCCCGCTACCAAGGGACATTTGGCAGTGTCTGAAGACATTTTTGGCTGTCTAGGGGAAGGCCACTGGCATGGAAGGGGCAGAGGCCAATATTCCTAAACATCCTACAACACATGGACATCCCACAACAGGAAGTATCCAGCCTAAAATGTCTATAGTGTTGAGGTTGAGAAACCCTGTCCCGTGGAAAGCACTTGTGTTGCCTTCATTGACTGACAGGACTCCTTCTCAAAAGCGTAAATGTTATGACTCAAGATTCTGCATTAATTCCAACATATCCCTCCAAGCAGTCTGAAAAAATAGGCAAATCTTTACCTTTTCCCCCACTTCTAAAAAATAACATTCAACGGACACGCGTGCTTGTGATGTTAGCAGAATTCACATTTTAAATCCATCTACCACTTGCCAGCTTTCTTACACATGACCTCAGAGGTACATATGCCCTGCCACAGTCCCAGAAAGGAGGAGGGTCACGGCCAATGTGAAGAAAAGGAAACTGAAGCTTGAGAGAAATAAAAGCCATTTGTCCGGATTTTTCCCAGTGGGTGCACAGGAGAGCAGGGGATGGAGACCTGTCCCTAACTCTCATGCTCTTCCTCCTACTGCAATGATGCTGCCTTCCGGGATAGTTTTGTCAATATGGAACTGAGCTGCTAAAATTGTAGCCATCCTCATCAATGCCAAACACTCACAGGCATTGTAAACTGGTCCAAGTCTCAGTTTCCTCACCTGTGAATGGGGTTATGCTGTGGGGAATAAATGAGACACTGCTGAGTTCATAGTGAGCATAAAATGAGCTCTCAGAAGAACAAGCAGCCACTGTTGTTGTTTGCATGAGTGGGATCCCAGGCCACGTGTGTCATTACAGCAGAATAATATTTGAGCAAGCAGCCATACCTTGGGAGAGGAAAGCCACCACAAGCAGCATCTATTGTAAATATCTGTCCGATAAAGGTGATTTGAGTCTAACCTTCTTGTTTAAAGGGGACAGGGAAAACGGACTCAAAATGGAGCTCATCTTTATGTAACTGATGTGGTACTGAAGTTAAAACTCAAGCCCGGATTCAAATCGTGGCTCTACCACTTTCTAGCACCGACCAGTAGAAAGTTACGTAACGGTGGCAACGTTCCGTTTGTTTGGCAAAACTGGAGGTGACAACAGTACTTCCTTCACAGAGCCGTTCTGAGATTCGAACGATACAATGTATGGAGGACTCTTAACACAGTCTGGCACACGGTCCATTGAGAATAAGTGTTAAGCATCATTATTGATGTTGCTTTTTGTGATTATCCCCATGGTGGTCATCAACGCTATCATCAGCCATAAAGCCCTGCTCTGTGCCTGACTCACAGTAGGGTCACAATAAATGTCTTCTGATTAACAATGGCTAACATTTACTAATTGTTTACTTTGTGCTAGACACTGTACTATGAGGCAGTTACTATTATTATCCCCGTTGAAAAAGGCGTGCCTCTCTCATACCCGTTTCTTAACCAGAGTGCCTGGCTTTCTTAACCAGAGAGGTTAAGGAATTTGCTCAAGGTCACACAGCTACAAAGTAGCAAAGCTGAAATTTGAGCCCAGGCAGTGAGGCTTCAGAGTCTACATCCGTAGCTATCTGACAATGCTGTCTAATAGGGGAGGAACACTGAAAGAAAGGGAGGGTTAGAAATTTCTCATAAATGTAAAATCTCAACATGTGAA
The DNA here is from genome assembly GCF_048773025.1 of Camelus bactrianus. Classification (NCBI taxonomy): domain Eukaryota; kingdom Metazoa; phylum Chordata; class Mammalia; order Artiodactyla; family Camelidae; genus Camelus; species Camelus bactrianus. Next base: position 21,240,749 of record NC_133555.1, on the reverse strand, counting down.
CTTCACCTGAAAACTAGGCAAAGAAACTTCATGCTTGAGCTGGTCTGTCAGAGGGAAGCTTCTTGGAAACACTTCTTTGAAATAAATTGTGAACGTAGGTAGGAAACTGTGTCTGAGTGCAGTGAGCTTATTTGTCATTTTAAACATATTTAGTGTATCTAGACAGATGACTTACAGACAGAATCAGCGATCCCTGAAACAGGCAGATATTTAAGAATGAAAGGATGGAGACTTTCCACATGGCAGATGCAGCAAAATGATGTATGGTGGTTTAAACCCTCAACTCATCTAGAATTTCACCAGGTCAGTCCCATTGGCAGAGTGTCCCTGAGACGGAGAAAGCAAAAGATGGGATGTGAAGGGGAAAACAGCTTTTTGACATCACAACTTTAAAGCTGTACAACTTCACCATCTGATCCCCAACTACATTCAGAAGAATGATTATTCGATGTGGATTATCACGGGAGACACCTGTGCAGCCAGAGAAGGCAAATGGAGTCAAGAAAACTGTTAGACATTTTTATGGAGAAAAAATCAAATTTCCAATAGACCGAGGCGCAGTCTTAACAGGTAAGGACTCCACAGAACTACAAAATACCAAATTCCAATATTGTTAAGCCATCTCCTACGGCAATTACATGAGGTTTCATTTCTAACCTCTCCAAACCCTTTTACGCCTGCATCTTTTCTGCAGTGGCAATGGCAGAGAGGTTAAGAGGAGAGAACCGTTTTGTTTCAAACAAGCCACAAACTGAATGCACAATGCCACAAAAGAAGTCTTGATTCTGTCCGCCAGCCTGCTCCTCATTAGCCAACCAAGAATGGGCCTGGAATGCACAAATCGGTGGGAATCACAGAATACAGATGCCGGTGATGGCTGCAGGTAAAACAGGTCGGTTTTGCCTCTTAGGACCACCTGGTAGGGAATGTGATCTGTTTCAGCTCCACTTCAAGGACTGTTGGGCTCCCAAGTGTTGGTGAAAATAAGTCAGGTGTAGGGGATGGTGCTGCAAGAAATGAAAAATGCTCCTGACGTGATGAGGAGCTGCATTTTCCATCTTGTCCATCCACTGGACTAAATGGACACAAAAGGAGGGCTGTTAACCCTTCAGGATCCAAGCCTCTCTAGAGCAGATGGTGATATGAACCCAGAAAGTTTCAGGAGGCCAACAGGGCAGTGGTGGGAACTGCTTCCCATTTCCGTTCCAGTAAGTCACTATCACATATCCAGTGCTCATAATACCCCAGAACGATCACATTTCAGCAGGTGAAAACCACTTCAAATGCACAGGTCCTTTCAGGCAGGCAATCCATGAACAATCACAGCTCAACTGGTTTGACTTCTTCCTCTCCAATAAAAACCACGAATGCGTCCTAGGAGGGGGTTCCCATCAGCAGCTCCTTGAAAATCCATCTCTCTCTTCTCATAATGGGAAATTCTGTACAGTTGGTGGCAAGCCTTTTTTTATGTGGAAAAGAGACATTTGCCACAGAGGTGACTCTTGGAGCACCTATGCAATTCTCCAAAATCTAGCCTCTCTTAGGACTCTCATTACTGCATAGACAAGTGAGGTACAGAGAATGGGGGGTGGGGACAAGGAAAAATGCACAGCTCTCAGAAAGACACCATCATTACTCTATAATAACCCTAAGAAAGTAGCGAACCACTCATGTTCATTTATTCATTCTCTGGAGATTCATGAGCAGGGCTCTAGGAAAGCAAGAACGTTATCATTAACAATAAGTTACATAATGTCTGGTATGTTCATACCAGCCAGCCACTTTGCTAAGTGCTCTACAAGCTTTTTCCTTATAATCCTTAACCATCACCCATTGAAACAGATATTATTACTTCTTCCCATTTTACAGAAGAGGAAACTGAGGTACTGAGGCTAAATTTTTCACCTAAGGTCACACCACTAGTAAGTGGCCTGAGATAGGACTTAAATGGTGGTCTGCACCTAGAAAAAGAGCAGAGCAGCATTCTCTATGTGGTGTTCACTCTACCACCCACACGATGTGGCTGAAATACAGGCAAAAGTGTACATACAAAGAGATTCACTGCAACACAGTTTGGAACCAAAAAATGGAAACATCTATTTCCCAAAGCAGGGCTGGTTCAATAAATGTAACACATGCAGGCATCACAAAGGAAAACAGAGCTAAGTGAGGTGAGGGTGACAACATTTATACAGTACTCACTACTTGTCAGGTACTTTTCATATACTAGCTCATTTCATCCTCACAACCGCCCCGGAAGAGTGAGGCACAGAGAAACAAAATAACTCACCCAATCACGTGCCTACCAAGTGCAAGAGCTGGGATTCCAGTCCAGGCTGCCTGACCTCAGGGCCTATGTTCTTAAGAATTACCCGATACTAATGGTTACAAAACAACACAATCTCCTTGTTATGAACGTATTCCATATTTTATTATACACACACACTTTTAAAAAAACAAACCTGATTGTTAACAAGGTTTATTATAGTTGGGTATTAAGATAGTTTTCTCTTCCCTTTTATATTGTACATGAAGTAAATATTGCTAGCAGGTAGCAGAATTTCTAGCTTACATTCCTCCCCCTAAAAATGTGTAGATGTCAAAATGGTATGATACTGAATTATCAAGAGACTCTCAGGAAAACATTCAGTTATCTAGCACAGCACTGCTTGTTGTTGTAATTCATTCCCTCTCTCCTTCTCCCCTCCCTCAAAATGGAAGGGAAAATCTGAAGGGGAAAATCTGAATAACTAGCAAGGGTTGCTGGTATTTATTTTACTATGTTTGCTACATTTTCAAAATAACAAACATTTTAAAAGAAGAAAGGAGCTGTCAGTTTTACTTAATTTTGTCCTTCCCTTTTTACTCTAAATCAAAATTCAATTCACCTTAAAGACGTAAGTCCTGATAACTGAGGCCTTTTGGGAAGATCACCTAACTCGAGAAAACGCTTAGAGGAAAAATTCATCAGAGGCCCTATATTTTGCAGACAGCCAACATCTACCATCAATCAGTTTCCCTTTTTTTTAAGCATTCTCTTTAAGATATGGTGAGGGGGGGAAAAAGTGTCATTTAACATGACTTTTTGAAAGGAATTTCGGAAATTAGTTTGTTTCTGGGATAAGCATAGTTCTGCATGCAGAGATTCAGTATCTACCTGGGACCTGCTGACTTCTTCAAGACATTTAAAAACAACACCTCTTGTTTTGTCCATTTTCACATCTTTTTCACTTGGTTCAAAATCACATGGCAACAGACTGTGTATTGTTTCCTTGTGGTTTTATCGCTGAGCGAAGAATATGGCAGAAAAATGGACCCTTAGTCATAAAAAAAAAATTACAGGAGCTAAATTAAGTTAAGCAAACAGTGAGGCTGATTTTCATAAGGGGGCTGTGTCCCAAGGTACATAATGCACACTTTTCATCATGGAGGTCAATGGATGGCCCTCGTGTGCTGTCCTCACTCCTACGGAATGTAATAACTAACATTATCTGACTAACATAATCTGACTAACCTGTTCTACTTTTAAATTATAATGTATGAAATCAACTCCAATAGAATAAAAATCTCTGGCAAACACGATGAATCCCATTAATAGCTCTGGTATTAGGAATGGGCTGATACCAAAGGGAACGGCTGCCCAACCCATTACATGATTGATGTTTGGAGGCTTGACTTTTATTTACCGCCAGTATTTGGTTCTCTCTCAACAACAGGTCCTGGTGATGACAACTATCAATTTACTAATATCTGAGTGCTGTTAAGCATAAGAGCTCCATTACTGCTCCTAATAACCTTAGAAAGTGTGTATTATTAACTCTAGTTTACATAATAAAAATTGAATTTTAAAATTTAAGGGGGAAAGGTATAGCTCAAGTGGTAGGGTACATGCTTAGCATCCACAAGGTCCTGGGTTTAATCCCCAGCAGCTCCTCTAAAAATAAATAAATAATTACCTCCCCGCCCCCCCAAAATTAATTAATTAAAATATTTAATTAATTACTTAATTAAATTAATTTTACTTAAAATAGTTAAGTAATTTACTCAAAGCCATTCAGCCAGAGAGTTGGAAGAGTCGGGATTTAAGCCCAGGACAGCCTAATAGCAAATCCACTAAACTAAGATGTCTTTCCTCCATCTTTATGTTGCCTTGAAAAGTTGCCTGGAGAAGTTTTGGGATTGGCCCTAGGAAATACTCATCAAGAGGATGTACAGCTCTTTAGAATAAATTCTGTAGTGAATTTAATTACTGGCTGGGGAATGCCAGATTCCTTCCCTAGGAAATCAATCCTTTTTTTTCCCATATAAAATCAATGGACAATCTACAACATGGGTTGAAATTTTCAGATTTTCTGTCCTTCTCAAACTTGTTTCTCAGCAATGTAATGATACTTCCTATACAATATTCACATTTCTGCAAAATCTCCCTAACTTGATATGTACACGGCCCTGCTTAATATAAGCAAAAATATTTGCTGCCCTTAATTCAATAATTTGATTTGACCATCCCAATTCGCAGTCCCATCTGTGACTTTATTCTTGCTATTTATTAAATTGAGATAAAGAGGTAGGACTGAACTGTGCCTAACATTTCCCTGCTTGTTTAATTAACAACTTTGAATATTCACATTTCCCTTCATAACATATTTACTACTAATTAAGCTTGAGATTTAGCACAGCTCTTTCTACAAGGCACAGCACAAGTTAACAAATTAATCCTCAGAAAACGTCATGTGGGTATGTGGGAAATACCTGCTTCAACTCAGAAGGAGGGATTTTAATGAGCTGTGTTGGTATTTACCAGAGTATATCTTCTAGAAGAAGGGCAGTCCTGCTCCAGCGGGCACTATCGTTGCCCCCATTATCCATGGGAGGATCCATTCTAAGGCCCCCAGTAGATTCCTGAAACTGCAGGTTGGATCAGTCCCTATATAGCTGTTTTTCCCTAGACATACATACCTATGGTACAGTTTAATTTATAAATGAGGCACAATAAGAGATTACCAACAAAAACTAGTAAGAAAATGGAATAATTATAATAATAAACTGTAATGAAAGTTACATGAATGTGGTCTCTCTCTCTCTCACAATATCTTATTGTACAAACTTAACGCCCTTTCCATCTTAAGTAAGTACTTAGCACACACTGTGGTACCCTTGTGCAGTTTGAGATCCCACAACAGAACTAGTACACATTTCCTTTTCCTTCTTCACAACTGCAGGGATAGAAGATCGGTTCTTCTTATCAACTTCTGCATGTAATTTTATTCCTTCCCTCAGTAAGTCCGGAACTTTCACCTTTCCACTTCAAGGAAGCATTCTACAGCTTCTCTTTGGCAAACCTGAGCGGTCAGCATCACTCCTCGTGCACTTTAGGGCCATGATTAAGTAAAGTGAGGGTCACTTGAACACAAGCACCGAGATGCAGATGCAACTGGTTTGATAACAAGATGGCTGCTGTGACTAATGGGCTCAGGATGTGAGGGAGGGAGGGATGGCGCACATCCGGGCCAGGACGACAGGAGGCTTCATCGTGCTACTCAGAATGGTATGCAATTTAAAACTTATCAACTGCTTATTTCTGGAATTTTCCATTTAATATTTTTCAGACCGTGTTGACCCCGGGTAAATGAAACTACAGAAATGGGGGGGTTAGAATACACCCTAGTAACAGCAGTCCACTCTGGATGCCATATTTTTTTTTTAAGAGGGACACAAAGTGAATTGTGTCCAAAGGAGATGTAAATGAAAGAGATCTGAAACCAGGTCGAAAGGGATTTTACAGTTCCTTCAAGCAGAACGCTAGGTATACATCTAAAACAGTGTTCCTTAAACTAGCTCAAAACATGTGTTTTAATGGGATGTACACATACTTTAAAAAATGAAAAAAGAGGGAGAGTTCTTATAGCCAAACAGTTGGAAACGGTTAAGATTCTACTGAAGTTTAAAACATTAAAGTTCTAATGAATACGTTTAGGGAATAGATGCTGAAGATTTATTTTGTTTAAGTGACCTAGATATCTGTGATCTAATCCCAGTTATTGATAGTTGGTGGCAACTACTAATAACTGGCAAGAGCTTCCAGGCACCGGAAAAGACAGACCAGAGATCTCTGGATAAAACGCAAAGGGTAGGGAATGTGGCCTGCTGAAGTGAAGGGAAAACCTCCACGACAGCCATTACTGTGATGGAGCAAAGGGAAACCCACCATCCTCGGGGTAAAGATATCTGGGTCCTAGTCCCATCTCAGTTGGTAGCAGACCACCATGTTGGGCAAGTCATATCCCCCTCTGAGAGTGTCAGTTTCTCTTTTTTTCTCTTCTGCATTTTGGTCTAGGTTATCTAGCACGGATGGCAGAATCACGGGACGCAAAATCAACTGGCACACAGGTTCTGTTTGGCCAGCATGAACACTTCAGATCCCCACAGTCGTCACCTCTCCATCCTATAGACAATCACCAAGTCACACACTTAACTTGCCTGCCTGACCCCTGGGTTACCCCTAAGTTCTATAATATTTCTTCCATATCCAAAAATATATATGCTTCCTCTTTCTGAGTCACCCACCCATCGTTTATTTGTTTGTTTATTTAATTTATTATTTTTTTTGGAAGGACAAGGGTCACTGGTTTATTTTTATTTATTTATTTTTTTAACAGAGGTACTGGGGATCGAACCCAGGACCTCATGCATGCTAAGTATGCACTCTACTACTGAGCTATACCCACCCCTCTGGTTTATTTGTTAATAAAGACTTTCCTCAAAGCATTTTCAAAATTCCCATCATCCTAAATTGGAGCTTTTTTCTTTTATAGCATCTAGAAAGCACAAAGCCACACTCTTCTTCTGCCAAGAACAGTATGGCCCAGAATGAAGGTCTGACAACAGAACTCGGCAAGCATCCTCTTCCCACTGGAAATCCTTTACACTAACTGCAGGAAACAAATTATTTAGGGACATTGGTTCCACCATATCAAATTCAAGAACTGGTAAAACACAGGTCACTCGCCTCAATTAAGTTTCTCAATCACCTTTTTGCTTTACTAAAGCACATACACACGTACAAAAACTACTGAAATAAAAAAGCAGAAAGTTAGAATGCTTTCAGAAAAACTAATCACTCCTGCAGGGTTCAAATAATAGCGCCAGCTGTGGGGAAGAATGACTTTATTCACATCTATTAAATAAATGACAAAGATGAAATGCCGCAGTGGAGGCTCATTTTTTCCCAGTTAACGTAGAGCACACACGAGCTTGGATTTGAACCTTCCTAGAATTTAATTTTTAATATCTCTGCTTTAGATAGCTCTACAGTGACATTACTTGAAAGAAATCATTATCTTTTGGAAAATGTGAGAAACATGCTTTTAAAAGATAAAAGTTGCGCCGCGTAGAGAATAATATTTTCCCCTTTAAACTCCAGGGACAAGGCAAATCTCTCCAGTGCCATCTTATGGTAGGTAGCCCACTGGGATTCCGAGAGAGCACATGGATCCAAACACAGTGCTAAGAACTTGTGAAATGTAAAGCTAGCAAAGGGTCTTTTGGTAACTTAAATTGATGTATTTCGGTTTCAAAGCCAATAACTCCTTAACAGGAAGCAGTGCCTTGAAAAAACACTTTCCCGCAAAATTTGAACTCAACGTTGACTTTATCATGGAAGAAAAGAAATAGAAAAATATTCTTTAAAAGTTGTCAATCTATTTTTCCCCTGATGACAAAAGTAATACAAGTAAGCAAGGCCAAATGACTACTTAAATGTATATAATCCTGATAAATGTGTGTATGTAGAGGTTGTTGGATGATCTTTTTGCTAATACGGGCTCACGTTGCACTTGCCCTTGGTTTTGCTGCTCAAAGCGCATCAGGATCACGGGGAGCTTATTAAAAATACACAATGGCAGGCATGCCAGGCACAAGCCGAATTTTAAGGATGTTCCAAGGGGATCTGTATGCAAATGAAAGTTGAAGAAGCCCTGGGCCATAAGACGTTTATGAAGCACCATTTCCTATTCTCCTTGAGTGAGAAGATAGGATCCAATATTGATAACACATATCTCTGGACACCCAGGAAATAAATATGCGCCTTGTTTCAAATGTGTAGTTACTGTCTCCATATAACAGTGCCTTTTAAAAAAAATAACGTGGTCTGATTTCTTTTTACAGCAGATTCATGGATCACAGACAATAATGAGTCTTATTTACCTATGAATTGTTATGAAAACAAAAGCACAATTTAAAAAATATTTCTGAACCACTGTAAGCAGCTACCTAATCTCATTATCCATCTCATTTGATCTTGGTGCGATAAATTTCATCTGTTTGACACGAAGGAAATTGAAGCAGAAAGAGATTAAAGGTCCCTTCAAGTTCAGGTGCTGGTGGATAGAGAGAATCAGGGAACAATTTCCCTATGTTGCAACACTTCTCCAATAAAATAGCTCACACATCAGGGCTGAGGTAGCCTCTCCGGTCACAACTTCTATAGAAAGTAACTGTATCCAAGACTTTGGGGAAAAACCATTCCTTCTTTGTCTCTTCTGCCCAGACTCCATGGGCCTCAGGCAGAGCTGTGAATGACAGGACCCTGCCGTTCCTGCCACAGGGGTGGGTCTGGGATCCAGGGAGGCTAATTGACCCAGATGTAAGCCAAGGACCCAGCTGAGCCCACGAGGTTCTATTCAGAGAATGATAAAGGTGCCAGCATCACTAGGGGTAAGAATAAAGTAAGCCTGGAGCTGTCGTGTGCATAACCCCTTCCTGAGGCTGAAGCAAACACAAACAACAAGAACAGGGAGCAGAGAAAAGAAAGCTGAGGAGTCCAGGAAAAAGCCTCAAACCAGGAAGCTCTCAAACTTCAGAGGAACTAGGGGTGGCCTTCGTAAATCAGTGTGTCTGGGACAAGACACGTTTTCAGGGACCTGATTTTTGTGACCCAGTGCTTGATTACTGAACCAGCAGGTGAGGATGTCTCGTCTTCCAGGGTGATGGGAAAGATTCGCACAGAACGCAGTAAACAACAGGAGAATTCAGGGAAGAGAAACAATGTGAGGGGGTGAGAGTCGGAAGGTCATAAGGGTTCAGATCCAGACTGCCTCAGATCAGCCACCACTGCCTCCTTACTTGAAAAATACTTATTTCATCTTTCAGGGCCCAGTCTCCTCATCTATTAAATGGGGAAACTCTACTTGCCTGGCAGGGCTGTGATAGGAAATAAATGAAATCATACGCATGGAGTTTCCAAAAAGTACTTGGCACAGAATAGTTCTCCACTAACGTTAACTATTACTACTTTTACCTCCATGAAATGCAAAGTTAAGGAGAAAAACATGAACTCTCAAGGTCCCACTGACCCTGAATCACTATGCCCAAAGGACTGACATGCTCAAATCACAAGTAACACGTCCGAAAGATTAATGACCTTAAGGTGGAGGGGTTGGGGAGGGGGATCCTCCACTGATAAACTCAGAATATTCTGGCATCAGATCTAGCAACATCATTCTGATTGTTTAAAATCAGCCACCAGCTTGGAAAGTTCCGGAGGCTGTGGTGCTGGTAGACGGGCCTTGGAATTCTAAGTTACAGTCACCTTTGAATTTGTTCCATGATCAACAAGTACACAAGACTGCCTTCTGGAGAATTAAGTCAATTCAGAGGGAACATATAACTGTACTCTAATTTGCCTTTCTGAGGTCTCGGATCGCCTTCACTACACTGGTTATGCCTTAATTATACTTAAGTCATTAATTTTAATGACATTTTTGTAATTAGATACAAAGATGAGAATTTTATATCCCATTGTACTTCCCATTTAATACGAATTACTTGTGGTCGCTGAACAAGTTACAAATTAGAATAATTTCTTCCAAAGAAAAAAGAGGAGGAAGAATTCTCAGGAAGAGAGGAAAATTCCAAAGGATAAATAGTTCTGTTGCAGAAACTACATGCTACAGAATTCCATAATGCAACCAACCCAATAATTAAGTGGCACATGGACACTTGTTTTCAGAGCTCCAGATTCTCTAGCTAACAAAAGCTAAAAAATTGATATATAGTGACATTTTATTCTAACACTGGATGAAAGCGTTCATAGCTATGTATTTCTATTTATGATGTATATAATTCCAACTGAACCAAAATTCTGTTTTTGACAAGCCCAGAAGCCCTCAGCAGGGAGAAACGGTGGTTATCACCTTTGATGTTGCTTTTCAAGGCACAGAAGGTGTTCATCAGGAATATTATCATGATAACGTCAGTGTTGCCTCCATGATCTCCCTGTGATGTTTTTCACCCATGAATTTATTAGAAATGTGTTTGAAATGAGCACAATTTTTGTCCTGTAGTGCTTCTGGAATAATTAGTTTATAAAGTCCAAATTTGTCCTACATTTAAAATCTTCTTGGGGCAAAATGTTCCTTCTTATTTTCAATACCCAGGCTTTGGTGGGAAGGGACTTATAATAAGTATCCACATACTTTCCTCGGAATCACACTGGCAAGAGTCCCTTAAAAACTGAGAGTCCATCAAGCTACTGTTCCCACAGCCTATGGATATACTCTCTACTGTGACATCCATCTACTCCCCAAAGAGTTATAGCACACTCAAAAAATAGTTTCCCTTCAGTGGTGAGCAACTCCATAGAACTTAAAGATCACAATTTTAGGTAAGAGGCAGTTAAGAAATTCAAACTAGGAGCCAACTGGAAGTGAGCATGTGTTCTGTGCCTAACAAGGGGTCCCAAGATTCACTCCTTGCCTTGGGCAATGCGGAAACCATATTAAGAAGGCAAGTGTTTGAAACTACATAGGTTTGGGTTTGATTTCTGTCTCCGCTACTGATTGGCACAGAGTAAGAGCTCAGTAATATGAGCTATAATTTTTATTGTCATTATCATTCTTATTATCATACAAAAGATCCACATTAATATAACACAGAAATACACTAATCTCAAATGCATTTTTCTCATTCTAAGTTTTCTGAAATCTTGTGATACAGAAGTTTCTCCTTTTCCCCTCTATCCTGCGAAAATACTGCTGCTTACTTTGGGGAACAAGGATAGATATTACAATAGACAGCACCTTAAATAATAGCCAAGACATGGAAACAGCCTAAATGTCCATCAACAGGTGACTGGATAAAGAAGATGTGGTATATTTATACAATGGAATACTATTCAGCCATAAAAACCGGCAACATAACGCCATTTGCAGCAACATGGATGCTCCTGGAGAATGTCATTCTAAGTGAAATAAGCCAGAAAGAGAAAGAAAAATACCACATGAGATCACTCATATGTGGAATCTTAAAACAAAATAAAACAAAACAAACAAACAAATCATAAATACAAAACAGAAACAGACTCATAGACATAGAATACAAACTTGTGGTTGCCAAGGGGGCGGGGGGTGAGAAGGGATAGACTGGGATTTCAAAATGTAGAATAGATAAACAAGATTATACTGTATTGCACAGGGAAATATATACAAGATCTTATGGTAGCTCACAGAGAAAAAAATGTGACAATGAATATATATATGTTCATGTATAACTGAAAAATTGTGCACTACACTGGAATTTGACACGATATTGTAAAATGATTATAAATCAGTAAAAAATGTTAAAAAAAAAAAACGTAGTCCATATGCAAGTAGAAACGTACAGAAAGCATCTACAGTAATCTACATGGATGTGTTAATTGCGGTCACAAGTTATGGTAAGACTATAGGTCTTTTTAATAGCCTTTCCTAACTGCTGTTTGATGAACATATATTACTTCTGAAATAAAGAAAAATTTAGCAAAAGTTGTTTCCATAAAAGAAATAAAACATAAACCACCAACTTAAAGCGTGTCCAAAATCAAGTTGAATGTATTACATGACTGCACTTTTTTGGCCAGCCTTGCTATTCAGGTTGTAATTTTTACTAGTTCCTTGAAATATTCATACTCATCTCCCTGTCTTCTCCGTAGGTGGTATCGAAAGAAGAAATGAAATCAATGCAGCATTCTTTGCTACATGCTGCATGAAACACTATTGGCATTAAACTGCTGGGGTTTTTTTTATGGCTTCTGAAATTTTTTACCTTCCATTATTTAAATTGTACTGTCAATTTTTTTTAAGCCACACAAACATTAATCTCAAAAAAAGTGATGAGGTGAAAGAATGGAAGATATATTTTCAAAAACTGTATAAGGTCTCTGAGTCCTAGAAAACACAATTTTAAAAATGGTAATGCTTTTTCAAACACACACACAGAGATCTCCTTGTCAAACATATTAAATTATAAATTGGACATCAGTTTTGTAAAGGCTGATTTCTAAATTATAATAGAACACATCTGGGGTGATTTTGACTCTTCTTGAATATTTGGTTCTCTTGGCAGCTGCAGGAACTCTCTAGGCAAACACACCATTACAATAATTAATGCCAGCTTTCAGGCATCATAATGAAAAAAAATCCTGACAGCAACAAAAACGGTACCCACCCCCCAAGAAAAACCCCACAGATTTAATGTAAAACATGAATCCATGGGGCTTCTAGCCTAGAGCAGCTGAAAGACATTTGTGTGATTCATGAACAAAGAGTCATTTGATCTCTCCCATCAGACCTTTTCTGCATTTCAGCTACTCTGGTTGACACCCACCACTGGCTGCTTCATTCATACCCTGGTTATGTCTGCGCTGAACAGTGCTCCTGGCTTCTACCACAAGTTCCAAAAGGACTTTACTTTCTCCTCTCTTTCAGTCTTTCCATAGTCCATGAAGGGCATCCAGGGGCCTAGCACAGAGCCTTGGACAGAGCAGATGCTCACCAAGAGGTTGACAGACTAGATGGTGAATGAGTGTGCACAGATCAAGAATGTGCACCACATGAAAAGATGCTCAACGTCACTAATTATCAGAGAAGTGCAGATCAAAACTACAATGAGGTATCACCCCACATCAGTCAGAATGGCCACCATTAAAAAGTTTACAAAAGATAAATGCTGGAGAAGGTGTGGAGAAAAGGGAACCCTTCTACACTATTGGTAGGAAAGTCGTTTGGTGCAGCCAATATGGAAAATAGTATGGAAATTCCTTTAAAAACTAAAAAAAAAAAAAAAAAAAAATAAAGAATTACCCTATGATCCAGTAATCCCACTCCAGGGCATATATCTAGAGGGAACTCTAATTCAAAAAGACATATGCACACCAGTGTTCACAGCAGCACTGTTTACCATAGCCAAGATATGGAAGCAACCTAAATATCCACTGACAGATGACTGGATAAAGAAGATGTAGTGTAGGTATATAATGGAATACTACTCAGCCATAAAAAAGAATAGAATAATGCCACTTGCAGCAACATGGACCTGGAGCTCGTCATTCTAAGTGAAGTAAGCCAGACAGAGGAAAATATCATATGATATCACTTATATGTGGAATCTAAAAAATGATACAAATGAACTTATTTACAAAACAGAAACAGACTCACAGACACAGAAAACAAACTTAGTTACCAGAGGGGAAAGGGGAAAGGCGAAAACCATTTGAGTAATGTAGGAGGGGACAATAGACAACATTTGTGAACACCCAGCATATTCCAGGCCTCATTCAGAGCCCTTCACATATATACCATCTAGTTTCATCCTCATGACCACCAAGAAGATTAATGCCACCACCTCATCTGCACAGGTGAGGAAACAGCAGTTGAGCCACTTGCCAAGACCACACAAGTCACAGAGGTGGAAATCAAGCTCAGATCTACCCAACTTCATGCTCTTCTCTTTCAAATTTCCTAAACAGCGAAGTACAGAGATGAATAAAGCCAAACAGTCACCATTTACCTTCACAGTTAGTAGTTTTTAGAAAGAACTCTCATCTAAGCTCAAGGTGCTATTAACAACTTCCCAAAGATTCCCAATGTATTCCAAAAGTTCTCACAGGGACTGATGATGTTCCCAGGGGACACTGTCACTCTCCAGTGACATTAATAGATGTCACAGCTAGTAAGGTACGACTGGTGTCTCAAAGTAGAAGCCAGGGATGTGGCAAAATGTCCAGAACAGCCTTCCCCACACAACAATGGACTTTCCAGTCCAAACGTCAACAGTGCCGAGGTAACAGAAACCCCTTATTAGCCAATAAAATGAAAACCTTTGACGTTCCAAGAAGGTGTACTGTGCTTATGCTGGGTCATGCTCTAGAATTTCACAGGAATAACCACTTAGCACGCTCAATTTTTTCTCCACTATTAAGTTTCTGCTTCAGCACACATTACTGCCAACATGACCTCTTCTATCACATCCTAGGCTCGGCCAGCATTCATGTTCACGGCCCTCTTCTCCAGGTAGATGTGAACAAATGGACTGAAGCTGCTTTTAAGTTGACACAGAAGGTCCCCAATTAGCTGCTGAAAGGGCTCAGTCCTAAGTAAGGAAGGTCAGGAGGAGAGCCTCTCAGATGCCAGACACTGTCACATTCAACATTCTTCCAGATATAATACATCTTCACCCCAGCAATGTGCTTTTCTTTGCCTGTGTTTTCTGGCATAAGAAATTGTGAAATGATTTAAAATTAAACTTTGCAAAGGCAAAGTTAAATCAGTTTTCTAAGAGCAAGAATTGCACAGTCACTTGAGAGATTTATTCCCTAATTTGATAGCCTCTGTCCCTTCCCAGAAAAATTCAACTTAAGATTTATGGGTCTAGTTGGAAGAATAGTTCTCCTGTGGGAACACAAGCCTTTTTTAAAGTCACAGTCTAATGAATTTTTCTCACACTGTGGAGGGAAAGATCTTGATTCCTTAAGGTTTCCAAAAAAGATCTATCTTTTGAAGGTGACAAGTATGTTGTTAAGCCAAGGCAATAGCAAGTAGCTCTAACCATTTTCTTACTAGCTAGATCTGTTACCGATTACCTGTGAAGAGAGTGTGAAATGTCACGCAAATCACAGCATTTAAGAGGAGGGGAAATGACAGCTCTAACAGTTTGACAAACCCGAAAAAGAGGTGGTGCTTTTTGAGACGATGCTGTCATCTTAATGTGTCACCAGAAGAGGCAGGAAGAAGGAGATTTACTCAAAGCTAGCACCACCAAATACACAAGCAGGAAGGCAAAAATACTTCCCTGTCAAACGTACACAGAGTATTTAACTCAATACTTAATTCTAAAATTACTACATTGTCCTAAAGACGGAGAAGGCTGAGAGTAGGAGAAGTTCTACACCCACACGACTAAAGTGATTCCAAGGATGAACAACCAGATCTGAAACCATTAGAAGGAGAGTCTTGGAGGGCTAATTTGCACATTTATTCACAGATCATTTTAATACTCATATTCCCGATTACACAAGGTCAGAAAGTGTTAACAGCCGAATTAAAGTTCCTCTTTGAGGAAAGAATCAATTTCTGAAAAAAAAAAGTCTAACATTTAAAGTAAATCATTTCTTTGATCCATCGAACGAATAAACCCACTGTGTATTTTATGGGCACGTGTGGATTTATTTGTCAAAACAGAAAAATTAAGGAAGGATGAGTACCACAAGGATGGGTGTCACCTTATCAATAGTGGTACACAGAAGAGGGTGGATTAGAGAAGAAGAGAACCAAGCCCACCTGGGGCAGAAAGAGGCATCAGCACTGCTTATTCTATACTTTTTAAGGGCTCTGACTATGGGTGAATTTTACTTTTTCAGTATTTTTCAGTTTTTATGTTTCAGGGCTTCCACGTTTTATTTTTAAAAGTTCGGAAGGGAAACAGAACCACGCCTGCCAACAGCATCCTCAAAAACAAATATTGGTACATCATAAGATACTTTATAGCATTCACTGAGCACATCAACGTGCCAGGCACTAGGCTAAGGGCTTCCTTTGATCATCCGAGCATCTGTTTCCTTTTCCCAACTCCGTTATCAACCCTGATCAGGGAATAGAGTCTTTTTTATTTTTCACACTAGATAATTTCTTTCATGAAATAGGTTCACTAAAGGAATTATGATACAAATTATATAGCAATTGCAGCTTTTCAAAGACCAAGGCTATAATGAAATTGGCTTGACATTAAACTCCTATTACAGACAATTCAGTTTCATCTCATGACTGAGATGCTGTTACAGAATCATAACAGCTTCGGGGGCGATGCTGACGACACCAATAATGACAACACCACCATGACAAGGACTTGGTAAGAGTTTGAGCTCAATACTGATTAATCTCCATCACCCTGCCCCTCCCACTGAGGCTACAAAAACACAGCTTAGGTAGCTCTCCTTAATTCACAGGCTCAGTGGGAGGCTGAACCATCTGACCGGAGAGTCCCTCACTGTCTGGTAACAATAGAGACACATGAACATTTCCCTGGGGAGAGTGGCAGATTTTACTGTATCATAGAGTTTGTGTCAGTTCCTCACATGTCCCAAGTCTAGAACCCATAGCTTTCCAAAGGAAATACTCCGTAATCACAGCTGGCAGAAATTATAATTAAGAAGCATGAAAGGCAGAATGATGGTCCCCAAAGATGTCCACATCTCCATGTCCAGAACATATGAATGTTACATGGCAAAGGAGAATTAAGGTTGCTGATTATAAGTACCTTGAAAGTGAGATGACCTTGGATTATCCAGGTGGGCCAGATCTCATCTCAAGGACCCTTAAATGGGGACAAGGGGAGCACAAAAAGAATCAGAGGGAGATGTGCCTGTGGAAGAAAGCTACAGAAAGATTCAACGTTGTGTGTTAGGATGACACAGGAAAAGAGCCTCGAGCAGCTGGAAAAGTCAAAGAAACACATTCTTTCCTCGAGCATCCAGAAAAGGCACATCCCTGAAAGATAACTTGATTTTAGCCCAGTGAGAACCCTGTCAGACTTCTAACCTATAGAACTGTAATACATCAGAAATTTGCATGGTTTTAAAAATTTGTATCTTTTAAAACACAACGTTTGTGGTAACTTTTTATAGCAGTTAAAAGGAAATTAATATGGGGGTAACTACTGAGTTTTTCCTAAACATCTTAAAACAAGGAAGAATACAATTTTTTTTTCAGTAATTATAAGGATTATTTTTTAGCAAAAAAAGTGAGACGTTAGATGAACGGTTCACTTTATCATGATTGTTTTCTTCAAAATATCTGCCTGCCAAAATAATTGAAGTTTACTGTTATTATAGTTTAGGGTATAATCTTGAGAGTTTGAAGGACTCCATTTTAGTAAAGTTGATCTGTTTTTAGGTTCAACAACCACCACAATTAACATTTTTACCATGTTCCAGGTCTAAGTATTATCTCATTAAGTCCTTACAACCTATCATGCAAATACAGTTATTACTGGGCCACTGGTAAAAACTGACTTAATGGATCATAAGCCTAAATGTAAGAGCTAAAATCATAAAACTCTTAAAAGAAAATAAAAGTAAATTTCACGGCCTTTAAACAACGTTTTCTTGGATATGACCAAAAGCAAAAGCAACTAAAGGAAAAAAACAGACAAAATGGACTACATAAAAATTTAAAACTTTCGGCTATAAATTATGCTATCAACAAAGTGAAAAGACAGCCCACAGAATGAGAAAAATTTATGCAAATCATATATGTGATCAATTATCTGGAATATGTAAAAAAAAAAAAACCTCTTACAACAACAGTAAAAAGACAGCCCAATTAAAAAAATGGACCTGGAGATTGTCATTCTAAGTGAAGTAAGCCAAAAAGAGAAAGAAAAATACCATATGATATTCCTTACATGTGGAATCTGAAAAAAAAAGACAAACAAAATTATTTACAAAACAGAAAGATTCACAGATGTAGAAAACAAACTCATGGTTACCAGAGGGGAAGAGGGTGGAGAGGGATAAATTGGGAATCCAAGGTTTGCAGATACTGACCAATATATATAAAATAGATAAAGAACAAGTTTATACTATATACCATGGGGAACTATATTCAATATCTTGTAGTAACTTATGGTGAAAAAGAATATAAAAAAGAATATATGTACGTTCATGTATGACTGAAGTATTATGCTATACACCAGAAACTGACACAACATTGTAAACTAACTATACTTCGATAAATATATATATGTATACACAATTTTTAAAAATGGCTCAAGAATTTCAATATTCATTTCTTCAAACAAACTATACAGCAGCCAATAAGCACATAGGATGTTCAACATCATTACTCATTAGGGAAATGTGAAGCAAAACTACAGTGAAATACCACTTCATACCCACTAGAATGGCTTAAATCAAAAAAGCATAATCACGAGTATTGGTGAGGATGTGGAGAAATTGGAACCCTCACGGGCCAGCCACTTTGAAAGACAGTCTAGTCGTTCTTCAAAAAGTTAAACGTGGAATTACCATATGACCCAGCAATTCCATCCCCGGGTATACACACAGGAGAAATGAAAACATATGCATACACAGAAACTCATACACAAACATTTACAGCAGCATTATTCATAATAGTCAAAAAGTAGAAACAACCCAAATGCCTATCAGCGGATGAATGGGTAAATAAAAATGTGGTATATCCATAATGTGAATTATTAGTTAGCAATAAAAAGGAATAAAGGACTGATGGGTATTAAGACATAGATAAACCTGAAAACAAGGTAAGTGAGAGTAGCCAGTCATGAAAGACCGCATTTTACATGATTCCACTTAGATGAAATGTCCTGAATGGGCAAACTGATACTTACATATAAAGTAGATTTGTGGTTTCTTAGAGCTTGGGGTTCAGGGAAAGGATTAAGCAGGGAGTGACTATTCAGGGGTATAGGTTTCCTTTACAAGGGGACAAAAACATTCTAAAATTAGACTCTAGGGATGGTTACACAGTCCCGTGAATCTATTAAAAAACACTGAATTGTACATGTTACGTGGATGAATTGCATGGTATATTAATTATATCTCAATAAAGGTGTTTATAATGTGACTGAACTTTGTAGTCCATATGTATTCACGAATTACTCTATAGTTTTAAACTAAGGAACCGGATATTCAAAAAATAATTTAAAACCATAGTCAACCACAAGAGGGCACTTTCTCCATAGCTACAGAATGAGGAGGTGCTACATTACTTGGGTGATGTTTACCAGTTTGACCTCACTCATTCCCCTCCTTTTGAAGCTGGGTTTGGGGATAGGGTATTAGTATGTTTCATCCAATACATTTAAGCCAACAGCGTGACCAAAGTTGGTGACAGATTTAGAAAATCATGACTTAAAAACAGGTAAAAACTAAATATTTAAATTCAACCTCAATCACAGAGAAACTATGGCTGACATTGTATCGCATTCTTTCTTTCCCTTCTATTCATACAATACATTACACAAGGTTATTTATTTAGCATAAAATTCACTGAGACAATAAAAATCATTACAAGAAATAAAACATGTTATAAATACTTGGTCTCTGGTTCTTTGCTCTCTGTTTCCATTGGAACAATGCCTGGTATAAGTGGCACTCAATAAATATTCATTAAATGAATCAGAGGAATGAATGAGTGAAATCCACAGCTCTTAAATTTAAGGGGAAAAAAAAGGTTTATCAGCTAAGCCTTGGAAACCAGATCAAAATATTTCCCTTGATCCATACCACAAATGAATAAAACATTACAGTCATTTCACTGGATAAATATCTTCCAAACAAGTTCACAGGGACATGCTGTGGTGTTAAATCTAATTCATTTGGCCAAGGAATCCTTTAATATTGACTGACATACCTCTCTCAATGTGTTATCTTTGGTCTTCCTATTTAAAGTTCTTCCATCAATGCACCTCTTAATAAACCACAAGCACAGAACATTTCATTAGAAGAGACCACATTCCTCTCTGTCTGTCTCATATTTCAAATGGCCTGACATCAGAATAGTATCTGGAGCAACAGTAACACTGGCCCTATTTCCTCCCCAGGAGTCATGTTCAGTTGCAAAACTTCTACTTCCCTCTAAGCTGTCACAACAAAAATTAGGCATGATTTTTTTAGAGAGTTTGTTTTCTTTTGGGATTAACAAATGGGTGGAGGATGAGCTGTTGCAGACAGAGACCCCAGTCATTTTTAAGGCATCTTGAGTTTATCAAGCACAAGAGCACTTTCATTGAAACACACTCTACAAGAAACTGGATCACCAAACGATAAAGTCAACTTGAAAAAAAATCTTCCTCTACCATTTTTCAGTGAAGCATCTGCTGTCAAAACAAAGATGTTATGTTTGCCGGTTCTAGGCAGCCCAGAAACTTTAAATAGAATACCAAAACACGCTGTACTTGAGAACAAGGAAACTAACTCTCACACATCATTCATTTATATACCTAAAAACTATTCCATGTAACTCGGGGCTCTATTAGATGCTTGGAGACATGACAGCAAAAAGGGGCACATCCCCTGACCTCTGGGAGTGCACAGCCTGGTAGACCAGATAGACAAATACAAATGGGCACTATTAATAAAGGAGACTGGAATGTCAGGGGTAAGCAGGTGGTGTTATGGAAACATAGAGGCTGAACACCTAATTTAACCTTGAGTGGTTACTAATAACTATAAATGGATGTGATAATACAAGGCTGAAACTTAAGAGCAGGATCAAGCCACTGACATAATTTAAAAAACACCCTAGGCAGGGAAAAAAGTCTGTGCAAAAGCTTGGGAGCGGGCTAGCTTAACACGTTCAAGAAATAACAGAGTTGAATATGGTTGAAACACAGTATGGAACAGAGGCTCACGGGGCTGAAGGAGGTAAAGACGGGCCAGGCACGACACATGTTTATTTAGGCTGGATCCTTAGGGAGCCTTCGCTACAATGGCCTGCAAGTCTGTAGGCTGCATTTTCCTCTTCTTCCACATTTTCTAGACTCTTCTAAATTTCCTTGAGATCAAACCAGAAACCTTAAAAAGTAATTAACACACATTGTCACTCAACTGTGCCCAAACAAGTTCACAAGAAGACAAGTACAAGAAAGTCTTCAAAAGCCCTTTTGGGGAGGACGCACAGGTCACATGTATGTTAAAAGCCCTTTAAAGTTTTACAAGGAGTTTTCAAACACAGTTTGTCCCAGCAATTGCACTACCATCCCACAAGGTAGGTAGGTGCCCTCATCCCAGTCCTACAAATATTACTGAGGTTCAAAAAGGAGAATGTTCTAGCCAAGGTCATGAACTCAGTAACAGTACTGGGACTCCAACCCTGGCCTGTCTTATTCCACGTATCATTTATTTGCTACTCTAGCAGCTGCTTCCCCCTGGAAATGAGGTGCTAGTATATACATAAGTTATGACCACTTTTCCCTAAGCATTTTAGATAATGCATTTCAGTCTATTTCAGGAAGCTGCTTTTTCAGTTGCTTCTACCTAAATTCACTCCTCACGGGCCCTGTTGCCAGCTCTGTCACAGAGGTCTGTGGACAGCCAAGAAAGATGACCAAGTCTGACTTGCACCCAAGATCCTCTGCTGTAATACAATCAGCTACATAGTAGCTCCCTCCAAATTACTTCCAGTTTGGATTTCTCTTTGTACTGCAACTCATACCTAACTGAAGCATCTCAGAGAGTAAACAAACATTCGAGAAACGAAGCATCCTCAAAAGAAAGGAACATTAGCCTAAGACGTCTTCTACTATTGTGTGTGGGGTTTGCTCAGTGAAAATAAAAGGAAAATTTAGAGAAGTCTGTCCATTCTCCAGTTTATTTATTCTCCGAGCACCTGACTCACGCACATACCAAACAACTAAACAAAAAAAGAAAGAAGCCCCCCCACCAATGACCTCAAATTTCTCATTACAAAAGGAAGAAAAGCAAGCATGTGGACTAGGGAGTCTGCACAGTCCAGTGGGGTTCCTCCCTCCCTCTTCCCCTTCCTCAAAGGATGCTCCATCCTTCTCAGTCAGGAGCTCCCGCAGGCTATAACAAAGGCCTTGGGAAGTCGTACTGGGGGTGACAAGAGATTGACTACAGAGTCTGAAATCCCTCCTACAGTGTACAGTCACAAGTTACAGAATATTTTGCTTACCTCTAAGACTCATCCATTCTGGAAATTTTTTTCTTTGAAGTATAGTTGATTTACAATGTGCTAATTTCTGGTATACAGCATAGTGAGTATATATATATATATATATTTCATCATGGGTTATCACAAAATATTGAATATAGTTCCCTGTGCTATACGGTAAGACCTTGTTGTTTATCTATTTTATATATATTAATGTGTATCTGCTAATTCCAAACTCCTAATTTATCACTCCTTCCTTTCCCCTTTGGTAACCAAAAGTTTGTTTTCTAGGTCTGTGAGTCTGTCTCTATTTTGTAAATGTGTGTCATTTTTTCATATTCCACATATAAGTGATATCACATGGTATTTATCTTTGTCTGGCTTCACTTAGTAAGATAATCTCTAGGTCCATCCATGTTGCTGCAAACGGCATTATTTCATTCTTTTTTATGGCATTCTACATATTATTGAGTATCACTTAATTCTTCACTCAATCCTGAGAGGTTTAATTGAGTAACACCCATTTTACACTTGAGACAGATGGTTACCAGCAAGGCTGGGTAAGTTAAAGTCAACTAGCTGGTCTGAGAAAAATCCAGAAATCAAACTCAAATCTCTGAGCCCTGACTTAGCCACTTCTGTCATTTTGAGTAAAAGGTGACTCCAGGTTCAAATCTCTCAGGCACTATAGAAAAACTTTTCCTTGTAAGGTCCAAGAAAGGACCCTCTGAGCACATTAAACATTAAATGCTGGGATTGAAAACACCTCAAGAGACTGATTTGGTGAATTTCTCTCTCCCTCAGGGCCCTAATGCCTCAACTGGGGACCCAAAATGGGTGAAGACTATGTAAAATTTACAGATTACTTTCCAAATGGAAAAGAAAAATCACAAAGCTTGCTTTTATAAAGTCTTTGGACAACATACAGTCTCAATCATTCCATCAAATTTTCCTGTCTCTGTTCTGTTTTCCACAAAAAGGAAACATCTTGCACACAAGCAAAAACCTTCATGTCCTCAAAATGATGTGTTGCCCAGAGCACGCAGAACAAGAAACATTATTATTATAAGCATAATCATATGTCATCATCAGTAATTGTAACAAATATACTGTATCCTTTTCAAAACTTGCAGGACTAAAGATGACCAACAGAGAGACTATTCTTTTTAAAAATCAAACAAGTATTTGGGGTGGGGTGGGGGGGAACTAGTTCTAACTTTCCTAAGAGTCAAAGCAAGTTTACGCTTACCCTAGTTTCACCAAACAAACCCAACATTTAAAAACCAAGATACAATATTAAAAATTAAGAACAACTATAGGACCATTGGACTATAATTTTTTTAAGTGATAAAATGCTTTATTTGACCTTTTGATCTTACTGTCTTCTTACTTACAGCAGTTCACATAATTGGGGAGGAAAAAAGAAAACAATGAAGTCCATTGAGGCCTCCTGGCGAAATACATGTCTAGCACAGCTCTGCCTAAATAAGTCTTTTATTAACCCAGACTCAGTGAATTTTCAATCCAACCCTTTTGAAGTCTAGGAATGGTCCTTCTTTGGACTAAAAGCCAAACTGGGTGGCCATTTTATTGGTTATGCAAAAGATATGACTGTCAGACCAAAAAATCCACAACCTCCTTCCCCCCCAAAAAATCTTTTCTCCCCAAAACACACAGAATTAGAACCTTATAGGACAATATTTTACTAGTCCTATTAAATTGACTATAGGATAAAAAATGTTAAGCAGAAGCTAATAAAGAAGGAAAAAGGTAGCCTCGTGACACTTCAACCTACTCATCTCAGCCTCCTAGGGGAACATGACAGAGAACCATTCTACAATCATTAGAGGCTGGGGTCATACAAGAATGCTCACATCAACGTGCTTTGTTCATGAATGCTTTGGCAACAGACACTCCCTGGTGCTTGCTGTCCATTCCTCCATCACTGCCCACTTCTCAACGCCAAGACCCTGATGACTGGCCGCTTCCAGGCGAGGGATGCACGATTGCCCCCATCAGAGCTGCCTAGCCCACGCTGGGCCCATCAGAGACTCTCCCTATTCAGGATTGGGACACACATTCTAGGTGTTTGGTTGTGGCCCTGTGGCTGAAGCATCCCACAAAGCCAGGGCTGCAGTGGCCATATTCCACCACATACATGTGAAAACAGAGGAAGCTGGTTTGCGGGGGAAGAAGAATGGAGTAGATGCCAAAAGAGATGGAAGGAAATAAGAAAACCAAGAAAGGAGAAAGTGAGACTCAGGTTAGTGAATTTCTACCAACCAGGTCAAATTCCCCGAGAGACCCAACTCTCTTCTTTGCTCTAGGGTTCTAGAAGCTGACCCTGTGCCCTTCCACTTTTTTCCTTTTGTGCTTCAGCTAATTTGAATAGGTTTTTTTTTCTCATTTCGTTGTCTCATCAGAATACCCTTTGGTCCGACAGTTCCACTTCAATACAGAATTCCACCTTGATGTATAATTTTGATGTGTAATTTTCTCAAGCAAGTGGCTGGTTACATATATGGATTCAAATATGTATATAAGTATGTTTGCTGATATGTTACAGAAACAAAAACTGGAGGGAGACTTAAATGATAAGCTATATAGGATTAGTTAAATAAATTATGATTTGCGTGTTCAGATACTGCTCTACAAATATTTACCATCTCAGACAAGGACTGTAGCAGGCATTGGGCTCAGCTGGGAACAAAAGGAAGTCTCTGCCTTCATGAGCCGACATCCCAGTGATACATGACAGACAGCGATTAAAAAGCACATGGTTGGAAAAAAAATAATGTGAGGAAATATTTAAGGGACTTTAAGTGGAGGAAGCTTACAAATGAGAATTTCCACAAAATTATCAGTGGATATAAAAATTACATATTTTAAACAGAAAAGGGAAAGGAAGGATGAGATAAAGAAAAGGAAGAAGGAAAGGGGAAGGGAAGAAATGAAGGATTTGCGATCCTTTCCCCGCCCATAAGTGAAATTAACAAAAGTGAGCGTTTTTACTGATAGCTGATGGTCTCTTGTTCATACTTTTCCATTTGCCAAATTTTCTATATTGAAGATACTATTTGCAGAGTAAGAAACAATTTATATATAATTTTATATAATACATTTTTATATTTCTCATATTTCAATATTTATTATATATATTTCTCCCCACCCTTTGATATTCCTTTAAGACCTTTGTAATAGTGTGGTTTGTGGAAGCAACGCAAGTGCCTGTGGGTACCTTTTTAAAACAACGTTCTTACCTCCACTCCATCCTTTTAAACTAAAAACTCTGAGTTGACGGCCAAGAATGTGTATTTTAAGTCTCTCTCAGTGATTGATTCTCAAGCAAATGAAACTGGGAGAACTACTGCATCTCAGTTTAAAAAACTGGTTTATTATAAGGTTAAATTGTGGCCCTAATGATTCGTTCAGGCAAACAGCTAAGCTGAATAGGTTTCTTTTCTTGCTGAGAAAGCCTGGGGAGCCAAGCTTCAGAAGACAGGGCCTTTGGAAGGCAGAGCCACGGACTCAAGGTGGCAGTGCTGGCAGGGCTGAATCCCATTCACTGGAGAGGTACCACTGAGGCACCCGGTGGGCTCAGCTGATGGGAAGAAGCCAGTTTAGCTAGGACAGATGGTACAAGGGGTGAATCTCTCTGTGGCCGTCTTTAATAAAATTACCCAGGCCCTGGCAAGGAATAAAAGGATTGATATATAAATTGGTTAATTATATACAGCGGTAGCTAGTGAAATGAGCTTTCACCGACATAGCCTGAGGCAATTAAACCAACTGCCTTTCGCTGTGAATCCTGGAATCACAGAAGAGTAGAGGTCGGGCTGAAACTTACCAAAAAAGTAGTTTTACTGTGAGCTCCACTGCTCAAAGTATTTACCTGAAAAGAGACTACGGGTAAGTCAGAGAATTAAAATAACCACTGTGCTAACTTCAAGGGGTTAGCCTGAGAACCTGGGGTGCTTATTTAGAAGAGATAATGTTTTCAGAGAAAACAACGGAAGCAAATATTTGACCAACCACCCGCCTGGGCAAAGCAGCTGGAAAGCCGCGCCGTCCGGGAGAACTGAGATTCCAGGGCCCTCTGGCCTGGGTTCCTCCCCACGGTTTGTCTTGTCTACACTCTAAAGGAGGCTGTAGTTATAGAAAAGATCAAGAAAATACATTACACGGATATATTCCTACACCTATACCATGAAGGCAAAAACAAGTCTATTTTCTGCTGATGCTGGCTGGCATCTTGTGGACACAGATGGTGCATAAAGCTTCTGCTGCCTGAGAAGTTAACCAACTTTCCCAGACTGGGGACTTAGTCCCGTGAACCTGCAGATGCCAGGCAAACCCATTCCCTTTCTTTCTCCTGGGACATAAACAGTCACAGCCTCTGGGATTTATCACACGTCTAAGACACAAAACATGGATTGTGTCCCAAGTTTTCCCCTTCCTGGGCCACACTCTGAAGCTAAAAGGTATAATAACAGTAAAAGGATGAGAGGAACACCAGCAGATGTGGAAGGACCAAGAGCACCATCCAGAAAAGGAAAAACTGTGAAACAGACCCAAGCAAAATGTCAAACTTTTGCTCTACGGGAGGACAAGCTACAGACCAGGAGGAAACGTCTGCAAATCACATATCTGATGCAGGACTGGGATCTAGAATGGATAAGGAGCTCTCAAAACTCAACAGTTCCTTTTCCTCAGCTGCTGCCAAGGTGCTCAGTCCTCCTGGGGAAGCGCAGGCCGCCTTGGGGTGAGGCCCGCACCTCACGGCCTCCCCAGGTGGCCTGTGACCCCGAGCTGGCCTGCATCAACCTGGCCCTCAGCCTGCACGTTTCTGTTGGGTGTTCAGTCACGAAACAGAGAACACGGAGCGACGAGGGCACCCGGGCTCCCACAGGAATTGGCTCCGACCTCCGCAAAATCTAGGTGGGGCAAGCCTACTGTGAGTAAGTCAAGCTTTGCCATGAAGTATAACTTAGGTATTTTTCATTCCATGTAAATACTTTATAAAGCCTAAATCTTAGGAATAATAGTTACACTGATTCTCATGCTCGAACCAACAGGCTGGTATATCTTCTCTACAGTAAAGTCGCAGAGAGCAAATAATTTTTAGGCCCTGTGGGCTACACATTGTCTACCCTAACCTCTCAGTCCTGCCGTTGCAGGGGGGAAATCGGCCTTAGACCACATAGAAACAAGTGGGAATGACTGGGTTCCATTAAAACTTTACTTAGGAAGCAGATCACGGGCCAGCTGAAGATCTTTGCCCTGGCGGTTCCCAACAAAATTTCAGGAACTTTTCATTTGTCTTTTCAGGATGTGATCTTGGAGAGAAATTAATCATCCTTTTTTGTTTGTTTAAACAGCACTTGCTACTTATCTAGAAAACTTTGGCTATGCCTCAGGAGTCGTGATTATTTGTGACTTGTTGAAGCTTAAGTGATTCTTTGCCTCTAAGGGGAAAAAAATTAGAACCCTTGGTCTCTGAGAGAGAAGCCCAGCCTAATTAATGGGAACAATACGAGCTATTACCCAGTTTCAGTGGTCTCTCACGTTTTTCAAAAGAAAGAGTGGAGACAGATAAACACTGCAGTGCAGCCAACCCTGAAGAAGCTTCTAAGGAAGATTTAATAGGGCCAAGGTGCCCTGAGAAGCTAGGACTAACTGCATTATTCTAGAAAAGCTTTTTAATTGCTCTGATGTAAGTACGGCGATTGCTGCTTCTGATGAAACAGATTTATAATGAAAAACAAAGAAAATAGAAACCCAGTTCCTATAAATATTAACATTTTAACCCATCCTAACATTCAGGAACTCTGAACAGAGTCCAGAATGGAGACAGAGAAAATAACCGAATTCATTCAGCATGTTGGGAAATTATGTTACGACTGCAGTGCTATGAACGAGCGCATCTTTGGATCGGATGAACCTGTAATGTTAGTATGTGGGCGGTGCAGCTCATGAGACACAGCTCCTGAAAGGGGTATAACTTGCCTGAATTGCTACAACACACCTTCAGTTCTCCCTTTTAAAAACACGGCCACAGACGCTTTGAACGTGACCTCCACCACCCTTCCATGCCCCTCTTCCTCACAGGAAACCTAAAGTCATCAGATCCCAGAACACAGACATCATTCTGAAACGTACATCAAAGATGCCACTCGAGTTCCAAAGAGAGACTTCAGTGGTGGGACTCCCGTCAAGATGGGCACAGAGCTGCTGCTGCAGTCCGTGCCTCTTCACTGTGGCTTCGGAAGGATGCCTTGAGCTTCACTTAACTCTACCTACACTCAGGCAGATTGCTGTCCACATAGAGATTCCCAAGGTCTAAGGCAACCCTCATTGTGAACTGAGGTTTCCCTTAATTAAAACACTTTCCAGAAATGCTACAGCTATACTAAAAGGGTGACTCACAGATCAGTCAACTGATTCAAAAGCATATTAAACCCCATATGTAAATATGTTTCAACTATATTCTTTTGATCAGTGTGCCAGAAAGCTTTGGAAATGCTGCAACACATTGTACATTTCTCCCCAGATTAATAAGTGTACCCAGTGTTTTACATTTCAATGTTCTTCAGCTGAAAAGATGTCTAGTAGTTAAAAAAAAAACTGAGCAGATTATTTGAACATACAACTAACACACTGCTAAAATAATTTTATACTGTTTCCAAATTTTTTTTGATATCTCAAATGAAGATTCAGGCTGTCTAATTCCAGGTCTACCACTTACTAGTTGAGCCATTTTTAGGTTTGCTACTTCATCTCCCAATGCTTCTGTTTTCTCATCTGTAAATGGAGAAATTAACAACGTTGCCCCCATATCAGGTTCCAGGGAAGAGACATGACTCAATGCATGTAAAGCATTTAGAATAACACCTGGCAGAAAGCAAATCCTTAGTAAGTGCCAATCATCATCATCATCATCATCATCATCATTTTTTCTTCATCATCAGATTTTGATCCATTTAACGGTGCCAGAGAAGTTCAATGTATAAGTAGATAAAATTTGGGGAGAGGGAGTAAAGTGTTAAATATTAAACACAATCAACCCTTCGTTGCCTCAGAGTATTTTATTTAAAACTCAAGAGCACCCTTTAGTAATTTGGAATTTCTTTCTTACCCTCAGGAGGAGACAGAGGGATCTTTAGAAAAGACCAGACTTGAGGTGTCAGCTAGACCAATCCGGCACTAACACAGTCTCCTGAACGCCCGCCAAATAGCCCCGCAAACAGGAGCTCAGTGGGCAAACCAGGAACTGCTTCAAATGATGTGAAACGCGTCCACGGTCACAGGTATTCCCACCATGAGGCGGATTTTCAAATTGGGGAGAAAAAAACTGCCAAACAAGAAACTGGCAAAACTGTTGTCTCTAGGGAAGAGAAATAACAAAACCTGAAAAAAATAAAAGTGTGTCCATTCCTACGGTTTCCAAGTATTTCAGTATTCTTAGATTCTACCAGAAACTCTGGCATTTTACTCATCTATTCACTTCTTTTGCTTTAGAATGAATCTATTTGTTACATAGGTTTTTGTTTGTTTGTTTGTTTGTTTTCCTTTTCTTGGTTTTTCTTGGATGCGAGAGGCTGGGATGGATCAGGTGACCCCAGGCAACCCTTACAAGTTTTTCCTGGGCTCTTCTTCTCAGTTGCCTTACATTTATTTGCAAACTGCCAAGCAACGCTGGCTTCTATTTTAGATGTTTATGAAAATGAGAAATAAAGAACAACTCTGAGTAAAGTTCTTCTGGGCTAACACTGTGGAGCTCAAATTTCCAGTGAAATATTCATTTTCGAAATGGCAAGGAACAACCACTGACAGTCAGGGAGGGGAAAAAAGAAACTTCAAAAACAGCAGGCATTTTGCTTCCAGTTATACAAAAACACTGATGTAGTCAATATCAATGGCTTGAGGGTTTCCAGATCTAATGTTGTACATTAAAAGGACTGGTTTTAAAAAAAAAAAAATCCAAAGCTGTGAACTGGTAAAAGTAGCAAGGTCTTGAAATCAGATGCAAAGTTGTAACATTCTAGAAAAATAGAAGGTTACTTAGATTTTAGATTCCATCAAGATGACTGCAAAATTTGGAGAAAAATCTTTGCAGGTGGATCCTTTAGCCGAGGTCGCATCTTAGGCAAACATGGCTGGGAAAAGGTCCACATTATCAAGGACTGAGGACGATCTCCACAAATCTGGGCAACCATGTCCCTGGCAGCCTGCCTCGCTTTCCAGCGACTTTCCCACTCACCACTGTCCAACACTCCGACCCAGTGGCTCCCAACTTTCCCAAAATGCAGGTAAATTTTAGAGTTCAGTGGAATGACAATAGTTATATTTTTATATCTTCACCATGTGTTGGTTAAGAAAATACATATAAACAAACACCATTAAGAAATTCACCAAAAGACTTTCTATTTTATTAACCCCCTCAAAGCACTTGCATTCATTTTACAAAGACTCATTCAATTAAAATTTATCTGAGCTCCTACTATGTGTCAGCCATTTTTTGTAGACCTTGAGATACAAATTCTGCCCTGGAAAACTTTTTCTCCTTCCCACTCTCCCTCCCTCCCTCCCCAACCCCTGTCTCTCAGAAGATAGGGGGCTTTCTGAATCTATCTGGTTGAGGCAGGGAGGGAAGAGAAGAAAAGGGAGGCAATTTTCCCTTTGTCTTTGGGCTTTTAATGTTTTTTAATGGAGGTGCTGGGGATTAAAACTAGGACCTCGTGCTAAGCCTGTGCTCTACCCCTGAGCTACACACTACCCTAGGGTTTTAATTTTTGACCATATGGATACATTCATGAATTAGTCATGAAACTAAACATAAAAGGAGGAGGTAAAATAATTAGGTAAGAGGTGTCTAGAAAAATTTTAAAGTCATTGGCAATGACTTTAACAACCCTTCCCAGCCCCCAGAATGTAAGATAATACTCAAGCCCCACACCACATGCTGAGATTCAAAACCAGTAGCTCTACCCAACTGTCCACTTCATATCAATGAGAATTAGTAAACGGGTGGCACTACTCCAGCAAGAACCATCTTTCTTCTGTTCATCCCTGTAAACCCCATCAATACGCAATGGCTGGCATATAACCAACGTTCAATTATGTAATTATGGAATCGCTGCCGAAAAAGTGAGTAGCTGAAAACCCTTAGTCTCATGCCTCAATGGTCAAATGCTGAACATTTTTCCTTCCTTGTGACTCCAACACTCTCTCCAAGGCTCCCCTCAAAGGATCACTCATGTGTGTCTATCTTTTGTTGACATCTAGCTCAACCACAGTGAGGAACACAAACTTGGAGTCTACACCTGAACGCCTTCTACTGATGGATACACTGTGGAACCATCATGCTGATGAGGACAGACATTTCCAACACTCCCAACAGACTCCCTCAACATTGTCTCCTTTTATCCTTTTAATAACGACTCCAGCCACTTTTTGTTTACTTCTTTGTTTTCTGCTACTTGCAAAGTGAAAGAGGTTTTGAAGAAGAAAGTGGTTACGTTAGCTGATTTTTTCTTTTTTAATTAGAGCAAACATCTCTACTCTAGTAGTGGTAGGGACTAAAAATATTATGAGAAGTCCAACAGTATTCTGTCAGGAGATGAAAATGTAACACTGTTGGGACTTAAATTACACAGGTGATATTCACTGTAAAGGGAATTCTGCAAATGAGAATGTATTGAAGGTTTCTATTTGTAACACCTTTATTCTCAACAGTCTACACTTCGATAATTTTTATTGACAGGTGTCTCGACCATAAATTAAACATACACTAAGGAAATATTCAGATGTGACAAAATGGGCACTCCCAAAATTCTCATCTTAAAATTGTTCCCTTTGTGAAACTTGTTGCATCCATCACTCAAGAATGTCAGAAGGTAAAATAATTTGTTACATAAGTTGTGCTAAGGGCAAAATACTTCATACCTTCTCTTTTTTTAACATTTTATTTTTCTACATTTATTATTGTATTATTTAATTATTTTACTTTGTTGGTGGAGGTGAGGTAATTAGGCTTATTTATTTTTAGAGGAGATACTGGGGATTGAAGTGAGGACCTCATGTGCGCTAAGCACGCACTGTACTACTTGAGCTATACCCTCCCCCTCTTCATACTCTCTCTGACACAGGAATAATAACATGACGGCTTCAAAAATTTTAACGAAGGCCCATAAAGACTACTTAAACCTTTAAGGTAATAATGACAAATGAACAAGAATCTAGCAACAACTATTTAAGGAATCTCGGAAATCCACTCTCCATCTCTCCCTGGGACAACTTCAAGAACACCGAAGTCCCGCTTACAACCTTCAAGGAGTCTGAAGAACAAACGTTTGTCTTATCAATGTGGAAACCCAGAGAAGCATCACACCATTAGCTCCTCAGCACAGGCTGGCACAGACTCTGCTTGGCACAGAACACAAATAAGAAAGGCAAAAAGTTCTAAAGAATTCATCATTTTGCAAAACACAGCATTTTTTCAGATGGCTTAAGAAGAGGGACACAGTGATTCCAGAACATCAAAACAGAGGAAGGACTTCCAGATGACATCACTGATTGGCGTGGACAATTGATTTATTTCACGATTTTTTAACCGCAACACGACCGACACTTGGAATGAGACAATTCTTTTCTGTAGGAGGCTGGCCTGTGCACTGCAAGATATTTAACAGTACCCCTGGTCTCTGCCCAGTAGATGCCAGTACTAGACCCCCAAGCTGTGACAACCAAAAAACATCTCCAGACATCCCCAGTGTCCTCTGGGTGATGAAATAGCCCTTGGCTGAGAACCACTAATTTGTAACAGTGACACAGATGACGATGATGATGATGGTGACAGTAACAACACCAGTAATAATAATAAATCAAAACAATTTCCACTTACTCAGTATTCTCTATCAGACACTGTACTAAGGACTTCATATATGCTTTATTCTGTAAAATCACCCATGAGATAGGTACTATCATTGTCCACATGTTAGACATAAAGGAACTAAGGTTCAGAAACGTTAAATGCCCCATTCAAGGTCACACAATCTGTAAGAGGCTGATGAGGGGTTCAACTTTTAAATCATGCTCTATACTGCCAACTCCACAGGGAGAACTGTGAGATTGCTCTTTGAAGGCAACACCAAACACATTACTCCAAACTGACGTAAATGTAGAACATGGTTCCAAAGGACACCACAGTCGATGTCTCAAGGCAGCTGAAGCAGGCCACCACTGGACAGGACACTCTAGTGTGGCTTCTATTAATAACACATGCTCTACATACGATCTCAATAATCCTCAGAACGACCCCACAAGAGAGACCAGCATTCCCATGTTACATGTAGGGGAAAAAAAACTGCATCCAGAGAGATTTGAGTAAATTATTCAAGGTCAGATGGTTTTCCAGATGGAGCCACGACTTAAAGGCAGACTGGTCTGACTAATGAGCTGCAATTGCTAGAATACAATGATTTTACAGGATAAGGAACAGAAATAACATCAACAGCCAACATCCTTACAATGATTTTACAGGATAAGGAATAGAAATAACATCAACAGCCAACATCCTTACAATGATTTTACAGGATAAGGAATAGAAATAACATCAACAGCCAACATCCTTTCAGTAGTAACGGACACAGGGTAAATACCCTCGGGTCCCACTTTGTGGTGAGGCCTTGAGAAGACCAACATTCATGCTCCAACCACCTCACCAACTGGGGACTGTTCTGGGCACCGCCACCCCTCTCCCTACCCCGTCCCTCTGGACTTACTTGGGCCCTATATAGGTCTTGGCTTTTTATATCTCATTTTAAATAGAACCAGACTGTTTCTTTTTTAGAATGTTAACTTCACAGCTGAAGGTCAGCTGGGACATGTGAGGTCCATGAACGCATCTCACGAATAACCCAAAGGAGGCAAAATTAAAAAAAGAAAGAAACAAAGAAACAAAGGGAGATTTATGGTGGGAAAAAGAGAGAAACACTCAGGGTGGGAATAATCTCAAGTCCAGATATTTAATCGGAAAGAAATATTTGCCTCACGGGAATTCCACTAGAGAAATGAGCCCATGATTATGATCCAGACGGGGCCAGGGGCAGTTATGAAAATGCACCTTCACTGACAGACTATGCTACATACACACATCGGCACACCCGAGCGGTGTAACAACACTGTCTGAGGTTTCACACGGCACTCCCATCACAGACCGTGATGATACGCTCTAATAGCTGGGATAATTGACCACACTGGGACCCTACACTGGTTTCTGGACACTTTAACAGCTTGAATGTAGAAGATAAATTTAAATTTAAGGCCATTAAGACATAGTAACAATTGTCACCATTTCCAAAAGGAAGTTAAATAAGCAGGTGAGAGAATTTTTTATAAACCTTTCCCAGGATCACAGAAACTCATTTCCCAGATGTCATCCTAATTTCCCTTGCAATACGGAAATAGTAGGGCTTCTACAAGCCAGACAACTGGAGGCAATAAAGGTGGCAGAGAAAAAGACTTCAATTGGGGTGGGAAAGAATAATTTAAATTAGGGGTCTTTCGGGAACACTCTGCACTGGGCTGTTCACTTTGGTCTGCTCAGTACCACCATCCTGCAGAAATCCTGCACAATCTTTAAAAACAAAACAAAACACCTTTCAGTTATGATGGAAAATCCAACTTCAGGCTGAATGAAGATGGGACATTCTCATCTGCTGACCTAATCACATGCTCAGTCCTGGAGCCCAGAAGCCAGAGAAGGGGCTAGTAAAGAAGAAGAGGATGGATGCCCAGGGGAGGTGGTACCCGATTACCAAAGTAAGAGGAATGGAGGTGATGAAGGCAAAAACATACACTGCACAGTCTGGTCTTGTGTCATGTACACACAATGGCAAATGTTATACGTTCCTCAGTCTTCCAAACTCACAGGGGTTCCTTTCTTCTCTACCACTGTACTACACCTCCATTTTGAATGCCCCTCCTCTCAGCCTCCTCCCACTTCTCCCCCGCCCCAATTCCTCTCTATCATCTGTCATTTTCCTTCATTTCAGGATCTTCTCTTTTCCCAAGTATCTTATAATTTCATCTACGGCAGAAACACGAGCCAGGACATGAATTCATTCATCTAAAGGTGCTACCCTCTTCATCCTTCCCTGTAATGTCACGCTAGGTAAAGTCTTTTTAACTCAAAGGCATGAAAGCTCATGGTGGAATTTCAGATGCTGGGGCACTTTTGGGGAGACCAAGTGGACCTTCCTTCTTAATGGCCTTCAAATCACACCACAGAGGTAGACTGCCACTGAAGTCTAGCCCGCAGGAGCCCTCCCTCTTTTATCCAGTCCCTACCCCACACACCTAAAAGTCTGATTCGTGTGCCAGTAATGCCTCTATCCAGAAAAGGAATACTTCCAAAAGGTTATTTCAAGACAGACCATAAAATGAAACATGGGTAATTCCATTAGAGTGTTGATTAGGAACACAAGTCAGAAACTGCTCCAGACAAGAAATGAGTAACACAACAACAAATGGAAATGAACTCCAATTTGGCTCCCCAGAGAAAATCAAAAGAACCCATGGGCATTTCCCTTCTCTAATTTCCAAGGATCCAGCAAGGGTTCCATCTTTGTCAGTGGCGTTAAGGAGTAGGTCACGGGAAAAATGATGGTAGCCCTTTGTTGGGTATCTTTGCATTCCTCAATTAGCCAAAGGAGGCAGAGCTCAGTCTTGACATATGGCAAGGAGTAGATTTCTCCATTTCCACTAAATAAAGACAACACAAGTTCAAATCTCGTTCCTCTGCTACACAGACCACACATACACACACATCCCCATGGACATTAACATACAATGATGTAGTTAATCAAACTGCAGAAATAACTCAAAAATAAGGCTACTGCTGGAAGGACATATTTGCCTTCTAGGTAATTTCACTAACTATTTGCTGGAGTTATTTTCTTACAACATACAGATTTTATTTTTAACGTCAGCCTGAGATCTGTCTTCGGGTTTCAGTGGTATTCCCTGTGCAGTGACATTCTCAACGCATACCTCTGAATGTGGTAGCAAGGCACCACCTATGCCCAGATGCTTTAGATGAAACAAAAACTTCTGGCATCCACACCTGTTGACACATGTCAGCCAGCCTGGGACGGTCAGAAGTCTTCCCTACTTTGTTTCCTCCCTCCAGAGAAAAGTAGACGCTGCCTTTGCTGGGACCCCACATTCCCCTGTACCACCTCTCAGCCCCAGACGTATTTGCTTGTTGCCAAATCTGTCTTGTATTCCAAAGACAGGCTTGTTTAAAACAAACAAACAAAAAAGCCAACAACTCACCACCCACCAGGTCCTCATGACCTAGGCTCCTTCACACCCCACTCTGCCTTGCTCCTTATGACCCAGCAACATGACTGCCCTCCCCTTATCTGGAAAGGTAAAGGTCTTTGCCCAATTTTTTCTTCCCATTCTTCCAGTCTCAATCCCAAGCATCACCTTATCAGAGAAGTCTTTTTCAGGACCTGAAAACAGTGGTATGGAAACTAACCCTATTCCCCCTCCAGGTCCACAGACTCTCAATTTCAACAACCTATTTATGTCCTACATCACACCTGCACACCTTGAAATTGCATTTGTTTTGTTATTTGTGTACATCCTCCGTCTCTCTCTCCTTTCTCCTACATAAGACTATATATTTCAGGAGGGCTCCAGGCAGTATCCTCATTACCTCGTAAATACTGGCATAGAGGACGCACTTAATATACTTCTTGGGACAATTAATCTACTGGTTTAAAACAAAGGATTGATAAATAATTTAACAAATGCTATGTGCTGTCTCAGTCAGCTAGAACTGTCATAACAAAATACTGGGTGGCTTAAGCCACAGAAATTCAGTTCTCACAGTTATAAACACTGAGAAGCAAACGATCCAGGTGCCAAATGATTCGACTCCCGGGGAGAGCTCTTCTCCCGGCTTACAGACAGGCCAACTTCTCACTCCATCCTCACCTGGTGAATCAAGGGAGAGCTCGGGTCTACTGCTCTTCTTACAAGGACATTAACTGCGTCAAGGAGGCCCAAAGCTCATAACCTCATCTAAATCTAATTACTTCCCAAAGGTCCCACCTCCAAATATCATCCTATTGGGGGTTAGGGTTTCAACATATGAATCCAGAGGGGATGCAAACACTCAGTCCATAATGCATATGGACAAAGGAAAGAACAATTTTCTTCTCAATGCATCTCTGATTTTTAACTTCTGTAAGTTAACCATAGAAAATATTCTATAATACCAAAGTATGTATACAAGAAAGCAAAAAGTTGTCAAACATACTTTATTATTTATCTTCATGCAGTTTCATAAAATACTCTCTGTACCTCACTATTTACTGAGCATCCATTGTTGTGGTAATTTTCCCTCGGTCCTGTAATTCAGCCCCCAATGACGTGAGCAAACAGTGAAGGCTACAATTGCTAACATTTTCTTGCTTAGAGTCTACGAGATTAGTGTATAAATCCTGGGTTGCTTTTTTCTTATTATGTTAGACATCTTTTGGACTGCCTGCCAAACCCAGAAGCCAGCACTCCTCTTGGGAAGCTTCCTGCCGGATATCCATGGGGAGACCAAGGCAGCCATGTCAGACTGGGAATCCAAGCTCCACTCATTGGCCAAGAGCAGTCTCGTGACCCGGCCTTGGCAAAGCAGAACCTCTTTCCAGGAAACCTGGAACTATGAGAGCCAGCCAGGCAGTCTCCGTGGGTGGCTGTAACTTAGAAGGAGCTAGGGGTTATTCACGTTTCCTTCTGCATGAAAGCTGCTCTGCAGAAGAAGACAGAATGAAGCAGAAACAAAAAAGCAGAGGCAAGAGGGAGAGAGAAAGTCCTGATGGTTTTCATGGTCCAGATGGCAGCCCCTTCCCAAGTACCAGCTCATCCCAGACTGTGTGTGGCATGAGACACTCCTGTGTAACAGATTCCCTCTTTTTCTTCTTTTACTTAAGCTACCTTCGTTGCTAGTTAATTCCTTGATTGTAACTTAATATGTGTGTTCTCATTTCCTGAGAATATGAAAATCTTTTGTATATTTACCCATATATGAGTGTGTACATGCATACCCATGACCATAAACATGAAACTTTTTCATTTTGGGCAAACTCCCACAGAGATTCTGGGGGAGGTGAGGTAATCTCATGATCTCTGAATTAATTCAGCCTGAAGCTGATTTGTGTATCTCTGTAACTCAAAGCCAAGCCATCTAAAGAGTTTTCAGGAAACATATTTTCCTAGACAAATGATAATTTTTTTTTTTTGGTAGGGTGAAAATAATTAATTCCACACCAAGCTGGAGACTCTCATGGCACTTCTGACTCAGCATAGGTGCAATATAAAAGTCGCCACAAAGTGGGTGTTCTAGAATTGTTAATTACTGTTATTGTCACCATTATCCTTAACATTTACCTATTCCTGATCCAGCGCTCCCCAATAGAGCTGGCGAGGTGGGAGCACAAATTGCTGTGACCCTAAATCCATAAAAACATCTTCTCTGAACAAGGTATGACTAAAATTACAGGATAATTATAAAAGTTAGCAATTGACACTTGGCACGTTATGTTTTAAAGGAATTCTAGATGATATAAAATTAATGACACAGAGTGACTAGTTAAAATTGGTTTACATTTTTTTCTTTTTTTTCCCGTTCCATTTAACTTTTTTTTTTTAATTGAAGCATAGTTAGTTTATAATGTGTCCATTTCTGGTGTACAGCATAAGTTTCAGTCATACATATATACATACATATATTCCTTTTCATTGCAGGTTACAAGATATTGGATATAGTTCCATGTGCTATACAGGAGAAACTTGCTGCTTATCTATTTTATATAGTAGTTAGTTAGTTTCTGCAAATCCTGAACTCCCAATGTATCCCTTCCCACCTCCTTCCCCTTCTGGTAACCATAAGTTTGTTTTCATTGTCTGTGAATCTGTTTCTGTTTTGTAAATAAGTTCATTTGTGTCTTTCTTTTCTTTTTTTAAGATTCCACAAATAAGTGATCTCATATGGTATTTTTCTTTCTCTTTCTGGATTACTTCACCTAGAATGCTGATCTCCAGGTTCATACATATTGCAGCAAATGGCATTATTTTATTCTTTTTTATGGCTGAGTAGTGTTCCATTGTGTGTATATACCACATCATTATCCATTCATCTGTCAATGGACATTTGGGTTGTTTCCATGTCTTGGCTATTTTAAATAGTGCTGCTTTGAACACTGGGGGTGCATGCATCTTTCTGAATTAGAGGTCCCTCTAGATATATACCTAGGACTGGGATTGCTGGGTCATATGGTAAGTCTATTGTTAGTCTTTCGAGGAATCTCCATACTGTTTTCCATAATGGCTACACAAACTACATTCCCACAAGCAATGTAGGAGGGTTCCCTTTTCTCCACACCCTCTCCAGCATTTCTCATTCATGGACTTTTGATGATGGCCATTCTGACTGGTGTGAGATGATACCTCATTGTATGGTTTATATTTTCAAAAGAAAAATGTAAATGTATGTTTAGTTATTAAAGAGAAACAATACAAAAAATACACAGTCACAATGGCATTTGAGGAAAAGAAGCATCCTCACTCCTCTGAAAGAATCCAGAAGGAATGAGAGGGCAGCACAGCATTTGCTATCCAAGCTATTCTCTCTAGATGTTACTAAGCCTCACACCCCCACTCCTCCCAGCTTTTCTATGGACTGAGCACCAGCTGGGTGAGTAACAGCTGAGAATCCTCCTATTGTTCACTGCCCACTTGCTTCAAGAAATCCTACAGTGAAGCATAAGTATTCTCAAGAAGAAGCTGATAGAAGGCAATGGAGGGGGACAAAGGAAGTAGGAAGGTGATAAGACTTCCTGATCACTTTCACTGACAATCAAATGTATCATACGGAAACAATGACATTCTATTTGGGGACTATCAAATTGGCAGTTAATCTGAAATACACACATATACATTTACACAAAATAATGGTGGGCAAGGGAAAAAGAGCAGACTCACTAAAGGTCCTATAATAGTGGAATAGCCCCTTGAAATAAAGCACATATATTTAAGTCCAGAGTTCTTCAAAGTTCATTCTGAAAAGCTCAAGGAGTTGCTGATGTATTTAAAGGTCCCCTTCTGCAGTGACCTGGGAATTTCAGTGGTTGGGTCTCCTTCCTGTTCATCCCAGACTTAACACGCATTACTTATTAGGCATCCTCCTAAAATTATTCATAATGAGATCATTCCACTGCTTAGGAATATTATGCAACTGTTATAAATCACGTTATATAAAGGTATATACAGACTTGAAAGGGTGGTCTGCTCCCCAAATACCTAGTAGCTTCCAGTAAAGGGTGGGTCTTTAGAACCTACTAGTTAAAGGCACAGGTTTTCCTGCCAGGATTCTCATCCCTAATGTACTCCTTAACTTCATTGGCAAAAGGCAGTTATGATGAACTGTCACGCTGAAGATGGTGATGAATCTTAACTGAGATGATTTAAAAGTTTTTATCTCAATGTCCGGTACACAAGACTCCATAATGGAAGCTCTTTTGCTGTACATCAGCCTAAAGCTTAGAATTTCACATTTTAGCCAGTATTTATTCCTTTCCACTTTCCACTGATGTAGCAATTGAAACCTTCATCAGCTCAGATACCCTTGAAGGCATTCATGAAACCAAGCCCTGTACATAGTCAAAAATTACTCATCTCGCCCAGAGGGCTCCAGTCTTTGAACTGGACAGGTTTTGCCAGGGCGGAGTGAAGGGGGAAGGGGTATTACAGCTAAGGAAGCAAGCACTTTATTTTCATAAGCAAGTGTATATCCTCACTAACCAACCCCCACAAGTCATCTTTCCCTACAGCCACAGGACGACTCAAAGAACACCCAGAGCATCACAAAATGTTACAGAAGCCTTTTATGGAGAAAAGTATGCCTGTTGTGTTTTCATGCCTTTGGGAAATGGTGATAATTCAGGTTTCACTTCTATAGTAATTTAACTTGATCATTTTAAAACACAGATGTAAAATGGTCCATTTATACAACCAGTTGCTAAGCGTCTTGGCATCTTAATAGGCAGTTTATGAAAACATACCTTTTGAAAGAAAATACTACTATCGACAGAGAGGAAAAGGATGGATGAAGCTCATAAAATTTAACTGCATTTTAGTTTTGACTTGGGAAAGCTGCAGGATCATCCATTGGGGAAACTCAGTTGACAGATCCACTGAGAAATTGCTAAGTCGTACATGGTACAGTTCCCAGCCAGCTGCTGCCATGAAAGCCCGTTGTCTAAAGGGTTCCAGGAGCCGACGGTGAACAGCAGAGTTGATATCCACCCCTCCATCACCACCTCTACCTCCAACCTCATGGACGTCTCAGTGACTCAAGGAACTAGAAGGGAGTTTCTTTCCCACAAGTCTGACAAGTCTGAGCCTGGTGTCTGGGAATGAGATGGTCCAGAGTAAGCCAAACTGGGACCCACAACTGGTTGTTGATTGCTCTAAGAGTGCAGATACTTCCAAGCCCAGTCACCTCTCAAGACAGAACACTTGCTAAGAGCATTCAATTTCAATCCTGCTGAGAGGCTGTATTTTGTTAACCAAACAAGCTGAGCAAGCAACTTTTGTTAGGTACAGCAGACTTTATAGAGCTTTCCTGTTCCAAAATATCTCCTCATTCATTAGACAAGGGTGACTAAATTCTCATCTTGAGTTGCCATAAGATATAGTAAGGAGAATATTTTAAATTTCCCTGACAGGGAGGACATAATCCATGAAGA
Organism: Camelus bactrianus; assembly: GCF_048773025.1. Lineage (NCBI taxonomy): Eukaryota > Metazoa > Chordata > Mammalia > Artiodactyla > Camelidae > Camelus > Camelus bactrianus. Next base: position 21,198,970 of record NC_133555.1, on the reverse strand, counting down.
CAAATCCTGTAGTATTATCTTAGCAAGAATTTTATACTTTAAAATTATAAAATAGGTGTTACGTTATAAAATACATTCAATTATAAAGTATATTAATATTTATTAAGGGCTTATGTGCCAAGGACTGTCAGAAGTATTTTATATACCTTATCTTACTTAATCCTCACACGCTTCAAGGCAAGTTCTATTATGATCTACATTTTACTTGTGAAGTAACAAAAGCTTAGACTAGTTAAATAATTGGCCAAAAGCCCCAGGGCCTCACCCCAGATCTGACCCCAACTGGCTTGTGCATCAGAATTTTTTCACACTTCCACAGATGATTTTCATGGAAAAATCAAGGTTAGAAACTATCTTCTGGAAAGATGTAGGGCAGAACTTAAATGTTAATAGAAGAAACTAAATGACAAATGGAGTTTCAGAAAACTCTAGAGCAGTGCTGTCCAATAAAACGTCCTTCTGTGACAGAAATGTTCTATAATCTGCACTGTCCAATATGGTAGCCACTAGCCACCATGGCTAGTGCAACTGAGGACATGAATTTTAAATCTAACTTAATTTCAATTCATTTTCACTGGCTACTGCATTGGACAGCACAGCTCCAGAGTTCCATCAATGTGCCTCAGCCACAGTGGTTTGCAGTGAGCAAAGAAGGATGTGGACTGTAAGCAAAGAGGCAAAATAGAGAAGGTCTTACTGTTCACATCCGGTATTTGACAAGACCAGTTTTCCAAAATGGAGTTTGGTTAACAATCAGATGCTCTGAGTAACGAATAGGGAAAAAAAGATCAATGCCACTGAAAGTATGTCAAATACGTTCAGCCAAATATGCTTTGAGGACACAACTCTTCAAGATCATTCTTAATGTGCACCGTATAAAGCAAGTACCAACTGCGAGCCATGGTCATTATATATATATACCGTGTCATAATGAAAATGCAAAGAAATGAAGAGAATTAAGTATGTGAGAAACTGTGTATATTCATATCTCTGGCACCTACTCCAGTGCAGATATATATTCAATGAATGAATGAATAATTTAATGATAGAGCAATTATAAATACATTTATCCAATATGCTGAATATTTTAGCTAATCATACTTGAGGAATAAAGGGCACAGACACAAGTTACAGTCTACAAAAAAAATACAGTCTACTGAAAAAAACTTCACTTTTATTTCAATAAGAATTTTTTAAATTCTCTGGTGTACAACATGTCTGTGTGTCAAGCTACTAAGCATTCCTTAATCTGGGCTTTAAAATTACATGTCAGCAGACTGATTCCAGAGATGTGTATATCTCCCTATATGTTGTCATAAAGTGAGATGCTTTTTTAAAAGCCTCAGATCACTTGAATTTTGCATACCAAATGTTGACAAATTTTATATCTAAAATTTAATTTAATTTAGAATTTAACGTAATGCTTTGCAGTAAATCATACTTAATGAAATGTGTACGTGAATGCCTCCATAATTTAAGATGATCTACTATGCTCTGAATGGCACTTTCAAAAAGCAAGCATCGTCTATGGTGCTGCGTTTACCTTCACACTGCAGTCCTGCTAGAACATGGGCATGAGACCAGCCTAAAATAAAACAAGAGCTTTGTCTGGTAAATTAAATTGTCTGGAGAGAAAACCCAAAAACCCCACTGACATACTTCTCATTAACTCTACAATATACATGAACATCCTCCCATTTTCCAAAATGAAGACAGGTTAACAACTGAGCAGCTGTTAGAAGAGAGAGAGGAAGAGTGATTGGTAACACGGAAAATGCGTCCAGTCTACTCATGGTCATCAGTCTCTTTGAGGATACAAGTCTTTTGGACCATTCCTATCCGACTCTGTACCATCCGAGTGACAACTACTGCTCTGGCCCTGGTAAATACTCTCTTTATGACAGTAATGAAAAGGAAGAGTTTGCCTTTGTTTTCAAGATAATGATACAGCAAATGTAACAGAACAAGACACAATGGTCTAATAAAAAAGAAAAGCAAATCCTAAAAGAAATTTGGACTATGATAATGACCTAAAACATTCATTTCCAATGCAAGAGACCATGATATCTCCTAATTATTCCTTTCCAGTTACAAAATGAAAGCCAAAGATATAACCCATCAACTGCAGTCAAAGAACAACTAAGTGAAATTATGAGTTCCTCTCACTTTCTTTTTTTAAACAGAATTAAAAAAAAAAAAAAAAACCTGTAGTCTTATTTTTTTAACACAATGTTCTACTATTCAAACACGACCCTGGTCTAGAAAATGTTGGTTAAATGATCCTCCATGGGTTAGCTTATATATTTTTCAACCAAAGCATTCACTGCACAATTTTTAGTTAGTTTGTACATCATCTCCAATATTTAATTCAATGAATATTTACTAAGGCTCCGTTTGCCAAGCACCATACCAGGTACTGGAGAGCTGATAATGAACATGGTAAGTTTCAAGGTCTGATGGGACAATATATAGATTTATAGTTGAATAAGGGCTGGTAAGGGCTCTAAAGTACAGGATGCTGTCAGAACATAGAGAAGGGGGGTTCAGCCCAGATGTGGGAGTGAGGAAAGTTCTTCCAGAAAATGTGATCCAAAGAGTGACTCCACATTGGCCAACAGAAGCAGCAGAGTGGCAGAGGGTTAGGAAAGTGAAGGGCATCAATTGCCCAAGAAACACCATGTACAACAGCTCAACAGTGGGCACAGAACTGAATGGACAAGACAATGCCACTAAGCTCAAGGGGAGGAGAGTGGGTTCAAGATGAGTCCAGAAAATGAGCAAAATAACCACTGAAGGACTTGTGCATCTTGTTAAGGGGTCTCAACTTCTATCTAACAGCAAGGAGGAGCCGGACTTGAGTTTTATAGGACAACTGGTCTGGCAGCCTTGGAGAGAGGAGACTGGGGTGTGGAAGAAACCAGAATGCAGAAGACTCCTGCAGACTGCCCCCCAGAAAGAAGCTGAATGGGGTTCAATGCAAGACCGTGCTCCCCATCGGTAGAATATGGGATTTGAGATGTTCTATCATCACTAAATTAGCTTCCCCTAAATCTAATGCACTGTATCTCCTTCCCACCATCCTCACATTGGTCATCCTAGTGATCAATGGATACAACTGCAGAGTGGCAGGTCAGAGTTAAAGACAGATCTTCCCCTGTAACAAGATAACTCATCTTTTTACAATGTTGGTTCCATCCGTGTGATACAGTCACCCCAGCATTAAGACAATAAAAAACAAAGTCGAGGAATAAAAGAATCCATTCAGAAATTGTTGCGTGGAATTAGGTATCTGTACATTCAGCAAATACACTGCACTGGCACAGGGATGTATCTCAAGAAGCATACCACTGGATCACTCTAGGCATCATCCCTGCAACTTACACATTAGTTAACTGACCTTTAAAAAGACTTACTAGAATATCCAACAGTCAGCACCCAAAGAGAATCAAGTCTTTACTGCTGCCCAAGCAAGTATTTCACAGTGAGAAAAAAAATCACCACACTTGAATAGTGTTACTTATCGTAGCAATTTTTCTTCTGCCTTTTGGTTTGCACTGCATAAAATTACCATTTTCAGGGAGATCCTTGGAGATGAGTTCCTGGTGCTCATGCCACAAATGGCAACAGTTTTAGAGCCTGCTCATTAACATTTGCGATTTTTCCATGATTTTCTTGCTTTTTATGGCCTGTCTGTGGCGATCACATCCCATCTCCAGTTACGTCAGTGAAGTCGTCCTTCACTTCAAGGGGCCGATGGATAGAAAGGGTAGTGATAGAGCAGTGATCTCTTTTGTTTGAGTCAAGGAGTATAACTTCCACTCTAATTTAAATAACGTCTTCATCAGGAGTCCTTAGCCTATTGGGCTCAACCCAGTTGAACCCATGGAGCGATGCCTCCCTAGAATCACAAAATCTGGAATGCAATTTCTGAACCCCATGCATGGACCTCCAAATGCATCCAGACCAGTTAGGATGCTTTAGGTTCCCAGAAATAGGAAATCTAAGTCACGCCAACTCAAGTCACCCTACCACAGGGATTGTATTGTCTTATACAAATAAAATGACTAACACATCATTTAATAATATGACACAATTTGAGTCTGGAGGTACAGCTGCATCGTCAAAATTGTCCCTTTTCCATCTCTGTGGGCTTCACTCTCAGGATCTATGTGTTAGTAACACAGACCCAGCAGCTCCAGGCCAATGCCCCAGCAGGTTGAAGTTTAAAGCAAAGTACCCATTTTCCTACGGCACAAAACTCACAGCATGAGCTCTAAGCGTTTCCAATTGGGTCACACGCCCATCTCTGAATCAATCACTACAGCCAAGGAGACATGATTCTCTGCCCAGTCTTGTGCCACATGCCCACTCCAGGAGCTGGGGGTCAAATCAGCAGAGAAAGAGGTCATAGTGGTTCAACGTAAATTAGAGTTTTTGCTGGAAGACAGGGACGTGGGTACTGGACACTGAATTTAAGGAGTCGAAGCTTTTGCATTAGAATCACAGAATCTCAGCACTCAAGGAAACAAACACAGTGATCTAGATCAGTGATTCTCAAGGTGTGGAGTGGGGCCCCTGGGGATCCTGAGACCTCCCGTGGACTTGCCAGGGCTGGGTCCTTCCCCTGCACTGTGTCAGGCACTGAGGACTCCTGTACTTTGGGCCACAGTGTATATATTTATATGACTGGTCCCCTCTACTCCTAGACTGTAACTCCACATAGGCAGCCCCAGCCTGCTTCTGCCCCAGCCTGCTTCTACTGACATGCACACCACGTACATCACTCTTGTCAACAGCATCTTCTTCTCCTCCTCCTGTCACTACTATTATGCCTCCAGGTGGCTTCTCCTTCAGTACCCACAGCTTCGTACATCATCTCCGCTATTATGGGAATGCAAAAAAAAAAAAAAAGAAAGAGAAATCCAACTCAAAGCAATCCACCTTTTTTTTTTTAACATGGATATTTACCAAGACCATATTATGTGCCAGAACTGATCTAAACACTGAAGATGAGAGCCAGTTCATGGCACTTACATGTTTAAGGATGGACACGTGCCTGGCGCAGCCCTTCCCCAACATCACCATGGAAGGCAGTAGTGTACAAGGGGCTCCAGAATTTAACAAGACCAGGTATGAATCCTGGTTTTGCCCCTGACCAGATGGTGGGACACTAGATGAACTATTTAAACTCTCTTCCCCTCCATGTCCTCACTGGTTACATGGAGAACATTTAAATATCCAGAGTTGTGGCTGGAATGAAACACAAAGTGCTGATCACATTGCCCAGTCAAAACAATCAATAAAGCTACTGATTATCATACCAGTCAGTTTTCTCCCCCCTAGGAAAATTTTAAAAATTAATCTGTTTTAATTAAAAAAGGATTAAAGGTTGCTTGGCCAAGTCACCCGCATCGACCCACTACCCACTGCAAACTTGGAATCTGACATGATTTTTTGAGAACCCCTGTCGTGCTCTTTCCCTAAGCCCTCGGGGGATCTCAGGAGAGAGGTAACAACCATCAGAGCTGCAGATGTGCAAATAGTGGGACTTGTCTGCACATCACATCTGGACTCCTTTCCAACTCCTTGGTGGCCAAGAACTCTCCACAAGTTCCAAAGCAATACATCTTATTTGTACGCTTGCTGCACGAGGCAAATGAACATATCCTGCTGCATGGATGGAGGCAAAGAGGGGGCCCAGCAGGTCTTAAAGGCTCAAGGTTCATTACCAAACTTCGAGCTGTTAAAAAATATACGAACGGTGATGGAAGCCTGAAGAAAGCAGCATGACCAAGCCAAATGGGTTGCTGAAAGGATTTTGCATAAGGTTCATTATCTTGAAAGATAAATCCATCCACTGCTCTCAGCTGACCCAACCTCTTTCTATCATTAATGGACTCACAAATAAAGAAACAAGACACAAGAGCCCTCCATTTCCCTCTGAAAGTGGCCACCTAAATGCCTTTTGCATCTAATGTAGCATTTAGGGCTCGGGTTTTTAGTCAGGAAGGCAATATTGCTAGAAGCCATGGTTTTTCTCTTGCCTATCAATAATTTAACTTCTCAGTTAGTTACAGGAAATATCTGCTTGCTGAAAAGCACTGTGTTATTTTCCATCTTATCCTCTTTTGCTCCCAGAAATCAACCAATCTGTGGGAAAATTCAAAAATATTTTAAGATTAAATGTATACCAAATATTTACAGACGCTCCCTGAGAGAAGCAAGATTGGCAGCCCCCTACCCCAAACCACCAAACAGACACACATAAGCAGCCTAAGGGAAGACAGCCATGAAGTGAGGAAGAGGAGAGAGTGACGACTTCAAAACGCACAGAGACACAGAGAATGCATTAACCAGTTGTAAAGAGTATCTTAAGATATTTTAATAGATTATCTTTGAAAATCGAAGCCTGAAGTTAATTTGGGGGAAAATAAGAGAAGTAATGAAAAGCACTTTAATGCTTATCAATTAAACATATTGGCCAAGGGCATAATCTTTTCTTCCGTGAGCTGAGAGGGTCTCTGATTTATCATGTTTTGCATCTGTCTAGCATCTAAACAATACTTCTCTTAAAGAACTATCCTTAACGTCAATTGTTTAAAACTTGGACCGTAGTAGCAGGATGCTGAAGCTGGTTTGCAGTATCTCTTCCCAACTGCGTGTTCAGTGACTTCATATTCATAGCTTGAAATCGGCCATGGTGAGTGCGTTTCCACCATGGAAATCAGCAAGCTCTACAAATCAAGACTCTATTTTTTTCTCCTCCCAGAAAGCCAGGTGTTAAACATTTACCAGCACACTACAGAGCCAAATATCCATCCAAAAAGGACTGGTTGAATAAATTATGACACAATTATACAATGGACTTCCAAAACACCTTGAAAAGTAATAAAGAATTACATACGTATCAAGGAGGAAAAGATGTCCACAGTATTTTTAAGACACAATTACATATAATTTAAAACTATATATAAATGCACACATATGTATTTTTATATATGTATCCCATTTTAGTAAGATACATATGTATATCTACACACACATATATTAAAAAATCTGGAAATATATAGACCAAAATGGTAAAAAAAAAAAAAGAAAAGAAAAACTTATCAGTGGGTAGTAGGCATATGAGTAAATTCTCATTTCTTCATCTTACTTTTCTGAATTTTCCAAAGTTTTTGGAATAAATATCTATGATTCAAAATGGTTAAGGGGCCACAAAAAGCTTAAATAAAAAGTAATTAGTAGTATTATCCTAGCACAAGTATAGGCATTTCCATGCTAGCATTATGAACTACTTATATGTGAAAATGATTGGGGTAAGAAGAAGGGAGTGTTATTTTTAAAACATACTGAAATGAATTAGATGTCAGAGTTCTGCGTACATTTTCAAAAGTTGTTTTGGCCTAAATGAGCCTTCATCTGCTTCTGGACTAAGTAAGCATGGTCACTCCGGTTGGTGAAACTGGTAAAAAAATTAATATAGAATTGAGAAGAATATTTTTCTTAGTGACCTTTCCTATCACTGCATACAATGGTCTACCGCCGTCAATGCTTGATACATCCTGTGCCCAACTAAGACGACCAGGCCACCCTGACATTTATCAGTGTATTTTTTTTTTAATTCTCTCTAATTACAGTAAGGGCATTGCATTGAGACATCAAGAGTTCTGCCATTTAAGATGCTCTAATCATCTCAGATCCTCCGTAAACCCTTTGCAACAGGTTCTGAAGGTGGAATCATGACCAACATCACATTCCAAATATTAGTTTTTACCTCCAACGCCTTTTAAACATGTTATCAAACATAATACTTACAAGTAACATGAGTGAGAGGAATAAGGAAGTCTTTAAAAATGAGTAAGAGGAAATTCAACCATTCTACGAGCACTGTCCTTAGCAACAAGCTTCACCTTCTCACCTTTGCTGACTTGCTCAAACGTAATACAAATTTGTGCTGCCACCCCGTGCACCCTACTCCGTAACAAAGTTCCTGTGTCTCAAGGAGAATCAGCATCTCCCTCGGGGGTTTGCCTTCCATGGTCCAGGGTAATCGTATGATTCAAAGGCTTTTAAATTAAGGATTTCTTTATCTGTATTCAAGCTTCTCAGACTTGCCTTTTTTTTTTTATGACATTAACAGTTCTGAAGAATACTGATTGGGTATTTTGCACAGTGACCCTCAATTTAAGTTTGTCTGATGTTTTTATCATGATTAACTAGGGTTATAAATCTGAGGAAAGAATACCAGTGGGTGAGGTACACATCTCGGCACACCGTATTGGGCTACACAATGTTAACACAGCTTATCACGCGATGTTGACCTTGATCATTTCGTGCAGTTGTGTCCGCTGGGTTTCTCCACTGTAAAGTCACTATTTTTCATTCTCCCTGTCAATTCTTTGGAATCGAGTCACTGAGTCCTTGCCACACTTCAGAGAAGACAAATTAAGTACTTGGAATTCTTCTGTAAGGAAGGTTTCTCTTTTCTTCCCCATTTACTCATCTATTCCATCATCCATTGTTATCACTGGGGACGAGTGGATAAACATTTCATTCTCTGGGCTATCATCCAATATTATCATTATTTATTTTGTTGCTATTTCTATTTTTAGCCTGCACAATGTTTTTGAGAAGCTGAGATCTGGGATTTTTCTCATCAGCTATGTTTGGTAGAGATATGTCATTTATCTTATAGTTTTATTTTCCCAGCTTCATTGGTTGCCCTAGTTCTAGGAATCTGAGATTTACTCTATAAATGTACACCATCTCCAGGGCTACCACATTGTGTTGTCTGAGGGGATATTGTTCACACACACAATAAATATATATACATATAAATAAAAATGAAGGATTTTCTCTATCCAGTCCCAAAAAACCCACTGCTGATTATAAACTTAAATCTTCACCACTCATCATTGGGTGACTCTCTTTTTTTCCTTCCTATATTCCATTCTTTTCCCAGATACAAGGGCAAAACAGCAGTATCCATGATCAAGAGCCTAGGAGATCTGCAGGATTTTAGAAAGTTCATGCTGAACTGGGAGGTAAGATATCAAGTGGGGCTGAGATGAGGGAGGAAGCAACTACTTCCATGTATTGATCACTTTGCTATCAGCTAGGCACAGTGCCAATATACTAAAAAAAAAAAAAAAAAAAAAGTCTCTCAATGCTCAAAAATCCCTTCAGGAGACAGTATTATCATCTGCGGCTCACTCAGCAAAATTAGAGAATTCCAGAGTCATACACAGCAAGTCAGTTAACTAGACAGTCAAATCACTCCTGCTTCCAAAGCTTTTTCTCTTAAGCACTACAGTCTGCCGCCTCCAAGCAGGCGGCCAGGGTCTACACCTTCGAATGCCTCTGACTTAGGATTGGCCGAGTCAGGAGGTCAAACACAGGTGTAACCAGGCGCAACTTGACCTCAAGCCCTACTCACCTACATGCCCTCCAGCACATGCTAAATTTCTAATTCCCAAGCTCTGAGCCCTTGGCGTGGAGGACGTCGTATCATATTGCTCAGATAATTACTGCAGAAAGGAGTAAGCCTTCTCCTATCTCATTTCAGGACTGAGAAGTACAGTTCTCACTCTTGTGACACACGTTAAGTTATTTTCCCATCAAATCCTTCCAATTACCTGTGGTAAAATTTAAAAAAAAAAAGTTACATGTAAAAATAAACAGTATCTTTATATCTGTCATGACAATGCTGAGACTTATGTCCATCCAAAAACCTCCCTGAGTACTTCCTTCCAGGGGAACCAGTGGCCACTCACTCATACAAAGCGCATGTTCACGCAGAGTCGGTTTCATGCTATATTCATTAGCATGGCTTCGTTCGGCAGTGACAAGAGCCCATCTGCTTCCTTGGCAGTGGGGAAGAGATGGATTTCAAGTCAGTTTAAGGGAGACCTGAGCCTGCAGTGTTTCTATCTGAACACGAAACTGGAAGTTCTCATCCCATTCTCCTTTGCACTGTGAACTCAGAACACCCTAACAGACTTCGAGGCCAGAGGAGGACTGTTTATTCATTAAATTCTGTTCTACGTTGGGTGAACACGAAGCATCAGTGTCAGAGGCTAGTGTCCAAAGAAGAGGGGAGAAGGCCCGTCCCATAACAAGAAGATTTTTCATCACTGAAACTTCTTGACATTTCTCTCCACTTTTCTATAGCTAAATCTACTTTCTGCAATGTTGCTGTGCTCGGGGGTAATATAATCTCAAACCCATGTCTAGATTTCTTTAAATAGCTCTTTAAGATGGGGCACTGGAGGACTGGGAGCAAGGACACCAATGCCCCCCCTGTGGTTAATGATTAATGCTCTGGTTTCCAAATCTTGAGGGTAGAAATCTAAGCAAATTAACATGGTTTCAAGTTTTAAAGTCACGTTTGGCTGTGGTAGGCAGAATAATGGCCCCCTTCAATGTCCACATGATGGCCACATCCTAATCCCCAGTGAATATGTTACCTTACATTAAAGGACTTGGCAGATATGTTAATGGGTACAGACCCTGAGACGGGAAGTTATCCTGGATTGCCTTGTAGGTCCAACCTAAATCACGTGAGCGCTTAAGAGCTGAGACTCTTTCCTGGTCAGAGGGATGGGATAGAAGGAGGAGGAGAGATTTCAAAAGCAAAAGGAACTCGGCCCACTGTTGCTGGCTTTAGAGATGGAAGAAGAAGTCCACTAGTAAAGGAAAATGGGGTCGGGGAGACCCCTAGAAGCTGAGAATGGCTCTCAGTTGACAGCCAGAGAGGAAATGGGGACCTCAATACTGCAATCACAATGAACTGAATTTGGCCAACAACCCAAATGATAGAGGAAACAGATCTTCTCCTCAAGCCTCCAGAAAGAACCACAGACCTGCTGATACCTTGGTATTAGCCCAGTGGGTCCCGTGTCAGACTTCTGACCTTCAGAAATATAAAATGAAGTCGTGCTGTTGTAAGACACTAAGTTCCAGACCATTTGTTATAGCAGCAAGAGAAAACTAACAGGCTCAGGCAAAACAAACCCCACTAGCGAACAGCTTCTTAGGGTCTCAGGCTTTAAAATCAAACGGAACCAGTTACGTAGTATATGTGAGGACGTTTAGTCCTTAGAAACCTCCCGCCTGCCCTGGCTTGGGGCTCTTAATGTCCCCCATCTCCTCTCTGTTATTGCTGATCTTCACCCAGCCCTTCGCTGTACTGCTTTACAAAGGTTCTTTCGTAAGGGAGAGCTTCTGTAACATCACATTTGTGATGCCAAAGACAGCTGTCGGTGTTGGGCAAAGTCTCTGAGAGATTATTACCCCACATATTAAATCTTCCCAGATTACACTAAAAGGCAAAGATATTTAACTTTGAACAGCAATTCCAAGGTTTTTTGTCAAGTATAAGGAGCTTTTATAAAGGCAAAAAGCAAAATGGCACGGACTCTCACATGAACAGTTTTGCTTTTGGTAAGTGTGGATTGACACAACCCCCCAAATCCAGGGAGGATTCATCTGTGCTTGCAGATGAGTTGGCATCGTCCTAATCTCAACAGCCTCTACAAACAGCTGAAAAACTGCATTCCATACTCAAGGGGGAAAACTATTTCTGCAGACAAAGCCTGGTACCCACATGGTACAAAGATCCTTCTAGGTCCTGGGCCACCAGCACTGCCCAGACCCATAACGTGAAAACCAATGACATAGATTGAATACCACCATTAGGGTCTTGGCACCTACTGTCAGAAGGTACCTCTGTTTGGGGCATCACAGGTTTTGCAATGTCTAACTTAAGGCTGAGTCTGAAGATATTTTAATATCTTAAAGATTTTTAATTCTCTTACTATTTTAAGGATTTTTTTAAAAAAATCACAAATCTACCTGAAGCTATTTGTATGCTGCTAAAGACACACCTGGAAAAGATATTGTAAAAGGGATGAGTATCCCAAAAAAAAGTTACTTCCCGAAACACACATGAGGTAACTGTAGTTGGCATGATTCATTTTATCACCAGCCCACAACTGGGTCAATCATGACTCTGGGGAAAGCTCTCAAGGCAAACATAAAATAAGTTTAAAAAAAAAAAATTGGTTCAGTTATTTTTCTAAATATTAAGAGAATATGCCACCACACTCATTTTCCTCTTGGTAGACGTTACTTCCACCAGACTCTCATACATAGACTCTGTATCAATGTTCCACCTGCAACAAACGCCAAATACTTCAACAAGGCAGACTTACACATGCAATCAATTTCCAAAATGGTTTATGATTAAGAGTATGAATATGCACAATCCATTAAAAGTAATCAGATGTGTCCCTGTGATTAAATACCAGAACACTTGCCCAAAGCTTATCAAGGTTACAATAATCTTATGTCAAGACTATGGGTAAGTAAAATAGCAAAGAGATGACAATGGTTTATCACAAATGCCAACTGTGACATCTGGTGATAACAAATGAAAAGGTTCACAGTATTAAATTGAAGCAAATAAGCATGTCAAACCAGAGAGAAGGTAGCATTTGATGGTTTTAGGACGGTTATATGGAGTACAAGAAGCCTGGCATTTAGGCTCTGCCAATAATCAGCTGTGCATCTTTAGGTAAGTAACTGGACCTCTCTGAACTTAAGTGATTTCCCCGCTCACTTATAAGATGATGAGGCTGGTCTGCATTTGAGTCTGCATTCTAAATTCATGAAAGCTATGGAGGATAGCAGTGTCCCTAAGTATTTATTACCTTCGGGTCCTGATGACAGTCTAACTTCACTTCTAACACCCAGTGAGAGGTCAGCCCACTGCTCTGAACCCTGATTTAATGGACGACCTTAGGCAAGTGTGGATTTTCCAGCAAGCCTCAACTTCCCCTTTGCTAAAAGCTTCCTTTTCTAACTGTGAGGAAGAATAGGGCTAATTTGGGAAAAATTCCTATGTAACCCAAGTAGCATCACTGTTTACAAAACCTAAAACAAGCTCAGACTAAAACTTCCAGCTAGTGAGTTCCATTTCCTTTATACTTTTTGTTGTTGAAGTATAGTTGATTTACAATGTTGTGTTAGTTTCAGGTATACAGCAAAGTGATTCAGTTATATATATTAAATAAAGTCAGACAGAGAAAGAGAAATATCATATGACATTACTCTATGTGGAATCAGAAAAAAATGATACAACTGAATTTATTTACAAATCCTTTATACTTTAAAGAATGGGGTGTGCAGAGGGGAGAAATACAGAGAAGAACAGAGGGGAAAACATCTCTTTGTAACCAAGTAGACCGGTGGACTTGGCCTTTCTTCTTCCAAAGTACACAAAACAGAACACGTAATCCATAAAATAGATTTGAAGATTGGCCTCTACGTCTTGACAGTTGGCATGCAACCACAATAAAGTGTGCCAAGTTTCTGAAAACACACACACACACACAAAATCAAAGAACTAAATGACTCCTGGTCTTAAGATTCGGGCAGGAAAGCAAAACAAAACAAAACAAAATTCCACAAAGATTTTTGGCAAGTGAGAATCTGAAAAGCACTTACTACTTGCAAGAATGGGACTTTTAGATAAAATGTCCACTTGAACTACGAGGACTTTAAAGAAGAGGGAGGGAGGGAAGGATGGGTGGAGGGAGGGAGGGAGAGACGTGGCAGGTATTCAGTCTTCACTGCAGATTTGAAAATAAAAAAGGCAAATCTGAATCCTGCCACCACATATGTGAGACACAAGGTCACAGTGAGAACACCCTCAGCATTCTGAGCTACATAATTTATCCACTCCTGGACTCAGTGAATGATGGCTAGTAATTGTGGGGGGTCTTGCTCTTACTAATGATGCCAATATTCTGTTGAGAAACTTCATATTGTTGCTTATCAAGATGTCTTTAACACTGTCTTGTCATCACTCCCAAGTACCTTTTGGTCTGAGACGTTCCCAACCATCCCTCTTTTTGAGAGCACCTCTCTCTTGCCTGCCCACAGATGAACATTTAATCGCGTCTGGAAAGGGAACAACAGCACAGCCATCAGCATAAATCACACTGCAGATCCGCTCGCCGCCACATTTAATTGGCAGAATTGATGTCTCCCAAATCAGTGCCTGCAAATGCAGCTGGTTCTGCACAGTCCCTGTGCCTTACAATTTGGTTAAGCTTTTTAAAAATTACGCCAAGGGAGGAGCGAAAAGAGATTCTTCAAAACAATAGGGAACGACTTTCAGGGTGCTTTTAGCACAAATCATAAAACTAAACCCATTGAAAATAAAATTCCTAAGGATTGGGAAATGACAAAACTCAAAAGTTTACAAGCAATTCTTCAGAGCCAAACCACTAGCAAATCTCTGAATGGATCTTCCACACAGCTCTGCTCTGCAAGTCTACTCCATCTGATTCCTCCACCTTTATCAGAGGAAGAGTCACTCAGCCTTCGAGACTCTTGCGTGAAGTTAGACGTTCCTTTCTCTCTGCCACAGAAGAGCCCACCCCATGGCTTCAGTTCCAGCAATTACCACGTGTTTCATAGCTGTTCCTTTTTCTGAACTCTTTCTCCAAAGACCTGAGTTTCTTGTTCATTTCTGTACCTCCACAACCTAGCCCCACCCTGGGCGTGCAAGTAGAACTTAGCATTTACTGCCAGGACTGTCAACCAAGCAAAGCGTCTGCCTCAAGGGTCACCATCTACGTCTCTATCTACTTGGATGAAAATGGATCATCAAGAATACTGTTGAGTTTGCAAGTCTGATTAATTTTATCCACAGGGGATGGAGAGTGGGGTGGGAGGCATGTCCCCCTACGCACTACTTTCACCCAGTACATGACTGTATCAAGGGAAAGATTAAACATGCATTTTACATATACATAGGGATTAAACATGCATTATATATAATATATATATTATAGGGATTAAACATGCATTATATATAATATATATATTATAGGGATTAAACATGCATTATATATAATATATATGCACATATAAATATATTGTATATAATAAAATACACAGGGATTAAACATGTATGATATCTATTATTTAAATATATATGTGTGTGTGTATATATATATACATGTATATATATATGAGTCCTTACAGCAACTCTAGAGGGGTGCGTTTGTCATTCCCATTCTTATGGGTGAGGTCACTAGGGTTTGAAAGAGTAAATGCTTTTTCAGACATCTCCCAACAAGAAAATTAGTGGGAGAGCAAAGACTGGGTCTTAGATCGATCAAACTTCCAACACCCATGTGTTACAACCTCTCCAATTTACCCAACGGTGTATGTCCAACTCCAAAGCAGAAGGACTGAAAAGCTTGAGAATGACCTTTCACTTAATGTGTCTGTTCAACTACCTATTTAATAGGGTAACCACTGTTTGGTAATCATTTAGCTATTTGCAAGTCTTGGCAATGCTATGTACAACAGAGAATACTCACTTTTAAATTTCAGATTTATTTCATTATCACAATCATCTTTGGAGAACTACCAGCCTTTTTCCAGAAGTTAAGTTTGCAGGTTTCTTAATGCTTTTGAGCATATTTATCCTGTTTCAATCCCAGCTCCCCTAAGAGTTTCGCTACTCAAGAAAACAAATATATGAAACCAAAGGTTAGCTAAACAGAGAGGCTAGTTCTCTTCGTTTCATTTGCATGCAGGGAAGAGTTTATTTACTAACTTTCATAAGATCCCTAGTGGCCTTCTGTGGCAGAGAGAATATCTTTAGATAATTAGCATATGTGGCTACCTAGGTGACAGAAATCTGCAGATTATTCAACAAATTCTTACTCAACATCTACTGCCCTTGGGGCTGGGAACACTGCAGTGAACACAGCACATGTAACTCCTACTTTTCTGGGGCTAATATTCTTGTGTGTGGTACTGGCTCATAAATAAGTAAATAAACAAAAAGGGGAACTTGAGGGCGAAGAAGAAAATGACAGAGTAATATAAAAGTTGGTGGGAGGTGGTGAAGTCAGGAAGAGGGTAGCCAGGGGGGCTGTGCAAAGTTTCTTTAGACAAAGCAATTATAGAAGTTCCTGAGATAGTGATGAATTTAGAGTTCAGATGAAGAAGCCAGCAGAAAACCTGAGGAAAGGCATTCTAGACAGAGACCTCAAGTGGTGTGAGTGGGTTTAACATGTTCAAGAAACAGTATGGGAAGCCCACGTAGCTGGAGCTAGCTTCCCCTCACTGATTTCTACTGTGATTCCACTGTGGTTGAAGAACATACCTCATATGATCTCAACTGGTCTAAATTTAGTGAGGCACGTTTTATGGCTCAGGATATGATCTGTAGACACTTGAAAAGAAGGTGTATTCGACTCCTGTTGGGTGGAGTGTTCTATAAATGCCGCCCTGATGGCTCATGGTGCTGCTCAGTTCTCCAACATCTTTGCTGATCTTCTCCCTACTTGTTCTACCTTATTGAGACAGAGGTGTTGAAATCTCCCACCAGAACTGTGCACTTGTCTACTTCTCCTTCCATCTCTATCAGTTTTTGCTTCACATGGTTCACAGCTCTGTTGCTTGGTGCATAGGCATTCAGAATTGCTACATCAACTTGGTGGAATGACCCTTCTGTCATTATCAAATGTCCCTCTCTATCTCTGGTGATTTTATTTGCTCTCAAGTCAACTTTATCTGGTATTAATTTAGCCACCTTCGCTTTCTTTTCATTAATGTTCCTATGATATACTTTTTCCATCCTTTTCCATTGAACCTACCTATTTTGTATGATTTGAAGTGAGTTTCTTGAAGACAGAATAAAATTGGGTCATGTTTTCAATCTATCCTGCCAGTCTCTGTCTTTAAGTTGGTATAGCTACACCATTTGCATTCAATAAAATTACTGACGTGTTAGGGCTTAAGTGTACCTTTTTATTTTTTGCTTTCTGTTTCTGTTTTTCTTTTCTTTTTTTGCCTTCCCGTAGGTTGCTCGAACATTTTTTTACAATAGCATTTTGTTTATCTGTAGCATTTTTGTGCGTATCTTTTGGGGACAATATTTTATTTTATCCAGGAACTTATTATGTGCTAGGCATTACATAATTGGTTTATTGATATAAAGGAAATAAGAGACTACAGTTATATCATAAGAATATTTACAAATTCACTTGTTCAGATGTGTTTGGCAAAAAGAGAAAAGAATCAAAGGGTCTCTTAATAGCAATGACAAATGTACCAGCATGTAAACGTATATCAAGCAATTAGAGAAAAGGTTTACTTTCAACCCACAGCCAATGAATTTTCTAATTCCATGAATCTGCATTTCCTGAGTTTCTGATTCTTGCCATTTTATGATAGAAAATTCCTAAGTATGATAAAGGCCACTCATGGTAAGCCAATATTTGAAAATAGATGGCTGCATATAAGAAATTAATAACTCTGTCTGGTGTACTTACTTTCATTGCCAAATAATATTTGCATTAATGTTACATTTTTATAGTGACATCTAAGAAATCTAAACTATTTAAATGTAAATGAGAACATCTTTATTTTACAGTAAGTATTTATAGACCATTATTTGGCAGATTTAATGATTTATATTTATAATTTTAGCACCCACTGCACCATATATAGACTCTCCCGCCCTATGCTTGGAACCAAAATTCAGCCCTTCTGTTCAACTGCCCTGTTCCTCCCTTGCAGATTATCTTAGGCTTCCTGTTCATTCCTGCTTTAATCATGAAATTGGTATCATGGAGAACAGATGAAAGGGGAACTGAAGTCCACATCACTGCAGACAAGCACATGCTTCCTGCTCAATATGAGGACCCAGTATCAGGACTCTAGTTTGATGGCCTTTGCCATGTCACCCACATGATCTCAGGTACATAATCCTGTGGTCTACCAGCTCTCTGTTGCCTAAAGCAGGCTGTGTGACCCAGGACTGAAGTGAGGCATACCCAGTCCCAAGGAAGAGGTAAAAAAGGCACTTCACCCACCACCACCAAGTCACAGAAGGATGATGTTTTCCTTGGAAAATCTGAAAACTTTGCTCCACAAATACATGAGAGATTATAATCAGGAGAGTAAACAACTCTAGTCCCTGACAAACTAGATGGTAAAAAAGAAGTTAATGTAATTCTGCAGGCAGAGCATAATGCTCCTACAGCGTTTCTAGTTTCTTAAAGAATCTCAAAAACACACAGAAGTTGAGGGTGTACTCATGGAAAAATAGTAAGAGCGCTAAGACAAAGAGTATTGCTCACAACCAGTTCTATGCGGGTTAGGACGTAACCCACTGCAGCTGATGACCAAAAATCTGCCCTGAAAGGAATTCAGGATAAGAAAACAGTGTGAGGTACCCTGTGCTTTGGACAAGCAGGCCCTTAGATAGTTAGATGCATACCTCAGGAAGAATTTCAGTGACCCTAGATTCTTGCATCTTCCTATAGATAGAAAAGCACTCAAATCACTACCTTGAGATATCTGTTCTTTGTGATTAACAGTAATCCTTTACCAAGATATATGCTTAATTGCATGTATTTCCTAGCCAAAAATCATATATAAGCTGGCTTCTCCCTGACCTCTTCAGAGCAAGTTCCTCAGAGCTACTGAGTGGCTGTCTCCCAGGCTATATAAACTCATAACTCTTAGGTTGTGTGTCTTTCTTTAAGTTTCCGAGGACCACTGGCTTGGTGACAGGGACAGGGAAGAAAAGACAAAAAGAAGGAAGTTCAAGATGAAGATGGAGCATAAGATAAATAAGCTATAAGGATACACTGTGCAATAGAGGAATAAAGCCAATATTTTACAATAACTATAAATGGGATATAACCTTTAAAAATTGTGAATCACTATCTTGTACATCTGGAACTGAAATAATATTGTACATTAACTATACCTCAATAAAAATAGTAATAAAATAATTTTTTAAAAGCACACATACACACAAAAATGAATATGGAATCAGATAGATTTCCTCATGAAACACCACAATAACTCGGCTCCAAGGAGACGCAGGTGGGATATGGGAGCCACCTCCTGCTAGAAATAATCCCAGGCAAAATGTAGTTTCCAAGGCAGATGTGTGCCTCCCTGGCCCTGCCACCTCGATCCTGAGCCCAGTCTGTTGTCTGCAGCAGGTGCCCGACAATCCCTCAGGTCAACACCAGCTGCAGCTGCTGTGCCTGCTAAGGGAAGACAGGGCACAATATTAACAGGGAGAGAGGGGGGGAAATGCAACAGCCTCCCAGAGGGAGGACAGGGCCCCTGGAGTTCTCCCAGCCACGTTCTCCAACCCACACACCTGCAAGTCAGACCACCATTATAATCATCCTTCCAGGTCACCACAAGGGAAAAACGCAGCCGGTAGGGGTCTTCATCCTCTGCTTGAATGAAATATGCAGCCCCTACAGCCAGCGGCTCCCCCGAGCTCCAGCCGCTTGGTAACCATGAGTACTTCACCTGTGGCATAAAAACCACGTGTGGCTGGAAAGCACAGAGTAACTCAAACGTGTCATTTTCTTTCGCTTATGCTACCCTTTTTTCTCCTTTAGACTCACAGGAGTGGCTTTTTGTCAGCATTCTAGTCTATGTTGGTCTTTGCTCATCTATCATGTCCTATCTGATCTTGGTATTGGGTTCCTTAAAGGCATAACCGCGAATCTCCCACTTCCATAGGGTTGCTCAAGCTCACACTGTTGACTTTGGGGGCTGGACAGCTCCTTATTGCAGGACCAGTGCTGGGCACCGTAGGATGTTAGGCAGCATCCCTGAGCTCCACCAGTAACATCCCCCACCACCACCACCACCAGTAGCAACAATCAAATATTTCTCCAGACATTACCAAATGAGCCCGCGGGTGAGGGAGGGGGTGAACGGGGTTCTGGCATTTAGAGAACAAAAGATTCATATTACAACTGGCCTGAAATGAGCCAACTTAAAAGTCCTGAGGGATACGGCGAGGGCTGGAGGAGCTCATTTCAAAAACAGGATCATTATCGACTTTGATAATATAGACACAAAGGAAGCCAATCCTGGTAATTAAATATTTAAATGACTAAATATTTCAACATCAGTGGGAGCATTTTTATCTTCATTCCTACTTTTCCAATTCCTGCTCCAGACCTCCCCCCTCAGAAATGTTTTACCTCAATCAAATTTTTATTGCCATTCCCCTAACGTCAAACCAGATGTCACAGCCCTGAGTTACGGAGTTGCTTCCTAGAGAGCAGGAAACAGTTGATTTTTCCCTCCTGGGTGCCTTAAGAGATGGCAAATAAACAACACCACCATTTGTAATGCCACGATTTATACTCTACTAAGGGAGGAAGCATAAAAGGTTATTTAATCAAATAAACAAATTCACACCTGTTTTCTCCTTGTGTTTTTTTTTTTTCCTAGTTCTGTCTCCCTTGAATTTTATAAATGGGTACTTTTAACCTAATATTGTTTCCTGCCGAAAGAAATATTCAGACTGCAGCAAAATGCTTCTCTGTATAATTCCTTCCTTCCTTCCAGCAAGCTTCAGAGCCCACAGGGCTCCCAGGGGCAAAATCATGGTGACCGACTGCTCCGGATTTAGTTCCACATGTACCTTGCTTGTCTCTGCTTACTCTTGGACCATGAAACATGATACTCACAATGGAAGATGGCAGCTTTCAGTCAAACTTTTCTCGGTCTCCTCAACGCAAATGAAAGTTGAAACATGTCTTCGCTATCAAGAAAACCCTATCCCTCTTACACTCTGGTAAGTAGGTATTACAAGGGCTCTGAACAATCACCACCCCTTCCTGGCTTCCAGGTCCCTCAATAATCCTCTCCCTATGAGTGCAGGATAGAGTATTGGCTCACTTCTACCTAAAAGAACTGGGCAGAAGTGGTGAGATGTCATTTTCAAGATAAGGTTATAGAAGACCATGACTTCTGTCTTAGCTTTTCCCTCTCACTCTCTCCTGGGACCTGCTCCCTGAGTAGCCAAGTGCCATATGATGCAGCCGCCATGTGTGGGGGTCCACGTGGTGAGGGACCAAGACCTGCCAACCACAAGTGATCTTGTAAGGAGAGTCCCCCCGCCACCTCAGTGAAGCCTTGGATGAGACTGCAGCCCCCCCTGACAATCTGACTGCAACCTCATCAGAAACCTTGAGCCTAAGGTACCAAGTTAAGCCATGCTCAGATTACTGAACCACAGTAATTGTGAAATACAAGATGTCTACTGTTGTAAACTGATAAATTAGGGGTAATGTGTTTCACAGCAATTGATAACTAATACACCAACCCAGCCAAAGCCCTCTACAGCCAAGACTAGGACACCTACCATCTAACTCACTCTTTTCCAAAGAGCTTCTGATTTCAGAGGACCTTCTCCATATTAGGTTCCTGGTGTAGGGGAATAAGTCATCACCATGACTTCAACTGCATGGAATGTTTTTCACACTGAACCAGTCAAAATATGATGGAAGTAAAAGAAAGTAAGGTTCAGATTTTGGGTCGGTTTTCAACACTAGTCTAAGAGGAGCTCTGAGAAAAGAGAGTTTCAGGGTAAAAAAAAAAAAAATCTAGGGAACACAAGCTATGTCCTCTTCCTGGGGAATCCTAAGGTTTTTTATTATATTGAAAACTCTGCGAAATCCTACAAAGGCATTCTGCCGAACTTTCATCTTTTATTAAGATCCTACTAAAGTAACATTCTGAATAACAAACTTTGGAGAACGGGGATCCAATGCAGTCGTTCTCAGAAGGCACCTTAGAAAGTCAGTGAAAACCCAATTCACATAAACCTTGGGTCTTATTTTATAGCATGTTTGCCACTGCAGATGAGATCCTATCTTAAAACCACAACAGTGAAATTCTGAATTGAGTGATACTGATTATCCTTTATCAATCTTCCTCTAAAGGACAGGCGGTGGGGGGGAGAGGTGATGAGCTCACTCTCACTTCAGATTTAAAGGTTAGGGAGACATCAGCATTCAGCATTCAGTACAGCCATGCATGAGTCTGCTCAACCCTTCCTTTCTTTGTTCTGTCCTTGGGACATATAGCCTAACAGTTAAGAAGATGGGCCCTGGAATAATTCTGAACTGGAGTTCTAGCTCCATCACTTACTGCATGTGTCAGTCAACGAGCTTCACCATTTTCATCTGTAAAATAAAAGATAATATGTAATTTTGTGGGATTATATGAAATAATTTATGTTTAGTGTTGGCACAGTGACTGGCTCAGAGTAGGCACTTACTAAGTGCCACCTACTGTTAACAGTTGTCATCATCCCATACATCCCGCCTGAAATTAACCCATGTACGCTTCTAAGAGAGTCCCAACAACGCAAGGTGTTTTAAACCCATCATTCACAACTGCACAGACTTCCTTGCTATGCCTTTGCATTGCCAGGCTGGAGAATCTGATTTTTTTTTAACCTTACTCCCACAGGGCTGTCCTTAGCTCTCTGTTCACCTCCCTGTGTTCCAGCCACATCTGGTCTCCATCTTCTCCAGTTCCAAATTTCAGATAGTGCCATAACCTCCACCTCAATTTCAGAAGATTCAGTCTTTCACAAAATGTAAACTTTGCTTTCTTACCTCCAGCATCATTCATGATGCCACCCAGTATTTTCCTGACCTTGTGGTCTAGCAGACAGATCAACCTGCAAAAGCCTATCAGATCCTTTTAACCTCCTGATCAAGCTCAGAAATGAAAAACAGGTAGATGGCTAAGCTTAAAAAAAAGAAAAAGCGTAAGTCTTCATTTGATAACATCAGGAATCAGAGATACAAACCAGCAGTAGCAACACCACAACTAGCCCTTCATTTGGCCAGTTCAGAACCCACGGACACTGACGTGGTGCTTGGGTGCATACACAGAGCAGGATGGGCGATCAGGCAGCTATAAATGCAGCAACCGCCAGCCCCATCCTAACACTAACAGAAGGCAGAGCTTATGTAAAAGTGTTATTTCCAAGATGCTCACAAGAGTCCCTGAAGTTGACTAGGGGCTGTATGAAAACTAGCCTCATTCTAGGGTGTCATGTGGTCTCAAGTGAATAAGGGCAATTTCATCCCGGACTCCACCACACCGTAAATCTAGAGCAACACTGAGACACTGGATGCAGCCTGGCCTTTGAGAGCCCTTAATAAGTTACTTAACCGCTCTAAGCAGCATTTCCTCCTTTGCACAGATGGGGTCATGGTCTGCATCTTCTAGATTGTTGGAGTTAAATGATGCTCTGCCACCAAAAGCACAGTAGGGCGGTGAATCTGGGATAGAGTCGCCACTCTATGGGGGTCCCTGTAATAATCCTAAGTAGCAACTGGCTACAAGTACCCACATTCATTATCACCAATACAGTTTGAGCATTTATTCCATAAAAGAAGTGTTTGGTGTTTTTAGGCTTGTAACAAACCCCATGAAGCTTTTCTTACTACTCCCATGACAGAAGGATGATTGTAGGCCAGGAGATCGAGAAACTTCATCCAAAGCAGCTAGGAAATGCTGGAGCTCGGATTCAAACCCTGACAGCCTGACTGCAGGGTCTGAGGTCCTAGCCATCAGACTACATCACCTCTCCAGGGAAGCATTTAATGCCTACTTGTGAAACATGCACAGGTTGATAAAGAGAATTATCTGATCTTTTCATCCTCTGGGGCTTTGTTTCCCCCTCCGCAAACAAAAGGGGAAAACACTGATTTGTTCTCCCTGCAGACTACAGGAGGAGAATCATCTCACTAAAAACCAAGCACGTCTGTTTTCACTAATTTTAAGACAATTATTTCTTGAACCAAATTTTTACTACCCTGAGGGTAGGTATTTATTTAAACACTGCCGCATAATGAAATGACTGTGCAAAAAGCAACAGCTGATCACTACGGGCAATTTTTTTTTCTTTGTAAATACAAAAATCCGATCGGCTGAAAGTGTAGCATGACAAATCACAAATCAGAGACAGTCTTCTACACGAGGATTTGAAGCTCAAGAATTTCAATGGACTTAATAACATTAAATCTGAGGCAGATGACTGAATGCCTTAAGAAATCCCAAACTGTTAAGGGTATCCGGGTTGGAAATTCCTTAGCTGAGTTTGTATTTCTTCTCTCTGGTTCAGAAAATGGCTGGCACCACCTGGTGGTTCTTCTTCCCTCTGAAATCTAAGTTCCCCTGAATCATAAAACTAAGACCTGGATGATACTCTTGCAGTCAGAATTATCCATGTAAGAAAGGAGGCAGTCTCTAATTTATACTTCATTCACATAACTCTAGCTAAAGCATTGAACAAATTTAGTTTTTATCCACACGGAAATATTCTCATCTCTAGATAGAGCATCCTCTTAAATACAGAAGTGATATCAAAAAATATATGAGTTGCAAATTCCCGAGACTCATGCCCTGCTCAGTTGGAGCACTTCTAAATTTACACAGTATGGGGATGCACCCATGTGACTCATTCATTCATACTGATGATAGAGGGATGATTTCATGTATGTTAAATGCACTTTTCATGATACAACTCCACTGGGTACTGACCTCTTCGCCATTTTACAGATGAGAACCACGGGGCTCAGCCTGAATCAGAAGCTTGTCCCAGAACTAGTAAGTAACACAGCTGGGATTTACACACACTTTTACCTGTTCTGACAGTCCTCACTGCTACGCTAAGATCTGCTTCGTCATGATGACCATGATGCTGATTAATCCAATTATATCTGCACGACAGTAGAAGAGTTCTCCTGTTCAACCTATTAACTAATGGCAGTTAAGCTGAAATTTTCCTTTGCTAGCAATCCTACTAAGTCAAGGTGCAGTTGTACTGGACACATAAGTGCTCAAACATCTACTGATTCGTTCAGAGGTCACTTGACCTTGGGTAGCTCTCAAGTCCTAAATGTCTTTCCTCAACAGAAGCACCAAAGATGACAATGAATATATGTATGTTCATGTATAACTGAAAAATTGTGCTCTGCACTGGAATTTGACACAATGTTGTAAAATGACTCAGTCAATTAAAAGATGTTTAAAAAAAAATAGAAGCACAAAAGAGATAAGCAGAGGATAAGCATTACCCAAAGGACAGGAAGGTCATTTGCCAAGTTTATACCAAGCATCACCAAGGAGAAACAGATCAGAAGAAATCTACTTTGTCTGACCACGTGTCTCTGGGTTACTGGAAGTCTGGTGACTATGAGAACTGGGTGTTATTCCTGAATGAAATTTCGATCAGAAAAGAACCAAATAGGAAACATATGGGAGAGTTAAAGAGGCCAGTGAAGCAAAGCCAAGTGACCGAGAATGTTTCACACCCCATGTTGGGTTTGAACAATCTTAATAAGATGCTCAGACTGACGTCCTACGGACTGGGAATCCACTCCAGCCTTTAAATACATTTACTCCTCACCCCAAGGACCCATTACTGCTCAGCTCCCAGCAATACAACACTTACAAAGAGCTGACAGGCAACTTTTAATTAAAATGAATTGAAAATAACTTGAGGCATAGTTTGTACAAAGAAAAAGATTTTTTTTTTTTTGGTTAGAGTTGCCCAATTTATGTTGTATCTAATTGTGTGTGTTTGTGTGTTTTCCTCCTACACTGAGTTTTCAATGAGGGGAAGAGAATGATCTTGTAATTTCCAAAGAGATTTTTTTAAAACTCCATAGTTGGGAGGGGAGGACTGACATCAGAGCAGCTTGGTGTTGAAAAGCTTGGGTGCAGGACCCTGATAGTCCTGAGTGTGAGCCCTGTCACCTGCGAGCGGGGTGCTCTTGGTCATGTTACTTGGACTCTCTTAGTCTCACGTTACTCACCTTCCAATGGAGAAGACTTCCGGATGTGGTGGACATCAAAGCAGATCACCAAGTATGTCTGGCCCCCTGCCACTGGAGACATGAAAGGGTTAACCTGGTCTCCTCTTTTGTAAGAGTGGGTGGGTGGTGGGGCCGCAGGGCATGTGATTAGTTCTGGTCCTTCAGCTGTGTGTGGAAACAAAGTGTAACACGTCCAGTCCACACACTCAAGTGCAATTTCAAGACAATCAAGAACCTGTTGGGAGGGTGGGCTCTCTATCACTGGGAGTGACTATGATGGGAAAGTCCCCCTCCCCACCCACTGACCTATCTGATGCACATGTATCCTGAGCTAAAACAAACCCCTCCTTTTTTTTTTTTATTACACTGGTATTTGGGGATTGGCTGCATCTGTTACTGCAAACAATACTGAGGGACAGACTAGTTTATAAAAGGGCTGTAAGGAGTAAATGTTAAGATGCCCATAAGTATTCAATAAGTGACTTTTTTTTTTTTTTGGAAAGAAATAAGCATTTCTGCCAGACAGGTACAAGAGGTTAAATGGTACTCCCCAGGGACACTGGAGGCATTTTTGTTTTTCTTCTCACCTAAATACAGAAGGAATTTAACTGAACTAAAATATAAATCAATAAATATTTCTTTTTTTCCTTCTTTCTAGGTTCCACTAAATATTTGATATTGGTGTTTGGAAAACTACAGAAATTTAATCCCAAAGAAACCAGCTCTTCTCTCCAGAGTCAGTTTCTAAGAGAGTTGAAGTAACACGTCCAAGAGCATCCCACTCGCAGGTGGCAGGGCTCACACTCAGGGCTCTCGGGGTCCAGGACCCAAGCTTTCTGATGCTAAGCTACTCTGCTGCCAGTAGTGCCAATCCCCTCCCCACTGTGGATTTTTTAAATCTCTTTATAAATTATAAGATCATTTTCTCCCCTTCATTGAAAACTCTCAGCATAGAAGGAAACCACACACACACACACACACACACACACACACACACACACACAAACATACACACTGCAGAGAATTTCTCCACAATGCAGATATTAAGCTACTTGACTCGTATAGTATCAAGCATGAATATGTACCTAAAATCAGTTTATCAGTCATGAACTATTATGGCTCAGGGCCATAAAATATTTTCCATCAAAATAAGTGATATTAGAAGTGAAATAAAATATCACCAACCAAACTTACTTGGGATACCCTGTTTCTTTGTTTTAAAAATACAATGCTAACTTAAATGCAGCTATTCGGGGAATGTTCCAAGAACTCATACTGGCATGTTTGTGTTGTGCTCTAAATTAAGGTAAACACATCCCCCTTCCACTTCCACTATGCAATCCACAATGACCACCTCAAGCCACTTTGTCTGAGATTCACCCAGTTTTAGCACTGCAAGTCCTGCAAAGCCAGGAAACCACTCAGTCCCAGGCAAACCAGGAGGGCAATCCAACACTGTCCCTATTTTATGAAAGTCCCACATCCCAGGAGCGCCCTCGATTCAGGACAAGCCAGGATGGTTGGTCACCCTAATAATGCAAAGATATCCTTGAAGCGTAAAATAAGCAAGACCCATCTTCCTGGAGTGTAAAGACACAGGGAGGGACATTACATCACCTAAAAGAGTTTTATATTAAAACAAAGATATGTAATAGAATACTACATAAACTCTGCATGAACTTTTAGGAAAAAAAAAACTTAGGCAGTCAAAGAAATGTTGAGTTTTCTGGGCTCTGTTTTTACCGGGGTACACAGCCGGCAAGAACTGACAACCAAGATTGCAGAAGAAAAGCCAGTCACATAGAAACACCTAGCGTGCAATGCTCCCTTCCTCCCTAACTTGCTGCATGAGCTTAGATCAGGCACTGAACCCCACCAAGGTCTCGATCACACTTCCTTTCTTTCAAACACTCCTCACTAGAAGGCAGGGACTTTGGTTCACGACATACTCTGTGCCTGGTACCTAGAACTACACCTGGCACGTGGGAGGGGCTCACTCTACCACGCTTTACTGAACGAGTGGCTGAATCTTCAGCCAGGGATAAAATACTGCCCACGTCAGGCTCGGTGAAACTCTCAAAGACCGTCATATTTGTGGAAGTGCTCTGCATATTAATAAAAGCTTTATGAAGGTGATTGCTGTTGTTTTTACAAATCTCTTTATCTTATTTTCTCCCATTCAGCGACGTACGGAAATTATGTTATTGCCTAATCTGGATTTTGATGGGTAGTGGTGTGGGGCGTAAACTCATAAACTTAAGTTGGGGAAAATCTGTGAGGCTAAGTTATATATGTATCCTTATACTTACAGGGTCACATATGTTTGGGAATATTTTCTATATGACATTATGCTGGCAGAAATCAAGCACTGATACTCACTAAGATAAAACAAAGATTAATCAAAAAAGTTTGAAGACATAAGCATCGTGAGGAGGAAGAGACTGCAGTTTTGATCTATAACAGGAAGGACAGGGGAGGAATCTAAGAGGAATGTGGACGAAAGCCAAGAGCTGAGATCATATGGGGAAGATTCTTAAGGCTTTCATAGAGAATAAATTGAGCTTCGGTGGGAGGCTTAAAAGCATGTGCTGCCAAGGCAGGTGCCAAATTCTTCCACTAGGCGGCGCTACCTCTGGCCTAAAAACCAAGTGTTCCTGGATCAACACCACCTACAACTGCCCTCCTTTGGGACCCCATCACAGGGAAGAGATGCTGGCCAAGGTGACTCTCCTGGTGGCTTCCATGAGGTGACGCAGCTTCCAGTAACAGGCAGAGCAGGCTGGCGGGGGTAGGCTCCCTGCCCTTGGCCGGCATCAGACTTAAGCCTACCCAGAAAGGGAAGAGAATACCGAGCGAACACATTTTACTTTTTACCACTCACCCAACATGCTGTTTACGATGGTGCATCAAAATCCCACACTCTACCTAGTAGGTAAAAACAAACGCACACTAGACACGTGTGTATGCACATACATGCATTACCAAAATAAAAAATACATATATTAGAAGTCATGCCTGACACGCACATTTTAAGTAACTGGCAAAGTATGAGAAAATCTTTGTGGTCACTACTCTCAAGGCACACCACCAGAATCCTTTGTTGATTCATAATTCAAGATACAAACAGACATGTTTTGAGATTTATGACAATCTCTGGATAGCCCAACCCAGTGCGGATGGAGTCAACAGCTCAGTGGAAACTGTGAACATGACCTTGTCTGTGTGATATGAACAGTCCTACCAGTGCATGTTTACAATGCTGATAAGTGAGTTCCAGGCAGGGTCAAGATCTTAGCTCATTCTTTTATGCATTCCCTGTGCTGATAATTTTTTTTTAACACACCTTCCATCGCTCAAGTGCCTCAATATCCAAAGTCTATCGCACCACACTTTTCTCAGCTGCTGGAAAGTTCTGATACATCAAACCCTTATTCATTTCTCTGCTCTGCCCACACTGTCCTCCTCATCGACTTAGTATTAGAGAAACACACAGTGAATTTCTGGATCAATAAACAAACCTTAAAATGTATCCAGAAAGGGCAAGGGGATGACAAGGAAAGAAAAGCAGTCTCTATCTAGACAAGACCATATTTTACTAAACTGCGTTAAAATGCTCTGCCTGGCATATCTTGTAGCTAACGCTAAAAGCGAAAACCCTTGTGGGAGAAAATGGTCTTCTGAACCACAAACCCTCAGAAATGCCCCTGACAAAAACAGATCTGTTGTATGAAAATTCTAATCTTTTATCTAAAAAAAAAAATCTTTAAGCAGACAGAAAGAAGAAATCATAAACAAACGCAACATACTTCCTTTCACTCAAGGATTTTGCCAACTCAGTAACTTAGATCGGTGCTTTATACACACAAAACACCTGATCTTTGGATGAATGAATGAATGAATTCAATCATGTGCACCCAACTCTCCACTCTCAAAAAGCTCAGGAATTCCTATCTGAGCAGTTCCACAATCACCATTGCCATATGATTTATACAGAGTGCACAAGATAAATAAAAGTGGTTTCACAGGCCAAACTTGGGAGAACCCTCCTTTTCTGCAACATGGACAACTTTCCAATATATTCACAGAAAAGCTTGATGCTCGTCTTACAAACACCACTCCAGGAAGTCCCTTTTGGGGGAAACCAGAGGGTGCTCAGCTCCATGGGTTTTACAAATGAAGCATGCACCTACTAACAGGTGGCTGTGTCTCCTGGCTCTTCTGGTCCCACGCATCTCCCAGCTGTGGCAGGTGGTCACACCATCCAAAAGGGAAATATCTATTAAAAGCGCACAAGCGAGGGAGCGGTGTGGCACCTCCGAGATGGGAATCGCATCCTGTGATCAGGGGCTGGAGACTGAAATGTCTGCAGGGACTGGGAAGGTGACATAAATAAGCACGTGTGCTGGGCATGACACAAGAGGGGATGGTACTGACGGCAGCTGCAGAGGGTGCGCCAGACCTGGAGGATAAAAACGAAGAATTACGGTCTGGGCTGATAAAATCTGCTCTGATTCCTGGGGTGTGAGTTTGCAACCTTTAAATGCAATTATAAAAGTAAGGTCATGCTGGGCTGCAGGTGCCTATCCAATACTCATTCTTCTCTTAGTCCTTGTGGGTGGAAGCCATACCCTGGGGGCAGTGTGTCCAGTTGAAAGACGACATATTCCAGCCTCCCTTGCAGAGAGGGGAAACCAAGGAGGTGTCAATAGACCTTCTGGGTAGAACTTGCAGAAAGTTCCTTAAAAGAGGACAGACAGCTGTCATTGGATCTCATCCCCCTTCTCATCCTCCTCGCTTCTTCCTGCCATGAACTTGATCCAGGGGTCTCATTCCAGGTGAGGGTAAGAGCCTGAGCCTGGGACAGCACAATACGGAACAAAAATGGTGACATTCCACTGGAATTTTAATGCCTGGACCACCTTCATCTGGACTTTTCACTTCCTGGGGGAAAAAAACTCAATCATGTTCAGGCTCCTATTTTGGGGTCTCTGCATTATCATCCCAATACAATTACTTCTTAATTGATACAGAGCCCTACTGGGTACTTCTAAGATCAATCAGAATATGGATAGAAATGAAAGCATTGAGGCTACAAGGAAAAGGAGGCTCGCCTAGTGGCTTTGGATTCTGCAGTATGGGTGTGACCCCTAGCTCTGCCATGTTCTAGGGAGATGGCTTGCCTGGGGCCAGCCTGTCTTGGCAGCCCTCAGCTTTCCCGGGGGCTCTAGTAGAACCTGCCTCGCAGGAGGAATGCAAGGACTGCATTAAAATGTTTACCTGCAGCACTGAGCACCCTAACCAGCACACAGGATGTGCTCAACAGAAGACGCCATTAGGACTAGGACCCTGGATGGGTCTGCAAGATGGAAAATGGCCTGTGAAATGTTTGCTCGGAGACCTGCAGGCAAAGAGATCAAACAGCAGTAAAGAACTGGGAGGAAACGTAATTAAATAAGTGAAGTCAGAAGGGGGCAGATGGCATGTGTATATTTAGAAGAACCACGCCTGGATGGCATTGCTCCCACTGGGTACACCAGCTTGGATGAGGGAAAAAAAGGACGGTGTTAAACTGAGCACAGGGAGAATGAAACTCCTTCACCCGTTCATGTACGGCCACTCACTCATTCTTCACTCGCTCGTGCAAAAGACAGTCACCGGGAGCTTTGCATGGGTCAGGCATCCCTGGTTCAGCACTAAAGACTTGATGGAAGTGCACAAGCGTGCACGTGTGTGCGTGCGTGCACACACACACACACACACACACACCATTCAGCTCTTCCAGAGCTTACTGACCCTAGTGCCATCCAACCGAATTTCCTGCAATGATGGAAATATATCAGATCTGCACTGTCCTACACGGTAAGCACACATGGTTATTGATCACTTGAAACGTGGCTATTGCATTGGATGGATTGAGGGGTTTTTTTTAATGGTATTTAACTTTCATTCATTTATAGTTCAATGTAAACAGCCACATGTGACTAATGGCCACCACACTGGGTGGTACAGGTGGAGGCAGAGCCTATAGGATGTGGCCCTCAGGCTTGGAAGAAGAAAAGAAAAAAGGAAAAGCAAGGAGAATTGAAGATCCCGGGGAAACAGAATGTGCGACTTACCTTGGTACCCACCCCTCTATGTACTCAGCTTTCTGTACTAAGTGAACAGCTCATATGTTCAGCTTTTCCATGCCCACCTCCTCCAACCCTGTAACATGCCCCCCTAGGTGGCAGCAGTTAGGAACAACTCGCAGATGGTGGCAAACACTCAAGATCCTATCCGATAAAGTGTCCACCAGAGCACTGAGTCAAGGAACTCAGATGCCCAATCCAATTTAGTCCAGACTGCGTGCTGCCCGATGCTGTGTCCTTCCCACACATCCTTGCATGCAGAATGACAAGGTCATCTTCACATTGAGTGACAGAAATGCTGCAGTGCTACAGAAAACAAGGAATCTAAGAGCACACACCAAACTTTGCTTCTGGCATATTTCGGGTGAATAAGAGAGAATATCTCTTGCTAAACCTTCGTGTCAACAGTACTTCTTCAAGAGGTCAACTTGTCCCCACCATACACTGTCCGGGGCACAGACATGAGGGGCTGGTAGTCTCATCCTGCTCTGCAAGCTACAAAGTCCTCCTCACTGTGTTAAGGAACTGATGAACCTGGGCCCCCTCACCCACCAAGCAGCAAGGCCCCTCTACTGACACCGGGCTGTGGTGAAGTGTAGCATTTACTGCGGGAGCAAAACAAGGAGAACAGGCAGCTTGTGCTCAGAAGAAATGAACATCCCAGAGGAGGGTTTGTAAAGGCAACATCTGGGGTGAGGGTTGCAGCTCCTGGACTTTCTTCTCACTGACAAGAGGTGAGGCAACAGAGTGATGTTTCTGGAATCTCAGTCATCACCCTCTGGTTCCAACCAGTCTTCAAGCAGTCACCATCCTCCACCTGGGTGGGGGTTCCTAGTTTCTGAGTAACAACTCCAAGATATGTGTCAGATTGTTACACGTATCCATCCCCTGAGGAGGAACGAGGACTCAGTTTTATTGCTGAACTATTAAGTTACCCTATTTATTTTGTTTGACTATCTTTCCTCGGTTTCCGCCTTCCCTCACTCTCCTTATTAGTAGCTGCTTGAATCTGCTCTTTGGAGCTCTGGGAAGGCCTAGGAGAAACGGGAGACCCGGGAGGGCCCAACAGGGTCCTGCTGGGTTTCAATTCCCCTTTTCTTTGTTCCTCCACAATTCTGAGAGGTATAGGAGTGAGGTCAGAAAGGGAACAAAGTTTTGGAGAGAGAGGTTAATCATCACCTTGGCAGGGGAACTTGGTTTTAGGGGAACTTGGTTTCAGCTGCAGCCAGCAGCGTGGAGGAACCATCTCTCCGTGCAGGAACATCTCTCTGTGGAGGAACCACCTCTCCGTGCAGGAACATCTCTCTGTGCAGGAACCATCTCTCCGTGCAAGAACCATCTCTGGACAGGAACCACCTCTCTATGCAGGAACCATCTCTCCATGCAGGAACCATCTCTCCGTGGAAGAACGCTCTCCATGGGAGTCTCAGTACCTGCTCAAGTTGACAGGATGCCTAATGGAAGGGGACCTCAAATGGCCCCTGGAGCCAGACTTCCTTTTGTCTTAACTGAGTGACATATGAAAAATTGTCAACCAAAACACAGGAACCAGATGAAAACCAATATAACCTGCCTGCCCTGTTCACTCAACAGGAACCAGCCAGCCTGAACAGAGGTAATGGGGCTTAGCGGGGCTCACAGCCACTGCACATGCACAAGTACACTGGCAGAAAGGCAGCCTTTATTTCTCCGGGTGGCTGCCCTCTGTTCCTAGGGTCAGCTGGTAGAGTCGTGGTCAGCAGTGTTCAGAACAGGAAATAGAACTGGTCTTTACGAGGACTGGAACGCCGTCCCCTGGAGGGAGGGAACATGAGTCCTGCCCAAAATCTGAGACTGTTTTAGATTTCACAAACCATCCAAACACAAAAATGATGCCAAGTCATCTTACAATTTCAGATATGTCCTCTTTTTCACACTTTTAACCACTTTTAAAATTGATGAAATGCTGTCATTATCACTCAAGGACTGTTTGCAAATCAGAACGTTTGAGAGCTATTTTCTAACTGACAGGAGTTAGTCCTCGCATTACTCGGGCCAGAGCAGGGATCCTGGAACCCAATTCAGAGGGAAGAAAACCGGAGTCGAGGGTCCCGCCAGATCCCACAGGTCAGAGCCTGTGGCCCTGACTCCCCCAGCAGGCGGGGACACCCGCTGCACTGCGCTGCACGAAGGCTCCTTGGTCCAGTGTTTTTCTCAAAGAAGAACCTGCAGGGGAGGAGGCTTTACCACCCCAAAATATGCCCCTTTGGCAAAAAAATCATTTTAGGCTCATCATTTTTAAGAACCAGCAGACGTGGATGAAACTCTGAAAACTGAGCAGGGGTTAACCCTTTGTAAGAGACATTTACACTGATAGGGGAAATCTCCGTTTGTAAGGGTGTCTTCCCCTCTGTACAGGGAAGAGGATGACAGAAACTCAAGAAACTCTTATCAAAGGAGAATCAAGGACTTAAGGCTGCATAACAACCATACCCTTGTTAACTGTGGGTTTTTGATAACCTCTCGTGACTGACTCTCCCTACTCCCAACATTTTCTTTTGTCTTCAGCTGGAGATGGTATGTAAGGAACGGCTTGGGTTATCTGGGGAAATTATTCAGTTTTCCTGGGGCTCTCCCAGGTATACAAGAGGTACAAATGTTAGTAAACTCCTGTTTGTTTTTCTCCTGTTAATCTATATTTTATTATGGAGGAGAGGGGCTCAGTATAAGCCAAGAACCTACAAGGGTTGAAGGAAAATTACTTTCCCTCCCCTAAAAAGCTAAAAAGGTACACCTGAGATGCTGCCTTTCTTGAAGTCCTGCAAGGTGCTGTGCACCAGGAAGCGAGTTAGGTGGTGCTCGAGTCTCGCGGACTACAGTGGGACAGCCAGAGGCAGGTCCTGTTCCACCTGCATCCCATTCCTTCCCGGAGGGGCACCCTGAAACCACCCCTTAGGCATTTAAAAGGAGATAGGACGGAAAGGCGGGAGGGAACAAACTGGCCAAGCTACAGGACATTACTGCTATCATGTATAGATTCCTACAAACCTAGCATTTTCAACTGTAAACTCTAAAGTGGTGATAACAGGTATAATGTTTAAATAATGGCATAAGCTATGTAATTATCACCATCGAACAAAAATTCCTGACAAACTGAAGCTTCCGGATGACTTCAGACAGACCTCACGGTTCCATGTTGACCGAACAGGAAGGGAAGCTGTGATTTACAAAGCTAAACAGTGTGATTAGCAAAAAGACGGGCCCCGCCGGCGCATCTACGACACAAGCCGGTTGTTATGGAGACAATACATCGGCGAGACACTGCCACTGTTGATGCAAGAACTGTTTAATCCTGTGGATTCGTGTCTCTGCTTGGCTAGGTAGTGCTATTAATAAATGTGAAAAGATGAGAAACCAGATTTTTCACAGTTCTCATAAGAGATCACTAAATCATTGTTTCTTCCCAAAAGGAAATGAAAATTCCTTTACCTTTTTTTAAACTATTCTACTCTTTGTCTCTTTGTAGGTCATAACTGCCACTATCTCTGTGGTTTGGGAAGAAAAAAGCCGGGAGTGGGATAGCATGATGACCCCAAAACTCTGCTTTTTAAAAACACAAAAGGCCTGTTCCCATCTCTGCAAGAAACTCCCCCTGTGTGATGAAACAGGGTGAAACAACACTGCAATTCTCAAGAATTATCTTACGCAAATAAAGAATCCCCTGCTACACGTAAATTGAAAGAGCAATAAATAAATCAAATTCTACTTTTTCAGTGGCTTTCTTAACTGTTGCAGAGTTAACGCATCTTCCCTTCCGAACAAGCTCACACCAAGTTTCTCTGCATCAACTACCAATACAAGGGGAGTCTTCAAACTCAGAGAGCAAGAGCAGGTGGAGGGTGACGCTCAGTGGCAGAGCGTGTGCTTAATTAGCACGCATGAGGGTCCTGGGTTCAATCCCCAGCACCTGCATTAAAATAAATTAATTAATTAACAAACTCAATTACCTCCCCCCCCCCAAACACCTTACAGAGCAAGAAATTCTTAACCACAGACGGAAAAGGCCGAGAAAGGATTGGTTTTATGTTGAATGCCTGCTACGTGCCAGCAGTTGTGCTATGTGCTTTAATTATGTGATTTTATTTGGTCCTTATACCACAACTGTATAAGCACACTGAGAGAGCCATCTTTAGGGATGGTGACAAACACTGGGTCAAGGAGGGGCCAGAAGCTACACAGTTGGGCAGTGGGAGTGCTGGTCTACCTGGCTCTGCAGCCCCTGTGCCTCCTATCCCACCATATTAACTCAAAAGAGGGTAAGTCCTTGTGGGAGGCCACAGGGATCCTCGAGGACATTTCTAACAGGAGCTGCGGGGTCTGCCGTGGTGATGGAATCCTCAGCCAGGTGCCATAGGGAGGGCCCCTCTGGGACTGTGCTTCGCGCTGCCCTCCACTACTGACGGGGACCCTCGGGGGAGAGAAGCAGGACATGGGTGTGGTCAGCTCACAGTGAGTAACTTTCCCTCTTCCTCCATTTCCGCCAGCTCCTTTCAGAAGGGAGACTGTCCTGCATAGATTTAAACTGGGTTGGACATGACAAGTAACTTCCTTGAGTCATTTCAAAGTAACAAACAATACTCATTGCTTTCCCCTCGTTTTCTCTTTACTTCCAAAGTAACACACGGAACTCAAACAAGAGGGGCATAGCTTGTCCCTTAAAGAAGGTCTTGATTTCAGCAGCATTTCAGAGGGTGCGAGAGGCTCAGCCACAGCACACCCTGTGACCGTAGGGTCACAGTCACCTCCAAATTACTGCTTTACCAGCTCTCATGGGTCACCTCATTCCTGGCTGTTTCCATCCTGAGTTCCCTCTGGCTCACTGTCATCAGCTGGGGTGGCGGTAGTGGCAAACAGCTGATGGCTGCAGCGGGAGGCAGTATTTTTTATTCACAAGCCACCCCCCAGGCTCGGCTTTTAATTCTGTAAAATGGGGGAAACAACAGTCCCTATCTCCTAGGGTTGATGCCTACGAAGTAACTCAGCTCCTGCCACAGAGTACTAAATAAATGTTAGCCTTAACGATTCACGCCTGCACGCTGAGCCCCCTTCCCTCCCAGTCTCTGGGCCTCCAGTCCTCTAGGTCATTCCCAACACCACCACCACAACCAGCTCATCAAAAGCAGTAACACAGCAGGGTCTGCTACTCTATCCCTCTTCGTCCCGTGCAAGACACCCGGACAGCAATCCCCGGCCCTCTGAGCAGCTTGCAGGGTGCCGTGCTGTGGAACTGAGTCCGAGCCACTGGAAATGTGCAGAGAAGTGACGTGAGACCTTTTTCAGGCTTGGCTTATAAAAAACTTCATCCTACCCTGTGTTTTTTCTTCTTCCACCAGCTTGTTGCAGATATGCACAGTGACACGGAAGCCATAGGGAGAAGATGGCAGAGCCCCCAAAGATGGGAGGGCCTGGGAACCTGAATCACCACCTGGAGGAGAGTCGCCTGTCAATCACAAACATCCCTTCTGGACATTAATTTCTATGATGTAAAGTCACAGAAGTTCTGGAGTTAATCTGTTATATCAGCTAACATTCCCCTACACAATCAGTCTGATGAAATCACTCTCTCCTCACCACCTACAGGAGGAAACTGAACCTTCCTAACATGGTGTTCAAGGTCTCTTCCAATCCAGCCCCAACTGCTCTCCAAGCCTATTTTCCCAGCAAGAAGCCAGGAATGAACCTCTGTAATCCTTGGAATCTTAGAATATAAATCTTATAAACACATACCTTATATGTCTAAAGTAAACATACATATTAGTCCATTAAAAATATAAATGTTATATAGGATATACTTGTAAATTTTAAAAATTAGGTTATACAAGCATAACCCTATTTTGAGAAGGAAAAATGTTATACCCTCCTGGCAACACACACACACACACACACACACACACACACACACACACACAAACACACACACACACACACACACACACACACGAGGAGCCTCTGGAAGATTCTTCACCAAAGCGTCAGCAATGGATTTTTCTAACCAAGATGAAAAGATTTGTGTAGGATGATCATGACCCTGTTCAGAAGATTCCAGGCTCTTTTTTTCCCCCCTGGAATGGTCCAGGGTACTTTTCCCCTGAGTGATGGATGGAATGGGCCATTTCCGGGAGCAGGTGGAGGAGGTGGCCAGCTTCCCTGCTTTACTCGCCAACTGAGAAAACAGTAGCTGTCATGGGAAAGTGCGGACAGTCCAGGCCGTCCATCAGCCACGGCGCGGTGGTGGGAACAATGGCACGTGTGAGTGGCCAGACCAGCCGCATCCAGCATTGCATAGCCAGCTGCATATCAAATTGGAAAAAACCAGCACTTTGCATTCCAGTTTTCCAGCTCGAGCCGGGTCACTCTGGGCAATGGAAGGAGCGAAAGTACCATGTGCCCTTTCCCTGCCATTCGCCTCCAGGCTGTGTCGGGGAGAGCCAGGTGGTTTTTCCAGGCAATTCACTGGAAATACTGGAATAACGTAGAAGTCCCACTTGCTCACCCTGCTGCTTTCAAATCCAAGCCTCAGTCACAAAATGGAGATTTTACTGAGGCTGCAGAAAAAGGGAAATCATGGATTTTATAGGGAAGGCAGGTAGGGACAAAAGAATACATGTAAATGTTCACTACTCTCATAATGATACACAAAAGCAGCTCTGCCCTTCAATACTTTCTGTAAGTACATTTGTGATTTTGCCATACACACATGCATATGTGTACACACACACATACATATATACACTCAACCCTGCATATACACACAACACATGCGTGCACACATATACATATGTTCCTAGAAGGTATATATAATTTATGTTAATGTTTTTTTTAAAAAATCAGAAATTGGAGAAACTAGCCACCAGAGGCTCATATTCTTTGCCCTTTGATGACACAGTTTTCTCCTGTAAATTTATCAAATAAATACACTAGGATGTGTGCCAAAACGAAAATGTGGAGACATTCAAGGCAGTAACTAGTTAAAGAAGTTACAGGACACCTAGAAAGGGAGTCTTTGCCTAGTTTTAAAACCAGAGATGCAGCTGCTGACATGGAATGATGTTTATGATATGTTATTAAGTGAAAAACAAATTTCAGAACACTATATATGGTTTTCAAAACACTACATATTGATTCAAATCTTATAAATATATACCTTATATGTCTAAAGAAAATATACATATTACCCTATTAAAAATATAAATACAATATAGGATATAAAATACATAAGATACATATAAAATGAATGCATGCTACATATGAAAAGAATAGATAGGGACACAGCAAAGGCAGTGCTAAGAGGGAAGTTTATAGCGATACAGGCCTTCCTCAAAAAAGAAGAACAATCTCAAATAAACAATTTAACCCACCACCTGAATGAATTAGAAAAAGAAGAACAAAAAGCCCCAAAAAGCAGCAGAAGGAAGGAAATAATAAAGATCAGAGAGGAATTAAATACAATAGAGATTAACAAGACCATAGAAAAAATCAACCAAACCAAAAGCTGGTTTTTTGAAAAAGTAAATAAAATCGACAAACCTCTGGCCAAACTCACAAAGAAGAAAAAAGAGAGAGCACAAATTAGCAAAATAAGAAAGGAAAATGGAGAAATTACAACAAACAAAATAGAAATACAGAATATCATACGAGAATATTATGAAAAACTATATGGAACCAAACTGAATAACCTAGAGGAGATGGACAAGTTTCTGGAAACATACTGTCCATCAAAACTGAATCAAGAAGAATCTGAACACTTGAACAATCCGATCACTAGAAAGGAAATAGAAAGAGCAATTAAAAACCTCCCTACAAATAAAAGTCCAGGACCGGACGGCTTCACCGGGGAATT
The DNA here is from genome assembly GCF_048773025.1 of Camelus bactrianus. Classification (NCBI taxonomy): domain Eukaryota; kingdom Metazoa; phylum Chordata; class Mammalia; order Artiodactyla; family Camelidae; genus Camelus; species Camelus bactrianus. Next base: position 21,159,260 of record NC_133555.1, on the reverse strand, counting down.
CTACCAAACATACAAAGAAGAACTCATACCAGTCCTTCTCAAACTCTTCTAGACGATTGAAAAGGAGGGAATACTCCCAAACTCATTCTATGAAGCCACCATCACCCTGATACCAAAACCAGGCAAAGACACTACAAAAAAAGAGAATTATAGGCCAATATCACTGATGAACATAGACGCCAAAATCCTCACCAAAATTTTAGCAAACAGAATCCAACAACACATAAAAAAGATTATACATCATGACCAAGTGGGGTTCATCCCAGGGACACAAGGCTGGTTCAACATACGCAAATCAATCAGTGTAATACATCACATCAACAAGAGAAAGGACAAAAACCACATGATCATCTCAATCGATGCAGAAAAAGCATTTGATAAAATTCAACACCCATTTATGATAAAAACTCTCACCAAAGTGGATATAGAGGGAACATATCTCAACATAATAAAAACTATATATGACAAACCTACAGCCAGCATAGTACTCAACGGTGAAAAACTCAAAAGCTTCCCACTAAAATCTGGGACAAGACAAGGATGCCCACTATCACCACTCCTATTCAACATAGTCCTGGAAGTTCTAGCCACAGCAGTCAGGCAAGAGAAAGAAATAAAAGGGATCCAAATTGGAAAAGAAGAGGTAAAAGTGTCATTATATGCTGATGACATGTTACTATATATAGAAAACCCTAAAAGGTCCACACAAAAGCTACTAGAGCTGATTGAAGAATTCAGCAAGGTAGCAGGTTACAAAATTAACGTTCAAAAATCAGTTGCATTTCTTTACACTAACGATAAATCAACAGAAGAAGAAAGTAAAGAAACAATCCCCTTTAAAATAGCACCCAAAGTAATAAAATATCTGGGAATAAATCTAACCAAGGAGGTGAAAGAATTATACACAGAAAACTATAAACCATTGATGAAGGAAATTAAAGAAGACTTTAAAAAATGGAAAGATATTCCATGCTCTTGGATTGGAAGAATCAATATTGTTAAAATGGTCACACTGCTCAAGGCAATCTACAGATTTAATGCAATCCCTATCCAATTACCCAGGACATATTTCACAGAACTAGAAAAAATCATAATAAAATTCATATGGAACCATCAAAGACCTAGAATTGCCAAAGCATTACTGAAGAGAAAGAAAGAGGCTGGAGGAATAACTCTCCCAGACTTCAGACAATACTATAGAGCTACAGTCATCAAGACAGCATGGTATTGGTACCAAAACAGACATATAAACCAATGGAACAGAATAGAGAGCCCAGAAATGAACCCACAAACTTTTGGTCAACTCATCTTTGACAAAGGAGGCAAGAATATACATTGGAATAAAGACAGTCTCTTCAGCAAATGGTGTTGGGAAAACTGGACAGCAGCATGTAAAACAATGAAGCTAGAACACTCCCTTACACCATATACAAAAATCAACTCAAAATGGATTAAAGACTTAAACATAAGACAAGATACAATAAACCTCCTAGAGGAGAACATAGGCAAAACATTATCTGACATACATTTAAAAATTTTTCTCCTAGAAGAAATAAAAGCAAGAATAAACAAAAGGGACCTAATGAAACTTACAAGCTTCTGCACAGCAAAGGAAACCAGAAATAAAACAAGAAGAAAACCTACGGAATGGGAGAAAATTTTTGCAAGTGAAACCGACAAAGGCTTGATCTCCAGAATATATAAGCAGCTCATACGACTCAATAAGAAAAAAATAAACAACCCAATCCAAAAAAGGGCAGAAGACCTTAGCAAGCAATTCTCCAAGGAAGACATACAAATGATCAAAAAGCACATGAAAAAATGCTCAATATCACTAATTATCAGAGAAATGCAAATCAAAACTACAATGAAGTATCACCTCACACCAGTCAGAATGGCCGTCATTCAAAAATCCACAAATGACAAATGCTGGAGAGGCTGTGGAGAAAGGGGAACCCTCCTACACTGCTGGTGGGAATGCAGTTTGGTGCAGCCACTGTGGAAAACAGTATGCAGATTCCTCAAAAGACTAGGAATAGACTTACCATATGACCCAGGAATCCCACTCCTGGGCTTGTATCCAGAAGGAAATCTACTTCAGGATGACACCTGCACCCCAATGTTCATAGCAGCACTATTTACAATAGCCAAAACATGGAAACAGCCTAAATGTCCATCAACAGGTGACTGGATAAAGAAGATGTGGTAGATTTATACAATGGGATACTACTCAGCCATAAAAACCGACAACATAATGCCATTTGCAGCAACATGGATGCTCCTGGAGAATGTCATTCTAAGTGAAGTAAGCCAGAAAGAGAAAGAAAAATACCATATGAGATCGCTCATATGTGGAATCTAAAAAACAAAAACAAAAACAAACAAACAAACAAAAACAAAGCGTAAATAAAGGACAGAAATAGACTCACAGACAGAGAATACAGACTTGTGGTTACCAGGGGGGTGGAGGGTGGGAAGTGATAGACTGCAATTTCAAAATTGTAGAATAGACTACACTGTATGGCACAGGGAAATATACACAAAATGTTATGATAACTCACAGAGAAAAAAATGTGACAATGAGTGTGTATATGTCCATGAATAACTGAAAAATTGTGCTGAACACTGGAATTTGACACAACATTGTAAAATGATTATAAATCAATAAAAAATGTTAAAAAAAAAAAAAGAAAAGAGTAGATATGTGTGGGGGGATTGTTGATATTGGTGGTCTTCATTTTTTTCCCTGTATTTTGTATTTTTATCTTTAAAAATTAGATGTGCAATTTTTTTTAATGGTGGGGACAAAGAAAGAAAACTCTAAAGGAAAAAGGAAAAGCGACTCCCTAGGCTGGGATTCACAAGAGCTAGTTGAGAAACACCAGTCATGACAGAATAACCAATGTAATCTTGACTCTGGACCTAAAGAACTAAAGAAAGGTGGCATCTGGTTTATATGTATATGGAGCCAAGATAGTATTTCCACTGTGGGCAGTCCCACAGTACGTTTCCTCTTCCCCTCCCCACTCCTCCCCCAGGCATCTCAACTCCACTCTGTCCTAAGGTTGGTTGTTTCCAAAGGTTGGAGTCCTGCCATCTTCATCCAATAAACAAAAAACACCATAACTCAGGGTTGCTCACCAAGTGTGGAGGAGGCCATGTAAGTCAGCACAAACAGAGAACAGGGTGATGCATTATGGAGCAGTGAGGACTGTGGCCAACCAGCAGCACAAGCAGTCACTCATCTGCTGCTGGCCATCACCAAGCAGGATGTGAGCCTGGCTGTGTCCATTCATCTTCAGATCTTTCTAAGGAGAAGCAGAAAACCCAGATATCTGGGAAATCTGCTATTTTAAGTGCCCATGACTCTATAGCTGTGCCCTTAGGTGAGTTAATTAAGCCCTCTCTAGGGTACTATTCCTCATCTGTAAACTGGAGATAATAAGAGTATTTATCTCAGGGTTGTGGTGAAGTATAAATGACTCAATCCACACTAGGTACTTAGCACTGACCTGAGCCGAGGTAAGCACTCAGTGTTTATCATCATCCAACCACCAGCTCTCATGGGCCACCTCTGAAGGACAACTGTGTGAGGGCTAGAAGCTGCCTGAGGGCAGGGCCTGTGCCTCCACTAGCTCTGGTTACCCGATCCCTAGCACCGCCGCTGACACGCTGTTAGCAGCAGTGTTCTCTGAATACATGGGACTATTTCCTAAAGAGTGATGGTCCACAAATTCCTTCCTGCATCACCAGCCCAGACCCAGCAAAGGCTGGGAGTGGGCTGCAGAGAAAACAGCCTCCAGGTAACGCTGCCCCTCGGCCCGGTCCCGAGGACCTTGGCCCTTTACTCGCACTTTCGGAATTCCAATCTGAGCTGGAGACGGGAGGAGGCAGCAGGTCTGGGGAGCAGGATGGGAACAGATGGCGGTTCCAGGGGTGACTCCTTGTAACCCCTCATCTGTCAGGAATCCGCAAGTCCCTTCTCTCTGCCCTGTCATTTGTTTACGAGTCCGCCTGCTGAGAAAAATCTCTATGACTTCTTTTGGTCCATATGCTGTTCTGGGAAGTTGGCCCCATATTGGAGCCTTCTTTCTCTGTGGGCTTCCCCCCAGCCTAGGCAAGGGGGCCTTCATGAGACCAACTGCTCTCTAGGCCATCTTGCCGGCGAGTCCTGTCTTGGAACAAAACCTCAGGTGACCCTACAGATAAGGATAGGTAATAATAATCACTGTTGTGACATGTCGGACCCCACAATGAACACTGTCACAACCCTCACGTCAGCTCTACAACAATTCTTTGGGCTTAAGTATTAATATTCCCGTTTTTCAGAGGAAGAAAGCATATTCAAAGAGGTGAACGCTAGACATCGTTAAATGGTGGAGCTCAGACTCAAAAGGTAGTTTGACTCTGAGGACAAGGCTCTTAATCACTTCATCACTTAACCTCCCAGAGAGTTTCCCACTGCACTGGAAAAATGTCTCAGAGTCTCTGTGAGTCAGTCCCAGGGTCTCCCTCATAATATGTGCTGAGCATCTATCTCTGGGAGGTGTTTACTAACATTCAATCTTTTCTTCTCTGAATTCCACTAGAAATCGGTCAGCCCTAACCTTCTGAGCACCTGATCATTTCCTGGGGGCTAATGGATCTCCCTAGAGAAACCGTAAGCCATTGGGGGCATGAGTGTCAGGATGAACCACTCTTGTGTCACCTCTCTCAACAAAGGCAATGTTAAACGAGTTTCAGCCCTTTTAGTGACATTACATGACAGAGTGGTCTTTTTAAATGTTTTGCACATTTTACGGAATTCTTGACTCCTCCATGCAGTCCACCCTGCCTCTTCCATCTAACATTACCATCTGCTAAACCCCAACCTTGCTCCATCCTCACCTTGCTGCACTTTTTCATTTTTTTCCCCTCAGCCCTTATCAACTTCTACTGTCCTTCATAATTAACTAATTGATCATGTTTATACTTTATTATCTATCCTACCCTCACTAGAATGTACACAGCCCAAAGACAAGACCCTTTGTTTTTTAATGACGTATCCCAAGTGTTTACAACAGAGCCTGGCACACAGGAGGCATCCAGTAAATACTTCTATGTGAACAAAACTGAAATGAAGATTCTTACGGTTCGGCATCTCACGTTCCTGTCTGCAATTCAGTGGTTCTCGTGCTCCCTACTTCATGCATGAAAATGAAATGAGAGAACCATGTGATGTACTGTCTGGCACGGAGTACATGTTCAATATCTCTCACTTGTTCTTTAACCCAGAAAATGAAGTCTGCATTGCATTCCATACCTGGCTTTATAGATGGAATCATTGATTGCTACCCTTACAACGGATCACGTTGCTTCTGAGGTTGGGAAAGCCATTCTTCATTAAATGCAATCCCTCTTAGAGAGAGCTATTTATCCTACCAAGGATGCTGAGAGCTTATTTCTACCATAGACAGAAGCCTATAATGTTGACAAATGTCTGTAATGATCAGTAAATAAACATGGGCGGGGGTGGGGGGCAGGACTTAATCTAAGAGGCTGCTGAGCACTGGGACACATTTTTTTTTTCTTTCATTCCTAGGACCCAAGGTCAATTCAATACTGGAGTTGCAGGGCTGGGCCTCCATGGCTCTTCAATTTCACTCTAAGGGAATGAGGAGGACTGTCCAAATGAAAGAGAAAACTTCTGTAACAGTTAGCTATTCCCATTCGAATCTCCTCACGAGAACTTGATCTCGGGTGGGGTGAGGGCCTTGCTTTCCTGCATCCTGACATCCCCAGGTCACTGCATGATGAGCGGACTAAGGAAGCAATTCAATGAAATTAGGAAGAAGGAGGGGAGGAGAGAAGGGGGAAGGGAGCCAGGAAGGGAGAGAGTAAGGACCAGCAGGGCAGCAGGTAGAAAGGAGTGAGGGAAGAAAGAAAGGAGAAGGAGGAGAGGAGGGGAGGGAAGGGGAAAAGAGAACTGTGTGTAGAGTGAGATCCTATCATTTTAGTAAAGAAGAAAGACTATGGTCTTAATGCTTTTATATGTTCCTATAGACATGAAAAGATCGTCAATCTGACAACATTGGGTGTCTGGGGTAGGGGTGAGGGGAGGTTGAGTTTGGAGGGGGAAAAGTCAACTTTTCCTTTCTGCATCTCTGTAATGTCTGCCTCGCTCAGGAGAAGAGAAGAGAATGTGGGGAACGCCCAGGGGAAAAGGGAGAGCAGTCATTATGGAATTCTGGGTGCCTCCCAAGCCACAAGTGCTGGATCTTAGGAGGCAGCTGAAAGGTGGGCTAAAGTCAGTATAGTGCAAAACGTGGCAGACAGAGCAAGGAGGAGAGACGGGAATAAGAAGGCACTTCTACCTGGGCCCACACTTGGAGATGAGAATCCAGAAAGAGCAGGCTAGAGGGCTTCAGGAAAAAGGTGGGAGTGGTGATCTGGACCATTCAGCATCATCTGCACGCAAAATCCCGAGTCAGTGCTGGGAAAGAAACTTGAACACTTAACCTGGAGATGAGGCTAAGTATAATGGAAAGAGATTTGCCAACTTTCCTTTGTCCTTCACTCCATCACTGTCCCTTATTGGACTACTCCAGAAAACCCTGGATGAATCACTTGCTGGTTTTTCATCCTGCCTGTATGGAGAGTGGTTCTCCGCTTGTCCATGTCTACAAGTAAGGACACTCTCTTGGATGTCAGTCTGGCTCCCACAGTCTCTGTAATCCCTACCCTGGTGTCAGCCTATCGGAGTCCTCACTCTACTGACTTACCAGCGGCATGACCTGAGGGCATGTACACAACCTCTCAGACCTTTAGCTTCCTAACTGGCAAAATAACAGTACATAACACAACAGGGTTGTTGTAAAGATTAAATTAGATCATTACATTCGCATAGTGACTAGCACATCGGAAGCTCTCAAAACATACACACTTTACTTGAATACCTCATATACCACTCAGTCTCTCTGTAATACAAGCAGTTATTGTTAGTTCCATTGTACAGGTGAGAAAAATGTGCCTCCACGGTGAAGGAGGATTCGGAAGTTAAACAGGAGGGAAATGGGAGAGCTAAATTTTGAATCCAGATTGAAAGCTCGAGTGTCCAACTCCTAACTACACTATCTCCAAGTCATCCTCTCCATTTTCTTCATGAACTTCCTTTAATACACAATACCCCATTCCCCTCCACCCCTTTCTGCTTTCATCAATTTTTCTTCCTCTTTCCTGTCCCCCACCTACACATACTTGAGCACCACAAACACATATTCTGAGCCACAGAGCTCAGAGAGCGATGTAAACAGGAGATGAGGATCAAAAATCAGAATCCATTTGGCAGTACCTTCCCAAGCCAAACACACACCCACCATCCACTCAAGTTCCTCTTACATCTACTGAAACATCCTGGATAAGAGAAAATACAGCATATTTATTGAAAAGAGCCCCAAACTACAAGCTACCCAGAAGCCTATGAAAAGAAAAATGAATAAATCTGTTATGAAATGGCCATGTTACACAAGCAGTAATAAATGAACTACTGATACAACAAAATGGATGTATCTCACAACCAGACTAAACAAGTTAAGGCAGGCAGTGAAAAAAAAAAAAAGCACATACTTCAGTTTTTTGTTTATTTGAAATTCAAGAGTGGGCAAAACAAATGTATGGTAAGAGAAGCTGGAACAGCAGAGACTTCTTTGGCAAAGGAGCATTAAATGGGCAGAGGCAGGAGGGAAGCTTCTGGGAGTACTAACAGTGTTCTGTATCTTGATCCAAGTGATGGCTACACAAGAATAAATAGGTTAAAAGGTCACCCAGACGTGCACTTTATGCAATTTAAATGTTCTTTAAAAAAGAACAAAGGCGGTAAAAATATCTAAATCCATTTCACTGCGGAGGTCTCCAGGGTTCTAGGCCAGTAGAGAGGATGGTGGGCTTTGGTACAGTCCACAGGTAAAGTGCTGACTTGTCTCTCGGCTAAGACCTGAGAAAACCTTTTGTGCAGGACTGGGAATGGTGTAGATCCGGGCACATCCAGTGGAGTCACAGCCAAGTGCATCTGCTGCTCTCTGCATCTTTTGGGCCCCCAGCCGGGTTGGCAGCAAAGCTGGAGAACAGTTCATCCACAACTGGGCTGCCTGTGCTGATTCAGTGTCATTTTCTTCTGCAACCCTCAAAATTAATTTCCATTTCATATTTTCTGGCACATTTGGTGGGTTTTAGTTGGTACCTTACGATACTCCCTTATCGGAATGCATTTCTCCGAAATGCATTTCTCTGAAATGTTTATTCCTTCTAATCACAAAGGTTTCAGACAAAGGGTTAATCACAAAGGTTTCAGACAAAGGGTATTGTTGGGAGCCCATTCATTTTATCTTCACACACATTATCACACGAGTCACCCACACTTTGTGGGAGAGAAGAATACCATGACGAGGATGGCAAGACAATTCAATGGGGAAAAACTGGTCTTTTCAACAAATGATACTGGGACAATTTCATATATCTATGCAAAATAATGAAAGTAGGACCCTTTACTCACACCATTCACAAAAATTAACTTCAAGTGAATCACAGACCTAAAACTATAAAACTCTTAGAAGAAAAGAGGAGTAAATCTTCATGACCTTAAATTAGGCAAGACCCTTCTTAGATAAGAAGCCAAAATACAAACATAAAACAAACCAAAAAAAAAAAGACTTTTGTGCTACAAATGACACCGTCAAGAAAGTAAAACCAGGCCCCACAGAATGGGAGAAAATATTTGCAAATCAGACAACCAAGAAGGGACTCGTGTCTGGAACACATAAGGAACTGTACCGTGCAATAATAGAAATAACACAATGTAAAAGGGGAGAAAGCATCTGAATACAGTTCTCCAAAGAAGACATATAAATGGCAGTAAGCACAGGAAAAGATGCTCAATATCACCAGCCATCAGACAGACACATACCAAATCACAATGAAATGCCACTTCATAACACCTGAGATAATAACACATGTTGCGGATGAGGTGAAGAAACTGGATCCTTCATATATGGCTGATGGGGATATAAAATAGTGCAGCTGCTTAAGAAAACAGTCTGGCTACTTTTCAAAGAGTTAAACATAGAGTTTCCATATGAACAAGCAATTCCACTCCAGATATAAACTGAAATATACACTCACACAGAAACTTGTACATGAGAATTCAGAGCAGCAGTACTCATGACAGCCAAAAAGTAGAAACAATCAAAATGTCCATCAATTAATGAATGGATAAACAGAACATGTATCTATATGATGGAATACTATTTAGCCACAAAAGGAATAAAATACCGCTACCTACTACAGCATAGATGAATCTGGCAAACAACTGTGTTAAGTAAATGAAGTTAGTAACAAAAGACCTCATACTGTAGGTTCTGTTTATATGAAATGTTCAGAACAGGCAAATCCATAGACACAGAAGGTAAATGAGATGCTACCTAGGGCTGAGGGTCAGGGGAGTAAAAGCAAAAGGGCACAGAATTTCTTTTTTGGGATGGTGAAAATGTTAAGTCAGATTTTGGCGATGGCTGCACAATTCTGTGAATATATTAAAATCTACTAAATTATAAACTTTACATGGGTGATTGATATTTGAATTGCATCTCAATAAAGCTGCTATATACATACTTTTTTTTTAATTAAAAAATTAGGCAAAGGGAGAAGGGGAAAATCTGCAGGCTACTGAGGCTGAATGAAAAAAGGGAAAGAACACATGACTAGGACAAAAGTTAGAGGGGCAGGATCTAGTTCTGGCTCCACCTCTGTCTACTGACTACACTCATGACCTTGGTCAAGAACCGGGTCTGCTCTGGGTCTCACTGTACAATGAAGGGTAGGTCTCAGTTCTTTTCCAGCTGTACAGATATTCCTGATTCTTAAAGATGCACCACAGATCAGTGATCATCATTCAACATGTTGAAGAAGAGGAGGAAGATTTTTTGAAAAAGAATAACTAAGACTGATTGAGCTCTTTCTTCATGCCACTGCCTTCGATATCTATTAGCTCATCAAATTCTCACAGTAACTCCCTGACATAAGAATAGTATCTCCACCCCACAGATGAAGAACCATGGCTGAGAAGGGTTAAGTCACCTTTGCTTTCAAGGACATTATGAAGGGAAATTCTAGGATGACAGCTATGGAATGGAAAACACCCAGTCCAGGTTAGACCAAAAGGACAGTCAACAACATGAGAGAGGATTCCCAAAAGTGTGTTTTAAAGGAACTGATGGATTTGATTGGTTTGATGATGCTGGGAGGGTTTTTCAGTTCTGCTGTAGAGTTTGGGGAAGAATTAGAGATGAGCATAAAGAAAAAAAAAAAAAGCAAAGCAATTATCAGTGTCATAAAAAGCAATGCAATTATAGTACACTATGTGACTCAGCTATCCAGTATGCATCCAAAAATGCTGATATACTGATACTGATATGTAGATTTTAGGAGGGTAGATGCAGGAAAGAAAGGTGGAGTGAGAAAACTAAATCCTCAATGTCGTTTCGAGGGATAATAATAGATAACAATAGATGATACCTACACTTGAAGCTGCAAGACATAGAAACACAAACATCTGATTTCTAACTAGAAAGGGAAATACGGGAAGAAACAGCTTACTGAGTTAAAAATGGTACCCTCCGGGGGAATTCCACTGCAGGGCACTGAGGGGTGATGTTGGGGATTTTTACATTTTTGTTACAAACCTTAAAAGCGCTTTTTGAGCTTCTTAAAATTATCTATAAAAATTGTTTTGATTTTTTAGAAACTTAAGTTAAAACAAAACAAAATACCTTACTCATGTTTGAACTAAGTTTCAAAAGCACGTCTCAGCCCAAATTCCATGCTGTGATCAACTAACTCTGTGGCCCAACCTATGGGACCTTCTTCCCTCTGAATGTATATAAAATGTATACAAAATGCATTTTATATGTCTTAGGACATCTAGATGTCTTAGGACATCTTTATACAAATTAAGTCATTTTTTACATAATCACCAGTATGAGTTCATTCATTCCGCAGAAGACATGAAACCCTTCTCAGTTCAATTCCTTCTCTACCAGCACTTAACTAGGATAAGTAATGCTGGTAATTAGGCAGAGCCATAAACACCAGCAGCCACCCTGTAAGTATGAACAGCTCTCAAAAGCCTACAGATATTTTAATTTGTTTTTCTCTACTTCCACTCATGGGGACAGGTTCCCTAGAGGTGACCTCAGCTTTGCATCCAGCTACAGAGAGCAGGCCTCATCTGGGGAGAAAAGGTCTTAACCCTCAGGCACGGAATCAGGAAGGTAAGAAGGCAGAGAAATATTTTCCCACCAGAACAGTCAACCAGATTGTCAGTGAACTACTGTTCAGAAGCTTTCCGGTCATCAGGAGAGAATCTGATCACGTGCAAGAAGAGAACACCCCATTAAAAAACAGGACCACGGTACAACCAAAACCACTTTTGCTTTAGATAAAATCTGCACTTTAACAGGGTTCAGGCTACAGATGAAAAGTCTGGATGTGAGAATGAATGCCCATTCTTTTATTGCCCCCAAAAAGACAAGATAAATTATCCTTCTCTCCAGTCTTCAAATGAGTGCTTCCTATACTCCGAGATTAGAAAGAAGAAATTAGAAAAATTGGACTGGAAAAAAATAAAGGACAAATCACACCAGAGTCAAAGTGAACAGGTTTCCCACCATGTTTGCATGTTACATTTATACTTTAATCAAATATTGCACTTTGCCTTGATGCTGTCAACCTGTTCACAAATAACCCAGAATCCTGCTCCTAATCACCGCTCAAAGGAAAGCCGTCTGGATTAATTTAGTGACCAGCTTTGCAGAGAAGGTGCATCCAATTTATCTATGCAAAAGGTGGAGTGTAGACAAAACAGCTGAGGTGGGAACTGTTTTTCACATTGGAGAGTTTCTTCCTCCAAGTCTTCATCATTCACCCCATCCCAGCTTCTTCAGCCTGCCTCCTAAAGCTGGGAGCTGGAGTGATCAAATTCAATACAGATCTCACTTTGGAATGGCTTCCATGCCATCAATCCACCTTAAAAAAACAGAAACGCTCCTCAGTAAACAAGAGTATCCCCACCAGGCAGGTCTGCAGCCTAATTGTGGGTGAGTCAGCTCACTAACGCACCAGAGACTTGAGCTGAAAATGCCCGCTAACATTTCTCAACTTGTTGATGCCAAGCCAGAAATTAAAGGGGAAGCAAAGAGTGAGAAGAAGCAATGCAAGTTCACTGGGAGCCCCAGGATGGACAGTTAAACACTCGATAAGTAACCCTTCTTCTTTAAGGAATTTGGAATATCAGACCCACTTCCACTTGCCGCGGGCAGAATTCCAAGATGTTAGTAAAGGTTCTGTGCGGAGAGAAGTCAGGGCTACCTCCATGAGGGAAGAAGCAGGTCTCTGGCATGACTAAAGCCTAGCCTGTGGTCATGGGAGTGCACTTTGAATAAAGGTGTCACTGTAGTAAGTGACATGATGCTCAAAGCCTTGCATCTTACAACAACCCAGGGCAACCAGACCGCCTGTGTTCCCATCCCAGCTTCCCTTCTTGCTGGCTGTGTGTTCACAGACGAAGCTCTTAACCTCTCTGGCTTGAGCATCATCCGTGAACTGGGAATAGTAATGATTCCTGTAACTGCAAGAGGAGTTAAAGGATTTGAAGTAGACAGTCTGGGTCAAATGCCTGGTAGTAAGGAATCAATAATCCCACTTGGTGGTGGTTACTATTATTGTTCCCATTTTACAGATAAGGAAACCAGCTTAGGAGGGATGGCAAACTTGTGTAAAGTTACGCTGCTGAAAGTGGCAGAAGTGGGTCTGCTAGGCTCCAGGGCTCAGACTCTTATCATAGTCTCTCCTCTGCCCCCAGACTCTTCCCCTTATCATCCCCAATGGATACATGAGATCAGCTATTGGCTTGTCTGTATGCTTAAAAAAATTAGAAGAAAAATTAAAATTCCCCAAAAGCCCAAATAGTAGTCGTACTAGTGGTGGTGGTGGCGGCTGTCATCACCACAGCAGGAGTCAGTGACCCTGGTCATGCCACCGTGGGCTAAGGTGTGTGTCTACACCCCACCTCCCCGATCCGGAGAGACTATGTGTCACAAATCAGCTAGAACATCAGGCGTTTGCCAGTGACATCACAGAAAGGGAGCCATGTGCTGTTGGCAGGATAATTATTGACAAGACATATTGCAGAACTGTCCCAAAATAAGGATCTTTATGACAGATGGGGTGGGAGGACCAGCATATCACACATGCTCATGCCATGGAAGTACGCCTTACACACCTCACACATGAGAAACTGATGAACAGCTGACAATCACAGCGGGGTGTCCTTATGAAACTGTCACAGCAGCGCAGGCAGGGAGGGAAGTGGCCTTCATTTTCCTCTGCTAGAGAAAATCCCAGGAAAGTCACGGCGCCGAGAAATAGGTGTAACCTTCTAAATTAACAATTACGATAGCACTGCTGGTCAGGGACACGTCTCCGCAATGCCACATCATCACTGTCATTCTTCTACATTTTCATCATTTCCCTGGACAATGAAGTATCTCTGGGTCTGATTTCAACTCCTCTTCCGCACCCTAATCTCTATGAGGGCAGAGACTGAGTCATGTTCACTGCTACACAGCCAGTACCTAGACTAGGACCTGGCACATACGAAGTAGAAAGTAAATATTTGCTGAATGCATAAATGATGTATTTAAATCTCTTAACAGGAAAACACTAAATACTCACTAAACAAATGGTACCTGATTATTATTATTTTCTATTTTTTCTCTACAGGGGGATCAGTCTATTTCTTTGGATCCTCACAATGTACAAGCCTTAAACACAAAGTTCACCAGTGCTTCAGGAATACACAAAGAAAAAAGATGAACACTCGTAATTCACCATTTCACAGACAGATCCCAGCCACCCAAAATGAGGGCTTAAATCAAACCCAAATCATATACACAGACACACACACAAGCCCTGCAGTTCACTGTGTTACATACTGAACATTTCCTTCCGAGAGAAGACAGAAGACTCCACATAGCAGAAAAGGTAATTAACCAGATGGCACCATTGTTTTCACAACCTGGAAGCTCATCATTGTTCATTCTTCTTTTCCAACCAAAAAGCAAACTCCTTGAGGGCAAAAAGTCAAGAAGGCATAAATCCAAGATTGCTGCGTCTAGCTGATCAGAAAAGGAGATGATTTCAAAGTGCATTACAGACTTCTTTGGAGGGGACAGGTAATACTGTTTTAACAAAGATTCCCCTGTCCCAATTTTCCTGTTACCTACTCAGCCCAACTCCTACTTTCATTAAAAAATTCACAGCATGTTATAACTAAAAGAAACATCAAAGATAATCTAATGACTAAACTTCTCAATTTACCCATGGAGGGAGAGCAGAGATGTGATTTCACATGAACACAAAATCACACTCAGGACATTTAATATTCTCAAATACATGGTGCAATTAACATAAAATAACTTTAGGTCCACAAAGGCCACAGACACCCTTGTAAATAGTTGCAGTTCTGACTCAATTATATATAGCCTTGTTCCTTTCTTCAGATCCCCAGTGTGCACTTTACTCATAATTTGACACCTCTCCTAGGAAATCATGCACAAGAAGCTACAGGTCAAAAAGCATGCTCATGTTCACAAATCCACGTGTAGGAAGTGATAACGACCAAGTCTCGATCAATGGGGTTGCTCACTGTCAGCAGTCCCCCCAAGTCAAGAGGGCCCAGCCCAGCCTGACGAAGTCCTGCCCCCTGTGCCTGGGGTGATCCAACCAGAGCCCAGGAGGTTGTGGTCCCGCCACACACTCTGTGCTGTAAACGCACATCTCATCTATAAAACTAAAACCAGAGTGACCCCAGACCATGACTGCAGTCAGCAGGCCACGAAGAGGACCATGACACATCCCTCATTCCTCACTGACGTGTTCTGTGGTTCCTGGAAAGAAAGATCACAATAAAAAGCACATTTCTCAAGACAGTCAGACAGAGATCAAGGACAAAGTGGCATCCAGAGAATTCTAGAGTTTTAGAGGAGAAAGAATCCTTTCAAGTCAGGTGTAACCCCTTTCTGCCACACATAAACTGAAATCCAGCGCAGTGAGCAAGGTCTGACAGATGGGCAGTGGCACACTCAGGTCTCCTGATTCCCAACCCTAAGATCTTTCTCCAACCCTGACTAGAGAGAGATGTGAGTGGGCCAGGGATGCAAAAACACAACCATAATTTGTCATGTTTCAGCATCTTCCCACCCTCTTAAATCAGTTTGCCTTTCAAGGGCAAATTAAATGTCATCTCCTCTGTGAAGTCTACCGGTCCCTCCCCAGCCCAGCTGAGACCAATCACTCTTATTCTCTGTCATCAACTCAACCCTTTCTTGAGAGCTTGTTTCGAGGTTCTAGCAGGGGAACGCAGCTACCCGTATACCCTTGACGGAGAAGAACGGTCCTCCTCTATCGGGGATGGTGGTCTTCTTCGACCAAGCGCGCAGCTTCAGGAAGGACGCACATGGAGCAGTGAGGGAGAAAGGGGACACCCGCTGAGCCAGCCAGATCAGCCAAATCAACCCTGGCAATCAATGGGGTGACAAACGTCACAGCCAGATTGCCCTCACATCCAACTCAACCCTTTCTTTAATCTGTCAATTAACCCTCAGTTCCCTTGATCCCGTAAATGAATTTTAACATTCACCACTTGTCTCCTCCTCTGGACTAGAAGCTCCCTGATGGCTGGGTCCATCTTTCTCCTCTCCCATTCACCCCCAGCCTCCCACAGGCTGCATATTTGCATGGATTCATTAAAACATTCATTTATCCAACAAATACATACTGAGCTCCTACTTTGTGCCATCCATTGCACTGGGGAGGTAACAATGACCAAGGCAGGAAATGAACCAGCCTCCATGCAGTCTTCACTCTTAAATGGGAAGAGCCACATTACAGAATTAACTACTCAAATAGTACAGATGGGTAGTACTGGTCAGGAGAAAAGTGTCCTGTGTTTCAGTGGGTAGGAATGGTTGGGTTAAGTAACAAGTAAAAAAATGATCCTTGCAAGAGGTTCTCCACGTGAACATGTGAACATGTGAACATGCTCATGTGCAAACACTGTGCATGTTTTACAGTCAGCAGTAGAACGTCTTCAGTCTGAAGCTTTTGATGACCAGGACATCACCAACAAGAAAAATATGTCCTGAGCAAGAGAGTCAACAAGAATGATTCAAAGTCGAGTTCTTATGTGTTGGTGACCAGAAGAGGAAGGGAAAAACTGGAATGGGATTTGGAGGGGGGAAATTTTTAAAGAACAGGACTACGGTCAAATGAGGAAGGATAAGAGTAGTGGATAAGGAAAGGGTTCCCTGAGAAAGAGTTTTAAGCTGATACCTAATCTATGACTGAGATGAAGGTAGGTGAGTTGAGGAGGATGAGAGACAGAAAAGGTGTGGATTCTCCACATGGAAGGAACAGCAGATTTACACGAAGCCTGAAGTCAAGACTATGAATAACCAGCACATGACAGATGCCCCATCGTTGGGAAAGTAACCAATTTTCAGGCACCTTCTTCTCTTCTTCTACCACTGGAATCCACACACAGCAGCCTGACACTGCTTGGCAGATGTGTCAATTCCTTCCAAATACCATTTCAAACAGATTTAGCTTCCCAGGAAGCATCGCATATAAATTTTAAATCACTCTCTTGTCTTAAAGGACAAGATGGTCTCAGGGTAGAAACTGCACAGAAGGAGTCGGAAAACTTGGGTTTTAATGCCAGTTTTGTTGTTAATTTACCAGGTGGCCTTTGGCAAGTCAATAAACAACCGTCTGTCTTCAATTCTCAGACTATAAAATAATTATCCAGAATGACCTGTTTTCTAAAACCCCTGAAATTTTATGAGAACTGCCAAGAGGTACCACCGAATCTGCTTTAAAATGATCCAGTAATATAGTCAACTTAAAAAATTATTTTAAACTATTTAAAAGTTGTTTGGTCTTTTGATGTAGAGGAATTTTATTCCAAGAAAGTGTATATATATATATTTTTTTTTTCTAGGTAGTTTAACATCTCCGCTAGAGCATTTACATTCATTAAAAAATAATACATGGCCCAATTCTTAAGCCACGCAACTGACAAGTAGACACGCTACTGGCTGATGACCATGGTCACGTGTGTTAGAACTTCACATGGTGCAGGGTTATCAAGAGGAACAGAGAGCAACAGTGTGGAGATGGCAGCTCTTGGTTTGTATTCTTCTTCTACCTCCTCTCCGGCTGAGTAACCTGACTCTGGGTCTTAACCTTTCCAAATCTCATTTTCCTGACATCAAAAATGGAGCTGAAGACTGCCTTAGCTGACAGCTATAGCAGAAAGTCCATTTCATAACATATCAGCAAAACTTAGCCCAGTACGTGGCACATACCAGATGCTTAATAAGCAGTCATCAAAGTTAGCCTTAGAAATTAGAACATTTTGATAACCTATGACCATTGATTAAGCACACGCAAGGTTCTTACTGTGCCAGATACAACAGTCAGAACAACATGTGTTAATTCATTTAATCCTCCCAATGGCCATATGAGTCCTATTATTATTCCCCGTTTTACAGATGAAGAAATCATGGCATTGAAAGGGAAAGTAGTTTACCCAAGGGAACAACTGGTCAACTCCGACACTTGCACTCCAGAACCTGTACTCTCGAACTGTATGCAGTATTGCTCCTCTACAGAAAGAGGGAGCCACTTTATATTCTTGAGCATGGGAACAGTACGATCAAAGTAATTTCTTGCAGAAATTATTTTGACTATATAAACCAAATTAATTGGAAAAAAAACGAGACTAAAATCAGAGAAACCAGGTAAACTTCTTATAATAAATAATCCAGAGGGAAGGGAAGGTGATAGCAAAGAAATAAACATCAGTGGTACCAACTTTCGTAAGACTGACCAGACCCAACACATGGTGTAAAACGTGGGGAAATGAGTCTGGCTATCTTTCTGGGAAGGCTGGGTCTTTTTACCTACCTCTAATCTACAGTGTGCTATAATTCTATTTCCTCCGAGATCTCAGGAGGAAAATAAGGTAGCGGGAGAAGGCAGGCAACAGAGCTGTTCCTCTTGGCCAACAACTCTGAGAACATGAGGTTTTCTCTAAAGTATACTGGAGAATTCCTGAGCATCCAAAGTCCAATCCAGGTGGTCTGGGTGAAACCCTAGGAAGTCAGGAGCAGCATGGATATATTAAGTTCATCTCACATTTGGAGTAAACTTATCAGATGACTGAACTTACCCTTAAGCAAGTCTAGGCATACAGGAGAAAGTATTCTCAAGTTTATGGTACAGGGCATTGGCTCCTAGCATTTTTCTCAATTCGTTCAGGGATTTTTCCTAGCAGATGAGCTGAGTGGGAAAGGAAGCTCAAAGTGTTCTTTTCCCCCTAAGGTGGTGGGAATTGAAAAGGCATGAGAGCCTCTGGAAATCTATCAGAGGAAAGGGCTGGAGGTTGGCAGAGCCCATCCAAGCAGCATCCAGAGGAGACTGGGTTTCTACTGTGGATCATACAACTAGCTCATCCTATTTACCAAGCAACCTTCTATTTGGGCAACTCCTGACTTCCACATGGCTTGCCAACAGGGAATGAACACATTAAAATGCTACAATAAGCATTCCATCTTGATGGTCGCCTTTCTTTTTATAAACTCAACTGTGATCATTCTAACGCATTTATCATTCTGTGAGATGAATTAGTGTGAGTTTGCTCCTGGAAGCTGGGTAAATACCCTCCTTGGAGGCCCCCTGGCTGCTGCACAGGCTTCCTTTAAAGGATTGTGAAATGTACATTTCAGATAGGCTTCTTTTGCTAGCAACAGAAACCAAGTCTGGCCAACTTAAAAGAAAAAAGAAAATGAAGTTCATTACATGGCTACAAAATAAAAGGCTGAAAAAACAGCCTTAAGAAGAAGAGGAAACAAAATAACTCTAAACATCTAGGCAGCCTGAGCCGCGATCCCTTCTCACCTCTGGGTGAACAGTTTTCACATCACTCAGTTTCATATGTAACTCTTGGAAGAGTGTGTCTTACTGGCTTGGCTTAAGTCACATGTTCGCCCATCAAAAGGCAGGGAACCTTGGTTGACCATCCCAGTAAGACTAAATGAGACATTCCTCAAAAAAAAAAAAAAAAAAAAAAAAAGTGGGGGGTGAGGGTGGGAGAGGAAAGGAAGCAAAAGAAAGAATGAGAAGAAATGATTAGAGAAGATATATGCCAAATCCTTCCAGGAAGAAAATGCACAAGTTCATCTCAAGTGCAGTTAGGAAGCCCACAACAACAACTTACACAAATGTTTATCTCTGCAATTTCTTTAACATCCCAATTATGTGGTGGGTCGAGGTACACTAAAAAGGTGTCAGCCCAGGTCTGGAAATAACAATGGACTCTCATGCGAAGAACACAGTTAAAACACATATATTTTAAAATGAGCCAAAAAGTCACTGAAGGTCATAAAAAAGGATTCAAGCATTCCATTACACAATCTCTACTGAAGCTGGATTTTGTGTTCCCTAAACAAGTTGGAAATAGTTGTTTCAAAAACATATGCATTGCACTAGTAACTTCTTTCCTAAAAGAAATAGAATCAAATAATTCTGAAACATGACCCTCCCAAATGAACAACAAATATCTCTTTTACAAGCAGGATGGGGTCAGAGCAACAAAGAACTTAATACTTGTTAGATAAATAATTCTTTGCAACAGTTATAACAAAGACTTATTTCTGGACTTCCACTGCCTGGCAATTTGCTCTAAGATTCTACTGCTGGAAGACCACCCAGTTTAAACAGAATGTGTCAATTACAGAATTACTAATATTCACACTTTTCAAAAGATATTCTTTGGAAGAGACTGAATGCTCTAAACATTGGCATCAGAATATCCAGTTGTGAGACAAATGATACATTCCAGACTGCCACTGTTCTAACCCTCTCTACCATCTTATTTTCCCTGTCTCTCACCCTCAGACAGAAGGGGAAAGGAAACTGTAAAAATTGCAGTGGTTTATCTTGGGGTTTATGTACATGTGAATCGCCTATGGGCATTCAATAAAATGTGACTCCCCAAATAAACAACTGGGGCTACTACGTTTCCTGTTCATCAGGAAGAAATAAGCTTTTTGGTCTCAATTCTCCCATCTACCGAAAAGAAAGAAGAAAGGAATTCTTCCAGAATCATTCCCTAAATAGGTGAAAAACAACAAAAAGAAAGAACCTGAGAAGCTAGTAGAAAAGCAAGAGAGGGTAAAGAACAAGAATGAAAAGAGGAAGAATGAGAACAGAGAGACGAAACCAACCAGGGTTTATATCAAAGGGAACTAAAGTGATGGACGACTAATGTGATTCCCAAATTCACAATATAACAGGAAGAAATGCAGACCCAAACCAAGCCCAACGCTCTCCTCTCCCCATAGCCCCGCATTTGCTGCTTGTCCTTAGTTAAGACAGGGAGCTGCCGACAGAACACGCAGAACATGGGGTATCTAAGAGCATGTTCATTAGCAGGATGAAAGGATAAATAGTGCCACATGGAGTGATTGGAAGAGCAAAGGGAGAACCTGACTACACCACCATCAAGAAACACAAAATGGGCAAAACAATGAACAAAAGTACCTCCCTCAAATACAAAAGGACACGGTGTCAAAGGGTGGGATAAAATCAAGGAAGAAAAAAATTTAAGGTAATGCAATTCGATTTCCCAACTACCAAAATAATGAACTATCAAAAAACTAATTTTACTATCAGATTAACACAGATTTAAGTAAAAGATAAAACTCCAGGATTGAGCAGAATATAAGGAAATCTGTATTAACGTGATATGTATCAAAAACCTTTAAAAAGTATAAATCCCATTTTTGAGCAATTCTGCATGTAATACAAGGAAATATTCAGACAAACATATAACACTGTATAAACAAAGATACTCGGGGGAGAATGTAGCTCAGTGGTAGAGTGTGTGCTCAACATGCATGAGGTCCTGAGTTCAATCCCCAGTACCTCCATTTAAAAAATAAAATTGTTTAAAAACAAAACCCAAAAAAACAAAGATACTCATCACAGTGTTGTTTATAAAAGCAGAAGTGCAGAGACAACTTAAATATTCAACAACAGAACTCAATAAATAAATTCTAAAACACCCATAAAATGAATACCTAGATAGTGATGCCAAATGGTTTTTACATGTATTGTGAAAACCATTCCCTATCAAATATAGATCAGGCTATGAAATAGTTAAGATCTGTGGGTCAAATGATTACGTAACTGAAGGTGGAATATATATACAATGTATATATACATATATATTCACATTTAAAAATCAAATGTTGTATGGTAGTTACCTCTGAGAAGACCCGTTACAGTTTTGTTTATATTTTCTGACTATAGCAAAGAAGTCTGATTAAAACAAAAACAAGTTTACAAGGGTAACATGATACACTTTTATAAAGGTTAGAACCTGGAACTATATTCAATACTTTGTAATAGACTATAATGAAAAAGAATATAAACATATACATATATAACAACTGAATCACTATGCTGTACACTAGAAAGTAACACAACATTGTAAATCAATTATACTTCAATTTTTTTAAAAATGATATATGTATCTAATGGGCCAACCTTTAATTACACTGAGAAATGATTATATTCCAAATCTCCCTATTTTACATACTCTACCTTTACATCTATTCTGCAGAGAATATTGATATGCAAATGCTCCATTATCAGCAAAATTATAAGTAATTTTTTTGACAAACTACATAAATGGATAAAAACAAGGAACAAACTTCAATAGAAAACTATTTTTAGCTTACATTTGGTACATCAAGAGGCTTTTTCAATTAATCTCAAATAAATGTTTATGCCTCAAGATTCTTTTTAAACAAAATGATAAAGTCATACTCTTTGGCAAAGACTGTGAGATGCCTCCTAAAATGCTTCCTCTCGCCTTCCTCCAAATTCTCAGCTGAGCATGTGGCTGCCCAGATTAAGGCCTCCCATTGCATCTGGTTATGGCCATGAACGAGGTCGGGCTAATGAGGTGTGAGAAGTGAAGTGTGTAATTCCCAAGACATGTTTGTGAAGAGAAGAGACCTGCCCTCCCCTTGTCCCTTGCCCACTAGCAAATGCCATGGTGGGCAGTATGCTGGAAATGGCAGAGTAATAAATGAGATGGAACGCAAGCTCCCAACCCCACAGAACAACCACATTAGCCCTAGACTATTATAGGGCTAGATCATTACATAAGACAGAAATGAACCTCTACCATACTGAAGCCACTATGACTTGGGAACACCCACTAATGCTGCTAAACCTGAGTTTTGGCTGATACACAAAACACTTGAATACAGTGGAACCATTTAGCTGGCGATTTGATTTCTCAAACCCAATCTTACCCATCTCTTCCTCAAAAAACATTTCAGAATGGGTAAATAATCCTTGTCACTTCTTAATCATTTAAGAAAATAGAGTACCTAGTTAATGTCCATAGGCTTCTGCACAAACACATAATATACTAGGTGTAGTTATAATAAAATATTGATTAAGGATAATCTAAGTGGAAAGCCAGATTTTGGGACAAGAGGAGAATAAATATATCTGCCATCCAAATAAAAAAATTCTAAAGATCATATGCATATTTTACATGTATAGAAAGAAATTTTTAAATATATCTCAAATTGGTTTACCTATGGAATTTTGGGTTATAGCAAGAGGGAGATAACATGGAAAATGTAGTTTTATTCTTAACATTATCTGTGTTTTATTAGAATTTTTGCAATAAATATGTACTACTTTAATAATACACAAGAACTACAAAAATAAAGTGTATATTAGAACTCTGCAAGCTACACTGGTTAAAAAAAAAGGCAAAGGCAGGAGAAGGCAATGCAATTTCCATCTACAAATAAAACCACAGCCTTCTGAATTCAATGAAGAAAATCCATAAACTTCTAACTTCCACTGTGCATAAAAAACTATATATCACACCATAAAACTTAAATCTATTTCTTTAACTTCCTTTCTTTAATGGATACGACAATTTCAGATTGAGACAGTAAACAGAAAGAAAACTCATACAAATTAAAGGAACAGAAAAATACACATTCTATACACGGTTAAGAGGTTAATAAGCTCACAATCCCAGGACCTCCCTGGATCTAAGGCACAGTGTTTTCAATTTGGATGTTAAGTTAGTTCATTTCTGAGTCCCAGTCAGTGTCTGAAGATTATCAAGACCTGATGAGAATGTGGTTGGGCTGCCTGTTACGAACCTTGGGCGTCAATACATTATTCATTGCCAAGTACTTATTCTCACATAAGAAGAGCGCAGCTACACTACACTGAATAACAGAGCACATCAAATACACATTAACATCATATACACTGAATGTTAGCAACTATTAGAGAATATATAATTGCCAGTAACTGGCAATCTCACTGAGGCCGCCATTGGTTCAATATAGTACACTTACATTATGAAGAACATACCATCAAACCAACACTTCTTTAGATCAGGAATACCCAATCTTCATAAAAGGTGCCCAGCTGATCAGCTAGATCACATTCTCATTACTGTAAAAACAGTCTCTCTACCAGCCTCATAGTAAAACAGCAGCCATATAACGGGGTGGGACGCCATCAACTGAGTATTCCTAGAAAAGAGTGCTCTTAATCTTTATGGGACTTAAAATCTAAGAGACATACTAAGCATTTAGAGTCCATCTCAATAACTCTGCAAAAGCCCAAGGGTATTAAACAAGAGCTGGAGAAAAGAAGGACTGTATCTTTCATCTCCAGGGCCAGAACCAAGGAAAAGTGTTGAGCATATACCAGGCACTTAGTGTGTGTCTAATGTTGGCAACCAAACTATTTAAGAGACCCATTGTAAATCTCAAGGTCCTTATGAACTCTCACAAGGCTAAGTTGAGAAGAAAAAAATGTTGGTGTTCATTGTAAGTTATTACTGGCAGGGGTTAGGAAAACAAAAGGATTCCAGCAGTAAATGGGATAAAGTTTCTAATATCAAATGAATGCAGATTTAGAACCTACCAAAGCTGGAAAACGGATTCACAATGGTCTTACACACACTTGCACACAAACACACAGATATTAAATTTTAAAATGCTGAAACAATATCCTCTACAATTTAAAACAACACTCAAAAATAAAATGCTCATTATAAAAAAAATAATAAAGGCTTTTAATTCCCCCATTTTAAAAGAAACCAGAAAGCATAAAGATTGCCCAGATGCTCAAGACATTCCAATCCAATGCACCCGTAAACTGTAAATGACAAAATCCAATAGATGGAAAAGTTATTTCAAGGGGTTTGGTATTCTATATGAACACCAAGAATTATCTGTAAACTAAATAAAAAGTGTAATTTAAATGGAAGTATTTTCCATCAAACACACATACACAGAACAGATGTAGTAATGCAGGGATGTAATACACAATAAATAGGCACCACCAGTGGTTTTCCAAACCTAACATATCCTAAAAGTATAACTAATACTAAGTAAGTGTTTAAAATTTTCCTTGAAATATAAAGTCTGAAAAACTAGAAACCACCATCCTTACCCAGAGTGGCCTTTCAATTGACGTGGATAATATAACTGGCAAGAGTAACTAAATCAGCCCTGGGTCAGAGTGAAGGGGCTGAAATAACTAAGGAATGAGAACAATCATCTGATCTGTAGAGAAAATGTGTGTAAGGAGAAGAGAAAGATCAATTGAAAAAGGCAAGAGCTCCCTTTTGTTTCCAAGAGTCTTTGTAAAGGTCCAACTGTTCCTGCAAAATTTAGGCCAGCACAGACTTTCTCTTCTGGGCTTAGCAATGCACTCAACATGTTCAGTCCAGAGTCATAATTCTCTGTCCTCTCAGCTACTCAGCTACACAGTGAGCCACAGCGATGACTACTGTTGAATACCATTAACCGAATACCATTAGTGACTCATCAAAATCTAAATGTACACCAACCGACTTTTAAACATACGTGACTCAGAGTTTAACACTCGCCAGGGAGCTGCAACTTGAAATATGTGCCCATATTTCAATGTTAGGACAATTTGAATTTCACCTAAGTTTAATGTGATGGGGCTCAAAATAACAGTAACTAAACAATGCAAAAATTAGGGATAATGAGGAAAAGACAAACAATAATGGCTGCCACCATCTTTGGAAAGCTACAGTATTGGGTAAATTTACACATGTTAACTCAACAGGTCTATTGGCTCCAAAGACCAGGAGACCACTGTTGGGCGCTCCACTTTTTAATGTATGTCTTGGAATCAAAAGAATAGCAACATTATCCCTCCCATGCAATCAAAGGGAAACAAAAGTATAAATTGTTCAAAAGTCACTCGACAGCAATTATTGGAGTACCACCCTTCTAAACTTTATCTCGCTTAAGTTGGTGTTAAAATGAATTTACGAAGTGGAGGGGGTAAGAGGTAAAGGGGATGAAGAGGTACAAACCTCTGGTTTTAAAACAAGTAAGTCAACAGGGATATAATACACAGCATAAGAAATACGGTCAGTAATATTCATAACTTCATATGATGACAGATGGTTACAAGACTTATGGTGACCATTTCATATTGTACGCAAATGTCAGACTGCTAAGTATTAAACCTGAAACTAAAATAATACTGTACATCAACTACATGTCAATTAAAAAAACGTTTAAAAGTCAATCAATAAATAATAAAATAAATGTACAGTTCTTGAGTATATACCAAAAGGTGTTAAGAAATGGCTATATAGAACAAAATGTGTGAAGAGTTAATAAATTCACACCAGCATTGAAAAACATCTTATTACTCACTTTCCTGGAAATAAATTGTCAATAAAACAATACGATTTTGAACAATCCAAACTGTCACATCTATACTTTCTTATAACATAACAGAAGAGTATGAGAAATGCCTCCCTGAATTTCAACCAACAAGTTGGTATGTGTGGTCCATAATGGAAACACAAAAAGAGGCACCTAATCTGGGAAAGGTGGGGTGTCGAAGGACATGCAACAGGTTGTAAGACTTCCTGGAGGAAGTGCCACCTGAGCTGACACCAAGAATATGAGTAGAATGGAAATCTGCTGGTGTATTTGCACAGGAGACAGGCATAAGGAAGTTCACATATGCAAATGGACAATCACTGCAGTGTTCCTAGTGAAAACACCAAGTGTGGAAACAAGTTTTATAGCCTTCAACAGGTATGTAATCTTAATGCCGGTCTCATGCTATTCACGGAAGAAAACAAAAGTTGGCAACATTTTATCAGTCCCCAGGCCCCAGTGACATTTAAAACTTACTATACTATACATGCGTGCACATACGCACGTGCACACGAGCATCAGACGTACGACTTGTGCATTCAGCTACAACAAATTTGCATCTGCACAAGGCCCAGCTCAGATCCAAAGACCGATATTTGAGAACCAACTTCTCAAAGAATCCAGGGACTTGCAAGAATATTACAACCTTGACACTCTATCCATATCCAACCTAAACAAGCAGAATCACGTAGCCAAGAGCTAAAGAGGTGAAAGAATCCAGGATATCAGCCCATCCATTTACAGAAGTGCACGTTGAGGACCACTACTGTTAAGGAATTCACCTTAGGCTATTTATACAGTGGAAGAAAATATGATTTAAAACCACCCAGTATGAACTCAGAACTCAGTTTTTGAACTACCTCAACAAGCTACATGGATTGAACTCCTCCCACTGTATTTCTTAACAGGTAGCTGACCTGTGGTTATTTGACACCACAAATAAATAACGTGGTAAGAAAAGAGATATGCACTGCTTTATAAATTAATTATATATAATATCAGGGTTGCTTTTCCGTATCACACAGCAGAAGGCTACGGGACCCAAAGTGCAAGCAAGGGTGACTAAAGTGACCACACTTCAAAGCATTCAGCAACATACTTTACACACAACATCTCAGGCACACAGCCCTCTGAAGTTGGAAGACTTCAATATAAGCCCATGGTGCTCAAGTTCAAATGTGTGTCAAGTGATCGGTTACAAAAGGATTATGCTGAGCAATGAGATACGTACACACACAAATTATTCAAAATAGATATTCCACATAGAAAACTCACTATCAAGACCCAGATACAGCTATTCATGATACAGAAAGCACGGCTGTTCATAATGAAACAGGAGGAATGGGGGCAGGGCGCAAACACCGAAGGAATGACACAGCGACTGACGACAGGACACACTGGTTAGAACCAAGATTGAGGAAGACCTAACTTCCAGGGGACCTCGAGCCTCATGGCACAGCCACAGACACCTAGGCTGACCATAAAAGGTCAAAAAGTACGTGCTGGGGGTGCGGGGGTGGTTCCTGGAAATCCTCACCCCTTCCCCAAAGTAGCTGGAATGATCCTCCTACCCATTAGCATTTGAAAATCTCAAGCCCAAAAACCTAACAGATCCGCACCTCCTGGTCGCTCTCTCTCTCCTGCTTTCTGAGATGGCCTGCACTCTGTCTATGAAGCATGTATCTATTTTTACTTTCAACTAAACACCTCACACCTCTCAGCTTCTCGCCCTCTCGCCTCTCTGAGATGGCCCGCATTCTGCCTATGGAGTGTGCATCTCCTCAGCCATTTTCCCTTCTGAGTGGGACGGACCGCGCTCTGTCTATGGTGTGGGTCTCTCTCTAAAAACACTTGTTTTCACTTTACTATGCCTTGCTCTTGAATTCTCTCCTGTGCAAGGGAAGAACCTATTCTCCAACAACAATTAGAGTTACCAACATAGTTATTCTCAATCTGATTACCATGTGACACATCATGTGAAGACCTCCAGTCACAGCCAGGTGGGGAGCCAGTGGGTAAATGCCCTCAGGTTCAGTGATCCTACCTGCCGTTATGTTTCTTTTTTTTTTTTTCTTTCTTCTTTTTTTTTCTTTTTTTCTTTTTTTTAGTTTACATTAGGGTTTACTCTTGATTTTGTACATTCTTTAGGTTTTGACAAATGCATAATGACGTGTAGCCACCACTGTAGTATCATACAGAATAATTTCATTGCCCTAAAAACCCCTTGTGCTCCATCTATTCATTCCTCCCTTCCTCCGTCTCCCCAAATCCCTCGAAACCACGATCTTTCTATTGTTTCTGTAGCTGTGCCTTTTCCAGAATGTCATTTGGTTAGAATCGTACAGTTTGTAGCCT
The DNA here is from genome assembly GCF_048773025.1 of Camelus bactrianus. Lineage (NCBI taxonomy): Eukaryota > Metazoa > Chordata > Mammalia > Artiodactyla > Camelidae > Camelus > Camelus bactrianus. The sequence continues at coordinate 21,130,983 of NC_133555.1, read as the reverse complement.
TTTCAGACTGGCTTCTTTTTTTTTAAATTTTTTATTGATTTATAATCATTTTACAATGTTGTGTCAAATACCAGTGTAGAGCACAATTTTTCAGTCATACATGAACATATATATATATATATATACAGAAAACAATGTCTCCATCTACAGTTCTCCTAAATCTCACAAGGCTGCTGGTTAGGAGGAAACACATTAACGTGGTAATGACAGTCAATGCTCCAGAAAGGAAAGAAAAAAGCAAACAGTGTGCGTAACTTTGAGGGGAATGTAAAGTAATGCCAGAAATAGATCTTATTTAACTGCTTTATCAACATCTATAGCCATTCTCAAGTTTATTTTTCAGGAACTGTCAATAATGATAGAAGTAAATTTAAAGAATATAGTAACTTAAAGAAACTAACCTAAAACGTTAAATACACTAAGTATAATTACTACAGAAACTTTTTATTTTCAAGTCTTACCTAATAGGCTGTACATGCACCTTCTTAGTGTCACCTGAACAGCCTAATCATAAGATATGCCCTGGGCACTTAAAAATCACAGAATCCCTGGAAATTCTGATTCTGTTGCTCTAAGATGGGGATTTCACAAATGCTTTTAAGGTGAGTCTGACAATCAGGCATGTTTGGGAAGCTGTGTTATCTCATGGAGGCTCCTAACAACCCTAGGAAGTAGGAACCACAGTTAGACTCAATTGACAGTTGAAGAAACTGAGGCTTAGAGAGGACACAAAGCCACTCAAAGATCAGAGGCAGAAACAAGCAGAGATGTGTGACCAGCAGTGGCCAAGTTCCTCTTTCTCCATAACACAACAAAAAAGAATAGTAACAAACTCAATCTCAGGGACAGCAAAGATTTAGTAACATTCTTTTCTTATTATCTGCCTCAGAGTATCTATGAAAATGACACTGATAAATTCCGTAGTGCAGTTGCTGGTGTGTAATATGAATAAAATAAGATTTCCTTCCTGTCCCCTGTTCTCATCTGTCCTTCTGACTTCCTGTCATGGAGTACTGTGCCCCCTTCTGTCAACTGAAACCAAAAGTTCTTGGACACACACAAACTTAGCAAAATATATAAAATAAGTATTTGGCAGATACTAGTTACAGATTTCTTTTTAATTTTTCTTTTGCTCTTTCATTTCATGAAAAGGACATTCAAACTTTGATATCCAAAAGTCCCACAGGTTTCTTACCTAGAGAAAGATGTTTAAACAACATTTACATAGCCCCTTTAAAAGTCATTAACACAACCAATATACATCTTTCCACACATTCTCAAACTCCAACAGTATAGTTTAATAGAAAAGAATGATGACTAGCATTTATTTAACATCTCACAAGTATTAAGTCACTATTTACCATAAGTGATAAGTTTTGAGGGAGCCCCATTTATAGGAAGGAAACAAACACAAAGAAGTTAAGTATCTCACCCAAGGTCACACAGCTATGAAGCGGTAGAGATAGCATTCAAACTTAGAAAGAGAATTACTGTTTCACTTGAACCTCACAGTGAACTTGTTCTGGTTGTTTATGGCTGTGTAACAAAACATCCCAAAACATCACGGCTTCAGACAACAATAACATGTTTATTATCTTTTACAATTTTTGTGTGTCAGGATTTTATACAGATCACAGTGGAAATGTCTTGTCTCTGCTCCTACAGACCTTCCACTGCAGGGAAGACTGAAAGTAACTCAACAGCCATGGGCTAGAGCCAATCCAGACCCACCTAGCTCAGCTGAGGCTGTCCACCGGCACACTAATGGAAGCATCTCCATGAGGCTGCTTGAGGTTCCTCCCAGCCTACTGGCTGGATTCCAAAATCAAACGTCCCAGGACACTCAGGTGACAGCTGTAACACTTTTTATGATCCTATCCTGGATTCTCACAGCACCACTCCCACCATAATCACAAATCCTCCTTAAATCAAAGACATGGGCACCACCACCCCCTACCTCCCCATGGAAGCAGTATCCCAGGCACACTGGAGAAGAGTATATAGATTGTGAACCATCCCTGTAGTCAGCTTCCACCATAATCCCTAAAGGACAACAAATATCATGATCCCTAACTAACAGTAAAAAAAAAGAACAAAAACAAAAACTAAGTGTCAGGGAGGCCATGTGACTTGCCCAAGGTGACACAACTAATAAATGACACAATGATGCTAAAACAGGCCTTGGTGATTCCAAATCCTCTGCAATTTACATTACAACCTTACTTTGTAAAACATGCCATTGAAATTACGCTATTCTTTGCAAATGATTAATACACATGTATGCTGTTTAAAAAAAGAAGAAAAAAAGAAAAAAAAAAATCATCCCATGAAAAAAATGCTAAAAGAATATCCAAAATTTAACTATCAGATTTTGGAAAGGGAGCAAGTGGAAATCCTATTATATTCTTAGCCATGTCAATCATGTTGAATATGTTGAACACTATGGTTTGTTTGTTTTTAATTGAGGATTAGCGCAAGGAAAGAGACATAAAATATCAAGAGTATTCCACAGGGAGAATCCTTGAGAAGAACAGGAGCCACCTAGGACATGCAACAAGCCCGTGAAGTCCCCCAGGACAGACACAGGCAACACAGAGAACCCAGTGAGCTACCAAGTCCATCTGCTGTCAGGTCCAAGAGGGCAGTTCTTAGTCCCCACCATCGCCAGCCTTGGAAGTGCCAATCCTGGAGATGAGTGTCTCCTTTGACATAGGAAATTTCACAATACATCTTTACTGTAGGCCAAGGCTGCTTACATCATCCAGATTTACTGCCTTATGAGAACCTGTAGTTTGAATATTTACTGTTGCCATGGAGCCTTCACATGAGGTCAAGATAACACACACCCATCACTGTGACATTTCCCAAGAGGACTGAACAGCACAACAAGGGTTGGAAATGAAGATACTTAATAATGTTACTTATGAAAACAAATCAAGATTTCTCTTTTTTAGGTGTCTATGATGTTCATGCGAGGCTTAGCAATACGCACACGGTCTTGCATTAACTTGACATTAAATCCATCATCACTGGGTTGAGGAAATGCCAGGCATGAACGCGACTGTACCTGTTGAACAAACGTGACTTCCAGGTGGGCTTTGTCAGCACTTGCTCCTTGGATGGGTTTCAATCAAGCACAATAAGCAGAATGCTTTATTTCAAAATTTAGAACCTCTTTCTCAGTCCCCTTTCTCTCCATCCAATGCCTTGACCAAGACATTAAAGAACACGACATGTGAAATGCACACAGCATTTGCTGTGTCTGGGTTTGATCAAGTGACATCTCGAGGGTTCAAACTGTCACCTCAGAGTCAGAGGCCAGAACTCTCAAAATTATTGTCCTTCATTCCAGTAGGCAAGGCACAGAAGATACTACCTTTATCTCCAAACAATAATCAGAATTTTTCTTTCCAAGCCCAAAGCCCTAAGAATCTTGAAATGATTAATGACTATCTACCTATCCTGCAGCTTTCTTTATCAAAGAGAATAACATAAATTAATTATAGTTTGACGTGCCAAGTGTATAGTTAATCACTAAAATCAAAACAAACACATCTAGATGGAGAAGCCTCATCCAGAATTATATCAAATCACCCTCCATATTAAGGTTGAAAAACAATGACTATCTATGTCATCAATCCACTTACTTCTAAATGCTTTTCCCTTCTGAGTGGATTCTTCGGTCATCAAACTGTAATTGGCATTAAACCCAAAAGAATATTCAACCACAAAAATTAATATCTCCCTGGAAATGAATTATTCAGCATTCCTTAGCTGCCTAGAAGCTCAGAGATACCCTGGTTGTTTTGCAATGGGAACGCTTAGCACTCCTCCAGTGGGGAGAGGACCACAGACTCGCCCCCTCTGCATCCCTGCAACACTCAGGATGCTCCAAGAGGGTCTGATCAATAACACCCAACAGCCTGGCTGAGAAAGTCCCAGGCAGATCACATCTCTAGCAGCTGTGGGGCCTTCCTCCCCTACAGACAGTGGCCAAAAGGCAAACATTACAAGATCTCAAATTGAGACACAAGTAACAGACTAGGGGAAGGAAGAAAACTTAGGTCCCAGGCAAAACTGAAACCACCAGGATGTTAATAATAATAACAATAACAGCAGCAGCACTAACCACAACAATAAAAGCACAACCAGACCCAGGGCTGATGGGAAGGTGATCAACAGAGGAGATTTGGGTTTTACATGATTCTTAAAAAAAAAAAAAAAAACTACCTTAAAATCAGCAAAATCTTGGACTCAGCAATTCTACATCCGAGAAGCTCTTCCAGGAAAATCATTCATCTGTTGGGCAAAGATTTAGCTACCAGGATGGTCACCAATTAGTTGCTTAAAATTTAAAAAAAAAAGAAAAAAAAACTGGGCACAATCAAAATCCCCAACAATAAGGAAATTATATGTTATATATTATGCCCATAGCGGCATACTAAGCAAACCTGAAAGGGAACAGGGTGAAGTCACGTGGAAGTGTTTCTGACAGGGCAAAATATTCATGATTTATGAGGAAGTGGAAATTCAAGTAGCAACATGTGCATACTTCAATATAAATATTAATTTTATACCCACATTTACAATACATCCCAAAAGGATAACACTGGTTATATTCGATTGGTGGAATTAGAGACAATCGTTTTGGATCTGTACAAGCTGTGGTCAACATGTACCAATCTTTTTCATCCAAAAATTAATAGAAAGCCTTTAAGCATTTCACTCACGTTCTACCACATGGAGCATTTTTTAAGGTATACTGTTTTCAGAGAAGACAGATGTTTGCTCCCTAAAATTAACTTGCAGCCCATATTCAAATATTTAACTCAAGATAATTCCCTAACTAGCTCTTTTTCTCTATAGAATTCTTAGCAATAAATGAGTGAAACAAGACTAACCACCAGACAGAGAGTTTGACATGCCAGCAAGTTTAATGATTCTTTCTAAAAAATCACTGCTCAAAAGGGCTCTTCTCAATGTATTTATTTTTGGTGTTTTCACCCAGAAGTCCAACTTTAGTTATGATATAAAGGATCAAATTCTTATTCCTCCCAAATGACAGTCCATTGAAAACTTTAAATAAAAGGGGGCGGAGAGGGCAGGGAGAAGGGGGGAGATAACAGTACTATTTTACAACACCTTATGGAAAAGCAGTAACAGAAGAATTTAGTGTGGCATCACATAATACAGGGATTTACTTGTAAAAATTAAATACACATGCTTGTTTGTATGTATCTGTCCATGTGTGTATGTGTGCATAATTATATATGCACACACACATGAAACAAAAACGAAAGGATAACCTGAAGTTCAAATTTTGGCAAGTACAAAAAATAAGACTACGCTGGTGACTCTTTCACTGGTACGATTCATTTCAACAAAAGTTTCTATTACTATCTTGAAACACTTATTATACAAAGTCCTTCCAAATATACTCACGTAGGACAACAAATAAAAACAACAGTAACCAATGACAAAGCAATGCATTGTCAAAGAATGTCTTTGACACAGCCAGTGAATTCATACTGTGAAAATCAAAACCAAGAGGATTCAGCTCCACAAAAACAGTCATTAGAGGCAGGAAGTTCCCAATCGCTCAGGTCCATTTCCTCCCGATAATTCTCCCTCATAACATGTACCCTTATGATCATTCATCAGAAAAAAAAAAATCAGGCTTATCATGAAATGAAAACAGACCACAGGAAGGCAGAGGAGGAATGTCAACCTCATGAAAGGATGAGACCCTTTCAGAGGTGCTGACAGATAACGGAAGTATCACCCATGCCAAAAGCTACCAGCCCTTCTGACATGAGTGGGTTAAAGTCCTGTACAGACAACAATACCAGAGGAATAAAATGAAGAGGGCTGGGAACAGAAGGAACAATTATGAGCTGCCCTCATTTTTCTGCTGGAAAATTAATTTAGACCAGGTACCCGGCATCCATGTTAATTTTCCATACATGCACCAAAGACCCACAGAGACTTTTAATACAATTTATAATATACTTAAGGTAACTTGCTTACATTCAGACTTGCAAAGGGGGGCTGAAGTTATAACTGAATTAAGGAATGCAAATCAAAACGAATTCTCCCTGATGTATTAATTTTCCGGAGACCATAGAAGTCTTGGTCAAGTTCAAAGTGAGAGTACCCAAATGGCTTTCAGTCCACGGGAATCCACATCTTGACTCCAAACAAAGAGGGCAAGGAAGTTTTTTCATGTATCTGTGGTGAATCACGTGAACGCTTAGATCAAAAAAGAATAATCAAAGTTCCAAAAGAATTTCAGATCAGCTTTCACATTATCACGTGTCCCATGATTACAATTACTTGGACCAAAAATACAAAGAGCTTTCTATCCTACTGGTAAATCATGCTTCTTTGCATGTGTCCTTTTATTTTCACTCTTTACAGAGGCACTGGGGATTGAACCCAGGACCTCCTGCATGCCAAGCATGCACTCTATCACTGAGCTATACCCCAACCCCCTGGGACAAGTGATGAACAGTATATAACCAATCACCATGCCTTGGATATTCCTTCAAGGACACATACAGTTTTTTACCTTTTGTATGTCTGGCCTGTTTGAATTCATCAACTATTTAAAAATTTCACATCCACCACCCAGGACATGAAAGGTATAAACCAAACATCACTAATCAACCTTCAAAATACCATCTTGCTCACCCATCAAACATGATGGGTGAGAGGTGGACAGAAAACACAGGGTTAAAATTGGGAAGCGGTAGTAAAGTAAGGTGTGGACAAAAATATGAGTCACCTCATTGTTGTCTAGTATTAGACTTGAACAGGGCTTAGCATCCAGTTGACACTCACTAAATGCTCACTTTGTAATAATATTCTAAATACAACTACTTTGCCGTATCTGTCTAACAGCATGCATATAAATACTCACTACTATTTGACTAGGTTTCAGTAAAGCCGAAGTGAGAATGGGGAGGGAGTTATCAAGAGGTCCAACAAAGAAGCATAAAATCCAACAGTGGTGAACACCACTGGGCAGCTTGGCAAATCCTCTGGCTCCCAATTTTCTAGCCTCGTCATACCCCTGTGTATTGGTTTCAATAGAAACACTTCCAGCTACAGTATTTGCGTGGAACTCCATTGCACTGACTATCCTTAAAGGATTCAGGTCCTTTGGGACCCATCAGAGCCTCTCCCGCTGGAATTCACAACAAGGATTGAAGATTCCAGCCTCAGTCTGGCAGAGCCTGCGAGAGGGAGGAATGTATGCTGGGGACTGTGAACAGCTAGGCTCTGGAATGGAAGACAGATGAGTCTCTTTTCAAGAGGAGAACAGAAGAATGAAGCAAGAGCACATTAAGTGGGAAAGGATAGACACCCTTAAACCAAACAAGGTGCAAAGTCCCGAGTCCTGGGGTGTTTTTAAGGCTTGACGACATCCCTTACCTTGGGTATCCCTCAGGAACCTTATAGCCCAAAAATATACAGCCTCTTTTTTTTTTTTTTGCAACTCAGGAGCCATACATGAAAGATTAACAAAAATAATGAACAGATAAGAAAAATGAGAAAGGGGAGGGCAAACGACCCAGGTGGCCCTTGAGCAGATGAGGAACCCGCCAGGCAAAGTTGGGACGGTGCCAGGAGAGCTCAGGGAAAGTGGATCGATTGCAGGTCTGTTCACCATCCGGGCAAGGGCGAGGATAACGCAATGACTCAACTGGCTACAGATATCAGCAGTGTTTTTACAGTGTTTGAGAATCTGTGAATACCACATTCTTTTCCTTTCTTGTACAGTCTTGTTTGAAACTCTGGCCAAATGCTGCACAGGGGAAGCAATTCAAAGTTGGCTGAGATGAAGTTCTGTGATTTCAATTAAAAACATTCTCCCACTCGCCACTTGCTACTGCCGTGGAAAAGAAAGAACTGCGGTGACAAGGGTTTTGGGTTTTGTTTTTTTTTTTCTCTCTCTCCTATTGAAAAATATTTCTCTGAAGCTTCAGAATGGTGAAAATCATTTACCTACATACACCAATAACTTCTGTTCAAGCTACACCAGGGCTCTGGTCCAATCCCCAGATTCTGCAAAAATGGCAAATTTGCGTAGACTCATTCCACTGTTCTCATTTCCTAAGTGACCTCCACACATTTGCATTTATATATCCAAGAATGCCAGAAACTCTCCCAGATGCCTGCTACCCCACAGAGTTCCAATAATTATCACTTTTATGAGCACACGCTCATTCTGCTTCAGAAGATACCTACCAGGTTGAAAAATTCATTATTATTAAAAACAACCACTATTACCAGACAAAAAAGAACTACCAAGACTGTTCTCCCCGAAAGGAAAAACATACTTCTTAATTTTTCCCCATGACACTAAACACTAAAGAATATAACAATAAAACCTCTTTCTGAGAATCCTCTGATACGAAGTAAAGACATCCTCTAATGCAGCAGGAGTAGGCAAAAAATACCTGCATTTGCTCCTGCCTGCTGAATAATTAGACAGGTTGGGGTGTTAGCATTGTACAAACAGAAAGGGAGGCAAACAAGCCAAGCAGAAGGAGAGAGATGTGCCCTCCCACATCTCTGAGCTTCCTCTTCCCAAAGAACTGGTCCCAGGAATACTGCCTGCCCCTCCAGGAGGGCAGCCGCAGATTGCCAGTCGTCTCCGTGAAGCCCAACTTCCAAGAGCGGAATAAAAATAAAAAGAGCCAAGATGGCTCCTTCGCAATGAGATTCCAGCAAGGTAGGTAGGTAGCAACCCACTGACACTGACTTCAGAAGGCAGGGAGAGCCCCAGCCCCTTGAATATGCAAAAATAAACCCCCATATGGAGTCATTCATTCCGGCAGGAAGCACCTCCAGCCCCCGCTGGAGTCCCAAGCAGAAGGGCTGAGTTTTACCTATTACAAAAACCAGACCAGGCTCAGGTTCTCTTACCTGTACCGGCCTGCGGCTCCCTCCCCCTTATTCCAATTTGGGACAGGCGGCCAGGGCTCATCCTGCAACTCCCAGAAAGGGGCGGGGCTGCTGGAGTTTCTGCTCACACCTGAGAGCAGGGAGCGGGCAGGATCCCTCACCAGGGAGATGCTAGTGGGAGGGTGCCGCCCTCATCTCAGGCTTAAGAGACGGGCCAGGCCAGCAGCACCGACCTTCCAACATTACTATTAACCTCTGGAAGCATGAGAGAAAACTAAAATTGCCCTGAGGAGCTTTAGCAGAATCAGAAGTTAAAGATCAAAGGAAGAAAACACAAGAGGTCATGGCTGTCACTAAAATGGCCAGAGAAAGGCCTCAAGGGCCAACGGGTAAAAAGGAGCCATAGAATTAGTCCACATTCAGCCAGAGGCTCTTAGCTGAAAGTTTCAAGGTCGTGCAGAAGCAATGGATTGGATAAGACCCTAGGCTAGGGGACCTGGGTTTATACCCTGACTCTGCCGGTGCCTAGTCGGCTGTTACCTTGGACAAGTCACTCCTCTCCAAGGTACAGTTTCCCCACCTATGAAACAGGGATAATAGCAGTGCCTACCTCATAGGGTGGAGTGAGAGTTAAATTCTGAGCACACAGAAAGCACTCATGGAACATCACTATCAAGGGTAATACAACTCAGGAGAATCTATACACACCCACACCCACACGCCTTCCCCACAGACCAGTTTCCTTAAGGGAGAGGAAGGAAGATACTTCCTGCAAGGCTTTTGTTTTCATTCCTTACCAATTGGTTTGCTTTAATCAAAGTTCCCAAGTGCCTTTTACAAATGGCCCAGTTTTTAATTTGCCTGAAATCAGGCACAGAAAATAATTTTCAATTCCCTGAAACCATGTAAATCCAGCAAATGAGAAAGGACTACAGAATATGTCATCTTTGGGAAAGTCATCTAGACAGTGAAATAACTTTCTGATTCAGCTCTCACCTTTCCAACTAATTCCAGACGGTGCAGGAACATCATCACACTGGTGGCAGATGGTTCTACAGATAAGGAGGTGAACAGAGCGGGGAGGACCAGAGTCCTCCACTGACCAACCCCGGTTCATTCTCCATTTTCCCTGCTTGACTTGAAATAGATTCTCAGGATTGGAAGGATCTATGAAGCCACCAAATCTCAAGGCCCTTCCCACCGACCATACCTCCAAAGCGTTCTTCAGCCTCGGAGATGACAACCTGAGTGGCAGGAAGCGCACTGCCTGCATTAAATCCTCCAAAGGCTGGCCAGTGCTGTTACAACAAAGTCTAAACCCCTTACACCACGGCCTTTGGGGCCCAGTGGCCTGGCCTCCGCTGGCCCTCCCAATCTAGTTCCCACCCGTCTCCCAAAACCCACCCTCATCCAACAGTCCAAGCTCAGCCCACAACTAAGTCTCTGTTCCCGCCATCCCTCAGCCCAGAATGTTCCTCTGTGATGTCACCCCTAGCTCTTTCTCAGGCTCCAGGTCTCAGACCACCCTGCCTAATATTGGTCCCCTCCTGATTTGGTTCTGTCAGGGACGAAGAAATTTGTCTCCACCCTTCTTGGTTCTGCTGGCTGGTCTAAGGATGAAACTGACATGGGACCGATTACCAGGAGACAAACAAACAGAAGTTTAATAACACGTACACATGGGAGAGACCCAGGAAACGGAGTAACTGGCCCAAATGGCTGAAGCCCTTGCCTGAAATACCGTCTGTAACCGAAGACAAAAGAGGATGTGGAGGGTGTAGGTTTAAGACTTCAAGGGGGAGGAAGGCAATTCACGCGGAGGTAGAAAAGCAAATGTTTGGTAAACGCATGATTGCTGGGCACTCAGAGGCCAAAGGACACAGAGCAGACTCTAAAGTGGTCCTGCCCAGGTTCCCCCATCTCAGCCAGCCCATATTCTTTGTAGACACATCTGGTGATAGCACTACTCCGGGAACAGGCCCTTTATCCACATAATTTTAAGCACTTATATAAGAGGTAATAAGAAAAACTTCTTGAGTTTTCCGTTTCTTAAAAATAATCAGCCTAAATTAATCCTCATGCATGAGACACATTTTGGGGTGGCAGGTTCTGCTCCTCTCCAGGTTCACAGCCTGTCTGCTGTCCAGTCCCCTCCCCCACCGTTAGACAGGATGCTCCCTGAGGGCAGGGCCACATGCTGATCCCCGTGCACAGGAAGCACCTGGCACATGATAAGGATGAACAGGCAGGTACAGTGGTGACCATCTCCCCCCAAAGGCTGCCCACCTATCTCCTCTCTGCACAGCACTTTGAGACAAAGCTTAATCAAGTAACAGGAAAAGAAAAGGCCTTTCCATCTTTTAGGGAAATCAACATCTCAGCAACATGTCAGGGACTCTACACAGAGGATCTCAGCCTTGACCCCACATTACAATAAGGAGAGCCTTAAAGAATTACTTTAAAAGGGGAGGGGGAATGATGCCTGGGTTGTATCCCCAAGATTTTGACTTAACTGATACTTGGAATTGCCCCTGGCAGGGGGGTTTCATTAAAAGCTCCCCCAAGTGAGGCCACTGTGCGGCCAGGGTTTCAACCACCACTTTAGAGAACATCTTCTCAAACTACCGCAGGGAAGGACGAGTTGTTTCTTAGTTCCAAAAGTATCCAAACCCAATAAAAATGAATTACTAGAAAATAAAAAGAAAATGCATACAAAATACAAGGCTCAAGTTTTTTTATTATTATTATTAAGCTCAACTGATGTACAGTTGCTCTGTGTAATTATTACTAAATTTCTAAATGCTTACCCTCAATTTCTGTATCTACACCATTGTGCACCAGTAACTAAAACACAGTTTGAACCGCAACGTGAGTCTACAAAACTCATGTTGGGAGCAGCACTGCCCAGAGGGCACAGAAAAGGGAAAAATATATAGTCTAACAACTTAGTTGAGACCTGCACACCATTCATTCAACTTATATTACGTAACAGTAAACAACTGTGTATCTAAACCGGAGAGCAAGAGCACAAAGAGCAGAGCAGACTTGATTTCTGTGCTGCTTCTGGATACAAGTAAGAGTTCTCAGTGTTTTTAGGATGCTGAAAGAATGGGATTTCTGGGATGGTTTGTACACAATTAAAGTATTCCCTTTTTAAAAAAATTATCTTGCATTTGTTGGCTTTTTTTTAGTCTCTGTGTTGAAACATGTGTTTTGTATTACCTAATAATATAGAGGTGTGTCATTCTTTCCCCCAGACATACGCTGTTATCATAAAAGCTCATGCTGAAAATGAAAGCACCTAACCATAAAGAGAATGTATGACTTGAATCAGGGCTAAACTAGGAAAGGGAGATTCATGGTCTAAAATTTATTAGAGAATGGGAGAGATGAAGGTGGCTCAGAAGAGCATGTGAAGGCTTTGTGGAGAAGGAAGCACTAAGGGTGGAGCTTAAAGAAGGCTAGGATTGGACAGGCAGAGACAGTACGAAGGACAGCAGACAACTGGTTAGCTGCAGCCCAAGGACGTGGTGAGCAGACATCATTCCCTAGAGGGACCGTTCCCCTAGACTCTGGGACCCATTCCTGCCCTCCTTAATATCCATGAAATTCAATGCTCTCATTAAATTCTCAAGGGAAAAACCAAAGACAAAAAAAGGTTTAAATATGATCTAAGCCAAAGTCCATGGTCTTCCCAGGAAGTTTCTTAAAGGAGAACTTGAGAATATATCAGAATGTATTCTGCATCTGAACCATGGTGAGAAAAACGAAATTTCCCTATTGTCTGTAGTGTGGATCCACAAATTCAGTGAGAAAAATCTCACCTCGTCTTCACTGAAAACAAAACAGAAACCACTGGAACAAGCTTGCCTCGGTGAAGGTTAAGGATTCTTACAAAGAAATAGCTCTAATACAAAAATAACATTAGTTCTATTCATTCTACTGCCTAAGAAATTCCTTAATTAAATTTTTAAAATTTCTAATATGACTGCTCACCTCCCTCTGGTTTCAAATATGATATGATACATAATATTATTAATAATAAACACTTTATATGAACCCCAGGCGGTGGCTATCACTGTCTTTTTACAGACTGAGGCCTAATGAGATGAATTTACTTCTCCAAAATCCTATAGATTGTCAATGACAGAATTAAGACTCAGACTCAGGGCTCTGGTACCAAATCCTTTTAAGGTCACCACCTGGTCACCACCTGCAAGATGCTTCCACTCCCACCACCTTCCCTGATCTTGTAACAGCTCAGCCAGTCAAGCTCTGGCTACTGAAATGTAAGTAAGTATGAAAGCAAAAAGGACATATTAAAAGCCAAAGCACATACCGTTTTAAAATCTGGAATACTCTGCTCTCCGGAAATAGCCAACCAAATTCTTGACATTTCTCAGGGTGAAGTCATCAGTAGATCTGATTTTTCGCATTGTCCAGCCCTGAATTCTCATTTAGGGTCCCGACTAGTCCTTCTGGGTATCTTCATTTTATTATCCTTGGAGCCTGTTTCAAGCTCTTCCTTCACCACCCCAATTTCCTTCCTCAAACATCCAATGGCTTTTTCAGACTTACTCCTGTCCCAGGCCCTTGACACTTGCCATACTCTCTACAGAGAACTCTTTTTCTCCAATATCCATATGACTAGCTTGGCTCAATATTTCAAATCAAACATCACCTGCTCCAAGAAGCCTCCTAGGATTACACTGTCTCATGCTACTCCTAACCTATCACCCGATATTAGCTTCCCAGTTTAGTTTCTCTCTAGTGTTTATCACAATCAGAGATTCTTATTCATTGGACATGCCAACTCTACACAATTTAAAAGAAAAGATGCTGAACACAAGAAATTGACCCAACATACTACACTGACTATACTTCAATTAAAAAGAAAAAGAAAAGAAGAAGAAGAAAAAGATACTGGCATCATTAAAAGCCAAAGAGTGATGCTGACAGCTGAGACTTGTTTGTAGGAAGGAAGGAAGGAAGAAAGGAAGGGTGGGAGGGAGGAACCCAAGTTAACACAGAAAAAATGGACCAGATGCCACACATATCGTAAGCAAACATACCCTGAAAGAAAAGTTTTCCTAAGTAAATTCAAATAACAGAAGACACCAAATACAATATTTTTCTAGCTTGCATATAGAAACACTCAAAGGTGGTATACACAGAAAATTTCTACCAAACAACAAACAACAATCTCTTCTTCCTGCTGTTTAACACTCTTACCTCTGCCAAAATTGTCCTCCACAATACTGACTGTTTCTAAAATGACTTAACTGTGGCTACAAATTATCTCCTATATTGCTCCCTCTATGAAAGAGGTTAGGTTGCAAAAATCAGCTAAGAAAAAACTGATCACTAAGCCGTCCAACAGAAAGTATATTAGGACTCCATGGCCATCTTTTCTTCCTGAAAACTTTAATCTGTCTTTCCAACAGACCCCTCAGGGCAACTTTCCAGTATGCCTTATCATTAGAGAATTATCTCAGTCATTAGCCACAAGGACCATTCACAGCACTCTCACTTCCATCTGCAACACAGTGGGGCTGAAACTCAGGAGTCTGCTCATTCCCTAGCATACTATGCTGATGCTGATCAATTTTTTAATGGAAGTAGTAAGTTTATGGTTTTAAGATATAAGAGGGTAACTCCTAGCTATGATAAAATGATCCACTTTCTAGGGATGGCCTTTTATAATGCCAACCCTGTACACAACTAGGAATCAAGATAAAATAGAACAATTTCCAAGGAGAGTGTGTGAATTCTTAGGATGGGATGCTTTCTGCTCCCAGTACCTCCCCTCCCCAGAAGGCGACCCTCAAATCGTATTTATATGGATGAAATCTCTCTTCCTGCGCTGACACCATCAATGAAGTGCTGGGGTCAAATTTCAGTACTATAGACCACCTCTTCTCAAAGTAGCCGCCGCCAACCCTATTTCAGAAATTTGGGAATTCCAAAGATAAGCAGACTCAGATACTATCAGCACCATGCTAGTTCATAACCATATGTCTGTGTTTGGATACAATTTTACTGAATAACTGAATATAAAACAGTAAATAGTTTAAGTAGTTTGGACTATTAATTTAAAGACTTAGGAGTACCTTTGTTTAGAACTAGATATAACTAGGAGTACCAGATTTAGGAAGAGACCTTGTCTCCCCTGGAAGAGAATATATAGTGACGCCTCTGTACCGCAAGGGTACTGGTCCCAGGAACCCCTGTGGGTATCAAAATCCGCAGACGCACAAGTCCCTTATATAAAATGGTTTCTTATTTGCCTATAATCTATGCACATCCTCTCGTATATTTTAAATCATCTCTAGATTACTCATAATACCTAATACAATGTAAATGCTGTGTAAATACTTGTAAATATACTATAAACACTGTATAAGTAGTCGCCAGGGCACTGCAAGTTTTGCTTTTTGGAACTTTCTGGAATTTTTTTTTTCAAATATTTTTGATCCGTGGTTGATTGAATCTGTGGGTGCAGAGCCCATGAATATGAGGGCTAATCCTACCAGTTACTTCAAAGCAAATATGTAGAAAATGACAATAAATACTGTGGTGACAACGTACAAGACTTTCAAATGCACATGTCACAGAAAAATCAAACACCCTAGAAAAAAAGTCAGTGAAAATAAGATGTGAGTGTCTTTTTTGTTTATATGAAAAGTGGCTGCTGGGTCAGCACCGTGCCAAAAACTACTATGATGGGGGACATGGAGGAATGAGGTAGCTGGGGAAGATGATCAACTAATCTGAGAAAAGAATTAGTACTGCTTTTTTGTTTTAACTGAAATACAGTCAATTTACAATGTTGTGTTAATTTCCGCTGTACAGCATAGTGATTCAGATATACATATATACACATATATATACACATTACATTTCATATTCTTTTTCAATATCGATTACTACATGATATTGAACATAATTCCCTGTGCTATACAGTAGGACCTTGTTGCTTATTTATTTTATATGTAGTAGTTAGTATTGCATTTTAAAGATCTATTTATTTAAAGTATCTTATAAAAACAAGATGTGACCCTCAACCTCCACCAAAATCCTGTAATGGCTTCCCAATACCTTCAGGACATAATCCCAGACTTCCTCTCCAGTATTCCTTCCCGACATCCTCCTAATGCAAAAGTCTTGATCTTATCAAATCTCTGTTCAGCAGCTACCCAAAGTCATGGGTGGATTTCTACCTTCAGGCCCCTTTCTTACGTGGTGGACTTTGGCTACCCAGCATCCAGTTCCCCGGCTCCTGGTGGAAGGAAAAGACCCCTTCTCCCCCGGCTGTGGTTTAGTGGAAGCACCAGTCAAGAGGCTCTACGCGGGCCTTTTACCCAAGCCTTTTGACTCCCCAGCAGAAAACGACTGAACGTCGTAGGAGTTGATTCAACCTCCAGGGGGCGCTAGACAGAGACGGTGCATCAATTCCTCCATCCAGCGCCCAGAGGTGCCCAGCTTCTAAGCTTTCCAATCCCGTTTTTCAGGTGTCCCTCAGATTCCATAAGCTACTCCATGTCTCTATTGTTTGTTTTTTAATCAATTTATTATCTGCTTAAAGTGGAGTAAGGGCAGATTTTCTGCTGCTTGTAACCAAAGTATCAAAGTCACATGCTTGCCCAAGTCATTTTTGTACCTTGGTACCAAAACCCAGTCCCTGATTATTCTCAAGCCCCTCAAAGCACCCACCCCAACACCATGACCCTTTCTCCTCAAAACTTTAGAGTCCTATCATGTATTCTTATTTTTGAATTTACCCTGATTTTCCAAATAAAATACAAAAGTATAATTTTATAGCCAACTGACCTGTGATTTTCCAGCATTGAATTTACCACCTAGAAGGTAATAAAAATGTTTATCTACCATTACTAAGCGCTTACTCCCATTCATTATTTCATTTAATCCACACAAGATAGGCAGTGTTATCCCATCTCACAGATGAGTACACCAAGGCTAAAGAAGAGATTATCTTGCCCAAGAACATATACACACAGCTATTAAATAAACAAACCAGGACTTACACCCAAGTATGTGCTCAAACACCTAAATTCCCAACCATTAATAATAATATTTGACTGGGGGTTGGGGGGACAGCGAGTGAGATGGATATGAAAATAATTGTATCTTGGGAACTTTTTATTGTTAACTGGCGACTGATGAGCAAATTCATATCTTCTCTTGGGTTTCGTTAAAAAAAACTCTGCCAAGGTGAATGTCCACAAGCCCTGTCTTGAAAACAATTTAGGGTTAAATGAAACAATCCACCCCTTAAGAAAAAACAAAATCCTGTCCTCTTAAAAAAAGACTTCTGCATCCTAAATCATACATCCCATATCCTCATACTTTAGGGTCAGTTTATAAACTTCTCTCACAAAGCCAAGGCAGGGGTAGGGGCAGGGAGACAGAACAGCACAGAGGGAAGTCGGGAAGAACCCAATCAGGAATAAAAATTAGCTGCAAGTTGATAATTCACATCTGGATCATTAGGATTTGGGCATGGTTAAAAAAACAGCTCACATCTGGTTTTATTTGGGCTCCCTGTTTTGCCTAATAAGTGAGTGCCAAAAAGTAAGAAACTCTGACTCTGGGCTTTAAAAAATTTAGGGAACATAAAAATATTTTTCAAGTCATAATACAAAGTAGGGTTAGTTTGGAAAATGGAGACGTGCAGCTAGAAAACCTAATTCACTGGACTATCTCACCATGAGACCCTGAGCAAGTGACCTAATTTCCTAGGACCAGTTTCCTTAACAAAATGGGGAAATAGGTTTCTTGTAGTTAACTCACAGGATGATTATGAGAATCAAAAGGAAGCATTTTTTTGCAGGCAAGATTTTCCACCATCACAAGATATTAACAAATGCGCCCAGAAGAGGCAAAGCAGGTCCAACTGAGTCAACATTTGGACAAGTTTGTCTGATGTGTTATAAACTGCAGGATCAGGTGCGAGTCACCAAAATAGAAAAAAAAAAAAAAAACAAAAAACTGAGTCCCCATTTCATCAAGCAATCCACCCACCAGAGATCACGAAGAATGATGTAGGTTTTATTTAGCATAATCATTTTCAATACTATCAAGCCATGGAGTTCAATTCTTCATTAATAATTGTTCATATCTGACAAAACTCACATTTCACAAAATAAACCCATTGCAGTGGAATTGGGATTATCCTGCTCCCCACTGCCACCCGCCAAGGAGAAAAAAAAAAAAAAAATCCAAGACATGGTTCTCTGCCTTTTGGCAACTTCTGCTAGGAGGCAGCCTCAAAGTCTGTTCTATAGAAAGCTGAGAGGTACGCGTAGTTTTGAAGGAGAGGGAGAGGGTGTACAGAAAGAACAGGTTCTCGAGGAAGTTCTCTGGCCAACTAAGTTTGGGAAACACTGTTAGGCAAAACAAAGTATGTTCCGTGAACACGGTACTGCTCAGAGCCTTTAACGTGGTATGCATTTCAAATCTCTAAGTAGGTGTTGGAATGAAAAGCATTTCCCAAACTTATTTGTACAGAGCATCCTACGGGGAAGTATTTCATGGGAAACACATTGAAAATGTGGCAGAAAATATTTAAAGATGGAAACACATGGAAGAGAACTTTTTTCGAAAACATACAGCAATATACATAAATAGCAGCGCGGGGGAGGCAAGTTCTACCACCACCAGTGTCCCACGTTCCCTTTGTCCTATTCAAGGAGTCCTCAAGCTCTTGTACATTATTGATAATTTGGAAGACACTCACATGGGGCCAGAATACAATCTGTCTAAAACTGGAGAGTCAATTGGGAGGAAAGAAGCAAGGAAGGGAGGGAGGGAAGGAAGGGAGGGAAGGAGGGAGGGAGGGAGGCAGGGAAGGGAGGAGGGAGGGAGGAAAGGAAGGAAGAGAGGGCAGAGAAAAGGAAAAAGAATCACAGACTTTCCTTTTTCTCCTACTGCTTATTAACAACTAACTTGCTTTCTTTTTTTTTTTTTTCTTTTTCTCCTGCAATAGGTTTAGCCAGATGAAAAGACTCACCTCAGGGCATATTATTCTAATCAACCAAACATCAGCCTTCAGGAGATGCACCATATGACTCCATCCATAAGTCAGCAGACAGATATTCAGCAAACATAAATGAGGTGGGAAATTCTACCAACAAACGGCCTTCTGTGAAAAACGTTCACAGTGAATGGATAAGAAAGTCAACCCATTATTTTATAGAGAATAATGTAAACACGAGCAATGTTTATTTCAGGACAGAAATCGATTTGTTAATGTTAATTAATCTGAACCCACAAATGAAAACATCCTAACTGACATACTTCCTGGTTTAATGGTTTCTGCAATCACAAATTTCACACGCCATCAGGGGCCAGGCAGACAACCTTAGTGAGAGAGGCAGGCAGAGCCTAAGAAAATAGGGAGTTGTGGGGACTAAGGGGGAACTTGAGAGTACATATAAGCCTCAAGGCATGCATGCTCAATTCAGTTACAACACAACCCTGGCTTCCCCTCCTCCCCTCCCCTCTCCAAACTAAAACAGAACAGGTGTGTTCCAAATTCAGCCCACAGGCTGCTGGTTTGAGGCCTCTGAGAGACCTACCATCCTTAAGAGGATTTGAACCTACTCTTCCACAAATGCCTGATGAGCACATTAAATTCACAAATTGCCAAGTTGAGAATAGAGTGTCAACCCAGATGTGTCAAATCAATTTGCTGATGGTGGATGAATGTTTCAAGTGTAGGTACAAACATAATAGGTGCTCAACACTGTACAACTGAGCTGAATGCCTGACAGTAACCTGCTGTGTGACCTTGGGCAAGGTATGTCACCTCTCTGAGCCTCAGTCTCTCCATCTATAAAATAAAGATAATACCAGCCCCTCTGGATGGTAGCGTATGCTACAGAAGAATACATCTGTAACACTCTTGGCCAACAAAAAGAAACCTCAATCAAACAGAGTTGGGAGACCTGATGCTAGCAATGCCCTGCTATGACGACAGAGCCCACCAGGAAGAAGACCGCTCTTCTTTCTTGGTAGGGACTCAGCCAATGAAAAGCCAGGGACTCTTTGTTTACTACAATCCTCCCCCTACTTCCTTTTCCTCCCTATTAAAGTGGTTTCCTTCCCTTGCCACGGGGGTGGAGGGGTGGGGGGTGGAATCTGCAGGAGGCTCGCCAAGGTTGCAGACTCCCAAATTTCAGTTCTCTCCTGATCCCAAATAAACCCATCGTTGCTGGAGAAATATCTTGCAATCTATTTATTTCAGGTCAACACACTCAATTCAATGATAGTTAATCATTTTTATTACGAAGTATATTTCAGTTACAGTGATGTTTAGAACAATTCCTGGTAGGACGGAGTAAATTTCATAGGTAAATGACGCGGATCAGCCCTTTGGAAGAAGTGACTGATCCTGTGACCAATCTCAGCCACTTTCCAGAAGTCATAAAAAGATGCTGGTGGATGCCATCTCATGGAAATATTCAGAGCCCAGAGGAGATTCAAAAGAAAAAAAAAAATACTGGTACCATTCAAATTTGAACAACAGCTTGTACACATTTAGCAACAATTCTGTCAAATATTTTTAAACACAAATCAGAAGTGCAAATCCAAACACACACAGGATGCTAATACATAGCTCCCTGCCAAACGCCTAGCAATGTGCTCAGTCATTTGCCTTCCGTTAATCACACCCATTAATGTTACTATTCTCACCTCATCTCCCAGCAGATGAGCTGTATACTTGCCCTTTTATAGACACTGAACGCACTCCCCTGGAAAAAATTTAAATTCCAACTTGTTGGGGTTTTTTTTTTCATTATTATTATTATTTTAATCCCTGAAGAAACTGGACTGGGAAGAGGAAAAATGATGAAGTAATAGCACACAGGTGCTTCCTACCTAATTAAAAGAGAAGTGTACAGCTGTGCTGGTAGTGAATCATCCCCGTGGGCTACCCACGTGTATCCTTCAAGGGGCACGTAGCTCTATCAAGAGCCATATTCCATATGCTTTCCTGAAAACTGCCTCCTCTAAGTTTGGTAAAATGATGACGATCAGGTAACTAATGGTATTTTCTGCTTCCTGGCTTTCCTCCCTATGGACATCGCAGTTCATTTGTGTTTCCTTCACTCTAAAAATAATTAAGTAACCTTGAAGCAAGAGGCTCAAAGCTTAGTAAATCAAGCCTTAGTTCATATTAAATCAAAGGGCTTTGTCAGTGTAAAACAGCTAGATGCAAAATTGCGTATAATGTTACCATTTGTGTCATATATGTATGTAATACACAGACACACATACATACCTTGTTATTACCTCAAGAAAAGCCCACTTATGGAGGGAGGGGAACTCAGCTGATTGAGGGAGCAATTACTCCTCATTGTATACCTTTTTTACCTTTTGAAATTGTATACCTGATGAATATAGTAAAGGTCGTAAAAATTTACCTTCGACTTTTAAAAATTTCATCAGTACGGCCAGGTGTTTTCTTATATCTCAAATTACTAATACTAAAAATGTTTACATTAATCTATTTTTAACTCTTAAATGTATCCATGGGTAATTCATTTTTTGTATATAAAGTATCTAGAAACCTATGCATTTGACCACTGACTCTAAGGATGAGGGGTTACCTAGGACTAGAGGTTTTGCTTTTTTTCTCCATCCTTCTGCAGTAATATCACCCTTAAAATTTAAAAATTAAATTAAATTGAAAGCTACACAGAGGAACAACAATAAGATACTACTTCATATCTATTAGAATGGCCACAATCCAGAACACTGACAACACCAAATGCTGGCAAAGACACAGAAGCAATGGCAACTCTTATTCATTCTAGTGGGAATGAAAAATGGTACAGCCACTTTGGAAGACATTTTGATGGTTTCTTACAAAACTAAACATAGTGTTAACAGAAAAATCATGCTCCTCGGTATTCACTCACAGGAGCGGAAAAAGTTACAACCACAGAAAAACCTACACACAATGTTTATGGCAGTTTTATTCACATTGTAAAAATTTGGAAGCAACCAAGATGTCCTTCAGTAGAAGGATGGATAAATATACTGTGGTAGATCTAGACAATGGAATATTACTCAGCACTAAAAGGAAATGAGCCATCAAGCTATGAAAAGGGCATGGAGGAAACTTAAATGCATGTGATTATGTGAAAGAGGCCAATATGAAAAGGCTACATACTGTACAATTCCAACTATATAACATTCTGGAAAATGCAAAACAACAGAGACAATAAAAAGAATGGTAGTCGTCAGGGGTTAGAGGGGAAGGAGGGATGAATAGGAGGAACACAGATAATCTTTAGGGCAGTGAAAATAGTCTGTATGATACCATATTAGAGGATGCCTGTCATTTCACACGTGTCCAAACTCAGACTATGTATAACATCAAGAGTGAATCCTAATGCAAATTATGGACTTTGATCGATTGTAACAAATGCATGCTGGGGGTTGATGATAACACAGGAAGTTATGCATATGTGGGGACAGAAGGTATAGGGGAAATCTCTGGACCTTCCTCTCAATGTTGCTGTGAACTTAAGACTACCCTAAAAAATAAAATGTTAAAAAAAAAAAAAGCTACACAGAGAAATACCAGAATGAGACTGAATTAATTTTATGGTTACAAAGAGAATGGCTACATCCCAAGGTAGGGTCTAAATCATTACAAATCAATTTTTATCTTAAGCATTTTTATGAAATGCCCAGGACAACTGTAATTTCAACAGGGACTTAATAATTGTATCAGCTTAATTTTCTGCACTCTTTACTTTTGTTTATCTTGATTAAAAATCTGGAGTTGGAAATGGCCACCTGCACACTGTACTCTTTTGAGAATCTACAGAAATGTCTAGCTCCACAACATCCTTCAACTGATCTCTGCAACAAATGAACTGTTTTCATTCTTGCTTGGTGGCTAAAAATGTCAGCTTAAAATTACTGTTTGCTTAAAATCAGAGTATTTCAAACATTTTTCTCCTCTTCAAATTGTCCCACCAATAAACAAATGCAAGATAAGAAGAATGCTTGTAAAAAGCATTGAAGAATTAAATTGTATCTCAGAGAGATCTGGTTTTCTTAAGGAAGGACAGTAAGCCTAATTTTCCAAAATAAATAAAACAACCAAAACAAAATGAAAGCTAGCTGAGAGGGCATAAAACTTGAGTGCCATATTATTCTGGCAGGTAACAACAACAGGTCCACTGGGGACTCAATGCACATGGAATCAGGTAATACGGTGAACAATGATTTGAGATGATCCAAGTTTTATGACCCCTGCTCAACAGAACTTCATAAGCATCTCTTTGGAGAAGGGTGAATTGATAGTATTGATTCTCGAAATTTTTTTTCCACCCAGGAGATGAAATGCTGACTTCTCATTCTGAAACTATGTATGTAAGAACAACTTGACTTTCCTTTTTCAATTTTATTTATTTTTTTGAGGGGGGAAGTAATTAGGTTTATTTATTTTTAGAGGAGGTACTAGGGATTGAACCCAGAACCTCCTGCATGCTAAGCATGTGCTCTACCACTTGAGCTACACCCTCCCCTCGCCATTTTTTTTAATTGAGGTAAAACCGACATATAACATTATATTAGATTCAGGTGTACAATGAAGAAGTCAATATTTTTATACAGCTTTTCCATGTCTTAACCCCCAAAATGCTTACCCAAGAGGTGTCCAGGAGGAAACTTGGACATACTCTCATTCATATTCATTCTTCTTTCTCTAGAAAAAGGCAATTTCCCCCCATCTGAGGCTTTGTTGACAATGACCTCTAAATATTACTGGAATAATTTTCCTCAAACACATTCTTAGCCTCCTCCCTAATATCCACCTACTCCTCTGTATATCAAAACTCCACGTTCAGTGAAATATTGTAGAACTTTGATCATGATGCTCCCTTTACATTTTTCAATCATATCCGCTGGTCATCAACTTAAGATTCCTAGACATTAAGGAATGACAGGGATCTAAGGGGTCACCTGGTCCAACTTCTCATCCAATGTGTGAGTCCATTCACAACTTCTGCTTGGAATGACCCAGACTGGGCTTGGAGAGCTCAGAAGCCAATGAATGAACCACCTTTCGAGGTGGCCACATCTCATTCTAGAGAGCTTCACACATTGCCAATTACTGCCATAGTCCTGTTCACATCTTTTAGGTCCACAGAGAACAAACCCAAGTTCATTTACATATAGCAGCCATCCACCCATTTGAAGTACTGGTCTCTACCTCTTTTGTGCTGAATTATTTTCTTCCAACTAAATGCCTCAGGCTGTGCCCTGATTTTCTAGAAGACCTCTGTGTTAGTCATTAAAGACAGTGATATTCAGGAACAAGTGGTTCTCAAATTACCTTCCTCTTCGTTTTAAGCAGCGTGGAACAAAACATACTGGATCTTCAATCAAACTCTGACAGTCACATACAAACACCACATGAATTTCTAATCCTGAGCCATCTCTTTTTAAGGCTATAATACATGGGTCAGATGAAAACGTAATCTCTCTTCCCTTAGTTTCATCACCTTAAGGCACTCCGTATTTATAAACTTCATTCCCTCCTGGCATTTATATATTTTTAAACAATACAGTATAATTAAATTTAGTCCATTTTGCCCCTTCTCAAAAAAAATTCTTAACAACATTTATTCAATCTTACATTTCAGAAAAAAATGAAAATTAACATTAAACTGAATTATCCCTTCTGATTATTTATACATTGGTTTTAATTTATGTTACAACATTTACATTAGCTAAGTACAAAATGGAACTGGGATGCAACTTTATACTTATAATCTGCTCCACTGCCAAAATAAGTTCAGTTCAAATTATAATTGCACGAAAAATGCAAACACATGATTTTGACTTTTATTACCACTTCAACCCGCTGCAAAAATTATTTAACATGGTTTTGCCAAGTTGGAAGAACCCTACTCCACATGATATTTGCTCCAGCCAACGTGCAATCAGAAAAATTTGACTTGAAAAGACAATTTTCTTAACTCAGTCTGCGTTTGAGCCTTGACATACAACTTTCTTAAAAACCTTACCACCAGATTGGAATAATCTCTGATCAACACAGACACCATCACCTCTCATAATACATTCTCCCTCAAAGAGCGATCATTCTGCCCAATCACAGAGTAATCAATCAAAATGACTGGTAACTGCATGCAACCTACTAATAAAAATTAAGGAAACACAGAAAAAAATCAGAATTGATTTTGAAAAACAAAAAAAAAATTTTTAGAAAATAACTTGAGGGTTCAGGTTAGATATGAAGGAGAAGAATAACATTAAGAGTGTATTAAATGTTTTACCCTGTGCTGGCAATGCATTACACTGTGTATCTGCGTCATCTGACTTAATGCCAAAAACCTCCTATGAAATCAGTACTATTACTAGTGTCCTTCGGCTCTAAAATAGGACATGACGTGTACAGGTCACGTAGAGAACAGCAGAGCCTAGACTTAACCTCATAGTCTAGCAGCCAAGGAAAGAGTTGAACCCTGGTGTAGTAGGTTAAAGAATATCCCCAAGACCCCAAAATTCACATCCCCCTAGAACCTCAGGTGACCTTATTTAGAAACAGAGTCTTTGCAGATATTATTATTTAAGATGAAGTACTACTGGGTTAGGATGGACTCCAAAATCCAACATGACTGGTACCCTTGTAAGAAGAGAGAGGACACTCAGATACATAAGGGGATGACAGCCGTGTGAAAAGGGAGGCACAAGTTGGAACAATACACCAAGGAATATATCCAAGGAATGCCATGGACCGTCAGCAACAAACCAAGGCTGGGAAGAGGCGAGAAAGGGTTCCTTCCTCGAGCCTTCAGAGGTAGAGCAGCCCTGGAGACACCTTGATCTTAGACTTCAAGCTTCCAGAACTGGGAGAGATTCAATATTTGTCCTTTTAAGCCCCCAACTGGTGGTTCTCTGCCAGGAATCCCAGGAAATCAACATGTTTGGGAGGAGAATAGAATGATCCAATACGGCACTGCATCCCCAAGAAAATCTGTAGTAGGAACAGGTTAGACGATCCCCGGGTTAGTGTCAAACAACCACCACTGGTGTATTAAGAGCCCCTTCCAACATTGGAAGCCCCAGCCTGCAACTACGTATGTCTATGCTGAAGTCTGGCAGCACAGCACGTAATGAGAAAGCATACCCTTTTTTCCTGATAGCAGGAACATCTGGTTATGGTGGACGTAAGAGATTCACCACAGAAGAGATTTGCAGAATACAGCCTCCCTAAGGGCTGAGAAGCACCTGGATAAAACGTTATTTTTCTATATCAGCCTGCAAGTTGGATTCTAAGATCCCAGGTTCATGTGCCCCAGGCAGATGATTTTCTCATCCTCCCATGTAAGACCTACACTTGCTCTATCCATTCCATTTGTATCCATGCGACCACCCAGGGATGCAATTGTCAAGCCTGCTTTCAATAAACATCATACAGAGCCTACTAAGTACCTGGCATTTTGTTTGTTCTTAGAGATAGAATAGCAAATATGACAAATATAGGCCCATTTCCTAGGGAGTTTACCCTATAGCAGGAAGGAGAGACATTCAACCAGTCATTTTAAGTGTGATCAGAATTATCAAGGAAACATAACAGATGCTATGGGAAATACAAGATGAGGCTGATCAGTCATGTGCAGCTGTACAGGCTGTGCACTGCACAAGGGCACCTGGTTGAAGAAAGCGCTGGGGCTAAAGTGTAGCCCTTTCCATGTGTACACCCTGACCAGAGGAGTGTTACTGTTCTCATTATCACAAACAAGGAAGGAATTCAAACTGGCATCAGTCCTGAAGCTGCAAAGGACAGGGGCCAGATCTTGCAGGCAGCATGAATGAATCTGGATTTTACATTAAGAGTAATGGGAAATAATGGAAGAGTTTTTTAAGTATTAGACTCAGCTGTCTTAGGGAGTAGAGGCAGTAATTTACCCAACATGATTTCATCACTTGTGTAATACTGAAATAATTCAAGGAAATGTATAAATAATTGAAGCAAAGACCATCTGTAAAAATGCCATTTTGGCTCTTTACCAGTTGATGTGCATTTAAAACCATGATGAAAAAAATGTGGCTTTTTTCATTCTTTTAACTTCAGGCAGATTTAAACAGTTTATTAATGAGATGCTCTGCCACTTGACTCAAGTAGGATCACAGGCCATATTCAAACCTGTCTTCCCTTTCCATATACCAAGTTTTCGCCTTCTAGAGAAGCTACTAAAACACTCACATGAAGAAGGGTCTCCAGAAATGAGATCTGCTCTCCCCATCCAGGAGATTGTAATGTTGGAAAATTAAAGCTGTCACTTTAAGATTTATGAATCCCACACTTCCAGAAATTCTAGCAGCAAGTCAAGCAAGAATATCATGGGGAAACAAATCTATAAAACATGGGGATTCTGAGAGAAGCCATCATTTCCTGGGCAGAAACCAGGAGGCCTAGGAACATGAGGTCATCCTACATCCGAAATTATCTACATGTGAGTCAGTGTGCGTAGAGCTTAGACCAGGCTTCCCACAGCTCTAACCACACAAGGTGCTTCACAAAACCTGCCACTGATCATAACAGATAAGAAAATCCCACATCCTCCACTCCAGGCTTCAGTTTCTTCAAAAATCAAGTGAGAATAAATAGATGTGCTTAATACCTCATAGAGCTGTTGAAGGATTTACAAGTTAATATATGTAAAGTGCTCAGAACCATGTCTGGTACATAGTGCTAAATAGAAGGTAACTGTTTTTCAGACATAGAAAACAAACTATGGTTACCAAAGGAATAAGGAACGGAGGGGTAAATTAGGAGTTTGGGATTAAAAGATAGATACTACTACATATAAAATAGATAAACAACAAGGACCTACTGTACAGTGCAGGGAACTATATTTTATTTCTTGTAATAAGCTATAATGGAAGAGTATCTGAAAATATATGTATATATATATGTATGTATGAATATAACTGAATTTCTTTGCTGTATACTTGAAACTAACATTGTAAACCAGCTATACTTCAGTAAAAAAATTTTTTTAAGTTAACTCTTGTTACTATTTTCATTTTTTGAGCATCATGATGGACTTCCTTACATAAAACCCTCTGAATGCACTTGCAAATAGATAAATCTGTTGAGCTTTATGTGTCCCAGTCTTTCCCAAACTTGTCTGGCCAGGGGATCCTTTGATCTCCCCATAAACCACTTTCTATCACTAGGGGAGCTCAAGTCCTACAGAGCTCACCCTGGAATATACTGCTTTGAGCTTTGTGTCTTTTGCCCAGTTTACTTCCCACTGCTCGTCCAGTAATCCATATGGAGATTTTATTCATAACTTAAGTCACAAAATGGCTAAAGAAGGAAAAGTAGACCCAGATTTAAGCCACCTTTAAATGTCCACTTTCTTATCTACTGAATCGGCCTTGATATTTCCTTTGGAATTTAATTCCAAAGTAAGAAAAGGCCTCAATCCAGGTGGTGTTTTTATGTATTATTTATACATAAGACATGGGCTGAAAGGTCACATGAAATGACAATACAGGGCACCCTGCCCAGACTTAGTGTGAAAAAGCCCACCTTGACCCAACAAGGACAATTATAAACAATCCAGGACCAGTGGAAACATAATTCCCCCAACGCAGAGCTGGGAGAAAAACAGGAACTTTTTGTTCATGATATTAACCCAATAGGGTTTATTCTCATCTTCTACTTACATAACCTAGAACACTAAGTAACACTCCTAGAACATGTCAGTTAGACTGATTAAATTGAAGGACCTCATCCTTTTCAAAGAAATTTTTAAAATAATAGTTTACACTTATATAGCCGTAACTATCCTTAATGTATTAACTAATTTAATCCTCACGACTACTGTTTGATGTAAGTAAGCCCTTTTATCCCCATTTGTCGGAGAAGCAAACTCAGGAGGCACCAAGCATTAAGTACCTTACCTAAGATCACACTAGTCAAAGAAGGACTCAGACCAAGAGGACTTGGCTCCAGGGTTCACCCTCTTGACCTCTATTCACTCCTATGATTATGATGAGCTACTTTTAGGTTTTAAAACGTTGTTACTGATTTTACAACCTGGGCTTTTAAAAGGAGTTTATATCTATCTCTGAGCCTGCAGCATTATTTAGACAAACATTCTCCAAACTTTAGACCTTGAAGACCCACCTTCATACCCGGTCATACTTGAAAAACACCTGTTACTGACTTCATAGTTCTTTAGGCACATTTTAACACAGTTTTAATTTGAAAGGAAATTTTATTTCATTATTGTGAGAGGAAAATCAGTATCAACTACTCTAAGTAAAAGACAGACCTAAAGATAAATAAATACAATGTAAATAAAGGAATGCTGTTAATTTCTAGGTGCAAACTGTTACCTGCAGAGAACCCAAGGCTGAAGTTCATTTTTCTTTCTCTCTCTTTCTCTTTTGTGAAAAGATACATGAGCAAATGCTAAAAGATATTAAAGACTCACTGGCACCAAAATTAGACCATCTCAACAGAATCACGCCTACTGACAGTGAACTACAAGGGAGAGTGACTCTCTCACTTTGATTCAATGTCATTTAATGCCCATCACGTATCATGGGTAGTCCCACACTTTGGAAAACACTGCTTTAAGGAACATGAAGACCTAGAGATGTCACAAATGCAGATTTATCTGCCACTAAATCAAGTTGCCCCTGTGGGTATTTTACAGAATGAGAAACCACAGGGATAAATGGAAAGTACTGCCTCTAGGTTCAGCCACTCAGTGGTAAAATGATAGGATGAGGGGAAACCTGGCTTGGCGGGCAGGCATTCCTGTGGCAGGGGACCTGTGGTTTGCACTAACCACAAGATCAACAGCAGCCAAGAAGGGGACCTGAGTCCCTGGAGAGAGAAGAGCCTCTTAGGCTGCATTCCTAACCTGTTAGGGACCAAATCAAGGGAAGGCAGGGAGCCCCGACTGCACGGTGAGCCTGGCGGAACACACCTAGTGCTCAGGGCGCACAGCTACTTAACACAGCGTGCCCTTTACAGAAAAGGCAATCAGCGATGCTCAAAGGTCTGAAAATTAAGCCACTTGATAGCAACCCAAGTCTCTCCAGTATACATAAACCCCTTTACTCTGTTCTGTTTTGTTTCATAGCATTTTCATCTTCTCACATTCAGTGCTTTTCTAAATGTTTGTTGTCTATTTGCCTCCATGAAGACAAAAACATTTCCTGTTTTGTTCACTGATACACCATGAGTGTGGAGAAACGTGCCTGACACACAAAGATGCTCAGAAAACGGAATCAATGAATAAACTATTTCATGAGAATTATGGATGTTTACAAGCAGAAATAAGACAGCTTGAATGAAATACAATCAACTTTTTATTTTATGTATTTTGTACAGTGATTCTAAATGCAGGCTCTGGAATCAGAAAGATACAGGATGGAATCTCAGATCTGCAATTTATAATAAGCAGCTACACTATAAATATTTGGATAATGTCAGGTTTCACAGAGAACTATAAAGAGATTGAGAATCCAAGTATTTGGGAATAGAGACTTACTAAAATCGGGAGAGTAATAGCATTTATTTCTCAGTGTTATCATGGTACTTAAATAAGATAATGTGTGTAAAAGAGCTTTTAAAACTCCTGTTCCCAGTGAACCATTATCTATCCTCATTTACGACTATTACATTATCAGTCATGATAATTTGCTGTGTGTGGCGCTCAGCAGGGGCAGGAGCCACCTGTATTAACACCAAGGAGCAAACGGTATGCGACTCTTTCCAACCCTGCGTTCAGTGCCTCTGCATTAGTCACTTAATGTTGGCCAAGGTGGGTTGGCAAACATTACCATCAGCGCTCACTGCCCAGAGCAGCTTGATAACCATTAACCAGCACACCGCTGATTAATTCTGAGAACAAAATTAGGGGCAAGAGCAACAAAAGGACAAACAAAAGTGAGAGTTCTCCAGCCTCGAACCAGCAGCATGTTTAAACAGAAACTGGACATGATTTGTCAGGAGTACACGAGATGTAATTGATGCGTTGTTTTCCCACTGACTCAACAAACTCTGAGTGCAGCCATCTCCCACATCCCCGCATCTCCCAACACTTCCCCGCATCTCCCAACACTTCCCCAGGGGCAAGCAGGCTGCATGTGCAGCTGGATTCAGTTGTTTCCTTCTACCTCAAGATTCTAAAATTCTATGATACATATCAAATTGCATTAGGTCTAATTAAAATCTCTAGAGAAAATCGGCCAATGCTTCCTTTTAAATATAAAAGGTGCAGTTCACCTTTTAAAACCTACCTTTCAAATAAAAAAGTAACAAAGGGAGCTGTTACATAAGGAAAACCACACCTTGCAGGGTTATCATTCCAGCCTCCAGGCAAAATAATGAAATCACTTTATTCCTCAAAAGGACCCTGAAAATGATGCAATTTGCAGGAGTTTTCAGAGATACGAAGATAATGAGTGGGCGGGCAGGACACAACAGGTTATCATTGATGCCTTTCAAAGTACTCAATGAAGGAAGCCTGGGACAATGAGCCTGTTGCAGAGCATCTGTCCTGAAACCTATCTATACTTCACTCATCCCCTCTCCTCAGTTTGACTTAAAATTCATTTCACACAATTGGGGAGTATCCTCTCTCAAACTGACAAAAACCCAGCCATCACACTGAGTACAAGAATGGAATCAAGTGATTTCTATCAAGAATTCAATGCAATCTACATTAGATACTGGCCAATTTTACCTATTGAACTGAGCCCTTTTCATGCTGCAAAAGCTCTAAAAGTGGAAGAAGAAAAAAACAAAAAACAAATCCTTACAAACAAGGTACCATAAACCACAAGCCACAAACCCGGGGCCCCTCAAAGCACGTCAGCTCAGGGTAATAAATCAGGATGAGAAGCTGAGAGCCACCACAGGGCGGTAACACGGGGAGTGTGCTCGGTCAGAAATCCGGGCTTCTAGTCCATTCCTTGCCTTACTAGCTACATGGGTAAGCAATTAAATGAAGTTCTAGTGCTCTTCATCAGCAAAAGGGAAAAGACTGCCTGTGGACCTCACACCTTTCCTAGAAGGTAAATCACTTAAAGTATGTCAGCATAAGTTCTTTAAAAACAAACTCTGAATAACAAAGCTTATATCGTATATAAAGTAAGCATCAGGTTCTTTGAATTATGTTTTGGCCTTTACCACTAGCTTCTCCGAGTCAGATGCACTCAGAGTATTTATCAAAGAGACTGCCTGCACTCTTGTGTTTGCTCAACTTCTTTTCAAGTTATATTACAGGGTAAAAAACAGATTACACATTATTCCCCAGGCGTACACACACACACACACACACACACACACACACACACACACACAAAACAACAACAACAACAACAACAAAAACCCTACCATTAAGAGTGGATCTGGACCCAATTCTGTGCACGGCACAATGAAAATCCCGACCTATATTTTCTTATAATTGACTTTTCATTGTACTATAACTGAGTGTATACATACACTCACAGAAAAGCCTTATGACACCAATTAAACTATGTGTTTTAAAATACCCCCACCCCACTGGAATACCATCACATATAGAAGTACTTCATTGAAACTGGGAGTTGCCAAATATTCCAGAAAATAAGCCAGAGATAAGTCAAGAGATTGAGAATGCAAGCATTGTGAAACAGAAATAAACCTCATTAAATTATCAAACCTTGTGTGGACACAAATGCTTAGAAGTATTTCCAAAGATTGCAATGAACTACTTTTTTCAGTGAAGAAAATGTTTCAAACTTGCACTTTTCAATCAGATTGGTACATCATTTTCTAGTTCATTTTCTCTTCTGTTTTGCTTAAAACAATGCAAAGAAAAGCCTGTTGGAGACCAGTGCTCTATGCCAATAACTTCATTATATTGTTCAAGAAGGAAGTATTTCAGACATCCTGACCCCAAGTTGTACGTGGCAAATAAGAACATCAGAACTGTCACGTGTATTCAGCCCAAACTCCCAGACAACGCCTGAGTTTATGCTGACCAGAAGGAGGATACTTGTTCTCCCTCCCTTTAGTCTTTCAAACATATATTTACAAGTGATGATTTGGAATAGCCAGGAACATCCATTTTCCTCACAGGTGTCATCAAAGTATGTAATCGATACAGTCTCTGATTTTGACTTTTAGCAGGTGTAATAAGCTATTATCTCACTGAAGCTCTTGACAGTAAAATTTATAATCCAGGACTTAAGTGGGAATAAAGGAGAAAAGGGAAATTACACACAGGATTTATCATCGATCACTGCTTTGTAAAGCAACAAGCTGAGAATCCGTGGCTTCATAAAGCTGCAGTAATACATTATGTTTTCTAAAACTGGTTCTCTGCTACATGAGCAGATCCCTTTGAGGTATCTGTCTGTCCCCCGGGCTCCTTTAGAAACTAACTTTCCCCTTAACATCTCCCCCTCCACATACATGTACCATCAACAGGAAAGAGACCTGGCCAGCCCCAGAGTCCCACCCACCACCTCCAGCCCTGCCCAGGGCAGTGGCTGATTGGCTCAAGAATGGACATCTGACTGAGGTTCTACCAATCAAATTCTCTCTTTGGGAGAAACCAGAACACAGAGTCTCTAAGCAACTAAGACTGTCACATAATAAATTAGGGAGCTGTAGGACTTTCAAATTCCACCTGGTAATTGGAAAAGTCAGAGAAAGACTATCTGGAGAGAAAGACATTGAGAGCAAAGAAGAGATGACATAAGAGTCCTTGCAACTTTCTACCCCAGTTCCAGACCCTTCATGAGATCCTATGCCAGCCTCAACCTGGGGTTGCATGAGACGTTCCTCTTTCTAAATAATAAATTCTCCTTCCTGCTTACACTGTTACTTGAAACCAGAGTGGATTCATAAGTTTGAATAAAGCACTATGCTATACTACCCTATACCAGACTTCATTTACTTAACATTTCTGTCTTTTCAAAGTATTAATCTTATAGGATATGAATGATATAAAAGGTGATGCAGTCCCTCCTGTCTCTAAGTAGAACCCAATCCAACATTCTACTGAAAACTGGGCATCCCAGAAAGGGTAGAGTTATGCTTCCCCCAACAACCAGTTATATTGTGTAAATACATATGGCTGGGAGGATCTTTTCCAGGGCTAAGCTTTTTCAGACAAAGGCGATGCTCATTACTTGGAGTCCAGAGAGAATGCAAAATGGCTTATATACTAGTTCTTTATTTCTGTGTAACACATCACTCCAAAGTGTAACAGCCTGAAACAACAATAAACATTATTGCACACAGTTTCTGAGGGTCAGGATTTGGAAGCACTTTACCTGGGGGGTTCTGGCTCAGCCACTTATGAGGCTGTAGTCGACATGTTGGCCAGGGCTATGATCATCTCAAGGTTGGATGGAGGCTGAGGGTTTGCCTCTAAGATGCTTGTTCATATGGCTGTTGGCAAAAGAGATGGGTTCCTCATCATGTGGACCATTCCAAAAGGCTGCTTGCAAATCCTAATGGGGCAGCTGGCTTACCTCAGAGCAAGAGACTAAAAAAAAAAAAAAAAAAAAAAAAAAAAGCATAGCAGAAACCACATCTTTTATGACCCAGTCTTGGGAGTGACACACTGCCATTTCCACCATATTTTATTGGCTCCAAACACTGGTCCTATTTGGTGCAGGAAGGGACTATGCAAGAGCATGATTACAAGGAGGCGAGAACTATTGAGGTGGGGAGAGGGTGTCTTGGAGGCTGGCCACCACAACTGGCTAGATTAGAATATAGATTCATTGAACTCTCAACACTAAACCTAACGCTTGATGGAAAAGAAGGAGGAAGATGTCACAGCTGAGCCAGGGCTTAATTATTTATAGTATGCACCGTGGAGAAAATAAATGGGGTATGAAACATGCTCCTATTCCATCAAAGAGCTGAATCTAGGTGAGAAGCTGAGGCTTACACATGGCATAATTAGACAGTAATTAGGGTGACAAACTGACTCTAAGTACAATATAGGTTCAAAAAAGGAAGAAATAATAGGGTGGCTGAGCTAGGAGAAAGTCTTTCTCCACTCTTTACAAACAAAGGCTTAGCTTAAGTTTGCATCTTTAACCACCTATTTCACGGACTACAGGTAGGACTTCTTCCAAACATTCATTTGAAATGAGCAAGTGATTTAACAGGTCTAATGACTCAGTAAGTCTCAGAAAAAGGCTTCCACCCTAATTATGCAAGTCCCTCTTCTATTGGGCTGTTTCCTTGATGCCAGATTGCTGGGCTAAGCAGGAAAGAAAAAAAAAATTTAAGAAGGTGGAAGAGGGCAGTATTCCAAGGGGAATATCAAAATCATCCTGTGAGCAAACACCACTAAGGAATCTGCACCAATTTCATCTTGTGATTCCACAAATACTTACTTAATACCAGCTATTACAAGCCAGTCACTGTTCTGGGTACTAGACACACAGTAAGACTAAGACGGATACCAGTCCTGCCTTCTCACAGTTCCAGTTTATCAGGAAAGGCCCTTCACCAATTTTTTTTTTTATCTCTAATAAGGGAGTGATGAGAGCTCCTGTGATAATGAAAGCAAAGAGAACTATTAGATTATAGACAAGGAGTTATATTTTCCTAAATCTCGGATATTCTGTCAAAGAGGGGCACTCTGATTAAATGACGATGAAGCTAAAATCTAAAGGATGTGTATTAGTTTGCTGGGGAAAAAAATAGGCCAGAAAGAATATTCCAGGTGGAGAGAAATACATGTTTTAGGCCCAAAGCTGGAAAACAAGGTGAGTTTAAGGAACTGTGAGAAGTGAGAGACTAGAATGTACAGTGAAAGGAGGCAAGGGGAAAAAGTAGAGAGGGACGGTTTGGCAGGCTGCCTTCTCTGCAGAAAATCCCAGCAAGAGGTGTAGTGTAGACCCTTTAAGTTCTGGCTAGCTTAGGACTTGCTCTGATCAATAGATGTGGTGAAGGTGACATGGTGTGACCTCTGTAGCTTGGCCCTCAAGGGACTTTGCCACATCTGCTTTCACTCTTTTGGAATGCTGCTGAAACCACCAGGTAAGGAAGCCGGTCTAGCCTAACAGAGGAAAAGGGACCATGTGGAAGAGAACCAAGATACCTCAGGGGGCGCCCAGAATCAAAGGCCAAACATATGACGGAGACCACCTGGAACCTTCTGGAGCCCAGTCACCCTTCCAGTTAAACACTATAGGTTAGTAAACCCAGGTGAAATCAGACCCAGAACTATCTGGCCAACCCCCCCCCCCAAAATCATGAGAAATAACAAATTATTGAATTTTTTTAAAAAACTGTTTAGTTAGCAGAGAGATAGAAGCCAGACCACTCAGGACCAGGGTAAAGATCTTGACCTTCATCCTGAAATCAATGTCAAATCATGGAAGGGTTTTAAGAATGGAGAAACATGATCCATTAGCACCCTAGACACAGGGCCTATGCCAACAAGCTTTTCAAAGGCCTAAAAATCTTGTAAAGGTGGTGGGAGAAAGGAGAGGGGTTATGAACACAGAAAGAAAGTGGTAGGATCAGAACTCAGCCATGTTGCATGAGATGCCTGCAGTCCATAGCAGGCCAACTGCAAATCAATTCTAGTTTACATGCAGTATTTTTTACCTGGGAGATGGGTACATTTTAACTTGTTGGATTAGCCACGGGGAGGGGGTTGGGGCTGTCCAAAATGCCTTGGTCCTTGATTGTCTTTAAATGGTAAACTTGGGAATAGAGAGAAGGTCTCGGAGTGAGAGTAGCAGGCAGAGACAAAAAGGCTTATCGCACCAAGGTGCTAATCCATCAGTACAGCAAAGAACAAATTGTATTTCCCTTGCAAGCCCCAAGATAAAGAAAAGTCAGCAAATCCGAGTCAAATTGCTAAAAATCAAAAGATGTCTACCTAATTTTCTCTATACGTAGTATCTTTCCTCCCAACGATGAGCCAATTGGGACAGATGACCAAGAGCAAACCTACACCAGTGAGGCTACACCACAGAAAGAATCTCATCAGGAAAGAAAATCTGCAAAAAAAGAGGAAGACCTATTTTCTGGAATCTCAATTCCAATAGCAAGTCATCACTACTGGAGATTATAAAGAGCTATCAAAAGAATGACAGCTGAATACCTTGAAAATGCTTTCAACCAATTTGCAGATCTCGGCCTGCCCCTCTCCCTGCCACACCTCTCTGGCCCTTTTCCCTCCTATTTCCAAGGCTGGCCAGCTTTATCTGTTTTGAATGGCAGTGCACAGTGTTCAGCTAAGGAAATCCCCCCTTCCCCAGCTGGCTCACCAGGAAATTGTCTGGAAGTCAGCTTTTTCCTGGAGGTGGCCAGACTGGCCACAGTGAGGAGGGGAGGTTGTCTCTGGAGCTGAGAGGGCTCCCCTGGCCAGCCAATTGTGGGTGATGGGCAGACCACCCAGCTAAGGGCAGCCCCAGCAGTGTGACTTCCCTGTCTACCTATTTGCTATGTGAACTGCTTTGCATAAGCACAACCCACGACTCACTATCCCTCACCAGCAAAACAGAATTTTTAAATCATACCTTTTATTTTATTTTATTTTATTTTATTTTATTTTTTTCTTACTTCCAACTTAACTTCTTACAAACAGGAGGGCTATTGCAAAGAGTGATGTTTCTTTCAAAGCAGAACGAAGAGAGAGAGAATGAAATTACATCAAAATTAACTAAGAATTTTCCCTAAAGGACATGCTTCGGTTTGATGATTACTACAGTCCAAAAGAGTTATAAATAGGAAAGTCAGGCTATCAATTTAATGAAAAACAAAATATGGCAATTCTTTTACTTTTTATTTCATTTTATTTATGTATTTAGGGGTTTTTTTTTCTAAAAAGCAGTTGACAGAATTAAAAGAATATGAGCAAAACAATCCTCTTCTAGGGATGAAATACTCACCACACACCTTGACCTTCAGAGGTATATTCCATGTTAAATGTCAGTGTGATGATCCTTGCTCTCAAGTTCAAATACGAACAAGGGAGACAAACTCCAAGCTACTGAGAATTTTTCTTTTTCAATTATTCATGTTAAAAATAAAAACAGAGCTGCCCTGAGAAATACAGAATTTGACTCATGGGAAGGACCAATTTCTTTCAATTGAGCTTAAGTTAACTAATAAAGTGTTACTCAGGGGGCGAACTGTGAAACACGCTTCTTTAAGGATCTTTAACAAAGGCTCTGCTCTCATTCACCTGCTCAAGGTGATTCACGCACCACACAGAGGCTAGGACAGGATGACCAAACTCTGAATGTCTCCTTCGGTCTCAGGATGACATTGTTCAAAGTGACAACCTCCCCACTAGCCACCTTCAGGGAGGCTTGATACTTTTTCCCTTTCGGCATTTAGACACAGCAATTTAAAGCCCTGAAGGGAACAAATTACAACCAAGTGTCAAACACGCACCCCTCGGGATGCAGACTGCTTGTCATCAACGTAGGTGGGACATCCTAATTACCTAAAGCCTCGAGATGTCCTCGTCCTTTGGTGTCACAGTGACATAAGATTTATTTATAGTTTTCCTGAGACGCATTAAACATTTCCTGAACTGAGACCACCTCACTGAAATCATTTTATTGTGGTAGGCTGGCAGAGCACAGTCTTTGTAGCGGAGGGCGGGGTAAACTATTTACAGAGGATGCAGCCATCGTAGGTAAACAGCAAGAACTCTTCTCTAGCTGTTATATCCTGTCCTGTTGAACTCATTAATTTAGGAGATCCTAAGCAGACAGAGTGAACACTAGCATTAATAATTCCTTTTTTGACCAGCCCTCAAATAATTTCACTATGACTATACAGCTAAAGAGAAAAACATAAACCAGTCTACTTACATTTTACACTAACATAGAACAGGCAAAAAATAGGATATTCAGATTATCAATGAAAATACACCCATTTGAACTTACTGTGGCCCCACAGCTGGACATGAAGTCTTTTTATTTATTTCCCCACCCCCGTTTTTAATTGTCTTTTCCAAGTCCTGTAGGTTTCCACATTTCCAGTACTACAGGCAGGAAGACCAATATAATAGCAAAATGTGTAATCTTTATTATTAAAAGACATACAAACTACATTTTAGATCATTATGTCATAGTCTTTCAAGTTTACACACTGTGGCGGGGGTGGGGGGGGATCAATAACCAGACAGATCACCACTAATACTAAACAAATTACAAGCAGCTAAACGTAGACAGCTGCAGCTGATTTCAAATTACTCATAGACTGAATAATGCAAAACTATCCCAAAGAAACACTGTCCAGTGATTTTAAAAGTGGTTCATTTTCTAACTTCAGAGAAAATACTTCAGTGGTGCGTAGTAAATGAGGAGCCCATCTAAGTTAGTAAGTAGGAGTGACATGGACCATATAAAATACCAACTCTGACTTCTCCATCACTCAGACCAGCCCCTCTGATCTTCCCTGGAATGTATCCTCTGCATCTAAGACTCTGTAAGAAAGAAAGGGTGATTGATTTGGGGAGTAAAAAGACTTAAGCTGTCATGGTATCAAGTAGTTTGGGGTTAATGGGGATTTGGAAACAAAGCTGACACTCCTCATATTCTTTGGACATTAGTAAGTATGCTGTGGCCACTTGACAAATGGCTGTTCAAAATACTATTAAGCTTCTGGATCATCTTATAGTCTCTAGAGATAAAGGAAGAATAAAATGAGAAAGAATAATTTTAAGTGACTAAAACGGAAAAAAAAAAATCAGAGAAGAATCTTGACATATCTACGCAGTAGAGGCTGTAAGTTATGCCTGTTATCAACCTTACCCCGTAGATTCTCTGGCAACAGAATTTTCACAACACTAGCAACCAAGTACCAGGAGCTCGGCTAAGAGGCCATCAGGGAGGGGCGGTCTCAAAGCACCAGAGTCACACTCAGGAAGGAGGTCTCCAAACCTTACTTCTCTTTATCCCCAGCGGACCAGAGCTCACAAAGGAAGCAACACTTAGGAATGCCCACTCAAACACTTTATTGTTTGCCCTGGGCTTCGACAGGTAATATCACTCATATGTGGAATCTAAAAAAATAAAATAAAATAAAGGACACTATGAACTCATCTACAAAACAGAAACAGACTCACAGACATAGTGAACAATCTTACGGTTACCGGGGAGAAGGGGTGGGAAGGGATAAATTTGGGAGTTTGAGATTTACAAATGTTAGCCACTATATAAAAACAGATTTGGAAAAAAGTTTCTGCTGTATAGCACAGGGAACTACGTTCAATATCTTGCAATAACTTGAATGAAAAAATATGAAAATGAATATATGTATGTAAATGCATGACTTGGACATTGTGCTGTATACCAGAAATTGATACACTGTAACTGATGGTACAATTTTAAAAAATAGAATTAAGGTATGCAGTTACTTTACTACTGAGGTTCTACTGAGATGCATCTTTAAAATGGGTAACATTTTGAATTTTATTGGATATTACCAATAAGCAAAATAATACACGCAAAGCACTTTTCACACTACTCAACCCAAGGACAATTCAAAAGGCACTAACCAAGATTCGGTTTATTCATAGCCTCTCATTCCAAAGTCCAAAAATTAGAGAGATTCTAAAAAGTACCACAATTTTCCTGGCAACTGACACTATCTTTTACCTCTCTCTCTACAGTAGCATCTCCCCCAAATTTGTAATGAGATACGAAAGTGTAGCCAAGAAAAAAAACATTTTAATAGAATCAAGGTGCAAAAGAGCTGAAATTCTATTGCCCTGAGTTCACAGGCACAGAATTGTATTGAATTGCTCCAAAATTGGTTTTCTTAACCTCGGCTCTATTTGCTTGTGTGGGTTGATAATTCTTTGCTCTGGGGAACTGTCCTGTGCATTGTAGGATGTTTGAGCAGCACCCCTGGCCTCTACCCTCTGGGTGCCAAAGGCA
Organism: Camelus bactrianus; assembly: GCF_048773025.1. NCBI lineage: Eukaryota > Metazoa > Chordata > Mammalia > Artiodactyla > Camelidae > Camelus > Camelus bactrianus. The sequence continues at coordinate 21,090,108 of NC_133555.1, read as the reverse complement.
GCCTCTTGGGTGTGACAATCAAAAATGTGGCCAGGTATTGCCAGATGTCCCCAGGGGCACATCAGCCCTGCGGAGAACCACCATGCCCCTGCGGAGAACCACCACTAGTCTAACATCACTGAAATGAGAATCATAAGTCTCGTAAAGTTTGAAGTTCATAGGTTGAGCTTTCTCTCGTAAGTGAATCAAATAACCTCTTCAGAAATAAAAAGTGTTTCCCACCGGCTCTGGGACATTCAAGGAAGAAATATTAACTCTTTTAGAGAATGCCAATTTCCTTTGCAGAGGAGGGCAAACACCTTTTTCTTCTATCCCCACTCAGTGCTCGGCTGCAACTCTGTCGCAAAAGAAAGATTAGCAAGAGAAAGGGTACAAATTGATTTAATAGAAGTTTTACATGACACAGGGGCCTTCATAAGGAAAGGAAGACCCAACAATGTAGTACTAGGTTTGATGAGAGTAGTCATAGAAAAAGGTGAGAGGACAAAGGGTAGTGAGCTGGGGGAAACGTAGCAAAATGTGTTAATTCAGATGCCCCTGGGTGTCCCTGCATCTTAGGAGATAAGGATGCTCCTTCCTCCAGGGCTAGGGAAGGAACATAAGGGTGACTTGACCTGCTCAAAGGAAGGTCAGAGAGTCCTTCCGGCAAATGCTACTTCTCAGACTCCTTTAGCTTAAAATATTTAACAGGCCAGGGTACCATATTTTGAGGGAGTGTGTCCTGAATCCTGTCACCTTCCTCACCTGTGGCCAACTCAGCATGTCACTACATACACGGTACAGCTGGTAAGAAGTGTTACTTTCACGAATGTTTTATACTCTCTGCAGGGAAGACAGGTACAAAACCAACTAAAGGAGTAATCCTGGCACTATGAAATACTCCATTATAAAACAAAAACATCCTGTACTGAGGATGACTGGCAACATCTGAAGACATTTTATCTGTATTTTTGAACAACTGTCATGTTGTATAATTTTATAATCACAGTTGCTCATTCCAGGGTCTGAGCATAATTTGCTTTCTCCCTCAACCCCCTTACTATGGAGCCAGAAAGAACATCTGGCATGATTCCAACTCTAATATAAAATGGCTGGCTTTTCTTTTGGGTTTTTCATTACCATTATTAAATATGAGGTCCAAGTCATACATACTAGAGTAATTATGACCGCTGCTTTTCGATTTTACAGTTAATTGTCATCCTATGGAACGCTAGCAAGCACCTTGCTTTTCTCATCCATAAAATGGGGATAAATAGCACCAGGGTGTTACAAAGATCAGATTAGTTAATATTTGTAAAATGTTCACAACAGAGTTGGCACATAGTGAATACTACATAAGGATAGATAAATAAAGTTAACATCATCCTGTTATTTGAAGATGAAATTTTAATGTTATGCTTCCATTTTTCACAGCAAATCAGCTGTATTCTTGTGTTGTTGTTTTGCTTCTGTTAGGAGGAGACACAGAAACAGTGTTTTGAAATATGTCTTTTTGTCTCTGATCTCTCAGAACGCACTCATAACTTGGGGGCAAAAAACATTTCAGGAAACAATGTCCCCCATATGTGATGCATTAATTGTGTGCGTGTATGCATACGTACATGTAAATTCTGGTTGAAACCTACCACAGAGATTTTCCCACCATCATTCATGAATCTTGTCCTACAATTTACAAAACACCACTTCAGACAGGTATTCCCCCAGAGTGTTCTGTCAAGCAGCAGAATCAGCAGGTATTAAAGAAGGGGTTCTGAGGTCAAATAAGTTAGGGAAACCATTTATTTTGTATACACCAACAACAGTGCAAGTCAAGAAATTCTGCAATTAAGAAATCGATTACTTCTGTAGAACTCAAAGGACTCAAATTTATTTGTTGACTGGGAACATTTCTTCTTCCATGGTAACAAAATTAGCATCACAGAGCTGGAGGGATCCTCGCTAATGTTTATATTTCCAAAATGGAAAATAAAAAAATAGTCCCAGAGAGAAACATTCTTCTTGCCTCAGCCTTAAAGTGTCTAACCTGTGCCTGGCTCCAGGGAAATGCTTAGGAATTCTTGCCCAGTGCCATTAAGTGCTTTGCAGTTTCTTAATATCTTTTAAAGAAATGTGATCCTGAATTGTTTTTCCCTTAAAAAGGAATGTACTAGTTGAGCAAGAGATTGAGAAGCTAAGAGCTTTCAAAAGTCTTTTGGGAGGGGGGCAGCAGTGTACTTAACAAATTTTTGTGTGCCCAGCCCTATACTAGGTGCCTATATATAGACACACATATACATCCATCCATCCATCTCCATGTATGTCTGTGTTTGTGTATATATATATATATCCATGTATGTGTGTGTATAAATTTCTATGTGTGGATATATATGTATATATATATATATATATATACATATGTGCATGTGTGTGTGTACATATATATATAGGGGTGGGGGGATCTGGCATTCTACCCTCCAGTTTTATTAGGATATAATTGACATATAAGGGTTGTATTAGTTTAAGGTATATAACATAATAATTTCATATATATATATGTTGTGAATGATTACCACAACGAGTTAATTAGTTAACATTTACCACTTCAAAGAGTTAGAAATTTTTTTTTTCTTAATGAAGTCTTTTAAATAAATTTTAAAACCATGAAGGGAGCCCTTTGGTCTATCTCCTCTCCACAAGAAACTTCTAGAAAGAACCGCCAGCTCACAAAATGAAAAGCTATATGCCTAAATGACTCACTCTTTATAGCATTAATGAATAACGGAAAATAGGAGAAGGGGAAGGTTATCCAAAAACAGGGAACTGGTTAGGTGATACAGAGGTTGCCAGTGCTGTTGGTAACATCAAAATATGTAACAAGCCGGGTAAATATTCATTGTGTGACATTAGCACTCATTTGTTATACGGGGGATACTCATTACACCATATTGCTGTGGTGAGAGGGGCAGTGGGGAATGGAGAACAGGAACTAAAATCTTCATGTCACAATAGAAAAACTCAAAATAGTTGGCATGTTAGGGCAACAGTACTCAAATTTGAGGGCACACACAAAGGTCTGCTGGGAAAGCCTATCTTAAAATGCAGATTCTCTGGCCTCTCTCCCAGACGTGCTGATTCTTAAGGCCTAGCGTGTGCCTCTGAATCTGCATTTGTAATGACACCCCCCCCACCGGAATCTTCTGAGGCTGGTGGTCTGTGGACCATACACATTCAATGGAAATTTCCTAGGTACCTCAACTGTACCAATTCCTGCTCCAGGTGCTAAAACAGAGCAGTGAATAAAACACACTTGACAAACAAGCATTGGGGTAGCGATAATTTTTTTTTAATAAATTAAAATGAAAATAGTATTTCTCAAACAAATTAAAAAAAAATAATTCAAGAGCCAAAACTTCACTGCTGTCATTTATTTTTTACCTAAGAGGAAAAACACATTAGGCAGCTCTCTGGGGCTGACCCTAAAGTCAGCCTGTGGCATGGAGACTGGGAGGGCGCGGCATGAGCTGGCCACCTGAAGAGGGCTCTACAAAAGAGGCTCCAGCATTTCCTGCCAGCCCTGGGTGCCCTCCCAGGGATGATCACTGGAAATCAGAAAGGGTGCCGACAGAAAGGGAACAAAAAACGTGTCAGCTCACTTCCCAAGAAGCCCCAGTTCAGGAACTTTCAGGAACTGCAAGTCCTCCTCCACCTCCTCCTGGTTGTTGACGCTGCCCTCTGAACTCTGTGCAGGTAGAATTTGTTCCCTGCCTTTTGTGCATTTTATCGTTCATTTCCTGACTTAGAATATTAAAGCTTCACTACATCCTGTTTTTGGTGTTTCCCTCCCCAATTTTGGGGTACAAATTTCAACAAGCTTCTTCAGGTTAGACAAAGGCAGAGCTAAGGGTGGAATGAAATTTAGCTTGGGCGGGACCAGCCACCAACAGGGACAACTCCATCCTATTTTTCTTGGCAAGGCACGCAGTAAGCTGTTGGTTATGTCATTGGTCCACATGCAGGCAGGCCTCGCTGTTTTGCAGTCATCCATTTCCCAAAAACGGTCCCATGACCACATACACACACACAAACACACACACACAGACACCCAGCAGTATGCTGCCTCCCTGCCCCTCCTCCAGCCTTCTCTGACTCCAGAAGAAGCAGGGCCAGGCACATGGGAATAAAAAACAGAAAAGATACAAATCCACATAGAACAAAAACACATAAAAACTGTAAATGCTCAAACATTTTTTCACCTACAGAGAACAGTACAGGAAAATGTGGATGGCTGGAGAATTTTATCCAGCCAAGGAGCTGATACGACACATTTTGCAAGTTAAATCGAAAATGACAAAACCATGAATGCCAAGCAGCACCCGAAATTCCACCGCTGAAGTGTTTCATTGCAGGTATTTTATATGAATTAATTTCAATTTGCAGCTAAATGTCAAGGAAAACTGGTTCGTTTTCTATATTGCATTACATTTGGTGCCCTAAGGACTCCAGGCCCTGGGTAATTTATAAATAAACAATATTTTCTCCCGATTGTTATGTAAAATAATTCCCCAGCTTGTGCTTCGCGCAGTCCGTAAAGGAAACAAAATCTGGAGGTTATAAGAGAATTAGATCTGGAAGCCACAGTAAACAGTTCCTAAAAGCAAACCAACAAAATGCCGGGAGAGCAGGCCTCTGTCCTTTCATATGTATGATTTCACCTAGACTAAGGCTGGGATTAGAATTTGTAAAACCCCAGACTATACTGCCAGGTTTAACCATCCTCCTCCTAGAATTAAGAACCTAGAAAAATCATAGGACCAACCTAAGATGGGGAGTGGGGAAAATAAACAACAGCATTTCTCTACATTCTGGCTTAAGATAAACTGTAAGGAATTTAAAAAAAAAAATCTGATATTTTTATCTTAAAATCATCAAATGACTACACTGAGACAAGCTATTGTGAAACTGTTATGATCAAATAACACGAATTATAAACTGCACATCTCTGGTTAACTACTGAAGCTTTTAAGTGAAAGCTTTAATCAGCAATCCCTTTTAAAGAATTCTTCGCCCTGTGTGCTCTGACTGTGGAACTTTAAGTCCAAGAAAGGGAGACCAGTTCAAGATAAGCCTCTTTTTTTGTGACTCTTCTGTATTCAAAGAAAAGGCTAAGAGCAAAGGACCACTCAGCCTGGAATATTCTGAGATAAGACCGACCTCCTCCCTTCCTTGGTGGTTCTCTAGTTTTATAAGAAAGTTCTCTCTCTCTACTTTGAGACTTTACTAATTAATGAAAGTTTTCCCTACTGCAACAGCCTGAATAAATGCCTGGTACCTTTGCCCCTTTATTATAATAAAATCCAAATTGCTCAAGTAGTTACGGTAAACTTTGAAATTGGGATTGAAAGTCACCTGGCCAGCCTCATTAAACTACAGTCTGTGTTAGACCCAAGAGCCTGAAGATTCTCAGAAAGTCACTGAACTTGCCCACTGAGGGCTAACTCAAAAAATTAAAACCGAGGTCTGAATTTTGGAATACTTTCCTCTAAAAGATACTAAGGACAGAATTCAAACTGGCTCAGCGTATTCAACTTCAAAAACCACATATGCCTAGGATTAATATGAAAGCAACTAGTTAAATTACAAACAAGTTAAACTGCTTGAAATTGTTTGAACAATTTATAATCTGGTTTGATTTTAGCATCACAAAATCTCTTAGCAGTCATATAAGAGACAAATTCTACGAGGCATGAAGATGATGCTGCAGATACACTATCCATGAACCATGCAGCTGAATTTTATGTCCCAAAGCAAAACTGATGGCACTGAATCAGCCACAGTCTCCTTTAACTGCCCAGGAACCAACCTAAGAAGAGGATAAGAGCAGAGTGAAGGATGCACAGGAAAAAAAGACAGGCAAAGAAGGCAGACCTATCACTCTGTACTCTTCAAAGCATTTTTCACTCCCCAAGCACACTTCCACAGCAGCCATGATAACATTCTGCTATAAATTTTTATCTGCTCATCTCATTAAAATGCAAGTGTACCTCTGTCATATCAGATACATTCCCAACACATGGACAATAAACCCGAGCAAACACTACCCATTGCATGGGTCGCTATATTCCAGAACAGTGCTTGACACAGAGGAAGCATTCACTAAATGCTTGTTGAATGAATCAATGACGGTCAACTCCCAATTCTGCCATTACTACTACTGATTGGCTGGAAACTTGTGTTTCTCTTGGGTATAGAATCAAATACACAAAACAGAATCCACTGATTCCTTAAAAAACTAAAAATAGACTTCCCATATGATTCAGCAATTCCACTCCTGGGCATATATCTGGAGAAAACTCTAATTTGAAAAGATACATGAACTCTAATGTTCACAGCAGCACTACTTACAACAGCCAAGACATGAAAGCAACCTAATGTCCACTGACAGATGACTGGATAAAGAAGCTGTGGTATATATACATGATGGAATACTACTCAGCCACAAAAAAATAAAATAATGCCATTTGCAGCAACATGGATGGATCTGGAGAATGTCATTCTAAGTGGATCCAGAAAGAGAAAGAAAAATACTGTATGATATCACTTGTATGTAGAAACTTTAAAACAAACAAAAAAAAGGCAAACAAACTTATTTACAAGTCAGAAAGACAGATATAGAGAACACACTTACAGTTATGGTGGGGGAAGGGGGAGGAAAAGGATAAATGGGGAGCTTGCGATTTGCAGATACTAACTACTATACATAAAATCGATAAACAAGTTTCTACTGTATAGCACAGAGAACTATATCCAATACTTTATAGTAACTTACAATGAAAAAGAACATGAAAATGAATATATGTATGTATATGTATGACTGAAGCATTATGCTGTACACCAGAAATTGACCCAACATTGTAAACTGACTACACTTCAACAACAACAACAAAAAAACAGAATCTACAGAAGGTAATGACAAACGTTATCTTCTGTCTCAATCATCACTTAGACTCATCCAAATTTACAGCTTCATCTTACCACCTCTAGCAACTCGTCAAACACAGGAAATGTGCCTTTTGCTCCCTTTGAGAAGCCCAAGCACAGTGTAATAGTCAATACCCAGGCCCCGTGTTCAGCGGAGGGATGAGGCGTGCTTCCAGTTTTCTAAGGTCCCAAAGAGTTCAACATTCTCTCCAAAGAGCCAAATACATCCAGGAGTTACTCACGGGCAGAATTCACTTACGGACAGTATCCAACTGCCCTCCACATCTATGTAAACCCCAAATATTTAAACTTTTATATCTAGGACACCGTAAACTGGATCAGGAATAGCAACTTTATTGCTTCATAATGTTTTTACAGCTTGTCAGTTTTAAGCAAAAGAAATGAAAAAGCCACAACCAGGATCAAAAATTAGGCACACACATTAGGATAAGAAAGTAGAGCTGGACCGCCCAAGTGGAGAGCTTAGTGTTGGCTGAAATTATCTAGCTTAACTTCAGAGACCCACTCCTGGAAGGGAAGAGACATCTGACAGCTTTATCAGCGGTGGGAAACTTGGAGCCTGGCGGAACGTTCCTGGTAAAGGTCCTCCACGTGGATCTGCCTCTCCTCTCAGCCCCCAAAAGACTTAAAAACACTAGCTTCCATACTACTCAGTCATTTACAAAAAGAAAAGAAAAGAAAAGAAATGTTGCCGTTTGCAACAACATGGATGGACCTGGAGGGTATCATGCTTCATGAAATAAGTCAGACATAGAAAGACAAATACTGTATGTTATCACCTACATGTGGAATCTAAAAAAGCAAACTAGTAAATACAACAAAAAGAAAGAGACTCACAGCTAAAGAGAACAAACTAGTGGTTACCAGTGGGGAGAGGGAAGGGGGAGGGGCAACATAAGCGTGGGGGATTAAAAGGTACAAACTACTATGTATAAAATAAGGGGGGAGGGTATAGCTCAAGCAGTACAGCGCAAGCTTAGCATCCACCAGGTCCTGGGTTCAATCTCCAGTACCTCCTCTAAAAATAAAGAAATAAATAAACCTAATTACCCACCCCACCAAAAAAACTAAATAAGTAAATCACTCTTCAAAAAAATTTTTTTAAATCTGTGAAAAAAAGAAAATATATGTACCCACTCTGTTGTACACCAGAAACTAACACACTATAAACTGACTATATTTTAATTAAAAAAAATTTTTTAAAGGGAGAGGTTATAGCTCAGTGGTAAAGCTCATGCTTGCTTAGCATGCATAAGGTCCTGGGTTCCATACCCAGTACCTCCATTAAAAAAAATAAACAAATAAATAAACCTAACTACCTACCCCCAAAATTAAAAACAATAATAATAAAATAAAATAAATAAGCTACAAGGATCTATTGTACAGCACAGGAAATATAACCAATATTTTATAATAAGTATAAGTGGAGAATAAAAAATCCTTTAAAAATTGTGAATCACTACATTGCATACCTGAAACTGCTGTAAAATTGTACATCAACTACACCTCAATATACACACACACATACATATGCACACACACACATATGCACACACACAAAAAAAAAATCCCAAAATACTAGGCTTGCACCTGCCCTACCTGGTGAATGATAGTCAAAGATAGGCTTTGAGTCCTGAAAGTAAGGACTAAGGTAAAACATTAAGTTATTAAATGGAATCCATAGGGAGGGTACAGCTCACGCGGTAGAGTACATGCTTAGCATGCATGAGGTCCTGGGTTTGACCTCCAGTACCTCCAGTAAAAAATAAAGAAATAAATAAACTTCATTACCTGACCCCGGAAATAAAAATTCAAAAAAAAATTATTAAATGGAGTCCTGCAAGATACCACGGGGGTGGAGGGTGTGCAATACGAGTACTATAAATTCATATGTAAATTAAATTCCCTTATTATGCCAAATTAGAGTGTTTCCTCTCCAAGAATTTGTAAATCCCTCCTCAACCGGTTGGAAAGGAAATTATAAAATGCCACCCCCCACTGAAGTGCGAAAGCCACTGGTTAAATGAAAATTCCTCCCCTGCATCACACAAAGTTGCAGCCAGAGTTCTGTATCCTGTGTAGGTCTACTGGGGACAGGCAGGGTGAGGGTCCACGGGGGACAGGCAGGGTGCTGGGGAGACCTTAAGGAAAGGACCAAAGCAAGCACTTAGTTCACTAAACAAAGTCACGGAAAAGCACGTGTTGTCTTAATGCGAGCTTAGGGCTGCGTCCAGTCAGGCACCAGAGCTGGGCGAACTCGATGACCACAGGCCCCACACAGGCCTGAGTGCTTGTAAGGTGGTAAGTGTGACTGAGGACCCACATTTTAAATTTTATTTCATCTTCACTGATTTAAATTAAAATGACAGTGCAGTTAATGGAAAACTTTTCACTATATTTAAAACCATATGAACCTACTTTTCCAACTAAATTCTATAAATGTATGTACATACACATCAAATATTTACAATGAAATCATAGCATCTGAATTGAGACGTACGTTAAGCATAAGACACGCCTCATTTCAAAGACCTGATACGAAAGAAAATGTAAAAATACCATTAGTAACTTAATGTTGAGTACCTGTTGAAATGATATCCTGAATAGAGTCAGTTAAATTGAATAGATCATTAAAGTTAACTTAATTAATATAAGTAATCAATTAAAATTCATTTTATTTATACAATAATAAAATTGCATGGCTAATATTAATTAAACCTACTTCATTTTATTCTTTTAAAGTAGCTATTAGAAAAATGTTAGTTACATGTGGCTCACATTATATTTCTGGTAGGTAGTACCATTCCTCAGATTCAAATTAGCTTAAACTTTCAGCTTTAAAGCTTCTTCTTAAAATAAAAACAAACAAAAAAACCTCCCTCAATCTTTTTTGCGCCTGGAGTTTGACAGTCAGAGGAAACCTATGAGCCCTGCCCGGAATGTTGTTTATAACGTATAAAATAAAATGTGTAAGAGTACAAAGGAAACCAATTATACTAAAACACAGTTGCCCAAATACTTGAAAAATAATTTTATTATTTTAATAATTATGCTTTTTTTTAAATTAAGGTACTGAAAAAACATAAATAAAAAGTGATGACTCTACTAACTAGTGTACTTTCAACCAGAGACAGACACACATCAAACTCTCATGCCATATAAAAATCTCTGAGATCTCTATTGATGGCCAAGTCAGGGGTATTGTTTATGCCGCTGTGGTTTGCTGCCTTCATTCATAATTGAAGGAAATGCTCCGGTTCAGTTCGGGGTGAGGGCAAATGCAGATGTCATTTTCATCCCACCCAAATGTAGGAATCCCCTGATTTCCACCCCAAGACCCCCCTTTGGGATCCAAGGGCTCCAGGTTAAGGGGGCTGTTTTTGTACCTGGTGAGTTCCCGAGTCTGTTTGTCAGAGATGACCCCTATCCTTAGGATGTCATTTTACCTTGGCTCATTCCTGTTCAGTGGGAGTTCATGACTCACAATTCCTGTTTTTGACCACAACCAAACCAATATTATAAGGAAGCGCCTACACTTGTTTTTTTCCGATACTTTTGCTCACCAAAGGGAACAGGAAGAGCAGTGAGAAATGTACATTTAAAAGGAAAAAAAAAAAAACAAAACTTAACTACATAGTACCAAAAACCAATTCTTTTGATATAATGATTAATTTCTGTGTGTCAAGAATATTCAGGAACCAGAAATAACACATATATTTCAGGGGCACTTAATGTAATTATACAAAGCATCTCCCAGTTTATCTTCATTTACAAACACTTCTACAATACTTACTATGTGTGAGGAACTGTTCTAATGACTAAGTATTAACTCCTTAATCCTTAACACAATCCTATGACTTGAGTACTATTAGTACTATCCCTTAATGACAGATGAGAAAATTGAGGCTCAGAGAGGTTAAGCAATTTTCCCAAAGTCACACAGTTGCCTACTGTATTTTCAAGGTGAGGACACTACCAAACAATGCAACCTCAAGACTTAGTCATGAAAAGTGAGCTAAGGTTTTGTTTTGTTTTGTTTCGTTTTGTTTTGTTTTACCACCTTCATTCCCTGCTTCTAAATCCCTCGCTAAAAAAAATAAAGCTAGGTGAGGTAAGAAAGGCTACCTTTATACCTTCTGTTCTACTCACAAACAGCTTCCAAAATTAAACCTAATGCCTTTCTTTGTGAAAAAAATAAGCATCTCTGTATCTTAGGGCAGAGAATACTGGACCTGGCATTTCTTCCACTCTTATCTAAAATATGTTCCAGGAGAATCCAGGCCTGGTGATAAACCAAGTTTCAACTTCACCACAACAGCTTAAGAGAGATTACACACATACCCACGGGACTGAACTCAGTTCCTAGGGGTCCAGTCACTGTTGACACTCTGTCGCCAAGGCCGAGTAAACTCCGCCTCTGTCAGGCCCTCAGCCATGAGGTTTCATCAGCGAAACCAGCCCTACAGGTGTATCCAGGGAGGCAGGTGTACAAGGGCCACATTCTTCCCTCCTGTGAACAAATGCAGGATTGTCTCCGTGCTGTGCTGGGCTCCCAGGGCCAGAGAAACCTCCTTCACACAGTCAGTCATCTCAACCTAGAAGCATTTTAGCAGGCTGCCACTCTGTAACAGGGCAAGTTAAGAGGCTTTGAATGCCAAGCACTAAAAGAAAGAAACAGATGATGTCACAATAGTATTTATCTAGAAAGACAATGCTCCTCAGGTAAAATGTAACTACAGCAAGAATCTTTAGGGTAGATACAATCAACCAACATTTGTGGTTCTAAAAACCAACTGCTACTTTTTTAAAAGATCTCTTGGACTAATTTAAAAGCTTCTTGGCTGTGTGAACAGCCATCCCTTTTCCGAAATGATAGAGTCCCAGTGGTAGCTATAATATTAAATAAAATGACTTCATTTCCTCCAGAGAATTATTTGTGCCTCGACCCCCACACTCTGGCACTCAGATACACAGGACTCCAATACCAGGGGCCAAAAAGTCAGGCCTAATAGGCCTGGCTCGTTCTCAGATTAACAACCTTAGGGGAATAATCCTATAAGAAAATATTTTCAAGATTTGGGATAATAACATTCTGAAGCCAGATGAAATTTGTTAGAGTTTGCACTTTTGTTTCTAAAAACCTCTGAAGTCATTTGTTTCCCACAGTTTTTCTCAGAAGCTACTTAGTGGGAAAGAAAGCCAGTTCGCAGGCAGTAAGCCAGCTAGAACTGGGTTGCTCTGAAAGCAAGCCAGCCCCCGCCAAGGCTGGGCCAAATGGCCAGCTCTTGCCAAGGTGGTTAATTTTTGACCTAGGTAGAGCTACGGGTACTGACATGGAAAAATGTCTGTGACCACATATCAGGGAACACACAGGATACACAGAGTGGACCAGGTTTGCTGCTTCCAATTACACAGGAGGGATCCTGCCAACCCACAAAACAGTTCTCTCTCGATAAGAGGGTACACTGTTTGGAAGGACAGTAGGGAAATGGTAACACTGTGACAAAGGACACAGATTCTGGAACTGAGTTGCCTCCCATTCAAACCCCAGCTCTGCTCCGTCCTCCCTGAGTAATGCTCAGTCAGGTTAATTAAGCACTCTGCCTCAGTTTCCTCCCCTGTAAATTAGAGCACACAGCGCAGAGGGCTGTTGTGAGAATGAATGAATGAATGGATACACACCACAGATCTTAGGGAAGTGCAATTCTCACATGTTAACTTTGTGATATTTCTCACGTTGGCCATAACCTTCATAACAAAGGGGAGGATCCTTGGAGAGATGAAAGAACGGAGGTTGAGAGACATTAAGGAACTTGCCCCACGTCGTGTGGTTAATCAGGGACCACGTGGAGGGATGCACACCAGAATCTGTAAGTTCAGAGCTGGGTTAGCCTCCCTCATCCGGCTATTCTTTCCTTACTTATTTTCTCTTAAAAATGAAAGAGATGGGGGGAAGTAAAATGAAATAACATTTTTAAAGTGTACTAGTTATATTATACTTTTTTAATGAATAAAAAAGAAACTTGATTAATTACAAATGAAATTCCACCGAGTCAAACTCTCAGAGGCTGCAAGATGAGGAGCTACCCATGTCCTGACCTCCCGGCCGGGCTCGCTCCTCGATTCTAGCTGATCTGAACAGAGGAAGGCCGTGCTCAGAGGGAGGCTACCAAACACGCCTCAGCTCAGCTGTCTGGAAAAGTCTCTCCTAAGGCTCAGGCAAGGAGGCATAATACCCCTGGGCACTCAGGGAAGGGAAGGCATACCTGACCACATGACTCCTACATAGTGGACCTACAGAACTCCACTCCACTTTTTGTTTTAATTTTTTATTTTTCATTTTTTGGTGTTTTTTTGGTTTTTGCAGGGAGGGGGGTAATTGAATTTGTTTATTTATTTATTTATGAATGAATGAATGAAGGTACTGGGGATTGAACCCAGGATCCTGTGCACACTAAGCATGTGCTCTACCACTGAGCTATACCCTCCCCACTCCACTCCACTCCACTTTTTCCTCCCTGAAAGTCTTTCCGATGTCCCTCAAAAAAAAAAAAAATTTTTTTTTAACTTGCACTTCTTATTTTTCTTTACATTCCTTTTCCATTTCTGGAACTGCTCCAGGTGGTTGTCCTCTGAATATCAGCATGACAACCACCGACCTCTCAAAATGCCTCCCACCCTCGGTCACCGTGTTACACAGCAGAAAAGGAAAAAACAACCACATGGGTTGCCCGTCACAATATTTACCAGGGCTGCCATGTTTTGTTTGTTTTCAGTGGGGGATGCTGAGCGTTGACAAAGGAAAAGCAAGACTCCTCTGTGTCAAACACAAGCTGAAGATGATTTCCTTCTCCACTGCCCTTGTGTCAACTGCACACCAACCCAGGGCTGCCAGGGGCTCCAGGAGGGTTTACGGTCTTACTGAGCCATAAACACACCATCCTTCAAAACAACACACAGAGCCGCTCAACATCAAACAAGCGAGGTCGCTCCAGAAAGGATACACTGGGTTGTGACGTCGAATGTGCTGAGTGAAATAACTTTGTTTCCCCTAAAAATAGATAAAGCAAAACAAATATAGGAGTGTTCCAAAGCAGTGTAGCCAGCTACTTCTTCCTGTGACTCACCACGCTCTCCGAGCTTCTTTTTTGTAATAACTGTAGGCCAGGAACCACGTGCTCTTTGGAGGCCTGACTCAAATAATCTTCACACCAACACTGTGAGGAGTTTGAAATTGTTCCCATTTTGTGGCTGAGAAGAGTGAAGCTCACAGAGGTTAAGCCACAGTGTAGGTTAACATAATTTGCTACTGGCTTTGGGACGCTAGCCTGTTAAGATTCTGGAGGTTGAACTTTCGTAAGATCGGCTCATATTGAGTTAAGGCCTCAAGCGATCACCCAGTGGCCCCCTAACCAGGGTTTAAGCGAAATTCACTCAAGGTTTCTGGGCTCCAAACCCCAACCTCATTTCTTTTCAGCACAACACCCAGACTCCATAATAATCAATTTTTAAAATTTAAAGGAGGCATCCTTTTAAATGACTAAAATTAAGAGACTGGCAGCACCAAGGGCTGGTGAGAATGTTCAAGAATGTTCAACAGCAGCAACTCATCTATGGCTGATGGGAATGGTAACTGGAACCATGACCTTGGAACGCTGCTTGGAATTATCTACAGGAAATAGATGAACGCATACTCTGTGGCCTGATGGCCCTGCGATTCCACCCCAGGTCCACCCCAGAAAAATGCAAGCACATTTCCTGTGTACCAAAAGACATGGATGTCCATAATGATCGTAACATGATTCAAAAGCAAACCGCAAGCGACACAAACGTCATCACAAGAGCATGCGAGTGAATGTTGCTAGCTCCCTCTTACAACACTACACAAAAATGAAAATCTGTGAACTACAGCTACCCACACATGGACAAATGAGGAAATGAAACCAGGTGCAAAAGAATACAATACTGAATGACGCCCTTTATACAAAGTTCCAAAACAAGCAAAACTCATCCATGGGGAGAGAGGGTGGGATGGTGGTTACCTCTGGGGAGGAGGCAGCAAGCCCAAGAGGGAGCTGCTTGGTTACTGTCGTGTTTGAGTTCTAGACTGAGCCAGTGTTACACAGGTAGGCTGACTCTGAAAACTCACCCCTTGCACACTTCAGATTTATGTGACTCTCTTATCAGATAATCTTTCTCTCCCTCCCCTCCCAAAAAAAAAAAAAAGTAAGGAAATTCATGAAACCTTGAAATCTAAACCAGGTTTTTAAGACTTGCACAGGGAAAAAGAGGTACAGTATGAGACATTTAAACCGAGTTCAGTATTCTTACCGTGCAGGAAAAGCTCTACCGAGAAATCAGTGCAGCAGGATTTTAAACAGTGTTTATATTCAATATAGACCTGCTTATTGTGGCATCGAAGAGACACACATGCAATCTATCTCTAGAAGAGGCATACACACACAGTGCCTGGGGTCGGGAAGTATAAGTCTCCCGTTGCAGTGATGAAGTCACTTAGTATTTTGGCACAAAATACCCTGTGCCGGGGTAAAAACTGACTACTCTCTGCAGCGGCTACTAAGAGAAGCAAGGGCCAGCTTGGTCTTCTTCAGCACAAAGCCTTACTTCCAACAATCCCAGAAAAGACAACAGGGCTCTGCATCATATGACGTGGCCCATACATGTGAGTTTTTTTGTTTTTTTTTTTTTTTTTGATGTCCATGGTCCTAGTGAAGAAAAACACCTTGTCCCTTGTCCAGGAGAGAAAGAATTCCAATGCTTTTCACACCTGCCAAAGCAAAATAAGGTTTCAAACTTGAAGTCTCTGAGGGCATAGTAGCTCAGAAAGATGCAGACCCTGGGACTGTAAACTCGCTTGTTTCTCTGGCCCCTTCATCTGATTAACTCTCAGAAACACTTCAAAACCACCTCAAGCTCACCGCTTCCAGGCCGTCCCTGACCTCCCCTTTCCCTGTGTTGGTTCCTTTCAAATTTTAGCTCCTTAGAATGTTGTTTCTGTCCTAACAGCCTGTTACTGAAATTGTCATTATACCTTTATCTGCACAATTATTTGATTCACCGCAAAGAACATCAACTTTCTATCCATCTTTGATTCCTTAGGGCATAGTATCTATGCACAGTGGGTGCTTGATAAAGTCTTAGTGGACAAATGAATAAAGTCTCTCTAAATACCAACAACAACCACAAAGGCAAACATTCTCTCTGTTCTATTCAAACCAACGACTGCAGCCTGGTACCTTTCAGGAGTGATCTAAACTCAGAAGAGTTTTTAGAGAGTCAAGTTCATTTCCCATTCTGCCTGGATTCCTCGTGCGGAAAAGCTCCCAGGAAGGCTTGCCTAGATAAGGAGAAAGTGATGTCTAGACAATTCTGCTTTAGCCTTCTGCTGGGAAAACCTCCAGCTATTTCACTGAACCTCATATAACCAAGTCATAGTTCACATTTCACAGATTCCTCACGAGGGTTTTGACATCTTTGGAGAAGAGAGCTGGAGGATGGAGGGTAGACGTCTCTCTTTGGAGTGGTTTCTAACAAACCAGTTAGTACAAACAATTCTAAGAAGACTAGGATGTCACTGGTCTCTGTGGTTGCTAAACAAAAAGGAGGGCTGTCCTATGGGGTGACTCAAAAAAACACAGAAAGTGCTTAACCATGATTTAATGACAGTATTTCATGCTGAAATCATACAGGAAAAAAATCTCCCAGGTTTCAAGCTGGAATTGAGGATTTCACTGTTCATACAAACATACACAAGCCTGCCCTTGAGAAGAACTATGCAGGGAGGTGGGCTCTGTATCCTTCACCCATTTCAATTCTCCTACTTCTCCCTAAGACTTCCCAGCTTCATTTGCATGTAATTTCCCCATCCTTCCTCCTACGTGGCCACAAGGGAAAAAAATTCTGAGAAATAAGTTTCAAGGCTCCAGTTACATGCATTCCTTCCTGACTGTCAGTAACCCATGACTCTTATAGGTTTTCAGCACCTTGTCTCCAAGCTATAAGCTCTTGGTGGGCAGGGACTCAACTGCCCTTTCCATGCTCTAGGCAGCATGGAGCACAGCCTATATGCTGACAAGACGGGCATGCAAAAGCTGATAGCTAGATGGGTGAATTAGGTTCCTTTGATGCTTTGAAATAACATGAAAGTCCAGAACAACCTTTTGAATTTCCATGATGCCATGCTTCCACGGACGAGAAGGGATAAGATTATTTCTGTTTGCCATCTGGTATGTCCCTGCATCAGGCTATTTCCAAGTGCTGAGATGCATCAGAAGGAGGAAAGACAGGAAATAAACCACTCTCGATCAAGTCAAAAAAGTGTTCAACACAAACCTATAGAAACAAGAGTCACCTTGAGCTGGTGCTACTTACCCAGCATGCATTTCACTTCCCCTTACCTCTGTGAACTCATTCGGTGACTCAGCCCAGCCCTTCCTGGGCGGTAGTTGCTACTGTTATTTTCAACTCAAGTTCCTTAAGCAACAATGAACATGCGTAAATGAACTGTACACTGTCAGCACTGAATAAATTACTAGGATCTTGAAGATTCCTTATGTAAATGAGGAGAAAGTATAAAACTGGGAAAATCCATTGAAAAATAATTGGTGGGTACTGCACTGCTGGCTTGAACAGCAGAAATACCTCTGTATACATGCTATGCTGGGAAGCTTGGGAAATCGTATTAAAATGGAGCCCTTTTTAAAAACTTCTGTTAAAAACTTCTGTAAAAAAAAAACAACTTTTGTTTAAAACAAATCCTTCTGTTAAAAAAAAAATGGAGCCCTTTTGGAGACACTCCTGAGATAAGGAAAGTCTAGTATCTAGATCATGCCTCAAAAGGCACTTTATGGTGAATAGGTATCTGCATTTTCAATACAGTCAGGAGCTGAACTGATAATACAGAACTATATCCATTCATGTCATTTTACATGTTTCAAAAAACAAGCTTTCCCATTAAAGACAGGCTCCATTCCTCTTCACCCTCACCCTCCTGTCAGGCTTCCCTTAATGAAGTTTCTGCCTGATAAACATCATGAATATACCATTGTGCCCAGAAGAAAGCAGCTCACATCAAATTGCTTGATTTGAGCAAAGCGCCTGGGAGCTACCTGAGCAAAGCAGCTCAAGTTCTTTGGAAAAGGTTATTTCTCCAATTGGGACAGTTTCCATGATTTGCTCGGCATCATATGTAACAAGATGTTGTTCTTCTTTTGCTATCTACCTCATCTCATTGTTTCAGGGTAAGAAGGAAGCATATTTGGCTTGTTTTTTTTTTCTCACAGACCCTGCTCTGAACTATGTTACCCCAGTGTATTCACATTTTTCCAGGAGTTATGTGCATGCATGCACACACGCAAAAAAAAATGTACTTGCCAACTCATTTCTTTGGACTTTATTACATTAAAATGCCGATGCAAAAGTCATGACAAAACAGGCAGAGAAATTAGGTTTCAGCTCATAAACAGACAAAAAAGAAAAAGAAAGTTAAAAGACTAGCAATTTAAAAAAATACCACGTATAGCATAATAAAGTTAATTTGTTGCAAGAGTTTTGTGGTTAAATAATGACAGCCTGATGTAGAACTGGCAGCTCACAACTTCTCCATGACAGTTATTTTCAAATTTTAAGAAGAACCCTATTGTAGGAGCGTATAGCTCAGTGGTAAAGTGCATGCCTAGCACACACAGGGCCTTGAGTTCAATCCCCAGTACCTCCATTAAAAGAATAAATAGACCTAATAATCTTCCCCCCCCAAAATAATTAATGAAAAAAATCTTTAAAAAGAAGAGCCCTATTAAAACAAAGTATGGTTACCAAAGAAGAAGGGGGGAGGGATAAATTAGGGATTTTGAATTAACAGACACACACTACGATGCATAAAACAGATAAACAACAAGGACCTGCTGTACAGCACAGGGAATTACATTCAGTTTCTTGTAATAAGCTATAATGGAAAAGAATCCGAAAAAATATATATGTATGTATATGTAGAACTGAATCACTTTGCTGTACATCTGAAACTAACATTGTAAATCAACTACACTTCAGTAAAAAAATAAAATTTTTAAATGTAGGGAAAAAGGTAACCCAAAAAAGAGCCATATTCCCTTTCACAGTCACCAATTTATTTAAATTTCACAACAACTCTAAATAAGATGGGGAAAAATTCCATTAGGGCAGGAGCTTTGCCTGCTCTTTTTTCCCTCTACTCATTTATTTCAAGATCTGACACAGTGCCAGGCATACAGTAGGTATATAATAAAATCTGTTGACGGAAGGTCATATGTTAGACAAATGCAGCTCATAATACTCAAGCAATTTGTCCGGGACCACAAGACTGGTCAGTGGCTAGGCCAGGCATTCAATGAAAGGCAGTGGGATCCCTGCATCTGGCATGGAACCACTCTGTGAGTCTGGCCCTTCTGATACCACTTTTAAGATCACAGCACATCTCTGCAAGGCAGCTATAAGACACCATCCTGCAGACTGAGAAACAAACAACAGTTTTAACCCATTAACCCAGTAACTGCCCTGCCCATGACTATCCATCCTTTCACTGGCTGTCTCACAGTGTATCCCGGCCCCCAAGAACTATCTTTGAGTCAGAGTTCCACAGGGAACTAAAGACCATCAGGGCTTAACAGAAGCCAAACTGCGGACCTGTGGCTACCGCAGTCCCTGTCGGAGGAGTCACTTCTACACTGACAACAAAATCAGTCCCAATAAGAAGGAAAAAGGAAAGGTAAAAGGGGGCTCATCTGAAATCACGCTGATGTTCCAAATGGGCCCCAGACCCCTCGGCCAGCAACTGAATCAAAGGGAGAGAAGACTCCACAGAGCAGGGGCATGAGTCACTGGCTCCTTTTTACCAAAAGATGCAAAGAAAAGGAGTCTCCTTTTTATATACCGAAAAATCTCTCAGTACCTCCCAATCAGTCTCAATCATTCATATTCTCTCTCTCTCTGGCCCTCTCTCCCTTTCTCCCCCTCTCTCCCTCCCCCTCTCCCTCTCTCTCTCTCTTTCATTTGTTCCCATTCTCAAGGCTCCGTGAATTGCCAACAAGTTCTTACCAGTGAGCATCTAGTTTTCTTTCCAAGGTAAGATTTTGCCCTTACCTCTCCTCTTTTCCAAACTTCATGTGAGTTAGCACTAACCCAGCTCAGACAGATTTTGTGAGCAGCTGCACACCTTTATCTTCCTGAACAGAGTCCCTAAGAGTCATGCAAATCCTCAGGCTTATCCTGGATTCACTTTCAGGGCACCCCCTGGGGACACCCCTTCTTGCTCTTCCTCTGCCTTATGAACCCACCGAAGACTAACAGACATACAGGACCCATTACCTGGATGTCCAGACACATAAGAAATGCAAAGAATTTCAATGAGAAGTCAGACACATCAGCATGCAACTCCCCTATTCAAGGTGCCAAAGATACCAAGGACTGTTTCATGAAAATAAGCATCCTCGCCCAAAGCCCCAAGGCATAATTATAATTAGCCTTGCTCTGAAACCTTCCAAAGAGGCCAAAACCTACTGCACACATTTTTCTGAGCCAAGAAACAGACATAGAGGGTAAAAGATTTTCCAGTGAGCATTTTCAAAACAGATGCAACTATCTGATAAAGGCTCCCTCGGCCCAGAGCACTGACTGTGGCGGAGACTGGACACACAACCCTCAGGATCCGTCAGTGTTTTTAAAAAATGTCACCACCTGCATCCTCACCCTCAAGACTTTTGCCATGTCTGAGTATTATTTGACTATTCCATCTTAGCTTTAGGGGGTAAAAAAAAAAAAGCTTCTTTTATGTAACTAAGTATATTTTAAATGGAAAATTTCCATCACTTTTGTAAGGAGAAATAGAGAATTAGCTGCCATAAAAATAAGGTAACTCTAAAGGCAAATACAATGAAGGCAAAATGAGGGCATTAAAGACAATGGCCTCTCCACTAGAAAAGGGATTAGCCAGTGTTAAAGATTAGCAAATGTTAAAGGGTATTAAAGACATATTAGCACCTGGAATGGAGGAGGAAAGGGGAGACAATTGAATCTGAATGGAGGAAGGAACTCTAGTGAGACGACAGAAGCCAGGGGCTCTATTCCAATCTCCTCTTCACCGCCGGAGGAATGCACATCACACAACTCCTGGCAGACCTCCTCTCGGAGACAGAGATGCTATCAAGACCACAACTTTTACCCTCAGGTGAGCAACTAGGGCAAAGCTTCTCCTCCACAAACACCCAGGTCTGTGAGACAGTCAACAGTCAAGTTTATTTCTATTTTCTTCCCCTCTTTCCACAGAAGATTGTGGGCAGCACAGTAGAAATTATATCTAGCCTCCGTTAGGAGTGGACAAATGATGGCAGTCCAAAGCACTCCAATGTACTTCCTACCCAGCGAGGTCCCCCACAGTGCCAGACAGCAAGAGGACCCAGAATTAGAAATGCTAATGGGAAGGAAAAGTATTTTAATACGATATCCACACACCCCCCTCCACCAAAAAAATAGCAAGGAGTTCTTTGCTCTGCAAGACTGAACTTCAACAGCTCAAGGCAACACCAAAGTGGTGAGACCTTGGGTGCTTTACCTGTTTCCGAAATTCAGAGGAAGGGTTTTTCTCCCCAACCACAGAAATCTCTACCACCTTATTACAATCCTGCAGTTTCTCCATCTTGTGACTAAAAGGGAAAGTGCGAAGCCTAGAGATCCCGACCACTGAAGTATGATCTCATTCCTGCACTTACTGGCCTCACCTTGCTCCTCTGCAAATGGGATCATCTATTTAAGGTTGTTTTGTGACTCAAACAAGGCAATGTACAAAAAATGTCTGGCCCATTACCAGCACACAGTTGCTTCTCTCTAAAATCCAGGAAATCTGTTAGTTTTTTTTTTAATCCAGGAAATTAAAATTTTAGCACTTACTTTACGACATGTACTAAATGACTACAATACTCCAGCCTCTGTTCTAAATGCTGTACATGTACTGATTCATTTACTCCCACAAAACCCCCTGAAGTAGGCGCTATGATTATTTCCATTTTATAGATGAGAAGAGATTAGTTCCATTTTATAGGGCAACAAAGAGGTTTGGTAACTTGCCCAAGGTCACAGGGTTCAGACAGCAGAACCAGGATTCAAACCCAGGCCCCACAGCTCACACCCCAAACCTCATGCCATGATACCTCTGAAATGCCAGAGAGGCATCAGTAAAAGAACCCAAAATGATGAATGGAGAGACAGTTATGCAATAAAACAAGTATAGTAAAATGTTTATGGTAGAATGTATTAGGAGACATAGGCATGTTCGCTATAAAATTCTTTCAACTTTGCTGTATGTTTTAAATTTTTCATAATAAAATACTGCGAAGAGAGCAAGGGAAAGCCCAGAATCTAGTTTCCTGCTCAAAAACAGAGGAACACTGGAAAGAGAACTTGCCAATAATGTCATAGTGAAAGGATTTTTTTTTTTAAGGTCCCAGTTAAATTCCATAGGCCACAGAATCAAGTTACAGGTAACCCCGACTGGGGTGGAAGGCTGGGAAAGACAGAGAAGCTGGGGGGGATGAAGACGTTGGTCCTCAGCCAGCTCTGCTAGAGAAACCGTCTCCCCACTGAAAGTGTTAATGGAAATGCCAGGCCAAGCAGTCATCTGGAAATCGTTTCTTGACACCGTACATGCAAACAGACACGGCTTCCTCCGTGATGGTAAAGAACGCAGGGGTGCGACCATGCCTGTCGCTCCGTCCTGGCCAACACCCAAGACAAGTGAACAGATTTCGACTTTTCGGGCACTGCAGATGAGTACCAGCTCTTAAAAGCCTCCCAAAGGAGGGAAGAGAGGAAAGCATAAGGAAAGGGATTTCACTCAGATGAGGCTGAGCCAGCAGTTTAAGAGGAAGAGGGGAGGGGCAGGTGTCCAGGGGCACTGCCTACCCCGGCCAGGGAGGACATTCGGGCAGTGCTCACGCAGGGGACAGGGTTGTGTCTTTCAAGAAAGCTCCTGTGATTGGTGATCTACAGACTTCAACGAGATAAACCCTTCAGTTGAAGACTTCCCACTTTCTAGACTGGGTCTCAGGGCAGAAAGGGGAGTTGGAGAAAGAGACAGGGCAGAAAAGATTTTTAAAGAAATTCGAGAATATAATTTTAGGCATGTCCATGGACAGCTGGTAAAAGTAGAAAATGTTGCATCTTTTTGAAGGGTAATTTGGCAATATGTAATAAAAACATAAAACGTACCTACTTTTTGAACCAGAAAGTCTACTACTGGGATTTTATTTTATAAATACAATTACATATGCATAAAGATCAAGATACAAGAATATATTGCTCACTGCAGCATTATTTGTGAAAACAAAAGGCTGGCAAGAACTTTGTTGCTCATCAGCAGGGGACTAGTTCAATGAATTATGTATGGAACACTGACACGGAGGCGAACTCCAAGTCATTGAAAAGAATGAAGCCAATCTCAGTACTGATGGAAAAACAGCTCCAAGATAGAGCTGTAAATACTAACTGAAAATAATAAGGAGCAGAAACTGATACAAACATAGCACCAAGAAATACACATGTGTGTGTGTGTGTGTGTGTGTGTGTGTAATAAATACACATATATATGTACTGTTTTCTTATAAATTTTTTCTATAATTTGTATTAAAGGAGGGAAAGAAAGGGAAGAGGAAAAAGAATATGCTTGTACAATATAAACAATTTCTAAAACAAGAAACTACCAAAGGTGGTTGATCTGGGAAAAAACCGGAGAAGTTAAGGAATCAGAGGATTTTTGTTCTATATAACTTTTTGTATTGTTTGAATTTTTCGGTGTGGCAACTGCCCTGTGCATCGCTGGAGGTTTACTAGCATCTTTGGCCTCCCACACTAGACGAGATGCTGGGGGCACCGCCCTCTCCCCGCAGCTGCAACCACCAAAACTGTCTCCATAAATGACTATAAGATACTGAATATAGTACACTATGTTATACAGTATGAACTTGTTGCTTCTCTATTATATATATATTAGTTAGTATCTGCAAATCCCGAACTCCCAATTTATCCCTTCCCACCCCCTTCCCCACCCCCATAACCATAAGTTTGTTTTCTATGTCTGTGAGTCTGTTTCTGCTCTGTAAATAAGAATATGAAAACAAATATACGTATGTTCATGTATGACTGAAGCATTACGCTGTACACCAGAAATTGACATAACATTGCTAAGTGACTATACTTCAATAAAAATATATTTAAAAAGAAAATAATTGTCTCCAGACATTGCCAAAGGCCTCCTGGGGGAAAAAAAATTATCACGGACCTAGAGAAATTGGAATCCCTTGTCCAGTTTACCTTCTGAGTGCTGAGGAAGGGCTCTGATTGGCTAGCTTATCACTCAGACCTGGAAGAAAAAAACTACACCAATTTCTCACTCACAAGGTGACTAACCCCTTGATAGGTGGTTTAAGAAGGAAGTTTCCAGGAGAGAGTTGTTTCTCTACCACTGCCCTATGGCTTTCCCTGAACCCCGCTAAGTCAGTCCTGCACAGTAGCACCTTCTGCAATGATAGGCGTGTTTCACATCTGCACCACTCAGTACAGTAGTCACTGGCCACCTGTGCCTAGTAATCACCTGACACGCAGCTCCTGCAACTGAAGAAGGCCATCATAAAGTTCTATTTCACTTGGATTTATATTTAAGCAGCCACATGTAACTACTGGCTACCAAATAGGAAAGCACAGCTCTATATAGTGAGAAATTTCAAGGTCATTTAGGAAAGCTGCTGGCACATACTAGGTGCTTAATAGGTATTTACTGAATTAATGAATAAATGAATGGACAAGGTTGAACACAGGGTCTGGAGTGAAAAGGCTTATTACGCCAAGTCAGATGGCTCCAGTCACAGGGAAAATGGAAAATCAGTGACAAAGAACCAGAAAAGTGGAAGGAACCCAAGGATCCACTAACAGATAACAGGATAAACAAAATGTGGAGATAGGTATAGATATAGATATAGATATAGATATAGATATAGATATAGATATAGATATAGATATATAAATGGAATACTATTCAGCCCTAAAAAGAAAGGAAAATTTGATACATGCTACAATATGGATGCATCTCGAAGACATTATGCTCAGTAAAATAAGCCAGTCACAAAATAACAAATATTGTATCATTCTACATATATGAGATACCTAGAATAGTCAAATTCATAGAGATATAATGGAGAAGGGAAGTTGTCAGGGACTGGAGGAAAGAAGAAATGGGGTGTTAGTTTAATGAGTTTACATTAATTTAATGGGTTTAAAGGGTACAGACTTTCAGTTGGGGAAGGTGAAAATTTCTGGGGATGGATGATGGTGATGGTTGCACAACAATGTGAATGTAGTTAATACCACAGGAAGAACTGTAGATTTATCTATATTTTACCACAAAAGAAAGAGAAAGGGAAGAAAAGAGGAAGGGAGGGAGAGAGCACAGACGGATGGATGGATGGATGGACCTACAACACTTAATACAGTATGGTAGACTGACCTATCCTTCACAATTCTTTATGCTGCCC
This sequence comes from Camelus bactrianus, assembly GCF_048773025.1. Lineage (NCBI taxonomy): Eukaryota > Metazoa > Chordata > Mammalia > Artiodactyla > Camelidae > Camelus > Camelus bactrianus. Next base: position 21,064,555 of record NC_133555.1, on the reverse strand, counting down.
CTGTACTAAAATTATACCTCCATGCCCTTCCCCATGTACATTTACAGTTTTATTCTGACATGGATGGAGTTTATTTCCCTGCACCATTAATGTCAGATTTGGCCATGCAATCTGCTTTGGCCAACAGGATGTTCCTAGGATGACATAACCCAAGCAAAGGCTTCCACTGTGCTTTTTATATTGTAGTCTGACTTGCCCTCTTACACTCTGGTGATGCACCATGTGAAGAATACGTCAGACTAGCTGCTAGTCAGAGAATAAAGAAGAAATAAACAGAAGAGACCCAAAACTAACCCCATACTCTGAAGCCAAAACCAGCCCACCTACAGCCTGATGTAAAGCTACTTCACCAATGCAACAGAAAGACATCCCTGATGTTGTAGGCTATGGTTTGAGGGGGCAGTTTGTTCCACAGCATGTTTACGACAAGAGCTACCCGATACAATGGGTTTCAATGGTCATGGCTTTGCCACCAAGAGAATCATCAAAGAATAATGAATACATGCCACAAGGATGCTTAAGGAGGAGTTGCATTCTAGAATTATACACATATCAGTTCTTTTAAATATAATACCTTGAACTATAAACTTTTTTATGAATTATTACTGAGAAGGCCCACTAGGCCTCAGAGCCTTGAAGAAGGTGAGTCCAATGTAGAACTGTGCTTCATTCCTTAAGAGCCTGTGGCTTATGATCTTAAGTGGTGCTACACCTGAAGAAAACAAATCCTGGCACCTCTCATCACGTATTACCATCCCAGGAGACCATGTGATTTTAAAAGGATCCAATTTGAAATGCTCCCTGGAGCATTTCACATCTCACTCAGCTTTCACCTTTCAAAATTTCTTCTCTCAGTAGTCCCTGGCAGTCACTCCGAGCTGGCAGCCAACAGACTCTACTATCTGAGACCCTTCACTCAGGGAGGGAATGAAATTTGCATTCAAGTCAAGCACATGTTTTTAGGCAAATCAAAGAAACCAAACCATGAACAATCAGAGGGCTCACAGGAGCTCTGTCATCATCCACAGGGATTCGTGAAGCCAATCCAAGTGCACCTTCCCTTCCACAAGACAGACATGTCTTCCTGCACCCTGCTGGCAAGAAGCCTTCCCAGTTTCTCATCTGACGTGCTTCCCTGGGCTTTTAAGAGCTCTGGTGCTTACTCTAGCCTCCCTTCACCTCTCTACCAAGTGACCAAGGAAGAGGAATGAGTTAGATTTTCCTCCAAGGAGCAAACTTCTTACTCTGCTATGTACCAAAAAAGGAAAGACAGAGAAAAACAAGAATTTTCTTTAAATATTTATCACTTTTAAAAGTTAAATCTAATCCTAGCAAAGAGGCCATGGAGAATTCAACTGCAGTTTTAATGGAGAAAACCAGTCTTCTGCTCCTTGAGAACATGGATTGTGGCATTTATTTTAGCTTCCTAATCACCAGGCACACTTCCTAGGACAGAGTAGGTCTTCAAATATTTATCGAAAGCATAGAGTGAGGTAGATAGATGGATGGATGGACAGATGGATGGGTGCAGTGGGTGAATGGATGAGTGGATGGATGGATGGATGGATGGATAGATGGGTGGATGGATAGATAAGGTGGGGGGATAGGTAGGTGAATGGGTGGGTAGGTAGATGGACAGACAAATGGATGGATGGTTGGATGGGCAGATCAGTGCTTGGATAAATTAACCAACCCTATATTATCAGTTCTGTTACTTAACACTGTGCAACAAATTACCCCAAATGTGTTGGCTTCCAACAACAAACCTTTATCATCTCAGTTTCTATGAGTCAGGAAATCAGGAGTGGCTTAGCTGGGTGGTTCTGGGTTAGGATCTCTCACACCCTTTGTAATCAAAGCTTTAGAGGGACTGCAGTCATCTGCAGATTAACTAGGTCTGGACAATGCTCTTCCAAACTCACTCATATGGCTACTGGCAGGGGGCTTCAGTTCCTCACCAGGAGGACCTCTCTATAGTGATGCTCACAGCATGAATTTCCTCAGAGTGAGAAATCAAAGAGAGAAGGAAAGAGAAAGAATGCTCAGGAAAGAAAGCAGACTTTTATAAAGATACCAGCACTTCTGCCACACCTACACTACTGGTCACACAGACCAGTCCTGACAGTGGGGGGGGGGGGGGGGAACCTACCCAAGGATGCAAATACCAGGAATCACTGTGGGGCATCTTGGAGGCTATGAAGTTTGAATCATCAAATTCTTCTAAATCCTGGGGCCAGGCTCAGAGAGTGACAAATTAACACAGCATCCGAGGCAGATTTATTTTTGCACTGTTGCAAAAGCTTATACAAATCATCTATATTATGTTGCGAAGATAAAAAGGGAAATATCTATAAAGAAGGAAAAGTAACTACGAGAAATGTCAACTTTGATTTTCTTCCTGATCCAAAAACGACTGAAATGTTCCTGCTGCCTAACTTCCAACTCAAGGCAATAGTGATTTTCTTTCTAAAAATTCAGGACCTAACTCAGCAAACACATCACTGCCAGGAAGGCAAATTTCCAAAATCACATCTCGCTCTTTCTGGAGCACAGGTTAGATCTAAACAAACAAACAAACAAACAAAAAAACAAAAAAACAGTTTAGACCACAAAATGGTCTGTCATTTCAAAGCCCGGTATAAACACATCTCATTTTTATGTAAGGCATGAAATAGAAGTAAACGCTTTTCTAGAATGCCTTCTTACCCAAGGCATCTGAATTGGAAGATGGTTTTTACATCACCAAAAGCTTTGTGCTGATTTCTCTCTGCTTCTTCATCTGTAGTCAAATGTCACTCAGACTGGGACTAAAATTAAGTCGTCGCTGACAGATGTGGACTCTTGTTTTTGAGCTCTTCCATGACTGGGTCAAGCCCCTGGGTATCCTTACAGGGCACATTCCTCCTCTTTTCAAATGTTTGCAGAGGATGGTGGCAGTGGCCAGTATATATTAATACAAAATACTTTAAATACTATTTTTGACCTGGAATTAAGGCGAAACAAATGCCAGGCTGAGCTCAGCTGCCGCTGAAGGATGGAGGGGGTCTCTCTCCCAAAAGGCAGACTTCATGGCTGCTTCTTATCCTGGTACCTTCACAACTGCCCTGTGCAAATGTTTCATCCAAGTTCTACTCCAAGCGCTAAAAAAGCTGGAAGTGTTTGACAACCTCAGCCATGTTTCTCTGTGTGGGTTGTCACCCTTTGCTGCCCCTCCATAGTCAGCCCACATGTGACACTTGATATTGTAAGAGCTGCTAAGTCATAAATTTAATTCATAATTAAAGTGAATCATCACTATCACCTTCAAATGATGGAATTTACTGTACATGACTATTTTTTTCTTTTTTGGGTGAGAGGGGATTTTTTTTTAATGGAAGTTCTGGGGATTGAACCCAGGACCTCATGTATGTTAAAGATGCACTCCATCACTGAGCTATACCCACTGCGGTATGTATGTAACTATTATTTAAACGAAGTGAGGTGGGGTGCTAAAATATAGGCCATGTGAAATTTTTTTAAAAAACCTTTCTCAGGTCTCTCAGAGGAAGACAAATATCATACGATATCATTTATATGTGAAATCTTAAAAAAAAAATGATACAAATGAACTTACTTACAAAACAGAAACAGACTCACAGACATAGAAAACAAACTTATGGTTACCAAAGGGGAAAAGGTGGGGAGGGATAAATTAGGAGTATGGGATTAACAGATACACACCACTATATAAAAAATAAACAACAATTATCTACTGCTGTGGTATAGCACAGGGAGCCATATTCAATATCTTATAATAACCTATATTGGAAAAGAGTCTGGAGAGAGACAGATACACACACACACACGACTGAATCACTATGCTATGCACCTGAAGCTAACACAACGTTGTAAATCAACTATACTTCAATTAAAAAAAGACATAAAAGACCTTTCTCACCAATGAGTTTATTGATGGTAAAGCATTTTTGGTCATGTTGTAGAGTTAATTACTCTTGCATTTGACTCTGTTACTCTTTTGAACCAAACTCAATTACAGGGAAGAATCAATCAAAACGCACTTAACTTAAAGGACAAGTAAACCAAGAAAAGGTATTAGACGTTGTGCAGCATGATAGTAAATTAGTTGAAGCTTTATTATCTGCCCTAATTCAAATCACACACTTTCATACTAGCTTTGTTCAAAAGAAACAACAGGCAGAAGGCATCTTCAAACAAACACCACCTTCATTCTCAGTGGTATCTCTTACAGGTATTTTCAAGCAGAAATCATTTGACTATTTTAAGTTAATACGAAATGGAAACCACTCCAGCAGGCAATCATTCAAATTCTAATTGCAGGAAACCAAAATGTCAATTAAAGCACTTAACCTCGGGCCTTTTTAGTGATGCTCAATAACCTATTTATAAAAGATGGTGGCATTATAGGGTTTCCTTCCATTTAATTTGTGCTTGAGGCATCCCAGCATTGGAAAGGAGACCAGAGGTTATCATACACTAACTTTGTGGTCCCCTCCCCCAACCCAATGGTATACTCGGAAGCTCGTCAACATCACTGCCAGTGTCACTGTCACCTTAAATCTTTGGGAAACTCCACTTGACTTCATCCTGAGAGCATACTCAGGTACCAGTTCCAGATCCAATACCAGATCACGTCACTGCTTACCTGAACACCCACCTTACAATACCCTTACAATAAAGTCCAAGTTCACTTACAAGGTCTACAAAGCCCTATACAAAAGGACCGCTGCCTAGTCTTTGAGCCACTGGTCGTCTGTACACCACAGAAGCCACACTGATCTAGCTCCTCCTCCAACTCACTAAGTTCTTTTCTGCCTCAGGACCTTTACATGTGCTGGTCCCTTTGCCCCCAGATCATCATGAGGCAGACTCCTCAGAATCCAGGACCTGTCTCAAATATCAACTTCTCAGAGAAGCCCTCCCTGACCAGCCACTCTAATATTGCATCTCCCATTATCTCTTATCCCTAGCTGTTACTTTTGTCTGCATTTATTCATTAACATGCCTGTAATCTGTCATATGGGGGACACTTAAGGTGGCAAACTCTATAATAAGAGCAGTTAATAAAAACTAAGGCTGATATTGTATACAGGATTCACTAGGTGCCAGGCATAGTTCTAAGCACCTCAGTTCTCACAACAACCCGATAAGGCAGCTAACAGTATCCTCCTCCTCTTACAAATGAGAACACTAAAGCACATGGAGGTTAAATCATTTGCCCAAGACACACAGCTACTCAGTGGTAAAGCTGGATGCCAATCGAGAAGTGTGTGGTTCTAGAATCTACGCTCATAACCATCACATCCTGCTGCCTTCCCGTCAGAAAAGAGATGTTCTCTGTTTTGCTCACTGCTGGATGCTTAGAGGAATGGGTTAGAAGGGAGCCACCTCATCTCTTACCTCAGGTCTATTTCCTCCCCTCCTATAACCTCCAAATACTTCAAACTTGGGGAGCCCCCATCCCCACCAATGTACTCAGCTTCTTCATCGCCAGGTTTCATCTTAAATGATGTAACACGGATGACTCAGCTCTACATTTCTTCATTCACAGGGCCATGATTTGAATGATCCAGAAAGCATCTCTTCTTTCATCCAAAGAGCCCAAATATCCACTTTCTTCACTCATTTTTTGAACATTCCAGACAAAGGAGTCAAGCGAGAGAGAACAGCCAGTTTTGTTTTGTTTTGTTTGTCACAGCCAGCACACAGAGATCTCAGGATCTCTGGAACAATAAATAAGAATTGAACATTACAAGCCCAGTCCAATTTTTTGAGAATAATTTATTACACAAGTCACAACCTTAGCCTACAAGCCCTTGCTGCTCCTCCAGCTTCTCTGTGGACCATAATACTTCTGTCTTCAAGAGATCACATTCCTGGGACTGGGAAGGAGCCTGTTGCTTAATCAAAATGCCATCCAACAAAAACCTTCCTAGCGGTTAAGTTCGGTTTCCTTCAGGAGCAGTTGGCTGAACGCTCACTGGGACATGGGGTTTCAGCTATTCTTACTCTTCAGGGTAGCGCTGTTTTTCCTCAAAGCAATGTAGCCCAGCAACCCCAAGGAACCCTGATTAGCTCCTTTGGGGATGCGTTTGTAAAACTCATTGCTCTCTTCACTGCAAGGAAGAGAATGGCAGCATCTCCGTTTTACTACAGAGGTAAAATACCCTGAGAAACAAGAGCAAAAATTGATGCCTCTTCCAGAATATTCTTTCTCCTTCCCTGTTCCTCATTTTGTTTTCTGAATGCAGGTCAGCAGTAGGAACTGGGACCTACACCGCATGTCTCCAAAGAAGAGCTGTGTTGATACACTTGATCATACTGGGTCCAAAGGAGTTCTTAAATACTGAATAGCTTATGCAATCATAGGATATGCCAGTTACTCCAGGGCCTGAGGCTGCACCAGGCTAGGAGACCAAGGATACAGAGTCACTCTCCTTAAAAAACTGAGCTCAGCGAAACTGCAGGATTCAGCTGCACCCTTGGCTTTAGAGCGTCATCTTGAAGGTATGTGTTGATGACTCAGGAGGAACTGATCGACAAAGTGGGTCAGTACAACGGATCGCCATTCCTCAATGAGCTGCCGAGCCCTTGGCCCTGGGTGGGAGCATCCCTGAGCAACTGCCAGGGCCAGATTTGGGTGAGAAGAGTCAGGCTGGGGCATCCAAAGGAAGGATCAGATCCTGCAACTATTGTAAATTTTAATATTTGGCCTCATTGATTTTTCCCATTCATTCTGATTTTTAGAACTATTGCAATATTCACCTATTACTTTGCTCACTGAGGTTTTGGCACCCCTTAAGTTTTGCACCCAAGGTGAGTGCCTCATCCCAGTCCTGCCCCAGCAGCCCACCTCCATGGAGTAACTGCTTACATCTTAACCTTCATGTGCCAGTTGATTTACTCATCTCTGTTATGTCATTTGATTTAATCCTCATGACAACCCTGTGAGGTAGGTACTGTTATTGTCTCCATTTACTCAAGACAGGTAACACAACTTGCCCAAGGTTGCACACTATTAATAGCAGGGAGTCCAAGGGCTTCACCCCCGAAGCATCCAGAGAGAAATTTGTAGCTGTACACTCGTACTCTTTGACAGGTCAGCTTAAAATCCCTTCCTTAAGTGCACTGTCTACCTTCATTTAAAAGAGAGTGTAACCAATGAATACAACATAATTCTCAAAGTATTGCCCAAAAAGAGCTTGAAAAGAGACTACTGGACATATTACAAGCTAAATATAAGTAATATTATACTTATCCTTAAAAGAGTATTTAGACAAAGAAACTTCTAAGGTTCCAACTGGCATTTCAAATATGATTAATGAACCACAGGAGAACACCATCTCTGTTCTCCAGTCTGAGCCAGAACCAAACTTGCTGCAACCCTGGCAGGGCAGGCACACGCCTGAGAAAAAGAAATCAAGTGCATCATGGGTGAAAGGGGCAGGGACATGTGCATTTGCACCTGGGGAACATAAAAACAAGAGCTAATTTTAGGACTGGCTGGCCTGTTTGAATCCCTGTACCTTAATTACATACTTCTAGTACAGCTTGGAGGCTGGCCGCGATTCAGATGCAAGAGACAAATTCAGGTGCACACCCGACTCATGAATGGATAAAATTAGGACAGGTTGTAAATGTATTTATAGAATCTATTTCTTCGGCTGAACCTCAGGATCTCTGAAAATATTAACTCTTCTACTAAGATAAGGCAATCTTTTTTAGTTAGTTTAATATGGGTAAAATCTAAGGCACATCAACAGGAAAAAACAATGCCATAATATCATGACTAGCACACAGATTTCATTTCACATGCCAATTCCAATAACATGGGAACACAACACAACCTTGGCCTTGAGTTGATTATCCAAAAGCCAATGAAGGATAGGGATCTATCAACTGGAGTGGAGGCCTGCAGCATTTAACACATTCTTCTTGACTAAAAGTTCTCAACTGAGTCATGGTGCATGTTTAAAATGGATACCATCTTAATTGTTTTAGTTTTCCATTTCCAGTTCCCTTGGATTTTCTGCAGTGTCAGCATCCTCTTCACCAGGACTTACAGATGCCAAAAAAAAAAAAAAAAAAAAAAAAAAAATTGAGCCAAATTGGGTCTATCCCAAATCACTGTCTGAAATCACAGCCCCATTGTTCTGAGACAATATGACATTTCCTACAAAAAGGTAGTTAGTAAAAAAAACAATCAAAGACTGGAAATAAAGTTTATTTTAGCCTCTCAAAGTACCAAGGGGAAAAGGCAAGGGATCCAGACTTTACACAATCTATCAGTCTTGTATTCACTTCAATAACCTTCAATTCTATTGACTTTTTTGTAATGTGTTATGTAAAGGAATTTCCAATGAAATTAGGATAGGCATTTCCAACTTTTCCCAATCATTTATCATGTACATTTCCAACAATGAAGAGGCAGAACACTAACTAGCTCCAACTAGCCATTGGCAATATCCCTGCATGTGACCAGAATGATCGGACTAACAAATTGGCTACTGCAATCATTCTGGCCATTCTCAAAAGAGACTGAATTCATGAATAAGGTCTCAGCTTAAACACTATCTCCCGCAAGTCCTTGACCTGCCACCCTCTATTCAGGTGATGTCAAGAACAACCTCTTGTATGTTCCTGAAATTCTGTGAACTCCACCTGAAACTCAGCATGCTTCTAGTTACACACTCAGGGTAAGAGAATGGCTATCTAACTCACTGCGGAACTTGAGAGGCTAACAGTCTTTCAAAAGGCTCAGACGTATGCTCAGTAAATGAGGAAGTGGGGCTGCCATCAGTACCACAAGCGGGGCTGCAAGGGCTGCTGCAAAGAACTGGACTCAGGGAGAACTCAAGTCGCTCCACCTGCAAAACAAAGGTAAAACCTCCCCTCTGCTCTGGAACACAGCATTCATCTGAGAATATAATGATCGCCTATTTTGAAAAAACGGTGTAAGGAGGGGTAGATATAAACATGCAGATTGGCCATCACAGTTCCCTTAAGCGCTTCCATCCCAGTATACACAGAATTTTTTTTAAAATAAGTAAATATTAGGTTCAAGAGTCCACGAGTGCAAAACCACATCTTTCCATTAAGCACTACATTCTCAGGACCCAACACACTGCCTTTTAAGAAGGCATTCAATTAAAACTGGATAAATGAGGGAGCAAGCGAATGAAAGGATAATGACAATGATGAAGATGATAACAGCAACAAAAGATAGCAGTGACAATGTACTGAGTACCTTCTGAGTGGCAAGTACCTCTCAAAGCACTTTACATGCATTAATTCATTGAAACTTCCCACCAACTTAGAAGATACCTCTGGTACTTACTTCCTGGGGCTAGTAATCACTACTACCATCTAACAAATTCAGAAAACTGAGACACGGAGGTTAAGTACTCTGACAAAGTCACCCACCAAGGAAGTAGCTGCCCCCAACTAATGTTTCCGTCCACCCTAGGAGTGCTGAGTGAATGCATGAGTGAGAGCGTGAGTGAAAAGTGAGAGGACAGCTGGGAAGAAGAGGGAGATAAAAAGGGTCAGAGAAATGACTTCTTTAAAAGACTGGCCACCAAACCCTTCAATTTATTTTTTTTTAAAACACAGTATTTATCTAAAAAGAAAATGTACTTAGAGAAAAGCACTCAAACTTGGAATCATGCTATGCAAACCTCGTTGTTGGTTCAAATTCTTTTAATTCAAATTATGTGAGCAAAGTTTCAAAGACTGAAAATTCCAGCGTTGCCATGCTCACCAGTTGTTTTAAAGTCACTTCACAGAAACCTCAGAGAACCACACTGTACTCCGCATTATTTGGATAAAAGAACTCCGTTTAATTTTCACAACTTCAAAGGGGAAGGCAAGTAAACAATGGCCCATAAATCAATAACCACTGAAGCAGAAAGCAAGATGAGAGAAATAAATAGTAAATCCACAGAATAAAGAAAAGAGAAGCAAATATTTATGTCAGAAAGCAAACCAGTTTTTCTTTCTGGGCTATCCTGGAATTCTTTCCCCCTTCTCTAAGAAACTCCAGGCATTAAAATATCCATGTTCCTCGCTGGTAAAAAATACACATTTCTTTATTTTTATAGGCTAGACCGTGCCCTCAGGGCTATCATGGGGGCTTTTAAGAGCTTTTCGTCCTGGAGGTCTCTTGGTCACAGAGGGCTTCAAATTCATACTTCCAGCCCTGTCTCACACTGAGAGCTTAACATATACATGACTCAAGTCTACTGATAGGAATGAAATTACATCACAGGCATGACAACTTCACACCGGAGCCCCATTACCAGACCGCACATCCCGCAAGACATTGATAATTAATATTTTTATGAAACAATAATTATCTAAGAATAGCAGTTACTCCACACAGTATATTATGTATGCATTAAGAGCACTAATTTATTAGGCATAAATATTTTAAATATATCATCACTTTTATAGCTGTGTTTGGCATTTATTCCCTTTATGAATGCATAGTGGAAACTGCCAGAGTGTCTCTTGACCTCTACCCAGGACTATGGTTGAAGTGTCTCAATGATCAGGAGAAAGGAAACAGAATAGGGCTCTGCCTCTGTCCTTGAAGCTGAACCTTGCAGAGGAGGACCTAGCACCAGACAAGGAGCACTTGGGTGGCCCAAGGTTAGCCCCAGAGATCAGGAGAGGGTGGGAATTAAAGCCCAGGACGGATTCAGGCTTAAGTGGTCATGGAAACTGTGTCCCTAAGTCAAGAGCTCTTCCCAGAGCCACTGGGAAAGGGCCAGATGCCCAGGGGACCAGGCCAAGAGGCGCAGGCACTTGTCTTCAGATTAAACCCAGCTGCAGCCAAAACAGCATTGCAGGGAAAAGATGCCTTCACTATTTTGAGTTCCATAATTAAGATGCCCACCCCCCCAAGGTCAGAAGGTGTCGCACTGCAGTGGTGTTTAAAGAGCTCCAGCTCCGGAGGCAGCTAGAGGTCCCCACTTACAAGACCCCGGGCCAGTGCCGAGCTCTATGTGAAATATGGATAAGCCATCTTTTGAGCACTTAGTATATACAACATCTCATAGGATATTTACAACAGGTCTGTAAAGGGGCTCTTACTATCACAATTTCACAGATGATCTATCTGAAGCTCAAAGAGGAAAAGCAGTTTGTCCATGTCACTCATTTGACTGATAAGAAGCAGAAGCCAGGATTAGAACCAGGAGACAGGATAATGCCGAAGACCTACTCTTTTTTGTTGTTGCTGTTGTCTTCTTTTTTACTGCAGTATAGTCAGTTACAATGTGTCCATTTCTGATGTACAACATAATGTTTCAGTCATACATATACATACATACATTCGTTTTCATATTCTTTTTCATTATAGGTTACTACAAGATACTGAATATAGTTCCCTGTGCTGTACAGCAGAAACTTGTTGTTTATCTATTTTATATATAGCAGTTAGTATCTGCAAATCTCAAATTCCCAATTTATCCCTTCCCATCCCCTTTCCCCCTGGTAACCATAAGTTTGTTTTCTATGTCTGTGAGTCTGTTTCTGTTTTGTAAATAAGTTCATTTGTGTCTTATTTTTAGACTCCACATACAAGTGATATCATATGGTCTTTTTCTTTCTTCTTCTGGCTTACTTCACATAGAATGACGACCTCCAGGGCCATTCATGTTGCAGCAAATGGCATTATTTTATTCTTTTTATGGCTGAGTAGTATTCCATTGTGTGTGTAAAATATATATAACATTTTTATCCAGTCATCTGTGGGTGGACATTTAGGTTGTTTCCATGTCTTAGCTATTGTAAACAGAGCTGCTATGAACATTGGGGTGCATATGTCTCTTCAAATTAGAGTTCCCTCCAGCAAAGATCTACTCTTAAAGGCTGCATTTTACTAAATCCCCAAAAAGGCCAACTGGTGACCATACGGTTGACTACCTGCTGGAGCACCACTGTCCAACAGCACATACAGTGATGAGTGAAATGTCTCACGAACTCTCCAATACAGCAGCCACCAGCCACAGGGGGCTACCAAGCTCTTGAAATGTGGCTAGTTTAACTATGAAATTAAATATGTTACTTTATTTTATTTTATTTCTATTCATTTACCTGTAATTATTTAAATGTAAACAGTATAAACACAGGACAGGGTGAGCTCCAAAGCACATGGATGTTTGTGACCTGGTCAGCGCTAATAAATGAACATTCAAATTCTCAGACCAAACATCCTCAGTATCAAACATCTGTGAGTTCCATGTACAAACTAGTTCTCTGACCCACATCCATCATTTAACCAATGTGAAACTTACCTAAGTAATTAGCAATTCTGTGCCAAGTCACAGGGGTTCCCACATGTTATCCTTTTATTCTTCATACGTCTGTGTATTATATTCTTATAGTCCATGAACATGTGGCTCAGAGAGGCTAAGTAATCTGCACAGTGTCACACAGCTAATAAATGGCAGGAGCCAGAATTCAAAACACTTACCTTCTGACTCCAGCATATTTAAAGCTGGACCTTAACTGCCACCATTTACTTGTGTCAAACAAGGATGATTCCTTTCCAGATTACCTCAAAGTATCACAAGGATAAAATGAGACCAGGGATCTGAAAATGTACTGAAAAATCTAAGATAGGTATCTGAATACCTTTTTATAGTTTGAAAATCAAAAATCCTCTTTAGTTTTCAGAGCTTATTAGTGGTGACTTATGACATTCCAATCAAATAGGAAACCTGGGTCAGTAATCAATGGAAATAGTCAGGAGCCTCTCCAAGCCACTCAAATCTCCACTTGTCCTGAAATTCAAGGTATTTGTTTGTCTATGAGAGTCAATATTTTTCAGCCTATGGTTCCAGAAGCCAGGGAGGCCAGCTATTTTCAAGTTGAAGGTTAAACCAGGCATAATCATGTTCTTGACCATGTCAGCAACTGTCCCAAGTATGGAGAATCCACACAACACCCCCTAAGTCCACTGAGAGATGAGGAAGGTGGATGTCTCTCTTCACCCACATCCCTCCACTGTCCACAGCATAGCAAGACTTCTACCACTAATGCTGAAACACACAACTTCCAGGATACCACCACAAACGAGGGCAAATGCAGAGCGAACTTACCACAGCAAAAACAAAACAAACACAATGAGATACAGTGAAAGGGGGTCTAACCTCTAGACACTGTAATCAGGCCAGCCTATATATTTTATTTTAGTTGCAATTAGCAGCCACTGTTCAGTTCAAGTACTTAAATGAGTCCAGCTGCTCCATTTTGAGGATTATGAGCCGTCCAAGAGCGAAAATATAGCGTAAGTTCTATAACTAAAATTAGCAAGAAGTCATTTTTTAAAATCACCACCACTAATGGGAAATATTTTCTCCTCAAACTCTCCCTATCCTATTTTTCATCCTCCCCCAGACTCGTTAATTAATAATAGTCATACGCCATGACACCCTTAAGACAGTTGGCACATTTTAAAAATACATTTTCTCATTTGACTCTTACTGAGTGAGCTCTGGGAGCTATGCATGGTAGGGACTGGTCTCTCCATGTGACCAGTGACTTAACTAAAGCTCAGAAAGACGTAGCCATTTGCCTGCAACCCCCAAGTTAAACAGGGGCAGAACTGGGTCTAGAACTCAAGTCTGCTCACTTTAACTCCAGTATCACAAAATGATCTATCTAAAATGTTTCCTCTGCTGATACTATTCAGAGCACTGCAATTGTTTCTGTATAACCAGTAAGTCTCAAAAATCGCAGTTTTAAGAACATTAACATAGAAATAATATAAAACGTGGATTAAAATAGGTATACTAAAGATAGTAAGATTATTTGACCCTATCCTAGGCTCAGTGTTTCTCAGTTTTAGCTGCACACTAGACTTAGCTGAGAATCTCATCTTTTATTGACATATAGTTGATTTACAATGTTTTGGGTGTACAGCAAAGTGACTCAGTTATATATATATGTATTTTTTCATATTCTTTTCCATTATAGATTACAAGATACTGAATGTTGTTCCCTATGCTATACAGTAGGACTCTGTTGTTTATCTGTTTTATATATAGTAGTGTGTATCTGTAAATCCCAAATTTCTAATTTATCCCTCCCCGTCCTTTCCCCTTTAGTAACCATGTTTGTTTTCTATGTCTGTGCCAAGAAAATTTTTAGAAAAAAGTCTCTATACCTGTATTCCATTCCCCAAAATTTCAACTTAACTGATTGAGACATTAGCATTTTTTTTAACATTTTCCCACATGAATGTAACATTTCAGCTAAAAAACGCTGCTTCAGGTCAGAGCTTGGTATGCATTGCACATGGGCAAGGATGGTATGTGAAATGATTTTGCAATATCAGGTATAACTTTTTTTTAATATTGACAGTTGTGTGTTCATTTCAAGGCATATTTGAAAACAGTGAGTTGTCATATAAAACCAATGGTTTTACAGACTTTTACAGACTAACATTTAAAAAGCTTTGGACTGAAAGAAAAACATTAAGTGAAAAATAGTCTGGGTGATGGACAGATATGAAGAAATTACAAAGGTGATTCAAGCACGGCTGAAGTCTGGGTGTCTGATGATGAAAGACGGAGGGTGGTGGGTGTCTTGCGAGAAAGGAGGGAGCAAGAAGCAGACACAGGAGGAGGACCCGGCAGGACGCGCAGAGTGACCGGTGGCAGGTAAGAGGAGGAAGGAGTTAACCAGAGTGAATCATGCCAAAGTGCAGGAAAATGAAGTTAAGTTCTACATCTAGCTCCAAGTGCTATAAATACCTGGTAGGTTTTCAGTAAGCATTCCACCACGGACAGAAATGGAAAAGCCGAAGATTAAGGAGGTTAGTGATGGAAGACCAACATATAAAAAAACTGCTCAGTGCTTGTTCCCCATAGAAAGACCTCCAAGTCCCTTGAGGATGGTGCCACCCACCCTGGCGGTCGGCCAGAGACCGGCCCATGGTGAGGGAGACGCTCCTTATTTAGCTGAAGCTTCTAAAACCGGACGAGCAGAGCTGTCAGGCCATTCTCGGGCACATGCTTCAAGTTTCATTCTTCCAGCTCAGTTCCTACCATGGTGCGATGTTCCTCTGAGCCAGCCTGCCTCCTCACTCAGGGTAACTGATGAGAGTGAACTCACATAACGCTCCTGAATCCACGTGCTATTCAAACTGAACCACTTGCTCAGAGGTGGCTCTAGAAAGACAATTCCAACTCTGAAAACAAATCTGTCTTCAGTCATATGTGCCAGACACAAGTAAGAGTGAATCACATTTTGAGACAATGATTTCCTGTCTAATTCTCTTTCAATTAACCCTTCAGATTTTGGCTCTCAGAAGGCCACGGTCTAGAACTGTAAGCGGGTATGTTCCTTACCTAACACTGGTCAATCTCACTTTTTAATGAATGGACAACATCAGGCTCAGAGGCTTGTATTTATGTGTGGGTTATATTCAGGGTAAAGAGTACAGATTTCCACTTAGGACTGTGATATAAAGTTTGCCCTTAAAATACACTGAATTCTTTCAAAGTGAATCAGTTACAGAAAAACAGGTCAATAGTACAATAAGAAAATGTGAACAGGGGAAAAATTGTGAAAGTAGTTTCCAAGTGACTCATATTTGAGGACTTCTGTTTCAGAGCCCTGTTTTAGATTTCTTCTTCAATGGCATTTAAGTGTTTCTCTACAGCTTCAGTGTATTTATGAAACGTAGGTGTTGGAAATGCAGAACTAGACATCACTCTTTCTCGTTCCCAGGAAACTGAAAAAATAGCTTGGATGAGCTCATCCCAGCAGACTGCCTCCTGGCCTGCTTCTGATGCAATGAAATTCAAATATTTACCAACCTCTACTGCATTTAAGACTTTGCTCTGACCAACCAACTAGGTGTTTTGATGCAGACTCTTTCGTTTATCAGATTCTCCCCTAAATTGCCCGTTGATATCAATTGAAAACCATTAATCCCAATGCCATGAGCAAGAATTGTGCAGGGTGATGGCACGGACAGGTTTAGGTGCCAGAGAGATGTGGAGTTTGTTTGCTCATGGGCAAGTTGATTGAACTCACAAAGCCTCCATGCCCTCACGAAGCTGTAAAAGGATTAAACAAAACAACGCACAGAAGGTGCCTCATGCACTAACTGACGTGTAATAGGCTCTTAGTAAGCGTTAGCCCTCTTTCCCTTCTGTGAATAAAACAGTCAATTACACGTTAAGGAAACAATACCTCATCAATGTCCTGACACAGACATTCATTCCATCAATAATTTAGGACAAGTAGTGGCTCTCCTTCCCCAAGTCCCTGAGTGACATCCTTCGTTCTCTGTGATGAAAATACCCATACATGGATTGAGGGAAGAAAATCTGAGCCAAAAAACAGTGAAGAGCTTTGTGATCAAAGTTAATTGTACAGTAATAGTGTCTCTTGTCTGCCTAAAAGTAGCACTTCTGTTTAATATTCATCACTGTTCCTTCCCTTTGATACCAGGACCATCTAACCAAAACTTGTCAATTCCCCTCCCAGCACAGGTTTATCAAGGCAAGGAACCACCTGAGGATCTTGTTAAAAATGCAGATTCTCATCTAATGCAACTGAGAAGGGGACAGATTCTATATTTAATAAGCTCTCAGGAAATGTTGAAGCTGCCGGTCCGTGGACCACATTTTAAGTTGCAAAACCCTCGACAACACCAACACCTTCCAGAGGCACCACGTATAACTAGGGAAGAGAAGGGACACGCCTTGTCAGTTTCTCTCAAATTCCCTTCTCTTTTCACAAGTCTGACTGTCATTTCAGCTTTATTTCCAGATGTTCTAAGAGGGGAATAAAATGTCTTAACAGGACATCCCATTTAATGGAGAACCATTGCAACAGGTCTTATGGAGCTGGTTATGATGACACATTGAAGTACTAATGTGCTTACTTCACATGACTTTACCGGCAATCCATCTGATGTCAGTTTCCCCACTGACACCTCAAACTGAAAGCTCTGCCTATTAGTCCGCAGGGTGTGGCCCTGTGTTGGCAGAACAAGAACCCACGTGGCTAGAGGCTGCTGAGTGGCTGTAGGAATCCACAGGCAACTGAAAGAACCAGCCCTTACTGAACACCTACTGAACAAGAATAACTTACATCCAAACAGACTTCACACATTATTCATTCAACAGATGCTGGCGGAGTACTAACCGTGTGCCAACTACTGTTCTAAACCCCCAGATTTGGTCACTACTGTAGCCCGTACATCCTTGGTAGACACTTTTTCTTTTTTTTAATCAAACAGAATGAAATTTGATCACAACTAACCTGTGCATAGCAGTGCAAAAACTATCTCATCAAACCATTCGCTACATCATCTTACATAGTTTTCAAACTCCAGGAGGTTAACATCATCTGCAGTTAAGAGATACACACACAGACACACACACACCTCTTGGGGAGGTTAAGTCAACGTCTCTCAATTAACACAACTAGTAAATACCAAGGAACAAAATCCTGCCTGATTGCAAGATTCATGCTTTTAATCTCTAGCCTGCACTCCCTCCTCAGAGGAGAAAAGTAATTCCCAGCCGGCCCTCAAGAAGTTCATCATCTTATGAAAAACAGAGAACAATTCACAGCTGGGACGCAGTTAAACAAACGCATAAAATGGTAAATGGTAGGCCAAAGTAAACATTTCCGACACAAAATGCTCTAGAACTCAGCATCCACTGAACTGCCCTTTCCAAGACACTTTTAACTTGGAAAATGTTATCAAATACCTTTCTTCCTACCCATACACTGAGCTCCCTGAAGTGGGGAGACCAGCCCAAGGACAGGCCCACACTTAGTGCTGACTAAGTATCTCTTGGATGCATCTACGTCAATTATCATTTTTATGCCAAACTACCCCCAAAACTTAGTGGCTTAGAACAAACAACCACCATTTCATGATTTCGCACAATTCTGGCAGTTCGAAATCTGGACAGCCAATGACAGGATGCTCCGTCTCGGCCCCCAGGGACATCCGCTGGGGCTGGGGCCTCCAAGACGCCTTCTCCACTCATGAGTGTGGGGCCCCCACGAGAATGGCTGAAAGAGCCAAGGCGGATCAGAGATGCTTACAACGGGTCAAGAAGCCAGGGGCTAAATTTGAGGAGTAAGAGTCTTGAACGGGAAGCTCCCCTACGAACATACTAGCTTCCAAGGGCAAGAACAATGTCCTGTTCCTCACTGATCCCCGGGCGCACGCGCTGCAGGCCCCAGACAAGCACGGGAAGTACCGTGACCCTCTGATGAGTCACCCAGCTTTGGCTTCTCCCTGGTGCAGACAGACAACAAGAAACACATTTCCATAAAGGTGCAGAGATAAGCAGCAGCATAAATAACACACACAACCTGGTCTCTGGATGGATCTGCCGCCCAATGGTGCCTGTCCGGAGGGTTCAGTGATGACCAGGAACTACAATGAGTCGTTAGCAGGGTATGTGCCTTGAGTTGTCCCAACATGGGGGAGCCGTGAAATACTAAAAGACAGACAGATTTGGTCCCACTGAAAGCTCAAGCTAGTTAGAAATCGAAAATATTTTTTAAACACTATAGCTGATAGAAGCAAGAGGGCACATTCCTTTCTCTCATTTTCCAGGTAGGGAATGACGGCTCCCTTAAAGGTTTTCTGAAATAGGGATCAGGTCCAAAGTGTGCCTCTGGGCTCCAAACAATGAATTCAAATCCTACTCCAGCTATAGTCAGGGGAGGAGGGCAAATGAAGGCAGCAGCAAACACATTCCTAAGACACCAACTTAACAACCTCCTATAATCTCTTCCAGCTGACAGTGCACTGCTCCGCTGGGGCCTCCAGTCCTATTTGTCATTATTCAGATACATTCGTTCCCATGGGGCTCAGTGTCTATGCAGATCCATGCTCTGGGAATCCTGGGAATAGGTTCTTCGTGACAGACGTTTGTGCACTGATTCAAAAGGCTCTTTTTCAGGGAGTGGGTATAGCTCAGTGGTAGAGCACATACTTAGTGTGCACAAGATCATGGGGTCAATTCCCAAAACATCCACTTAAAAACAAAAACAAAAACAAAAACAAAAAAGCATTTTAAAAAGGCTCTTTTTCTGCTTTCTAAAAAAAATAATAATAACCAGAGTTATTGGGCCCCAGACATACACGTGTGGACTGGAACCTAGGACCTGCCACTCATTAGCTAGATACCCTGAACCTCTCTAAGCCTCAGTTTCCTCATCTATAATATGGGAATAATTATACCATGTACCTCATAGGGACGTTGGGATTAAAAAAAAAAAATGATGTCTGTCAAGTCCTTCACCCAGGACATGGCACCCAATAAGCTCTCAGTAATTGCTAGCTACTACTATAACTTGTCTTTTTATACTGCACCTAACCCTACATTAGCAGTGAGACACTTCATTCTTTTTAAGTCTCATCATTCCATCCCATTCAAGTCTAACTGAATTTAAAATACACACCAAAAACTAAAAAGGAGAGACAGGCACAGCTGCCAAGTGGCAAGTAAAAAGCTGTAATTTTCCATCATTGGAATATATTTAGTGATAACTATAAATGAAAAACTAAGAAAAAAAATCCCCGACTTCAAGTCACCCTCCCAGTCTGATGGTCTGAAAACCCCAAACGAAGTCAGACTTCCGCTAGCTTTGCTCCTTTCCACTCCCGTCTGTCAAGGTTGGGTGGAGAACTCCCACGTTTCCTGTTCTGAGCCGGGAGCCCTCTGCCAGGTAAACCAAGAGGCACTCCAGCTTGTGTTCGACAGCTGGGACAGCTGAAGGGCTGGGGACTCAGGAAGCTGTCCACCATTCTTTCTGGCTTCCTTCTGATGCTATCAGCACCCTGACCTGTGAGGGCCCCAGTCAGCCAGGGTAAAGGTTCAGTCACCAAATGACCAGCATGCCTGCCTCTTAAGCAGCTGAGGTGGCCATACACACCCTTTTAGATGTTCAACTCGCAATTTCTCACAGCTGAACAGCAACTAGCCTGCTGGCTCCTTGATCTGCTCAGTGGAAGCAAACATGTAATTGGGATATAAGTCCTTTAGATCTTCTTCTGCAGGTTATGTTGCCTCCAGCCCTTTCCCCTTCCTAGAAAACAGTTTCTGCTCTAGGGAGTACTTAAAAATGTGTATGAGTGCACATGTCTGCCTTGATGGACGTGCTCTGGCAGCTGACTTCCTCACTTACACTGACCAGCATGTGTGAAACCTCACACAAGATCCAAACCACTAAAACCTCCACCGAGTTGTCCACAGACCAAAGTTCAGATTTGCCAAGATATATAAAACTATAGCAAAGTCACATTAGCAAGAAAAGAATATCAGCCCTAAAGAACTCACTAAAAATCACAAAATATCCATCTATGCCATTTCAGCCAGCATGTTCGACCACATCACACCACTCACCGTCTAAAATGATCTTGATCAAGTACTTGCTATTGTGTTTATGATCTTTACCCTTCACCTCTGCCCTCCAACCCCAAAACAAGAACAAAAAATCCTCAAAAGCAAGAACTTTGACCAGTCGTGTTCACCATCATAACTCTGATCTCACAAGGCATAGCAAGAGTACTTGTGGTGGATCCGATTATTTTCTGGCAAATCTCTCTCCCTCCCTCTCCTCCAACCAATGTGGGAGAAATATACTTCATTAATGCCTTGGGTAGATGCCTAAATGACATGTCAATTCCAAGACCAGGCTTCTTTGTTGACCCCTACTCCTGCTTACCCATCTAGGAGCTTAGATTCTTACCATAGGAAGAACCTGCCCCAGATTCCCACCGCCCACACCTGCCTGTGCCCCAGAATGAGACACGTAGAAAAGAGCTCCCCAGCCAACCTGCAGACCTGGGTGTGTGAGAATAAATACTAACTGGTGAATGCTATGAAGTTTTGGGTGATTTGTTACACACCATTTTGGCACCAACAGATGACTAATACAGCAGGCTCTCAATATCTACTTGTTGAATTAACAAAAGAAAACATTTCACTATAATGAGTACTTTCAAAACTCCATTCATGGTGACAATTCTGCAACACCTCAAGTTTTAAGCCTGGTTTTTGCTTTTGAATATACTTCTTCGTGGAATAAAGAATGCATGTTCAGAAACTGGGACCAAAGAGACCAACACTGATCTGTTTGGTCTTCCTCATTTAACCAGAGCCAAAAGATAATGACTACTTCTTCCATTTATACATTATACTCTGAAACCACTGATGGGTTTTTATACCTTCTCCTTCCTCAAAATGCTGGTGAAAGCTTCAAGCTCATAAGATACCAATTTTTATGGGGTAGTATCCCTTTCATCTAGTGCAAAAAGCCTTGAAGCTCATAAAATTGAGGCTGTAAACTTTTAAGGCATATAGCTTCGTAGGGTTACTGTTGATGTAGTTCCATCATTTGAAACATTTGGTGGAAGTAGTTTTTCAGTTCACTCACATATTGTATTTATAATTACTTCATTTCTTAGCAGAGAACAGGATCACCTCTAAATGGAGGTAAAACTCTGTTACATTCTACAAGTACCTTTCCATTCTGACCCTTTTCCACTCAAGGCGACAGCTATGAAAGAATCCCTTTTGAATGAAATTACAGTTTCAGGGGGTGGAGAATAGACAGACAGACAGGAAGGGGAGAGGACCAATAAAATCTGAGACCAATATGTTTCCCAAGCTATGGTACTGATACGCTTAACTGGAGTGTGCAGAGCATATGAAACACCAACATTCCATACGCGCAGATGGTTATAATCTATCAATGCCTTCCCCCAATTCCAAGTATGAAAAAAGTATGAGGGAAGCACCTAACAAGATATCCAGGCCTTGTGGTGAAATAGTCAGTGATTTTAATGACCTAAAATAAAGATTAATTCAAAATGCTCTCCAGGATGCCTTAGGAGTCCATCACTTTCTCTCTGTCAGAAAGCTCAAATCACTTTTTAAGACATGGAAGTCAAGCTGGTTTATTACTTTCTTCATTGTGAAGTTTCTCGGTTCCCTTTTAAGCCATGATAGGATGAACCAGTGGTCCGTCATCTTTCTGCCTCCTAGAACTAATTGCATCATGTTTTGCAAACACAGCCCAGTCATGATAAGTCTGGGCTCCCCCGCTGCACTTATGAGCTAATGAGTAACTTTCCTGCCCCAAGATAACCAATGAAACCAACAGAGTTGAGGTAATTCCAACTAAAAGTAAAGAAACTTGACATTTTAGTTAGCCTAGGTAACTGTATCTTTAGAAACTGTATTCTTGTCCAGTGGGTTTTGCTCTCATTTAGTAGTGTGAAAAAAAAAATTGCGATTCCCTCCCCAAAGGGTTTTTAAGGACACCAAAGAGATGCAGGAATCCAGATTGAGAGCCAACATGCAGGTTTAATCTTTAATTTCCCTTCTCTTTCTTCCTATCCCAATTACATTTTCTTACTGAAATAGAAGTAGTTTAAAAAAAAAAAAAACCTAGTATGACTAAGGCATAAATACTTCCAATACACACACTGATGCTTCACCCCAGTTATTTTACCAAGAGCGAATGACAGTACGTGATGCGCCTGTAGGGAATGAAAATGAACACCATCCGATGGCACCAGGCAAGACGGCAGGTGCTCCAAACTAGGGTATCTCAAAAAGGAAGGAGGTAGGCTGAGAACCTGGCTTAGCCCCCATCTTCCTCTTTGGAGGGGGAGGGGGCAGGACTGAGCACGAAGGGCTGAGCCAGCAGCGGGCCCTTAATATCAGCAACAGGGCCCCTGTGCCGTGGGCTCAATCATCTCCAACAGGCTCTTATGAAAGGGCAGCAAGTATTCATTCCCTTGGACCACCAACCTCAGTGACAATCCATGGCAGCCTAAGTCTCGTCTAAAGGGCTTCACACCTGTTATTCCGTGTGATCAACCCAATGGTCAGTGGGCACGAGGAAAATGGAGGCTCCCAGAGTCGCAGTCAGCACAGAGCAAGACCTCATGAAGACACCTGGTCCTGGTACTGGAGGCAGTGAAACAAAGAAGACGGCACTGTTTTCTCCAGATAGGGGCCTGCTATCAAGTAGAGGAGACGGAAGGCTTTTCAGACAGTAAGTGAACGTAGAAAAACTAAGAAGCAAGAACAAGGTGGCCAGAGGAGTCCCCTAAGCTGGTGTTCAGGGGTGGAGGTTCCCCAGGCCCTGGTATTTGAGCTCAGTCTTGAAGGACAATTAGGGGCTGGTTTGTTGGGATGGGGGATGGAGGGGAGGCAGTGAAGACCTTCCAGAAAGGAAGAAATCACCTCCGTGGGGCTTCCAAGAGGAAAATTTTGAAATAAACTTTGAATATTCCCTAAAAATGTATAACATCTAAAAATGACTGATTTTTTTAAAGTTTTTTTTTTATTATATATTTACTTTTTTGTGGGGGCGGGGGTAATTAGGTTTATTTATTTATTTTTAGAGGAGGTACTGGGAATTGAACCCAGGACCTTGTGCATGCTAAGCATGCACTCTACCACTTGAGCTATATCCTCCCCCCTAAAAATGACTGATTTCTATGTGCCAGACATTGTCATAAATGTGTAACGGGGGAGGAGTCTCTCTTAACCCTCAAGATCACTAAAGGAGGCAAAGCCTAAATTCTTCCTATTTTACAGAGGGGAAAACTGAGGCTGAGAGAGGTTAAGTAACATGACAAGTAAGTGATTAGACCCCATTTCTATATGTAATGCAAAAACGTACATAATCAAAGCATTAAAAATGGCTCCTACCTGCCCTTGAGATTTTGCTTCCTGTCCAGTTCGTAATAATGTGTCTATCTAACCAAAAACAAGTAGTCTGAAGAACAGTGGAAAATTTTGGACATCTGTGCCAATTTTAATGAAATAAATGCTTGCCCAGGGGCCAAGCTGAAAGGTCAAAGCCCTCAGAAAAAGATGGACATTGAAAGCTCTCTTGTATGTAAAACAAAAAGCTACCCTCTATGACAGTCAAGGTCTAAACCTTCTGCAGCCTCTGTACCTGTTCCCAGCAGAAAGCTCAGGTTTGACACACCTCTTCCTGCCTTGAGCCTTCCAGGCAGCAGTGGCCAGCAGACATGCCTGCTGCCTTCTCTATCACAGAGTCAGTCTCATGAACAAAAGCACAGAATGTCTTGCCAGTGAAGGGACTCACATTCATTTTCCTCAGACAAAACAGTAACTTCCACAATCATTTTAGAAACAAAGCATTTTGAATTAGCATTTTTAGAAACAAAGCGCAAATTCGCACAAGAGAAAAAAGTTATGTTTGGATGGGGAAGTGAGAACTCACTATTTTAAAACGTCCCTATAATAAGGAATTTCCTACTTACCCATTTTAATCATATGACATTTTTGTTTCCTTTTGATGCACATATACAGAAGACATTTGTAAGGATACAGGTTTCAGGCAAGAATTAGGGCCTATTTTTAAGACATTCTGGAGTGGGAAAGATGACCTGTCTTCTCCCAAGACAAGTGGGTACTACTTAAGGCTTGCCAGCCCCACATGGACAATTATTCAAAAGTGGTGCAATGCAAAGAGCCTTTGTGAATCCAAAGAGCCTTTACTGACAATAAACCCAGCTTTAGGCAACTTGTGCCTAAAAACAGTGTGCTGTCCCAGGAAGAATGCTGGCCTGAGAGGCAGGAGGCCAGAACCCCAGTAGAGTCACCTGTCTCTGAGCACTGGCTTCTGTAAGACAAAGATAACAGATGAGGTGACCACCAAGGTCCCTTCTAGCCCCGAGACACTTAACCAGAAAGTGCCTTCGACAAAATATTTGTCAAATCTGGTTTAGAAGAACTATCAGGATCACTTATGTGTGGCATCTAAAAAGACACAAATGTTATTTACAAACCAGAAACAGACTCACAGACATAGAAAACAAACTATGGTTACCAAAGGGGAAAGGAGCAGGAAGGGATAAATTAGGAATTTGGGATTAACAGATACACACTGCTATATATAAAATAGATAACCAACAAGGACTTACTGTATAGCACAGGGAACTATATTCAATTTCTTGTAATAAGCTATAATGGATGAGAATCTGAAAACATATATGTGTGTGTGTGTGTATATATATGTTTGTATATATATATATGTGTGTGTATCTATATAAATATATAGATACATACATACATATATATATAACTGAATCGCTTTTCTGTACACCTGAAAATAACATTTACATCATCCTGGGTAGGAAGCTATAAAGGAAGGGATTAACTGAAAACCAGGAATACAGCAGGTCTTATTGGAAGTCAAGAAACCAAAAAACTTTCAAAAGTTCCAAGTTAGAACTTTAACTGCTTTTAAGGCTAACCTGCAAACTGCTTGGAGCAAATTCTCACCTTTCCGATTGTTTTTAATAACGGAACAGTACCAAGAGAAGATGAGGACATCACAATAATCTACCTGTACCCTCTTTGTAAGCTGATACTGCTACTTCCTTTATACCTGGGAGGCAAGCTAAATGATTCCTAAGATGATGCCTCATGTTACAAAAAAAAAAAAGATGTAGGAGAAAAAAAATACCCCACTCAGAATTCACTTGAATGCAATGCCTTTTTCTAGTCTCTGTGGTTACTAATGCTCCAAAGCAAATCCCTCCCAAAACTCTGTAGTATGAAACAACCATTTTATTAAGCTCACTGGTGCTAGAGTTCAGGAGTTCAGATGGAGCACCGTGGAGACCACTGGACTTCACAGTGTGTGGGGCTGGAGGCTGGAGTATCTGGAGGCACTTTCTTTCAGTTACATGTCCAGAGGCTGACACTGGCCATCAGCTGGAACACCTACACATGGCCTCTCCACGTGGTCTCTCTACATGGGCTAGTTTGGGGTTCCTCACAGCATGGTGGTTGGGTTCCAAGAGTAAGGCAGAAACACAGGGCATTTTTATGGTCTTGCCTCACGAGTCACAGTGTGACTTCTATCATACTCTGCTCGTTGAGGCAGTCACAAAGGTCTGCCGAGGTTCAAGAGGAGGGGATACAGGCACCCCCCACCCTTACTCTATGGAAGGAGAGTCAAGGTCATGGTAGAAGATGAGCATGAAGACAAGGACACACTATAGCACTGACAACCTGGCCTCAGCGTAACGGAAAGTAACTTGGCTTGTTGACTCCTAAGGTTAAACGGTGGTGGGCATGAGAAAAAACTATCACATTACAGAAAGGGGGGAAATCTACTGTCATATTAGCTGTTCCTATTTTGTGCTCATGGACAGGCAAACATTTTTTAATGTATTTAATATTTATGTACAGGAAAGGAAGGAATGTATGGGGGATGTTACATAGTTTTGCCGCCATCTTTGGAAAATGCAATCTGTAATGCAGACAGACCCCTGACAAGACTCCCACCAGTAAGATCGGTACAAAAATCTGGGTCTCAGGCATGCCTGACTATTGGAGATTTCAAGCAAACACTTTGATAAGCAAAAATCACAGCCAAGAGCTAGAAGAACGGCATTTCAGCCACAGAAACCCACCAAGCTGCCTTTGAAGCTGTGATTACAAACACTGGTCCTGGTAACAATTAGAAGGGTTCTCGACATACATTCTATACCTTTGCTATTTTATTACAGCTTGGTTCCTTCTGCATCCCACTGACATATGAGTTAAATGTACAAGAGCTATAAAACATCTGGTGAATTACAAAAGTTCAGATGACATTGAGACAAAATCTCTGAAACTATGAATTCACCATATTAAGTAGGTTTGTTTGTTTGTTTTATTTTTAATAGAATATAGAGAGCAGCTGTTTATAAAGCACCCCATATGCAAAGCCATGGCTTAGGTTTAATTCGGAGCTGATGTCACCTACAAATCTCTGGATGTATTGTAAGGGAGACCTCAGTCTTCAATAATGTAGCATCTCATAGCACCCCTGCTATCCAGGACGGCAGGGGAGGACAGGTGGGAGGAGAGACAGAGGAGATGATCAGTGTTGAGAATCCCGTGATTTTCAGCATTTCTCCCCCTTCTTAAACCTAAAAACCCTTCTCTTCCCTCTTTTTCTGTTTTAAGGATGTAACAGACTCATCTTTCAGGTTTCTAGTGCCATGACTAACCAGGACCACCATCACTATCAGATAGTAAGACAAGATTCTTATTTTGTAAGTAACATCACCACCCCCACTTGTTCAATACTCAGTAGTCACAGTCTCTTTGCCTCCCTTCACCTGCTGAGATCTTTGGCATTGACCGCTTAGCACTAACCCCATTCCTAAATCTCCTTGTGTCTTACTCTACATATTGAGGCAGTGGGTATGTGTGAGTGGAGGAGGGGAAAGCAAAGGGAGATAAGAAAAGAGCAACTAAAGGATAAAGAAGAAAATGGAGGAGGAGACCAAGAGGAAGGGCAGCATAATATCAAGGAGAGACTTGCTAGAGAATAAAGGACATACAATGAGGAGACCTTCAAGGCACCTACCAGGTGCCAAGAATGGGACTGAAGACAAATCATCAGAGAAGGAAAGTGCAGCAGGAGGGAGTCACCTGAGTTCCTCTAAATGTTCTTCAAGAGACACAAGACTGGAATCACTTCTACCATGGGCTCCTGGACCTTCTCTGTTTGAATGAGACACCGCTCCAAGAGTTAGTCACTTAGATACTTGCATTTCCTTGGGATCCAGACAGCTGATCAAAATGGGGCTTGGAGAGGTCAGTCACTGGAAAAGTGACAACTCAATTCTGCCTATCACAGAAGTTTGTGATTTCTGCATCACACTTCCAGGTACACAGATATCTATGCAGATTCATTAAGCCCTTATCATCAATTGTTCCTGAGGATTAGCTATTCACCAGGCCAGAACCAGCCACCAGGAAAGGAAGCATTCGTGTTGTTATTACTCAAACAACCTCAGCAAAGAGAACTAACTTGCCAGGGACTGAAAAATTACTGCCAGTGGTGGATGCGAAGTAAAAGGAATCTCCACCTTCTAAGAGAGAAAGTTGCCACAGATTTTATTTGGAATTTGTTTGGAAATTTAAAGTCTTAAAAACCTCTCATAATGTCAAGTAAGTCCTTTTTTACCTGCAACACACACACACACACACACACATATATATTTACATGTGTTTATACACAGCTACATGTATGTATATATTTGGGTATACGTGTGAGTGTGTGTGCTTGTGTGTGTGCCTAAGTCAAACTAAAATGATTTATTTTCAGAAAATTCCAAACCATGGGCAAAGCTGAAGTAAAGCTTTCTTATTTGTTTAAAGCTAACCACCCTCCGGTACCAGGACTTCAGGAAGTTTCTAACGATGTCACGTAGTATACTGTTTAAAGAATATGACATAAAAATATTTGAATGCAAAGACATATAAATATTATTGGAGAATGGGATTATGAGTTTTTAAATTTTGTTTTGCTTTGTTTTTAGCTCAGCAGTTTTATCTCTAAAAAGTATGAACTTCTTATAAACTGTATTAAGTTCTACTAAGCTCAGGGCGCAGAACAGAGGCCAGATTCCACGGTCAGGGAGGAGAGTGAGTCCCTGGCCCTGTCCTGGTAGATCTTTATTGTCCTATCTGATTGTCTCTTCTAAGCCCCAGGTCACAGTGGCATTCCTATCTTGCCAATGTGGCACTGTCTCCTTTCCTGTATTATCAATTAAGAGGCAAGAATCAGGTTGCAAACGAGGATTAGGAAAACAAGAAGCAGAGGAGCTGGGCCATACACTCAGAACCTCATCGGTGCCTGAGACACCAGGAGTTGCCTCCAAGTCCTCTGACACAGCACATCAGCAATGCAGTCCAACGCCGACGGGGGAGGAGGAGAGAGGACCAAGAAACTCAGCTGCGCAAACGTAGAGACAAGAACAATAGTAACTGCATCCCAAGCAGCTGTAGTCAGCAAGGTCTGTTGTTGCTGTGTTGTTTTGGAGGAAACATTTCAGGACCATTCATCATGGGTGTTGGGACATGAGATGGTTGATCCTGACACAAAAGAGAAAATATACTGCAAACAAGAAGGAAAACCGAGGACAATTAAATGTGACAAGCCACAGTGTAGAGGTAATCATGCCAGTGTATTTGCTACACTTTCCCCAAGAGCAGAAGAGAATGAAAGATGGGGAGGGGTGCACACCAGCCACACCTGTTCTCTGGGTCTTATCTGGCTGCACAGATTCCTACTGTTCAAAGTGTGGTCCCAGGGCCAGCATCGGCATCATCTGGGAGCTTGTTAGCACTGCCCGACCTGGACCAACTGCATCAGAATCCGCGTCCCCAAGGTGAATCACATCCACATTCAAGTTGTGTGTGGATTTATTCTGGTGGGCCCTACACCATCAGGTGAGCCCAGAGGACTCAGCCTTCTCTTCATCTCTTCCTTCCAGTTAATCTCCAAAATGTGAGCACCCACGGCAGGTGGGCACCATCCCTGGCAGGGGATGTGGATACAGTGGTGATGGAAATAACAGAGGGCTCCTGGCCCTCATGCAGCTTAAAGCTGAGCACAGAGGGGGGTGTGGGCGGGGGTGGGGACAGACGTGACTAAAACAATCACAAATACCCACAAAAGTGCAACACAAAAAGTGTAATGAGTACTGTAAAAGGGAAACGTGGTCTTATGAGAGTCTACAACAAGGAGATCAGATCCTGTCAGGGATGGCTCCCCAGAGAAATCGAAGATAGACCTGAGATTTGCAGGATGAGTAGACTTCAGCTAGGTATGGAGGGGAGGGAACAGCATCCAGAGAAAAGAAAGGCATATGCAAAGGCCCTGTGGCATCTAGGAGCACCACACATAAAATGAACTACAGGGAAACAGCACACGCAAAATGAGACTGGCAAGAGAGGCAGGGGCCAGACCATACAGGCTCTTGAAGATCCAGGAAGGATGTGACCCTAAGAATAGAAGGAAGCCCCTAACAGGTTTTAGGTAGGTTATATAAGGTTGGGGGGTGGGGGGAAGAGGGTCAAGAGAAGTGGACAGATCCCAGAGATTTAACTCGGGAAGCAAGACTCAGTCCCCAGAAAAACCCTGTCTGTACAATTTACCTTCCTTCCATTTGACCCTGGGCTGTATCCTGCTTGCCATCAAACCTACAAGATAAAATGAACCCCTTTTCTACCAAAGAAGTAGGCAAGAAGTGGCCCAATCTAAAGCAAGAAAAACATACTCAGATAACCAGTGAATAAGCCTTAATGGCTGTCTGGGATGTTGGAGGGATGCTGAGTACTTAACTCTTAGAAACAAGGAATATCTGAATCCAGACCTGCTTCTACCACTGACTGCCTGGACAAGGTGACGTCTCTGAGCCCCCATCTGCTACTCAAAGGGCAAGAATCCCCACATCACAAGGCGGATCGTCTACAAGCCCTGAGCAAGGCACTGACCACACAGGTTCCCACCCTGCCCCCTTGAGCACAGTAAGTCCTGAAGCTAAAATAAACTGTGGCTTTAATAATCATCACTGTGTGGCGAATGCCTAGACACAATGCTAAGCCCTCACCTCACCTTTATTAGTTCATGAAATCGTCACAACAGCTCTACGAAGTGGGTGCTGCTATTAACCCCATTTTACAACAAAGCACAAAGAGGGAAAGCAGCTTGCTCAGCCAAGTGGGAGTCCAGGCTCTAAGCAGGCTCATGGCCCCTCGGGGCTCCCACCAGGCTCACCCCACATGGTACGGTGGCAGTTTCCACGAAGGGCTCTCCCACTCACCCCTGAGCCCCATGAAGCTCGGGCTTCTCAATCTACGTGAAATTAACCAACGCCCAACAAGGCCTGGTGCACCCAAATTCTTCCCAAGTGAAATCTTGGATGAAGGAAGCCGCCCCTAAAAGAATCTGACCCTCAAAGCCAGGTGAGTAATAAGAAAGGCTTAAGACAAGTGTAGTTCCGAGGAGGACCTGACTATACCTTTCTAGAGAAGAGAGGCTTTCTCTGGCTTGGCTGCACCCCAGTATCCTTAGGAGGCCAGCTACCTGAAAACCCCTAAGGACTGAGTTTTGGTAAAATGTAACTTCCTCTTTGGAATTTCCTGTTTTGGGTATTTAGAGGAATTGCTTCGTCTCTTGTTTTCTTTCAATTATGAGCTGAGCTACCTTTATTTTCCAGTTTTTTGCACATGATGGCCATCACCAACATGGTATTTACAGAACATCTTTGCCCTCAGGATTTCCAGGCAGTGATAAAAGCACAGAGGGAATGTCTGATAGCTGGTCGTGCTTTGTGCTGGTGGGGGGCGTGCGGGATGCCAGCCAGCTAGAAGCAAAGTTCCCAGGACTTGAAAGCTTTCTCAGACAAAGCTGAGGGTTACCTGTGGTATTTAAATGGCCAGGGGCTTGAGGGTCAGGTGCTTCCCCAGGGAACTGGACGGACACCCAGGAACTTAACAGAGAGTCAGAGTTCAGACTTTTCTTCCAGCTGATAATTCAGTTAGGATACATGATTTTACCTTTCCTTTCAACCCCCTGTGACAAAAGGTATGTTGGAAAAAGCCAATTCAGCAAACTTCCAGGGTGTCCGAAACTGCAGCAGACATAAAGGCGCATGGAGAATCAAAGGGACTGCCCTCCTTGGGAATTCTTTTCTGTGCCAACTAACACTGCGACAGTCCTAGCAGCTAAAGCGTCAGTGTGGAGACTAGTCAAATGTGAACTCAAACCCAAACCCATCTACTTTCCAGAGGTGTGTTCTTGGTCAAGCTACTCAAGAAGGTGGCACTGATTCAATCAACACGCATGCGCGCATGCACGTGCATGCACACACACACACACACCTGCACGTGCATTACATGCTCATATGCAGTGAACACTGTGCCTCCCGCCAGGACCCCATCAAGACTTGTCTTGACTATAGGGAGCTGTCTTCCCCATGGTCACACCCCCTCCCCAGAACAGCCCGCTTCCAGTGGCTAGGTGGTACAACCACCCCAACCTACTCATTCCAACCCAGGACAATGCTGAAGAACCATCTCAACTTCAGAGCTTCCTGCGGGTGAGCTGGGGCCTCTGCTGGGCCTGCTCCACATCCTAACCTCCCCTCCAGCCCCATCCCTGCATGGGGGTTGATCCCTAGAGCATCCCCGAACAAACATCCCATATGGGAATCTCCATCTCTGAGTTCGCTTTCCCGGGAGCCAAATCACATAGTTCACCAAGAAATCAGAAGGAGAGGGAGTAAACTATGAAGAGTTCACAATACTGTTTGATTTGCCCTTTTTCCAAGGTTAAGTAAAATACAAATCTGGGGGGAAAAAAAAAACAGATAATTTTTTTAAAGGGCCAATATGGTACCCAACAGACACTCAACGTTTCCTCTTTCCTTAGCTCTAACTCTCCCTATAAACTTGTCCACATCAAATCTGCTCTTGTTTCAACTGGATTGAAAGCAAAGTAGGTATTTGGAAGTTACATCCTTTAAATGAAAAAGAATGACAGGTACTGACACAGTCTCTAGTCAGCTAACCTGAAACACCCAACTTGAAAATGCATACCTTAATCTGTTAAATAAAACTTTTTTTGGACAAGTAATCAAGGAAGATCTTCAAGTTACTTTTTAGCAGAGGATAAAGGAAAGAAACTATACCACGATCTGCTAAATGTGAATAATACAAACTACACTCTATCTAGCAAACATTCATTCCTAGTTTTTCTTAGACATATAAGTATGAGAAGAGATGGATGACAAGTTCCCTATCACCAGCCTTGCCTTGAAACACAAAGCAAAGATATTAAGGCTCAGTGATAACCAGCTAATTACAAAAAGCAGAGGTGGAAATGGATGAGAGAGAAAAAGCAGATGATGAGACGTTGTTCACTCACTTACAGGGGATTTCCTAGGAACGAGCCATTAGGTGGCTGAGCACTAGACCGGTACAATCTTTAAGGATAAATGCGTGGCATCGAGGTCAAACATCACTGAATTTTTCCACCAAAGCCTGTTGCTACAACTCTGAATGGAGTCACACAGAATTTGTAACGTGAGCCGTCACAGTTACAGCAGGTTCCTGATGCCGCAGGGTGAAGAGGAGCAGAGGATGAGCGAGATGAATAAACTAAGAAATGTCTTCTTTTTCAACATTTTCACCAGAATCGATGTTAACTAATATGCTTTTCAATTGCTTTTTCCTAGTTCCCAGGTAACAGAAATGAACTCTTGATTCGTCTGGATCCTATGATGTTCTTCCATTGAGTAGAGTATGGTCATTATCAACCAGGGCCTATTCTGCACACCCAGGCCTCACCCAGGGACTTTTAGCAATGTATAAAAACTGTTTTGTTTGGGCTATTAAAACTAAGGCCTGAGAGAGTTTACCAGCATCTGATGAGAAGAGGCCAAGGATGCAAGGATCTGGGTAAGCATCTTATAACACCCACCACAGCCCCCAACACAAAGGATTATCCAGCATAACATGTCAACAGTGCTGAGGGGAGAAATTCTAGTGGCACAGAATTAGCATTAAAGTCTCAACAAAAAGGACGCTGATTGCAAACCCACGTACCTGAGGTGGGCACTTAGCTTTTCTGAGCTTCAGTTTCCACAGGCATAAAATAGGGCTAATGATACTCTTGAAGAGTTTTGGTAAAGAATACATGAGGTGACAGATGAGAAATCACCCAGTACAGTGCCTGGCCCATCAAAGGTGACCGTGAGGTCTGCTCATTCTGAATCATTGCTATTTTTTTAATGGCAGCTACTTCCCCCTCATCCCCATTTCCTCTAGGATTTTACTGGGAAGCAAAGAAAAGAGGAACCCAGCCAACTCTGAAGCCCACTCTAGGTCAAGAGTTTGCATGTAACTCATTTAATAATTTCGACTCCTATTGTGTCTAAATTTATGGTTTGAGGAACCCGGGGGTGGAGAAGGCCACGGTTTTTACATTTTTTTAAAAGGTGTGTCGTTTTTCCAGAGGAGAATTTCAATGCAGTGACTTAGGAGCCAAATGAAAGAAGGAAATGCAAAAATCCCCACTAGGTCCCTGAAAAAGCCTGTTGGTGTGAATGCTAATAAGCACTTTTCTCAGACAAGGAATATCTTTACTGAGTTAACTGAAGACTCATTTAGGTAGAACAAAGTAGATGCTCAGATATCTGACCAAAACAAAAAAGTAACCTCCTCCTCAGTGATGACCATGCATGGTGGCTCAGTGGAGAACCACTGCATAATGTATTAGGGGCATAATCCTCAATGCACCTTTAAAAAAAAAATGCTACTTGCCTGCTGTAAACTACACCAAGTCATGTGTGTAACAGCCAGTTTCCCTTTACTCTAGCCCAAAACCCAATATTCAGAAGAATGTAGGGTAACCACATCATTCACCATCCAAACCAGGCCACTAAAGACTGAAAGGGACAACAATAATAATTACACCAGGACCACAGGTGTAGACCAGATACTTCTCCAGCGAACTGGGACAGATGGCCACCCTCCTCAGAGGCAGCCAGGGCTAATGTTCCCCCATCATTCCAGACCTTCATATTTTCAAGGCACACACCACGCAGGTCAACTGTGCACAAATTATACCAATGGGATGATCCTAGAGATGTTGTACTGCCTCTTACTTTTGTAATTTAATACATCATGATGTGTTTACATGTCAGGGCTCAGACAGCCACCTCATTTTTTTTTTAGTTAACTGGAAAATATGCTACTGTAAGGGAAGCGCCATCATTTTTCAATCACCTACAACCCATGTAAGTCAACTTCAAATTCTCATCCTGACAAGCAAAGCTACAGGGCACATAATCCTACACACATATTTTATGGGCTTGAGAATCGGCTTCTAGTGGTGGAAATGCTAGGTCAAAATGTTACCATCTCGGAAGGGTTCTTCCCCAGAGGTCTCCACAAAGGCTTTCTCAGGTTGCATCAAGACCAACAGTTAATCCACAGTTTTGAATTTCTGCCAAGTTAATCAAGGGAACAGGCTGTCTCTTTCCATGACTGCCTTATGTGTTCGCTCAACTCCAGACAGTCTGGGCTGTGGGGGTACTTGGAATTTTCCTGCCTCTAGGCCTTTGCTCCTGCTGTTCCCTCCACTTCATATAACCTTCCACCCACTTCTACAAATATCCTACCAACAACAAACACAATCTCCTCCATAAAGCTTGCCCTGAGCCTGAGTGACCATAAACCATCTTCACATCATCTTTTCCTCCCGGGAATGTCCACGGCACTGCTAATTCCCCTCAATTGTACCCCTTCTCTATGACCCGAATCAGAGTCCAGTCACCCCTAAATCATGAGGACTCACAGACAAGTGGCTACAGGAAGGTCCAGGCACATTGACTTGACCTGCCCCCATCACCAGGCCTCAGTTTCTGCATCTGTAAAATAGGAATTTTATACAGTACCTACCCTAAGGTTTATTTTGAAAAGTATATGAGCAAATGTACAGAAAATACTTAACATATGAGATGAGATAAAGAAATGCTGACAATTTATTACTATTGAATTGTGGAACTGGTCCCTTGAGGGCATGTTTCATTCAACTGTGAGCCCTCTGGAATCCAGCACTTTTATTTGCACATAGAATTCATATAATATATGCGTTTGTTGAATGGAGACTTTAATTCTGTTGCTCACTGATCAAATAATAATAATAATGGCATTTCACGTGAACTGAGCACTTACTATGTACAAGGTACTCTGATGAATATTTCTCATGCATTATCGCATTTCATTCTCACAAGCAATTCTACAGGGTAGGTACTTCACAGATTAGAAAACTGATACTTGAAGAGGTTATAAATCTCACCCAACACCAGAGATGGAAAGGGGATTCAGACCCACAACTAAGTGATTCCAGAGTCTGTACCCGTAACACACTCCCGAGTCTGTGTACGTACACTGTGGCCCACACTGCACCCAGTATCACATTAGAGAGTGAAGTCAGCGGAGCCCCAAGACCGCCTAGTCTTACATACAAATTCCTTCCTAGGATATAAAATACCTATCAGTGTGTGGGGCCTGGATATTCAGAGGGGAAAACACCTGCTGCTCAGTGCAATCATTGCTCAGAAATCCCTGTCCTTGACTCACCCACCCCTCGCCAGACCTCCCCTCCGATGAAACCAAGTATTTACTTTAAAAATAAAATGAGCCCAGAGGGCAGGGACAGATGAGACAACGCTGCAGTGGGAGCTAGGACACTGAGGCTAGGCTCAGCCCAGGCATCTACCAATCCCCCGGATCCTGGAGCTGACCCACACTGCAGCCTGCAGGTCCAAGAACATATTCAGAGCTCAGCGGCAACACATGACCCCAAGACAGGAAACAGGATGGGGCACTGCAGCAGTTTGGGGAGCAATTCCAAAATGAGCCTTGCACCATCACCGTATAAGCAACTTCTAGTCCCACAGGGGATTACTGCACAGCCTCGGCCACAGACACTGCCGGCACTCATGGGGCAGAGACCATGTCCTTGCGAGAGCTGCCTGGCCTCGGTAGACATGCAAGTGATAACATCAGGAATTCTAGTGCTTTGTCTTGACATCTATAAATACAGTGCGGTAGTCTTTGCACAGATAAGGATACTCAGGCATGGGCGTTATAAAGCAGCAGAGCCCCAGACCTTCTGAAAGTAGGACTAAAATGGGACAGCCGGGAAACTGCAATGTTTTCCCTACAAGAGCCACGCTGATCTGTTACATTACCTGCAGAGCTTCTTTTAACTGCCCCTATCATATCTCGATGGTCTTTCTTGATTTGGAAAAATGAATATGGAAGACATAGTTTACAGGTACTAATTAATAAATGGAGAGAGCTGTGGTTAAATCACAATCAGCTCAGGTCACAGCATCAAAGTCCTGGATACAGAGCTCGGGCTCTGCTGATCCCAGTGAGGTCCATTTCCTCATCAGTAAGTGAAGATGCAGCCAACCACCTCCCAGCGCTCAGAAGGGCATCCATCATTCCTGGACCTGAGAACCCAGTTTGTATCCAAGCTCTGCCATTAGCAGCAATGGCAAAGAATACCTTAACTTCCCCAGCCTCAGCTTCTTCTGTAAAATGGAAATGATTACAGTACCCACACTTCAGAGAGTTGTCTGAGGAGTAAATGAAATAATATAGAGCACTTACAGCAAAGGACAGCAGAGTCAAGGCTCTAACTAGTACTTCTAAGACAGATTAAACGAGATAAAAGTATACCAAAAAATTATAAGCAATAAATGTCTAGTGGTTCCTGTGTGATCCCCCTCACAGCTGGAATAATCAATTGCAAGAAAAACTGACCAAACCAGGCAATTACCCTGGCATCACTGGAAAATACCTACATGCATTTGCTATCCTTCTATCTTGATACCAGTCATTCTAAAATTCTAAAGCCCCAGGAATCATTTAATTGCTCTATAATCATTTGTAGCTTCCTACGGAGTGGTGACTAAATTCAGACTTCAAGAGCAAGATCTAAGAAAAATAACGTGAAGACATAAAGACAGTATACTTAGATTGTGTCTCTATCAAATCTGCTCCATATCATTTGGTCCAACAAATTCAGCTCCATAAAATCTAAGAGGAGGTGTCAGTGCCAGGAAAGAGGATAAAAACCCAGAGTGTTAAACAGAAGTGTTTTGACTCAATTATGCAGTAAATTCAGCGCCTCCACAGACCTAAAATCAAAAGTGATCGGAGTCAAAAGAGGAGCACTGACAAATTTAATATAATACTCACTATCATTCATTCGGTGTTGCCTTTGCTCTGTGGTCCATGCTGAGAGCGTCACTGTAACCTTTCCTTTCATCCTTGCAGCAACCGTATGAGGGGCGTGTTCTTATTATCACTACGTCACAGAAGTAAAATCATGCACCCAAGGTCACAGAACAAGCGAGCAGTGGACTGGATTTGAACCCAGACTATTTGAAATGCAAAGCCTGTATCACTACTGAGCATGTGGCCTCTAACAGAGAAAGGTGAAATGCTGGCCCAGCCAAAGCTGATGGTGGGACTGAAGCCTCTAAGACCAGGTGATTAAAAAAAAAAAAAGACCTGACGACCAATATGCATCCCCTTTTGCAAACTCCTCTAAGTGCCAAAGAGATGACAAGGAAACGCTGCTGGCAAAGCTGGCAAACCCAGGCAATAAATTCCCCATCCTCAGAGCCAGAGACAAGCGACAAAGGGTATTCCTGACAAACCTGGGGGAAGTCAGGCAAAGCTATGAGAAAGGAGAAAAAGCAGAGAGGAGGACACTAAGACATCAAGAAAATCTAACTGCACCTGCTTCGGGAGGGCAGTGGGAAGATGAAAGTCAAACGGAAAAAGGTAGAAACCCAAATGTCCACTGGCAGATGAATTAATCAACAAAACATGGTACATCCATACAAGGGACTGTTATTCAGACGTGAAAAGGATGGAAATCCTAAGACATGATGGATAAGCCTGGAGGACGCTATGCTGAGTGACAGAGTCCGGCACAAAAGGACAAATATTGTATGGTCCATTTCTGTCAGGTCCCCAGAGTAGTCTGATTTAGAGACAGAAAGTAGAACAGGAGCTGCCAGGGTTGGGGGGCGGGTTAGTGTTTAACGGGTACAGAGTTTGGGGAGATGAAAGAGTTCCGGAGACAAATGACTGTGACAGTTGCACAACAATGTGAACAGACTTAATGCCACTGAATTGTACATTTAAAAAATGGTTAAAATGATAAATTTTATGTTATGTATTTTTTCCCCACCATTTTTCAAAAAGGCAAATAGGACCTTGCTGTGGCTGTGAAGTGCAAGTTGTATGGCCTGGAACCGTATCTAAAGTGAAAGCTGGGTTTGACAGCGCTGGGAGAGGCAGGCACTAGCATCTGGACCTGCTCAGGGCATGGCTGCAGACGGACAAACAGAGGCTCTGAGCTGGGCTGGGCCAAGCCGACTCAGCCCAGACCAGCCCCAGGCCACAGACATTTCCTTCCCCATGGAGGGCACGAGGACTACAGTCTCCCCGAGCCCAAGAAAGGGTGCCTGGCTTCTGGCCTTCCCCAGGCCACATTCCAGAAGCTTCCACACCCTGAATTCACGCAACAGTGCAGTGCCGTCTGAAGCAGATCCCAACTTGTGCCATGAGGCACTCACACAGCATCCTGGTGGGAGGCCAGAGGAAACCCATCGCTGTCCCTCGAGCAGCAGAGTGACCTAGGACAAGTCGCAACTTCTCCAGCCTCAGTGTCCTGACCTCTGAAATGGGAGGGTGGCGCACACACTTCATGGCTCGTGCTGAGGACTGAAGATCAGACGTGTGGTCCTCACAGCAAAGCCTGACCTGACGGCACTAAATCTAGTTCTGCTACTGCTGGCATCTTCAGTGCTAGCCTTGCCCCCTCGGCTTTCACTCCCACACCTGACGTCCAGTGGGCAGATGACAGGAGGGGACGAGGGGTGAGGAGGTGAGAGCTGGAAGGCTTCCCGACTTTGACAAGACAGACAGACTGTTAGGCTCACACGCTGAAGCAGGAGAAAGCCACTGAAGTCGAACAGTGAGAATGCCAGGAACCAACGTGATAAAAGAAGGAGCAAGCATTTTTACTCTTCCTGAGGAGTTAATATCTTTACCTGCTTTATTATCTGGGATTCACTTATCTTTCCACCTTTTATCTTGGCCAGAGATGGGGTCCCTAATTAGTGCTAACTGTCCTTCTGGAACACACACAATCACGAGACAAAGGTAAGGTTAGAACACTTCGGTGTGTGTGTGTGTGTGTGTGTGTGTATGCACATTTGATGTTATTATATTTCACAAGCCTAGAACAAAATACCTTTAACCACTCCCAACCCCCATCTCCCCATAGACCCACGAGCGGCCCATGCATTTTCTCACATTTCTAACTTTCTGCTACCTCCGCTCAGGGAATGTAAAAGCAGACTATTTTCCTCCAAAGACTGTATGCCTGGGTAACAGCTTTTGGCCACGCTCTCATCCCCTAAAGATGGCATCCCCCTCTCCACCCACCAACAGGGTATTCAGAGCCAGGAGTTGAACCCAATCTGCAATTCCAAAACTCTTAAGCAGGGAGCTGTGTGGCCTCCAGCCAGGCACAAGTATTATCACTGCTCTTTACAGATGAGAAAACAGAGGCACAGAGAGGCTAAGTAATGTGCCCAAGGTCACAGAGCTGGTAAGGAGTAGGCTGGAACTGAAACAGGGCAGCCTACTGTAACCACTTAGCTCTTTTGATTCACAGGGGTCATGGGTCCCTGTGGCCTGGCTTTCAGGTGACCTGTTCCAGCTGATGGGGTTGGTGACCTTCTTTGCATCCCCTGCATTCTGGGAGCTAATGGTCTTAATCAGCTACCCGAGCTCAGCCTCTTACCTCACTCAGCACAATATGGGCTTGTCCTGGTTACTTATCTCCCGTGCTCCTCTTCAAGTCATTGCTTGTCAGGCTTGGCCAGCAGACTAGAAACCTGTCTGCTCCTCTCTCACTCTGCTCTTTGGGAATCCACAGCATGTCTCTATAGCTCTCCAGCACTGCTCAAAGCTCCTATTTGGTTCTCATCTCTTCCCTGAGCCACATCCATATCCAAAGGCACCTACCCACCATGAGAAGGCAGTGATTTGGGTGGGTTCATTCATGCATTGGTCCATTTAACAAATGTTCATGCTGCTCAGCTGGCAGGTGCCAGGTACTGCCTGGCCATAAGACTAGGAAAGTGTATGATTCAGGTTCCTGCCCTCAGGGTAACTACACTCCAGTGGGGCAGGTAATAAACAAATGTGCTAATTTCAGATGAGTGCTAAGAAGAAAGTAGAGTGATGGAGTGTTGAGTCACTGGAGGGGAGGAACGTTCTAGGAGGAGGTAACACTTGAGTCTAGACCAGGGCTTCTAAATCTTGGTACTGTTGGCATTTGGGGCCAAATAACCCTTTGTTGTGGACGGCTGTGCTATGCCTTGTAGCATGTCTAGATAGCAGCACCCTTAGTTTCTATCCACAATATGCAAGGAGCCCCTCCCCAGTTGTAACAACTCAACCTGTAATCAGACATTACCAAATGTCCCCTGGCTGGGGAGGGGAGAGTGGGAGCAAAACCATCGCCAGTTGAAAACCACAGGTCCTAAAAAACAGGATCTAGAGTAGAACCAGATTAGAATCACTGCTTATTAGCTGTTGTGTTGAGACAAAGAACTTAACCTAAGTTTCAGTTTCCTCATTAGTAAAATGGTTAAAATAATATCTACCTCAAAAGTTACTGTGAAGGGAGGGATACATTAGGGGCCTGGGATTAACAGAGACACACTACTTTATATAAAATAAACAACAAGGATTTGATTTGCTGTACTGCACAGTGGACTGTATTCAGTATCTTGTAATAACCTATAATGGAAAAGAATCTGAAAAAGAACGAGCCATACAAGGATGTGTTTGCCCAGAAAATATATTTTCTTCTTTGAGCAAAGATATATGGACTAGTGGCAGCTCTGAAGCACATCAGAGAAACGACCCATGCCTTGATCAAACTCTACCTGAAGTGCCCTCGTTCTTCTGAAATTCTCAGTTACAAGCATCAGCTAATCCCCTGTGTTGTTTAAGCCATTTGAGTTGTCTTCTTATGACTTGGAAATGAAAATATCAAGGTGATAAAATGGTTTATGCAACTCGAAGGTAACTCAGAGTCTCCTCTGAATAAAATACTCAAACTGAAATCATTTATTCAACCATCTGTTTTATTAGGTGCTGGAGACAGAGTAGTCCACAGGAAAAACATCATCCCTAGCCTCATGGAACATATGTGTTCCATATAAACCACTGCATTTGGGAGAACTGGCACACTGCCATACACTGAGCTTCTTTAAGAAAATTGTCAACAATAAACATATTGATAAAAAGGTCAAAAGGACACTCAAAAACTACCTATCCCAGGCTTTCACATTTAACAAACATCAACCCAAACTGTCACTCCAGCCTCTTCTTGGAGCAGCTGGATGTGACACTAAACAACTATGACTGTCCTCACCATTCATAAAGACAGTGTCTCCTGTGCTGTTCACTCTGGTAGACACTAGCCACAGAAGGTTACTCAGAGTTAAACTGAACTTAATTGTATGGAAATAAAACTTTAAAATTCATTTTCATAGTGTGGCCAGTGAAAGGTAGCCACACTAGGCACCTTACAAGTACACAATCTCCACAGGTGGCTAGTGGATAAAATATTAGACAGCATAGATAAAGAACATTTCCAGCATCGCAGAAAAGTCTAGTGGATTGCACTGTCCTTCCGCCAGAGTTCCTTTCCTATTTTAAAAAAGCAACTATTGGGAGCGGTGGGGAGGGTACAGCTCAGTGGTAGAACATGTGCTTAGCATGTATAAGGTCCTAGGTTCAATCCTCAGTATCTCCACTAACTAACTAACTAACTAAATAAATAAATAATAAACCTAATTATCTTCCCCCCCCCACAAAAAAAAGAAAAAAATGAGGAATTATAAAAAAGCAACTATGGTGTTGAGGAAGAGGTCTCTCTAAATTACCAGACTAATACTAGGATCCTGAAGCCAGAAAGTGACCTTCCACAAACACATGTGCACACAGCCAGTATCTCACACTAGGAGAACTAGCAGCTCAAACAACTCAATCAGTCTTTCTATCCTTGACTCTCTTCCCCTATCAGTGTTCATTCGAGTGTAGAGTGGGGTCTGTTACCATCATTTATTAGGGAACTAGATTTGAAAAGGCCAGCATGTTAGAGCCTGCTGCCTCAAGCTTTAAAGTTCCTGCAACCCACCAGAACCTTTTTAAACAGTGTGGCTCCACAGGGGCCCACCCTCTGGGTTCCTGACTCCCCAGGTCTGAGATGGGGCCTAGTAATTCCTGTATTTAATCAACATTCTGGATGATTCTGAATTAGTGGCCGTTTTGTGGACCATTCTTCAGACGTGGGGCATCAGGACTCTGTTGCGCAAGGAGACATAAGTCAGTATATCACTAATGATTTGGCCCCCAGACGCCCGGGGCCTGAAAACTCTCCCAGTTAATCCTGATGCACTTTCCATCTACCTAAACCCCAATCTGTGGGCCACTGTTTCCAAAGTTGATCATTTTCTCCAAGCAGCTCTGCCTACAATCTGGTGGCAGCCAGCAGGTGAATGTAAGTGCCTGGTAACAGGTGCACAGGGCTGCAAATTTCCCCCACAGCCTTTTCAGGATGTCTCTCTTCCCTCGAGAATTCAGGCAACAGGGTGACTCATCACGTTTTATTAAACCCCATGGAAAGGCTCCTTCCACCAAAAGAGACGCCAATATTGACAACCAGCTATCATCTTCCCATTAGTGCCGTCTTCTCACAATTGTATTCCTCTGAGATAATTATTTCACGCAGAATAGCCTGAACTCACATTTTTAACTCAAATGTCTCAGAAACAGATTCACTGCCAGGCCCTCTCTTCCTTATGGCAGTATTTTCCCACAGACTTAGACAAAAATAGGCAAGAGCTACATGACTTTTTCCTTTGCTAAGGATCCCCTCTCTCTGTCTTTTACAAATAACGATACGTGTACAATGCATCAATACTGAGACAACACTTTGTGCCTTCTAAAGAGTATTCATAGACCCTGTGCAAGTACTTAACTGTGACTTTGCACTATGACATGATTCACTATGGCTGGACTCTTCTCTTTACCAAAGACCAAAGCTCAGGAACTTTATCAATGACTGTCCAGCCTAAAACACCATGGAATACAAGCTTTTCCTGCTACATCTTATCCTTGAGCATTTTCAAGTAGAACAGAAGCCAAATTTCACACCAGCTCGGGGGAATTCTGGGTGCCCCAAAAGTTGTTATCATAATGAATAAAGTGGATCAGGGCACACAAGAGTCTAACCTTGAAAATGCTCCTTAGTTTTGTCTCACATCCCAAGTCCTGGATTACATGCAGATGATCCTACCTAAAATCTGAATTCTTAGACAGCCTCTTGGAATGTTCTTATTCTGATACGGCTACAGAGAGAGGGAAGCGGACGAGAGAAGGAGAGAATAGAAACACGGTCCCAATCCAAAGCTGGCAGAATTTAAACTCCAT
Source organism: Camelus bactrianus (assembly GCF_048773025.1). NCBI lineage: Eukaryota > Metazoa > Chordata > Mammalia > Artiodactyla > Camelidae > Camelus > Camelus bactrianus. The sequence continues at coordinate 21,020,588 of NC_133555.1, read as the reverse complement.
GTTGGGCTTTCACTGCCGACTCTACAGTTTTCATTTTATTGAGGCCCTCCCTCCCTTGCCTGGCTCTTTGGGAGAAAAACTGCACTGCCTAAACATCTCACCTGAATGACCTAAGTCCCCTTCACCATCCTGGTGCAGCAGAACTGGTGCCCAACATGAACTATGCAACGCAGAACAAACCATTACACAGCCAGGAAAGGAAGAAGGACTATGCTAGTTTTCAAAAAACAAAATTCTACTAGATAACGCTGGCCCCAGAGAAGCCACAACCACCAGTATTAGAGGTTAATCGTGTTCTGAAAGCATCCACTCTTGGAGGAAAGGTCAGGGTCCTGGTTTATCTGCTGGATGTCCAAACAAGTAGGATTGTTAGGAGTTCAAAACTCCCTAAGAAGTATACATAACACGCATTTATTCATTTATTTGTAAGGCCACATATTTCAAAATAAAATCACTTTAGGGCAGAGAATATTTCCAGTTTAGATTCACATAAAAGTCATCATCAAGATGCTGTTCCATGATGCCATTATGGAAAACAGTATGGAGGGTCCTCAAAAACCTAAAAATAGACTTACCATATGATCCCACTCCTGGGCATATATCCAGAGGGAACTCTAATTCGAAAAGATACATGCACCCCAATGTTCATAGCAGCACTATTTACAATAGCCAAGACATGGAAGCAACCTAAATGTCCATCGACAAATAACTGGATAAATAAGTTGTGGTATACTTATACAATGGAATACTACTCAGCCATAAAAAGGAATCAAATAATGCCATTTGCAGCAACATGGATGGACCTAGAGATTGTCACTCTAAGTGAAGTAAGCCAGAGACAGAAAGAAAAATACCATATGATATCACTAATATGTGAAATCTAAAAAGAAAAAAGAGGGCACTAATGAACTCATCTACCAAACAGAAACAGACTCGCAGACATAGTAAACAATCTTATGGCTACCAGGGAAAAAGGGTGGGAAGGGATAAATTTGGGAGTTTGAGATTTGCAAATATTAGCCACTCTATATAAAAGTAATTTTAAAAAATTCTTCCGTATAGCACAGGGAACTATATTCAGTATCTTATACTAACCTTTAATGAATAAGAATATGAAAACAAATATATGTGTGTATATGCATGACTGGGACATTGTGCAGTACACCAGAAATTGACACATTGTAACTCACTGTACTTCAGGAAGGAGAAGGAGAAGAAGAAGAAGAGGAAGAGGAAGAAGAAGAAGAAGAGGAAGAGGAGGAAGAGGAAGAAGAGGAAGAGGAAGAGGAAGAGGAAGAAGAAGAAGAAGAAGAAGAGGAAGAAGAAGAAGAGGAAGAAGAAGACGAAGAAGAAGACGAAGAAGACGAAGAAGACGACGAAGAAGACGAAGACGAAGAAGACGAAGAAGAAGAAGAAGAAGACGAAGAAGCAGAAGCAGAAGCTATTTTGCACCCAGTCCTAAGACTCAGCAGACCAGGACCCTGAAATAAAATATTCCAAGAATCATGATCAGCTGTCCAAATATATCCTCTCCCCTGCTTCTCACAACTCAAATTGGGGAGCTGTCACCAGCTGGACCTCCAATAAACTTACATGGACTACAGTGACCAACTGGACCACTTCTGGAACTTATTACTCACTTCAATACACATTTATGAACCCTCACTGTGAGCTGGTCACTGTCCTGGGCCCTGAGAACACAGACAAGAGTAAGAAATGCAATTACCGCTCTTGAAAAGATGAAGTGTGAGAGAAGTCAAGTGAGAAAAACAAATACAAAAACAAGAGGCTGCAAGTTTGTCGCCTGAGGACCAAATATGGCTCCCAGATGTGTTTTGTTTGGTTTATTCATGCTTTTGAAAAACTCTGAACCAAGATTTTTCAATTGGCCAAGTTTTTTTTGTTTTAACAATTCAAGCTTCTACATTGTCTTAAAAGCTTTAAAATCTGGCAATGCTGGGCCAATGTCCCCACGTGTCAACAACAGGCTGAAGCTGAGGGGCAACTGCTCCCTTTGAACGAGACATGTCCCCCCAATTTACCCTAGTCCCCACCACTCCCTAATGCCCTTTAAAAGACCTACTTGGTAATTGAGTTCCTGATGACTACTATAAATAAACAATTCCAGTGCTTGGTAGTATCTGTTATAACTGAGGTAAGTAAAGAAATGCAGGACTCTCCCATACAGGAAGGAGGGATTTAAGCTGATATGCTATTTGAAGAGCAAGATGATCATGTGTATCCTAAAAAAAAAAAAAAAAAATTTGCGTGACCCAAGAGTTTTAGACATCTATCTGAAGAAAATATCTTTAGAATTTCATGAAAATACATATAAGGGTATTCATCATTATGTTGTGTAAAATAGGAGCTGAAAACAACCTAAACGTTCACTCTCAAAGCATGGTTTAATGTATTATAGAACAACCAGAAACTGATTCCACAGCCATTGAAATGGTAGGGTTGATTTACATGTAGTGTAAGAAAGAAGTCCGTGATATATTGTTAGCCACAAAGAAAAATCTTACTAAAACAGTACGTGTTTTATTATCCAGTTTGCATATGAAAAAGAACCTCCGAAAAAAAAAACTACCAAAAAACAAATGTGTGTGTATTTTTACGTTTTTATATGTAGACGTCTGGATAAAAATAAAGCAACACATGTATTTCTCCAAGGTGGGATTATGGGCAACGTGGATACATTTCCTTTCCATATAGTCACATCTTTAGCATTGTATACATCGTTTCAATGCGGGGAAAAATTAAATTTAAATTTCACCTTGAAAAAAACATAAGATCTGGAAGCACAGATCAATTATGGAGAGTGTCTGACAGTCACACGAGATCACAACACTATTTGAGTTTTTAAAAGATAAGAAACCAAAAAAATCTAGATATCTAAGCTTTCCTTAAAAAAAAAAACAACTCCATGCTCCAACACCAAAGAAAGTGTTTTTTTTTAACAACTTGATCTCTAGTTTTGAATTCTTAACCAAGTCACACAGACTTAAACAGGCTGATAGCTGGAGGAGGAAATGAACAGGCTCTCCCTATCAGATGTAAATTCCAATGCCTGGCCAAGAATCCAGGTGGTAAAATACTGACTCTGTTTAAATCAGGCCAAAGTGATGTCTTCTGCGGCCGCATTACATAAGCAAAAGCTCCGTCACTGCACACATCTGGTCAGAATAAAGGCCCTCCAAGACCTTCAACACAATTAATTCAATATTTTCTCTACAGTTCAAAATGCTACAACAACTGGCAGACAACCATCTTAAATCATCACGGAAAAGTCAGACATATGGCTGAGTATATTTAATATGCTTTAAAAATAAGCCGTGGATCTTCCAGCCAACAAGATCTTAGGCAAGAATTTTTCTTATTTATTTAAAGTTATGCCTACTCATTACCTCAAAAGAATTCAATTCAAAAAGTGATTTCTTGAGTACCGAGAGAGGTCAGAGATTACAATAAAGACACAAAACAGGGATGCTGCCTTCAAGAATTCAAGAAACACAAAATCCAGCACAGGAGACAGACCAGCAAATCTACATTACAAGACACTATCGTGATGCCTGAAATCATGATGGGCAGGGGGCGGGAGGCAGGAAGGACTCAACATTGTTGGTGAGGGAGACCAGGGAAAACAGGAGACGGCACATAAGCAGAATTGCTTGAAACTACGCAGCAGCACACTCTGTGTTCTGGCCAATAAACACTTTGGAAATTCTTTTTTTTTTTTAATTTCCTGGACTCTTTTTGGTGGGGTCCCCAGGCGTGTTATGCCATTTCAGACAGCAATGAAATGGTACAGCCTAAAAGAGGTGCATCCATACTGCCCCCCACCGTAAAAAGACAAGGGGACCCCCAGCTATAAGTCAACACACTTCTAATATGGAAATACAGGAAAATTTTGGAACCAGGCAGATACGACCTTGAATCTCACCTGTGTCAGCTGCCTGGGGGCCAGGATAAATTACTTGACCTCTTTAATTTTCAGTTAATTTTCTCATGGCTGAAACGAGGATGACATCATCTGCCCAGGCAGAATCCTAACCTGGGTCTCGGTGACATGTCAGAAGATCAGTACACAATAGTGATGAGTATTAGTTTACTGTTACTCGTTCAGATTCCCAGGCCCAGCCACGAAGGCAGACAGTGGAGCCTTAGTGCCACTTGGGGCCGGGTAACTCCCGTTATGGCGGCTGCCTTGTCCGCTGCTGGATGTTTAGCAGCATCCCTGGCCTCTGCTCCCTCAGCTCCACTAGCACTCCCCTAGTCTGAGCCGTAACCACCAAAAATGTTTCCGGACATTGCCAAATGTCCCCCTGGGGGTCAGTACCACCCCCAGTTGAAAATCACTGCTTTAGAGGAACTCACTGATGGGTCTTCCGTTCTCAACTGAAAATTATCATGGTTGCTTTTAGGTACATGCTGCAGTGAGCACTACTTACATGCCAAGCGGAGGACAAAGTGTTCTGCATACTTTTGCTCATTGACTCCTCACAGCCACCCTGTGAAGTAGGTATTATTCTCATTTTCAACTGGGACGGGTCCTGGGAGGTTAACAGGGCCATGGTTCTGGAGCTGGAGTCAGACCCAACCAGCCCGACTCTAACCACTGGTAACACCAAGCCCCACTGCCTCCCCAGCCTTTCCAGGGATGGTGCCGGGAGGATCAGAGGGCCTCAGTGTCAAGTGCTCCAAGATCGCCCTTGTTGGTACTGCCCTGCCCAGGACCCCCAGGAGACAGGCGAGGACCTGCCCCCCTCTACACCCTACCGCGCCTGGGTTCTGATGACAGTCATTAGAATCAGTTCGTCACCAGTGACAATATGGGAGCAGTCAGGGCGGATCAGACCTCCAGTAACACATGGTGAGATCTAGAGGTTTCCTTCCTACTTGTCTAAACTAATCCAATTTCAGCCTTTTAAAAAAGTGGCATATGAATCACAGAGAAAAATCAGGGCTTTTTCTAGACTTGAAAAGCTCTCCAGGGAACTGTGCACCACCATATCTATCTCTCAAAAGATTCCTTCTTCACTCCCAAGTGCTTTCCAACGGGAAACATTCAAACAAGAACAGAAGCCAACATTGTGTGAGCACTCACCACGTGCCAGGCCCTGCACCATGTGCTTTACTTCAATCTCCTCATTTGAATCCCCCCCCATCACCCTCAGGTAGTAGGTATCATTATCCCCATTTTCAGAAGGGGAGATCCTGACACAAAGAGGTGAAGCACCTCGCCCTGAGTCACCCAGCTAGTAGACTGAAAAGCCTGGCCTCTAATCCAGGCCAGCCTGAGTCCAAAACCTGCCAATCTACAACATGTCAATAAATGGATACTTGTGGATTATCTCAGGAGCAGCACTGCAGCCCTGTGAACACTGTTTAGAGCAATCATTTTGAAACATAGCTTATAATCAGGGTATAAAATCGCCTTTTGATTGCACCCTAATGCCACTGTCCATAAAGAGAGCTTCGAGCCTCACCTCACAACGGGCTGAAAAATTAGCCTTATTGTGGAAAGCATAACTGCATATCATTACAGGTGCACAGTAATGCCTCCATTGGCAATAACAGCGGGGCTAACTCCTTAGCCCAGAGAATGTAATTCTCTTATGTAACTCATTCTCACCACACTGCAGATGATAACAGGAGAAGCCTCTACACACAGCTGACGGTGCCCAGAACCTCTCACAGTCCACTGGAGAGTGACAGAGTGTGCAAAGTTCCCTGACACACTCAGCCCAGTGCTGCCCTAAATCCCGAAAATGAAGACCAATTGAAACAGACCAGCAATGCTCATTATCTTCAAGAATATTCCTAGATCAATCAGTGAAGCTCTATTTAGCCCTAGTCAGAAACTGCAAATGTTAAACCCTTAGCAAGTTTAACAGGATCCGCCACAAATTACCTACATTTTCAGAGACTTTCAAATACTGTAATTTTCAGAGGCAACCGAGCTCAGGAGAGAGTTATTCTAGTTCTAACCTTGGCAGTGGATGTTCAAGAAATACTTATGCAATTACCATGCATCAGGCAGTATTCCTGGTACTGGGGATGCTGCTGGGAACAGAGTAACAACAGCCTTGCCCTCTGGGAGCTGATATTCGAGACAGACAAAATCAGGACCTTGGTTATTTCGAAATGATCTACATGTTATAAAGTAAAATAAAGTGGCAAAGGAGAATAGGGAATGACAAGACACCTGGAAAAGACCTGAAGTTCATGAGAGTCAGCCTTCCAGATGTCCAGGTGGGGACCAGCAGGCTATGGACCAGGAGAAAGAAGACAAGTCACAGGCCAGATCGTGAGGGGCCTTGTGAGTGACTGGGAGGACTTGAGTTTCACTTGGAGAGAGGGACCAGAGAAATGCTTGTAAGTAGTGGATTAGTCCAGTCTTTAGTTACTTGACCCTAAGAGAGAAGACTTATTTAATCATAAAAGACATTGTTCACATCACAGCTTCTCATTTTGCTACGTGCCTTCGGAAAGGACGTCACTTTGGAGCCTCCGGAGGATACTTTACTATAAAGCAGAAGTCAGCATCACTTGTGTGTTCTTGACATCCAAGGGGGTTCAGCTGTGAAAACACCAAAACAAATTCACCAGAAATACTATACAGATGCAGTAGAGCAAAGCTCCAGTGTTTACTGGGGATTTTTCAAGGTTACATATCTCACATATAAGCTGCATAAAGACAGGCAGGAAGGCAGTAACCTACTTTTTTGGGATATGAATGTCAGCCCTTAACGAATTTGACAGCCTTTATTCTCAGTGTATACAAAATCAGTATATCCTGTTACACATATATACAAACTCAAGGAAGGGACCACTAACATCAGAGACTGGTGTTTTGCATTAAATAACCATCGTTTATAAAGCAACATCCTTCATGTAAACCCTTGTGGTAAGGAGATGTCAGAATGTTTTCTCTTATAAACCACTTAATTCCCCTTGGTGGATATCATCAATTCTGCCATCCGAAACTAGCTGGGTAATGAATGCCAACAAATGCAGTGACCCAACTGTAGGCCATTGCATCATAAGGTCAAGTTAATCTATTTTTAAATAACACAGCCATTGGCAAAGGGTGGCCACTAGAAACAATGCATGTGTTGGGTTGTCTCTCCTTGCATTTTGCAAAATCTGTAGAATGTTCCACAGAGTGACCTAAAAATATCCTTCAGAGAGTGGTCTTTTGGCACCAAGAACAAAAACAGATTGATTTTTGAAAGTTTAAGTTAAAAAAAAAAAGACGTATCAACACAAAACACAGTGTAAGAGCAAGAGAGGACAAAAATCAGATAGTTTTCTGTAGCAAAGATCTGATTTGCTGTTGGCTGGGAAAACTGTACACAGGGACGCTGCTACAAGAAAACGGAGGTAAAGTGTCACTTTTACGGATGCTGACAGAGACCAGGTCCCACATGAAGACAAAACAGAAAAGCCCTTCCACATCCTGCATGTTGAACGAACACCTGAATTTTCACTTCTTGAACTCCACTTAAGAGTCAACAGGCAGAAATACTTAAATATAACTAACTCATTAAGTCTTGTCGGTCATTTATCTATTTATAGCTCAGTATAAATTATTAGACACAGGGATTCAGCTGATCGGAATATTTGGTGATGAGAAAATGAACATGTGAGGATCCTAAGTGAGAAGCAATAAAAGAGGAACAGGGAGGAAAGAAGGAAAGATGTTGTTGATAGTCTGGTCTGCACTTATCGTGTGAATAAGAAGTGACAATAGAAAATTCACTCACGCAGCCAAGCCATTTTAGTGAGCACCTAATTTGCCGGGTATTATCTTAGGTGCTGGGAAATACAGAGGTGAACAAGTGAGATAAAACTTCCCGTTTTCAGGGACCTTACATTCCAGTGAGAAGAGAGGCTGACGATAAAGAAGAAACAGAAGAAGATAACGTGAAATTATGCCAAGGCTACGAAGACAGGAAGCAGGATAAGAGGCCAGCACGTGATCTGATATGGGGTCAGTGGGATGCTGGAGCCGGCTGATACTGGCTCAGGAGAACCAAGTTATATGCATCTCTTTCCAACTCCAGAGATGTTGCAGTTCAGAGTCTCCCCTTCCCCAGAACTAGCTATCAAGCCTTTAGCAGCACACCACCAGAAGAGAAGCTCAATGAAGGTTTTGTTGAAGAGACACTAAGGTCAGGAGTCAATCCTGTGACCATCTGGCGGGGGAGAAAAAGCAATCCCAGAGACCTCGAAACAGCATTCACAGGAAACCAAGCAAGACAAGGTGCTGTGTTTTAAAATGAGAACAGAATTATTTTGTTACAGAGCTGGTGCAATACACTCCAACTGGTCAAAATAAACACACAACATCAAAACAAAACCCAAAAAGGCACCGAGAACTACACTCAATTGTCTGTGGTCGTAAGTTCCTCGTTACGGTGAGGGGAAGGGTGGTGGTGGTGTGGTTTTCGAATTGTCTTATTTATTGTCACCATTCTGTCTATAAAAAAAAGTTGAGGGACAATTTTGGGTCCTGGGTAATTTGCAAAACCACACAACTCACTTACAAAAATACGTTAAGAGTGACCTATGAATATTACCAGTTTGGAAAACTACAGTCACACCATTTAAAACTTCTGGAGTCTGGGTTATTCATGGAATCTTAGCATTTTATGAGCACCAAGGACCTGAAAGGGCACATCCACTTATTTTAAGTGTGAAGAAAGGCCCAAAGAGCGGCTTGCCGGGGATGACAGCATTGGCGGCATAGCTTGTTCCGGAACCCGATCACCTGCCTCATTTGGTACCATCTTCTCAATGTCAGTGTGTACCCTAGGACAGTGGTTCTCAGAACTGAGCATGCGTCAGAATCACCTGAGGGCTTGTTAAAAACACCCCACAAGCTCCACCCCTCCTGAGTTTAGGTATCAGTAGGGCCAGGGGAGGCCTGGGAATCTGCATGTCTAACCAACTCCCAGCAGATACTAACATCACTGGTCTGGGCATCCTACTTTGAGACCCAATGAGCCAAGAACTAGGAGCATGGGTTTTAGAATCCAACACGACTGAGTTCCAGTTCCACTTCTGCCACTTCTACGACCCTTGGAACCACGTCAACTCTCTGAACCTCAGTTTCTGACACGTGAGTCCAGTTGTGAGGAGTAAAGAACAAAATGCCCATAAAGCAGAAGCTTAGCCAAGGGCTCAACAATCACTAGCTGCCTCCCGTAACGAAGTTTCCTTAATGACAGTTGTTCCCCTTTATCCGCTATTTCACTTCCTGCCATTTCAGTTACCCAGTCAACCACGGTCTGAAAATATTAAATAGAAAATTCCAGAAATAAACAATACCTACGTTTTAAATGGCGAGCCAAGTAGCGTGATGAAATTTCCCGCCTTCCCGCTCCATCCGGCCCAGGACGTGAATCATCCCTTTGTCCAGGGTATCCCTCCCATTAGGCACTTAGTAGCTCAGGTAGCAGATCCTGGTATCACAGTGCTTGTGTCCAAGGGACCCTCATTTTACTCAATAATGGCCCCAAAGCGCAGGAGAAGTGACCCTGGCCGTTCGGATCTGCCAAAGAGAAGCCATGAAGTGGTTTCTTTCAGTGAAGAGGTGAAAGTTCTCAATAAGGAAAGGAAAAAAAAAATCAGAGGCTGAGGTTGCTAAGACCTACCAGAAGGAAGAATTTTCTATCCATGAAGTTGTGAAGGAAAAAGAAATTCATGCTAGTTTTGCTGTTGTTGTACCTCAAACTCCAAAAGTTACAGCCACAGTGCATGAGAAGTGCTTAGTTAAGATGGAAAAGGCATTAACTACGTACAACAGGACATTCTGAGAGAGAAAGGACACGTTCACAGAACCTTTCTTACGGTACATAGTTAAAACTGTTCTGTTCTCTCATGCTGTTGTTGCTGGGCCTAATTCGGACATACCACCTGCAGATAAGGAGGAGCGGGACTGTGTACTTTTCCTCTTTTTCCCAATACACTAGCATGGTTAAAAATCAAAAGACACACAATATCAAAGATTGGCAAAGATGTAGCACAACTGGAACATTTATAGCAGCTTTATTCATCACAGATGAAAAAATAAACTGTCCAAATGCCCACTGACAAGCAAAAATATAAACAAACTAGTGTATGTATATGATGGAATACTTCTGAATAATACAAAAGAACCATGATACACACAACAATATGAAATCCCCGAAACAGTTTGTTGAGTCAAAGAAGTCAGCCAGAAAAGAGTATAAACCGCAGAAGTTCATTTAAATGAACTTCAATAAATAAGTAAGATTAATCCAAGGTGAGAAAAATTAAACAGCCATTACCTCCAGAAGAAGTGGGGGGAACTAACTAGAATGGGACATGAGGGACATTTCTGGGGTGATGGACATGTTCTATATCTTGATTTGGGTGAAGCTAACATGAGCGTATACATTTGTTTTTTGATTTGCCCAACAAACTATATACTTCAGAGCTGTGCATTTTACTATAGGTAAATACCTACTTATAAAGTACATATATATGTCATACAGAATGTATTTTCATAATATGCTTTTTCATAATAAAATGTTATTTTATATATATAACATATACATGTAAACTTTTTTAGGTACTTTTGTGACAAAAGACTGTCCTCTCCATTTAAAAATGAACCACCTCCAACCTGGTAGATCCATTTTGCTTGATTTCTTCACAATTTAGTCCTGCTTCATATACCACTTGCTACAGACTATTTTGGTTGGTGCATCTTTCCACAGAGCTGCCATGAAATAGAAACAGCAGAATTTTCTTCCAGAAAAAGACCATGACATTTCCCTACAGACAGCACCCACAGTGACCCATGTCCCTGGCAGTGGCTAGCCCAAGGTGCAGACAAGACAAAAGTCACACTTTCCTTTACCACATGCCAAGTCTGAGCCTACCTAACATGATTAAAGCACAGTAATGAAAACATACTTAGAGCAATTTTGTAGTATAATTTAAATCATATTCTTGATATGAAAGAGAAGACTGGTGAAATGCTTTCTAGTGCCATCTTTCTGTAATGAAGATGTTAGAAGAGCTAACTGCGCCAGGGTAATCATTACATGAAATCGTAGCAGTCACATTGTACTGGATTCCAGGCCATTTAAGTGTTCCCATCCACACCTTTATTCTATCCCATTACAAGAACAAGCAGATTTTACATACACACATACACACACACACACTCCCTCTCTCTCTCTTTCTCTCTCTCTCTTTCTGTGAGCAGTCCTGTGTAGCAAACAGGATATTTCCGGGCAACAAGAGATATGATGGAGAGAAACTAGTTTCCTTGGAACCCCGACGTGTCTGATTCCAAACACACTTGGTTATCTGATCAACCCTTTTGAAGTTCCATGATGAGGCAGCCCTGGGACAATGTCTCCTGATCTTTGATACTGGCGGGGGGAGGAGGCTCAGTCACATACAGCATCTTGCACCCTGAAAACAAGCCCCCACAGTACCTAGCAGACACCAGTAGACCCCCCACTGGATAGGCAGGTACCCCTGCCTATCCCTCCTCCAAATGTCACTGACCTGCAGAGCCACCGCTGATTCCATCAAATGCTGTGACCCAGTCTTTTTTCTCCAACTCTGTTAAGTCATCATAATCCAAGTACTGGCATTAACAACGTAATTCAGCTTCTTGACACTAAAAGCTCAACTTATAAATAAATAACTGCCCAAATTCAACTTAAACATAACAATAACATCTCATCTTTATCGAGCACTTATTATGTGCCAGGCGCTGTTCTGCACCCTTTGTACTTATTAGTTTATGTAATATTCAGAGGAAAGTCAGTTTACAGATGCAAGAGAACATTCTCCGGTGAGACCTTTCAGGTGTTGGACCTCAAACAAAGCTGGGGAGACCTGCAATGAGTGGGGCATAGTCTCTCCCTTCAATAAGCTTCCTATCTTGTATGGAAATGAGAGGAGAGAACCACTCATACTTCGGGGTAAGTAAAAAAAATTACAAGACACACATTTAAGGGAGTCTAGAGGAAGAAGGATTTGTTCATCCTGGAGGGCTTCTTGGAGGAGGTGTCCAAGTGGAAGATGAGCATTTGGTAACTGTCTATCCCTCAGCTCCCAAAGCTACCAAAAGGCCCGACTCTTCTCCCTGTCTCTCTCCTCCATTTCATCTGGAAAGGGCCTGTTTCCAAGAAAGGACCAACTCAGCCCAGCCCTTCCTTCCTCTCTCACATTCCTCCAGCTGCTGCTTGCCTTTCCAGGCCACAGGCACATATGGGAATTTTTCATCAGTGCGTCCATGGGGGAGAACCTGCTTCATGGTGATCGGTGGTACAAGGGATTCCTTTAAGTGAATGGAGTCCTTCTCTGTTGGACTCTATCAGGGCCAACCCCTTTCCTGCACCAAACCAAGATGTAAGGGACTCCCCACCACCAGCAGCCATCAAAAAGGTCATCGCTCCTCTCCAGGCTTCTGAGAGACAAATTTGCTTCCACTCCCTCCTCTCAAGTGCACCCCTTCTGGTCTCCGAGGGTCATCCCCCCACCTCCTACGTGCTTAAGGCTCTGCAGCAAAGGCTCAAACCCTCACTCTTGGCATCTGTGTGACCTTGGGCAAGTAGCTGAACCAACGGTCAGTCCCAGTTTCCTTATCTGTAATATGGGTCTTATAAGAACAACTCGCTCTCAGAATTGTTGAAAATCAGAACAAGATAGTGCAAGGAAAGCATTTTACACAGAGCCTGGCAAGTAGCAAGGTAACAAGAAATAGCAGTGATAATGATGGTGGTGGTGGTGGTGGTGGTGATGGCAGTATAAACTTGGGCTTGATTCTCGCTGAAATACCCCGGCATTCCCTCCCCCACCCCCAAGCCTGGGGCCGGACCACACGGTGCAGACATGCGTCATCCAGCTGTGTAGTGAATGCAGGATGTTCAGGAAGCCGTCTTTGGAACCGCCAGGCTGTGATGCCCAAACCCACCTGGATGATTGCGAGATGAAGCTGAATTTTCTGATGGAGGACGTCCAATAACCAAAGACCCTCATCCCCTTCAGACCCATTCTCCAGGTCTGGAAACGGACAAGTGGCCAAAGATCGCAGCAGCTGCGCCTGCTGCAACACTCCCCCAGGGAGCAAGTAGAGCGTCCACTGTACCCCTGCCTCAGTTTCCCAACTCTCCTCCAGGTGCTGGCGAAGCAGCGCTGCACCTGGCGGCTGAGAGAACAGGTTGGCAAAGCAGGCCTGGGAAAAATCTCCGCGCTTCTCCGCGAAAACCCGAGCCCCTCTTCCCAACGCAGGTGGGGCAAATAACCCACGACCTGCCAACAACTTCGTGTTTCACCACCACAGGGCGCATAGCCTCAGCTTCCCCTCTCAGCTGCGCTCGCAGGAGGAAAGCGGGAAATAGAGATGGTGGGGGGCACTCCGCAGGCCGCTCCCTTATTCTGGGGGCGCCTCCAGGAGGCGCGTCCCATCTTACCTTGTCTGACGGCTTTGAAGGTGACGGCCTCCTTGCAGCTGTCGATGACTCCCAGTACGTCATAGCGGGGCAAGCCGGACACCCGGATCCCCTGCACCTCCAGAAGCAGCTCCCCCTCGACCAGCCGAGGGCCCTCGCCGCCGACGCCGGGAAGCCCCGCCGCTTCAGCCGCCGCCACCGCTCCGACATATGGAAACTCCCCGTTCTCCGCGCCCCCAAGCACCGTCACCCCCAGCTCGCCCTGGGGACCCCGCTTCACAGTGCATTCGTGAACCTTGCTAGTCCAGTGATTCTTCTTCTGGATCACTTTCGACATGATGAGTTACGTCCCTCTTCCCCCCAAAAAAACTAAAAATAAAATGAGAGACAGGTGCCCCCCACAGCACAAGTCCCCAAGCCCCCGCTGGTTCATGGGAGAGACCTCTCCCCCCAAATAACGCAAACGGAGAGAGAAACTTGGCAGCTCGCTCCCTGCACACACTCGCGCACTCAAGCCATCATAAAACAAACTTTCTGGGCTTCCCCGCGAGCCCTCCACAGGCGCCCGCGAGCTTTGTTTGCATTCCGGTGCTTCTCGGTCCACGTTCCGGCGTCTGACGGTGCTCTCCCGGACCAGAGTCCACTCTGCGCCGGTTGGATTATTATTTTCCTTCCTTCCTTTCTTTCTTGCCTCTTAGAAATGCGGTGTCTCCTCTTTGCTTCCCGCCTGGCTCGCCTTTCCTCGCTGGCGGGCTGTTCCTGAGGGTGAGGAAAGCCCTTCCAGCCAGTTGCTGGGAGCCCTGGAGACGCGGCTACGGAGAGGGGGTGGAGGGGACAAGAGGGAAGTGCCTGCGGCCCCTTTAAGCAGATACAAAGGCTCGGCTTGTTTTGTTACAGTTCATTCTATTCCGCGCCGCCGAGCGCAGCGGCCGGCGAGAGGAGACGCGCGCGCATGCGCCCCGCGGCCGCCGGCCGGCCGGCCCGCCCCACCCCGCCTTCCCGAAGGGAGAGATTCCAATGTGCTTCCCGTTGGGTCCTAAAACCGACCCTTCAGGAGCAAGCAATTTACCCCCGCCCCCTTCATAGACCCCTCTTATTCCTCCTTTTCTTTCAGTGCTTTCTCCTCAGCAAATCCCTTTGGAGGTTTGAGGGACGCGCACGTGCATTACCCTAACTGTTTTCAACTTTTGAAGACACAGGCAAGCTGGCTTTGGCATTTTAAGACCATTTCAAACAGGTGGGGGTTGGGGAGGCTCGCACACTCACCCTCGCGCTCACACTCACGCACACACGCACGCACTCACGCCGCCCTAAGCCTCCTCATCGCCCTCGGCCAGTGGCTGGCCACGCTGTCGGTCAGCCAGCCCCGGGAGTCGGCCGCACCCCCGCCCGCCGCCGCATTTTCCTCAAAAACCCCTGAACCCGACCTGGAGGCGCGCGCCTACCCTTTCCCGCCTGCACTGAGCCCGCGGGCTCGGGTCCTGGAGAGGGGTCTGCCGGTTTCTGCGGCTCTGGTGAGGGGAGCCATGTCACACGCGCGCTCTCGCTCTCTCTCTGTCTCTCTCTCTCTCTCACACACACACACACTTATCCGCATCCTTAAACTTTGGGGCCAACTTTTTTGGACACAGTGAAAACTATAGGCCAGGGAAAGAAGCCAAAAGGGGGTTGGAGTCTTCAACTGAAAGTAGGTCTAGCTTTTTAACTCCCTTGCAGGCAGAGACTTCGGGAGCCAGCCGTCTGTCCCGGGCTCAAGTTCCTGGCTGAGTCTGGCAGCCTTTGGACCCGCCCCGGGGACAGGAGATAAGAATCACCCCTGGGTCTGGGATCTGCACCCGCGTCCTAGCGCCCGCGGGGGCGTGGGCGCGGCAGCCACCTCGCGGAATTCGCAGCCAGGAGGTGAGTGCTGCCACCGGCGCCGCCCGGGGGCGTGGGTAGGGCCAGCTTCTGTCCCTGCTGGGTTTCAGGACGTGCTCCGCGGTTGCAGACCAAAGCATATACCCTGCACCGACAAGGCTGCCCTTCCCAAACACTCCCCAGTCGGCCTGGGCGGTAGTCTCCCAGGCATTTTCTTTTCCACCGTGATTTGTAACAGGAGACGTTTCAAGTGCTAATAAGGGAGGTGAGTGTAAGGGACTCAGAAAGGATGGGTGCCACTTTGGTCACGGTTGAGAGCCGGCCTCTGGGGTTTAGGTTCCTACCAGTCCAATCTCTGTGTGAACTTGACCAAACACCAGGACCCCCCTCAGAACCTTCATTTCTCCGATGTTAAGTAAGTATAACTATACCCCGCAAGGTTCGTGGGAGTATTACGCCGGAGGACACTTGTAAAGTGGCATGTAATAAATAAAAACTTAGTACTGGTAGTGGTAGCCCTAGAGATTATCGTATTAAGTGAAGTAAATCAGACAGAGAAAGACAAATATCATATGAGATCACTTATATGTGGAATCTAAAAAAAGAAAAATTACAAATCAAAAATAGGAACACGGACATAGAAAACATACTATGGTTACCAAAGGGGAAAGGGGCAGGGAGGGATAAATTAGGAGTTTGGGATTAACAGATACACATTACTATATATAAAATAAATAAACAACAAAGACATACTGTATAGCACAGGGAACTATATTCAATTTCTTGTAATAACATATGATGGAAAAGAATCTGAAAAAAAATGAATGTATTTATATGTGTAACTGAATCACTTTGCTGTACACCAGAAACTAACACTGCAAATCAACTACACCTCAAGTAAAAAATAAAATTAAGAAAAAAAAAAGTAGTATTTGGAAACAGAATTAGGAATTACTTGGGGTTTCAAATTAGATGATGATGACAATTCCTCCTCTGCTTTCTAGTTTAAAATATATAGGCATACATTTAAATATTTTAAAGCACTCTTTGTAGGGTGCTATTCTCAGCTAATAAAAATAAGGGAAGAAGGAATCCTCAGCACCTAGACCCATGCCTTGAGGGGAGAGTACACCACATACACTTGATAAATGAATGCAAGAATGCATGGATGAAGTGTGACCTTCAGCTGTATAATATATGACTTTTGCCATGAAGCCCATTTAGATTTGGTGGCTACAACCTGTATTTATAGATTGTTTTCTTGAAAGAGTTTTTAGTTATCTTGAAGTAGATTTTTCTTGACTAGATATAAAGTGAGATCCTAGTGTTCTGGCTTCTCTCACTTATGTTATGACTTTGACAGTACATTCCAGTGGGGAAAAGAATGCCGTAAAATACCTAACTTTGAGGTTTACCATGTGTGCCACGATAGTTGTGCATTATTTAATCATTGCCAGCAATTGTACGAAGTAGGTATGACCTTGATTTTACATAAATGATGTTGATTTTTACAGTTGAGGACAGTGAAGCTAGGCAAGGAAAGAAACTCACTCAAGAGCTTGGAAGTGATAATGCTATAGGATGTGACCCCAGAGGTACCACCCAAAGCACATGCTTAGAACCACTGCGCTTAAGAATCTATAGGATGTGGCCACTTCACCATCTAGCATATTTGGGTATCAGCACTCTTTGGCTCCTGAATCTGCCACATAGCAGGTGTGTACCAGTTAAGTCATTCTCCTATCTCTTCCTTTTAATATGAAGGACCACAGTGTTTTACTCCAAAATCCAATCTCCTGTTCCCCATCTGTGGGCTCTGAAGATCGAATAATTTACTGGACTGTAAAGAGGATTAATTTGCAAACATTTCTAAAGTGTTTGGAGGTCTGTGAGCTGTGGTACAGGTGACATGCCAAACGTCCTTATACTGTTATTCCAGAAGCATTTCAACAATGAACTCTTAATAAACACAGTAGATTCCGATGAGAAGTAAACTCTGACATGATACACTCTGCACAAATTATGATCTTATTTTTATACAGCTAGTTCCACTAAACAGAAGGGAAGAAAAACCCACAAATATAAAATGTGTTTTGCTTTTCTTTCTCCCAAATACATTTCTTTCAGAAGTTTTGGGGGGAGGGTATATAGCTCAGTGGTAGAGCACATGCTTAGCATGGATGAGATCCTGGGTTCAATCCCCAGTACTGCCACTTAAAATAAATAAATAAATAAATAAATAAATAAATAAATAAATAAATAAACAAACAAACTTAATTACTTCCCTCTGCAAAAAAAGGAAAGAAACCATTATACAAGTTTTCTAGTTATGAGTAAAGAAATTCATTTTTGCAGTCTCAAGTAGTAATTGACCTCATTTTTTTGAAAGTGTGAAGATGGTGAGTAAGTTGATCAGCTGTGGGGCAAAAAAGGACGTATCAATTTGGTTATCTTTTAATTTCTGAAGAATGCCATCAAGAGGTGTACATTATAGACACCAATATAAGCACTTTCGTATTCCTTAAGGTAACTGACTCCAAAATGGTGATTTAGAGCAGAAGTTCAACAAAGGAGTTGGAAGCCCTCAGTTCAGATTAGAAGGAAACTGACAGTGAGCCACTTTCCTAGTCAGCTCCTGGGAGGCACTTTTATAATCCACTTGATAATTTGTTCTTTTCCTCATAGGGAGGCAGCTCGGTTAGGGTTTTTTCCTGACCATAGTACTCCTCTCTTTAGTCCTTTCAGCAAGGCAAGAATAAATTAGTTTTCATTCTTGTGACCTTTCAAGATACCACGTCTCAACTATTATTTTAATACCCCAGAGAAGGAACTCCAGGAAGAGAGATTAATCCTGGCTAATGTTCTGCTTCACTTCCATGGGGAAAAAAATGAATGTTGGTGACTGGAAGTTTTGAAATTCAATGTTGGGTGTGAGGAACCAAGAGAAACCCAAGCATCTATCATGGGAATCTCCCCTAAAATGTCTCAAATGTTCAGCTGCAATGTGGCCTGTCATCCCCCCATGATTCCACTGAAAACATACCTGATGATATTGTTAATTTCCTTGAGAACAGAGTGTTTGTGTTTTCTTTGCAATAGGTATTTGTATCTCTTTTATTTCGTCTCCCACCAACTGTATGAAAATATAGTAACTTGAACATGGTAGATGCTTAAATAATACAAGATTTTACTACTGAGGGTGTTCACTCACTATATATCTTCTTTCTTATTGTATATTTTCAACAACTTATTGCACTGAAATGGAACTGAATGAGAGAGAAGGAAATTACACATTGAAATCAAGGGTGGAATGCCCATATTTAAAAAAATATTCTCGTAATATGTTTTTGCAGAACACTTTTAAAAATAGATAAGTAAAAAGGCAGCATTAAATTAAGTCATTCAAAATTGTATTGCCACAAGATAACGACTTTTTACATTTCGGTGTATCTCCTCCTGGACTTTGGCCAATAGAACTATACACACACAATCTATTTTCTTAAGTTCGCTCTCTCTCTCTCCCCATCTCTCCCCTTGGGATTTATAGTTAATTTATGGGATAAATTAATCTTTTTTCTCTTTTTATCACTCTTTTATCACTCATCAGTGTATCCTCAATTTTCTTAAACATCACCTACATTTATCACTTTCAACAGCGCAATAATGTTCCCTTCTTTGAATGTTCCGAAATGTATTTAAACAATGCCCTGTTAATGATCATTTAGTATTCTGAATGGTGCTAAAGTAATTCTTTGTATTAGTATGTTTTGGTTGCCAGTGACAGAAACCTAGCTGAACTAGTTTAAGCAAAAAAAGGAAATGTAGAAGAGGGTGTATAGCTCAGTGGTAGAGAGCGTGATTAGCATGTCTGAGGTCCTGGGTTCAATCCCCAGTACTGCCACTAACAACAGAAAAAGGAAAAATATATTCCCCCATATAAATGGCAAGACTGGAGGCGAAACTTGCTTTCAGCAAGACTTAAGCAATGCTCTCAGCTTTCTCTCTCCATCTCTTGGTTCTTTTTTCCCTGTTACTCTCATCCTCCCCTATGACCTACAGATGGGCCTTCTCCAGACAATCAGGAAAGACAGCCACATGCATCTGACATCCTCACGTTTTGGCAGAAGAAAGGAGATTTTCACTAACAGATGGGAAAAGCGATGAGAGACATTTCCGTCTGTATGAAAGCTCTCAGTTGCATTTGTGAAGAGTGGAGATGGAGTCTGCCTCCTTTTCAGGGCCTTTGAGAATAAACGCAGGTGAGTCACAACATGATCAGCTGCTTAATCAGGTCTGGCAGAGCGTGTGTGGACCTACGACGACTCAGGGAAACCCCACAAAGATGGGTTCCTCTGTAAGCTCCTATCATGGTCGCCTTTTCTACAGTGAACTAAAGGTTCCAAGAATTCAAAAGTAGTGGGAGTTTGATTTCAATCAAAGCTGCAGTGGTTGGCCCACACGTCTGTAGATATTTTGAAGATACTCTGGCAACAGTGCAGGATTGTACCCTTTACGAAGGAAGCCAGTCAAGTGTTACACTTGTTTAACACAGATGGTTTGTTAAACGACATAACGTCAATTTCCAATATTCTGAAACGAGCCATAAGTTTTTCTGAAGCCAAACTGAAAAAGAAAAATGTTCTAGGATGGCCCATCACAGTTGGTAGATTGTTTCCATTCATTTGTTCATTCAACAAATATTGATTAAATACTTACTTTATCATCTCCTACTAGGCACTGATGGTACAGAACTAAAAGATCCTTTTTTTTTTTTTTTTTTTTTTTTTGGCTGGCTTACCTCCTAATTGGGTACTGAGACAAGAAAACAGATCAGTTCAATAGTGCTAGGTGAGTTCAATAACTGGGAACCCAAAGTGATCCTGGAGGACGTCTCTTTAAAGGGAGGATTGTAATTTGCAAACATGGCTTCAGAAGTTAAAGGAGCCATGGTTAGAAAAACTTCTTGCCTCCTCCCTCTATAATTTATTTTAATGGTATTTTAATAAGTGAAGGGCAAAGTCCAGTTTTACGATCACATTATGATACTTGAAGGTGTGTTTTATGGAGCTATTCATGGAGTTCCCAGATGGTTACAGTTGCCCACGGTGTGAATATATGGTTCCATAAAGGACAACTCTGTCTTGCCACAAAACTGATCCAGCAAACACGAGGTGGAGTTTTGGAAGGTGACTCAGCAATCTGGAATGTGAGCAACCTTGCTCCTTGAACTGTACCATCTTTGGAAAATTGTTCCCCATAAAATATTGTAGCCAGATGAATGCGGACCCCCAAAAATGTATTATTCCCTTTCCAGATTTAGCACATTCCTTGAATTTTAAGCTCTTTTTTATGGACTGTTGCCCAGGTGAAGGGAGCCTTAGCCATACAGGGAGTGGTTATGAGCAACATCCCCTAGGAAGTCAGTGCCCAAATTTGGAGTGCTTGTGTCCTGACCATTCCTGAGACTCCTGGCTAAGAAGTTCAGTTTGACTGAGTTTGGGTACCCCGAGGATTTTACATGCAGCGGGGAACAGCTGAATTAAGCTAAGTGTTGGAAGGCATTGCAGTTTTCATTACTAAGTTAGCCCCCTGCTTTCGTGACTGCACAAGCTGGCATATGCTTGGGAATGTTTCTGCTTCCAAAGTCACAGCATCTGCATTTTTCAGATGTTTGACCTTGATCTTGTGACCTTTCCTCTAGAATTCTGAGTGTGCTGGGAACACTCACAGCTGAGTGATGGGAGCAAAAACTAGACAGAAAGCAAGTCTTTTTTTTTCTTCTCTCTCTCTCTTTTTTTTTTTTTTTTTTTTTTGCTTTAAATCTTAGGTTACTCTGTTTTATATTAGACCCAACTTCCCCTTCAGTTATTAATTTTATTTTAACCTATCATCTTGGTATGATTTTACATTTTGAATTGACACCACTAAAGCCTAAAACTGTTAAAGCCATGTGATCCACCTGCTAAGGCAAGCTGTCATTTCCTGTCACTGCTCTCCAGATAACTGAGACTTTTCTCTAGGTTAATGTTTTCCAATTTTTTGATTGCTGTTCAGAGTAAGAAATACATTTTTAAAAAAGGAAAAAAAAAGAAATCGTTTAGTTTCATCAGCGCATATACGTACATATATACGATTGAAACAAAATTTTTGTGAAACTAAATGTATCCTTTCTGTGTATGATGCACTATGCCTTGGGTTATGGCCCACAGCCAGATTTATTCCTTAACTTTTCCCTGTGTTACCTACAAACTAAGAATGGTTTTATGTTTTTCAGTGGTTAAAAACAAACAAAGCATTCATATGGAGACATATTTACAATATGTCATGTGCTCCTCTAAATCTTTTCATTTATTATCATATTAAATCTTTAGTAGTTAGCATATTTTGAGCAAGCGCTCAGTGTGCCAAATGCTTTGGTAAATGTTTCTGATGATGCGTTTATTTAATTCTGTCTACTTTACGAGGCAGGAAGTATTTGTAGTCCCACTTTACAGATGAGAAAACAGATACTATCTAACTTGCACAGGATCACACACCTAGGAGGTGACAATTGAGATTTGATCCTAGGATTCTTTGCTTCCAAACTTATAATTTTTAATGCTTTTGATGTTTGCAGCCTCTTGACCACAGCTTGAAACATAACATGGGCCTGATGCATATTTGAAGAATGAATGAATATATGTATGAATCAATGAAGGCTGCAGAGATAGAATGATGGTCTCCTGTAGATCCTGACCAAGTATGGCAACACAGACAAATTAGGTAATTGCTCGGTGCTTTAAAAAGTAAGCAAGCAAACAAACAAATGAAGTAAGTCTCACATTTATTGAGTGCTGAACATTGCATATAAGTGCTTTCAATACATTTTCTCAATTGACCCTCGTGGACACTGTGAGGTAGGTGCTTTCCCTACTTTACAGAGGAAGAGACTGAGGTTCAGAGAGGTTAAGTACCTTGCCTAAGATGGCACAACCAGTATTTAAACCTGGTGTGACAAAGATGATATTCTTAATTACAGTGCTATGTACCACTGTTTTTTAATTTGTAATGTCACTGTAACACTGTCTACCCCATGATTTTATAACAAAAAATGAACAGTGTATCAGAATCTTCATTAATAACTATAATGTTTTCAATGACATATTTCTCTATCAAAAAGTTAAAAACACAAGGTGGAAGAAATAGAGAAGGCATAGAGATGCCTTCCAGTATATTTGATATGAAGATTGTGTCATTAAAATATTGTTATATAATTTTAGCAAATTTTCTGTATATCTTAAATTATTCTAAAATTAAATTTTTATTTTAAAAAAACACTATGAAGCACATGAAAAAAATGTTTACCTTCATTAGTCATTCGGGAAATGCAAACCAAAACCACAATGAGATACTACTATACCCACACTAGATTGGGTATAATTTTTTTCAATAGAAGGTAACAACTGTTGGTGCAGATGCGAAGAAATTAAAACACGGATTGCTGCAAAATGATGCAGACACTATGCCAAGCAGTTTTATGGTTCTTCAGTATGTTAAACAGAATTACTGTATGACCCAGCAATTCAATTCCTAGGTGTATATATCCAAAAGAATTGAAAACAGGTGTACAACTTGTACATGAGTGTTCATAGCAGCAATATTCACTATAGCCAAAGATGGAAACAACCCAAATGTCCATCAACAAATTAATGTATAAACAAAATGCTGTTATCCGTACAATGGAATATTATTCACCTATAAAAAGGAACAAAGTGTTGGTATCTGCTATAAGGTAGAACCTTGACAGCATGATGTTAAGTGAAAGAAGCCAAATACAAAATTCCATGTAGTGTGTGAGTCCATTTATATGAAATGTCCAGAATAGGCACATCTGTAGAGACAAGAAATAAATTAGTGGTTATCAGGAGCTGGGGGGAAGCAGGAAGAGTGCTGGTAAATGGCTACAGGACTTCTTGTGGGATGATGAAAATGTTCTCGAACTAAATAGTGGTTGCACAACCCTGTGGATGTACTAAATGCCACTGAATTGTGTACTTTAAAATGGTTAAAATGGTAAACTTCATGTGATGTGAATTTTAGCTAAATTAAAAAAAAAACACTCTGACACCATTGAAAACAGGTGATTACTAAAATAATACAGAATGTGCTGGGGTACGCAATCCAACTTACAAAGGAAAAAAATTTAAATATCACATGAAATACCAGCGCTCACTACAGCATTGTAATTTAGAGCATGGACTGTCAGAACTGGCAGCTCTCAAATCAGTGCCCTGTGCTGTCACATAATGGCTGGTTATCCTTCAGCCAGTTTTATAACCTGTCTGAGACTCACTGTCTTCATTCATATACTGTGTGTTATTGCTGTTAGTTATAATGAAATACTTTTTATATAAGTTGTCACTTAGCCTAAAAATGATGTTGATGAATGTATACTTTGTTTTTCTTTTCCCTTGTGTATATATGAATTGAGTGTTGCTAGTCTTTCCGATGATCATTACATTAGAAGCAAAGTGATCAGGGTTTGGGGAGATAACAATCATATTTTTATCACCATATGTGGCCTTCTACAACCCAGGAAAAGTATCCTGTGAACAGATCTTTAAAGCAGTTTCCGAAGGAGTTGAGCAGTCCGCTGTAACTATTATGTGAGGTGATATTGAAATTAGGCTACATTGTTGTTACAAAAATTTCTGGGTTGGTCCCAACCTGGTACCAAGTAAAAACAGTTGTGGAATCTGGGAGTTGCTAGGGAAGACTTTATTAAGAAAAAAGATACCTACTTCTCCTTCCCTTCCCCTTGAGAATAACAAAGCTGTCACCATGAATATCAAGACTGCTATTTCTTCTTGTATTTGCATATGGCATCCTCCCAGGTAATTTGTGGAGCATATCCTGACACAGCTTCGGAAGAAACCATATAGTTCCTTTAGTATCATTAGTAATCCAAAGTCCAAAACGTTTAAAGAGGCAGAGGAAATCCGTCTCCCAAAGGTTCAGACAGAGCACTCTCTGCTCTATACCGTATACAATTCCTCCACCCACACAGCTCAGCCTCTCTCAGGGAAGAGAAAGAAACTTCTAGAACCCTGCCCTCTAACCTCTGTTCCTCTTCCTCTCAGAGTCCCCCCTGGGAGTTGAAGAATGCGGGGAAATAGCTGCAGGGTTTGGCTTCCAGTTGGTCAACCCTGACGCTAATTGCTCTATGGGAGAGTTTCAGTCTCTGCTCTTGGCAAGAAACCGTAGGACAACAAAAGCTGGCAGCTGAGTGACTGTGTGAGGAGCAGGGCGGTGGGTCTGATGGGTATCTGGGGAGGGAAGGCTTCAACAGAGTTTCCTTTCCTGCTGGAACATTCACGTCCTACCAACAACTGTAACAAAGTTTGACTGGCCTCTGACCTACAGGCAAACCTCATTTTCTTGTATTTTTTTATAAATTGACCGTTTGTGACAACCCTGCCTCCAGCAAGTCTATCGGCGCCATTTTTCCAACAGCATTTGCTCACGTCAAGTCTCTGTGTCACATTTTGGTAATTCTTGCAGTTCTTTGATCTTTTTCACTGTTACTACATTTGTTGTGGTGATCTGTGACCAGCGATCTTTGATATTATTATTGTGATTGTTTTGCGGCACCACAAACTGTGCCCATGTAAGGTGGTTAACTTACCTGGTAAATGTTGTGTGTATTCTGACAGCTCTACCAGCCTTCTGTTCCCCTATCTCTCTCCCTCTTCTCCGGCCTCCCTGTTCCCTGAGACACAACAATGTTGGAATTAGGCCAGTTAATAATCCTACAATGGCCTCCTGGTGTTCAAGTGAAGGGAAGAATCTCACATCAATCATTTCAAGTCAAAAGCTAGAAATGATTAAGCTTAGTGAGGAAGCCGTGTCGAAAGCCGAGATAGGCTGAAAGCTAGGCCTCTTGCTCCAGTTAGCCACGTTGTGAGTGCAGAGGAAACGTTCTTAAAGAAAATTTAAAATGCTCCTCCAGTGAACGCACAAATGATAAGTCAAAGAGCTTTATTGCTGATACAGAGAAAGTGTTAGTGGTCTGGATAAAAGATCAAACCAGCCGCAACACCTCATTCAGCCAAGGCTTTATCCAGAGGAAGACCCTAACTCTCTTCAGTTCTATGAAGGCTGAGAGAGGTGAGGAAACTGCAGAAGAAAAGTCTGAAGCCAGCAGTGGTTGTTCATGAGGTTTCAGGAAAGAAACCGTCTCTATAAAAGTGCAAGATGCAACAGCAAGTGCCGATGTAGAAACTGCAGCAGGTTATCCAGAAGATCTAGCTAAGATAATTCATAAAGATGGCTACACTAGATGGAAGATTTTCAGTGTAGGTGAAACAGCTGTATATTGGAAGAAGCCATCTAGGACTTTCATAGCTCGAGAGGAGAAGTCAGAGCCTGGCTTCGAAGCTTCAAAGGACAGACTGACTCTCTTGTTACAGGCTAATGCAGCTGATGACTTGAGGTTTAAGCCAATGCTCATTTACCATCTCGACAATCCTAGGGCCCTCCAGATTTATGCTGAATCAACTCTGCCTGTGCTCTATCAATGGAACAACAAACCCTGGATGACAACACATCTGCTAACAACATGTTAACAGACTATTTTGAGGCCACTGATGAGACTTACTGCTCAGAAAAGATTCCTTTCAAAATAGTACTGCTCATTGACAATGCACCTGGTCACCCAAGAGCTCTGTTGGAGATGGTCAGAGAGATTCGCATTGTTTCCGTGCATGCTAGCACAGACAGCATCCATTCTGCAGCCTACAGGTCAAGGAGTCATCTTGACTTTCAAGTCTTATTAGTTAAGAAATACATTTCATAAGGCTATAGCCACCATACATAGTGATTCCTCTGGTGGATCTAGGCAAAATACATCAAAAAGTTTCTGGAAAGGATTCACCATTCTAGATGCCATTAAGAACATCCATGATTCATGGGAAGAGGTCAAAATATCAATATTAACAGGAGTTTGGAAGAAGTTGATTCCAACCCTCATGGCAGACTTTGAGGGGTTCAAGACTTCAGGGGAGGAAGGAACTGCAGATGTGGTAGAAATAGCAAGAGAACTAGAATTAGAGTGGGGAGCCTGAAGATCGGACTGAATGGCTGCAATCTCAGGATAAAACTTTTAACAGATGAGCAGTGGCTTCTTATGGATGAGTGAAGAAAGTGGTTTCTTGAGATACAACCCAGTCCTGGTGACAATGCTGTCAAGATCGTCAAAATGACAACAAAGGATTTAGGATACGACATGAACTTAGCTGATTACAGCAGCAGCAAGTTTTGAGAAGGTTAACTCCAATTTGAAAGAAACTCTACTGCAGCTAAAATGCTATCAAACAGCATTGAGTGTTACGGAGAATTCGTTTATTAAAGGAAGAGTCAACTGACGTGGCAAACTTCATTGTTTCCTTATTTTAAGAAATTGCCACAGTCACCTCAGCCTTCAGCAACCACCACCCTGATCAGTCAACAGCCATTGACATCAAGGCAGGATCCCCCACCAGCAGAAAGAGGACAGCTTGCTGAAGGCTCAGATGATGGTTAACATTTTTAAGCAATCAAATATCTTTTAATTAAGGTATGTACATTGGTTTTTTTGGACATAATGATGTTGCACACTTAATGGACTTGCAACTGTGTAAACATAACTTTTATATGCTTTGGGAAACCAAAAAATTTGTGTGACTCGCTTTATTGCAATGTTTGCTTTATTGTGCAGTCTGAAACCAAACCCGCAGTGTCTCCGAGGTCTGCCTGTACTGGATGAACGCAAAGTGGCTGAAACACCCCTTATTTTCTGTATACCTTATGTGACTTCTCCAACTATTAAATGTCCTGTATTTGTTTTAGTGGCACCTATACTTTACTTTTTCATTCAGGCATTCATTCACTCAAAAATATTTCCCTGAGTGCCTACCATGTGCCAACAGTGTGCTAAGTACTAAGTACCGATTCAGCCATTCATTCAGTGGGTATTTATGGGGCACCTAATACCTATCAGGGAGATGAGCTTTGAAGGAAAAAGTTGTCAGCTAAATGGACGAAAGCTGTGTTCTCATGGAGCTTAATTTTAGTGGAGCAATACAGAAATGAAGAGTCTTTGAGTAGTCGAATTCCTTTGCAGGATGCGGAAAAGGGAATTGTGACACCCAGAGTTAGGACTGTTATTTTGTATAAGGGAGGCAAGGCCTCATGGAAAGTTCATATCTGAGCAGAAACCTAAAGGAAATAAGAGAGTGGACCAGATGGCTGTCCAGGAGACAGTGTTCCAGGCAGAGGGAACAGCACAGCCACAGCCAAAGGCTCTGGAGTACAGCGTGCTTGATATGGCATGGAAATACAAAGGTGAAAAGTCTAGATACTGCTTTTACTTTCTTGGAATGTAGAGTCTGGTTGTGGAAACAGATAGTAATCAGTTATCTCCCAAACAGATGTTTCATTCTGAAGACCCAATGTGCCAGGCGGGAAACACAGACGGGGCGGGAAGATCCTATAAACATACCAATTGAATCTGAGGGAAGGTTCCCTTAGAAAATATAGTTTAAACTGAAATCCCAAGAAGAAAGAGAGGTTAACTTGGTGAAGGGGAATGAGACTGTGGGGTACTAGGGAGGGTATTTCCTGTAAAGGGAATGATGTGTGTTCAAAGGGGTGGACGGGAACAGGGCTGGTTCTAAGACATAAAAGATCCAGGCGTCTGCCTTGCAGAGCATGAGGGGAAAAGCATCCTTGATAAACTGGAGGGTATGAGCAGGGGACAAATCACACAGGGCTTCTGCAGTTTATAATTAACTATTTAAGTAAATATGTTTACTGTCTGCCTTCCCTGCGGGAGCACGTGCCAAGGAGCTGGGACCTTGTCTCCTTCGTGACTGTATCCCCAGCTCCTACTCCAGGCATGGCCCCCAGCAAGGGCACAGTTTGTATTGTGGACTGGCTGGCTAGCTAACAGGTAACCAGCCATCTAACAATCAGCAAAAAAACCTCAGTAGTAACAGGCAGCTCGCGTTTTGTGAGTGGTTGGCTCTGCCAGATTCTGGGTTTAGAAAAGGCCAGAAAACTCGGCAGTATTCAAAGCTGTGGTTTCTGTTTCAAAATCATGGATAAAAGCTGACTGTGACCATGGAGATCGCCTCCCACTGAGAAGCAGGGTCCAAATGGTACTTTTCTACCTTCGTCATTACAAAGACAATGTTCTCATCTTGCTTGGCCATGGAGCACTTCTAGGATGGGCCTTAGAGAGGAAAACGGTCAGATAAGAAAACAAGATTGTTCTTTTATTTCGAGAACATGTGTGGTATTATCTAAGATACCGTTGCCCAGCCAGTAGACTGATTGTCAAGGCATCTTCACTGTGAGGAAAAAAAGCAGGGAGAGGGGTGTAGCACCACTGTGGGATAAAGGGCAGAGGTTTAGCCAAGTCCTCACTTTTGTAAACCTGAAGATCAACTTTTGGAGGACCAGTTTCCACTCCCGGGTTGCTCCTGCCCTACCGTCCTCATCGTGTATCTGAAACCACCTGTGGTTCCGGGGAAGTGAATTCTGTCCTCAGGGCAGGGCAGGGAACCCAGGTGCAGCCCATTTGGCTCACTGGCCACAGTTGCTGATTCCAGGCTGCACATGTGACACAGGCTGGTTTGTGGAGTGAACCTCGGGCACTGCACTGAGAAGGCTGGGACAGGTGCCCCTTCCCACTGGACTGTGTCATGGGGTTGGCAGCTCCAGGGCCTGGAACGGCAGTGGTGATTTTTGCCACCAATAGAGCGTGCCAGTCTGGGACTGGTGCTAATTCAGAGGAGGCCAAAGTTGAGAGAATCGACTGAAAAGAGCAGTGGAGCCCTGAAAACATTGTGAACCACAGAACGAGTCGCACTGGAATCCTGCCCTGTTTCTGGACTCTTCCGCAAAGTAAGTCCATACGTTCTGCTTATTATTGAAACTGAGACTTCTGTATTTGGTGGCCAAGTCATCCTAGATGGTACGGGTGATAGAAATCCAGAAGCAATGTTCTGTCCTCCAAAAATATAACAGCATGTAGATCAGAATGCAGGTGCACACAACATTGTAAAATGACTATATAACTCAATTAAAAATATGTTTAAACAAAACTAAAGTCACATTTTTTAAAAAAATGCAAAAAAGAATGCATGTGCAATTTTTGTAAGATCCATCTTCTCTTAGTTTTTTTTTTAAGTGAAATCTTCTAAGAATTAATACCTTAAATATATTACTGAGACCTGGAATAAGTAAAAATACATGTGAATTCAAAAAGATACATGTGCCCCAATGTTTGCAGCAGCACTGTTTGCAATAGCCAAGACATGGAAGCAACCTAAGTGTCTATGGACAGACGACTGGATAAAGAAACTGTGGTATATATATAGAGATGGAATACTACTCATCCATAAAAAAGAATAAAATAATGCCATTTGCAGCAACATGGATGAATCTGGAGATTGTCATTCTAAGTGAAGTAAGCCAGAAAGAAGAAAGAAAAATACCATATGATATCACTTATATGTGGAATCTTTAAAAATGAGCCAAATGAACTTATTTATAAAACAGAAACAGATTCACAGACATAGAAAACAAACTTACGGTTACCAGCGGGGAGGCAGGACCAGGAGGGATAAATTGGGAGCTTTGGATTTGCAGATACTAACTGCTATATATAAATTAGAAAAACATCAAGGTCCTACTGTATAGCACAGGGAACTATACTCAATGTATTTTAATAGCCTATAATGAAAAAGAATATGAAAAGTAATATATAAGTATAACTGAATCACTATGGTGTACACCAGAAACTAAGTCAACATTGTAAACTGACTATACTTCAATTAAAAAATTTTTTAAAGAAACTATAAGCTAAAAAAAGTAAAATTACATGTGTTTTTCTTAAAAATGGCAACAGTATGAAGGGGTAGACAGTGAAAAGGGAGTCTCCATTCCAGACTTCTCAGTGCCCTCCTCAAAGGCAACATTTTAATTCCTTTACAGGCTTCTTATGTATGTTTTATATTTTATACGTATGCATAAGAAGATATTCTGTACCTCAGTCTCCTTTTAATTTACATAAATAGTGCCATATGCTGTCAGTATCTTGCTTTTCTTTGCTCACAAATACATCTCAGAGGTTATTCCATATCAGAAAATATTTAAGCTGCTACTTTGTTTTTTATTTCAGTTGAAATACAATTGATGTGCAATACTATGTTTCAGGTTATTTTTAATTGAAAAGCTGCTTCTTAAATATGACAACATGGCTGGAATTTTTCTTTCTTCATTTCACTGCAACCTGCCGACAAGGGTGAGTAAATTAGTTTGTTTAATCAGTGAAATGAAGCAACGGTAGCAAACACCTTTTGCACACTTCTGAGGAAATTCATTTAAAATTATTAAACAACTCCAAACTATTCCATTTTCTGGTTCTGTGATTTATTTATCCAAGCTCCTATAGAGAGTCATTTAGGCCGTAACCGTTAGCTATTTTACACAAAGCTGCCAGGAATGTTGTTATATATGCTCCTTCGTTTGAAAACTGTATAAAATGTTCTAAACAACAGCCTATATAAATATAAATATAGGCTGTTGAATCAAAAGTTTTAAATTTGGGACCCTGAATACAAGAATTCAAAAATTGGTTTTTGTTTGCTTTTTTTTGCATTAATCCTACAAATAGATGGATTTTTTTTTAATTGAAGAGTAGTTGATTTACAATACTGTATTACTTTCAAGTGTACAACAAAATGATTCAGTTATACATATATATTTTTTCAATTCTTTTCTCTCATAGGTTACTACAAGATGTTACATAAAGTTACCTGTGTTATACAGTGAATTCTAGTATATAGTGATGTATATCTGTCTATCCCATACTCCTAATTTATCCCCCCATCCCCTTTCCCCTTTGGCTACCATAAACTTTTTTCCTATGTCTGTGAGTCTGTTTCTATTTTGTATGTAAGTTCATTTGTGTCTTTTTTTTTAGATTCCACATACAAGTGATGACATACAATATGTGTCTTTCTCTATCTGGCTTACTTCACTCTGTATGATAATCTCTGGGTCCAGGTGGATTCCTTTTTCTCACTCATCCATCCATTCATTTATTTAACAAATACTTAATGAGCACTCACTGTGTGCTAGGGAATATTTGGGGTGCTAATCCTTCCCTCAAGGGCCTGACATGATATGTTCGTTGGAGAGGGAGATAATAGGTCAGTGAACATCCAGGGACTTTAGTTGTAACAGCTTCACAGTTATCAGTACAAACCAACTCAGTCTTGGACCTGTGTTAGAAGGGGTCATGTCTCTGCTAGATCATTCAGCATTCTAGGTGATAAAAGCAAGGGACCAACAGCCCCTCTCTAGGGAGAGCCTTCCATACAATCCCTTCTTGCAAGAAATAGCTCCAAGCCATTCATTAAGCACCAGTGCCCATGTGGGTTCCCTGGAGCCACAGTTCTTTGGCCATGGCTGATTGGACCATGGGTGGGCATGGGACCTCAGGGCAGCCACTCTAGAGGTTGGCTGGAGGCCTGTGAGCTGACCTGGCTCCAGAGCTTTGCCTAAAAGGAGTGTTGATAACAACACTGCGCCAATCAGATCCTCTGGAACTGAGATACAGGAGAAATAAAATAAATGTTGGCCAAGAGGCAAAACCAAAGGAGAGGAGAGGCTGAGTCATGTAACTCTTGAAGTACTATGGTCAAGGTTTTCAAACCCAGTGACTAGCCAGAGATAACCAGGTCAGGTCAAGTCAGGTCAGGGCAATGGTTCTCAAACTTGAGCAGACAGTCCTGGCTTCCTAACTCTTCCATTAAGTCAGTCCATACGTTCCTTTTATTGTTGAAATTGAGACTTCTATTTAATTGGTGGCTGATGTCTACATCATCGTAGATGCTAAGGGTGATGGAAATCCAAAAATAATTTTCTGTCCTTGCTGGAATGCCTGTTGAAACACAAATGCTTGTACCACCATCAACATTTCTGATTCACTGGGTCTGGGCAGTGGTGCTGAGAATTTGTGTTGCTAACAAATTCCTAGTTGATGCTGATGATCCAAGGAAGGACCACACCTTGAGGACCACTGCTCTAGAGAAATCTTTCATCCATGCAAGTCTCTGTGAAGCAAGATAGGTCCTCTGCTTCCCATTAGGCTGGAGTGCTCCATTTTCTGGGTCCCTGTGAGATCATTCTACCACAGAGCTAAAATTCCTGATGGTTTTATTTTTCTTCAGGCCCTTATGGCATCTCCACATTATTTGAGCTAATCTGAGTGAGTACTTACCACAATAAGAGCCAAAAAAATTAAACATAGTAATAGATATCACTTGTTGAGCCCTTATTCTGGACAGATAGGAAGCATTCAATAAATGATAATTAGATGTTCACTCGGGAATTGCAATGAGTCATAAATATTTCGCCCCTAAATTCATTACTGCAATATTGTTCATTTTGTATTTTTCTTTTTAAAATTATGTTTAATTTCCTCTTGGTTCTTACTGTCAAATATATAAGAACCAATTTTGGCTCAGCGTTTGCAATTTTTTTTCTGCAGTTGCAATGTTCCATCGTATCCTCGAGAATATTAAAACTCAGAAAATCAAAAGCAATGCGGACAAATGAGATCGAACTCTTCCTTTGACCTAGATACACTGTTCACTGTTCCTGACAAATCAGCGTGTTATTAAAATGTCTTACCTAGGAGGACATCTGTGATCACATTTATTACAAACAGTACTAGGAAGATCTATTAGAAGTTTATTTTTATCAGGCCCCATCCTAATAGTCTCAGATCTCTGTTTATGTCTTTTGTCAAACTTTAAAATGGAATGCTTATTTTGTGATTATTTCTTGTGTTTCTGCTTCAGTGGACTCTAAATGTCATGAGTTCAGCCAGTGGGTCTATTTGTCCACCAGTTTTCTCTCAATGCCTAACACATGAAAGGTGTTCAATAAATATTTGTGTCCCCCCGTAAGAAAATTCTACCCCCAGTGTGATGGAATTCAGAGGCAGAAACCTTGGGAGGTAATTAGGTCATGGGGTGACACCCTCAAGAATGGAATTAGTGCCCTTCTAAGAAGAGGTCAGGGAGCTCCCTTGCCTACTTTGTACCATGTGACAACACAATGAGAAGAGGGCAGTCTGTGTAAGTTGAAAGAGGACCCTCACCAGAACCCAACCATGCTGGCAACCTTCTTCTCAGACTTCCAGCCTCCAAGACTGTCAGAAGTAAATTTCTGCTCTTGATAAGCCACCCAGTCTGTGATACTTTGTTACAGCAGCCCAAACAGACTAAGACAGTGAAATTGAATTTATCTGGCTATGCACTTTATCATGAAAATGTGCTAAGGCGAGCATCACTTGTATAATAAAATTAAACTAAAATAATAGCATGAAAAAAATCAAAGTGAAATAATAAGTTGAAAATAAAACAGCTCACTTAGTAAGCCAGTGAAAAAGAAGGAGAAGCAACAAGGCTATGAATTTCTTTATTCTTCTTTCCATTGATAAGACCTCTGCCTGTGGCCAAGGGCAAGTAAGTTGTTTTGTTTAATAGGCGAAGTAAGGCAACCACCTTCTCTTCATTTAAAATGATTGTACTCTGCAGTCTATAAAAGAAATGTAAGAGAACACATCATAAAGATGACAGTCTGATACACCAAAGTGGCCCCTTTTATCTCAAGACCTTAGGCATTTTGCAAATGATAATTATCTCTTACATCATCCCCTCTGAGGTAAGAATTATTTTCCCCACTTATAACAGCCTCCATAAAATTATTTCTCCCAGAGTCCCGAGTCATGGCTGCTCTTTGAATCCCTCACCTCCTGAGATATGTCCGAGTTAGCGCATAAATCACATTTTTTAAAGACGATTCTAAATCAGGGTGAAAAGTTACTTTTGAGCTACCAAGAGAATAAGCTACTTAGGGATTTCAGATTTCAAGTAAAATTCCCCAGTGATGAGTGGAAATGGGAATGAATTGGAAGAATTTTAACAGGAAAATCTGCTCACTTCTATTTCGTATTTTAATGACATTTTCAATATTTGGATGGCCTAAGAGATGAATTGACTTCAAAACACATTCTGAAGTTGTAGGTGATCTGGAGCCAAAATAAAGAATATCTGACCAAGTATACATTCTCAGAGGAATGATAATAAAATCCTAGACTGGGAGAATGTTCCATTTTATTACCCAAATCCATAGAAATTCACCATGGCAGATCAGACTTTTAATATCTGGACACAACAGGACATCATTCTTAATGATCCCCAGCTGCAGAGAGTATGTGCTTGGAATTTTCATCCCTACCTTTGTGCTGCTAGGGACCCTACATTTTAGATTTACAAAATTTTTAAATTTCTATTTGCAAAGGATTACAAGTGTCAAGAAAAAAATTACCAGGATGGTACAAAAAACTCCACATACCCTTTACATTGATTCATCAGTTGTTGATGTCTTACCCCATTTACTTTGTTATTTGTCATACGTAAAATTTTTTTCCCAAACCATCTGCAGTTATGTTTCATTCATTATACCACCTTACTCTTAAATTCTTTAGAATGTATTACCCAAGAACAAGGACGTCCTCTCACATAACCACACTACAGTTACTACTTCAGGTAATTGAATGTTGATCAAAACTTCTATTTAATCTACTGTCCACATTCCCATTTTGTTGACTAATCCAATAAAGACCTTTATTGTATTTTTCTTCTCCAGTATAGGATTCAGTCCAAGACTGCATATTACATTTCATTATTATGTCTCCTTTAATTTTGATCAGTTCTTCAGCCTTTTTTTTTTTTTTTTTTTTTTTGTCTTTCATGACACTGGCATTTTCGAAGAACACAGGTCCATTTTTAAATAGATTACATAGAAAGCAGCTTTGGAGAAATGTAGGTTTTATGGTGGTGGTCATTGCTTTTGATGGTAACTGCAAGAAGTGGAGAGATGGAAATTGCATGGCATCTAATTCAGTACCACCA
Organism: Camelus bactrianus; assembly: GCF_048773025.1. Classification (NCBI taxonomy): domain Eukaryota; kingdom Metazoa; phylum Chordata; class Mammalia; order Artiodactyla; family Camelidae; genus Camelus; species Camelus bactrianus. Next base: position 20,985,271 of record NC_133555.1, on the reverse strand, counting down.
GTGAAGTAAATAACAGATCCATTCACATGTGATGTGCTAAAGCAGTACCTGGCACACACAGTTCCTGGGAAAGAAAAGTCCTTGGGAACACCTTTCTTCTCCCCTCCCAACATGTATGTTCCATGTGGCTAGGGCCATGTATCAGTCTTATAGGTCATTTCATCCTGTTTATCTAACACAGTGGTCGGGCATTGAGTAGACTCAGTAGAGTTTGCTGAAAGAATAACTCCCTCAAGGATGAGGTGTACTGAGTTGTGTTAACTAGTAGCATCTCCCTTTTTTTTTTTTTTAAATCACGTAATGTGGTGGTAAGACATGAAATAGTTGAGCGGGTATTGAAAGCCTTCACCTTCTCAGGAAAGTGGGTTTGTCAAGCATACTTTTGCAAAGAAGATTTTGTTCACTCCCCAAATGCTTAAAATCCACTGGCATGGTTGTGATGTGTTGTCTTTAACAGTCATTATACATAATTTCCTTCTCTTCTGTGTCCATTCCTTCTCTATGTGTTTGGATACCAAAAACTCATTAACTTCAATTCTGCAAAATTGAAATTCATGGAGTTTTTGAAACATTCCCTGTCATCTGAACATGCTAAGCAAACGAAAAAATAAATAAACAGTGTATGGTGCCCATTTAGTTTACTTAAGGAAATCATTAGTGCTTTGCTTAGGCACTATTTACATACAAGTGATAGGTTAGTTACAAATAGCCTTATACTGTATTTAGTTACCAAATTTAGGGGACTGCACTTCTGTTTACTTGTTCTTATCTGCACACAACCACCTTTCAACCACAGATAAGATGATTGATGCTCAGAGAAAAGGAACTAGTCCAGGGACACACAGGTGGTAAGTGGCTTGCTTGGATTTGAATCCAGGTCTCTAAGTTCCACCTTAGCTGGACCACTGTGTGCCAAGCTAGTTTGAGTTGTGTGAGTCCTTACACTGCTGAGTCCCTGGTAGGCAAATTAAACCAGCAAAGCAACTTCACCGAGAAAAAAATTTTTGTGAAAGAATTAAATGTCTGCCATATCAAGGAAATCAACAATGTAGTATTTGTGGGAAAAGTAGAACTTTGCCCCCCCGCCACCACTTACTTTAGTGCTGCTTTAATCTTGAAATACAAGATGGGGTGTGGGAAATAACCACCATAATGTCTTCAGTCCTTAGAGCCTCTTAAGGTACTAACTCCAGCCCTGAGTCCTTTAAAAGTGATAAAATGGCATTTCATTTAAAAATATTCTTTTCATCGTTTTAGAGAAAGCTTCCCTCACATGAGGGAAGGAGTTAATGAGTTTTTTCCTGCAAAATACAGTGCTGAGACACTCTGCTTTTGAATTGCCCAACTTGGAGCACATTCTGAGCAATTAGAACAGCTTCTGAGATAAAAGGAGTCACTTGATGAAAAACACGTATTTGTGTTTAGAGAGAGTTGCAATGAAGATTTCAGAGTAGCATTACTTGCTGATTTTTCATTGTTTATCTCTGGTCAGCTAAGGATTAAATTATTTCTTCAAATTCAGATAAAGTGTCCTTCTGAATATTTAATGGCCCGCTCTACTTATAGTTGATTTTTTTAATTTCTTTGAACATGTTTTTATTTTTTACTGGGGCCATAGAGGGGTAAGTTGTAAGAAGAGTCTGTTAGGAGTATGAAAGAAATCATGTTAACTTTAAAGGAAGAGTCATGAAATGGCCCGTCTACTCATATTTTAAATGCTCCTTTTGTATCTGTGATTTATTGGTTTCATTTCATATATGCATTTTTCCTAATTATGCTGAAAAATTATGGGAAAGAAAACAAGTCATAAACCTCCTTTTGGACTTGACCTATATAAACCGATAAATGAATGTTGTAGAATAAACGTGTGCTTCTCCGTAATAACTGGGGTGAGATTGTCCCAGGGGACTGGCTGGTGGACAGGCCACGTGCCATGGTCATGAAACCTGAGCAGTTGCTATTTGCAGCAGTTTACTTTCATGTAATCCTCACCTGAAACCTCAGAGTTTTGTAGATGAGACAACGAAGCTCAGAAAGACTACGGGTGAGCAAAAGCCCTGCAACTAGTGAGTCCATTCAGTTTGACTATAGAGGCTGTATTTTGTTTTGATCTCACTGGCACTTGTCAGAAGGGGGAACTGAAAGGGCGTTGAGCAGATTCCACAAAATAGAGGAAAAACTATTGCAGTACTCCAGGTAGAAGGTAATAGAACTGGGACGAGAATTTTTTAAAATAAATTCTTCTCTCTCTTTTTGTTTTTAACCCATTCCTCCCATCCTTCACCCCCTACCTCTGGCAACCACTAATCTTATGTACTCTGTACCTGTGATCTTGTTTTTTTGGGTTTTGTTTTTGTTTTTAGGTCCCCAAATAAGTGAGATCATGTGATACTAGTCTCTGGCTTATTTTACTTAGCATAACACCCTCAAGGTCCATTTATGTTGCTGCAAATGGCAGGATTTCATTCTTTTTTATGATTGAGTAATGTTCCACTGTATGTATACATGTATGTGTGTGTGTCTGTGTGTGTATGAAAACATGGGGGTGGATGTATCTTTTCAAATTAGTGTTTTGGTTTTATTCAGATCAGTACCCAAACTAGAATTTCTGAATCATATGTTGATTATATTTTTAATTTTTTGAAGAACTTCCATACTGTTTTCCATAGTGGCTTTATCAATTTATATTCCCACCAACATTTTTCCACATATTTGCCAATACTTGCTATTTCTTGTCTTTTTAATAATAGCCATTCTTACTACAAGTGTGAGGTGACATCTCATTGTGGTTTTGATTTACATTTTCCTGTTGATTAGTGATATTTAGCATCTTTTCATGTACCTGTTGGCCATCTGTATGTCTTCTTCTATTCAGCATATCTGCCCATATTTAAATTGTATTTTTTGGTTTTTTGCTTTTGAGTTGATGAGTTCTTCGTATTTGAATATTAGCCCTTTATCAGATATAAAATTTGCAAATATTTTCTCCCATTCAGTAGATTGCCTTTTCATTTTGTTGATGGTTTCCTTTGTTCTGCAGAAGCTTTTTCATTTGATGTAATCCCACTTACTTCTTTTTAATTTTGTTGCTTTTGCTTCTGGTGTCAGATTCCAAAAAGTCTTCAACCAAGACCTATGTCAAGGAGATTACTGCCTGTGTTTTCTTCTAGCAGTTTTGTGGTTTCAGGTCTAATGTTCAAGTCCTTATTTTTTGGAGTTAATTTTTATCTATGGTGTAAGATAGGGGTCAAGTTTTATTCTTTTGCATGTGGCTGGCTAGTTTTCCCAGCACCACTTATTGAAAAGACTGGCCTTTCTCCATTGTATATTTTTGGCTCCTTTGTTGTAAATTAATTGACTCTATATTCGTAGGTTTATTTCTGTGCTCTCTGTTCTGTCCCATTGATCTATGTGTCTGTTTTATGCCAATACCATACTGTTTTGATTACTATAGCTTTGTAATATAGTTCAAAATCAAGGCCCATGATGCCCCCAGCTTTGTTCTTCTTACTGAAGATTGTTTTGGCTACTGGGGTCTTTTGTTGTTCCATACAAATTTTATAATTATTTGTTCTATTTTGGGGGGAAATTTTCATTGGAATTTGACAGGGATTGCATTGAATCTGTAGATCGCTTTGAGTAGTATGGATATTTTATCAATATTGATTCTTCCAATCCATGAGCAGGGAATATCTTTCCATTTATTTGTGTCTTTTTCAGTTTCTTTCATTAATGTCTTATAGTTTTCAACATACATGTTTTTACCTTCTTGGCTAAGTTTATTCTTAGGCATTTTATTCTTTTTGATGCAATTGTAAATGGGATTGTTTCTTTAATTTCTCTTTCTGTTAGTTCATTATTAGTGTATAGAAACACCACAGGTTTTTGTGTATTGATTTTGTATCCTGCAACTTTACTGAATTTCTTTATTAGTTACAGCAGTTTTTTGCTGAAGTCTTTAGAGTTTGCTATATGTGATAAATGATATATATGATATTGTGTTATATGCATTCAGTGACAGTTTTACTTTTTCCTTTCCAATTTGGATGCCTTTTATTTCTTTTTCTTGCCTAATTGCTCTGGCTTGGACTGCCAATACTATATTAAATAAAAGTGGTGAAGTTGGGCATTCTTGCCTTGTTCCTGATCTTAGAGGAAAGACTTTCAGCATCTCACTGTTATGTATGATGTTAGCTGTAGGCTTGTCATATATGACCTTTATTATGTTGAGGTACATTATCTCTATGCTCACTTTGCTGAGAGTTTTTATCATAAATGCATGTTAAGGACTAGAATTTTGAGGACGAGAATAGAGGAAAGTATGTAGAGATGGTCAGATCTTGGTGATAGATTTGATAAGGACATGCAAGAGAGGGTAGTACTGAGATTTAGCCCTAGATTTTTCCTTGACTTACTATGAATTACGCTTTTGGTCTTCATCCGGCACAGAGCTCCTAAGACCCTTGAAATTTCCTAGCTAATGAAAGTGATCATTTTTTTTATGGTAATGAGATGATTTTTGGATCACAACTGAAAGTAGGGGCTGGTTGCCAGGAGAACCAACCATGTGATTAGAGGGTTGGAAATTACAGTCCCACCTCCTTAACCCCTGGGGAAGAGGGAAGGACAAGGAACCAAAGGTTAGATCAACCTCCAATGACCAATGATTAAGTCAATCATTCCTATGTAATACAGTGTCCATAAAAACTCAAAAGGACAAGATTCCAAGAGCTCCCAGGTTGGGGAACATTTACAGATGCAGAGAGTGTTACCCTCAGAGAGAGTGTGGAAGCTCTGCACCCTTTCCCCATGCCTTGCCCTACGCATCTCTTCCACCTGGCTATTCTTGAATTGCATCATTTTATAATAAATTAGTAACCTAGTAAGTAGATGGTTCTCTGCGTGGCTCTAGTAAATTAATGGAAGGGGGCCATGAGAACGTCTGATCTATAGCTAGTTGGTCAGAAGCACAGGTGACATCCAGGACTTGTGATTGGCATCCTGAGTTGGGAGGGGTCACTGGAAGCTCCAATCTGTATTTATTCAGAAGCTCAGGAGACAACTGAAGTGGGGCAGTGGGGAGTGGGGGGCAGGCTTGTGACTGAACCTTTGCCCTGTGAAACCTGATGCTACCTCTGGGGGGACAGTGTCAGGATTGAGTTGAATTGTAGGACACTCAGCTGGTGTCCTGAGAATTGCCCCACCCCTAAACACACACCCATAGGTTGGAATTGGGTCTAGGAATCCCAAAATACACGGCTAGGATAGGTGGTGGAGGAGGCGCTCTGGAGGAAAAGATCTAATGAAATCCTCATTTGTCTGACTCCTTGTTAGAGGAAAGCCAGTCAGAGTGAGTGAAAGGTCAGAATGGTGAAAGATTTTAAAGGAAACAGTTTCATCATTTCCAGGAAATGGAACCAAGCTATAAAATTATTCCTTGGTCTGCTCTGAGCGCTTCTTTAATAAAGAATTAGAAATGGTTTGCATTTCACAAATTGGTTGGACCACAAATGGTGCCTCGCCAAGTGTTTGAAGGTGATTAAAAGCAGTTTGTGTATCTAAGCCGTTTAACTATTCCCTCTGGAAATCTTGTTAAACTCTTCATTTACTTCCCAAACTCTTTCTCTCTAAAAAAGAGGAAAACATAAACTCTAGGTGAGCCTCTCTCTGTCCCATTTAATGAGGCTTTACTCAATTAAGAAATATTGACCAGCTGCATTAGCCTGTGTCTTCCTCTGGGGTCAAGAGAGACACTTCTCACCAGGCACTTAAACCTTAGCTGGGGTTAGTGATTTGTTTTCATGACCACTCCAGTTAGTATTTTGTTCTCTGGCATATGGACCGATAGGGTGGGGGTGGGGAGAAGTGGCGGCATCTCATAGCCTGCTTTGCCTGGAAACAGACCCCAGATCATGGAACTCTGTCGTGATGGAGGTATTTCCTCTCACCCGCCAGTCTTCTTTAGTCCTCACAACAACCAGACATGGACTATTGCCTTCTGTCCATTTCTACATGATGGAACCCAAACCTTAAACCTGTATATCCAACTGCCTGCTGCTGACCATCTTTACCTCTACATCCCGTGAGCAAAAGCCTAAACACATCATTCTGTTTTTCACCTCCTCCTCTAATTGGAGATCAGCAACCAATTAATCCATCAACAATTAGAAATCTAGACTCATTCCGGATTCTTCCTTCTCTCTCTCTCTTTTAAACCTTTTATATCCTACCAACTGCCAAATCTAACCGATTTCACTCCTCCATATTTCTGTACAGCTGACCCTTGAACAGCACAGGTTTGAACAGCATGATTGTGCTTATATGTAGATATTTTTCAGCAGTAAATACGACAGCACTAGATGGTCCACTGTTAGTTAAGTCTGCGGATGCAGAGGAACTACAGGTGGATTAACACCCATTTTGTTCAAGGGTCAACTGTATTATTATTTTTTAATCCTCTATTAGTTTCTTGCAGCTGCAATAACAAATAACCACAAACACAGTGGCTTCAAAAAAACACAAATTCATTCTCTTACAATTCTGGAGTAAGTTTTTACTAAAAGACAACCTACTTGGATGAGAAACTGGGGTGAGGAGTTAAAGGATTTGTTGAGAGAAGCACATACAACCAGGTTCAGAGGTCAAGGTGGGCCTTTGCTGTTGAAGAGTGTTACCAATGCTGGTGATGCATGTCTAGAGTGGACCCAAATGGTTCTGGGAAGTGAAAAGCCAGGCAGATGTATGTTATTTGTATCTGTCTAGATGCAGGGTATTCAGATAATAGCTAACACTTAGCACTTCCCATGGGTCACACACTGTTCTAAGCACTGTGTGTGTATCAGCTTGCTTCATTTAACTTTCACAAGAATCTTAATAACTCACAAAAAACCCACTTACCAATAATGAAACAGTGTGGTTAAATACCTTGGCCATGGTCACACAGCTAGGCAGTGGATCCAAACCCAAGCAAGGACCCTGGTTTTACCCACCATGCGGCACGGCCCAGAGATCTGTGCTGTGTCAGTGGGCATGGTACAACAGAGTTGGCCCTGAACACGTGGTCTAGTAGATGGAAGAGACACAAACATAGGCAACATTTTGAAACTGTGACAAATAACTTAGTATAAATGTGCCTGTAATCTGAAGTCTTAAGGAGGGTAAGTGACTTGTCCAAGATCATGCCAGTAAATGGCACAGCTGAGGCTAGAATCCATGTTTGTCTGAGACCAAATCCAAGTACTTTGAAGGGGGATGAGGCTTTCTAAATTAGGGGTCAATAGAAGGTACAGCAAGAGCATTTTATTTAATCTCGGGCTAAGAAAGGCTTGGGCTTATTATTGTTATCCAAAAAATGTTTAGGGGAGTCAGGGTATAGCTCAGTGGTTGAGCACATAGTTGGCACACATGAGGTCTTGAGTTCAATCCCCAGTGCCTCTGTTGAAGGTGGGACGGCAGAAAGAATTTTTTAAAAAGGTCCAAAAAAACAATTTTGTTGTTGTTGAATAATTCAGTGATTTTCATGAAATTTACCAAATTGTATAATTACCATCAAAATCCAATTTTAAGAACATTCTTGTCACCCCAGTAAGCTCCCCAATTCCATGTACAATTAATTGCTCTTTCTATATCCAGCCATAGGCAACCACTATCTACTTTCTGTCTCTATAGATTTGCTTTTTCTGGACATTTCATACAGGTGGAATCATACGATATGTGATCTTTTGTACTGGCTTCTTTCATTTAGCATAACTTTTTTTTATCTACGTTGTAGCATTATCAGTACTTCTTTCCTTTTTTTACAGCTGAATAATATTTCCATCTACAGCTATACCATATTTTGTTTAGCCAATTGCCAGCTGACAAATCTTTGGATGTTTCCCACCTTTGGGCTCATAGGAATAACGTTGCTATGAACATTCACACACAAGATTTTGTCTGGACGTTAACATTTTCATTTCTCTTAGGCAGACGCCTAGAAATAGAATTGCTCAGCTGTTTTAATTTTGTTCACTTTTGCCTATGTTTAATTTTTAAGAAACTAGGCCCTGACAGTTCAGCAAAGATCCAAAGGCTGACAAAAGGAAGAGTCAGGGAAGGGGGAAGGGACAATGGTCTAGGCAGTGGGAGAGGCCCCAGCTTCTTTGTTTCTGTTGTGGTGCCTATAAAGTGATAACTACTGTATTTTGTATTTCAAACCCAAGGCAAAATAGTGTTATCAAAGGAAAACTGTCAATTTCTTGAAGGTGATAAATGTGCCTGCATCCCAGGAAGGGTGCCTTGTCTCAGTTTGGGTCGAACTATTCTATAAGAAATCATTTAAAACAAACAAACAAACAAAAAACACCCAAACTAACTAAAAACAAAACAAAGCAAGCAAACAAAATCCAGAACTCTGGCCCTGCTGATCTGAGACAGGCACAAGGCGAAAGGGGAACTCTATGCTACTGCTTCTATTCTGCCTTTTTCCATGTGTCAGCAAGTTCACCTCCTCACATGCATAGCAATAATGTTTGCAGCATCTGAAAGCCACAGCTCTGTTTGCCCTGCTTCCCAGAAGACAAATGATGTTCAGCAAAACGCAGGAAAATCATCATACCCGAGCCATCTTTCTCCAATATGTTTTCCTCCTTTTTGTCAGATTTAGTCAGAATTGCTTTGTGTGCCTGTGTGTTCTCCCTCTTTGTGTGCTTTTCAGTGCAAGACAGAGCGAGTTTATTCAGGGCTCCAGCAGTTGTGCACACAATCCATTGATTAATCCAAGGTGACCCGCAGGTTTCAACTTTGTTTGCAAAGGCAGCTGCAGTATAACCGTGGAGGCAATTACGACATTACAAACCACGGACATAAAGTTGGAGAGCTGATTTCTAAAAGGCCCAGAGAGAGTTTTTACTTCTTAGCTTATGACCAGAAGTTCATGGCACATTAAGTTTTCCATTTGAAAGCTAAGAGAATCCCTTGCCACAGCTTCTAAAGAAATAGCTTTCTATTGGAGAGAGAAAATGTCAGGCTTTCTCTTGATGAACAAAGTATTCTCCCAAGTGTAGTGACAGAATGCCAGCGTTGTCCCTGGACTTTAAGATTGGGGAATAGGCAGGGATTGGTGGTATATCTGGACAGAGATCAGTAATGGGCAATTTTTTTTTTTCATCATCTACTTAAAATTCATGTCCCTAACTTTCGGCAGTGGCCCCTTGGTTTTCCTTTGTGAAATACTGCCATTCCCAAGTTCCTGTAGTTTCGTTGTTCTGACACCATCTCTGTGCCCCAGTGCATATCCCTGGTTGCCATGATGGGTTCAGGAATGGACCTGTGACCCAAGCTGGGCCAATGAGAAGTCTAGAGCTTTTGCTTAAACAGTCAGGAAAGAGGCGCCATCTTTCCTTCAGTTTGTTAGGCTGGAAGAGTTTCAGTGTAGGGGTGCTGATGAATACCTTCTCTGGCTCCAAGGAGGGATACTGTCTATAACAGCAGAGAATAAAGCCAACAGAGATGAAAGTAGAACCCAGAGATGGAGGAAGACAGGGTACCAGGGCATCATCACAGCATCCAGGGCCAACTATGCTAACACCTATATAGCTCCTGGACTAGCCCACTTTTTGGAACTGATCATTTCTTTTGTGTGTGTTTGGATGAAAGGAGGGTTTTGTTACCTAAAATAAAAAAGAAAAAGATATATATATATGACTGATTTAGGGGTCACCCAAAGCTGTGCTTTGTACTAGAAGAAAATGGACTTTCTCCCTACCTTAATACCCAACTCTAAATCAACATAGGAATTTGAAAGTAGTCTCAACACACAAATCTGGGTTCAGCATATTTTGCTTTATCTGTACACAAGTGCAATAGATAAAAATTTCAGCAAATTAAACCTGGAAGAATCCCAGAATGTCTGTGACCTAAAAAAGAAAAATGTCTATCCCAGGGCCATATGTTGTGTTATAACTGAAGTGCTGGGTGCAGGAGTCTTCCACTCTCTTTCATTATCTTTTAATGAGATGAATTTCTTTTTTCTTTTCTTTCTTTCTTTTTTTTTTTTTTTTTTGAGGCGTGATTTATTTACTTTTTTGGGGGGATAATTAGGTTTATTTCTTTCTTTATTTTTAGAGGAGGAACTGGGGGTTGAACCCAGGGCCTCTTGCATGTTAAGCATGTGCTCTACCACTGAGCTCCAGCACTTGAGCTATACCCTCTCCCAATGAGATGAATTTTAAAATGTAAGATCCTGCACATAAGTGGATTGCAATATCAACTTACAGGAAGTGGCCAGCTTTTTCAAATTAATGAAATAGAATAGGTAACATCCGACTACATCACATGTAAGAGGAATAAGTAGTATTTTGTAAAGTTTTATTTCAGTTGTAAATAAAAATAAACCTGTATCCATGTGTACATGGAAATCAATATAGCAAATCACTGAATCTGACATGAACTATGTACTTCTTACTGTGGTTCTTGGTCAAAATTTGAGTCTCTTGAGTGCATGCTTGGATTTCTTTTATGAGCACATTTACATTGGGAAAGGATTTTTTTTTTTTTTTAAGTATGTTTTTCGTAACAGGAAAGGGTCCCTGGCATCCCAAGCTAGCCTATTGTGGAGGGCGTGGATTCTCAGGAAGGTTCTGAGGCTAAGCTGTGGACACAGTTTCCCCGTTTGTCTTCTCCATCACTGAGCTACCTGTAACAAGAGCATTCGTTTGGAACGCTTTTGAAATTCTTTGGGGGATGAAAGTGCTGTATAAAATCAAGCCTGGTCTGTTTATGGATGTAATTCCCTGTGCCCAGAGACGGGGACGAGCGCTGCGGTCTGAATTACACCGCATCTGATTCTCATTAACTGCCCCTGGCTTCCCCCCTGGATCCGGCTTCTCCGCCCTTTCTGAATTACTGCGCACATGGCTGGCTTCCGTAGGCCGCTCAGCCCCGGTCATCTCCAGTCCCGTCCGCCTCTCTCCTAGAACCCACACTGCAATTCCAGTGGACCTGTATCGGGAGTGCTTTACACATAAAAATTCTGTCTAGTGATTAAAGAAACTTCCTGAGCTCAATGCTGCTGACTTTACAGAGTTTATTACCAAACACCCTGGAGAAGGGGCTGATTCGATTCCTTCTGCCTGGAGGAAGGAAACTGGACAGTAATACATGTTTATTACCAAAACTCGGACAGCAGGCAAGGCCTATCTCAACCCCTTTTTAGTATGAAAAAAAGTGTTGTACACTTTTCCTTAACCTAATAATTACTTACGGAGGGTCTCCTATGTGCCTGTGATGTTCTCAAAGCTAAACAATTATTGTCACATCATCTTCATGATGACTCTCAATCGTGGTGGTCTCAGTGATGCTCAGTAATGAACAACCCTCACATTTCAGTGTTTAAAACTACGGATGTTTGTCTCTCCTCCACCCTTAAGTCTTACTTGACTCGGTGTATGTGTCTGTAGGTGGGGGGACTCCTCTCCACGTCATCCGCTCTCAGGTACCCTGACTGCACTTGGCAAATTGCAAGCCACTGGGACAAGGGAACAGAGGTGGCAAATTATGCGGGAGTTCTCACAGACTCCTACCTGGAAGTGACACCTTCCTTCTGCTCACTTTTCATTGGCTAAAGCCAGTCGTAGACCTCACCTAACTTGAGGAGGACAAGAAAGTGCTATCCTACCATGTTTCTGGAAGGAAGAGAAGCAGACATTTATGGAACAAGAAAAATGTTTTTTCCATGTTCTTTTACTCCACGCATTTTACAGATGACAAAACCAAAACACAGTGTATGGAACTTTCTTGCCCCGGGTCACAGAAGCAGTAAATGGAGTAGGATTACCAGGTTTAGCAAATGACAATACAGGACGCTCAATGAAATCTGAATTTCAGACAGACAACAAGTAATTTTTTAGTATAAATAAGAATATCTCGTAAGCAGATTTGGGACGAATTTTTGCTAAAAATGTATTTGTTGTTTAACTGAAAATTAAATTTAACGAGGTGCCCCGCATTTTATCTGGCAACCCTGAAATGGAGTAGCCAGGATTTGAACCCAAGTATTCTGGCTCCAGAGATAAAGATTCTGTTTAGTATTATTCCCCTGCTTCTGTGGCTCTGTCTCTCTTCCACTGTTAATTTTATATTTGTTCCTTAACCATGTGAACCAGGCCATAAGCAAATTTGAAGACTTCTCTATCAAAGGAAAAAAAAAAAAAACCCAGCATTCTGGAGATGTTTTCTCACTGACAGTTTCACGTAGTGTCCTAGGAGGTGGAGATGAGGGTGGGGAGGGGGACAGGAGGAGGGGGAGGTAAGCGAATGGTGGGGGTGGTGAGAATCTGCTGGAAACACCAATCTGTCTGCTTTCAGATCCATCTCATGATCTTCCGCCTAATGTTCTTAGCTAATGGGAGGGGGAAAGTGGGGCACACAATCAAAATGATGGTTAATCCCCCAAATTTTCCTCTGTGACTTTGAAATGTGGCCTATTTGCCTTTTTAATTATGAAGCACTAGGCCAATAAGAAAATTAGTTTTCATTTTCAGATCACAACAATTGAGGCTATAAGCTTAAGGCGTTGGAGTTACCCCAGTGGTGGACAGTGAGCATATGATTATGTGAGTGGGTGTGAGTTTTGGGAGGGGGTGGGTATCATGAAGCCAGCCTAAGGCTCCAAATTCTTCAGATACTTTGCCACGAAGTGGATAGCTGATAACGCAAATAATTAATTATTTAATAATTAAGCTAGTAAATAATAGCTGATACATGAGTAGCATTATTAATTGCCTGACACAGAGCCTAGTGTATAATGAGAATTAAATATTTCGCAAGTCCGTGAATGATTGATACTCAAAAAGTTGTTGCCTTTATTCACCCTATTTTACAAACGAGGAATTATAAGTTTAGAGGTGTTAAGTGACCACCAATTAGTGTGGTCAATTAAAGACCACCAATTAAAGACCCAATTTCTGAAGAGCTTTGGGTCTAGGTAAGAACTTTGATTTGCCGAAAGGCTGGTGTTACAGATCTCCCTATTACTACTGCTGCTTTTGATTTGGCTTGGCTGTCTAAGGCCTGGCAGCGAGCAGCTGAACTTGGTGACTCATGGCCCCTATTAGGACTAATGACAAACAAACAATTAGGGAGAGCTGATTGGCATGCCAGAGCCCTGGGATAAAAAGATAGCCTAGTACAGAAGATTAGCATTTCCTTGCTGCTAAGTAGCCTGAGTTTCAAGTCTTAATCCCCTGCAGAACGACAGGGCAACATCTTTCCCTAGGCTAGGTTTTAAAGCAAAGTATTTCTTAATGGTCTGATGATCCCACCAACTGACCTACCTTCTTTAAATCTGTGTCATGCAAAGACACAACCTGAGTGGTCTGGAAATAGATGCGGTATGCAAACACATCCGGGTGCTTTGTTTTAATCTTGCTGGCTTTCGTGTAGTTCAAAGACACTTACCTCCTCAGTGAGGCCTGCACAGATTAGTTTTACGTCTGAGCAAAGGCGATTCAGTCTCCTCTTACTGTGTGCCTTGGTGCAGGGATCAAGGAAAAGGGAAGTAAATGCAAGTCTGAAGAAGTTGGTTTTGATCAGGAAACAACTCAACACAAATGTGTTCCTTGGGCTCTTTAATACATTTTGGCTTGGCACTAGGGGTATAAGCCGGACATACACGTCACAAAGACTTGACTAGTATAACAGAATATAACACTTGGCATTAATTAATTTCTGTTGCAAATACTATTATTTATTCATTACTACATCCCAGGTCCTGAACCGTGGGTTCTTTATCATGGTCATATTTTATGTCCTTCAAAACAGGCTTATGGAATATTCTGACACTGCTGGTGGGTATACAGCTTGGCAAAGCCACTTTGGAAAACTCTATGGCAGTATCTCCCAAGCTAAGCACATGCAATTCATTCCTCGTGACCCAGCAATTCCACTCCTCAGTATATACCCAACACAGATGTGTATAAGTGCTCACCAAAAGACGTCTTCTAGAATGTTCACAGCAGCACTGTTAGTAATAGCCCCATAGGAACTACCCAGATGCCCGTCAGCTTTTAAATGGGTGAGTAAACTGTGGTATAGTCACACTTGCAGCAATGCAAATGAGCCATCTGCAGCTACATACAGAAGTAGTGTATTTCACAAACATAATGTTGAATAAAGGAAGCCAGACACAAGAGGCATACTGTATGGTTCCATTTTTCTAACTAAAGTATAGTTGATTTACAATGTTGTGTTAGTTTCTAGTGTACAGCAAAGTGACTCAGATATATATATGTATATATATATATATACATACTTTTTCAGATTCTTTTCTGTAATAGGTTATTACAAGATATTCAGTGTAGTTCCCTGTGCTATACAGTAGGGCCTTGTTTATCTGTTTTATATAGTAGCATTTATCTGTTAATCTCAAACTCTGAACTTACCCCTCTCCCACTGTTTCCCCTTTGGTAACCATAAGTTTGTTTTCTTTGTCGGTGAGTCTGTTTCTGTTTTGTAAATAAGTTCATTTGTATCATTTTTTAGATTTCACATATGGATAATATCATGCAATATTTGTCTTTCTCTGTCTGATTTACTTCACTTAGTACAATAATCTCCAGGTCCATCAGTGTTGCAGCAAATGGCATTATTTCATTCTTTTTATGGCTGAATAATATTCCTGTGTGTGTGTGTGTGTGTGTGTGTGTATACCACAACTTCTTTATCCAAAAATCTGTAGATGGATACTTCTCCACTTAGGTTGTTTCCATGTCTTGGCTATTGTAAATAGTGCTACTATGAACATTGGGGTACATATATCTTTTTGAATTAGAGTTTTCTCTGGTTATATGCCCAGGAGTGGGATTTCTGTATCATATGGTAAATCTGTTTTTAGTTTTTTAAGAATCCTCCATACTGTTTTCCATAGTGGCTGCACCAATTTACAGTCCCACCAACAGTGAAGGAGAGTTCCATTTTCTCCATACCTTCTCTAACATTTATTATTTGTAGACTTATTGATAATGGCCATTCTTACTGGTGTGAGGTGATACCTCATTGTAGTTTTGATTTGCATTTCTCTAACGATTAGTGCTGTTGAGCATCTTTCCATATGTCTGTTGGCCATCTGATTCCATTTTTATAGAGTTCAAAAATAGGTAAAACTTCTGCATAAAACATCAGATAGTAGTTACCCTTAGAGGATGATGTGGTAGAATTCTAAGGCTGCCAGGTGATCTCTGCTAGTAGAGTTACTCCCTTGTATGATCTCTGCCACTTGAATATAGTGGAAGCTGTGATTTGATGGGATGTTACTCTTGTAATTAAGATCACCAATCACCTAGGAGCTTGTCCTGGGTAGGATAATCAGGTGAGCTCTTAAAAGTGCATTTAGAGGTCAGAGATAGAAGTCAGAGAGAGGAGCTACTGCTGGCCAGGAGGAAAGCAACAGTGTGAACTGGGTGGAGGCCACATGGCAACACCTGTGGGCAGCCTGTAGGAGCTGAGAGTGGCATCCAGCCAACAGCCAGCAGGAAAAGGGGGACCTCAGTTACACGGCCGCAAGGAACTGAATTCTGCTGTCAACAATGAATGAGCTCAAGCCTCAGATGAGACCCAAGCCTTGGCTGACACTTTGATTGCCACCTGTGACCCGAGCAGAGGATCTAACCAAGCCACGCCTGGACTCTTGGCCTATAACAACTGAAACAATCAATGTGGGTTGTTTTAAGCCTCTACGTTGGTTTGTTCCATAGCAGTAGAAAATTAGTATAGATGGTCGGGACTGGAAGGGAGCTCCTGGGGCGCTGAGAGTGTTCTGTTTCCTGATCTAGGTGATGGTCACATGAGTATATTTTTAACTTGTGACAACTCATTGTGTTTTGCACTTAAGATGTGTGCATTTTTCTGTCTGTATAGGATATTTGACACAACGTAGCAATACAATATTATGAAATGTTCATAAATTATGATACAATCTTATGAAGTAAGTTGTATGTGATACTCTGCTTTACAGTTGAGGAATGGAAGCGCTGGTTACACTGTGCTGTGATGTCAACACTGCAGCCCATCCCTCTCAGGCAATAAAAATATCCCCTTGGGGCTGGTGCTTCTGCAAATAAATAAATAAATAAAAGGGGAAAAAAGAGGAGTAACTCTTTAGAAGGAAGCAGACCTTTGTGAGATGTCATTTCAGTTATTCAGAGAAGCTTAATAATAATTCCAGTCATTCTCTCATGATGCAGTGAGTGACCTCTGATAAATGTGGCCTTTTATTGCTGTCTCACTGCCACTCCTTCCTCCAGGGGCCAGCAACAATGGTAGCTACGGAAGATTCTGACTTTTGACCTCTTCTGTCTACAATGGAGAATGAAAGCACAGATAAGGAGGAGAAGTAGGGGCGCAGCCAAGGTGTGTTTGTTCAGGGAAAGGCATCCCTTACAGCAGCAATTCCTCTAAACAAACGAAAACCCAACAACTGTCTTTTTAAAAGTTTACTGATATAATAGACGATCATTTTAACGGAATCAGACAGCCTTAGAAATTATAAACCCGTAAATTTAAGGACTTTCCTTCTAAAAACAACCACTATTAACTCTTGGGCAGGTCTTTTGTTTTGTTTTACATAATGATCAATCTGTTTGAACTAAAAAAGGAAGTGGAAATTTACCAAAAACCGGAATTGGCTCTCCTGTTGTATGCAGAAGAATGCCTTGTACATATCTAAAACCACACTGTCCACTACAGTAGCCTCCAGCCACACCAAGATATGCTATGTAAAATACAGAAGATTTCAAAGGCTTCGGAAAAAAGGATGTAAATACCTCAGCAGTGTTATATTGATTATATGTTAAAATGATGATCATTTGGATGTATTGGATAAGTAAAATATTTTATCACTAGAATAAAATTTTTTTCTGTGGCTCACATTATATTTCCATTGGGTAGGCTAATCTCGCCTAATACAGAGTTTCACAAAAGATGCCTGCAAAGGAAAAAACTGGGGATTTAATTCCAGGGCATCATTATTTGTTTCCTAATAATCTTTTATTTTCTGATTGTAAGTGTATCATAGTGCAGTTTTTTAAAAAGTCAAAATTACAGAAAAGAATAAATCACATAGCAAAAGCTCTCCCAAATTCAAATCATCATCTTTGTTAACATGATGGCTTGACCCTTACAAACTATATGTATATATATATACTGTATATAGTCTGTTCTATAAACATTTTTTTTACTTAATCTATCATAGACTTCTTTCCATAATAATATATTAGGTAGATACTTCATTATGTGAATGTACTATGAGATAAAGATTCTATATGATACATTTTTCATGGAGAAAAAAATTACAATATTACCTACTTAAGTTCTAATAGTACTTTTATCATTAATTCATAGTAATTTTAGGGTTTTAAGTCTTCGAGGAGTGCCTGGAAATTAATAGGTGCTCAATTGCTGTAATTAACTGAATTAGAAGAAATATTCAATGCTATCCAGCCAACCTTTATGCTAGTAGAATTAGCACCATTTTATTAGACATATAAAACCACTCTGTATTCAGAAACATGTTTCAGTCTACTAACATGAACCTCCAGAGATTTAAGGTCCATAGATTATCATTCTATACTACACAATCGTCATGAGTTAAAAGAAAGAAAGAAAACAAAAAGGCAAATGTCACCTTCTGGAGCACAATAGAAATGTTCTTAGAAGGGCTTGACTAGTTTCTCCTGGAGTTTGGAGGGTCCAGAACCTGACTGGCATGGAAGAGCCCAAAGGTGAGTAGCTGAAGGACCCTCCCTCCTGGAAAAGCATGTAGAGTGGGCTGTGAGCCAACAGCGTGGATGCCCCATTGGCACTGCTAACCACTGACTTTTGACCTCTTCTGTCTACGATGGAGATACTCTGAAGAGGAGTGTAGCTGAACGTGGCTCAGCATAGGCTGCACCACCAGAGCAGGCCAGGAGGGGACACGTAGGCTGTCAGGGAGAGAGCGTGTTAGGGCGCTGTCAGAAGTCCCTAGTTTTGGTGTTCAGTAAGACCACATTGTCCCCTTTCTGTAAGCTCTTTCCCCTCTCCTGGCCACAACTCTGTGTGGTTCCGAAGTAGCCCGAAGTGGCTAAAATTGGAGGAAGAACAAGGAGAGAAGCAACAAATCATTCTGCTTTGCCATCTGGGGTTCGGTCTGAGCTACTGGGGAAAAAAGTCTGAAAGGATGTAGTGGACTTTGGAGGACTGTGTCATTATTTGTCCTTTCAGGGGACTTGTTCTTTTAATTGGGAGTGGTTCCTGTGCTTCTTCATTTTACTTATATTTCTGACTGTGAATTTAGGAGTAACAGGTATCTACTGTCATCTTGAAAGGCTAGTTTAGTTTGTTTGTTTGTTTTAATGAGGGAGCGTTGCTGTGTAGACTGTATGCATGGAATACTTTTGCCACAAGGGCTGTTTTTAGTATGGGTGGTTCCCACGTCTTTCTCCTATGTGTTCTGGCCGTTATCCCCTTGACTAGAGGTGTGATTGGTGTTGTGGTGAGTGAAGCCTGCACTGGTTGTTGCGCAGGGCCTCCTCTTTGCTCTGTGGTTGTCACAGCCCTGATGGGGAGAGGGTCTGCTCCCCTGTTGTTGTAATAGAGGCTACCAGACCCATTTCTGAGCTGCGTTGTGTGGTGGGTGGAACTGGAGTGCTTGCACTGGAAGAGGAGATTCTCAATACTTGAGTGTCCCTGAACAAGCCATGGAATCTGCCCTGGATATTGACCTGGGGTAGAGGAGAAAAGCACGGCAGAGAAGATCTGAAGATGGCAATGGGGGAAACGAATTAGCTTTCTTCTATCCTTTTTCAAGGCCAATTCATTTATTAGCCAGTTCCTCCTGTAAACCTTCATTACTATGTAAACTCTCTCTCAGTTTTTTACAACCTGAGATAACCTGATTGACCCAACGATCATATATGACTTGTTAGTCTGGGATCAAGTGAAGATTCTCTACTAGGACCAGATGGTTCTCTTTTGACTAAACAGAAGACTGGTCCAGGGATCAGCAGCATCAGTGTCTTCTGGGAGCTGACAGAATTGCAGAATTTCAGGATCCATCCCAGACCTATGTAATAGGAATCTATCTTCTGACAAGTTCCCAAAGTGATTTACACGCACATGGCAATCTGAGAAGCACTGATCAGAGAACTCAGTATGTTTTGGATTATCTGCTAGATGAGAAATTGCTCATTTTGATCTCCAGATTGTGAGATGCTGAGTTAGAAGGAGCTTGGAATTATGAGACCTGGGTGCTAGCTGTGTTACCCGGGGCAAATCATTTCTAGGACCCACCCTCTGCTTTCTCATGAACTGTAAGTTCCCATCTGGCTCTGACTTTCTGTCCTTCTAAGAAACTTCAGTGAAGCAACAGAAAAAGCATAAAGCCCAGTTGAGATTTAATAAACTGGGTAATAAATTGATTAAAGAGCCACTGCAGCTTTCCCACGTCATTGTGTAACTGTGATGGAGGGTATTGTCCATGCATCCAAGCCTGTCATACAGTCCTTTGTGTTAGCCCAAATGAAAAGTAATTTCCTGTTTAATAACAATTATCTCTCCTTCATTGAGGAGGAAGCTTATTTGATGGGAAAGGAAGATTACTGCTAAAACAAAATAATATTTAGAGCAAGAGCCTGCCAGGAGCTTCTGAATCACTGGTATCGGAATGATTAGTAAATTCTTTATTTGAAAAATGTGGCTAATTGGGTTTAGTCTGGTGTGTACGGATTTCTTTGGAAGAAAGCTCTGTTGAAAATCAAAAAATTGCGCATAATAATCATACTCAACCTACTGAATGCCAGTCATGTGTTGGTGTAGATGAAAGACATCACTGGGTTTCAGTACTTAGGAATCTATGTGTCAGGTACATCACTGAATCACTGTGTGACAGTAGCAAAATTTCTTTCTCCTTCTATGGTTCAGTGCTGTTATCTTAAAAGTGATCTGATAGGACTATTCCATCCTGCAGGTTAATGGCTGCTCCCTAACAGAGGTTGCCTGGAACTTTGAGCTGAGAAAGACAGCAGGACTTGATGCAATCTCAGTAGGAAGGAGCTGACCGATTAGTAATGTCTGCTGTGGGCAAAGGACGTGACAAAGTAAGTTCCATTTGTTTGTAAGTTCCTGGGCTTGGAGGCTCTCTAAGGATATCGATTTTTTAAAAAATATTTCCTCCTGAAAGTGTTTATAAAAGGTTCTTCCTATAGGATAAAAACAAAAGAGAAATAGACTGATTACTAGGTTTGCTGTGGCTCTTCTGGAATCTTTTAAAAGCTTCAGGTACATGTGTGTTTTTGTGTTCTAGAGATCAACATGCAGGGCAAGCTCTGAGGAAAAGGAAAATGTGCCTGGATTTAAAAGAAATTCAGTGTGAGATATCTGATAGGTTGAAAGCGATTTATGAAATGAGTACTCTGTTTTGTTAGAACATAGATTGTTGTTCCATTCAGAGGCCCTTGATACGAAACAGATGCCCAGTCTATAAATCAGACACCCTGCAGTAAGGAGCTGGCATTTCTATATAAATTATTGTGGATCTGGGAAGGAGAAGCTTGGATGAACAAATTTTTATAGGCTCGTGGGCATAGAAGTAATTTTATCGTCATCTGTCTGGAGTGATCCCGCCCCCCACCTCCCATTCTTCCTAGAGGTTGGTGATGAGGAAAGAGTTGAAAGTTCTGCAGAGAAACATGGTCTTTGACCTAAAAAGTTCCTCCTCTGGTTTAACATGACCAGGTAGATAAGCGCCTCCTTTCTGGCCTGTAGAGAGAGCACCGCTCTGGCATTTGGGTTTCAGTTTCAAATGTAAATCTCCAAAATGGAGCTGGATTAAAGTGTTCCTTCGAGTGCAGAGAAGGAATCCATTTAGAGTTTCTTTTTTTCCCTTTTAGGTCATTAGCTCTTACTTCAGTGGTCTACTTTCTACTTCCCATTTTAAAAAGGAAAACTGCATTGTTTTCATGCCATTCCTTGGTTCTTCAATAGTTTTTGACAGGTCATTCTCTCTGCATCTGAAAGCACCAAGCTCATTTATTTATTCATTGGTTCCGTAAAAAGTACGCATTGAACTCCCTGATTGAGAGTCAGACACATGCCTGGCCACCCAGGTTTCAGGGCTGCACACAACCTAGCATGGGGCCATAAATATATTCAAAATGATAGACATTTCAAATATGGGTTCTAACTGAGGTGGGACATTCATATTCATTTTAGAAGATGTGTATTATTTTCTTCATTTTGATTGTACTATTTGAGTTGATCATATATTCACGTGGCTCAGAAATAAAAATGAAGTCAAAAGAAGTCTTCTAACAGGGAGGGTATAGCTCAGTGGTAGAGTACATGCCTAGCATGCACGAGGTCCTGGGTTCAATCCTCAGTACCTCCATTAAAAATAAATAAATAAACCTAATTACCCCCTGCCCGAAAAAAAGAAGTCTTTTTCGAACTCCTGACTCCAATTTCCCACCTATTTGTAACCACTCATTAATTTCTTGGATAGCCTTCTGGTGTTTATTTTTGCACAGGTATAAACCAATGTAAATATATTCTTATTTACCCCCCTTTTTTACATAGAAAATAGGAGACTATCTGTATTGTTTCGTATCCTGCCTTCTTCACTTAATAGTTTTCCTGAGCTATTTTGACAGGGCACTGAAGATTGCATTCTCCTTTTCACTGCTGTGTAATACTGTGCGAAAGAACCGTGGTTTCTTTATCTGCTCCTCTTTAGATGGACACTTGGGTATTTCCAGCCACTTGCTCAAGCATGCACACAACTATGCAATCAATATTGGGTTTATCTGTCATTTGACTTCATGCTGGTTTAAGTATAGCTGTAAAAAAAAAAGAATTCTTGAGAGTGAAATTGCTGAGCAAAAAAGTAAATGCACTCATAATTTTGATAGGCGTTGTCAGTGAGCTCCGCAAAGCGCATGTACCATTTTGTACTCTTGCCAGCAGCGTGTGAGTGCCTAATTCTGCTATTTATTGCAGAATGTGTTGTGTAAAATTTTTGAATTGAATTTTTGCCAACTTGATAGGTGACAAATGATATCCTCATGTAGTTTTTGACTTGCATTTTTCTTACTGTAAGTGAAGTCAGACATCTTTTCCAATGGGTAAGAGCCATTTATATTTCTTTTTCTGTGACCTGTCAAGTGTTCCCGTCGTATTTCTATTGCTTTGTTGATGTTTTGTTCTTCACAGTTTCTAGGTGGATTTGCTCTTATTCATGAACATGTGTTAAAGAGCTAAGACTTCTTTTTATGTGCACTTGTTTGATCCTTATGGCAAGTGTGGGAGCTGGGTATGGCCAGCCCATTTTAAAAGTGAGAAAACTGAGATTCAAAACAGTTAAGTAATTGACTGCAGGCCACCCAGCCAGTGAGAGGCAAAACTGATGTTCAGATCCAAGTTTATCCTACTCCTAAAGCCTTTCCTCTTAATCCCCCAGTAGGACTGTTTCTCTTAGGGAGAGACCAGAATTAACTAATTCAAACTGGCTTTCATTTCCCAAGCACACAGGGTGACAGAGGAGGGTTTTGCTGAGACCATGCTGGGTGGCATGTGGAAGCCCAGCTGGGATTAGAAACATGCCTTGCATAATCCACCCAGTGAATAATCCACAGGAAGATTGATTGTACCTCCCGCCCCCAGGAAAGTATTGCCACATCGCATCTGAAGCCAAGAGGAAACAGAGATGACAAGTGGCTGAAATTACACAGGAAAAGGATCACACCGAATCAGGCATCAAAGCATGTGTGTGGGCGCTGTGAACCAAGCACAGACATCAGACTTTACCACGAGTGTCTTCCCATTAGGAGCCCAGGGAAATTTTAAACATTGCAGCTTCATCTGCCGCTGCTGTCTTAAAGGAGGCTTCAGGAAAACCCAAGTTACAGACGCCATCTAAAAAGTCCTGCACCTAGTTCTTCCTCAAACAACTGGGGCCAGCTCCTGCAGCTCAGGAGTTCTTGGGAGGGAGGATTTCCCTTCCCAGCTGTCCCCTCTGTTTAAAGTTGTGCTGTGACTGAACACTAGAGCTGGCCCCAGGAGACAAAGAGATAAAACTGTGGTTCATTTACAGCGTTTGACAAATCTGCAAGATTCGAAGAAGTGCATTACCACATGATTAAAACCCCAGGTTCTCCCCTCCGAGAATAAGTGTGTGAGAACATTCCATTACTGACTGAATAATGTAGTTGCTGCAGTTTTCTGCCAGTTCAAAAATACAGGCAAGATGCCCATTTTCACTCTATTTACCGTTCTAAAATCCATCTTCCTTAAGGCAACTTTCCTCATTTTCTTTCACTTTAGTTTATGGTGACTCGATAAAATATGAATCCAGTGGATTTAAACTTAATTAAGGCTGCCATCATGGTTTTTAGGGAGGTAATATGTGTGTATGAGGGCTTGTGTTAACAAGATTCAGGAGGTGTCCCCTGGTGTACAGACTGATCACTCACACACAGGAGGGGTTTCTGAATGGGTTTTGTTTTGCCAAGCATTTAATTAAAGTTTTCATTAAGATACTGAGGTCCAGCATTTCCCCTCAATGTGTATGTTCAGAAGTGGAAAAAAGTCCTGCAAACAGATTTTTAGTATTGTTCCCAAGGCTTCAGCTTGATACTATAGGAGAGCAGGTATAGTGTAACCAGGAAGATCTTTGAACTGTAGGCACATCAGAAAACAAAGGTTGGTAAACTTTTCTGCAAAGGATGTTGACTTGAAATAAATTGACTGCCAGCTATTTCTCCAGCGAAAATAGGTTTTTTCAGATCAGCAGAGACTTGCCATTCGGGGCCTGCCAACTATGGTAAGCCACGTGCAAGTCCCCTGCTCAGCAAGGGAAGGAGACCGCTTTTATAGAGGAGAAAGGGAAGTTGGGAGGGCTAGAGTAAACAAAGAATCCATGGCTTTTCATTTACTGAGTCCTTGCCAGGAAAGAAGAAAAGTCTTCTTCCTTTTGGGCTCTTCTGTTGTCCTAGGGCATGAGGGCTCCCCCTTCTGGTCTCCCGACTCTATTTAACTGAGGTTTCTGTTTATTTTTTTTTTAAACAAGGCACAGATAGAAATAAAAGCAAAAATAAACAAATTAAGACCTAATTAAATTTATAAGCTTTTGCACAGCAAAGGAAACCATAAATAAAACAAAAAGACAACCTATAGAGTGAGAGAAAATATTTGCCAACAACGCGACTGACAAGGGCTTAATTTCCAGGATATACAAACAGCTCATACAACTCAATTCCAAAAAAAACAAACAACCCAATCCCAAAATAGGCAGAAGATCTAAACAAGCAATTCTCCAATGAAGACATACAAATGGCCATTAGGCACATGAGAAAATATTCAATGTCACTAATTATCAGTGAAATGTGAATCAAAACTACAATGAGGTATCACCTCACACCTCACAGTCAGAATGACTATCATTCAAAAGTCCACAAATGACAAATGCTGGAGAGGGTGTGGAGTAAACGGAACCCTCCTACACTGCTGGTGGGAATGTAGTTTGGTGCAGCTGTTATGGAAAACAGTAGGGAGATTCCTTAAAAAACTGAAAATAGACTTACCATATGATACAGCAATCCCACTCCTGGGTATATATATCCAGAGGGAACTCTAATTTGAAAAGATATATGCACCCCAGTGTTCAAAGCAGCACTATTCCCAATAGCCAAGACATGGAAGCAACCTAAATGCCCATGAACAGATGACTGGATAAAGAAGTAGTGATATATTTATACAATGGAATACTACCCAGCCATTAAAAAGAATGAAATAATGCCATTTGCGACAACATGGATGGACCTGGAAATTGTCATACTAATTAAAGTAAGCCAGAAAGATAAAGAAAAATACCATATGATATCACTCATATATGGAATCTAAAAAATATGACACAAGTGAATTTATTTACAAAACAGAAACAGACTCAGACATAGAAAACAAATTTGGAATTACCAGAGGGGAAAGGGAGGAGGGGTGTAGGGATAAAGTGGGAGTTTGGGATTTGCAGATGCTAACTACTATACATAAAATAGACAAACAACAAGGTCCTACTGTAGAGCACAGGAAACTATGTTCAATACCTTGTAATAGCCTATAATGAAAAAGAATATGAAAAGAAATATGTATGTAATATATATATAACTGAATCACTAATCACTATTAACACATTGTAAACTGAGTATACTTCAATTTTTAAAAAAATCAATAAAAAAGGGACAGATAGTAAATACTTAAGGCTTTTAATGTCTCTGTCACAACTCTTCACCCCTGCCGTTGTAGTACAAAAGCAACCACAGCCAACACGTAAATGAACAAGAGTGGCTCTGTGCCAATAAAACTTTATTTAAAGAGAAACCAGGCAATGGGTAAGACTTGGCCCGACAGCCATACCTAAGCTTCCTATAGAGCAAAATGTTCCCTGGGTGGGGAATCCTGTTCTGGGCAGTGCCTTCAAGTTGTGAGAATAACAGCCACAAAATTTGAACTGAACACAACCAAAAGGACCATGGAGGTGTCTTCCACCAATGCTGCATTTTCATTCTTCTTCTGCCATGCGCCTCTATCTTTACAGTTTGCTTTCTCTGCTTTCCTGGCTGATCCTGGAGACAGTGTAGGGGAGGGGGTGAAAGTTTGGCCTTGTAGCTCATTCACGCCTGGGTTTAAATCATGTTTCACTCACTTATTTAAGTGCTTAGCTAACAGGATTGTGTTCGATCTTTCAAATGAGGCTTGAGGTAGAGAATCAATAATATTACTGTGATGATTATGCGTATGAATGACGCTTCACAAATTAGTACTCAGTAAGTATTTTTAAAATTTATTTATTTATTTTAATTTCTTTTTTTTAATGGGAGGAGGTAATAAATTTTATTTAGTTATTTATTTGTTTTTAACAGAGGTACTGGGAATTGAACCCAGGACCATTGCACTTTAACCTCCCCCCTCAATAAATATTTTAAAATGTACAAAAGAAATCTAAATTGTTACTGACGGGTAGTTTCTGGCATCCTCTCTCCTTTTGTGAATCTAATTCTGAATTTCTTCCAGATGTCCATATTTGATAAGGTTGGAAGCAGAAACGTCCTCAGGAGAGGATGAGTAGTTGTTTTGTCTGGGGGTGATAAAAAACAGAACCACAGTGGCTCAGATAAGAGTAGCTGGTGCATCGTCGCACCCAGGCTGGTGGCTCGCGTGGTCTTGGGTCTCCCACTTTCGCGTTATTGTCCAGTGGGGCTGCTCTGGCTCTGTCTGCAGTTAAGCAATCAGTAAGTTCAGAGCAGAAAGGGCAAGGAGCAGGATGCTTCGTAAAATCACCCGGTGACTCCCGCACGTCCTCTTTGTCGTGTGAACCTGCTTTACTGTGGGAACTAGCTGTCCTCACCTTACCTCTTTGTTTACTCGTTTGTTGTCTGTTCCCTCCCGATAGAATATAAGCTTCTGGAGTTTGGGGACTTTTTTATTTGCTACTGTTTCTCTCATACCTGATACAATGGTGTGTTGCAGATGCAAATTCTTTATCCTTAGAATGAATTGCAAAGTAAAATCATTTCACTTTGATATACTGAAAGGATTACTCTTTGTGTCCCTCAAAGTGCTTTTTGTAAGTCCTCAGTACAAATACCAGGAGTGAACACCTGAACAATGAACAGAATATCAGTCAGCTTGGATTAGTGCCAGAAAATAATGATAGTTAACAGTGATTACATGCTGAAGGGTGTGCAAAGTGTTTTACATGCCTCCCCCACCTGCCCCAAATCCAAGGACAGCGGGTAGCAGTAGTAACAGCAGCAGTCACCTCATTTTAGTGATAAGGAAACTGGACATCAGGAAAATTCAATAACTTGCCCAAGGTCATACCACTGAGAAATGAAAAAGCTAGAATTTGACCCAAGTGCACCTGATTTTAAGTGCCAAAGTCTTAAACACCAGGTTATATTACCCTCAGAGGAGACTGCTGAATTGTGTGGACAGATTGAGATGATTTCAGGATTCCTGGACTAATGGGAATAAGTGATATTTGAGGTGCAATAGACCCGTCTTTAATATGTGTGGCAAAGAGATACAAGGAATCACTTTGAGAAGGAATTACTGCACTTAGTCATTGTCCATTGACTTGACAATGAGTCTGTCTGAACTTGTGTTTTATTACGATTAGTGATAGGCGTTCAACTTAAATTCAAGGGAAAGCTAATGAAGTGAAGTCCAAAAGTTAGCAAAAGGAGAAAAATAAATCAAGCTGATAAAAAACTAAATCTGAAGATTTTTTTCCCCAACTATTTGAAGTCACATTTCTTTATAAAGGGTCATGTCCAAATCTTTATTTAATTAGACATTTTCTTTTTTGGATAGAGTGCAACTAAAAATCATGACCATAATCCAGGTGTTAAGAGCTGTAACTATAAAATGACTTGGAATTCATTCTTTTAAAACACAAATCAAAATCTTCCGGTTTAAGCAGTGTGGGATAGCAGGAAACATCCAGGACTTTGAAGCAGACACATCTGGTTTTTCAGTGCTGGCTTTGCCAGTTTCTGCCTGAGTGGTGAATGTTTGCTCACTTCCCTGAAACTTGGTTTCCTCATCTTAAAAAAAGAGGGAGATGGATACTAAAATCTCTCCTTCAGTGTTTTGTCATGAAAAAAATCAATGAAATAAAAATCACTTCACGCAGTGTCTGCCAATTATAAGCACCCCTGAAATGATGAGTTGGGCTCTGAATTTAACATCTGATGTCTCTCCTGGGGATTTGCTATGTTCATTGCTAGCACCATGATAATAAATAGTACATTTCTGGACGTTTACTGGGGGCGTAGCCCAATGCAAATCACTGGGCTTGCTCACCACTTTTTCTTGGTTACAGATGATTTGATCCTTTTTTAACGTTTAAAAAAAATGAGAGGGGGAGGGTATAGCTCAAGTGGTAGGGCGCATGCTTAGCATACACAAGGTCCTGGGTTCAATCCCCAGTACCTCCTCTAAAAATAAATAAGTAAACTTAATTACCTCCCCTCCAGAAAAAATTAAAATTAAATTTAAAAAATTGAGGAATAACACGCCTACCGCAGCATGCATAAGTCTTATGCATAGTGCTCAGGGAAATTTAAATGTGTAGACAGCCATGTATCCCCAAGCAGAATCAAGACAAAGAGAATCCAGTACCCCAGGTTTCCTCATAACCCCATCCCTAGCCAGAATTTCCCCGAGGGGGAACCAAAATTCTTCTATGTTTTTTGTAACTTTGTGTTTTGAAATAATCTCATCTTTACGAAAAAAAAATTGCAAAAGTAGGACAAAGAATTCCTGCTTACCCGTCATCCAATTTTCCCAAGCGATAACGTGTTTCCTAATCACCAACAATAATCAAAACCCGGAAATTAACGTTGATACAATACTGGTAACTCTACTACAGACCTTATCTTAATTATTCCACTAATGTTCTTTTTCTGGCCCAGGATCCAAGCCAGGTTCACACATTGTATCCTGCTGTCATCTCCCTTTAGTCTACCCCAATCTGGGACAGTGCCTCCCTTTTTCCTGTCTTCCAGGACATTTTAAGGGACTGGCCCATTATTTTGTATAATGTCCCTCAATTTATGTCTATGTGATGTTTCCTCACAATTAAATTCACGTTATACGTTTTTGGCAAGAAAGCCACAGAAGTGATGTTGTGCCCTGCTTCCTGCTTTCTAACTGGAGATACATGATAATCTCTTGTTAATTAGTAGTATTCAGCCTTGATCACATGATGAAGGAACTCTCTCCCAGAGTTCTCAACTGTAAAGTTTTTTTTTCCCCTTTCTAATTAGTAATTATCTCTTTGGGAGTTATTTTTCAGACCATGCAAATATCTTATTACTCATCATACATTCACCGCTAATTTTAGCATCCATTATTTGCCAGACGGTGGGTTTCTATTTTTATCATTCCTTCTATATTTCTGAATTAGAATTCTCCTGCAAGGAAGAGCTGTCCTTTCTCTTCCATTTATTTCCTCATTTAATGATTTATTCGTGTCAATCTGTACTCACGGAGATTTATTCTGTTCTCTGTGTTATAATTCATTACTATCAGAATTTATTTTATTGCTCAGATTGTCCACTGGGCAGCTTTGGCTGTGGGAATGCCCTTCGTGTTGGCTCCTGTGCCCTTTAAATGTGCTCCATTATCTATTTGAGCAGTTTCTCATTTTGTAAAACTGGAAGAAGTTCCAAGCTCATCTTGTGTTTTCCCTGCCCCAGCCTTGGAATCAACCATTTCTTAGAGAAGTCCTGGTTCCTTTTAGGGGAGAATGGCACAGAGATCACAACCTGGGAATTACACATGCTCACTGTCACTGAATGTCATTGTTTTCATTGCTTCTAGAGCCTCCCAACACAACACACTGGGAAATATACATGTATATACACACACATCTCCATCTGTGTCTCCTATCTATGCATATAGCTATCTGTGTATGTGTGCACGTGTGTACATATGTACCATGGTTTCATAATTCTGTGCCAGTTCAACACCACAGGGTTTAGATTTTCTAGTCTTCCTCCTCTTCTTATTTATGACTCTGTTCTCTGACAGTGAGAAACCCGTATCTCATCTATAATATATTCAACTAACTTGCTCTCTCCTTGAATACATATAAGATGGCTTCAGAATTGCTAACATAGCCCTGTTTAAAATATTTCTTTAGTGTCACAACATATAGTGAAAATGCTATTTTCTAAAGTTACTTTAAAAAAAAATTCACGCACCCCTCACCCCTAGTCATTCTGTTACTCAGTTGTAAAACAGGTTCATTTGTCACTGTTTGTATTCTCTTTGGGGTCCCCCCACATCCTGGTGGATTTCAAGTACATACTTATCTTTGAGAATGCCAAAGTCACCAGGGTTCTAAAATCCAGAGCTGAACTCAGAAGGGTCACTCCCTTTGCATTTCTTCCACCCCATTCCCATTTCCCCACTCCTCCCAGCCCATTCCCACCCATCTCCTGTAGGGAGCCATTTCCATTAGTTTCCATTTTACCTTTCCTCTGTGCCTTTTGGACAAGGGAGCAACCACCTGTGTATTTTCTCTTATCTGCGGCTTTCTTCATGAAAGAGGGTAGACTACAGATACCCTCTTGCGCTTTGCTGTTTTTCACTGAAAACATGCTCTGGACGTCACTTTCAATCAATTCATCAGGATCTCCCTCATTTTTTTATTTCACATCCAGCAACACAGCCCTCCACTGTGATGCACCCTGCTTATTCAACCAGTCTCCTGTGGAGGGGCACATAGATTGTTTCCAGTATTTTGCAGTTCCAAACAGGGCTATAATAAATAACTTATGTGTATGAGTTTATGGTGCTTTATCTTCAGTATAAATTCCTAGAAGGGGGATTGCTGGGTCAAAAGAAAAGTTCCTATGTAGTTTCATTAGATATTTCAAGTTCCCCTCCACAGGGCTCCTACTAGTGTGCGTTCCCACCAGCAACGTACAGGTACCTGTTTCCCTCACAGGCTTGCTAACAAAATGAGTTGTCATCATTTTCAATTTGATTTTAAATGAAAATTTAACTATGAATTGACAGGTAAGAAATGGTATTTTAACATTGTTTCAATTTACGTTTATTTAATTACCTAATTAAGAGGGAGTTTGAACATCTTTCCATAAGTTTAAGGGCCAGTTGTATGTGGATGTGTGTGCTTTTGTCTGTGTGGGTTTGTGTGTGTGTGTGGTCTGCTCATGTGTCTTTTCCTTTCTTTTGTTGTGTTTGGAAGCCAATTTTTAAAAGCTCTTTACATTTTAGGAGTAGAAGTCTTTTTGATCTATGTTGCATATATTTTCTCCCAGTTTGTCAGTTGTCCTTTCATTTTGTTTATGGTATTCTCCAGTTGTGAAAATTTTTAAACATTTATACAGTCAATTTTATCAAACTTTTCTTTTATTGCCTCTGAATTTTGAAGCCATTGTTAGAACACCTTTCCTTACACTAAGGTTAATAAGGAATTCTTCCATGTTTTATTCTAGAACTTGTAGAGTTTCCTTTTGATTTTCCTTTTGATTTTTCCATTTGACTTCTTAATCTGTTTGAAGCTTATTCTTCTGCACAGTGTGAAGTGTGTATTATATTTTAGCCTTTACAGTTGGCTCCCCAGTTTTCTCAGCCCCATTTATTAAAAATCTATCTTTTGCCCTCGTGATTTGAGAGGCCACTTCTGTTAATGCTAAAATTTCATTTGTCCTTGAGTCTCTTTTGAGGCTTTCAGTTCTATTCCACAGGTCTATGTGTCTTTTCATTTCCAAGTACAACACTGGTTTAATTATAAAGGCTAATTATCTGTTAGAGCAAGACCACACTTGAAATTTTTCTTTTTTTAGTGTGGGTAATGTTATTCTGACTACCATCACTGTAGATTAATTTTGCCTATTTTTGATCTTCATATGAATGGAACTATACAATTCCATTTATATGAAGTGTGTATTGTTTTATGTTTGATTTCTTTCATTTAATCTTAAATCTGCGAGATTCACCCACATGGTTGGAAGGACCAGTGGCTCGTTTATTTTCATGGCTGTGTAGTATTCCTTTACCTGCCCATACCACAATTGCCTCATCTATTCTTTGGTTGATAGACAAAAGCATTGTTTCCAATTTGAAAGGTACTATTGACCTTCTTATGCTTGCCTATGCACACATCTCTTAGAAATTCCTAGGAATGAAATTGCTAGGTCATAGAATAAGTGTATTTTTAACTGTAGTAGATATGACCAAATAGTTTTTCAAAGTATTTGACCAATTTATATTCCTACTAGCAAGTATGAGATTTCCAGTTGCTCCACAGCCTTGCCAGCACTTGATACTGTCAGTCTTTTAATTTGCCTTAAAGGAAAAAAAAGGAAAACTTTGCATGACATAAATCCTTCTCCTTGAAACTCAGGAGCCATTTCCAAAGCAAGGAACCCCCTAGAAAGGAAACACACACACACACACATAGCAGGTCTCATTTTTCATCACAACTGACAATTTATTCATGGCAGTGATGAATAATTCATTTTTATAGAAGAGTATGAAAAAGCAGTTAGTCTAGATTCAGCACACAGTTTGTTCCCCACTCAAAAGTCGTTTCCTCTTCTCCTCCTCACTAGCAGGACCTCAGTTTTTTTCAGCAGCCATCCGTCAGGGAAGGAGTGCCAGCTCAGGGGTGAATCCTGATTAAGCCCATTTTGGTTTTCCCATCCCTTTCACCAGTAATTAGCTAAAGAATAAGCATGTGACCTTTGTCTAGTCAATGACAAAGGAAGAAAGATCTGCTGAGGGACGGAGGGGCTCCTTGGAAGGGTTTCCTTACTATTAAGAAGGAGCTTCCAGAAGAAATGGTCCCTTTTTGCCTCTGGATGTGGTGTATCTGGATGAGATACATGGGGCTGCAACAGCCATCTGACTGCCAGGCTGAAGATGAAACACATACATGAAAGAATTACAAGAAATGGAGATGGAGCCTTAAATAGAGGTCCTGGAACCTGCCCCATCCAAGTTCATGTGAATTCATATATTTACACGTTGTTTAAGACCATTTGGGCTGAGTTCTTCTATTACTGGCCACTGTAATGAATAACCCTGGTATTGCGCTGTGTGAAAATAAAGAGATGCTCTTATTAATCCCTTATAAATACATGTAGCAACCTCCTCTTTGTCTAGACCAGCGGTTCTCAGTCTTTCACGAATGCATTAGAATCACCTGCAAGCCTTATTAAAACAACTTGCTAGAACCCATTAGGGAGTTTCTGATTCAGCGAGTCTGGAATAGGGCATTTTGCCAAGTGATGCTGATGCTGCTGGTCCAGGGACCACACTCTGAGAACCACTGTTCTAGAATCTAGACATCATCTTACTGTACTTAGCAACGTGCTTTTAAAACTCAAGTCTTTCATGGACTTTTTCATGT
Source organism: Camelus bactrianus (assembly GCF_048773025.1). Taxonomy (NCBI): domain Eukaryota; kingdom Metazoa; phylum Chordata; class Mammalia; order Artiodactyla; family Camelidae; genus Camelus; species Camelus bactrianus. Next base: position 20,952,318 of record NC_133555.1, on the reverse strand, counting down.
CAATGAATACAGATCTTTAACATCATTTTGAGTGACTGCCTTGTATTACGTGTGTGGCTATACCAGAATTTGCAAAACCATCTTACTAATAATAGACACTTCTGTTATTTTGGATTTTGTATTAGTATATGAACATGGACAGTCCTGTCATCAATATCATTTTATAGTGATCCTGACTGTTTAGTAGTTTCCTTAAGGTTAATTCCTAGAAGTATCAGAAGTAGCTGATCAAGGCGAGTTATTTGGGTTTTTTTTTTTATCCTTCATGTTTTGTCTTTATAATCCCTCTAATCTACTTCCAGATACATTGCTGCTAGGTTTTGGTATTTTGTCGGAGGATTTTTGGTTGATCATGACTCAGCAGGTCAAGACCTTGGCCCTTTGCCTTGCAGTGATCATTCTTTCATGTTAAAAGACTTGACCACTAAAGATCACGGCGTGGGCCATTCCATTCATGAGAGTTAATTTAGTGATTTTTTTTTACCAGGGGGAGTGAAGGGAAGCCTGCGAGCTTCTTAAGTCTTTCTTTCTCTGCATCATGAGGATTTGAACATGCTTTGTATCTTCATCATGTTTTTCTTTGTGACTTAAAGAAACCAACTGCTCAGTGCTGCAAAGATCAATGCTTGCATTTGGATGTCATCTGTCAATCATCTCAGAGATGAAAGAAGGTCACCCTGCAGGGGGGAAATCTGGGTTCAAGTTATGGCTGTGATGCTTGAGCATGGAAGCATTTATTTTCAGATGTATCTGCCCTCCTTCGTCAGAGTAAGCACCTTTTGTTCAGCGGGGTTGTTTGGTATAATTCAGGGGAGGAGCGTTCACCAGAAGAAAGCTGGCAAACAGAACGCAGATAATACCTGCTTATTACTGGTCCTGGCTTGAGTTCTTTAGAAAGGAGAGCCTGCGGCAAAGATTGAGGCACCTAGGACATTTTCATTTTAAGTATCGAAATTTATCTCTCTCACGTAAAAACCCAGTGATGGATGGTTCACTACAGGCATGGCAGCTCAATCATCATTGATTTGTGGCCTCCAAAACTGTTTGAATTATTGCTGCTTCCCAGCCATTGGGGAGTGGGGTGATAGAGGAAAGAAAGAAAGGAAGAAAGGAAGGAAGGAAGGAAGGAAGGAAGGTAGGAAGGAAGGAAGGAAGGAAGGAAGGGAGGGAGGGAGGGAGGGAGGAAGGAAGGAAGAAAGAGGATGGGAGGGAGGCGTATTCTCAATCATTTAAGGGAAAGACCTAGAATTTGTATACCACTTCTGCTCACATCCTGTGGGTAAGAATGTAGTCAAACAGCCACATCCAGCTCTGAGAGTTTGGTCTTTTGCTGAGCAGCCAGGTATAAAGCACTAAAACTTTGATTTGGGAGCTTCACACCCAGGGAGGTGATGGTGAGGGGCAAAGTGAAGCCAGGCAAGGAATGATGGGAAGCAGTGTGATGCTTTGCATTCTGAGCCGGTCACGAAGAGACACATGGACCACTCATCAGGCTTGTTGGCTTTGCACACTGTGCTTCTCTGCAGAGAAGTTGCGAGGAGGCAGTTTGCCTGGGGGTACTCCATGGAAGAGGAAGAGGAAGGGGATTTATCTGTTCCTCTCCTTCCCAGTTCCCATTTCCCATTGTCAAGGTTCACCCTCGTGGGGAGCTGATTCTCCTGTTTTCCTGTTGAATAACCCAACCCCTTGGCAACTGCTCAGGAAGAAGATCCCCTGCCCCAGAAATAAAAGAATGACCCCATCCAAATAAGGCACTAACCAGGAGAGAGGAAGGAGCAGTTAGGAGAATCTGAGAAAGTGTGTAAGATGTGTGTTTTAGTACATACTGTCATCTTGAGTGGACAATTAATGGGCCTTTGCTGTAAACTTTCTAACTGAAGTCTACCTCTTGGAGTTCTGAGCTTCTTGTTCCCATAGCTTACAGAATGAACAAATTGATCAGAGGCCAGTAGGGAGAAGGGAGTCTCCCTTCATCTTTGGCCAAGAGCTCTCCTGCCATAGGGATGCTCTTGTTGGGCATTTGAGAAACCTCAAGGATGATTTACTCTCCCTGCTCACCTCCCCCCATGGATGCCAGTTAGGATGCTGTGAGAGGTTGTCCATCTTTCCTTCCTTCCTTCCTTCCTTCCTTCCTTATTCCTCCCAAAGGAAGATTCATGTGTGATTGCCTTTGTTTTGTTAAGATGGCTAAACTCCTTCATGGGATTTTTCCTGGAAAACAAGCCATGAGCAAACCAACCATTTCAAATGACATCGAACGTGGGTGCCTAGCCAACCAAATTAGTATGACTTCAGGTCGTCTTTGACCAAGCTTGACATGTTTGTTTACTGTAAATCTGTGAATTTAGATTTACAACCAAATCACAACATAACTAAAAGACTCCCTCTCCACTAAGAAACAGGCTCTGTGCATTTTGCGACACCTATTTTCAAAGGACTTTAAAAGCAGCCATGTGATCTTATTGGCACAAATGCTGTTTAGGGGATAGAATGCTTAGTGGTTAAGTTCACTTCCTATGGAATCAGAAGGCCTAGAATTGAGTATCTCGGTGACCTTGGGCATGTTGCCAAATATTCAGACTCCTAGTTTTATTTTCTGTATAATGAGGATTATTACAGTGTCTAGACCCATAATAGTATCCATCCTTCTCCTAGAATCTACTCCACAGGGATGTTGTAATAACTAAATGGGATAAAACATGGCAAGCTCCTGGCACATAATAAGGTCTTAATAAATGGCAAAAGTTATCACAATCATCATTATCATCATCATCATTTCATGGTATGGCTCGCTATTGTTCCATTCGTTGACATATGGTTCCCTGTTGTTGACATTTGGGGGTTTTTTGCAACCTTTCATTTCGGTCAAGGACTAATGGCAGTGGTTATATGGCGTGAGGCCAGGCCAGGGTGGTGCCTGTCCTGTCAATCCTCCAGTAGTTGGTTGATCACAGATTATACTACCATCATGTTAAACTCCCTTTAGAAGTCATTTTAGTTCTCACTTCAAAGGGCAAGTGTCGTTACCTTCGGTTTATTTCCCACTATCTTGTTAGGAAGCCTTGTGAATAGGGCCTGGGGATTGTTGAAAACCCTGCAGAGTTTCTGGGTCTCCCTTGTGCACTGAAAGACTCTCCTTGTCCACTGAAACTTCCTGATACTCAGGGCTCAAAAGGATCACATCTAACATTGAAATTCTACCCTTTATTTTACTTAAAAGTGACAACAACAAAATAAAAACCCCTACCTCATGGTAACAGAGTTTGTCAGGGCAATATTCCTATGGAATTGTTCATCGCTGACAGGCATCGTTAATCAATTTGTTTACACTTGGTTTAGGATAATTTGGCAGTTATGAAGTCTGTTCATTGGTTTCTAACAGAAACCAAGAGCTTATCCCATAAATGTGGCAGCTGTGGAACTGAGGACGTGAAGGCTCTCCCTTCCTGTTTTGGAGCATGTATCACTGCAGTGGCTCCCCACCCCTCCAGCTCAGGATAGATGGATTACAGTTGGACTGTACGTCCCATAAAGCAGTGTTAAATTTTCTTGACTCAGCAATTCTTAGCTGCAAAGACAATGATTCATCTGGTCAATGCCAGCTTCCAACTGAGAAGGAAAAAAAAGGAAGAGCATTAGGAAGATTCACCCATAGGCTCTTTCTTACCATTTCTCCTCCAAGCCTACTTTTATAAAACCACTGGGTTCCAGGATCAGAACTCTTGGACCTGACCTTCCTAGCTCTTGACCCTCAAAGAAGACAAAAGTGAAACCAGAATGAGTCCTATGAAGAAGGTGATGGGGAAGGTGAGGTTTGAGAAGTACGAAGCTGTGGACGAATAAACATACTGGCTTCTGCTGGCCTCTTGGACCACTCCTCGTGACCCAGTGTCTCTCCCTCCCTCCAGTCCAAGCACACTGGTCTCCTTACACTCCCTCAAATATGCAAGTTCTTTCGAGATGACCTGGAGCTCTTCCCCTCAGATCTTCTCATGTCTGGCACGTTCTCAGCTCAATGATCACTTCTTCAGAGACCCCCGCAATCACCCAGTTGAAAGGAGCGCCCCCACCTCACCCCAACAATATTCTTTTAACCATTCACCCTGTTTTATTGTTTTCTTAATCCATCAGATTATCTGAAAGTATGGCTTATTCACTTATTCACCATTCACTTATTTTATGTCTTTTCCATCAACCACATGAGGCCCATGAAAGCAACACCTTCACTGGCCTTGTTTTCCACTCCAACCCCAGTTCCTGAAAGAGACTGGGTGCTTAGTAAGTGCAAAGAGTGCTTGACAGGGGGTCAGACGATGTGGGTGGCATTTCCAGCACTGGTGCAACCCAAACTTGGCTCATTCCCCAATCATCCCAAACCTCCTTCCCTCATCTGTCAAGTGAGGTAACAGTACCTACCTCACAGAGTACTTGTGAAGATCATTAGAACGATGATCCTGAAAATATTTTTTAACCTGTTATTATTACATGTGGATTTCCTAAAGGACCTTGATTAGTGAATGATTGAATGAAATCTCATGGCAGTGGAAGGGGGCATCTTACCATCAGACAGATACAATAAAAGATACTTACCCATCCAGAGAAAGTATGGAAGTTACTACCCTAAGAAATTACACCAGTAGACTGTACAAATTCTAGAAAGTTGAAGCAGAAGGAGATGTCAAGCTGTAGTCAAGTGATGTTTAGATTTTGGGTTTCTTGGGAGCCCCCTTGGAGTCTCACTGTGGTCAAGGAGAAATCGGAAGGAAAGGAGAGCCTGAGTTGACAGGAATCCATGCCCCTCCTCCCCTCAGTTAGTCAGCTCAACTCCATTTTTATGCTTTTTGCATTGTTTCAGAAGCTAGTTATTTATTGCTCATCCTTTACTTCCTTCCTACAACCTGATTTTGTGTGCAGTGGCAATAGGCCAACGTCAAGGTGTTGGGTGTGATCACAGCCATTCAGGACAATGCTGCCTCTCAATTCCTGGTCTTGCTGGCAGCTACAGATTGGTATATGACCCAGGCTGGGCTCATGAAACATGAGACGTCCCTGATGCTAAAGCTTTGGGGGAATTAGAGCTAAAAGGTGACACGTGTGGCTGTTACTCACCTTGCCTTTCTCCCTTCCCCCTCCCTTCACTGCCAACATCACGTCTGCTGCTCCATCAGCAGTCTTGTCACCATGTGGCCGTAAGCACGAGAGGAATGCCTGGAATCACAGAGACATTGAGTTTGACCTCAGGGAGCCACGGAACCAATGCCAGCAAACATCTGGCTCCAGAATTCTTGTCATGTGAGGAAAGGAACCCACTACTGTCTCACCTACTTCATTTGGGTTTTTGTCACTTGCATCTGAAAAAGCATTCCTAACTGACATACACATACTATGCTTTCAGATAAGATTTTGTTTAGATCAAGGATTCTGAGGCTAGAAAGAGTTTGAGACATGTGATCTTGTCCCATCTTCTCATTTTAAAGATCGGGAAGGGGTTTTAATTGTCTGTTGCTGCAAAACAAACCACCTGAAAACTTAGAGGCTTTTTTATTATCTTTTACAATTCTGCGAGCTGACTGGGCTCAGCCAGGCCGTTCTTCTGCTCCTTGTGATGCCTTCTGGAGCTACAGTTATCTGGGCTCAACGGACTTACTTGTCTACCTGGACAGGAACAGCTGGAAGTTCGGGCTCTTTCCTTCCACATGTATTCTCAGAGCCTCTCCCTCTCCGCGTGGCCTCTCCACATAGTCTCTCCATTTGGTCTCTGTAGCCTGTTAGTTTTCCTACATAGCCCCTCAGGTTTCCCCAAAGCGCAAAAGTAGAAGCCACCAGGCCTTCCCCAGGCTTAGGCCAAGATCTGGCCTCCTGTCCCATTTGCCACATTCTACTGGTTAGTGAGTCTCAGGGCCATTTAGATTCTAGGGTAGAGGAGTGTACAAGGGTGTAAATATCAGAAGGTGTGATTTATTGGGGGTAGGCTTTGCACACTAGCTATGCAGAAACTGACTAACCCGGATGTGAAAGCTAGTTGTCTAAGCTGCTAGAGTCTAAGTATTTAATTTAGCAGATCACTGAAGGGATGAGAGGCCCACCGTGGGATGCAGTGCCGGGGAGGAGAGAAGGTTCTTACCTCTAGCCTGTTTGCTGGGAAGGCTGTCCTGTGCATGGTAAGATGCCTCCCTGGCCTCTACCTACAACATGTCAATAGTACCTCCCTTCTGGTTGTAACAACCAAAAATGGCTCCTGAATACTGCCATATGTCCCCTGGGGACAAAACAGCCCCAGTTGAGAACAGTGGCCCTGGCCGTAGTGGTGTTTAGAGGTTCTGTTACTTCACAGATGCCCGTCTGGGCTGGAGAGGCTGGTGGTACATGTGGGCCATTGGAGCACATTTATATTCTTAAATTCTTCCAGTGGGAAATGCCTTTATGTAATAGAAAAAGATAGGACAATCAGTTTCACACTCTGGGCTGCTTCTTCTTCGTGGAGCCTTTGCTTTAGATAAAGGCTTTTTAATTTCTGCGATCAGTTCACCAAGGAGTGCTTTTAAGACTGTGCCCCCCAGTGGAATCTGAACTGGTCATATCCTTCACTGACCATACATAGTGCTAAGCAATTCCCTTACTATGTCTCCTTTTTCTTTGACCAAAGGTTGTCCACAAATGAGTAAGTGGATTTTAAAGCTGTGGGGCTATGTGAGTCAGCTAGAGAAGTAGGCAGATAGAGAAAGAGGAAAAGATGGTGGCCCAGGCCAGGATCCACCCCGAGTCCCTTCAACATTTAGAAAAGGAAGAAAACCAGAAGAATGTTTATACACACACCTAAAGACGTATACATACTTATATATATATGCACATATGCAAACACATGTATGCATATTTATATATGTATGTTTCTGAATTTTTGTATTCATTGGAGACCAGTTGAATATATGAGTAAGAAGGAAGAGTCTAGAATAATTCTAGGTCACATTTAGATAAGGCAGATGAATCAATCGGATCACTGCCGAGTCCAGGCTTGTGACTGCCCCCTCTAGAATTTGACAGGCCGGATTTATGAGCTCCACAAAACTTGTCTGCCTTGCTTACCACTGTGTCCACGGTCCCTGGAGGAGTGCATGGCATGGAGTGGATGCTCACGATATGCTTGTTGAATGAATGCGTGTCTGTGCTGTAAGGCAAAACACTCTGACACGGGGAGTCAGATGAATGGGGACATAGGTGCGACTCTGTGTGATATCACTGCAGTTGGTGCCATCGGTCCCCTACCCTGATCCCTTTTAACTAGAGGGGCATCTGTCTTCTAGTGGCTGCAAGTGTCGGCTTAATCCAGATGAGAGAAAATGATGACCTGGACCAGGGTACTGTCAGTAGAAGTGTTAGAAGTGATCCAATTCTGGATTGAATTGTTTATATTTTTTAATTTTCTGTGTGTTATGATGTTTTGACATCTTTAAAAAACCTTTCTGGCTGTGGAGAGACTGCCCCTCCCAGGGCTGGCCAATTCTGAGTAAAGGGCACCACTGGCCTTTGATATGCAAACTAACCAGTCCAGAGCCAGATCATTGTATCCCAGGAGGCAATATTCCTCTGCCTTAATCTTCCCCAAGCCGGGGACCAGGCAACTAGAGACCACCCTTAGAGCTTAAAGTCTGGAGAAATTACTCAGAGTTGCCAATCCTAAACTGTTTACTGCGCCGTGCCCTGTTTTGCCTTTTCTGCGGAAACCCCAGCAAAGACTCTGACCTAGACTTCCCCTCCTTCCTGTCTTCTTTCCCCTGACCCAAACCTGGTGCTCCTCACATGGCCCAGGGTGGCCTGCCCTGCCTCCTGTTTCTAGGACCCTGTGAGGATATTAAACCTTGTTTTCCTGAGCCTCTCCTATACCTGTCTTTGTGGCCACGCCTGACTGACCATCTCATAAAAGAACACAGACCATGGCTACATTTTGATGATAGAGCCAACAGGATTTCCTGGTAGATAGGATATGAAAATGAGACAAAGATTGCAGATGAGGATGAATCCAAGGTTTCTGGCCAGAACAGCTGGATAGAGGAAGTGGGAATTTGCTGAGATATGGAAGACTGCAGATGGGACAAGTCAGGGGTGGAGCGAAGGAATGGGAGTGAAGTTTGGGCCATGTTAATTTCAGCACATCTGTTAGCCCTCCAAAAGGAGAAACTGAGTAGGTAGTTGAAAAAGTCAGTCTGAACTTTAGGATAAAGGTCTAAGCTAGAGATGTAATTTGGGAGTGATTGGCGTAGAGATGATGTTGAAAGCCATGGGACTGAAAGAAATCACCCAGGGAGTGAGTATTTAAAGAACAGAGGACCAAGGACTGAGCTTCGAGACCACCGAAACTTAAACTAGGTTTTCCTCAATGGTTCTCTAAGGTTCCTTGCCATTATCTTAGCCTGTCATCCTCTTGAGGCTAATAAGTTTCTCAGTCTTTTCCCAAATTCAGTGTATTTCCTTTTAATTATTCATCACTTGAATCCAGTTGTCAACTGTTCTGTGATCTCTTGCGGTATGCCAAGCTTCACCAAAACAGTGACATCAAACACCAACATTTGTTACATCTCATGATTTTGGGGGTGCAGAAGATGGGCTGGGTGGTTCTTCTGATCCATCTGGGGCAGCTGGAGGTCTGTCAGTGGTATTCAACTGGGGCGTAAACTAATGTGTTCACTGAGGAGAGATGTAAATTGAATCTTGCAGCCAAGCATGTAAAAGCCGATGAAAATAAGTTACTCTATATTGTGCAGGAAGAGAGGGTTGGGTACTCCTGGGGAGAGCACTGAAGTCTTCTTGGCTCCCAGAGCTGTTACAGAAGTTGGGGGACATGACCGGAAATTTGGTAAATCGCAGCGTAAAGAAGAAGAGGCAACTTTACTCATGCACAGGGGAAACAGAATGAATCCCATTGGAGCGTGGACTTTCCTCTAGCTCATCACTCCCATTTCATCTAGTATTTGAGTTTTGGCCTCGTGGTCTAGGAATCCTTGTGCAGAAGCTGCTGTGCTGCACACTGTGCTGCACACTTTCCAGATTCCTCCAGGCAGAAGCGGCCGTTTGTTCTGCTGTGTTCCTGCAGTGTTTTGTACCCACAGGAGGTCTTCACTGTCTGCGGAAAACTGGCACTGGATAAAAACCTCAAAGAAGCAGCAGACCTCAGTGCTTAGTGTGAACGTAGGTTTGGTGTGAGGGCAGGCTTAACGGGACTCAACCCCGAAAGAAATTATAAAAAGAAATGATTCCTCACTCAAGAAAATGTTTTTTTTCTGATTGCAACTACATGTAAGAGGCAGAGAATGAAGCAAGGGTTTATTGTTTTGCTTGGCATTAGGTTTTAATCAGTGAAATTTTACGATAAAGGGCATGACAAGTCATTCTTTACTCAAGTGCCAGTTTTCCGCCTAATATAAAAAAATCAGTTTTGCATTTATATGCACATCTGTGTATGTGTATAGGTAATATTCCAGAGCTTCACCCCTATTTTAAACTTTTCTGGTCTACAATATAGTTACAGAAAAGTGTGCAAGTCATACGTGTAGAGCTGAATGAATTTTTATTTTCATACACTCTTCACACAAAGGTAGTCAGCACGCAGCTCCAGAAACAGAATTTTACTAGTGCCCCAACTCTCCTCTTGTGCCCAAACCCACTGCCCCCGAGCCCCCACCAAGAAACAACTCTCCCATCTTCTGACAGCATAGGTGAGGGCAGCTTGTTCTTGAACTTCATATAAATAAAATTATATTTTGTATCTGCCTTCTTTTTCTCCACGTTATGTCTGTGAGATTTATATTTGTCATTGCTGGAAGTGCTTTATTCATTCTTACTGAGTGTTGTATATTTCGTAGTCTGCACGTACCGAAATTTACCCATTCCACTGTTGATGGATATTTGGGAGGCTTCCAGTTTGAGGCTCTTAGGAAGACGGTTATTGTGAACATTCTAGTACGTGAGTTTTGGTATACACAGGTATGCATCTCTTTTGGGTCATGCTGGAGGTGTTCTTCCCTGTGAATCTATTAACTTGGTTAACAGCAACAAAATTGCTGCTTCAGTGACATTTTATACATTGTTGGAACCACACACCTTGGGTTTAATTCACCTTTGATGTACTTTACAAAAGAGCACATAATGATTCAGCATTAAATTGGAAAGCTGTTACATCTACAGTTTTTGTGGATCCAGAAACAGAGTAGCAGGGTGCAAATGATGTGGTTGAAACAAATACTCATCAAGGGAGGTTTACATCGATTCTTGTAAATATTTGTGGAAGGAACCTAAGAAGACAGATCCCCTCAAGGAAATGAAGCTGCCAATCATGCGTGAGTTCATGCCGTTTCTCAGAAATGTGCAAAAGCATTTCCCATCCCACATCAGCCCATGCAGCCAAAGGAAGGAGACAGTCCAATTCCTTGAAATAGATGAATGAAATCTCAGAGCAGCTAGAAGCTGTTCACGTGGCACGCAGGACTGTCCTTGAGGCCTTGTGTCATCATTTGCTTGGCACATTTTTACTCTTCCTTGGAGGTATATAAATAACAGCGCATTTACTGACAATGGTATCATATTTTGATGATATAGGAAAATTAGAATGATAATCTTAAAGCTGCCATTGATTGGTCCAAGCATTGCCCTTAGCAATTTTCACTTTCTCTCATTTCATTTGATCTTCTTGGCAGCCCTATGTGGTATGTAATCTCTTTAGCCCTGGAGAAATTAGGTACCTTGTGCAAAGCTACCATGGTGGTTAGTGATGGAATGAGGGCGCAAACTAAGGGATGTGGAAATGATTGAATACTGACCACCCAGTGCTGGGAGGTCTGCGGTTTTTCCAGCTATTCTACTTGGAGGAGAAATTCATGTGAGGTGATGAGGATGGGAAGATTGTTGAGGCACCATGTCTAGGCGGCATTCTTCACTCCAGCTTTAACGGTCGGAAAGCTACCACTGTGGTCCAAGCTCTCATCATCCGTTACCTGTGTTAGTTATAAAAGTTTCCTGCGAAGTCTCCCTGCTTCCAATATCATCTCTCCCTAAAATTGTTTGCAATGCAGCAGCTCGAGCGAGCATTTAAAACACACTTCAGAACACATTCCCCCTCTGCCTCAAACCCTCCAGTGGCTTCGCATCTTACTTGGTGTAAAACCTAAGCATCCTCCAGGCGTTGTGCCACGTGATCTTATCTTGTTCTCTGATTTCCTCTCGTCGTTCCCCTCCACCCCAACCCAGCAATATTGTCCTCCTTACATGCCCAGACTCAGGGCCCTTCTGGTTGTGCCCCCTAGAGACAAGGATTTGAGTGTAAATTATTTATTTGCAGAAGCAAATGAAATACCCATGGGACATTGGGAAGGGAGATAGGGACCAGAAGTCTCCTAATACAGGATGTTACCAAGCCAGCTACCACGGTGGGTGACTGATCTCAGTCCGATGGCAAAGTCTGGGAGCCAGTGTGCAACATGCATCAGGGTTACCCCTCCCGAGAGGCAAGGGGCTTGGGGGTTAATACCCCGACTCTCTCCTGTCTCTGGCAAGCTTTGGTCTCACCACTGCCAGCCAGGTGTGTGTTTCTGTGTGTCTGTGTGGGCATAGCAGACTCCAGTGCCCAGAGACAGCCTTTAAGTAAAAAGGATGCAAATGCTGGTAATTCCACATCAGGCTGGCGCTCAAGTAATAAAGCTGGAGGCATATGGACAAGACCCTGAATGTGTCCACTGCAGGCCCCTGTGTTTGGTGTTTCCTCTGCCTAGAACACGCTTCCCTCTGATGTTTGCATTTTAGCCTTTCAGGTCTGTGTTCAGGTAACTCCTCAGGGAGACCTTTTCTGATCACCTTCTTTAAATTGCCACCTGACTTTTAACACATACACGCGTCTGGTTTATTGTCTTTCTTCTGTCCCTAAACGGAGACACCACAAGGGCAGGATTTTGGTCTGTTATGTTTGTAGCTTCATCTCTAGTGTTTAGCATGGTGACTGGTACACAGTAGGACTTCAGTAAATATTAAAGGGGTGAATGAAAGTTCATTTTAAAAAGTCTCTATCTCCCAGGGGCAGGGTATAGCTTGGTGGTAGAATGCATGCTTAGTATGTACGAGGTCCTGGGTTCAATCCCAGGACCTCCAGAATAAATAAATAAAATAAAAATAAACCTAATTATCCCCCCAATTTTTTAAAAGTCTCTAGCTCCTATTTGTCAATTATAACCCTCAGAGATGAAAAAAAAAAGTGATTAATTGACATCTGCAAACAGAAATATATACTATTTAGGACCTGATTATGAGCAGCCTTACTTAAATGGCCCTCAGTCTCTCCCTTTCATAAATGCTGGACGTCTACCACGTGCCAGGCGCTGTTTAAGGGACTGGGAATGCCGCTATATATCAGCTAGGAATGACTTTTGGCAGGAGGTGGCAGAAACACCAGAAGCAATGACTTAAACCAAGTGAGGGTTTTATTTTTCTCATGTAATTAGAAGTCTAGACATAGGCGGTCAGGGCTTGTGCCGTGGCTCCAAGAGGCCATCAGGGACCCTGTCTGCTTCTGCCTCCTCCTTGTGGTCCCAAGTTTGCTGCTCTAACTCCAGCAGTGTCTGCCTTCCAGGCAGGAAGAGGGGAATGGCGAAAGGAAAAGGTGTGTTCCAGAGGATTCCACACCCTATGACCACCCCTTTCTGAAAAGTGCCACCGGACAAACCCTGATTACATCTTCTTAACTCATCTCTTAGCCACCTAGCAGCAAGGGAGCTAAGAAGCTTTTTGTTGTTGTCGTACATTTGTTTTCTTTGGTGGGCTGCTTGTTTCTGTAAACAAAATTGGGCTGAAGGGTCCAATTCAATGCATCCTTGAGTAAGCGGCTAGCAGTATCTGCTGCCCTGAGACTCGTAAGACCCACACTTTCTCGAAGCTGTCACTGTCGTGCAGGCGAACGGAAAACCAGAAAGCAAGCACACACCCACTAAAACATACATGCCCACTTGCAAAAAAACAAATGCCAAATAGCCACGAGTGCTGTGCAAAGTAGCAAAAAAAGGGGAGGCCTCGGTGTGACTCAGATTCCACATTGTCCCTAGAAGTCAGGGGAGCAGCTGTCCAAAGAAGTGACATTGCACCTGAATGCTGAATGACGAGACAGAGGCAGCCTTGCCAAGATCAACTGCAAGTTTACGGATCCTTTGTTGGTTATAATTTAATCTGGGATAAGAAAGCAGTATAGCCATGTCTGCCTAGTTCTATAAAATCCAGCTTTCAAGACGTGGGATAAATCACCCTTATTTTTTCCTAAACGTTCTCTCAAAGCTGTGATGAGGTCCTTTCTCCTTCTGATACTTCTCTTTTCTTTTTTCTTCTCTCCTCTCTTCTCTCTGACACGCAGAGCAAAAATGATTCTGATCCTTGGCAATAATGGTGAATGATCATGAGGTGGAGGAGTCAAAGGGAGATTTTTTTTCTCAAGCCTGGTAAAGGCTAACGCCAGAAAATATATATATATATATATATATATATATATATATATATATATATATATATATATATATATATATTCCCAGAAAATAAACCAGATGTGGGCAATTTATAAGAGAGGGAGTAATTTTAGAGAAATTGTATTCAACCCATAAGCCTGTCTGGTGAATGTAGGTAATATTAAAGAAGGTGCATTTAGAGAGCGCCCTGTTTTGGCTTCAAGAGGCTGTGATGCTGGGTGAAAGTGTGTTTGTGTTACGTTCTAATTCACACACAGCCTTGGGAAGGTTCTTAAGCGCTCCTGTGTTGTAAGACAGTTGTTATGGGGAAATGTGATTTCTACTTCTGGACAGTTTGCTGGCCACAGTAATGGATTCAGATGTTGTTGGATTTATTTGTTCTTGGGATGCAGCTGATGTGCAGTCTCTTGCTGCTGGTTCTTTTCTTCCAATCGTTTTATGCTATAATTGCACCTTTGTGGACCTTGTCAACTATGACTCCTAAAAATCCTGCCTAGACGCAAATCAGCGGGTGTGCTTAAGCCCACTTTCAAGAGAATCAACAGGGAAAAGGGTGAAGAAACATCAGTGAACATTGGGGTTATAATGAGGGTGTAACATACTATACCTTCCGTGACAGTCACCAGTGACTTTTTATGCTCCGTTTAGGAATCTTTTAAATGTTCTCCATCACATTTCATGTTTAGGTTGTGGTGGTGGTGTGCTGGGTGTCATGCCCTTTCACCCCAGGTGTTACCAAGATGGCCCAGATGATTCGGCACTTCTGCAAAACTGCCACATCCAGGTGATTTTTCACTCTTTATCTGGATGTCTTGGTACTGTGTAAAGGCTGCCGAAGTGGAAACATTTTTCTCTTTAATTGTGAGAAATCTATGTTCTAAAGAATTCTGACCTGTTAATGTTTTTACTACCTATAGCTTTTTTGGTTACATTCTTCTCTCTATAGGGAGTCCAAGCTGCTTATCTGTTATACTTGCAACTGCTGGCATTAAAACCCCTTGCTCTAATTTCTGAATTCCATGGCTTGTTCATGTAATAATTCCGCTAACAGAATAAACATCTAAGATGAAGGATTTTGATAACCAAAATGATTTTTAAACGTTCCTTGAATGGTTTAAATAAACTGGTACATAATGGTTCAAATAAACTGGTTAAGTAACTGGTACAAAGGAGCTAAGTGCAATGGTTAGCAACCACATTCCTAAAATACTAATGAGGAAATGGTGTTAATGCCATGTTGCGTAAAAATAAGGAGGATGTAGAATAACGTAATTACTGGATGAGTCCAATTATTTAAGATGCACTAAAAAACTGGGAAACAAAATATTTAAGTATTAACCATTGTGTGGTGGGAGTCTGAGTAATTTTTACTTCTTTATTGTGCTTTTTTCCTGCATAGTTTGAATTATCTTTACAACGAACAGGTAAAGGCAATTTAAAAAGGAATATAAAATTACTCTTCAGCGAGGAGGTGATGCATGAGGGAGAAAGAATACCAGCTTAGAAACTGAATCGATGTGGATTCAAATCCAACTGACCATTTATTACACATGCAGCCTAAACCTCTAAGCTCCACGTCTTTCCTCGCTAAGCCCAGGGAGAGGGATGCGTGGTCCTTCACGGCCGTGCCTTTTTCAATAAACATAAAGATGAAGGGTTGAAATGACAGGTGTTAGAATCCTGAAGAGAGGGTCCTGGAGGAATCTGTGAGAAAGCACGATCATGAGCTGAGACACAGAGAGAAGGTGGTCAACCTGAAGGCTTAGCGATGTCCATGCTCCAAGTCACCAGCAGCACAGGCTTTCCAGACTGCTTCTGGAACCTACTTACTCTAGGACAGGAGTGGAAATGCATGGAATGGAAATCCATACTACATACAGATCGTGAGAAGAGGCCAATAAAATAGTACCCATTGCAGGCGCTCACTTAGAATTGCTGTTCTAATGTTTGCTTCTGTCACCCCCCGATTGGAAGGAAAGGACTAGAACGTTACAATGACCGTTGTGCTGAGATGACAGCTGTGGGTATTTAGAAGTCTATTTTAGCAGACTTCCCTCCAGTTGGAAAACCAAACAGAGGTAATGAGCTTGACTTTCTCTCTTTATCTCTTTCCATTTAAACACAGATATCCTGTTGTGATAACCTTTGCCCCTTTATTACATGGCTCTGATAAATAACAACTGCCCCTATTTTGTAATGCCGTTCCCAGTTAAACAGTGCCATTAATTACTGAACATAAAAGTTGAAGTTTTTGTGAATAGAAGGAAATGTCATTTGGACTCCTTAGCTTTGTTTGCTAAATTTATTTGAGGGGGTGGGTGGTTTAAGTGGCCAAGAGAGAATCATTGAATTGTTGATCTGTCACTGGGAACTGCTCCTTCACTAGCAGTAAGAACCAGCCAACTTGGGGGCAGTGGTGAAATGTTAAGACTTAGAGTACTTCATTGGAAATCAGAGTTCACAGTGGAATTAAATTAATGAAACTAAGAGATCAGCTTCTAAATATTCACAAGCTATCTTAATTGCTTAGAAAATGCACCTTGACTTACATTTTTACTGTATAAAATGGTACTCTTTGTTATTGAAACACTGTTTAAGAACTTGCAAAGGAATGAGATAAAAATCATTATGTAGGTCACTTTGAAGAAAGCCTTGCAAATTGTTTTACCATAAATTTCTATATTGATCAGGACACTGAGTTAGAGCTTTTGTCATCTTTCGTCTTTGATAGTGTCATTCTTTGTCAGTATTTTTCTTAAATAAGGAAAACTCTGGGATTATATAATTCACGTTTTACTGAAAGTTCTTTTAATTTTTTCTATTTTCAACTCATATTTTTTTAATGCCTTACATTTTAATTTGAGAAATTATTTTTATTTCAGGTTGATTTTCTTTTCTTTAAGGTGAATTTGGTAATATAATACACTTAAGTGTTTATCTTCCTTTTTTAATATCGTATTTAAAGGTTACACTCCATTTACAGTTATTACAAAATATTGGCTATTTCCCCGTATTGTACATCCTTATAGCTTATCTTATGCTCAGTAGTTTGCACCTCCCACTACCCCACCCTACTTTGCCCCTCCCCAGCTCTCCCCTCTGGTAACCACTAGTTTGTTCTCTATATTTGTGAGTCTGCTTCTTTTTTGTTTGTGTTTTTTAGATTCCACGTATAAGTGATATCGTACAGTATTTGACTTATTTCACTTAGCATAATACACTCCAAGTCCATCCATGTTTCTGCAAATGGCAAAATTTCATCTTTTTTATAGCTAAGTAGTATTCTATATATATACATATATGTGTGTGTGTGTATATATATATATATATATATATATATATATATATATATATATATATATACCACATCTTCTTTATCCATTTATCTGTTGATAGACACTTAGGCTGCTTCTATATCTTGGCAATTGTAAATAATGCTGGTGTGAATATTGGAGTACATGTATCTTTTCAAATTAGCATTTTTTTTTTTTTTTGTATTTTTGGATATACACCCAGGAGTGTAATTGCTGGGTCACATGTAGTTCGTGTTCAGTTTTTTTTGAACTTCCATACTGTTTTCCACAGTGGCTGCATCAGATTGACTTTCAGTTTACTCCTAACCTTTTTGAAGCTTAACTTTTGTAAAATATAACTAAACCTTGAAATCTGCTAGAGGATAGAACCATATAATTTTAGAACTGAAAGTGGCCTTTTCTGTTCCATCTTTCCTGTGAGTTAGATGATGACTACAGAATCATTAACAGTGCTTATATTTTAAAGGCAAACAATATTTCCCCCCTACTTCATCTATTTTGTATTATAAATCTGCTGTTTTCAAAAGTGGTGTTAACTTCTGCGGGTCAGGTCTTGACATAAGTGTAAGGAAAAATTTAAACTTTGAAATAAACAAAAGGGAAGACTGGCTATTCTTTCAGCAGAATCCTGAGGCCTCTGAGGATCATATCCCCCTACAGGAATATATATTTTTGTCTTTGACTAAGTTATTTGACAAGTCTATTGAGATACAAGTCAACTTGGAAACTGTTCCACTGTGCATTTCTATATTGACCAGAACAGTTCAGCAGTTGATGAGATAACTGTAGTAATACAAATAATTCTTGCCTCATCTGTACAGGCCTCTCCTCTTTGATGTCTCCTTTAAATGCATTGTCACATTTCACTGATTTTCACTGATGATGAGTTAAAGAAAATATTTACCAGGTACTCATTTTATATCCATGTGAGAATCATGATTTTACCTTTTTGGGAAAATTATCCTTTAACCTAAGATATTATACAAATGGCCATTGCATAATAGAAAACCACTTGTCCCTCTCCCTAGGCTTAATAGATGAAGACCCTGAAGCTCATAGAAACTCAGGGTGTATATGTAATCAGTTGCTGGGCTGGATTTGAATCCACGGCTCTTCGGTTCCTAAACTGACATTCTTTTGCATCTCATAGCACTGTCTTCTCATTGAGAAATGTATTTTTCATTTTTTAAAAAAATTGCTTCAAGTTTCATGTTCCATTGAGGCTGATATTCAAAGTAATTACTTGTTATCAGAAAAAAAGAAAAATGATACTCCTATATTCTTGAGACTCATGGTGGTGAAATTTGATTTCTATGGTCTTTGAACCTCTGCTTTGTCTTTCTAACTGCTAGGTCTCTCTGTTCTGCTTTGGCTGGAATATTTTTCCTGGCTTTGCAGCAAATAATGCCATATTTCTCAGAGCCTCGGCTGGTCTCATTTAAGGCATGTGTTAAGCTGCATACTTAGCTACTCCCACTCAGTGCTTGTTCAGGCCTTCTGATTATGTGGAGAAGAAAGCCTCAGTGAGGTGGCCGTGTGCCTTCAACATCTCTCTCACTCTTGCTGCTCTCCTTCTTACAACAAAGAGAGAGCTTCAGACCCTCCCCCGTAGGGTCAGTATGGAGCTTTTGTTTTTATTGTGCTTATTTAATGGCTGTCTTTTATTTATGGAAAATCATTCTGTTTTGCACTTACATTGGTAGTATAAAGCTTCTGTTAAAATAGATTGCAGTTATTTGCAGATACTAACTACTATATACAAAATAGATAAATAAGTTCATACTGTGTAGCACAGGGAACTATATTCAATATCTTGTAGTAACCTATAATGAGAAAGAGTATGTATATGTATGACTGAAATATTATGCTGTACACCAGAAATTGACACAATATTGTAAACTTACTATATGTCAATAAAAAAGGTAGGTTGAGATAATAGTTATGAGCTAGGAGACGGCAAAAACTATGACTCTTGTGATGCCTCAAATTTGGGATGGGGGGAGTCTTTGAAGGTGAAAATCCAGGACTGGTCCAGCCGGCCATGGGTTAGTTCAGTGGCCCTGGGTCACTTACCTGTAGGAACCTGTCTGTTAAACTGAGGATGCTACTCTCCTCCTCACAGAGTCATTGTGACAAAGAAATAAGGTGTGTCAGTGGCTATAAGCTTCCTGGGTTCACAGAGAATACCCAGTTTGTCTTTTTTATACTTCAGCCTCTCATAGAGGACTTCACATATAGGACTTAATTAGAGTTCATTTTCTTCTTTCCTTCTGTGGTGCCACTGAGAATGGTCACATGATTTCCTGTGTTATAAAGCAGAGAGTGTTACATATGAACACATAAAAGATATGCAAGCATCTACTATCTTTTATTTTTCCCTGTGATTACCAAAGCTGTAAATGGTCAGTGTATACATTGTATACACTGGAACTATACAGACTATACATTGGAAATACAGAAATAGATAATAAAGCTAGAAAAAAAGTCATCTCTCAGATCCCACCTCCCTATACACACACATCACACCTCAAAGTCAACCACTCTTGACTTGACAAACTTCTATTTTTTTCCCTATAATTAAAAAAAAACCCTTTACATACTTGAGGTACACAGTTACATACACAGTTTTTATAACCTATTATTTTCCCATAACGTTAGATCTTGGGCTTTTACTTGACATTCAGGGTTCTTTCATTCAGCATGATTTTTAATGTTTGACCCACAGTGAGGGTCTTCCTTTTTCATCCATCTTGGGATCTGCCAACAGGATGTCCACCTGTGAGCTCTTCGGTAGAATGTTCCCAGATGACCAATCAGACAGTGTGTGGGGGGAGAGCAGGGCCCTTTGGGGGTCAGGGTAGGGAAAGAGAAGGAGATGAAGGAGGGTGGGTAGGCAAGGTGGCCTGGGAGTCGGGGTTTCCCCTTCACAAACTAGATTGGGAGGTCCTGAGTGAGGGCGAGGGTTGCCTTGGTAAAGCTGGGAACCCACCCATTAATCGTGCGCTCCCTCTGCTGGCTCCGCCGAACACATTCACTGCGTGATTAACGTGAGCAGTGACTCCAGAGGAGCCCAGTCCACGGAAATCATCTCTGTTGGACAGAAGCGAAACAGCCACCCTTTATGCAATTTCTGTAAGATCAAAGTTTACATCAACACTGATGGATGGATTGATTGTGCTTATTCAGTTGAAACAAATTAGAATCCGCAAGCCTACTCCCCGCACCCCACCCCCCCAGCCTATAATGAAATTCTAAAGGTCTCCCCTTTCCCTTTCAAGATTCTTATTCTCCTGCCAGGTCTCCGGTGATCCCTTGGTCTTTTCTCTTAACTATTTTTGCTGGCGCTTTTCTCGGCTTTTTCACCGTCTGGCCCCTCCCCGCCGCCTTGCTGTTGCCATTTGTGAATAAAAAAGTAATGGCAAAACCCTGCCTTTGCCTTGCAAAGCTGAACTCCGCGAGCTGCTCTAATTGTGCAGCCTCTTATTTCTCCACTTGTGATTAATTCAAAGCTGCAAAAAGCTTTTCAAAATAGGTGTGTGCTCTCCTTGACAGCGGTGATAAAACAATGCCTCCAATAAAGAGAAAGCAAGACCCAATTTGCAATTTCCTTTTCCATAATTTATAGTGATTTAGCTCCCCCCGCCCCCATTAGGAGATGAGAATTTCTTTGGGAACAGTTTTCTTTTAATAGCACTGTCTGAAGCAGCAAACATTTCTTTTGCAGTCATTAGAGCTCCTTGCCTGCAAAACAGTGACTGATGATTGAATTAGGATTTAGAGAGTGGCTGCCTGCATCACATAAATAAACAATGAGGGCCCCGGCCATTTCACTACAGAACTTAAATAATCAGTACAGATGGTCAGCTGCAGCATTACGCATGCATAACCTATTTAAAAGACGACACTGTAGGGCCAGAAGCATTGGTGTACTCACAGTGCGATTCATTTACTCTACTTGAGTTACTTCCTTTACACTAAGCGCCAAAGCCAGGGTCAGGTAAATTATTGCAGGCAGTAATGTAGTCAGATGAGAAGATAGGGGAATTATTGAATGATGAGAGCACAAATACTAAATTAGCTTAAGGATTTATGACCCCAAGCTTAGCCTAATAAATGTTATTTGCCTTGATCCTTCACACTGAGTTGCAAGTGCAAAAAAAAAACCAAAACCCTCAAAAATGTTTAAGTATGCACGAAAAAATAATTCATTACCTTATTAGTTCATGTAACTAAGAAATTCAGAGCTTCAGGTGTAGCTGGTTCCAGACCACCAGGTAAGGTTGTCAGGTCTGCTTCCTTCCACGTTGGTTCATTTCCAGCACGATGCCACTGCTGGTGTTCACTGGTGCTGCATGCTTGTGTATTAATACCTTCAAGTCCAATGGAAAGAGATTCTTTGTCCTAATCACTGTAGGAAAAAATCATCAATTATATCTCTTTGACCAGTTTCAGATACGTGCTTTTTCTGAATCAATTGTTGCATGCAGAAGAGTGGAATGTATTGATGGGGTCCTTCCAGCGAGCTATGAGTGTGCATGGGGGGCCAGTAGGGAAGGGTGGGAGAAAAGGGGGTTTGTGCAGAGCACCACGAAAGCATCTAGACTAGGAGAGGAGATAGCAGATGCTGGTGGGACGGATGTGGACTAGGTAAAAAGAATGCCTAATCCTTCAGCCAATGCAGTGTAGAAAGGGACATTCACTAGAACCTTCAATGGAATTCAGTTAGCACACAGGATGGATCCGACAGTCAACCCTTGGAAATGTCCCCAAGTCTGTTTCTTTGCCTGAGGTTCCAGTTCCAAGTTACATTTATAAGCAGGCTGAACTACCAGTGTTCTTCTTAAGTAAAAAAACAATCTTTGCTACCACTCCATGTTTGCCAACTTTTAAGTTTCCCATTTTCTCAGTTGACAGAAGATCGTCTTACTCTACCCCATCCCTCAATCTGTGTAATTAACCAAAATGTACAGCAGCCTTTCTGAGAATCCTGGTGCTGAAAGGGTCAAGTGAATGCAAATAAGGCATGGTTGAACTAACAGGTTCCAGACTGCTAAGCCCCTGTTACTGCTTTAGAAATGTTTCTTTCTTTTAACTTGTACTCGGGGCCATTTACTTGTGGTTATCCTGTTGGTGCCACAATCTCTCTGGAATGTCTTACTAGTCAACAGACTTATTATAGTACTAAAAGGAACTATTGTTACACTTCAGTATAGAAACAGGACACACACATAAACGAGTACATATAAAACCACTGTAATCTGAATGAGATAGATGGATTGTATCAATGTCAATTTCCTGGTTGTGATATTATTCTATAGTTTTGCAAGATGTTGCCATTGGGGAAAACTGGGGGAAGGAACAAGATGTCTCTGTATAATATTTTTTTATAACTACACAAACAATTATCTCAAAAAATTCTTTCATAAAAATTTATAAAAATAAAAATAAAGCAAAAGACAAAAGAACTACCAAAAAAATAAAAAGGGTGTGCATTATGATGATAACAATGTCCTATGTCATCTTTAAAAAAATTTTTTTTTAATTTCTTATTTATTTTGGGCAGGGGGAGGTAATTAGGGTTTTATTTATTTTTAATGGTGTTGCTGGGGATTGAACCCAGGACCTTGTGCATGCTAGGCATGTACTCTACCACTGAGCTATATCTTCCCCCTGTCCTATCTCATCTTGATAGAAGCAAATATTTGAAATGTTTTTCCAAATGATGATGTGAATGTGTCCTTATCCTCATGTAGACTCAAAAGCTTTGGGGACGGAAATTGATGAAGCCCAGGTCTGCGTTAAAAATACTCTGGACTTTAGTTGTGGAAAGAATTCTGACACAAGTTCTATAAATATATATTCATTCAACAAATATTTATTTTTTTCAGTATTCTTTTTTAAAAATGGAAGTAAAATTCATATAATATAAAATTAATCATTTTAAAACAAAATTAAAGTGAGAGTTCTGCAGCACTTAGCACATTCGTAATGTTGTGCAACCACCATCTCTATCCAGTTTCGACCATTTGTATCCCACCAAAGTACTCATTAAGTAGTTACTTTCTGTCTCCCCTCCCTCCTCTGCCCCCTCTCCCCTCTGGCAACCACCTCTCTGCTTCCTATCTCTACAGATTTACTGTTTCTGGATATTTCTTAAGATAGAATAATAAACATGTGACCTTTTGTATCTGATTTCTTTGACTTAAAATAATGTTTTGCGAAGGAAAACATTCATCCATGTTGTAGCATGTATCAGTACTTCATTCTTTTTCCTGGCTGAATAATAGTCTGTCATATGTATATAGCACATTTTATCTATCCATTCAGCAGCCGATGGACATTTGGGTGGTTTCCACCTTTTTGTTACTATGAATAGTGCCACTGGATTACTTGTATACAAGTATTTGCTTGAACCTCTGTTTTCAGTTCTTTGGGGTATGTACCTAGGAGTGAAATTGCTGGGTCACATAATAAGCCTGCATTTAACGTAACAAACATTTACTGAGCAGCTACAGTATTCCTTGTAGTGTTCTAAGTGCTGACAACACAATGTTGAACCAAAAAGATTACAATCCCTGGTCTCCTGGGGCTAATACCTTAATAGCAAAGAGACAGTGAACAGTAAGCAGGAGCGATGCAGAACTTGTGGTACAAAATGAAAATGCAGATCTTGGTGGAAAGCAATTGTTAAGAATTTCAAGACAGCAACAGAAGGGCATTAAACCACATGGAGGACTCTTCTAAGCATGTGGTCCTGAGAGACTTCACATGTCACTCGCTCTGAAACTGACTCTGACAATAAAAACATAAATACAGTAATTTCAGATACCAAGCACCCACAAGGAACATAAAATGGGGTCACGTGACAGAGAACAGTCGGGACTGGGGAGCTGCTTTGAGTACGGGTTTGGGAAAGGCCTCTCTGAGAAGGTCATGTTCAAACTGAGACCTGAGTGATGAAAAGGAAGCAGCTTCTCAAGATCTAGGGGCAGAGCATCCAGCAGAGGGAACACACTGAACAAAGCCCCCAAGGCGTGAATGCTCTTCGTGTAGTTGAAGAACCAAAACAACAAAATGAGGCTAGTGCAGCTGCAGCCGGGTGACCTCAGCCTGTGTTGAAGTGTGATTTCCAACATGACGCTCTGTGAATAAGGCCCCTGGGTTTTTACCCTCTTAATCGATAAAAATTGGGGCCTGTTCTTTGGAACGAAGCTGTCTCGGTAACGGGCTCTGGACCAGTGGTTGTAAACGAGCAGGACACGGCACCTGGTGTTTCCCAGGTACTTCCCAGGTGGGTCCCAGATTTTGCTGAATGTATAAAAGATATTCTGCTTCACAGAGGATGCATAGCTTCTGTAGGCCAGCTGAGCCGACGGGTGGCAGGATGTGTTGTGTGTGGAGGACAATTTGATGCAAACAAATGATAAGAAGCATGCCATTATGTCAACCAGTGCCAAAGACTGTCTCCTGGGATGTACTGGGAATGTGGGATTCTAAGAGCAGAGTCTTGGCAATAAAGGAGGCTGAACTGAGGCCAAGAGCATAGAGGGATTTTTGTGCACACTGTCGTAGACACCACCACACATGGTTAAGCGGGGGTCGACCCTGCATGGCCGTCCCTGCTGACGGCTTCCGTCTTTTCATCTCTCTTAGCTTGACTTCCAAAGCTCAATGCTCGTAACATTCTGGGAACTGGAAAGAATGTAGAGAACACGGCTCCAGACACCATTTATAAGACTGTATAGGTGAAGGAGGCAGACAGCTGGCTGACCTAACAGTTCTTTTTGCAACTGGGGAAGCCCCAGCCCAAGAAGCAGGGTTTACACCCAAGCCAAGAATTTTCTGGAGCCACGAGGGCAGCGGCGGCTGAGTCAGATGATGCAGTCCAGAAGGAATCTCTTAGGAATTACTGTAAAATCAGTGGTTTAAAAACCTGAGTTAATGGGGTTAATAGGGCTGGGGGCTCTCTTTTAGCAAGGGGAGAAAAACAAATCTATACCCACCACGTCCTCCCTAAGCAGTATTAGAAACTACGACAGAAGAGCAATGAATATCATCTAACAGGAGTAAATGAAGATAACACATCACAGAAGTGATTGAGTGGGAGTGTAAATGCTTTATAAGGTTTGCATGAGTAAATGTTTCCCAGTTCTTTTTGGTGGATGAGCACTCAGTTATCTCAGATCATTCTGAGTAACTTGGACCTCTAAATGTGGTCATATTCATGTTAAAGGACACTGCCTTGGTCAGTTGAGGCTGCTGTGACAGACGACCAGAGACTGGGTGGCTTACACAACAAACATTTATTTCTCATAGTTCTGGAGGCTGGGAGTCTGGGATCAGGGTGCCAGTAATGGTTGGGTTTTGGTGAGAGCCCTCTTCTGGGCTTCAAAACTGCTAGATTTCTCACTGTACCCTCCCGTGGTGGAAAGAGGGTGAGAAAGCTCAGGTCCCTTTTATAAGGGCACAAATTCCATTCACGTAAACTAATTACCTTCCCAAAGGCTTCCCTCACTCTAATACCATCACACTGAGGGTTAGGATTTCAACATGTGGATTTACGGGGGACACAAATAATTCAGCTCATCACAGACCGTATCAGGTTCTGAAGTGGACTTCATTACATTTGTGGAAGTCCCGACTGGTGCGAACATTTTGAGTGGTTTCATCCATGCCTGGGAGTCCAGTTATAAGACAATTCTTGGCAAGATACAAAGTCCCACATTCTTTTGCCTTGTTTGACAGGCATTGCTGAATCAGCATTCCATTCAGACTGCGCAATACGTATCTTTTGTGTTTTTCAAAATACTCATCCCCATCTGGCAATTTTCTTTTTATTCTTTGAAAGTGACATACCTAGGGAAAAATGTTATATTCTTGTGTAGAGCTAAATATAACCCAACCAGATGGAAATAGAAATTAGAAAATGTTCCATCTCATTTCAATTCTCTTTTTTTCCTTCTCTGCTCTGATAATTAGAAGAAATTCACTGAAAACCAGCTAAGTAAAAAAATATTTCCCACATTTATTTTTCCTGGCCTGAGTAAAATTTGAAAGTTAAGTCACTTCTTTGTAAGAGAGAACTCCGAAAATAATTATTTTGTAGTTGTTTTGGAAAAAAAGTGAAGTTATAATAATTTAATAATAATGTTCTACAAATATAAAGTTAATTTTTGTATGATTAAAGTTTAATCTGAGGACATTAGCTTCCTATGACCTGTTTTAACAGGAAAGGTAGACTATGCTTACACACTTTTTACTTTTGAGAACTTTCTACTTAAAAACTAATCATTACACTTTTTGTTTAAAAAAATTGTGTGTATATGTATTTACATTGCAAAGAATAAAATATGGAAGGGTATATCCCAAAATCGGTGTAACCATCACATCTAGAGGTGAGATAAGGTATGATTTGTCTTTTCTTTTTTGTATTTTCACATCTTGATTAAAGTGATACATTTAAGTTGTTTAATATGGGGGGAAAGGAGAAAACTAATGTAGGAAAACTCGGTCAGGGTCTTGGCTATAAACAGAGGGCATACCCCAGAGCTTCAGCAAAGAGAGCTGAATTGAATTTAATCACTTGATGGAGAGGGATGGGCAGGTTGAAAAACCAATAGTTCATGATGAAGTACCCAAGGACATAGTGTGGGAAGCTGTTACCATCTTACGTAAGTCCAAAGGGAGGAAACGTGATTCCAGAGCCTAGAGAAAGCTGGAGACTGACAGGATCTTGGCAAGGCGGAGACTGAGTGAGGGGAAACTGTCACCCCAGCTCTGATTTCTTCCCCGTGATCCGATCCCAGTGGAACCCAACTTAGGTCCTAAGAGGCTGGTCTTAGGAACAGAGCAGGGCAGAGAGCTAAGGATAAAGGATGTGCTGGAGCAAATGAAGAAGAAGAACAGACAACCATGTGATAAAGATACATTATCTGCCATGTATGGGCTATGTCTCTTGCGTCTTCCAACCATTTTGAAAAATTTTTTTCTTTTATTATCCATTATTTTCTTCTTTTTGGCTCTTCATGGAATTGAACTAAATTTGGTGTGTCTGTATCAGAGGCCATTCTCTCAACATGAGAACACTGAGAGTTGAGTGTAGTTTAATAATTATTTGTTAAGGATATATATGAAAGACATGAGTTAGGGTTTTTTTTTTTTTTTTTTCCTATCCTTCGTTCCTTCTGGGCAACTTTTTCTCCCCAACTCTACTTGATGGAGCCATTAATCAAGAGAACCCGTTTCCTTTGCATGGGATGGGTCGGGGAGGCATGTGACCCAGGCTGGCCAATCAGCATGCTCCACCTCCTTGGCTATGGGGATAAGTGGATTCAGGACCTCACTAGGGCCACTCAGAGTCCCAAGGACTGGCATGGACGCTGGGAAATAAAGGATCTCTCTCCTTCTGAAATCAGGAACTCTAAAGACTAAATCTGGAGTGCACAGCGGCTATGTAGAGCCACCATGTAGAGAGCCTTTTGGTGAATGCCACCAATACAGAGGAAAATGGAACTGGAAAAGGAAGAACATAGATTCCTGATGACCTCATTTAAGCACCTAAATCCTATGGCACCTGAAGGTGGGAAATCCCCTGGACATCTTAGTTTTTATGTTTAACTTTTGTTTTCTGCTTATGTTTCTTTAAGGTGTGTTCTCACAGTTGAAACTGAAAGGGTCCTGAGTAATAGTCTCCAGTGAGGACGAGGGTGGTCATTGCTACTGTTCATGATGCTCTTTTCTGTATTGTTTTCATTTATTCTTATAGTAACCCTATTATTGCCATTTTCCAGGTAGATAAACTGAGGTACAGAGAGGTTAAGTTACGTGCTAATGACGCTAAGGGACTAAATTGTCCTTCAAACCCTAGTTGGCTCAGCTGCAAAACCTATGCTCTTAATAAAATAACTATGTAATTTATCAGCCAGGCCAGGACACTTTTATAATGACATTGGAATAATTAAACACAAACCAGGACTGTCCCAGGCCACCTGGGGTTCACCGAGCTCTTTACCATTCTACTACGATTCTTCTGTTCTCTGCTTTACTGTTGAGGAAACTGAGGTATAGACTTGTTAAGTAATTTAGGAAACTGACATGTGGACAAGTAATTTATTCAAGGTCACACGCTTGCACATGTCAGAGCTCCTTGGTCGGGACATAAAGGATGAGGGAAGGTAGCAATCAGCCACAAGTGTCTAGTTACTACTCAATGTGAAGCTTTTCAAGCTTCAGAGCCTCCTCGTGACAGATCAGTACAAAGCCCAGGAGATCGAAGTTCAGGCTGTGACAAAGGCTTGTCCTCAAGTCTCCAAAGCAGAGGAACTTGACAAACAAAGGTGCCTGTTTAAAAGGTAGTTTTTGAGCTGTTAGAGCAAGAAAAATACCCACTTTTAAAAAGTATAATATGGCACCTAGAAGAATAGCAATTCACAGGGTGAATTTGAGATGGTTTCAGAAACCATGAGATAGCAGTAAGTGAGGACATTTCCTTCTGTCCATCCACTTGCAAAACCAGCTGGATATTCAGGAGTTACCTGGACAATATTTAATAGACCCTCTGTGGTTATGGTAGCTGCTGGTGGGGCTCATATTCTCTTTCCTTTAGGATCCCTTGTGACTGTGCGTGTGTGTGTTTGTGTGTGTATGGGGGTGGGGGAACATGTGGCATGTGCCTAGCACTGTGCTATGTACCTACATGGTCACATTTCTAACACACCCCTAGGAAGCAGGTACTATTAGCGTCCTAATTTATAGATGAGGAAACAGGCTCACCGAGGTTAAGGAGCCTGGGCTTAGCCATTCATCCAAGTTATTGAGTCCATCCTTCTGTGGGCCGGGTGTGTGGTGGGGTGCTTAGCATGGAGCGATGATGGTGTTGCCTCTAGTCACTGTCACTGTGGCCCTCATAGCAGAGAAGATGTAGAAATGGATTCAATCCAAGTCAGCCTCCCACACAGCTCCATTCTGCTTGTTAGTCCTGAATAATAAGCGTGCTATGGACGTGCTAAGCTATGCTGGTCTACTCTGCTGAGTGATAAGGAAAGGAAAGAGGAAGACAAAAACTAAAGGTGTTGGGACCCGGGCGTGTATTGTGCACATTCTCAGTTGAGATACTCTGTTTCATGGGAAAGCACTATATTTAAAATACATCCGTGACTTCTTGCACAGCAAAGGGAACAATCCACAGAGTGAAAAGGTATCCTATGGAATGGGAGAAGATATTTGCAAGTTATAGCTGATAGGGGATTCATCTCCAAAATATATAAGAAACCCCTACAACTCAATAGCAAAAAAAACTAGAAACCTGATTAAATGGGCTAAAGACTTGAGGAGGCATTTCTCCAAAGAAGACATACAAATGGCCAACAAGTAGATGAACAAATGTTCAGTGTCACTAACCATCAGGGAAATGCAAATCAGAGCCATAATGAGATATCACCTCACACCTGTCAGGCTGGCTGTTATCAAAAGAGACAGCAAGTGTTAGTGAGGCTGTAGGGAGATGGGACGGCTTTCACTCTGTTGGTGGGAATGCCAGCTGATGCAACCACTATGGACAACAGTATGGGGTTTCCTCAAAAGATTAAAAAATGGATCTACTATGTGACCCAGCAGTCCCAACCCTGGGTATTTAACTGAAAGAATTGCAATCAGGATCTCAAAGAGAGATGAACATCCTTGTGTTTAATACAGCAGTATTCACAATAGCCAAGTTGTGGAAACCACCTAAATGCCCATCGGCAGATGAATGGATAAAGAAAATGTGATAGGTGACACACAGTGGAATACTGTGCAACCTTATGATAGAAGGAAACTCTGTAATATGTGACAACATGGATGCACCTTGAGGACATTATGCTAAGTGAAATAAGCCAGTTACACAAAGAGAAATGCTTCTTGATTCTGCTTATTTATGATATAGAAAATAGTCAAATTTATAGAATCAAAGACTGAAAGAGTGGTTACCAAGGGCTGAGGGTGGAGGAATGGGGGGATACCAGTCAATGGGCATTAAGTTTCAGATAGGAAAGCTGAATAAACTCTAGAGACCTGCTGCACAACACTGTCAGCCTACAATCGACAATTAAGTGGTACGCACTTAAAAATTGATTGGGAGGGTCGATGTTGTATTAAGCGTTCTTACTGAAATAAAATAAAATAAAATGCATCAGAGGCTTTCTGTTAGTCTGAGGATTAAGGGGGGAAACTCCCTAACATGAGTTTTAAAGTGTTGGCTGCCGTCCAAGGTCCTTTTGACCCTCCCTGTTCCCAGCTCAGCTCTCTGCATCCCGCCCTCCCCATCTGCTGGCAGCTTGTAGAGTTCACTCTCCTTCCTCCTGCTTGGAAAGGCTTACGTATCATACTTTCTTTCTGCCTCAGGCATTCGCCTCTTTACCTGCCCCACCCTTCTTTGCTTGCCCTTCAGATCTCCTCAGGGCAGGCTTACCTGACCACCCTGTCAGATAAATATCCACACACCCCCCACCCTGTGGATGGAGCACCCAGGGCATCTCCCCAGGGGAATACTTAGATAACTGGCACCTTAACATTTATCTGTGCGATTAAGAGCTCAGTTTTCTCAAATACACAGTGAGCATCTTAAAGGGCAGAGTTTGCCTCGTCTCTCTTCTTTGCGTGCTTTTTAATATTTTTGCTAATTTCATTAAATTCATAAATGTAGTGTTAAATGCATATTTGTTGAATGAGTGAAAGAATAAATGAACTGATGAAGTTGATATGTTGGCAATTATAAAACAGGGCATCTAACCGAGTCAGGGAAGCCAAGTAACTAAGTCTGGTTTTTGCTTATCCTTGTCCTCCCATCACCTAGCCCAGTGCTTGGGAGACGAGTTATCTAAGCTCATGCTTCTAAAACTTTAATGATCATGTGAGTCACTCAGGGATCTTATTACAAGGCAGTTTCGATTCAGTAGATCTGGAGAGGAGCCTGAGATTCTGCATTTCTATTCAAGTTCCTAGGTGATGTTGAGCTTTCTGGCTCAAGGCTCAATCCACCTGTAGGAGCAAGGCTCATCAATACAAAATATTAATCATAGTCAATCTAAGAAAGAAAGGGAAAATTTTATTCAGGCCAACTTGAGGATTATAGATTATAGCCTGGGAGACAGTCTTTCAGAAATCTCTGAGGACTGTTCTGCCTGTTAGAGGTCAAAGTGCAGTTAGAAAAGTTTTTGAGACACAGGGTTATATATCAAAGTAACATACTGACAGTTTACATAGTCCAACGAGGCGAGTAATGGGTCATTGTAACCCCTTACAGGGTTGAGAAAGGAATGTTATCTCCTAAGGAGTTACCTTGCTGGTGCCAGGAGGAAATTTCTTGCTTGCTTTCTTTTGTTTTTAAAGTAGGCATTCCTGTGTCTTCTAAGGGGACCTAGTTAATGGATAATGCAGGTGCACAATGCGCACTGGGGGTAGTGGCTCAAAAGGCAGAAAAACTTTTATGTTAAATTTTTTCTTGTCCTGCCTTAAAAATAATTTTATTTCATCAGTTCAGCAATATATTCTACAGATCTTTCTCAACTTACAATGAGGTTATATCCGATTAACCCACTGTAAGTGGAAAATTTCGCAAATTGAAAACGCATTTAATGCTAACCTGCTGAACATCCTAGCTTAGCCTCGCACCTGAAGTGCTCAGGACACTTATATTACCCTGCATTTGGGCATGATTATCTAACACAAAGCCTGTTTTATAATAAAAGGCTGACTATCTCAAGTGATTTTTAATTTTTAAAAATTTGGGGGGAGATTAGGTATATTTATTCATTTATTTTTAATAGAGGTACTGAGGATTGAGCATAAGACCTCGTGCATGCTGAGCATGCGCCGTATCACTTAGCTATCTCCCTCCTCCCTCATGTGATTATTGAACACTGTACTAAAAGTGAAAAACAGGATGTTTCTAAGGGTACAGATCGGTTGTTTACCCTAGTAATCATGTGGCTGATTGGGAGCTGCACTCGCTGCCCTGCCCAGTATCACAGGAGAGTATTGTACCCCATTATTGCTAGCCTGGAAAAGATCAAAATTCAAAAATTTGATGTACAGTTTCTATTGAAAGTATCTCTTTCACACCATGGTAAAGTTGAAGAATCGTAAGTCAAACCAGTGTAACTTGGGGACCATTTGTAGTTGCAAAGGGATATTGGCTTGGAGTGGTACTTCTGTTAGGATTCTTTTGGTTGCAGGTAACAAAAAACCCACCTCAAGCTGGCTTACCTAAAAAATTTATATTGTCATGGAACTGAATATAACTTGACAGGGTGGAATTCAGGTACAGTTTGATCAAGAACACAGCTCTGTTTCTCTGTGATTCTCCTAGTACTGCCCTCCTCTGGGTGCCCTTTCCATTTTTGGTTGACTTCCTTGCTGGTGGCAAAATAACTGCTGCTTTTTCAGCTGTCATTTCTCTGAATTTTACCACCCAGTAGAAAAGAGGTTATCTGTTTTCCTAGCCATCAAGAAAAGTTCTATTTCTAACTCTGATTTAGGCTATACATTGGGTGAAATGGGAGGAATTTATAATGTATTTGGCCAAAGTTATCTGTTAGTTTCAGAAGATGTGGCTCATGTTGTCCTATCTGGGTTCCTGGTGCTGATGAAACGTAGGTTCTCAAATAATCTCAGCCATGTGACTTGAGTATTTATACCTTCTATGAAGTCACAAACGTCCATGTGGACCCTTGCCTCCAAGTGTCTCCCTAGAGCAGTCATTCTCAACTCTACCACGTTAGAATTAATTGGGAAATTTTAATAACATAGATGTCTAGCTTCCACCTGAGATCAAACAAACAAAAGTCCAATAATCCAAGTTTTATACAGATCCTTGAGTGATCTCAATGTACAGTGATTCCAAGGGTCAGAAACCACATACCTAGAGCAGTGCTTCTCAGTGGGAGGAAAAGGGGAGGATTCTGCCCCCGGGAACATTTATCATTTGTCCTTGGCATTCTATTGATATCTGAAGCATTTTTGGGTTGTCGCAACGGGAGGGGAGTTATTACTGGTATCTAGTAGGCTGATGCTAAACATCTTATAATGCATAGGACATCCCCTTCCCTCAGACAAAAACTACCTGGCCCAAATGTTGATAGTATCGAAGTTGAGAACCATTGACCTAGAGGGACAAAATGTTAAAACTGGTGATTTATTTGCAATTATTCTGGCACCCTGGTATGGAAACATATAGTATAGAGTGGTAGTTTTCAAGCTTTATTGTACTTAAGAATTAGCTAACGTACTTGTTTAAAATGAAGGTTCCTAGGTCCCATGCTCTGAAGTATTGATTCATCCAAGCTGGAATGGGGTCCAGTCAGCTGAATGCTTATTCTGATAAAGTTGATTTGAATGAGGGTGTTCCACAGAGTGCATCTGGAGAAAAAGTAACAGAATGTGCCAACCTACATCTCACGTTGTGTGCTCAGGTACAACCCCAGGCTGAGCCCAGAAACAGCCTCATAAGAGGCGGTGTCTGGAGCTGGGAATGCAGGTCTGCTGTTGGAACTCTGGGTATCCTCAGTGCATGGGGAGATCTCTGCCAGCGCCTCTGTTGTCCTTTGCAGGACTTGGTCTTGTCAAGTCAGATGAAAGCCCCAGCTAGTTCATGAGCTCACCTTCTTCGGAGGAGAGTGTCTGAACACAGGGTTACTGCTTCCAGTGCACTGAGAAAGCTCTGGGGGTTTTACTGACATTCGTTTTTATAGCTGCCAGGAGGTTGTTTCCATCCTTTCTGTGAGTGTTGTAAGATAAGTAGGGAGGAAAACAAGATTCCCCCAGGAGTGTACAGTTTATTCGAGTCCTTTAATGTAATTATGATGGGCCTGGTGTGAGCCTCTCAGAAGCTCTGTGGCCAGGCTGTGTTTATCATCTCACCGCGGTGCCTGAATATGAAACCTGGGTACCAGACAGACCCTGGCAGCCCGGGAGATCTGGGGAAGAGACAGCAGGCCTCAGAAACTTCAACCTTCTGCCCTGCCTCCCAGGGGGCCCCAGGGCTGCTGTCAGAGATCCAGCACTAGAGACAGACCCGCTGCTTCAGTCCAGAGAGCTGACTAGATGCTGCTTCCCTTAGCTGCCTGCATTGTTTCGGCAGAGTTTATCCTAAAAATAGCACAGCTGAGTCCTGCCGGGATGCCTTCTGCCTGAAGACTCCACAGGGTTGTGCAGTGTGTGTGGTTCCTCCACACTTGCCATCTCACAGAAGAGGCAACATTTTGTAGGAGGAGGAAGGAAAAAACGTACTGGGCTTTGGAAACAGAAGACAGCAGTTAAGTTCTGTCTCTGTCTCCGACCAGCCTTACTAACTAGAGCTAAGCCACTTAACCCTGTGGGGCTCAGTTTTACAGACGTGTCTGTAAAATGGCCATCTTCTAAGACCAATATCCTGGAATCAGTTTAGGGGCAAATCAGATAAAATGTGTATTTGCTCTTTGGTAAAGAACCACACGAGGGTCCCCTTTCTGAGCAGATTGTGGTCCCCTTAGTACAGATGATGACTTACGTGTCTTACGACTCCATTCCCGGCACATACCAGGCAGTGAAATGTGCATCGTTAAATTCATGATTGTCTTCTTGACTTTACTTGATTAATGGCCGTCTCCCTGCCAAAATTTCGCAAGGGCAGGGACAGTGTCTAACTTTTTGCATACCTGTTCGCCTCTACTTTCTAGCCCAGTGCCTGGCTCCATAAATATTTGTTGAGTAAGTGAACACGTGAAAAATGAATGAATGAGAAACGAAGTCAAATCAACAAAGGTTTTGAGGATTCCTCCCACATGCCAGAGTTTTGTGTTCAGGAATTATTTGTGTGCCAGAAATAGAAACCTGACCAAACTAATGTGAACTGAAAGAAAAAAAATCAAGGCTGAAAGTACAGCAAGGTCTTGAGGGACCAGATGAAAAACTGAAAAATCATTGTGCTCAAATCAGCAAGTTCACTCGCCCGGACTCTGTCTCTCCCTCTCTCTACCTCTCCCCTCTCCCATCTCCTCACTTCCTCTCTGCAGTGAGTTTTATTCTCTTTTCCTTCGTACTGGTTCCTTCTGCTTTGATCATACTTGAGACTGAAACACTGCAGCCTCTCATCTTAAGCGCCAACTCTCATTAATCAGAATCTTTTGAGTGCCAAACTAAAATCTCCCAGGGCAAGATAATGAGTGTCTCAGCTTAGGGAAGGAGGTCACCCCAGGTCCAATCAGCCATGATGTCACGGGCAGAGTGTGTGGTGGGGGAGGTCCTCTGACCCGCCCCTGACTGGGGAGAGGCCCCAGAAGCAGAGGTGCAGAGTGAAGATACTGACAGGTTCTCTCAGAAAGGAGATGGAGGCTGAGCGGTGATGACTGGTGGAGGCCTATCTATAACACAGATACTGTGCTGAGCGCTGGGGCAGGTGCCATTCATTCATTCTGGAGATATTCATTGCGTCCTTACTATGTTCTGGTCACTGTTCCAGGCACTGGGGACCCAGCAATGACAAGGAAGACAGAGAACTTTGCCCTCCTCGAAACCTCATGCTGTGATACAAAGAATTATACACTAGAGCAAACATGAACACGAGCAGGATAACTTCAGATCATGGTAAGTGCGTGGAGGAATTGGCAGTAGGATGCAGAGTGATGGGGCAAGGGCGGGGGAAGGTTATTTTTAACTGCCATTTAGAATGTTCTATTCTGTCATACTGGCCAAAAATACCCAAAATAGTGCCAAGATATGGTTGTTCTGTTTACAGAGAAGGAAGTA
Organism: Camelus bactrianus; assembly: GCF_048773025.1. Classification (NCBI taxonomy): domain Eukaryota; kingdom Metazoa; phylum Chordata; class Mammalia; order Artiodactyla; family Camelidae; genus Camelus; species Camelus bactrianus. The sequence goes on along the minus strand of NC_133555.1, from coordinate 20,916,752 downwards.
AGAGTAGAGTCTAGAATGTTCCCTTTCAGTTCTCCCTGTGCTTGGCATGATGTGGGGAACCACTAGGGGCAAATATCAAGCTTGGGCTGGATGAGGGACGACCAGTCCTGCAAGCCACTCCCTCTAACCCCCCTTTGGAACCTATTAACACAGCTCTGAGTGGTCCGGGACTTACCACATTCCAAGAGCCACCTGCCTATGCTTGACTTGGGGGCTGGGGGCCTGCCAAGTGCAGGCTTCAGGGGAAGGGAGGGAATGTAGTAGGTGAGTGGTTCATCTGCTGGTCTCAATTTCAGGCCTCTTGGACTTTGCCCAACAGTCTTCCATAGAAAGGATGCAGCAAAGGGCAGGGCGGTTCCATCATTGTCCTCAGAAATGACAACAGCTAAGGCTTACTGAATGCTTAGCAGGGGCGAGGCAATTAACCATCCTGGTCACCAGTTTCAGTGTGAGACCTGGTACCCCACACGACCAGGCAATCTGGACACCAGCTGGGTGTCCTACAATTCATGTCAGTTTTGACACTCTCTCCCAAAAGACAGCATCAGATTCCATAGGTGAAGGGCTCAGTCCCACAGGGCTGCCCTCCACTTCGGAGGCTAATCCCAAGTGCAGGTTTTCCCCTGTGCTTCTGACGGACTGGCTGCAGATGGGGGATTCCAGCGACTCCCACCTTGGGTTTGATTAATTCCCCAGAGTGGCTCACAGAACTCAGAGGACTAGCGTTTTGCTTCCTGGATGACTGGTTTATTATGAAAGGATGTATGTAACTTAGGAGCGGCCAGGTGGAAGAGGCACCCAGGTCAAGGCTTGGGGAAAGGGCATGGAGCAGCCATACTCTACCCGAGGGTACCACTCTCTCTCCATCTGTATGTGTTCACCATCTCAGAATCTCTCCGAACCTCCTCCTTTTGGATTTTTATGGAGGCTTCATTACACAGGCATTATTGATTAGATCACTGGCCATTGGTGATTGTTTCAACTCCCAGCCCCTCACCACTCCTGGAGGTCAGGGGGTGGGATTGAAACTTCCAACTCTCTAATCACAAGCTTGGTTCTCCTGGCAACTGGAACCCCCTCCTTAGTTGTGAAACCAAAAGTCGCCTCATTAATGGTAACAAAAGATAACTTTGTCACTTGTCACTTTGGAAATTCCAAGGGTTTTAGGAGTTCTAAGCCAGAGATGGGGATGAAAACCAAATATATATTTCTTCTTATAAATCATATATCCCAGCTGTGCTCTAAAAACTCTACACGTATTAACTTACTGTCTACGGTTGTTACTATGAGGTATGTGCTATTATTATCTCCATTTTACAGTTGACGAAATCAAGACGCAGAAAGCTTATACAACTTGCTCAAAGTCATGTGGTAAAATTGGACTTCAAATCTAGGCATTCCAGCTCCGAAATCCACGATTCTTATGAATAACATCCGGTCCCAGCTGACTCAGACCCCTGCCTCTGGCTTCCCTCAAAGTAAGTATTGGACAACTAAATGACAACATCAAGCTTCCTATTTCTATTGAATTTTCTACCAAATGAGTGCCATGTGCATGTCTAGTATCTTTCAAAGCTCCTATTCAAGTATAGAAAAGGAGAGTGAAAAAGCATGGATATCAGGGCAAATGCAGAATGATATTTTTTGCAAACTTTCCATCAAACCATTATAACCTGAAACCCATTGAAGGGAGAAAGTATTACACTATACTTGTGTTTATTTAGAGACAAGATTGGACCAAGAGATTATTCCACAAATGTGAAGAGTATGACTAAAGTATTAAAATACCTTGGCTAGAATGGAACCACAGAAGAGTTTCAGGCCCCAGTAAGTAAGTAGGAAGGGTTTGGAGGCAGGCAGCCTTTTGGGGCTTCTAACCTAACTGCAATCCTTGGTGAATGTGGTGGAATGTATCAGCGGTGCCCAAGTCTGATTTTGCTAGAAAGAACTGAGAGCTGGTGATTCTTTCTTTTTCCCCATTTCTCACTTAAAAAATTTTTTTTTAAATTGAGATCTAATTCATGTACAATAAAATTACCCTTTTGAAGTCTAGTATATTCACAGAGTTGTACAACCATCACCACTATCTAATTCCAGAACATTTTCTTCACTCCAAAAAGATACCCATTAGCAGTCACTTCCCATTCCCCTCTTTCCCTTAACCTCTGGCAGCTATCAGCTGACTTTCTGTCTCTACAGATTTACCTCTTCTGGACATTACATATAAATGGAATCATACAACATGAGGTCTTCGTGTTTGACTTCTTTCCCTTAGCGTGTGTTTACAGTTTATGCGTGTTGTAGCATGTTTCTGTACCTCATTCCTTTTTATAGCTTAGTAATATTCTATTGTATGGATATAACCCATTTTATTTATCCAGTCATCAATTGATGGGCATTTGGGTTGCTTTCATTTTGGGGCTATTATAAATAATATTGCTATCAACACGTGTGTATAAGTTTTTGTATGGATTTTTTAAAATTGAAGTATAGTTGATTTACAATGTTAATTTCTGGTGTACAGCATAGTGATTCAGTTATACATATATATAGATATAGATATAGATTCTTTTTCATCATAGGCTATTGAATATAGTTCCCTGTGCTATACAGTAGGACCTTGTTGTTTATCTATTTTGTATATAGTGTGGATGTTTGTTTTTAATTCCCTTGAATACATTCCTTTGTGGTATTGTTCTTCTTCTTGGTTATAGGCTGTTGATTCTTATAGGTATTTGCTTCATGAACTGTTATATTGGGTAGCTTTTGTTTTATTGGCTAAAGTAAGGGTTTATTTATCTCTTTATACTTGAAGAGGTGGAGATAGGGACAGTAGACAGTCTTGTGACCTAACCTTGTCTAATGAATTGCTCTTGAGTCTCGGGGTAGAGAGGAGATAGTTAAGAGCTCAAGAAGTTCCTGAAACACCTGGTAAAACTCTGTGTAGCAGCAGGATGCTTTGAGACCCAAAGGGACCAGGTTCAACGTGGTGGGGACCTTCTGGAATTAGTGCTGGAATGAAGGACGGCATGGAGGGGGCTGAGGGACATGAGCACAGCAGTCGCACAGCCACCACATGTTCATCGAGGGCCCTGGGGAGGAAGCAGAGTCTGGGAACCCTCCCCAAATAGCGGCTGGGCAGTGGCTTCCCCCAGGATACCAGGATATGAGAACACACTGTGATAGCGAGGCTTAAGTCTTGCTTTGGGGGTAAGAGTTAGCCCAATTTGGAAATGAACCTTTGACCCACAGGCTGGCAACCTCTGGGACCATGTCCTTATGGTCCCACCTCAAAGGTCCTGTGCAAACCCAAGTTGTTATTTTCTGCCTCTTAGGGAACTCTCGGCCTAACAAGTATGAGTAGCTTTGACCCCAGTGAAGAAAGGATGGATGGATGCATCTGTGACCTTTTAAATCTTCATTTTTCTACAAAGCCTGGTGTTTGTCATTACTGTTTTACAGACTGGAAAAAAATAGATTTTGTGCCGTATAAATTATTTTGAGTTTATGATCTCCAGCAGGAAAGCCAGAGCCAATTCCTCAGAGCGCATTTTATGCCAGTCCATTAGAACCAGGGCCTTATTGATGAACCAATAAAGCATGCCCTGCCTGAGCCTTGTAATGGAATCTCCTAATTCAGAATTAATATTCAGATAAAGCACCAACACGTTAATCTGATTTCACTCCTGCGGTAATTGGTGTTTAATTTCCGTTGTATTAAACAAGATTGGTAAATCTTGGGAGATTCTGGTTCCAGGCATTTACTCTAAGACTTGGCTTTGTCTTCAATGATTGTTAATGACACCTTTTGGGAAAGAAGGAAGCCTGTAACATCCCAACTTTCCATGGGCTTTAAACTTTAAGAAGCCCTCCCACTGTCTGATGTGGACTCTGTGCCCCCTCAGGAAGGCAGGATAAGGCAGGTATCACGAAGCCCCAGCTTAACCTATGAGAAAGCTGAGGCTCGAAAAAGGTGTCCAGTGGCAAAAAGTGAGCCTCGACCCTGATTCTCTCAATCCTACACAAGTCCTGTGCTGCATTTATAACCTATTAATAATGAAACTTGTAAGGTGATTTTATTCACGTAATTTGTCAGATCAGTTCTGTCCCACCACCCGAAAAAGCCGATAGGTAGATAGAGTGCTTCAGAAGCTCGTGCTTGGGGCCAAAACACTGTCAGGATGACTGATCAGTTCAGTTAAAAAAAATCAAGTTCTGCCCAAGCAAAACAATTTTTAAAACTCAGACACGCACGTGTAAAGGGATGCATTTATTCCCATTCCACGTGGCCTTCCCTCCCTCCCTCCAATCCCACAAAATGAATTATTCTGTGTGCACAGTAATCTGTGACAAATTTTGAGTTGACATATTGTGTTAATAAACGATTATGAAAATCAATAGTAATAGAAGGCAACACTTCACTGACGAAGTTGACAGAACAGAATATATTTGCAACCTTTTAATTTTCTTTTTCTCCCTAATTGCTCCCTTTGGCTGCCATGGCTTTCAATTGTTCCTTACCCAGATATCAAGAAAGCTGATCTAACCTGGATATTATTGGGTGATTTCAATAAGTAAAAGCGTAAATTGGAATTTTCTTTTCTTTTCTTTTTTCTTTTTTCTTTTAAGGGGGAGGGAGGTAATTAGAGGGGGGTTATTTATTTATTTATTTATTTATTTATTTATTTATTTATTTATTTTGATGGAGGTACAGGGGATTGCACCCAGAACCCAGGACCTCGTGCATGCTGAGCATGTGCTCTAGCACTGAGCTATACCCTCCCATCCTGAGATTTTATTTTCTAAAGAATTTCTCTAATCTTGAATTTATTCCTTTAAACCCTCATCATTTCGTACTATGACTGGTGGTTATCTAGACAGTGGAAACCAATGGCTTTCCCATAGAATCAGTATAAATGGATTTTAGCTGCAGCAGGAGGTATCAAAGTGGGATACCCGACAGTTCCCTGTGGATTCCTAAATGCACAAAGAATCTTTTTTCTCTTCCTTCTTCTCCCACATCATTGATCCTGACTTCTATGGAGAATGTGAGTGATACAGAGATGGAGAGACACAGGACCAAGATAAATAATGAGAAACCCACCAAAAATTTTTTTGACTACCAATGATTCTAGGACCAAATTTGGGGACATTTGAAATGTGTAACTTACTCGGTCCAGTGATGTAGAAATACTTTCATTAGAAGTTAGTGACTTTAGGTAAACTCACTAGGGAGTTGCTGCTCCAAAGCCAGGTCTTCTCTTCAGTGAGAGAGTTTTTGTTTACCCAAATTCTGTGGATAACTGACATGGTGTTTTCCATTCATATCCATGCATCCAACTCTGGAGAACGTAGTGCATGCTTTCTATAGGCCTGTCAGCATTCAGATAGGTCTTGATGGCACAGAAGCACACAATCCCTGACCTCCAGACCTTCAGTCATTCACCCACCCTTTAAGCCAACCCATCAACTCACACACTAAGAGGGAGACAGACCATAAAAGGGAGACAATTCAATATGATAAGTGTTTGGAAAAGGAAAATAAAGGATGGTGACAGAAGGTCACGGCTGGTCTCCTGAAATTCACAGAAGGCTTCCTAGGGTGAATTTGGTAGCTCTGGCTGCCACAACAAAGTCTCACGGACTGGGTGGCTTCAACAACAGAAATTTATTTCTCTCAGTTCTAGAGGCTGGAAGTCCAAGGACCAAGGCATCGGCAGGTTGCTTTCTCCTCAGGCCTCTCTCCTTGGCTTGCGGGCAGCCATCTTCACGTGGCCTTCCCTTTGTGTATGTCTGTGTCCTAATCTCTTCTTATGAGGACACCAGTCACACTGGATCACAGTCCACCCATATGACCTCATTTCACCTTCTCTACCACTGTAAAGGCCCTCTCTCCAAATACTTAACCATCTGAGAACTGGGGAGGGTTAGGGTTTCAACATATGAATTTGAGGGCAATCACAATTCCACCCATAACACAGGGGTGGTAACTTGTAAACTGGGGCTTGAAGAAAAAGTAGGATTTCGTCAGGTGAAGGGCTGGCTAAGAGGGAGAACATTCTGTGCCAACGGTACCCATGTATCTTGTCTATCTATCAAGGCACATGAGAGGAAGTGGCATCCTCAGCCAATTACATGTATTTTGGTGGGGGCAGGAGCCTAGATGTAACATTAGAAGCAACAAGATTTGAGCCTGGGGCATGAGAAGGGCTGGACGGTAGAGGTCCTGCCATCCAAGGCAATGCTGGGCCAACAGGGTGCATGGAAGGATTTTAAGCAAAAGGCTGGGGACCAGATTTATATTAATCCAGTATCTAGAGGCCATTGATGGGTGCATCAATACTGATGGGTGCATAACTTGCAAAAGCAGTCAGGAGCTGTTCACCTTTCATAGAAGGACACCGGTCATGGAGGTGATGAGGACAGTAATCCTCCTTGCATATGTAGGTGCAGTTAAGGAACCTCTTTCATGCCAATGTTTTTGTTCAGGCCTCCAAATTAACAGCTGAGAAAACCAAGGCTCAGAGAGATGGAGGGACTTGCCCAAGAAAGGTCACAAAGTAGCACGTGGGGAGCCTGGATTGGAACAGCAGCTTCTCACCTCTTGGCCCCAGACTCTTTCTAGGAAATCAGCCTCCTTTCTGAGTAGTGAGCTGCGTTCTCTAGCCTCCCTTCCAAAAAGCCCTGCAGCGCATATTTCTTTGTGGTCTGCCCAACGGCCTTGTTAAGATGTTCACCCTTTCAAGGAAGCAAGAAAGCTGTCATTTGAGAAGCGTTTACTGCCATAATTACAGCCACCATTTGGTGACGTCAAGTGAGAAAACTCCAATGACTTAAAAGACAAACTACACTCCATATGCCACAATCTGTCAGGGGCCAGGAACAGCTTGATGGAAATCCTTCTGTTCTATTTTCAAAAGCGATAGGCATGTTGCAGGGAACTACTCAGATACAATGATTTTTCTCATTATTGGGTTGTGGGGTTTTTTTAACCACTTTTATGTGCTACCTTCTAATCTCCACCCCCCACCACCCTGACTCCAGAGTGGGACCAAATCCACATTTAATCTACAGTTTTACATAATAAATCATTTACACTAGAAATTAATATTCTAACAATCATTCCATGAGACCAGCAGTTCTCATTTTGACCCCGGGGAGCATTTGGAAGTGTCTGGGAACATTTTTGTTGCAATTTAAGAGAAGAGGTGTTAACAGCATCTAGTGAGGGGAGACCAGGGATGCTGCTAAACATCCTACAATCTACAGGGCAACACCCCCTCCCCCCGCCACCAGCAAATAATTATCTGGTGCCAAATGCCAATAGTGCTAGGGTCAAGAAACAATGATTCAACTAATACTTGAGACTTTATTCTATGTAAGGCCTTGTTAGAGAAATAAGGGATTCTGTGATAAACATGCATTTAAATTTAAAAAAAAATTTATTGTAGTTGACTTATAATGCTGTGTTAGTTTCTGGTGTATGGCACAGTGATTCAGTCATAATATAAGTATATATTCTTCTTCAGTATAGGTTATTATAAAATATTGAATATATTTCCCTGTGCTATACCATAGGACCTTGTTGTTTATCTATATTATACATAGTAGTTTGTATCTGCTAATCCCAAACTCCTAATTTATCCCTCCTTGCCCCTCCTCCTCTGCCCCTTCTCCTTTGGTAACGATAGTTTGTTTTTAAAAATACAGAATGCTTCACAGATTTGCGTGTCATCCTTGAGCGGGGGCCGTGCTAATCTTCTCTGTATCATTCCAATTTTAGTGCATGTGCTGCCGAAGCGAGCACTGAACATGCCATCTTTGCCTTCTAAAAGTTCACTGTCTAGAGTGGGGTATATATAATTTAGGGTGTTTTCAGCTGCAGGTAACAGGATTCCCAAAGACTGGTTTAAAGATAGCTTTAATATTCTCATGTAACAAAAATATGCAATTAGGTTATTTTAGGACTGGTTAACTGAGCAACTCAACTATGTCAGTATGGGTCAGTTTCTCCAGAATATTTTCACCTTTTCCTTCATGGTTACAGAATGGCTGCCACAGCTCCACTCTCACTAGGCAACCCCCAAGACAGGCTAGATGAAAGGCATGTGGGATCTCCTCTCGTGTATCTATTTTGCTTCTTATGAAGGAGAAAAAAAAATCTTTCCATTAGCTTCCCCAGCCCAGTAGGCTTTCTCTTTATCCTTCCTGCCGGAATTGGGACACCTGCCTATCCTTAAACCCTTCAGGGCGAGTTGGGAATCAGATTATCATCATGGACTTAGACCAGGAATTAGCAGACATTGTCTGTAAAGGGCCACGTAGGAAATATTTTACGCTTTGTATGCAATATATGGTCTATACTGTACATTCTTCTTTTAATTTTTATAGCCTTTAACCGTGTTATAACTATTCCTAGCACAATGGGCCATAGTTTGCTAATCCCTGGGAAAATTGCTTTCCAACACCTGAACAAAATCAGGGTTCTGTTATCAAGGAGAATGGGGACATTGACTTGGTAGGCAGACAAATCTGTCTGCCACAGAAAGGTGTGCAGGTAAAAAGTAATTATAAGACAGTGAAACAAGGGCTATGATATGAATGCATGAAAAGAGCCCGTGGCCATTAGCTCCCCCCCGACAATGATCCATGCCTCCTGGTATTTATATCCTTGTATTATGTTGGTTTGTTGGACTGATGGAGGTGGCAGTAGGTGACTTCAGAGGCTGCGTCATAAAAGATACCATCACTCTACCTCACTCTCTTGGAGTGCCCGTTCTGGGGGAAGCCAGGCACTCTGTTGGGAGAACCACGTAAGTGAAATGTTGAGAGGCCCACGCAGTGAGGAGCTGAGGCTTCCCGCCCACAACCAGCACCAGCTTGTCAGCCATGTGAACGAGCCTCCTGAAGTAGCTCCTTCTGCCCCAGATGGGCTTTCAGTCGACAGCAGCTCTGGCTTCTGTCTTAACTGCAATCTCCTGAGAGAGCCTGAGCCTGAACTTCTCAGCTCAGCTGCTCCTGCACTCCTGACCCACAGAAACTGTAAGATAATACATAGTTATTGTGTGAAGTCCCTTAGTTCGGGGGGTGATTAGTTACACGGCCATAGATGACACAGGTGTCTAAGAGAGGTGGCAATGCCTTAGTCTTAAGACTCTTGGAATAGAATTTTCAAATATCAATGGGATAGTAAGGTGTAGTGGTGGTGGCGCGGGGGGGCTGGGGTGGAAACCCAACAGACTATAATTTAGGAAGCCTGGAATCTCTAGTTCATTTGTGAACTCGGGACAGATTGATTCACATCTTTGGATGGCATAAGCACATCCTGGGAAGGAGAGAGTAATAATTGTCAGAAAGATTAGAGAACTCTTAGAAGTTTGTAGAATAACCTATATATTGGGTTACAAGTCTCATTTACTTTCTCTGAGGTAGTAAATAACTTATCTCCACCCCCACCGCCCCACTCCATCCATCTTAAATACAAACATATATAAACACCCAGAGGACCAGGAGAGGTTGGACAAGAATTCAAGGGTCTAACATCAGGAGAAGCAAATCAGCACGGAGGAGTGGTTCAGAACCAAGGACAGTAGCCTACATACTTCTGCCATTTCCCCCCACAGAAAATTTGGGGCTTGATATGCATTTTCTGGCATCCATTCTCTGATATGTAAAATTAGAGGAATTGAATCATATGCTATTTAAAACTCAGCTGTAATCTGTAAATTTATGATTCCAGGTTATTTGCACTGCTCTCAAAGCCCTGTCACACAGCTTCAGTTTCTGCCAATGCAGAAGGTCAACCTTGTCTATCGCACGGACATAGCATTGAGAGTGATATATTGAATTTGCATCAATTTACCAAGGAAAAGAGGACAAGCAAAGGGTGCTAACTTACTTCTCTTTATTTGGCTCACATTTACTGCTCTTTGCTATCATTTGCCAAACCCTGCAGGGGATAAAGGAGGAAAGTCACAGATTCTTTCCTCCAAATGCCTGCAGCCTAGAGGGGAAGTGACAAGGACTCAAATAACCCTCTTTACTGAGGTTCTCCTTCCTCCTTCATATATCCACTCGTTTCCTTACGTAAGACTGACTCTCAAAGAAGGATCTTGGAATTTTTACTTTCATGTAAGTTTAATTTACTGTGTTACTGTGCCCTTTAAACCTCATCTGTCTTATGGAATGAAGGTTAATGAGGCCATGATTAATTATGGAATGAAGGTTAATGAGGCCATGATTAACAGACTCTCAAACTTGGTCCAGTCCGCCATTAAAATTGATTCCTCTGCAAAATGGGATTAACAATATTGGCTCTGCCTATCTGTAGCTTGTCAGCTCAGCAGTCCTCTTTCCATTACAGAAATAGAACACTCAACCCTAATTCCACGTGGCTCTGGCTGGACTGTCAATCACACCTTCTGTTTGGCCACGGTAGTGGCCATAGACTTGAGCCCAGCCAGTGATGATAAACCGCTCCATAATGCAAAGAGGTTGGCTTAGGGGATGGGTACATGGCCAAAGCAGGGCCACTGAAGATCTCTCCACATTCTCTGATTTCTGCTTTATCTGGACCTGCAATCTACAAGGATGATGTAAGCTTTAGCTGTCTGCAGGAAGTCGTTTACAATAGGAGATGATAACACTAATGTGTTAGAGGAAAATGAAGCCAAGATACAGAGAGGGAAGGAGGAAGAGAGAATAATGAGAGAGAGGGAGAGAGAGAGAGGTTGTCTGGCCTCTGAATCCAGCCAGACCTGAATGTATCCCCTTTTATATATGCCAATACATTCTCTCTTATGCTTATACATGCTTAAGATATGTGTCTTTCACTTACTAAAAGAATCCTGAGTAACATGCTAACTATGAGAGTTATTAGGAGGGCCAAGCCAAAATTTGAAAGCTTTTTGTCAAATACAAAAAATAAAAACTGCAGTAATTTTCTCTGGAGCTAATCCTTTCATATGTCTTTAAGTACGTAATAAATATTATTCCTTCAATTCTGTCCTGCACCTTGGTGCCCTGATGATGGGGGAAACATTCAGTTTTCCTTCCTTTGATAGTAAGCTAATGTGTTTCATCTATTCAGTTTCTCAGTGATCTAAATAATAACCTGAAAGGTCTCTGTGTTCCTTCCGTAGGGGTTAAAAATGCATGGCTACTCAAAGTTAAGTGCAAACAGCTTTCTGCTTTACTTCATAACAAGAACCTTAAGGAAACCACTGCTGCTCTAATGTTTTGCTTAAATTGCAGGGAAGTGGCTGCCATTTTGGATGGTATAACACCCCACCGTTCACTGCCTTTGATTTCATCTGCACTAAGAGGAATCCGTTACAATGACATTCCTGAAATTCTGAGGCAGGGCAAAAACTTTTGCAGATGTTTCCTCGAATTAACTTCTCTCTCTCTCTCTTTTCAGGGAGGGGGTGCTTTTTAGAAAAACTTGCATTTCTAAAGCAATTTTTAGGAAGTCCTTTTGGAGCCTTGACTTACTTATAGTGAGAACTGTAATCAGTCTTGTTTTCTCCTCCAAACTTGAAATATCTCTGCTAGAAACATGGAACTTTGCCTTTTCTCTCAAAGTGGGCACTTGTTTGGAGTATAACGTAGAAATGTTGAAGATGTGATGGTTGAAGTAAAAGCAGCGGCTGCAGTGGAGTCTAAAACTTTGGTGGATCTGAGCTTCCAGCTGACGGAGCTGGTGTTGAGCCCTTAAGAAGCCCCCTGGCTCAGTAATGTCTAAAAATTGATCTATACATAGCCCACAGGTCTTTCTGATATAGTACTTAATAATTGAGAAAATGCTGGTCCTATCTTGAATTTTTACAAGGACTTTTGGTTTCCTAGATTTTCATTCTTACACACAGAGTCTACTCCTAAAAACCTATTAAATAGTTACTAAGTAGTCATTAATGCTTATTCAAATTTGATATCAGAAACTAAGCTTATTGCTCTATGAGAGCTACTGAAGCCTCAAATTCGGTGTTAATTTACCACCTACGCTAATAGGCCACCCACACCGGTTCCGTCTCTATTCCTCAGTAAGACCACCTTCATTACTGGTGCAGGGCCTTTGCACTTGTTATTTCCTCTGCCTTGGAAAGCAGTCTCTTAGTTCTTCAAACATCTGGCTCCACCTTGCCACTTAGATATCAATGCAAATGACCTCAGAGGACCTTCCCTGCCCACCCTATTACATCACCACCCACCAGTCAGTCTTGGTTGCCCTATCCAGTTCTGTCCTGTACATCACTTTTTGTGTTTATTGTCAATCTTGCCCTTGAAATTTTAGCTCCATGAGGACAAGGGCCGTGTTCATCTCATTCACATCTGTATCACCAGCTTCTCAAAACTATGCCAGATGCATGGTAGACACTCAGTAAATAGTAACTGGATGAGGAAAATCTGGCTTCCTTGCAACTGTACACACAGATGTTAGGTTCCTACCGGACGCTGGGAGCAGGCAGCACAGCTGGACTGTGGTGCTTTTTGACTGTTCTAAAAAAAGGATTGCAGGTTTCTAAAAAGCTCTAGAGTCACTAATCAGGAAGAAGAGTTCTTCACCTGGAACTCGTAGATGGTTTTGAGAGGAGTATGAAATTCTATGCACATTTTTGGGAGGAAAAGGGCAATGACATTCTTCATGATCCCAGTGGGCTGGGCAGCCCTGGCTGAGGTCGCCTAGACCAGTGCAACCCAATTCTGCAGCACTAAGCACACACCTGGGCAACCAGCATTTCTGCCTTTCCAGCTTGGGCAGCCTGCCTTAGGCTCTAAGCAAGTTCCCAGTCAGTCATTTTATTTGCCTTCACATTTTTAAAATTGACTTTATATGAAAGAGAGATTTTAAACTACTGAAGCTCATAAGAAGTTTGTATAAGGATGTGCAAACAGAGAGCAAAAAATCCGTGTTGAAAGCTTCCTACATTTCTTTGTGGCCCAAAACTCTCCATGGTTTTGCACCTCAGGAATGACTCAAGCATTTCAACCCAGTTTGCTCCTCCTGTCAACCTTGAGGATGTCGAAGATTTTAAACTCTGAAGTCAGATGGATTTCTGGGTCCAACCACTTTGTTCCACCAAGCACAGGCTTCTCTCACTGGACCTCAGTTTCAGCAGCATAAAATGATGCACTAGCCTTTGCAGGATTGTGATGAAGAGAATGTGGTACTATATGCCAAGCAGTTTTAGCTACTTTATATCTAATAACTTGGTAATATAACATCATGTAACATACTACAATACAATATAATATAATCCTCATAAGAACCTATGAGATAGGTCATTTAAAAATAATTTCCATTTTACAGAATGGGAAATGGAGGCACAGAGGAGTTAAGTAAGTTGACTAAGGACACACAGCTATTAAATGTCTCTGCAGAATTCAAACTGTTTCTCTGCACATATACAGTTCCACAGTGCCTGGCACATGGTGGGCATATCACCTGGCCTCCGGAGTTGTTGGAATGACTAAATGGAATAATGAACCGAGCACGGGAAGCCCAGCGCAGAGCAAGCACTTAATAGATGTTGTTTCTTTGAAAGCAGTTCTTCACGTTGGAATAACTGGCAGCAGAGCTACCCTAAATGGAGCCCAATCCCTGAAGACATTATGAATGTTTTACTTTTGTGGACCAGAAGGTAGGACAGGTAAACCAAGCTTGGACTGCAAAGTGTTTCTGAAACACTTCTCTCTGTCCTCGGGGACAGTGACAAACGCAGCCCCCAAACTGTGATGTGCCATCTTCATGGTCAGCAGCTCTGGAGTCCTCACGTCTGGTTCTGTGGCATGATTTTGATTATGGTCCTTCCTGCTTGCTCTGGACAGATTCTCGAGTCATCTCAGTAATAATTTGGTTTATTCAAAATCCTTTCAATAAACCCTCTCCCCAACCTTATTTTTGTTAAGCATGTGCTGCTCTTGCTTGCAACCAAGGACTCAGGGACTTTCATTTTCATTTTGTTTGTTCATCAAGTATTTATAGAGCAGTATGTGACAGGCACTGGAGGTGCAGCAGGGAACCACATGGAAAACGTTCCTGCTCCCATGGAGCTTCTGCAGAAAAGCCTTCGATCTCCTTCCCTTCCTTCCTGTAAATTGTCATTCAGCTGGTTTAGTATCCCCTAGCTCCTTCCGCCCTTCCCGGGTGACACGCTTTGGTCCTGTCACCATCTTGGTCCCCCTCCTCGGATGCTCTTGAGGTTGATGGAGTATTTGTGAGGAATCTTGTGTAGCAAGTGCTAGAAGCTCAATCACACTGGATCAAGTCAAAAAAAAAAAATATTGGTTCAGGAAACTGAAATTCTAGGGTGAGCCAACTTTAGGCAAGACTGGTCAGTGGCTCTGTGTTAGTGTGTTAGGGCTGCTGTAACAGATACTCCAGACTTGGGGGCTTAAACAGCAGTATTTACTGTCTCAGTTTTGGGGGCTGAAAGTCCAAGCTCAAGGTGCGGGCAGGGTTCGTTCCTTCTGAGGTTGTGAGGAAGAGTCTCTTCCCTGCCTGTCTCCTAGCTCCTGGTGGTTTGCGGGCAGTCTTCAGCATTCCTTGGAATGAGTCTGCTTCAACTATCAAGTTGCAGAGAACGGATAAGATGCCGCGGTTCAGTATTCTACAAAATGAGACTTATTTAATTCCTCTACGATGACGTTCTTGGCCAATGAACAGCTCTCCCCAGAAAATTCAGGGTCTCCCCACACTCCTCATCAGAGATAAGCAGCAGTTTGGGAAGTTGTATTTGAGTTTCGGAGCCCAGAGGCCTCATGTCTCCCTACTTCAGCATTTCTATCCACATTTCCATTTTCAGCCACACTTTCTAGAAGCTCACTCACTCATGTGACAGGGCTCTCATAAGAAAAGACATGGTGCCTTGAGCACTTATTAATATTCATCATTATTTCTAAACGAAAACCAAAATGAGATGATGTTGTCAGGCATATGAAAATGCACTATGAAAAGTCACCAAATATTGCTATGCAGCCGATGCCACTCAAAAAGCTTTAAAGAGATAGTCAGTCCATTTCAGGTTACCTAGTTAATTCAGAAAGTAAGCTGAATTGCATGTGGGGTTTCTCTGTGAAATGAAACACGTAAAGGTGATTTGACTTTTGAATCATAGAAGACCTGGTTCTAATCCCAGCTCCAGCCCTTTTGCTTCCTGGGGAAGTAACTGAACTGCTCCAAGCATCCGTTTCCTCACCTACAATATGGAAATAAATATACTTGGCTCTCAAGGTAGTTTTGAGGATTAAATACGTTAACTTACGAAGTCATACGACACAGCAGATAGAAAGCCCTCAGCAAAATGGCAACCACTGCGGAGTTGAATAAACAACAACGCTTTTTCCTTTAATAATTAGAAAACCGTAAGTGCACTTGATGCTTTGACTTGAACATGATGTTCAGATAAAGGGAATCTTTGAAGAACCACACCTGGGTAATTTTTTTTTTTTCCATCTTGAAAGAGGTACCCTATCAAATTGCAAAGGGAGTATTTCATCCTGTATTTAGTCTGTGATATAAGAATGTTACACCTCTAAGTAACTGTTTTGAAAAGCCATCCATGCTTACACCGAGTACTGAGTTCTTTAAGAAAAAAACTGGAGCAAATACTCTGCATCTTCCCTCAAACCTGAGGAAAGTGTTGAGATGTTATATAAGCATAAAAAAACTAGGAACGATGATCGCTTCTGCAGCCGGCAGCGGGGGGAAACACTGAGGGAGCTGGTGGAGGGTGGCATCCTTTACAGGTGACAGTCCTTGTGCCTGTAATTCTCTGCTCTAATATAAATTCAGAGGACGCCTTGGAGCTTAGTAAATCAAAAACAGATTTGAACCTTATTGATTAAATACAAAAAAATCAAATCCGTCTTCTCCTGAAACCTATTTGCAGTCACAGGATATTACCTGAAATTTAGGATTATTGAGGAAAAAATACCAGACAAAAACAGATGGTTAGAGTTCAGAAGGTCTCAGACGTTTGTATTTACTAAATTCACTGTTTCAAAGCCTAACATCACGTTATACCTAACCAATAAAATAAGTGGTATTAGATAAACAAGTTTCTTCTGTATAGTACAGGGAACTATATTCAATATCTCATAGTAACCTATATTGAAAAAGAATATGAAAAGGAATATATATATATATGTATATGAATAACTGAAACATTATGCTATACACCACACTATGCTGTACACCAGGAATTGCAAGAACATTGTAAAATGACTATATTTCAATTAAAAAAATAAAAATAAAAAGAATTCAGCCACACACACACACACAAATTGGTACTACTGTGGACAGGAATCAAAGGACACCTTATATTCTTTCTCTTTTTTTAATTGAATTATAGTTGACACATAATATTATATTAGTTTCAGGTGTACAACATAGTGATTCAATATTTTTAGATACTACAAAATGATCACTATGATAAGTCTAGTGATGTCGTCTCCATATAGAGTTGTCACAATGTTATTGACTATGTTCAGTATGTTGTCCATCACATCCTCGTGACTTACTTATTTTGTAGCTGGAAGTCTGTACCTCTTAATCCCCTTCACTTATTCTGACCATCCCTCTACCCATATTGTCCTTTTTTCCAAAGGGATCTCTCATTTGTAGGATCTGATGAGATTTCATTTTTGTTTACCTTCACTGGGGACAGAGTGATAGGTGGTAAGATGGAGTGAGGGGAAGATGCTGAGAAATCTACCCCGCTATCCACCAAGCATGAAAAGGAAGAGGTGTCTGAAATCTTTTTGTACCAGATAATTGAGCTTATTACCCTGATGATTAATGACCTTCTTAGATCTCTTTCTAGCCCTATAATTTTGCAATTCCAAGAATAAAGTCTCCCTCTAGCTATCAAGGCAATTAAGGTAAGGATCACACTTAGGCAAAAGTGAGATTATGGTGGGAGTCATCCACATAATTACTATAATCCTCTGCTTTCCTTTGGCACTGGAAGCCTGGCATGTTTCATCAAAACAGAGGCCCTCTTGACTGAGTGAACAGATGGCTAACTGGGTTCACTGAGAACTGTAGACACACTGGGTATCACAGTGAATGTCAGCTGATGTGATCTCTGCCCTGCAGAATTTTGGAAGTGCTGACATAGCAAGACTGAACATAGTAGATTGTCTTACAGGTTGGGGCCATCTTACTGATAATGACAAGTGACCAGAAGGCTCTGAACAAAGAAGTCATTCCAAAATCCACTGGAAAAAATTGCCTTTGTACATAAAAGGAATCACAGTGGACCCCCGGCAAAACTGAAGATACAGAAACGTTTTTTTCAGCAACAATTCACACTTCTGGTGAGTAGCTCTCACCCTTTGAGCTAATATCCTTCCTTGCCAGCATCTCCTCTCCCCTCCGCCTCATTGTGGATCCCCACCGATGCCTTTTGCCCTACGTCTGGAGCCCTTTATTTCTCTGAAGTACTCAGCCTCTGTCCTGTGATTGCCCGGGGGATGGGAATGAGTGGGATCGGTGGGTGACCTGAATGGTGTATGAAACCCTGTCAGGTAATGGACTTATCCCTTGAAGAGTCATGCTAAGTAAAGCTGGTGTTTTAGGCACGAGGTGGGGTCAACGGTTCGCGATGCATTTGCTGAGCATCTTCTATGTCCTGGGGTTTTAGAAATGGGTGTGGCTCATCCCCTTTGACTGTAGTCTAGTACAGGCCCGAGAGGAAGGCAGCGTTGGCTTTCTCACACTGTTGGCTGGCTGCTCCTCCCCTCTACTTATGGGTAAGAAAGTGGTGAGATGAGTAGACTGAACAGAATTGATTTTGTTGTTGTTGTTGGCGTTTGGGCTGAAAGAAATGGGTGACTTCACAGATGGTGAGCCCTTGTTTGGAATTTTCTGACTGAGACGGCTCTTGAGAATTGGAAACCTTGGTTTTCCTGACATTTGTTGCATTTGAGGGAGCAGCCTACTCTCTCAAAGTAGGCTTACCCTCAAAGTAATTGAGGTGGCTCTCAATTACTTCGGCTTTTTTAAGGTTATGAAATGTCTCATCCTGCTAATTAAAGTGAAAAATGTAAATTGTTAAAAATTAGTAAATATTTTTTAAATGCCAGCAAGTAACAACAGAGGAGAGCCTTCAAGAAAGCATGATGAGAATGCACAGTTCAGGTGAAGAATGATACACTAATGTTTCTATCCTTGTTTAAATACACACAAAGCCTATTCTGTGTAGTCAGACCAGATGCATTTGTAAGGAAGAAAGAGTCGTGCCATCAGCTGTTGTCTCACTGTTTATGGTCCCAGCTGGAGGCAGGGTTCCAAAGGCCCAGGAGTTCCGGGTGAGCTCAGACCCACCCTGACTGGCCACGTCCCATTGGAGTGTGCGCCGTGTTCTGCTTTTGTCTTGTTCTGCTTTGGAGACTTTCCTGATGCCTTCATGGCCCATGGAAGGTGCAGCTCAAGAGTGTGGGGAGGCTAATGCCCTGGGGTCCACCTTCAACCATCCTCCCTTCCTCTAGATGGACAATCTGGGCAGCATTTCATGTGCTTTTCAAGAGGTCCTGGTAGAACTGAGCCCCTGTGACCCCACCCACCCAATGGCAGTTTCAGTAATGCACATCTGTACTGGCTTTTTCACCCCCCTCTTCCTCACTCTTGCTTCCTGGGATTCTCCCAATAGATTAATTAATTGCACAGAAGCCCTTGTCTAGAGGTTCCTAAACAGAGACACTGAGGGAGTGGCACTGCCTGATAATATTCTGTGAAGTGCAGGTACTATAGGTGTCTCTCAAATATTTTGACTTATTAAGGTTATGAAATGTCTCCCCCTGCAAACTGAAGTTAAAAAATGTAAATTGTTAAGAAATGTAATAACTATTTTTATAATGCCAGTAAGTAATAGGAACGCCTTTGAGAAAGCATAATGAGAATGCAAAATTAAGTTGCAGAATGATGCAGTAAGATGTTTATACACTTGTTTAAGGACATGCAAAGCAATACCTTACATAATTGATAGCTACATATGCTTATGGCTGAAGGATATGTTCCAAATTCCTGGTGGTGGCCACTACCGTGGAGGTAAACAGAAAAGTGGGGCTTGCAAGGGCTATAGAGAGGATTTCAGCTTAATCTGTAACTTTTGTTACGTATTTTAAAGAGAGAGTTTAAAGTGGGGAGGGTATAGCTCAAGTGGTAGAGTACCTGCTTGGTATACATGAGGTCCCGGCTTCAATCCTTAGTACCTCTTCCAATGATAAATAAATAAATCTAATTACCTCCCCCCACCAAAAAAAAAAAAAAAAAAAAAAAGAAAAAGAAAAGAAAGAAAAGAAAAGGTTTAATAATAAAATAAAAATAAAATTTGACAAAATGTTAACATTTGTTCATTTGGGTTGGAAAGTATGCATGCATTTACTATATTTTCCTGTATTATGTATTTAAATTTTTTCCCAAATGGAAAAGTTAAAACAGCTTTAAATGTTTTCTAATAAGTCAGTGAATTCAGAACTCTAAAACAGAATTAAGATGACCTACATAAACTCACCTCCAAGCAACAACCAAAATTGACTATTTGATATTTGTTCCTCCAGATTTTTTTCTAACTTACAATTTGTTGACTTGAAACGTAACTATTAGCCTTATTTTCTTTAGAAGCTCAAGAACTCCTATTATTGATTATGCTAAACAGGGAGGAAGCGTTGGCAACAGAGAAATTCTTAAAATATATTAATTTCTTTTCCAGAAAATATGAAATTAGCATTACGGGACTAAAGATGGAGTGTGACCTATTTCAAGGTCACAGAGACAAGGTTGCCAAAGTAAAGAATGCTTGTTCTTGTCCCAGATGGCTGAACACCCAACCCCAAAGTTTTACTGGGAACAACCAGTAAAAGTTTAACCATATTTCTATCTTTTCTCTACAATCCATCTATAAAAACTGTAACATACAAGCTTTATTCTATCTTCCATAAGTACTTCTGATTACTGGGCTATTTTTTTTTTCTTCTTATGGTTACAAAGAACCTTCATTAAATGTGCAAACTAAACTTACAGTTTGGAATCACGTGCATGGCTGCAATTTGGAACTATTCAGTATTATTTTTTATTAATATACGTGTTGGGAGACAAGAGAACATTTTGATAAATACCCATGAAATGTGCCAGATCGTTGCATATTTAGAGTATCTATTTGCACAAAGCAATGACGTGAACATACGGCTCACAAGTTCCGAAGACTGATCCTGTTAGATAGATGGATGCTGGTCATTTATCATGTGCCGCCAGGAGTAGAGAGATAAATAGTAAAACCCTTTAATGGCTTCTGACATCCAGGCAACAAACTTTTCTGGCCTGTCTCTCTTTGCCCTCGGACTCATCAGCATCTCTGTGAAGCAGGACTCAAGGATGAAGTCCACATAAAACTTTTCCTCTAAGGTTTAAGGAACAGACCAGGAGGCCTTGGTTACCAGCAGACCTAAGCAGAAAACACTTCAGGAATAAAACCACAGTGTCTTTTCCTCTGAGGTTTTTTTGTTTGTTTAAAGGGAATTGTGGCTTCCCACACTGCAAATCTTTCTTTCTCTTTGTTTCCCTTCTCCCTTCATGCCCACCCTGTGGGAACCAGGAATAGTAATTTCTAATGGCCAAGGAGAGGGGGTGGGGAGGCATGCTGCAAAAGCCATGGAAGTGATTTGAAAACTCTTGACTCCTTCAGACTCACCAGTGCCAGAAACTATAAATAGGAAGGCTTGGCAAGAGGGGAGCAAGGGACAGATCTTTCACTTCAGAATGCTCTCTGAAGCAAGAGGGAGGGAGGGAGCAGGAACAGCATAAATATTTTGCATGAAACCCACTTCATTCCTGTACAGCAGAGCTGCTTGGCATGCTGGGAAAGCAGTTATCTGGGCAGGACTCAGAGCTGAAGAATTCTGCTGCAGTGGCCACTGTTTATCCGATGGGGTTTTAAAACATTCCTCCCTGGGGAGAAAAAATCGACAGTATTTGTTTTTTTTGGAGTATGTGTCTATTGCATGTCAGTTATGGACTGAATTGTGTCCTTCCCAAATTCATATGTTGAAATCCTAACCCTCAATGTGACAATACTTGGAGATAGGGCCTTTAGAGAGGTAATTAATGTTAAATGAGGTCATAAGGGTGGGCTCCTAATCCTAGGAGATTAGTGTCCTTGTAAGAAGAGGAAGACACCAGAGATCCCACTCTGTCTCCCCACATACAGAGAAAAGCCACATGGAAACCCAGAAACAAAGCAGCCATCTGCAAGCCAGAGAGAAAGTTCTCATCAGAAACCAACCCTACCAGCACCTTGATCTTGGACTTCCAACCCCAAAACTGTGAGAAAAGAAATTTCTATTGTTGAAGACACCTCATCTGCGGCATTCTGTTGTGTTAGCTGGAGCTGGGAGGTGGATTTCATTTCACTTGGGTAAGGTAACCAGCACTGGATACATATTAAGGTCCAAGAGGTGGCAGCTTGGTTAAGGGAACTGGCTATTAAACTCAGGCAAGCCTTGTTCAAATCCCAGTTAACAGCTTCCCAAGTGTGTGACGTCCAGCACATTATCATCCCTCTGTGTGTTCCTTCATCTGTAGAAGAGGAATAATAATAGTTTATACCTGCAAGATTGTGATGAGGTTACGCACTTTAATGAACGCAGAGCGTGTCGCAGCAGCTGGCCAACAGCTCTGCAAAATGCTAGCTCTGATGAGAAGGCTGAAAGCCTTGTGTGTTGACAGGATTTTCAGTTTACAAAGAACTTCCATAGCCATGATTATGTTCGATGTTTATAGCAATCTTATGAGATTAGTTGGAAAGAGAATGTTACATACACCCACGCGAGGGAAGAGGGAACCAAAATTCAGAGAGGCCAAGAAACTTTCCCAAGTTCGAATTCCTAATAAATCGAATGAATCAAGCAGAGCCAGGCTTCAAATTGAAGTCCCCTGACTCCAAGTTCTGTGCTTTCCGAACTAAATTTGCTCTCTCTGAATTCCTCCCTTCCCCTTTCGTTCTTTTTCTCATCTTCTTTTCACCAGATATGTTTCTCGAGTTTCTATTATGATCCTGTCATTTCCCCCTTTTCCCTGGACCTGTGTTTCTTTTCTGTTTATTCATTTTGACCTGGATGCTGTGCGCGCTGCGTGTGCGCGCGCGCCTGCCCGGGAGCGCGCCTGCGTGCCCGCGCTGCTGCGTCCGTGCCATCATCTCACTGGGGATGACCCCCTGCCTTGTGTCTCTTGTCCTAATCTGCCAGCTTTGTAGCTCAAAGAAGTCAGCACTGAGCTTTCAAGGACATATTATAAATAGAGCCTCAACAGCACTCTCTTTTCTTATCTGAAAACTGACACCAAACACAGGCAAGCACGACAAAAAGAAAAAAGAACAGGGTAGTGGTAGAGCAGATAATCAATATCTTTAAATGATAGGAGAGCAGAGATTCCCAAAAGGGAGGTGAAAGGAGTCCTGAAAATGACAGCCTGAGATAGCTTTCTGGGCTCTCCTAAGGGGGTGACGGACAAGGTGTTGTTTGAAAAAGCAGATTTCATGTTACAATTTTTATATTTGGGGAAATGTCAAAAAATATCTCTGATTCTTATAGCACAAACTATGGAAATTAAAGCTTAGCCGACTCTCCTTGACCCCTGAAGCTGTGTAGGAGGTAGGCTCTGAATGGTGAGATGAGATCATTACCCTGCGTTTTGGGCTATTTGGGACATGAACTTTAAAAGCTGGGAAACATTATTCTACAGAGTCCTCAGAAGAGAAGCAGGATCTGAAAGTTAGAAGAAGCCAGTACCTCAAAGGTTCCCATGGAGTTTGAAAAGACCATCAAATCCAAATCCCCGATTTTACAGGTGAGGCAGCTAAGGCGCAGAGATGTCACTGGCTCAAGGGCTGATGGTCACATTGCCTCACCCTTTACGTGCTTCACCCTTGCAGGTGAGGGGGTACTGGTGAATGACCAGGGAACGAGCAAGAAGTCATCCTCTAGTTCTACTATAGAGAATTAAAACACGCCTGTAGGAAGCTGGGACCAATCCGAGGGCATTGGCTCAATGGGCCTGAAGGAAGACATTGCAATGGAGGGTTTCAGGACCGCAAAAGCAGATTCCTCATGCTGTTCCAGATGAATTCTGAGTCCACGGTTCTTCAGGTAAGTCCTTCCAAAGACCTGAAGTAGTGAATTGGACAGGAAAGGATGTGGAGGACCAGGAAGCAGCTGTTGGCTTTCTGTGCAAATAAATAATGCCCCTCCAAGGAGTAGGGTTTTTATCTATCCTGCAAGCAAACCACCCCTAAAGTGAAGGTGATCTTCACCCTTATACTTACCTTGACTCTGACCTACACCCTCACCTTTACCTGACCTTCAGCTTGAAGCTGAACTGAATCCTTTCCCTGATCTTTCTCCGAAACCTGCGTCTGATCTTCACCATGTCCCTGAGCCTGATACTCTGATCCAGACTCTGACCCTGATCCTACCTTGACTGTGCTGATTCTCACCTTCACCCTCACATTGAACTTGTCATACACTAGCCCTGACCCTGAGGCTGAATCTGATTCTAATTTTGACCCTGAAACTTCTCTGACCCCCTCCTTCACCGTCACCATGATCCGAAATCTAACTCTCACCCTGACCCTTACCATGTCCCTGAACCTGACTGGAGTCCTCATGCTGACCTTGAACTTATCTTAAGGATAATCCTAAGCATTTTCCTCATGTTCCCTCTGAATCTGACCCTAATTCTCACCCTAACACAAAAAAACTCAGATTCTGAAACCGACCCTCACCAAGATCCTGACCCTGACTTTGACC
Organism: Camelus bactrianus; assembly: GCF_048773025.1. Taxonomy (NCBI): domain Eukaryota; kingdom Metazoa; phylum Chordata; class Mammalia; order Artiodactyla; family Camelidae; genus Camelus; species Camelus bactrianus. The sequence goes on along the minus strand of NC_133555.1, from coordinate 20,892,947 downwards.
TAGACACTCAGTGTGACTCTCTTCCTGACTGAACTCTGACCCTTAACTTGAACCTCACACTGACACTCATCATAACCCTGGGCCTGACTGTGAACCTGACCCTCACCCTGACCTTTATCTGCTCCTTAACCTCACTCTGTTACTGAACATACTAGTTTCGTGTAGATTTCTTATAACTAGCAGTAAGAACATAGTTTTGAGAACCATGTACAATTCTGAACTGGCTTACACTTGTACTGTGTGTTTTCAGATGTGCTGCTTTGATTTATGTTAATATGGTCTGCTTTTTAGAATGTGTGGTTCTGATTGATTTGCCTCAGAAGAAGCATGGGTTAATTCTAACAATCAACAAGAATTTTCTTTAGAGATTAACGTCTGATTTCATGTTTACCGCTTGCCTGTTCACACAAGTATTATTTCCAATGATATTTGATTTAACTGACAATAAGAAGTTACTGTAGAGAACGGTGTATAAATATGAACTCATTTTCACATGTATGGCTTAGAGTCTTCTCATCTTGTTCTAACTCACAGGAAGAAAATGCAATGGAGACGAATGTGAGCTTCTGAAGGGTTTTTTTGATGATATAAATCTCATATACATCTCAGCATAGGCAAACAGAGGTGAGAAAATTCGTATTAGTGCACAGAAGCTCAATCTTAGACATTTCTCTCAAAAGAAACCCCTTAGTGCTTCTTTGAACTAGGATGAGTACAAGCATGGATGTTCATCTCAAAGGCACATTCTTACTTCGAGGTACAGCAAATGAGCAAGAGAGGAAGTAGTAGTAGTGAAAAGAATCCATTTAAACAAGCTCCATCTCAGACATCCTTCTCAAAAATAACTCCATATTGCTTTTCAGAGTAAAGCAAGATAAGCATAAAGACAGCACAGTACTTTAAAAAGCAGATTCTTATTCAGAGGAAAAAAAGATTAAAATTACTGTTTACTAAATAACTTTTTTTTTTTACTAAATAAGTTTTAATTGACCCTTTGTTTTTAAAATGTCCATGGATTAAAAAGTATGGAAATACTTTTGATTAGTAATACATATACGTATTTGCCTTCTCAAAGCTTTTAATTAATCTGAGATAAATGCTCATAAGAAAATGACCTACACAGTTTTTAACTTTCTGTCTTCTAGGTATCTCTTATGCCTAGAGAAAAAAGAAAAGAATGAGTAATTAAAGAAAGTACTTGCAAAGGGAGGGTATAGCTTAGTGGTAGAGTGTGTGCCTAGCATGCACGAAGTCCTGGATTCAATCCCCAGTACCTCCATTAAAATAATTAAATAAATAAATAAACCTAATCCCCACCCAAAAAAAATTAAAAAAAAAAAAGGAAGTGCTTAGTACTTGGTGTTCATATGTGATTATTTGGGTACAGGCATTGCAGACATAGGTATATGCATAAGAGATGATTTTCTTTTTGTTTATTTTTAAAAGTTGTACACTTCATTTACATAATAAATTTAAGATGATGTATCATTTAGTATACTGACAATTATATTTTAAATCTATAGTTTAAAACTTTAAGTTAGTACCTATTTCTGTGTTTTATATCTATGTATGTCTTGATGCATACAAAAAAGGTACATATCTTTTGCTTCAGTTTGTTACACAAGTAATGTGCCAAAAAAGTGAAATTAGAATTTGGGCCTTTTGTGTAAAACAACTTATTATTTTATGCTGAGATCAACAGAAGTTCCTTTTTGTCACCAACTGCTAACTGTTGGTTAACTATTAATGCTCATGCTTTTTGCATACTCTTCAACCCTTTCCTCAGCAATTCCCTTGGATAGCCTTGACCTAATTTGTTCAAAGTTTAAAATGCTAAAGTTAAAGCCATCCTTTAGACATTGACAATTTCCAAAAATTGAATCAGTTCAGATTGACTAGGATAATTGTCCTCATTCAGGGTTGCCAGCTCACAGAAAATAAAAGTGCAAATATTCATACTGATAGTAAATGTGCTTTTGAGTAGTTCACAAATTCAGTTATTTAGAAATAAAGGTGTTTCTAACCTTGAAAAACCTAAATAAATTGGACAACACATTAAAGAACTTTTAGACATTTTGTTATTACCTAAGAAAAAAGCTATAATAAAAAATAAAAAGTCAGAGGGAGGGTATAGCTTAGGGGCAGAGCCCATGCTTAGCATGCACAAGGTCCTGGGTTCAATGCTTAGTACCTCTATTAAAAAAAAAAAAAAAGAAGCAGCAGCACACAAAAATAAAATGAAATAAAAAGTCAAAGACCTAGATTCTCACGTATTGCTTCAGCTGACCACTACTATGTTGAAAAAAAAAAAACAAAAAACATTTTAACCTAGATAAATACTCTTACAATCATTAGGCAAGAAAAGTCTTGGAGAAATTCAAAGAATGTCAGAAACTACTCTCCAATTCAACTTAGGATGCCCATTATGTTTCTGGATGGCTGATTATGCCAAAACACTTGAAAATGGACTTTAACAACAATTCTTCACGACATTACCCATAAAGCAAAGATAAACCAACAGCAATATTAAACCAACACCAGTGTAGGCACCAAGGTTGTTTCCAAAGCAAGTCTTACCTGCCGACTGTACAATCCAGATTAAACTGTCCAGGTGGGCCATGGACAGGAACTAAAGGCCCGGGGCCTTTAAGCATCTCCAAATGGACTTCATACAAATACTTTTTGCAGTGAATTAGAGATACGTTCAGTTCACTGTGTATTGATTGTCATAGTGCATCTAAATTTTTCCTTGCTGGAGAATTATAGCTATACCTGGGGTGGGGTGGGGGAGTGCTTGGTTTTGTTTTCCCACCAGGGGAATTCCCACTGACCCCTCTAATGACTGAGACACTTATTTTACTCTTATTGTGATTAAGTACTTTTACACAGAAACTGCACTGTCCTTATCACCTACAAATCCTCAAGAACAATCCAGAGAACTAACGGAATCTTTAAAATTAACAAAGTTCTCAAAACCCCTTGAAATTCCCATCGCCCTAAATACCATTAGCTTTCAAATAGATAAGACCAACGCTTTCTGGGACCCTAACGTTTTGTCGTAATTCTGCAAGGGTGACCCTTTCTTAAAGGGACAAGTGGTTGGATTTCCACGGTCTATCTGGGGTCCCAACTCTGCCTCTCACCCATTTCCCACCTTGGGGAAAGGGAGAGAGCTGCAACAGACCTCTCTGCTTACCCGAATAATCCTAGCCAGTGACGGACCGCAAGTTTTACACTACCCAGCATCCTATTGCAACTTAATTCTTTTGGCCTAAGTCATCTTCCCACTGCTCCTCAACGCATGCGCATACTCGCAAGCAGGCGGTACTGCCGTCCTTGGCAAAGTTTGCAGAGAGGAGCCCAGGCTTCTGCACACTTTACTCAAAACCTGGGCTGGTCAGGACTCCCCGATGCTGGGAAATGCTCTTGACCATGCCAGTTACTGACCATTAGGGGAAAGTTCCCTGTGCGACTATAGAGCATGCTTTGACTATTCCAGGTTCCTCGGCTACCAAATTGCTGTTGGCAAAGTTCAAGCGCGAGGGAGCCCTCGGCAGCCCCAAGGAGCGCCTGCCGCTGACGCGGCCCAGCGAAGACAGGGGTTAGCAGGGATCTCTGTTGCCATCTCTCTCTTTCCTCAAAGAAAGAACGGCACAGGGTCGGGGGCCCAGATAAATACTACATTGTGATCACCTGTTCTTTCAAGAAAGGAGCAACTCAAAAGGTGATGCTTCGGTGCCAGAAGCGCACGCTCTCAGCGTCTCCACCTGTTGGAACTGTGGTCCACATTTTAGGGGTGAATTAAAGTGTGCGACGGCATTTTAAAACATTAACAAAAATAAGTCAGGGCTACTCGAGGGGATCTCAAAAGAACAGCTGAAGGGTGTGCATAAGCATTGAGCATTAACAATAAATTGGTGACAAAAGGAACCTTTGTTGATCCGGGCATAAAATAATTCAATAATTTGCACATGAAATCCCTAAACTCTAATTAATTCCTTTGAAACATTATTTATGTTACAAATTTTAGTAATGGGTCTGTTGACGTACATTTACTTGTATGAATTTATGCATACATTGGTATACAAACATATAAATAGGTGATAATTTAAAGTTTCTGACAATAGCTTTAAAATACAATTGTCCTACGTATAGATCTGTATATCTGTGAAATCCCTATACCTAGTGTAATCAGGATTTATATTAAGTCGTATCTTTAATTAAAGCAAGCAACCCGTCCTTTTTTTCTCTAGACATAAAGGATACTCAGAGGACAGAAAGTTTAAAACCATCCCGCTTTTTTTTTAATAGTAAGTTTTTATATCCTGTTATTTTAACATTTTTGAAATAGCAAAGAAACAAGGTATTCTAACCCTGGCCAAGCTGATTCCTGGCAACATACCTGTGATTGAATAAATTAGCCTTATTACTGATTGCAGGGAGAATGCATAGCACTGGAGTACCAGAGAGTGTCTTAAGTAAGAGACTGTTAGAAAGTACCTACTATAGAATTTGGTCTTTTGTTGGGTGATTTGGGGAAGGTCTAAAGAAGTGAGTATTTGCTCTAAATTGGGTGTTGTTAGAAAGCAAGGCCATTTCTCTGGGTATTTTTGTGAATACAGAGACACAGAATCAGGTAATAATTTGAAGTTTATAATGATAGGTTTAAAATGTAATCTGTTAGTTTATTAAGCAAAACAATATATAGATCATATTACATTTATGATGTGAATGAAGTGCTGCAACTTTTAAAAATAAACAAATAGAAAATCAAGTAGAAGCTCTCTCTATAATTCTACTCACTATAATCAACTGTCTACGCTAATTATTAGCTTTAGTTGAAGTCACCATTACTTTTTCTGTAGACAAAAGTGACACCTAGAGGACAGAAAGTTAAAAACAATCCAGGTACTTTTGTGTGTGTATATGTGAGCATTATCTCATGTTAATTAAAGTTTTGGAGAAGGCAAATACAAATACTTATGTATTATCATCCAAATTCATTTGCATATTTTAAATCACTGATCATTTAAATAAGAGGTCATTTAAAATGATGATTTGTAAACAGTGTTTTATATCTTTTTTTTTTTTTAACTAAAAATGTGCTTTGAAATGAATGCGTTTTGCTGTCCTTATGTTTCTCTCAGTTTACACTAAGGAGCAACAAGGACTTTCTTATGAAAGGAAAGTCTGAGGCTGAGCCAATTTGCACCAACATGAATTTTTTTCAGTATGACTTCTTGTTTGCCTAAACTTAGACATGTGTAAGATTTATGTGAGGAAAAACAAAAACAAAAACTCAAATGCGCTTCATCTCAACTGCTCTTTCTTCCTATGAGTTAGAGCAAGATAGCCCAAGCTGTGTATGTGAAAATGAGCGCAGATGTACACCTTGTTCCCATCAGTAATTTCTTACTGCAAGTTAAAGCAAATAAATTGCATATATGTGTATAGACAAGACAAACTGTAAAGAAGAAATCAAGCTTGTCTATAAAGAAAATTCTTTTTTGTTGTTGTTTCTGTTTTTGTTTCGTTTGGGGGTTCTTTTTTTGTGTATATATAAGAAAATTCTTAATGACTGTTAGAATCAACAGAGTTGAACCCAGGCTCTATCTGAGACAAATCAATGAAAACCACACATTCTTCTCAGCTGCACTTTCTTACTTTGAGGTAGACCATATTAACACAAATAAAAGTAACATATTTGAAAGCAACTGTAAGCAAGTTCAGAAGTATACATAATTCTCAAAAGTACACTCTTATCTTGACTTACAAGGAATCTAGATAAAACTAGAGTGTAAATGTACAAGATTTCATATTCAAACTCATCTTGGTGATGGCAAGGCTCACGTCAGGGCCAGGTCATAATAGGGGTCAGGGTCAGTATCAAGGTCTGAGTCGGGCTCGGTCAGGCTCAGGGTGAGGGTAGGGTTCAGGTCAGGGTGAAGTTAATAATGAGGGTCAGGACCAAGCTCTGTGTCAAGGAGAGGATCACAGACAGGCTGAGGGTAAGGGTCAGGGTCATTGTCATGGTGAGTGTGAGTGTGAGTCACAGAAAAGATTAGGTATGGTTGCAGGTTCAGAATCAGGGTCAAAGTGTGTGTCAGGGTCAAAACAAGGGTCATGGTGAGTGAAGAGTTTATTGTCAGAGTGAAGGTAGAGGTCAGAGTCAGAGTGAGGGTGAGTGTACTGTGATGGCCAGTGTCAGGGTGACAAGCTCGGGCTGAGAATTAAGGTTACTCGGGTTCACTGTGAGAAGCAGGGTCAGAGGGAGGCCAAATAAGGGCTAAATTATCTGACTATGAATCAGGGTCAGAGTCAGATTGAAGATAAGGGTCATGGACAGGGTGAGGATCTGATGGTCAGGGTGAAGGTCATATCATGATAAGGGTAAGGTTCATACTGTTGGTTGGTGTCAAGTCAGCTGAGGGTCAGGGTGAAGATCAGGTTCAGATGAGGGTCAAAGAAAGGCTCACAGTCAAGGTAAGGGCCAGTGTCACAATGTGCCACTGTGAAAGTAAGAGTGTTAGTGTTAGGGTGAGGGTGAGGTTCAGGTCCAGCCTCAGGGTTAGCAACACAGCAAAAGTGAGCATCAAAATCAAGCTGAAGGCCAGGGAGAAGGACTAGGACAGGTAAAGGGTCAAGCTGAAAGTGAGGGTCAGGGTCAAATGCAGAATCAGAGACATGCTGAGGGTCAGAACAAAGTTGAGGCTGTCTGTGAGATGGCCAGTGTCGGGACAATGGTAAGGAGTAGGGTGTGAGTGAGGGTGAGGGTCAGGTGAGTTTTAAGGCCAAGTACAAGGTCAGGTTGAATGTGATGGTAAAGTTCTAGGTTGGGGTCCAGGTCGTGGTAATGGTAAGGGTCACTGTAAGGGTGAGGTGCCCAGCAAGTGTCAGAGTCAGATTTGGGGTGAAGGTCCGCATCAGGATCAGTGTGAAGGCAGACATCAGGGGCACAGTGAAGGATAAGGTCATGGTGAGGGTGAGGATGTTAGGTTTAGGTCATGGTGATTTAGGGTCAGGTTTAATATGGGGTCAGCACAGTTGATTATTATAATGAGAATCATGGTCATTGTGAGTCAGGATCTGTGTAACGGGTCAGGGTTAGAATAAGTCTCAGGGTTAGCATCAGAGTAAGATTAACATGAGGTTGAGGATCAGGATCAGGGAAGGACCAGGGTTAGGGTCAAGTTCAGGTTAAGGATAAGGGTGAGGGTTGGAATAATTGTCAGAGTGATCAACAGAGTCAAGGTCAATGTGGGGGTAGGTTTCAGACTCGGATGAGGGTCAGAGTCAGATGTACGCTGAAGGTGAGTGTCTGGATTTGGGAAAGGGCAAAGGGGGCCAGAATCAGGGTAAGTGGCAATGTGAGGTTAATGATCAGAGATAAGGTTAGTGTGAAGCTGAAGATCATTGTTAGGGTAAAGTGCAGAATGGGAGATTCTGAGTTAGTGTATGTGTGAGGATAAGGGTTAAGGTTACAGAAATGGTGAGTTTGAGAGTGAAGTTCAGGGAGAAGATCAGGGTCAGATTTAGGGTGAAGGTCAGATCTGAGTGAGCATGAGGGTCAGAGTAAGGGTCAAGGTCAGGTGATGGTCACCAACAGGGTTAGGGTCAGAGAGAGAGTCGTTATCAGTGTTGGGATAAGGGAAAGTGTGTATGTATTTCAGAGAGAATGTCAGCTTGATAGGGTGTCTGGTTAGATAGGGTCAAGGCTGGAGTCAGTGTCATGGTAAAGTCAGAGTGAAGGTAAGGGTCAGGTAAGGCTCAGAGTCTAGTTCAGGATCAGGGTCGGTGTGAAGGTAGTATCTGGATTAAAGTAAGCATCCAGATCAGGATCAAGGTCAGGATAGGGTGATAATCAAGGTCAGGTTCTTGTTCACCTAACACCCACTGTGATCCTGACACTTATCATGACCCTGACTCAGATCCTTCCTAACTGAAACTCACATAGACACTGACCTTTACTTTGTCCCTCTGCTTGATTTTAACCCTGATGCTGAAGTTGACCCCAACTCTGAATGTGAGTGAACCTTGACTTCAAACTTCAACATTATCGAACTCTGACAGTTGCCCTCTTGCTCATCTAGACGCTACCCTATTCCTGACAATGTCCCTGACATCCACCTTCTGACTCTGATGTGTACCTGACTTACATAGTGACCCTCACCATTACCATGACGTTGACCCTGACCTAGAACTTTAGACTCACAGTCATCATAACCCTCTACTTGACCCTGAAACTCACCTGACACTAATGACCCCCTCATCCTGACCTTATTCCTCACCATGATCCTGTTGCTAACCCTCACCCACACCCTCAACCTCATTCTGACACTGACTCTCACCTTCACCATGTCTCTGATACTTTGCCTGAAATATTTGTTTTTTTCATCATCATGTTCCTAGAGTGAAAACAGTGCCTAGAACACAGTAAGAGTTCAATAAAAATTAGTTGAAGGAATGACTTTCTTGTACCAACTCTTACTGACTGCTGCTGTCTGCTGGCAGCAATTTATTGAGGAGTATGAAGCTGTTTCAGCAATAGATTAGCAATGTCTGTCATGTGTGCAATAAGACAAAGTGAGGGCTTTTGTAATGTGTTTGCCATAAATGTGTTAAACCACTCTGCTTGCCTTAGCTATCAGCTAGCATTTTGGGCAGTTAGTTGACTGCAAACAGGAAGACTGTGATATTAGGAGGTGAGGACTAAAGGGATTCTGAGATGGTAATGAGAATTCTGGACAACAGGTTCTGCTGCTTCCATGTTTGACTGAGTACTTTGGCGGGAACAGAAGAATTTCAGGCTTTCTTATTTGCTGGTTTTTTGTTTGTTTTATTTAGCTTTTCCCCAAATTAAACGTTTAGGTTGTGCAATGCAACAGTGTTTTAACATTTCACTAATTGAATGGAGCTAGTGAGGTGCAATGGAAAGGTTTTCATGTTTATTTATTGAGATTGTGCATGCACTCTGTTAATTTCACACTCTTTGCACATGTATTCCTCCTCACATTAGAGAGAAAAACAGCGCTGTTGAGGCTCAGAGATAAAGGAATGATTTTAAAGAACAAAGAAATGGACTTATAATTCCCTGTCCCCAGAGTCTTATATCTTTTTCTGGTTAAGAAGCAGATGCACGCATCATTTTTCCAAAGCTGGATTATCTCAAGGCTTTGTGTCCAAGAATAGGATGGGGGTATTTGCAGGTATTTTATTAAGAGCTTGAAGAGAATTTGAGGGGTGGAGAGAGACCTTTTATTGCATAAATACAAAGGGTCTTACCCTCCTCCCCACTCAAAACTACAATCTGAACTATGTCTGTGCTGTGTAAAGCAGCAGTCATTTGCATCTGGAATGGAGCATGTTTTGTTGCATTTGTGAGGGACAGGTTGAGTTTTCTGTCACATTGTCACAGATGCAGTTTGAGGCATGAGAACTCACTGCCTAATTTGTTCTTCTCGCTTCCCACCTTCCTAAGTGGAGGCAGCCCACTTCCCTGTGCAAGAATTATTCATTTATTCATCCAACAAGTATTTAGCCCTGGACCAGCACTCAGGTTACAGAACCAACTAAGGTTTTCTGTTCCTAAGGGCATCGGGTCTATTTTAGAAGAAACCCAAATTAAGACAGTTTTTTTGTGGGAGAGACAATTCCTGGGAGGCTAAAAAAGAAAGTGGAAAAAGTGAGACAAGAAAGGGGGAAATGGTGATAAAGTGTGCATAAAACAGTAGGTTAGTGCTGTAGGCAATGGGGGCTCAGTTCTCCCGGTGAACCCCTGAGAAACAATGTGGAACATGTGTAAAGTCGGCCTATCAGAGTAAAGGCTGGGGCATTGATTCACCCACATACCTTGATGGTGCCAGCACAGCTCCCAACGCAGGAGAGAGCACTCTGGTAGGGGGTGAGAGACACTGATACCTGAGGTGGGATGTTGTCAGTGTGCCAGAGACCATAGCTGCATGTGAACTGCAGGTGAGCCAAGGCGATATGGGGCATTGCATCAATAGGATTTACCATAAATCCTTACTTCCTCTACCCCAAGGCAGCGTTCATTTTGGAGCTAACAAATCTCAGACTGAGGGTGATCGAGTGCCGCCATGTAAGGCTGAGTAGGTTGTACACTGCACCACTCCAAGGGTTGCCACTTACATAGAATGCAGTGTAATTATGGTTCCCCAGAGCTGTGCAATGAAAAATCTGTGAAACATTCACACGAACTACGTTGTAATTGGCACCCCCTTGGAGCCATGCAGTGCACAATCTGCAAAGCTGTAAACCCAGTGTCTCGTATTAAAAAAAAAATCCTCTTATGAAGAGTAGATGCTGTTTTTAGAAGAGTGAATAAATTATAGTAAAGCATTAGACAGAGGACATTTCAGAATAGAAGGGACTTCAGTTAATATATTTGGATCAGCCTAGGGATAGTTATAGATTCTAAATGGCAGTCAGACTCAGGAGATCCAGAGGGCTTTGCCTAACACCGTCTTTTCTTAGCTTTTTGGTTGGGTAGAGACCACAAGTGCAGCATCTGCACCTCACTGGGAGGCCCGACTGCTACCTCAATTCCCAGCCCTTTGGCGTTCCTCACCTACACAGGACAGGTATCCCCACCCTGCATACAAGGTATAAGTGTGTCACACTAGCTCAGAGAGTTCGCAGCCTCAGTTTCCTACCAATCCTTTAGACCCTTCTGGTCTACTGTGGTCCCAGCAATTAGAGGTTTTACAGCAAATGAGGCAGATACAGCCTTCCACAATTAATGTATCAGTTTATCATTTCCATTGAGACAGAACTACATGGAGGCAGACCCCGAATTTATTTCAAAGGCAGATCGTGGTTCAGCCCAGGGCCCGATGCAATATTCCACATGATATATTTGCAATATTCTGCATGATTCTTTGATGATTAAGAACACAATGCCTGTAAAACAATGGATCTCATCTCCATACCTCTACCCCAAGCAACTGACAAATGCTATAAACTTTCATATAAACAACTGCATGGTTAAAACCAAGTTTTTTTTAAAAATTACAAATAAGTCTCGTTTGGGAAAGAAAATAGGCACACCATATGTATTTTAGGAATGTATTTCTTGCCTTAATTTTAAATCTTGATCGTAAGTTCTGTCCCAATTGTCTTGTCCCTATAATCTTTCTCTTAAGGAGTATTTTAGAAACTGAGGAGAAACACAGGTGGGAAAGTCAGCATCACAGACAATCTACTATTGCTATTGATCAGTTGTTGAAACAGTTTATCAACACTACACTAGTTCTGCCTATTTTTAATGAATTAAAAATTCACTATATGCACGCGTGAAGTGAATGTACTTGTGTAAGGACAGTACTCTCTGAGTGTTTAGGGTAAACCACATATTGCACAGGAAAAGACTTTATAAACAGAACACTGTAGAAAAATGACTCTGTTTCTGAGGGATTGGTCAACTGTATGCTTCCTTTGTTGAAACTTATTTTTGACCATTCTTTCTCCAGATTTACTACGATAAAAATCTAGATTCTTCTTTGATCTTCTCATTTCCTATCTGTAAGCAACATAGAGTTTCACTGATCATCACAATGACTTTGAAAAAGAGAGATGATTACCTGCTTTTGTGAAATGGCCAACGTATTGCCAACTGGCTCACAGAACTGATTTCTCATTGCCCTGGTTGGATTCAGCTTTGCTTCTGAGAGAGCTCACTTCTTGAATGGCTATCATGGCAGGGCGATTGCAGTGAACTCTGGGAGGGGTAGGGGCCAGGGGAATTAGGCTGGGGATTGCTATATGGATTCCACAGGCTCTTTTGCTAGGAACATATGCCGCGAATTGACATCCTTTGTTTTCCACTCTCAAAAATAGAAGTGCAATAATTTTCTGGAGGAAAAGACACCCTGAAGGTTTCCATAGCATTACAAACCCTCTAGCATTGGTCTCCAGGTGTCTCGAACGCCTAATGAAACTTCCCCGTGCACATCGGCTTTATTACAGGAGTGAAGGTGCAACTATGTATGTCTCCTTCTTTCCCTTCCTCTCTCCTTTCTCTGCTTTTCTTCATTCCAACGGCTGAACTCCTACTCTGTATCTAGCACTGAGTACAGTGGTGAGCTTGCTGGGTACTGTCCTTGCCTTCATGGATTTTATAGTCTAGTGGTGGAGAGGGATGTTAAACAAATGAGCACACAAACAGAGAATTATACATTATATTAAGTGCTGGGGAAGAAATATGGTGGGAGTAGGGTGACGTGAAGGAGAAGACACCCTCTGAGGAAGCCACATTAAGCGGAGCTGTCAGCGGAGGTCAAGCAAGAAGGAGAGATGTGGAAGTGGGGGCGTGGCCTGTGCCCACGCCCTGAGACAGCAGGTATGGAGAAGACCAACCCACCTGGGGGCCCAAGGGCAGAGAAAAGTGACTGGCAGGCCATGAAGCTGAAGCAATAGTCAGGTAAAAAATATAAAATGTCTGTTGAGAAAGAAAATCTGCAAAAGGAACAAAACTAAAACTTAGTAGAAGATGTGGGACTGCACTCGAGTGACACGTCACCCTAGAGGGGGTGACATGTTCTCTGGTAACTATCTGGGGGAATGGCAGCTGTTTTGCAACATCAGCAGCATTGAACCTGAGAAATGACCAAAGATAAAGCTCACCTTATTCAAGTGATTCTTCTGAACTCTAAGGGGTTCACCTGGGGACAGATGGAGACGATTAACTTTCAGCCTGTAACAGGAAGCCTACAGTGTTTATTTAGGACCCATGCTGGTAGCTCAGAGGAATAAGGGGTTGTGCCCTTTTGAATGAAGGACTGCTGTTTGTTTGATGGAAGGTCATACATAAAAAGACCACAGTGCCAGAGAGTTTTGTGGAAGATTGGCCACGATGAAGGTATAAAATGAACAAATCTGGGAGAGGCACCTCATGATGAGGGAGTTGGTGAATGGAAATTCAAAGTTGTATCTTTCATTCTTGAAACATTTTCCAAATTGGTGAATTATCTGGGGCCCTGCGGCATGTACTAGAGCTTCCCCTGCCCGCCTTCCCTCCAATCACTCAGACTTAGGAAGCAAAATGGCATTGAAGGAGTCGGGAGAACTCTGATTACTGCTTGATTAAAGAATATCATGCATCAGCGTTTTGGGAGAGGTTGAGAAACATTTCATCTTTGAAATGAAACATGTTCAATGTGTTCCACCTCCTATGAAAAAAAAATCTTTGTTTAGCTGGTAAAATATACATACAAATTAAAAAAAATGACCATTTTAACCATATTAAGTGTACAGTCCAGTGGCGTTAAGCACATTCACACTGTGCAACCATTAGTACCATCCATTCCTGAAACTTTTTCTTCTTCCCCAACTGGAATTCCCTATCCATCAAACACTAAACATTTCCCCTCCTCCAGCTCCTGCCAACCACACTTCTACTTTCTGTCTCTGGCCATTTGACTACCCTAGATACCTCTATCAGCAGAATCCTACAGTATTTGTCATTTTGTACCCAGCTTATCTCACTGAGCATAATGTTGTCTAGGTTTGTCCACGTTGTAGCATGTATCAGAATTGCTTTCCTTTTAAAGGCTAAATAATATTCCATTTTATGTGTACACTACATTTGGTTTATCCATTTATCTGTCAATGAACCTTTGGGTTGGAGAAAAAGTATTTTTTTAAATGGAGAGCAGAGACATGATATTTTTCTTTTCTTATATTCTCTTACTTTTCCTTTTTGCACACTTCCTTCCTTCTTTCCTTTCTTCCTCCTATTCTTTCTTCCATCTCTCTCCTTTCCTTCCTCCCTCCCTCCTTTGCCCCCTACCCCCATAGAAAAAATTGAAGTGTGTAATCATTGGGAATCTCAGGGTATAGTACAATGACTTCCTTTTTTCATTATTATAATAGAATTTATCCTTTAGAGCAGTTTTAGATTCACAGCAAAATTGAGCAGAAAGTACTCAATTTGGAGTACTCCGTGGAGGGTTTCCGTATACTCCCTTGTTCCCCTCCACCCCACCCCATAGCCTCCCCCGCTATCAACACCCCCCACCAGAGTGTACATTTGTTACAGTTGATAAACCTACACTGAAACATAATTATCATCCAAAATCTATAGTTTACATTAGGTAGATCACTCATTTCATGGGTTTTGACAAATGTATAATAACATAAATCCATTGTTATAGCATCACAGAATAGTTTTGCTCCCCTAAAAATTCTCTGTTGCATCTATTCAACCCTCCCTCCCCCAGCCCCTGGCAACCACTGAATTTTTTACTGTCTCCATAATTTTGCCTTTTTCAGAATGTCATATAGTTGGAATCACACAGTATGCAGCCTTTTCAGATTGGCTGCTTTCACTTAGTCATATGCATTTAAGTTCTTCCACATCTTTTCATGGCTTGAGGGCTCATTTCTTTTTAACACTGAATACTATTCCATTGTCTGGATGTACCACAGTTTATTTATCCATTCATTTACTAAAGGATATCTTGATTGCTTCAAAGCTTTTGCAGTTATGACTAAAACAGCTATAAATACCCGTGTGCAGTTTTTTTGTGTAGACATAAGTTTTCAACTAATTTGAGTAAATACCAAGGAGCATGACTCTCAGATCATATGTTAAGACTATGTTTAGCTTTGTAAGACACTGTCATACCGTCTTCCAATGTGTCAATGATCTCCTTTTAGGTTTTACTGATTTCCTTTCAGAAACCAGGTGTCCAGGCTTGATTATAAGTCCTGAGTCATGGGGTGGCAGTTTGGATTATTTGGGAAAGTACACAGGGAAATGGTCAGTCATCTACACGGGACCTGATATAAAATGGTTACTTTCTGTCTTTCTTTTTTTTTAACCTCATGCAAAACTGTCCAGGTGAACTGGAAAAGGGGATATGGAGTCAGGAGAAGGTTTTTATGACAGGTTCAGTCATTAAGTTGTGATTTTTGAAGGCCTAAGCCAAGATGTGCTGCAGAAAGCAGAGGAGGAGTGTGTCTGAAGGATTAGGTAATGGTTTGGGTATCAGGGATAAATGAGAAATTGAGACACGAGGCAGGTTTCTTAACCTAGAAGATTGTAACAATTATGGAACCATGATAAAAAATGACATTGGGAGGGTGAGAGGTTTAGAAAGAAAAAAGGCTTTGTGGACACAGGTGGTGCTTAGCACTTGTTGATGGAGTTAATTTGAAGAATGATAAAGTTCTTACTTGTGATTAGCCAGAAGACTGTGGTTTCCTAGTGGACATTTTTGCTTAAAATTCCTATAATGGGAAGATCATGAACTCCACTTATATTCTCCCATTATTTCCTCTACTGCAGAGAAAAAAACAGCTCAAATTGCCCTTGAGTATAACAATAGTCGGTGGCTGAGAAGAATTGTTTGCTGTCATCATGTGTGTCAGGTAAGTGTCACAAAGTTGACCCATAATGACCAGTTGCCACTTCGACAGAGGGGAGCGATTACAGCAAGGTCACTTCTGTGTTACATTTCAGTGTGACAGGCTTGCCAATCTGATGGGCAGTAAACGCACAAGGCACAAGGCTTTTCCACATCCAACGGAGTGGGGGTCTTTGTCAGAGAATGTAAAAATGAGCCGAGCAAATTTCATCCTGATTATTTTTATATATATTTTTGGGGGGAGGAGGTAATTTGGTTTCTTTATATATTTTTAATTAATTTTTTATTTTATTTTTTAGTGGAGGTACTGGAGATTGAACCCAGGACCTTGTGCCTGCTAAGCACACACGCTACCACTGAGCTATACCCTCCCCCTATATATGTTTTGGAAACCTAGCCAGAACTTCATTTTGGGTCAAATATTGAACAAAATCCAATTATGGAAGATAACTGATTCATGCTTCGTAAAATAAGGCAGGTTTATATCAACTTGCTCAGAGAAAAGCCTAAGAAATTAAGCGATAAGCAATATCATGTGAGTGGCTGTCAGCTCAAGATAGGTCAGCAACAATATATGATGGTAATAGTTGCAGAAGTAGTTTTTATTCTTTAGAAATGGCCAGTAATGTAAGAAGAAAACAAAAAGATCTTTTTTAAGGCATCCAAATATAACCAGTCGTCATATAGATTTTTTTTCTCTGCATTGTTAAGTTTTAAATTACCTCTAAGATTGTCCGCGTTGATTCCTGCTGCCTTGTATTCATGCCCTTGTGTAATCGCCTCCCACTGGGTGTGATTAAGTTACAAAAGATTGTGGCTTCATCTTCAGTATTCTCTCTCACTCTGATGGAAGCCAGGGACCATGTTGCAAGCTCCCATGTGGAGAGTTCCATGTGCCAAGGAATTGAGGGAGGCCTTCAGTCAACAGACATTGAGGAATCGAGCCCCTCACTCCAAAACCCTGCACAGAACTGAATCCCACCAACAAACATGTGAGTGAGCTTGGAAGTGGATCTCCATTCAGACCATCAAATGGAATTGCAGTCCTGGCTGACAGCATGATTGCAGTCTTTTAAGAGATTTTGAGGCAGTCATGCCTTGCTAGGCCAATTCCAGAATTTCAGATCCGCAGAAACTCTGAGATAGTAAATGTTTGTTGTTTATAGCTGTTAAGTGTTTGGGTAGTTTGTTACGTACGCAGCAACAGATAACTAATATGTAAATGTTTACAAAACTGGATTATAGTATCTTTTGTCAGTCAGAGTTCTAGCAGCAAATAGAGGGTACTCAGCTGGGAAGAGAACCGTGGGCAGGGTTAGGAAAATCAGTGACATATGGAGAGGTAGTCAGTATTTCCCACAGTAGGGAGTCATTATCCTCCCTAGACCTGAAGGAGAAAGGGAGCCAAAGAGGGGAGGCTGTTTCACAGAAGCAGTGTTTCAGATGGGGGCAGGGAGGGAGCAGAGAAGAAATACCCTGACCTCTTTCTCCTGCCATCCTCAGTTCTGCCCATGACTTCCACTGGCCAAACCCAACTGGAAACCAGGGGCTAGTTCCTATGGGTCAGGTCCCTGAGACAGAGCACACAGACGGAAAAGTAGAGACTGGACCTGCTGGGGCATAGAGAGAGAAAACACCGTATGCATATGCTCTTATGCACCTGTTTCTATGTTTACTGTCTTTCCATATCATTAGAGATTCTTCTATATCATGGTTTTAAATAGCTACCTATGAGTACTATAGCCAAATTATCTCAATCACGCCCTGATGAACAGTTTTGTAAAAAAATCTCCTTTTGCTATGGTAAACAGTGAAATGAATATCTTCATAGATGTATTTTGATGGATTTAAAAAATAGTTGCTTAGAGTACAATGCAATAAATAGAATAATGGAGGACAAAGAACATTTTTTTAGGGTTTGATAGATCTTGCCATATTCACTCACCAGAAAAGCTGCTTTGACGCTCCCTCTAGAAAAGTATTTGCCTATTTGATAAGTTAAAAAAATATGCTGTATTGTTGTTTTGATGTTCATTTTGATGTTACTAATGACTTTAAAATATTTTCACATGTTCACTAGCTGCTTGTTTTTCTTCCTTTGTGACTTTGGCTATTTTTTTCTTTTTTTAATTGAAGTATAGTCAATTTACAATGTTGTGTTAATTTCTGAAGTACAGCATAGTGATTCATTTATATTCATTTATACATATATAACATATATATAGCCATATATATAACAAATATACATAGCCTTTTTTTTTTCTGTTGGTACTGGTCTTTTCTTACTGATTTATAGGAGCTATTTAGAATTAAGAATTCATTGTCATATGTGCTGCAAATGTTTTTCCTAGTTTAAAAACATTTAATGCATAAACATTTCTTTATCTCAATAATTTAAAAATATATCAGAACTTGTTTAAAAGTAAACTTGGCTTACAGTGGTAGACTTAATTGAGGAAGACAATTTTATTAGTATAATTTCACACCTTTAGTGCAAACCAGTACTGAACTTACTTCCTGTATCTTTTAAAATAGAAGATTTGAGGATACACTCTGCCTGCAATGTGGTAACAATGACGATGCACTGAAATGCTCCATTTAAAAGACATGCACACGTGGTAATGGATCTTTCCCTCAGTATATCAGAAAAAGGAGGCCCCAGGTCATGTTTGCAATATCTGTATTTCCTAAAGGATTTCTAGTGGCATTGTGAAATATCTGATGAAGCTTTTACCTTTGTACAACAGAAAAGAACATAATGTTTCCATCCTGCTCTCTCTTACATGATTCAGTCTGGGGAAAACCAGCTGTCGTTATCGGGAGGATGGTCAAACAACCCTATGGAGAGGTCTATGTGGTGAGGAACTGAGGCCACCTGCCGAGAGTTAGCACTAATTTGGCAATCATGAAAACGAGCCATTTTGAAGGTGGATCCTCCAGCCCTAATCAACTTTTCAGATACAGCCCCAGCTGATGCCTTTACTGCAACCTCATCAGAGAGAAGCCGAGTCTGAGCCACTCAGGGAAGCCACTCCCAGATTCTTGGGAAAGCAGAATTTGAAACCCTGCCAGGTATCCTGCTAATCACTTCTAGATCATCTCATCTAGAAAACAATAAAGATTCTAGGAGTGATATGAAAGATAGATTGAAGAAAGGCAGACAGAGAGCCTGCTAAGGCTGTTGCAAGGGCTCTGAGGAAACATGATGAGGGCATGAGGTAAAATCTCAAGCTTGTGCTCTGCTCTCTGTAGCTTTGAGTCGGCTGCTGAACCTCTTGGAGCGTTAGGATCTTCCATAAAATGAAGATTGCAATGGTGCTTACCTTACTAAGTTGTATTAGAGCATCAGGTCTGAGATGTAATTGGCCCTTGACATGAGGAAACTTAGAAGGTATTTGTTTAATAAATGTAAAGACAGGTCCACTCCAAGAAGCTTTTATTAAGTGCTTAAATAAAGTAGACTTCGAGGTATGCAACTGGTATCTCAGTTAACAAGATAAGCAAGTAATTAACTGAACAAGTGAAAACAAGTGCAAAATTCACTGTAACGAGAAGTGGAGGACGCTAATTTTTAGCCCGAGTAAAGAAACTAATGAAATATTTTTCTATACTTAATAATTTTC
Source organism: Camelus bactrianus (assembly GCF_048773025.1). Classification (NCBI taxonomy): domain Eukaryota; kingdom Metazoa; phylum Chordata; class Mammalia; order Artiodactyla; family Camelidae; genus Camelus; species Camelus bactrianus. The sequence goes on along the minus strand of NC_133555.1, from coordinate 20,873,938 downwards.
TGATAATGAGTCTATTTTATGAAATTCAGACAAAATTTCTACAGATTAAACCAAGAGATAAAGCAAAAAAATGGAAACCACGAGCCTGGCCCCCAGGAACTAGTCCTTCCCCTCCACGGCACCGCCCTCCACCATAGCCACGCCCCCTTCGGCTTCGCGCTGCCCTCACTGCGGGGCTCCCCGCGACGATTTCCCATCAGAGGCTCATTTGTTCGTGAGAGTTCCTCCATTTAGACCACTCAGAAGCTGTAGGAAACGCAGGCAGAGAAGAGTCGCGAGACTTGACGCGACCACACTTTCAGGCCCCGCCCCTCCTTCCGGGGCGAGCACCTCCCAGCGCAGCGTCCCGGGTTGCACGTGTAGTTGTTGTGGTGCAGTCTCACGTGGTCGCGGAAGCGCAGGCGTCTGCAAGATGGCGGCGACCAGTGCCGGGAGATGCCAGCCGCCTCTGCTCAGCCTTGAATGATATCCCTGACTGTGTCTGTGGGGCCATGGACCGGCCCGGGTTCACAGCCTCGCTGGTGGTGAGTACGGGGTGGCAGGGTGGGGTACTCAGAGCGCCGGGGTGCCGCACTGGAGTCCCTGGTGGCTTTTCTGCCCTGGCTCCTTTTCCCGGTTTTGCGTGCTCAATCGTCCCGGGGCACCGGTCACCGGGGCTGGCGGGAAGTGCCGGGCTCCTGGGCCGCGCCGGGCCTGGTGTCGAGACCCCGGGTTCCTTACTCGTATTTCAGAAGGACGGAGGTGGGAAAGGGTTGGGGTACTTGACTTGTCTTCCGCGCAACGGCTTAACTAAAGGGAAAAGAAAATCTTCAATTGTAGTATAAACCACAGGCTGCAGAACTTGGTAGTTAACGAAATATATGTAACAAAACAAAGCTCACTCAAGACACTCACAGACCTGTTCGAGACTATGGTTTCATTTTGCTTTTTTTTTTTTTTAAGTCTCGGAAAACGACGTATTTATTTATTCAGTATATAATTAATGTTTATTCTGCTCTCAGGCATTCTTTGAGCCTTTGGGTATACGGATGAGCAGAAACAGCTGCTCTCTGGAGCTAGTTAAGTCAGTAAGCGTTTAATTCTTGAGAAAACAGTGAGAACCAACGTGTCTTAACATCAAAAAAACCAGCAACAAAAAGACCCCCAAATCCTTTAATAAATATTTTGAAACCTTTCTTATGGCAGGTCTGGTAGGGGATACTAGATACAGTAGTGAAGACAGATTGGCTGCCTATGTTTTTATTGTAGGGTGGTGGGCAGAGGCAGACAAAAAAAGCTCTGAAAGCTTTTCCTGAGAAACGGAGGCTCAGAGGAATGTCTTCAATTAAATTTTTTTTTTGGAGGTGGGAAGGGAGGTAATTAGGTTTATTTATTTTTAGAGGAGGTACCTGGGAGTGAACTCGGGACCTAGTGCATGCTAAGCACGTGCTCTGCTACTCTGAGCTATACCCTGCCCCCTTCATTTAACTTTCAATTGTTTTTGCAGGTGTTGGAGATATCAGTGAACAAGATAGAGCTGCCCACATGGGTCAGGTGGGGGGGGTGAAAGAGTGAAATAATGAGGGCTAGTTTCAGCGTGTTACGGAAAGATGTGGAAGGGGGCATCTTAGCCAGACTTGTGGAATGATGGTTTTAAACCTAGCTTGTATAAGCTAGGTTTTAGAGTTGCAAAGAAATGCATTACCACTTTGAAAGAGTTTTCCTGTCCAACTGGTGAGATAGTAGTACTTTTCAGTTAACATTGCTCTGCTGGGAGCTTAGGTAAGCTTTTTACATACATCATCTCACTCAATTCTGACAAAACTTGGAGTCTTATCCTAGTTTTCCAAACGAGGGAACTGAGATATAGTATGCTACATAACTTGTCCAAAGTTACATAGTGAGATCGACTTCACGTGTGTGAGCTTAGATTCCAGGCAGTGTAACATGGGATTCCACACCTTTGACTGTTCCTTGATACTGTCTCTGAAGTCAGCATCAGTAGCAGTTGCTAAAAACAGGGGTGTGCCAGAGTTAGCAAAGAACAGTGGTGTTTAAATTTATTTAAAATTTATTTTAGTAATATATGGTACACACGCATACTTCTTTTTTCATTGTAGTTAAAGAGGGTAGAATTAGGATCAGTGAGTAGAAGTTTCAGGGAAGTTAAATTTCATTCCAGCTAAAAGATATTTTATTTTGAAGCATAATGGAAGCCATTAGAAAGTTTTATTACTGAAGTAGCCCAGAAATGGAGTGGTTGTTATTTAAGGCTGGAGCGTGTTTGAGGCAGGCTGAGCACTCCTGAGGGAGTTCTGTTTTGCTTACTGCCGTGGGACCAGTGCCTGACACTTCGTAGGCCCTCACCACAACTTGTTGAATGAATGAATGAACGAACCTTCACCTGTTCGCTGAAGTCTTGAAACTCAGATTCCAAAGATTAAATGAGTTGACATTAGAGGTATAGTACAGAGCCTGGCAGGTAGCAGACATTTAACTGTTTACTGCTTAAAGTTTCTTAAAAGGGGATTGAAGGGCTGGAGAGTTGAATAAGGGGAGGGCCTCTGGGATGTTAGCTTTTATTTGGAGCATGGAGCAAACTGTTTAGGAAAAAACCTCCAAAGAGTACATTGACTGTGCGTGCTTTTAGGAAAGCAGTTTGGAACACGTAAAGTTTAGAACACGTAAAGATGTTGCTAACATTCAACTCAGTGAAGATAATAGGAAGCCACTTAAACGTGAAACAGTCAACTGGAATGGTTAGGTAAATGATGACAAATGCATTTTGTGGACAATTTGGGGGCCATTGGCAAGTATTTGCGAAGAGTATGTGCTACAATAGTAACCTGGAAAAGGGTTATAGATTTAAAAAAATACAACACTGTATGAACATCTGTTCATTCCTAATTCAAACCATACAGAAATACACTTGTCCCTTTCTGTTCAAGGGGGATTGATTCCAGGACCCCTGTGGATACCAAAATCAGCAGGCGCTCAAGTCTCTTGTATATAATGGTGTAGTATTTGCATATAACTTAGGCACATCCTCCGGCACCCTTTAAATCATTTCTAGATTACTTATAATGCCTAATACAGCATAAGTACTATGTGGATAGCTGTAAACAGAATGTAAATGTTATGTAAATAGTTGCCTGCATGCAGCAAATTCAAGTTTTGCTTTTTGGAACTTTCTTGAATTCTTTTATTGAATATTTTCAATCTGCAGTTGGTTGAATCCCAGCGTGCAGAACCCCAAGATATGGCTGGCTGGCTTTATTTCATTCATTATGAAAACCAGCTATATTGAAATTCCCCAAGATTATAGAAAATAATTTTGATAGTAGCCTTACTTTTTTTCCTTCTAGTTTTTTTTTTTTTTAATGCAAGCAACAACAGCAACAAGAAACCCCAAACCACTCTTCACCCTTTATGTCTTCTTTTCTGCCTGACTCTTCTCTCCTTCAGTATTTAACTATTTCATTGCTCTTGTGGTTCACCTGGCTTGTTGTTTGAAGGAAACCAAAAGCATCCCTGCCTCGGTCACTTTTAACTCATCCTAGGTTGCAGGTGGAAGAGCTTCTGCAGGTGTCTGTGCTATGCAGTGTGAAGTCCGGGCCGTTCTTTGCGTGGTAGTGTGGACTGTAAAAATGAATGTGCAAATGGGAATCATGCAAAGTGGTCTTATGATTATTTAATAACCTTTACAAATTCTTGTTAATGTTAAGAACTCTCTTACAGTTGATTATAAATGTGCAGAGAAATGGAAGAAAAAATTAATACCAACACTTAATACATTGTAATTTAAAACGCTAAGATTTTATTTCTTTGTTTAAAAAAAAAATCAAAAGTGATTTGTGAGTCATATAACTTCCAGTGCAGACCAAGTATTGTTTTATGCCTTGGCAAAGTGATCTGCTTCCTAAGTTTGGATCAACTTCCAGCCTTTTATCCTGTGTGTTTTCAGTGTTGTGAAAACCTCCCAGAGTTCCTTTAATGTGTTGATTTTGCTGGCACAACTTTCTCTGGGCCTTCTTCGTCCTTTTCATCACATCCACTTTCTTCATATATGGTGATAAGCTCGCCTTCACTAATTCCCTCTGGCTGCGGGTCTGGTTTCCAGAGACAGCAGCGTCAGTGTTCGCACAGCCAGCTCGTGTTTTTGTAACACCTTCTATATTTGGTTTGAATTTCACTTTTGGTATTCGCCACTTTTCATTTATTTACTGTACTTTGATTTTTGCTGGCCAGTTCCCTCTTTCCAGGATCTGTTTTTATAGACTATCACTGTGGTAACTGTAACGTGGACCATGGTGTTGGAGGGCTGTGTTCTTTTGGTAACTGAAATTCACGTATGTTGGTGCTGTGTGAAGCAGGGACTGCTAATACCGTTTCTTTTTTTCTTCTTGTGAAAATCGTTTTGCTTTTTCTCTTTCTTTCATGAAATGACTCTGAAAAAGCTTCTTTGTGATACTCAAGTCTCACTGGACCTGCTCTTTGGTTGAGAACCACTGGCAGAAAGGGACTTGAGGGCAGTGGCAAGGGTTATGTTGCCAGGGCTTCTTAGGTGAGGTGAGAAAACAGAAGAAAAGATAAGAATGAAGTATTGGACATACGTTTAGGGGACGTTTTCAGTGTTTTTGGCCCATGTCTCTCTTTTCTGGAAGGCAGCCTCCTAATTGCCTGCTGGAGTCAAGGCAGGTTAGTATCTGATGAAGAAGCGTGATCTCTAAATCTAAAAGGGGTTGGGAATTATACTGCACCTTCTCAAGCTTGCTTCATATGACTTGTTTCTTTTTGGCATTTAGGTCAGAGTGGGCAGGTCTTCCTTTTTGCTTGTTTTTGTGCTGAGCAGGCAGTCACCTAGACAGGTATAGTCTCAATTTTGATCGATCACTGGAGCATACAAGGCGCCCTTGGAGACCACCAGTTTCCTGGGACCACAGCTGAGAACATCTGCTGTGATAGAGGCATTTCTTTTGCATCTCAAGTACCAGGAGATGGGACTACATTTCCTTTCTCATTTTTCTTTCAGTGTGAGAAGGGGTCTTGGGAAAGTTTTGAAATCTGGTAATTTAGCTGTGAATGACTTGCTAATACGCTTTTGTCACCATTTTCAAACCAAATGCTGTGCATTCAAATAAAGTTTGAAATGTTAAATTTTTAATGGTACAGACAGAATTTGAATAATGTTAGTGAAATACCAAATAGAGGGAAGATAAGAGTTGTGCCCAGTTTCTCCACCTCCACAAATCAGGTATCTTTTACATCACCCATATGTTTAACCAGACATATGTGTGAGCCTTTGCTCTAGGACTTGGAAAGAGTGCCTCAAAGATATGGTCCCTGCCCTCATGGGTGTGCAGTCAAGTAGGAGCAGACATTTAACAGAAAATAAAACAAAAATTAACTGTGTAATTGAGAATGGTGATAAAAAGTAACCATTTATTGAGCATTTTAACGAGTGCGTATGCAGTTTTTTCAGAGCAGGAATCGTATGGTTACAATTTTGTCTTCTTTTTTTTGGTATTCTGCTTAAAAAAAAAATTAACTCTTTATTTCAAATCCAGCAGTCGCAAATAAATCTGAACAGTAGTATTTCTCAGGTTTTTGAGTTTGATGCTCATTCCTGACACGCATCCCATGATTTGGCTTTCTGTTGAGTGAGACCATGGGTGATCTTTGTCCAGGGAGCAGAATTTGAGGAGAGCTTTTCATTCATTATTGCTAAGGAAAGACTTGAATTTATTGATTTTATATGTGCATTTATTCAGTTTAATATAGGAATGTAATCTTCAGTCTTTGGTCAAGTCCTGCGTCTTTCATGTGGTTTTTAGTATTTTTGCTATTGGCATGTCAGAAATAGGGCATCAGCAAACTTGGAAGGATATTTATAGTAACACTAAAAATAATAACTCAGATTTATTGATAATTGATAAAGGGCAAGCCTTTTGCTAAGCATGCAGTTGTATTTAATTCTAATTTAATCTCACTTAGTTCTCAAAAACTCTGTGAAGTGTAGATACTGTTATTTTCCCCATTTCATGCATGAAGAAATGTGGGCTTAGGGAGGTTAAATAGCTTTCCTAAAGAGACCCACTTGAGACTGAAGCCAGGTCTGCCTGTCTGATGTCAAAGCTGCTGTCCTAAGCAGTATTTAATCTGAAAGAATTTCTGGACAAATGGAAACATACTCGAGTCCAATTCCAGAACCATTACTGCATTCCTCACAGTATCCTCTCTAAACGAAAGTGATCCTACACAGGCTTTTCCATCAGGAGGTGATGATAGGCAGAGGATTTCTCAAGAAGTCACCCTGAGTATACCACAGAGCTGTCAGCGTGTCTGTAGAATGCCAAGAAGCAAGCAGCAGGGGACACCGGCTTTCAGTTGTCACAGTGCTGTGGCAGACCACAGCAGGGACAACCAAAGAGTGATTGCTGCAGTTTTTCTTCTGAATGTTGAGTCTTTTCCTAAAGTGTTTTCTTATCATCTCACATTTCCATACAGTTCAAACCAACAAACAAGTGCAGAAGCCTTGTTCCATCCCAGGCACTGGGTTCAATATTTAGGAGGGCCCAGGGGACTGACCGGCCTTTTGCTCTGAAGGCTGTTAGTGTCAGACGTGGTGGTTAGCACCCAGAGTGAAATGTGAACAAAGTTGTAAGGGGAGGTGAGGAAGTAGCCTTTAATTCTGGCTGGGAGACTGGGAGAGGCTTTAGGAGGGTTGTAGCATTTGGTTAGAGCCTTAACAATGAAATGGATTCTGTCAGGGTGAATGTGTGGGGAGGGGGCGCTGGCGGGGGAGCAGGTGGTCTGCTGGCTGCAATAGACAGGAGACAAGGGACATTGGAAGGGCTTCCAGGCTGAGAGAAAAATCCCAGGAGGAGCACAGAAATGAGGAGTTTCAGGACGTGTTTGGGAAACAGAGTAGTCAGGCTGAATGAGGCTCAAGGTCAAGAGTGTGTGAAATGAAGCTGCACAGATAGTTTAGGGCCCAGGGTTCGAGGTTCTGAGTTATCCTTTACTGAGTGCCTACTGTATGCCAAATGTGACCAATGAATTTGGATTTTTGTGTGTATGTGTGAGAGAGTATTAAATTTGAGTATCTCTATTTTTGTATGTATGTAATATTTATTGCAAAACTTGAACAATGCAAAAGGTAGTGGAAAAAAAACCTTATCCTGAATGTTTTTCCACAGAAGTAATAACTTCTGGCATTTTAGTGTGTATGGTTCCAGACTTCTAATTATGCACATACAAGTAAATATATGCTTCTTTGAAAGGTATGATTGTACAGCATGTATTGTTCAGTCGCTTTATGGTTAATTTAAGAATACAACATGTTTCTCTGCCGGTGAGTTCAGATTGACCTCATTCTTCTCCAGGTTGTGTAGCTATCCATTACTCTGATATAATTTATCTATAAAGACCCCCTAGGAGGGACCTGTAGATTATTTTCAGTTTTTTACTGTTATAAACAATCCTTTAGTGAAATTTCTTGTATGTTTATGCACTTTTATTTGTGGAAGAAATGTTTAGAATAAAATAAATGGGTCAAGTGTTTTATCGTTTAAAATTTTCATTGTGCCAAATTGTCCTTTAATAGATTGTAATAATTTCTTTCTCCTAATAGTACCCATACCTATTTTCGTATTTTTAACGACTTCTAATTTAATTGGGAAAATGTTTTCATTCATTTTTATTTGACCATTGGTGATGAGAAAGTACATTTTCATAATTTTGTTGGCCATTTGTATTTTTCTTTTGGGAACTGCTTGGTCCTGTGGTGTGCAGTTTTTTAAAAAAAATTGATGTACCTTTTTTAGACTGCTTTGTAGTACTTTCTAAAATATGGTTAGTAATGCTTTGTGATAGCCGTTAATTCATGTATTCTTCAAATAGTTATTGAGTTACCTATCTTGTGTACTGGTGCAGGGAGCATACTGGTGAACAAAACAGGTATGGATCTTACCATCTAGTGAGACCTATGGGCTTTGAAGAAAGGGTCAGATGCTCAACTAGAGAATAAAAATTCTCATCAGCAAGTCTCACAGGAAGCAGAAGCTGCAGCTTTGCGGTGAGAGGGTTAAAGTCACTGGTGGCCACATCATTATGGAGAAAACTGAGAATGTCAGGGATGTTCCCCAGAGAAGCCATGTTAATGTTTTTTTGCCTGGTTCTTCTTAGCTGTGATTTAGGCCAGGGACCTGTGATGACTTTGCTTAGTTAAATTAGACAAGTGATTTGGTTTTGTCCTGTAGTTGAGCAGGAGTGACTTTTTCTCGTTTTACCAGTCTCCTTTGGAGAAATAAAGGTTTTATAGCATGTAATCTTGACTTTTTTCAACTCCCAGAGGAATTTCAAAGCCCTGAGTCGGCACTTCCTATCTATAGCCTGCCAGCGTTTTTTACATTTATTAAATTAAGGTAGAGATGTGTATTTTATCTATATGATATCAAGATCTCAATAAATTATTATACTGTGGTAAGGCTTGCTGGTTATCTGGGTTATGTTCTGTTAGGATTTTATCTAGCTCTTAATTTACAATTTTCAGTGTAAGCTACCTTAAATCTTGAAACTAACCATTTGTCTGATAACTTTTTTTTAATGGAGTCACTGAGGATTGAGCCCAGGACCTCATGCATGCTAAGCATGTGCTGTACCACTGAGCTGTACCCTCCCCCTGCCTGATAACCCTTTTGATAAGTGATCATTAAATGAAACAAATTTCTCAGGCTAAAGAATAAAAGAATATGGTAGAGTTCCATGTAATTCAGTTGATGTTGGCTTACCTGCTTTGTATGTAACTATGTATAAAGCAATATTGATGTAAAATTATAAGTGTTCCTTAAAGTTTTTGTTTAAATCTTAAATATGTTGCTTTGTGACTAGATATATAGGTATTCTTATTTTTCTGTTAGCTGTATTTTTTTCCAGTCCCATGAATGTAAATGACATTTGAGTTACAGGAATTTGAAATCCACAGAAGCAATTAGTAAATCTTGATTCTTGATTTATTAGATAAGTAGATTGAATCTGATCATTTTATTCTCAGAAGGTAGGAATTCTGATGAAAGAAGGGTTTAGAGAATCAATGCATGCAAAGTAGCCAAATAGATTAAAAGAGTAATTAACTTACTGATTAAAATGTAGCAGTAGACAGCACGCATCTCTCTAACCCTCTTCGAAGATTAAAAGAGAAAATTATAATGAATTACAGCATATTTTTAAAGAAACCAGTCGAATCAGGCATTCTCACCAGGATTTTGGTTCTCCTCATGTTTTGAGAAGATGAGGAGACAGACAAGATAGTTTATTATGTACTGAATTTTATAAAGCCCTTAAAAAATAAGTGAGAAGAATATTGAGAAAGATTGACTTTTTTTTTCTTTTTTTTTTTTTTTTAACTTTCCTGCATTACTTGTGAACTTTCCCTCATGACTTAGGCCACCTTTGTATCAAGAAGGAAATCCTATGTTGCCATTCTTTTACTCCCACTTGGGATTTTGCACTAGCCCGTCTCTGTTCTTCTGGTGACAACTTTTTAAGTCATTTGCCGAGTATACCCTCATGGTCTTTGGGGTTCTGTCATGCCTTTTAGTCTGATCATATAGTATTAATGTTTATGGAAATGGACTTTCCTACTGTACACTAACTTTACATACTTTACCTGTGCTAGCTAATTGAGAAATAGGCATTACTGCATTTCTCATCAGAGTGATTTCATTTTCCAGTGAACTCTTGCAGTGGGTTTATGGTAAGTGGTAATTAGAGCAGAAAGTGTTTACGTGGTACTAACCCTTGTACCACCTGAGCATTTTGTGAACCTAAAGGATGGAAACATGGGATCTTTTTGGACTGTGCCTGTATGTTTAAATAGTACTCACTCTTGTTCCTTGTCATGGGGATATATAGTTTTTAATGTCTCCTTTTACTTTTTGAATAGGTAATGTATTCACATTGTTCAAAATGTGAAAGATAGGAAAAGGTAGTTCAGTTCAAACATTACCATGTAGGAACCATGTTGTGAGTTTCCTCTTTGTAGTTCTTCCCCTTGCTTGCTGTAAGATGGTGTTGATTCATCTCTTTAAATAATGCCGTTAGAATTTGTGTATTGACCTTTCTTTGCCAGTGTTTCTGAGTTCATATTTTTCTGAGTTTCTTTGTGCTTTGACTAAACTGTAACTAGTTTTTAAAAGTCTACATTTGCTTTACTGTAATCACAGTGTGCAAACTTAGTTTTTTAAAGTGCACCTTTTCCAAAGCAACATGGTCTGTTTTGGGAGATGACTAGTTTGGGCCAGGTTTTCATGTCCTCTAGTAATTTACCTCTTTTTTTTTTTTTTTTTCCATTTATTCACTTAAATTAAAAATGATGAAAGAACTTTCAAATATACACAAAGTAGAGAAGATACCATAGAAATCCTCAGATGTGTGAGTTTTGAAATACGGATGTCAATTTACAAGGAGCATTACTTGTTTAAAATGGAAGTCCCCCTAGTTTTTTTTAATGTAGATTCACTACTCATTAGTTAAAAAGACACATGTAACATTTGGTCTCATGAAAAGATCACTGAGATAAGTGACCAGATGAAAAAAAGTGCAGCATATTACCTTTTACTTTTAAAAGAAGGTAAAATACATATTCATATTTGCTTGTATATATGCCTACAGTAACTTTGGAAGGATACAATAAGAAACCAATTAAAGTGGTTACCTGAGTTTTTAGGGTCAGGGAAGGAGATTTTGAACTCTACCTTTTTGAGGCTTATTTACTTTTCTGAAGCATATGAAATCATTAAAAGTGAATTTAAAATTTATATTAAAATAAATTTATTAAAAATCATCAAACTTTTGTTTAAAGCAGAATATATAATTTAAAATTTACAATTTGAAAATATACCACAATAACGGTTATTTTCCCAGGGCAAGCTGTAGATTTTGACTATACTGAAGTAGACTGTGGTTTACTTTAAAACTATACTTTAAAGAAATTGCTTTAAAAACTGCCTTCTTATTCCTACCCCCAAAATGGCAGAGTTTGTCTTATTGTAACTTTTTTTTTCCCTTTTCTTCTTTTTTTTTTTTATTTTAAAGGCTGGTGGGGTAGCAGGTGTCTGTGTTGACTTGATATTATTTCCTCTGGATACCATTAAAACCAGGCTGCAGAGTCCCCAAGGATTTAATAAGGCTGGTGGTTTTCGTGGAATATATGCTGGCGTTCCTTCGACTGCTATTGGATCCTTTCCTAATGGTAAAAATTATATTGATGTTCTCACTGTTTTATATAAAGCCAAGATAATGGGATTTATTTTTAGAATGGTATGTAGTCCGACCCTATGAAGAACTCCTTATATGCTGTAGTTGACCTTCTGAATTTGTTTTCTATTCATTAACCCATTATTTTTGACTCAGCTAATGCTGTAGATTCCATTCTAGTGTATTTGTAATTTAAAAAAAAAAGAGCAATCTTTTTAAAATGGTTGTGTTGTTAAAACTCCTACTTAGAATCCTTAAAGTTACTCTAACATTGATTGTGATGCCTTAGAGCAGTGGTTCTCAGCCTTGCCTGCATGTTGGAATCTCTTGGGAAACTTCACAGCATACTGATGCCAGAAGTTTAATTGGTCTGAGCTTTGCCTGTATCAGGAGTTTTAGTAGCTTCCCAGGGGATTTAGATGTGAAGCTGAGTTAAATAATGACTGCCTTCGAGATTCTTGTGAAGCAGACTAACCTAAGAGACATGAAATCTTTATTTTAACTGAATTGCTCTTAGACGATGCAGCTTATTCCCACTAACCTCTTTGAAGTGCCTTGTTTTGGTTTTGAAGTCACATGTGATTTATGGCCCTCTTATTCTGTAATCACTATAATCTATTTTATTTAATCCACCCATTTGGTATACTTCTTTTCAGTATATTTTAATTGTTTACTGATGCTTTGCATGGCACTCAGAAGCAAACTAAGCAAACAGAAAACCATGACCACCACCACCACATGCATATACACACACTCACACAAACCACTGCTCCAGAATATCCTTAAATCCTGGGGTTTGATTTCTTTTTTCTCAGTATATTTCATGAGAAATTCTCCCCTGTTAACTTGACATTTAAATGCCCATGTATGCTCATCTGTGAACACAGTGTTCACCTAAAGGTTTGGAGTGCAAATCTCTTTGGTCCCTTAGTTTATCCCTTCTTCCCTCTCCCCGAGCCATCCTTAGAACAGGAAACTGTTTTGTGATTATCCTTGATTTTTTTATGCCTTACTTTTCAGGGGTTGATCCTAGCAAGTTACGGTTGAGCACCTGCTGCGTGCCAAGTAGAGCTCTGTGTGCAGGAGATGGGCCTTGGTTCCTATTTGTCCACATCGCATTCACTTAATCACCTCAAGAGCCCCCCCCCCCTTTTTTAAAGTACTGGTACCTGTGACCCTTTCCCAGAGACTGGGATTTAATTGGTCTGAGGTGTGGCCTGGGCTTTGGAGGTTAAAAAAAAAATCCCCAAGTGATTTTAATATGCAAACAAGTTTTGGAACCTCTGAACTAGGGAATTGCAAAGGAATATGTTACTAAGTCCTAGTCTTTTGGTCATCAGCTCTTAAGATATTTCCTTCATTGTTACAAGTATTATTTTTCTCATACATATTACACTTAGGAATTGTTGGTAGAAGAGGTATTGGTGATGGTCTACAGGATACATGGCACTCCACTAAGCTCACAGACCTTTTTTAGATTCTTGTCAGCAGGAGTTCACACACAGAATGTGGTTTTGAATTTGTGTGTGTGTGCGCGTGTGAGAAAGTGGTGTTCTTGCCCTGCTTTTCTCTGCCATCCACAGCACATCATTGAATGGGAGGTGCTGAGTGAAGCATCAGAGTGCCGCCAGGGTTTCAGAAATGGCCTTGATTTTTATGCAAATTTTTGGTGAATTGAAACCTTCTACTTGGCATTTAAAAATTTTTTTTTGTTGCTGGTTAAGCCTCTAGTCTGAGTACAATATACCAGTGTAGCGTTTAGTGGCTGTAGCCTTTTTTGGGAACATACTCTGCAGGGGGATGGAAAGGATTGAGGGTCAAAAGAGGAGATGAAAATACCTTTATTCAGGATCCTTACTCCATATTTAGAAGGGAATGTAGAAGAACCATCGTTTTTTCTTTGTTTTCAGTTTTTGGGGTTTTGTGTTTTGTGTGTTTTTCAGAGGTTGAAGAGACTGTAGGTATTGGATAGATCAGCCCCCTTCTTTGTTGTCACTTGCTCAGAACCTCACTTGGAACCTTACTGTGCCATCATTTCCAAGTAGCAGGGGCTTACATGGGTGACACCCAGGAGAGTTTGGGACTTACATTTCTAAAGGTCTTTTGTCTGTCAAAAAAGTGGCAATACAGTTCTGACCAGATTGAGGTGGTTAACCATGACAACCTAGAAACTTTTAGGACTGTCTTTCTCCCTTCTCCTGGGAGGTAGAGGTGGGCGGGTGGAACGTGTGGCAGGTAGAGCTTAGAGCTGAATGCGATTGGAGATACTCTAGCTGTACATTTAGTGAGTGGGCCAGAGTAGGTTCAGCCTGATTAGGAATCACAAGTGGGAATAGCGACTTGCAGTAACTAGATAAAATGACTTGCATGGTCTTTACTCATCCAGGGACAGCGTGCCTCTTCATTTGGTCTGATGTTTGTTGTTAGCAGCTCAAGGGTGCTTACACATGACGAGGAACTGGTTTTCACTATCCAACTCTTTTCCTGACTGTTTCAACTTTGTTGTGACATGTTCAAATGTCTTTTGAAAGATGACTGTGCCATTTATTTATCTTTCATGCAGGTGGTAACATCTTTTGATTAACAGTACATGGCAAGTCTTAAAGTGTTTTATGAGGTTAGGATTATTCATGGTGATAGGAGCAGCTTTTTAGAGATTTTGATTTCCAATTTTAATTAAATAGTTGATTGTTTCCTTGATGTAAAGGTGAGTTTGATATGGTATAAAGTAGCCATGGTTATTTTGAGTAACCAGCAGTAAAACATTATGGAGTAGATGTTTTATTTAGTTAAGGGATATGTTTGCAATTTTAACCATCTATAAATTGGCGTAGCTGATTGTTTTATGATCACGTGTAAAGATATTTTGGATCACAGAAATTCATATTCTTTTCTAAAAAGCTTACTATAAAGTTTTAAGTGACTTGTCAGTACAAATTGATAAATGGCAGGTTAGCTGTTAGGCTTCCTCAGGGCAGAGATTCATGTCTTCTGCATTTCTGTAAGTCCAAAGTCAGGCATATAACATGGAGTCAGACAAATCTGTAATCTCATAAATTAATAATTAGAGTTGTAATTTTTTTTGAGAAATAATGTTTCTTAACAGTTTGAATATATATTTAAACTTTGTGAAAGACTGGCTTGTTTTAAATTTCAGCTGCTGCCTTTTTTATCACCTATGAATATGTGAAATGGTTTTTGCACTCTGATTCATCTCCATATTTGATGCCTGTGAAGCACATGTTGGCTGCCTCGGCTGGAGAAGTGGTAAGTAATATGTTTATGTGGATAAAATACTTAAGAAATGCAAAGTGTGCAGATGTCTTCAGTACAAGTATTACTGTATTTCATTTTTAAAAGACAGTTCCTTTTGCAATTATGAAAGTCATAAATCCCAATATATGTGAACGGGTTAAACATGATAGTTGAAAGATAGAATCTAGATAGGATGAAGGAGAAAATCCAGCTATGTACCTCAAACGCAATTATAATGGAAGGAATAAAATAAAGAGAGAGGAGAAAATATCCATGCAGATTGTGGTGGCTTTGTGTTGTGTCAACAGGATTTGAGCTGGAACTCTGTTTCCTAGAACTCCTTTTCTAGGATGGTTCCAGGTTAGCCTGGCTGCAAGAGAAATTTGCACAAGATTTGTGAGGCGGAAGTGAAGCAGCAGTTGTGCTCATGCTCAGGAGGTTGGTGCAGGATCAGGCCGCAGCCGGGCCGCTAGCTCCTCCACGTTGCACTGGATTGTCTCCTTCACTTGGTCTGAATTTTGAGTCGGGTGTGTGGGCTCTGTGGTGACGGGTACCAGTTTATCCTCTACATCATCGAGATGGGTGAGCAAGATTACGAGTTCCAGTTTGACCTTGCTCTTCCCCATTTCACATCCATCTTTTCTTCCTGATGACTTGCCCTCTGAATTTCTGTCTAAATGCTAGATGCAGAAGCAGCAGTTCTCTGTAAACGGCCTAACCAGCTCCCACACTTACTGGTCACATCCCTGTAATAACTCCTTATTCTTATCATCTTTCATGGTTCTACTTCTCTGATCAACTCTGATTGAGAAATACTAACTGAAAGAGAGCTGGTGGAGTAATGTTAATATTAGACCAAAAAAAATAAAAAAGACTTAAAGCAAATAACAAAGAGACCATTGTATAACGATATGAGGAACAATTCTCCTTGGAAATACAGTGAACCTGGACTAAATAATAGTCTCAAAATATCAAGCCCCAAAATACCAGAATTATAATGAGAAACGAATACAACTGTTATTTCCATTGGAAATATTCACATCTCTCTGTAAAAGTCTTGGAGCCAGGCAGGCATAACTTAAGACCTTGAAAGATCTGAACAACACAGTGGCAAGAATGGCCTAATGGCTGTGTATGGAGTTCTCTGCCTAACTGTTAAAGATGATTCATTTTTTTCACGCATACTTGGAACATTAATAAAAGTATATGACCCAGTAGTCTGCAAAGCGACTTTCAACAAATCACGTGGAGACAGTGTCATACAGATCATTTGGTGTCTGATTATAATGAAGTAAAATTGGAAAGCAGTGACAGAAACATAGGCAGTCCATCCCTTCCATGTGTTTAAAAAATTATCTCTCTCTTGTAAATAATTGGTGAGCGAAAAAAGAAATCATAATGTAGGTGATAGAATATTTGTAAGTAAAAAATAATACAGGGATATATATTTTTTCTAAACTAACACGGAAGAGTATGCCAGGAAGAGAGCTTTCCCTCTCCTCTCACCCACTTAACTTTCTCCAGCCCCTCCTGCTCAGTACTAGAGGACAACCTATGTTAAAGTTATTTTTGTGTATTCATCCAGAAATTGTTCTTTACTATTATTTCCAAATCATGTTGTTTTGTATGTATGCATGTGTGTATCTTTGTATCTGTGTATCTATCTAATGTATCTTAATAGCCCTAGAACCTTGTTACGGGCAGGGTACGTTAACAAGAATTAGCAAAGTGAAGAGAAGGGTCTCAGTTTATAAGCCTTTTATCATTTTATCAAGTGACACATATATATATATATACATATATATGTTTATCATTTATAAAAATTGTATATATTTACATTAGTAAATTTGAAAAATGTATCAGACTTTGTAAGATTTATATAAAAAACGATGATATATTGTGGTTTTGTTTTCTGTTCACTATTTTCCTTTGGAAAATTTGGATGAGAATCTACAAACTGTTTTGTAATCGAATATTCTTCACTTGAGAATACAGTGAATGGGGGTAATGAAAGGAGAGAGATCCTGACAGCAAAGTAAAAGTAAACATTAAGAAGACTGTTAAAGAAAAAAAAAATCGCTTTTTTGAGATGTAATTCACCTACCATATAATTTACCCATTTAAAGTGTGCAGTTCACTGTTTTTGTTTTTTTTTTTCTTAACTATGTTCACAGAGTTGTGCAGCCGTCACCACAATTTTAGAGCATCATCACCACCCCACAAAGACACCTTCCCCGTCAGCAGTCACTCCCCTTTGTCCCTAACCTTCTCCATAGGCAACCGCTAATCCACTCTTTGTTTCTACAGACTGGCCTGCTCTGGTCATTTCACATAAATGCAGTCCTACAATCTGGTCTTTTGTGACTGGCTTTTTTCACTTAGCATAATATTTTCAAGATTTCATCCTGTTGTCGCATGTATCAGAACTTCATCCCTTTTGATTGCCAAATAATAATCCATGCGGTATGGGTGTACCACATTCTATTTATTCACTCATTAGCTACCTCGGTTTTCAGTTTTCTTGGAAATATACCTAGGAGTGGAAATCATTAGTTGTATGGTAACTTTATGTTTAACCCTTAGAGGAACTGGCCAGGCTGTTTTCCATAAGCATTTTATTTATTTTATTTTTTCCGCAGTGGAGGTGCTGGGGATTGAACCCAGGACTTCGTACATACCAAGCACGTGCTCTACCACTGAGCTATAACCTCCTATCCGAAGGCCACACTGTTGTATATTCCCATCGAGAATGTGTAAGGGTTCCAGTCTTTTCAGCCACCACTTGGTATTACCTGTCCTTTTAATTAGAGCCAACAAATAAATGTTCATTGGCATCTTGTTGTGATTTAGACTTGCATTTCCCTGATAACTAATGATTTTGAGTATCTTCATCTCTCTGGTTATTTGTATATCTTCTTTGGAGAAATGTCTGTGCATCTCCTTTGCTATTTTTTAATTAGGTTGTATTTTTTGTTGTAAGTTGTATTTTTGTTAAGTTTTAAGAGTTCTTTTTGTATTCTTGATTTGCAGTTTTTTTCCCCATTCTGTGTGTTTTTTCACTTTCTTAATGGTGTTCTTTGAAGCATAAGTTTTTTAATTTGATAATGTCCAGTTAGTTTTACATTGTGCTTTGATATCATATCTAAGAAACAATTGTGTAATCTGAGATCATGCAGATATTTGTACCTATGTTTTATTCCGAGAGTTGTATAGTTTTTAACTCTTACATTTAGATCTTTGAGGCATTTTGAGTTCATTTCTCTATCTGATGTGAGGCTGTGGTCAAACTTCGTTCTTTTTGCAGGTGTATGTCGAGTTGACCTAGCACCATTTGTTTTAAGACTATTCTTTACCTATTGAATGGCCTTGGCACCCTTGTCAAATACTAATTGACCATAAATGTAAAGTTTGTTTGTGGACTCTGTTCTATTCTGTTGATCTGTATGTCTACCCTTATGCTAGTACCACATAGCCTTGATTACCACAGCTTTTTAGTAAGTTTTGAAATCAGAAGTGTGAGTCTTTCAACTTTGTTCTTCTCTATCAGGATTGTTTTGCCTACTCTGAATCTTCTGCATTTTCATGTGAATTTTAGAATCAGGTTGTCAGTTTCTGCAAAAAAGGCAGCTGAGATTTTCATAGGGATTTGTGCTGAACCTGCAAATTAATTTGGTGAGCATTATCACTGTAACAGTATTAAATTTTCTAATCCATAAACATAGACTGTCTTTTACTTAGGTCTTTAATTTTTTTCAGTAATGGCTTATAGTTTCAGAGTATACATTTTACAGTTCTTTTGTTAAATTTATGCCTAAGTAATATATTATTTTTGAAGCTATTGTAAATGGAGCTATTTTCTTAATTTCATTTTTAGTTCATTGCTACTATATAGAAATAAATTGATTTTTGTATATTGATCTTGTATTCTCCAACTTTGCTGAAGTTATTAATTAGTTCTAAAGTTTAGTGAATTCTTTAGGATTTTCTGTCTACTTGGAAATGATACAAGATCATATCATCTGCAAATAGAGATAGTTTTCCTTCTTTCTGTACAATCTGTATGTCTTTTATTTCGTTTTCTTGCCGAATTGCCCTAGTTAGAAGCTCTAGGACAGTGTTAAGTAGTATGGTGAGAGTGGACATCCTTATCTGGTTTCTGATCTTAGGGAGAAAGTATTTAGTGTTTCAGTTAAGTTTCTCAGAGATTCCCTTTTTCAAGGGAAAGAGTTGACATCGGTTCCTAGTTTCTTTAGTGAAATTTTTCTTTTTCTACCGTGAAGGGTTGGGATTGTCATGTGATTTTCGTTCTTTGTTTTATTGATACCATGTGTTACATTAATTTTTAAATGTTAAACTACTGTTGCATTTGTAAAGCAGAATGTTAAATCTCACTTGATTATGGTATATAAAACTTTATATAGTATGAGATTTCTTAACTATTACTTTGTTGAAGACTTTTGCTTCTTTTTTCATAAGAAATACTGATCTTTAGTTATCTTTTCTTGTGTCTTTTATTGGTTTTGGTATCAAGGTAAAACTGGCCTCATAAAATGAGTTGGGAGGTGTTAAGATAATTTCTTTATAAATTATTTTGAAGAAAAAATCATATTAATGTATCTTTTTGGTTGATGAAAACGTATCCAATAATAATGTATCTGGACAATCCAGGAGAAAAGGAATTATGGAGGAAATCTCAGTTCTAAAGAAAGGCAAGGTATTTGTTTATGTGATAATATGAATTGTTGAGATTATGATGTTTGATATGGGAAAAAAGATGACCTCTGGTCCTCTTTGGCACTTTGGCTTGTATGTATGTATGTATGTATGTATTTATTTCTGAGATGTATGTAATTTCATACTTTCTCATTACTATGCAGTGGATTTCTTGATCTAGGAAATCGTTTGGATGGTTCCTTGAAGAGAATGTTGAAAGAAATTAGCTAGAGAGACACTAAATTCACCAAAGTGTTTTCTATAAAACTTCCTTTTGACATTGGTTAAAAATGATTTTGCAGAACCCAAGCTAATTCTGGATTTAAAAAAAAAAATTGCTTTCATAATTTACTGAACTTATAAATGTAATGGAACTAACAGTATATTAATTCTTGAGTAGCAAAGAATATAAAGTAGTAGTTCCTTTTATGAGCTAGAGACCCCTTTAGGAACTTAATGAAAACTTGGTTCTCTCTCTAGTAAAGTGAACATAGGGACATTTGCATACAGTTTCTGGGGATTTTCATTTTCCTCACACGTATGCAAAGTAAGGACTGCAGTGCTTGAATGCTGCCTGAAAATTAGTGTAGTCTGTGATTTAAAAGTGATTTATGTTAAAAAAAAATCTTTTAACCTATTGTCCTTGGTTTAGGTTGTGTTTTTGTGATTATGTTCTGACATTAGAACCTCATTACATGCAGTTATTTTCCAGGATATACACTAGAGAACAACATATTGTGTGTGAGAATTTCAGTGTCTCGCAGGTTGTAAAAATTCTGTCTTTATGACTGCTTTTCCTGCTGTTTTAGAATTGCCTGTTGCTTTATGTTAAATATATTCTCATAAATTCAGCACTTGGTTTACATTTTCTAGTATGTTGCTCAGAGCCAGCAGCAAAAAAACTTCACTTTCTTCACTTCACACAGGCCCATCTTGCCTGAAAGCTAGTTTGCCATGTTGGAGGATAGACTTTTTTCAATTTATGAAACTTCTGTCTCTTAGACTTACAAAGAATATATAAAGTAATATAATTAAATAGAGCAAAGGATAGCTGTTAGATCACTCATGTTAGTGATACATCATTTCATTTGTATGAAATATGGTATATATTCTAATACAATAATATCTGTAAATGAAATTTTTTTAAGCTCAGAACCTTTTAAATGTAATGTCCTTTGAATTGTTGGGCATAGGAGGTGAGGTAGGTGGACTTTAGGAAATAGGTATCCATAAGAGTGGAAATAAATCATTCTAGGACCTTCTTATCTTTATTGTGTCTCGATAGGACCTTCTTATCTTTATTCTTATCCCTAATGTCAGATGCCTTTTTATAGTTTCTGTGATGCCTGGAGAACCTTAAGAGGAGAATTGATCAGCAGCAGGTGCAAGATTGAGGACTTTACTGGTGAAAACATCTCTTGATGTTGACTTCTGATTTTAAATTCAATTACAGTTTAGTATGCTCAAAAGTTTGCTGAGCTTAATGATGTTTGTGAAAATGCTGGTTCTGGTTCTCCAGTAATCTTAGGACTTTATTGAAAAACGTCCTGAAACCATTCAATATCAGTCTCCTTAGTAAATGCTTCAGCTGTGTGTGTACTGCCTTCCTGTTTTAGTAACTTGCTTCAGTTTCACAGAGCATAAACTTTTGGTTTCAGATTTATCTAAGTGTATTGGCTATAAGTAAGAGAAACAGGTGAATTTAGGAGAAACAAATAAGTAAAATAAAAAGGAACAGAAAACTAAACACATGTAAAACTTGTCAATGATCAGAAAGATATATAGAGACCTAGAGAAAGTCAGGGTATAGTTTAGTGTAGTCAATGTTCTGAAACACATTTGTGCTGACATAAGATAGTTATGTTGCAAACAGATACCTTGCAAAAGTAATACATTTGGTTGGTATTGAATCTGTTCACAGTTACTTTTTTGTAGGGATGATAAGTGTGCGTGTGTGAAACTTAGAAACAGAAGAACATTGCCATAATAACCATTCCCTGTAGCAGCAGCTTGATTAAAAGTTAATGACAAATCAATAAAACTGTAATTACAACCTTCTACCTTATGTTTGTAATTTGCAATACAGTAAAAATCGATCAAATAAGATTTAATATGTAACAACAGTAAGAAGAGTCCCGTTTGTGCCGTTTTTATTAGGAAGTTTGCTGTACCAAATCTCGAAGTCCCTACCTCAATTATTTTACAGCTCAGTTTTCATCAGCCACAGAAAAGGCCCTGTGAGAAGTAGAATCTGTAATTAGATCAGAAGGGTCGGAGCAGGTTTACTTTAATACAACAGACGCTGTAGCATTGTAGTGGTAAGTGATTTTTCTGTTTGGTTTTCTTTAAAGCTTTTCTGGGTCTTACCCTACTTTTGGCCTTAGTTAACATTGTTTTCAGAAATAAAAGAACACTGAATTTCTTCGTAGCTAAAATCAGCCTCTGAATTTAATGTGCTCATGGGTGTGTTTGTCCTCAAACACATAGATGCTGCTGGGTTTTTCTTTTTGGTCTCATTCTAACTTGGATTTGACGAAGCTAGGAACTAAATGATACCGTGTTTTGTAAATGCTTTTCTGACAGCACTTTGCCACATAATAGCGCGGCCCAAGGAGCACCTACTTTAGAATCAATTGCCTGGGCAGCAGGTTACAAATGAAGATTTTTGGAGATGGCATTGAGGGCTCTGCGTTTTAAACAAGATTCTTAGCTGGTTCTGGTGTTCAGTGACACTTAGGCACCACTGATACAGGTTTATCAAAAACTTGAATTCACACCCCAGTAGTAAACATCTTGACTGAATTGGCTTGGCAGTCACATGCGTAAGAATATTTTAGTAGGTGCTGAACATGCCAGTCAAAGGTGTGATTCCTTTTGTCTTCATCAGAATCATACACTTTAAGGCCTACGAAAATCCTGGTTTAATAAACTGGTTGATTTTGAGGGTGGCAGCATACTCAGAAGTGTAAATTTGAATTTTGAAGTTAGAGTGAGCGTTGCACTTAGCTCTGACCGTTTTCTCCAAGGCCAATGCCGTTGAAGAGCCTTGAAAGTAAAGGCAACTTAGGCTATGATCAGCTCTTCCAGCAGCTCACAAGGTCAGTGGACCTGCGTTGTACTGTGGTCCTGCGGGGGCTCGCTGAGTGTCAGTGTGTCCTTCGGGGGTTCGTTGAGTGTCAGTATGTCCTTCAGGGGCTCGTTGAATGTCAGTATGTCCTTCGGGGCTCGCTGAGTGTCATTGTGTCCTTCAGGGGCTCACTGAGTGACAGTATGTCCTTCGGGGACTTGCTGAGTTTCAGTGTCCTGCGGGGGCTTGCTAGGTGTCAGTGTGTCCTGCAGGGGCTCGCTGAGTGTCATTGTGTCCTATGGGCACTCACGGAGTGTCAGTGTGTCCTTCGGGGCTCGCTGAGAGTCAGTGTGTCTTGCGGGGGCTTCTGAGTGTCATTGTGTCCTTCTGGGGCTCGCTGAGTGTCAGTGTCCTGCAGGGTCTCGCTGAGTGTCAGTGTGGGCTGCACACATCCATCCATTTCTCTTCCTCACTGAATTGGCTGCTTGGAGGGTTCGATGCGTTGTTGACAGGAGTGTTACCAGCTACACAGCAGTGCACGTGTTACTTATCATTGTGTTTCCTCCAGTGGGGATTTAAACTCTTATTACACTGTTAACATTGTGTTTTAAATTGTATGCATAGTGTTTTTCATGATCTTTACTGGTCTTTTCTAAGAAGAACCACTGAGCAAGATAATAGAAGAAAGATTGACAACTTTTGAAATGTGTTTTATCTTTTGAAATGATGGTGATAGGTTTTGAAATCCCTGTAAGTTAAGAGACATTACCTCTCATTTACGGTTGTGATAGTAGTTAGACTCTCTTGCAGTTGTATAATCGAGTCATGGAAGAGAAGTTGAGTGGAAAATAGGATCGTGTCACTGAAGTGTCGCTATTAAGTTGGAAGGAAGCTTGCTGTACAGTTAGCTGAAACCGAACTGTCAGATACCCAGACACACTCACACGAGCACTGTGCTCTTTGATGTATTTGAGCACATGCCTGTGACTGGGGGCCTTTTGCCTCCTATCTGTTCATTTTCCATTGTGCCCGGGAACCTTTTTTCCACTTCAGGACACTAAGTACGTAAGACAGACAGACTTTGTAATTCATTCTTAGGAGTGCTAAATTGTAAAGACAAAAAGTTACCTCCAGAATATAAAAAATGACCTGCTTTCTACTGCTGTCATTAAACGCTTTCCTTTTATATCCTTTCACCACTTGGACCTCTTTGATTCCATTTACATCAGTTGCTTTTGTTCCGCTCTTCATGTCCTCCATCCCTTCTGTTGTCCTTACCTGGTGGTGTGGATTTAGATCTTAAGAAATCCTTAATATGTTCCCAGCATTGAGGATAAAACAACGAGGTACTGCCTTTAGAGGCTTGCAGTGTAGACGTGCAGATGGACATGTAAGTGTGTAAGTACACCAAAGGGTTACAGATATTTTAAGAAAAGTAAGTACAAAGTACAGTGAGAGCCTGGAGGGACGTGGGTGAGAGTGGGTGGAGGCATGTTGATTCAGGGAAGGCCTCATGGAGTAGCTCATCCTTGAGCTGAGTTTTAGAGTGGAATTGTTGGGTGGGTGGTTGTCAGGAGGGCTAGTGAACTTACACAGAGCCCTTGTTGGACACTTTCAAGTTCCACGTGGAGCGCACGTGCTGACGGGGTCATTGTGGAGGGCCCTGCCTGCCGTGGTAGGGAGTTTTTGGCCGTTATCCTCTGTAGGGCTGAGCAGGAGAGCACCACTGGTGGGTTTTTGAGATTGTCCCCTGGCAGCCGTGTGGAGGTGGGCATGATGTGAATGGAGGGGAGGAGTCCATTCTGGAAGTCCCAAGGAGAGAGATTATCGGAGCCTCCGTGAAGGCAGCTCGGGGGGATGTGGAGGGAGAAGCTGAGGTCCCCAGAATCAGCCTGAAGCTGGGGGTTCTTCCTGTATAAGTCCTTCCCGCCGCGTTCCTTCAGCGCCTGTGCCGTCACTGGTGCCTGTCAGTTGGTCATGTCTCTGTGTTGTGCATGTGCTTGAGTGCACCGAGTCCCCTGAGCTGAGCGCAGGCAGCACACCCCAGCTTTCCAGCTGGCCCGGCCCTCCGGGCAGAGCTGATGGCAGAAGGGGAGGGAGAGGGCAGGGCCTGGCGTGACCCTCTGCCGTGTTGGCCCTACCGGTAGTTACTCATCTGAAGAACCAGCATGGATGTGCTGGGAGACTTTTCACGGAGATGCTAGCCACGGAGCAGGTTACCTTCGTCCCTCCGTCTTCCCGGTGGCTCCCTCTCCCAGCACGTTCCAGACTGTCTGCTGTTGGATGGGCCTTGCCTGTCAAACGATGTTTGCAGCATTGGTTCAGGTATGGTGACTCATGACCCTGGCTGGTGCAGTTGATGATCTTATGTAGGAAGGGGACTGCTGTGTTGGCTTTTCATTTAAGAGCAGCGTCAGTTTCTGGACCACAAATCAATTTCAGCTTTATGGAAACAATGAGTCTGGTTTTCATATAGGATGATAGAGTTGAAGAAGCCGTTTGAAGCCACAAGAGTGTTAGTTGGTTAGTACTGCCCCTGTATGGTCCGCAGAAAAACCAAATTCTTCTCTCCAAGGACCAAGCTACTGAAGATCAGATTAGCTGCTTCTCTCTCTGCGAGTCTGCACCTTGTCAGTGACAAACCCTTATTCTTTAGCATGTTATCTCCTCAAGAGTAGGGTTCCTGGTAGCATAATAAATTAAATGCCACTATCACAAATGTGCTTTGACTTGTAATTGTGTGCTTTTAGATATCTGAGTGCCTCTTCTGTATCTCGCACTGTGATTGGTGCTAAGAAACATGGAATAAGAAATTTTGACCCCCATCCTTGAGTATATAAAGAAGTTGGATACGTTTGTTCAGTATTTAGAGCCTGTTTTAAGAACGTCTGTAAGGAGGCGGGGCATGGATCATGGGCTGTCAGGTTACCCAGGTCAGACTCGGAGTTGTGGCTTGTCCATGTATTTTTCTATGTCTGTAGGCTGCTTACTCAAGCTCACTGAGCTGCTGTTTTCCTTATCTTGAAAAATCAGGTTAATGCCACTCACAGGTCTTGTACAGGTTAAGTGATACAACACTTACAAAGTGCCCAGCCTGGCATCTGATACATACTGTGTTCAGTGAGTACTGGTTCTCGTCCCGTATCACACACAATGCTGTACTGAGGACGTTTTCAGAATTGGATAATTTTGGGAAGGCTATCAGTTCAGAAGGTGAAGAAATTGAAATTCAGAGGAGTTTAGTGACTGAAGGTTTCCCAGCTGCTGTGGCCAATAAAACACCATTGCAGAATGAATAGTTAGACGAAGATTAGACTTTCATCTGCTACTTTTCATGTATTCTTTTAAAGATGGCAGAAGTGATGCAGAACTGGAGATGGGAAGTGTGTTAGTTGGGTAGTGGGGAACTCAGATTACTCTGGGTTTCTTAAAGTAAGACAAGGCATGGTTCTAAAATTTGCCTTTGGTTATGATGGTCGGCAAAATAACGGCTCCTCAAGATGTCCTAATCCCCAAAATGTGCAGATATGTTACCAAACAGGGCAAAAGGGACTTTGCAGATATAATTAAGTTAAGGATTTTGAGATGGCAGATTCTTTGGTATTACCTGGGTGAACCGAGTGTGATCACAAGGATCCTAGCAGGAGGGAAGCAGGAGTGTGAGGTTTTAAGACGTTATGCAGGAAGGGACCACAAACCACGAATGCAGGTGGATTCTAGAAACAAGAAGTGGATGCTCCCTTAGAGCCCCCAGAAGGAATGCTGCCTGGCTCACACCTTGATTTCAGTTCAGTAAGACCCATTTTGGACTTCTCCATAAATGTAAGAGAATAAATTTGTGTTGTTTTAAACGACTAATTGTGTGGTAATCTGTTATAGCAGCAATAGGAAACAAACAGTTAGCATTAACGATCTCCATTTTCAGATTTTATAGTTAGAAATTTATAAATCCATCCATGAGGCTTTTATCCACAAATTTGAAGTCATGGCTCCATTCTGTTATGGAAAGTTATAAAAGTGAAAAAGTCCTGTGAGGCTTACCTCTTGGGTTGTGTAAAATTCTGTGAGCAACTTTTAAACACAGGGCCCAAGATGTATAATTGTTTTTGTTAAGAAGACTATTAACTTTTTGTCTAGAGCCTGGTTTATCAAGGATGTTAGTTTTGTCAGGGAAGAGAAGGCTAATAACCTGCAAAAAATAAAACATTTTCTTTATATGCCTATTGGCTACTTGTATACATGGAAAGAGTCTTATAAGGAAGAAAGGTGTGGTAAACTTATGCCCCAGTATCAGTGGATTAAATATAAACCCTGAGGAAAGTACGTTAGAATTTATCAATTGTTGAGTGCATTCTTTTATCAACAGCTGTGATTCCACTTGTCACCAGAAGATGGCAGAATTGACAAACAGATGAACTATTCTCTTGTATGTGGTTTGTTTTCAAATGGTGGTGTAGGAGGAAAGATATGTTAGGTATTCTTAATTTGGAAACCTGCTTTCTAGAAAGAATTTTGGGAATTACACAAAGAATGTGGAATAAAATACAAGTCAGTATCACTGTGCATTTTAAAAATCTATAGGGTGCCATGAATTCTTATTCTCCCCTCCCCGCCTTTCTCCCTCTTACTGTTTGACACGTGGAGTTTACTCTGCAAAGTCCAGAGCAGCTTTTTCTTTGAATGTGATTAAACTTTGATGGGCTCTATTCAACTTATGTAAGTTTCTGTTGAAGTAGTTATGGAGTTGCCAGTTTAAACATGAAGAATTAGCTGATGATTAAACCTGAAGATTTTAAGTTCATTTGCTTTGTGTGAATATGATAAACCTTTGATGAAAAATAATTCTGGAGACAATAATCAAAAGAATTGGGTTTTACCCCTGCTTCCTAAGCTAGGTAGCTCCCTGACCTTTGGAAACTTCCATCTCAGGTTGACTTATATATTTAGTACTGACATAATTAGCTTCTAATATGAGAGGAATATTTATAGATTGTTGATTAAGTTTCTTATTCAGGTATTTTTTGTGGTCAGTGTTGAAATAGTTGGGTAGAAGACACAGTGTTACTACAAGATACTGTGGTTGATGCCCAGTGACTTTGAAGAGCATGTCAAGAGTGAGAAGATGGAATTGAGACTAAAACACGGCAGGGGATGTTGCAGGTGTGGAGCTTGCCTGTGGCAACGGAGGAACCAGAGATTTTAAGAGTCTCTCTCTCCCGCTCCCCTTCTCTCTACCTTCACTCATTTTACCTAATGTGAGGCCAAAGTTCACTGTAATTTTTTTTTCCTTTCATACCCTTAGTCTTAGGACTTAAAGTTTTGCATCTTGGTGTTTTAATAAATATGAAAAGGAGACATCCCACTCTCCATTTCAAAAACAAATAAAAAGCATATCAGAAAAGTTTTTATTTATGTCAAGGAAGGAAAAGTCTTGGTGGCAGCTTTATTATTATAGTCATTTTTAATTTAAAGTTCATCAAATTTTTGGTACGTTAAATTCCACCGAGGCCAGCATTGCATTTTACTTTTGATAAAAGATGGGGACATGTATTTTCTTTATGAAAAACCTTATTTGTCATAAAACATTTTGGGATTTAATGAAAATGCCACCACCTCCTCTGTCATGGATTCATATTGAACCCCAGGTGGCCGAGGAAAGGATGCTCTGAAGAACAGATTTGCCACGAGACCCACAGATGACACTACCTTTATTTCCTTTCATAGAACTGCGATGCTCTAACATGTTTTTGTTCCTGTGCAGTGAAGTACTCTGGTGCTCAGATTCAAATCTAAAAGATCAGAGTTAATAGAAAACCAAACAGAAGGCTGTGGAGTTGCTGAAGGAAATACTGGCATTACTTTGTGGCCTCTCTCTCAGGCCAAAATCGCCACACCGTGGAAGTCAGGGAGCCGTGCTGGGTGCTTTGTACCTCTTCTGTTAGATTGTTCTTCATCTGAGAACCTTTTCAGAATTTCTTCTCTGCTGCTGCATTTTTAAGAAATAAAAACATAATGTAAGAACATGGAGGGTTATGAAGCATGAAGTTCCATAAATATTTATGCCAAGCCACAAAAGTGGACAGTTCTTACTTTCTTGACATATTGGGGTCATATTTCACTCTTGACCTCTTGAATTGAAAAATACTAGGAGTTAGGGTACCCTTTTCTTTCTTTTCTCTTTTCTTTCTTATTTATTTGTTTTCATTTCCTTAATGAGTTTTGGATGCTGGGAGCTGCCTGGTTAGGTTCATGTAAGTTTCAGTGAACTTTATTTTCTATCCTGGTTTATAAGTATGAATTTAAAAGTTAGCACTCTTAATAAAAATCACATAACTTATACCCAATTTTAGGCTATAGTTGTAAGGCGTTTAATCTGGTGTGTGTGTGTGTTACTGTCGCTAAATTAAAACTAAATGTTGTTTCTGTCAAGGCTAGTAAGTAGGATTGCATCTAAAAGCCTATTTCAAATTAGCCCTTTCATTTTCTCTCTCTGTTAAAATCTTTAGTCCATAACAAATGTTTTTGCCCTTTGAAATTATGTTAAAAAAACTTAATAATACATGTTCATTGTAGAGAATTTAGAAGATGTAGGTGGGCAGAAAAGGAGAAGCATCACCTGTAATCTCACTCTATTCTAGTCTTTATGTAACTATACAGATAGTCTATTCAGTTCAAAGAAAAAGATACATTTTTAAAAATCTGAAGTATCGGTAAGGTATTTCTGTGGAAATGTTTAATTTTTGGCATTTCCCTTCCTCTTGGGTAGTTTTATTTACTTGCTACGTAAAACAATACAAAAAATAGTAGATACACTTTTTTCAATTAAAATTAAATGAAGCAGTGGGGGGAAAAAACTCCACCCTCCCCCCCGGTGATTCCAGCTTAGTAACATTGATGCATGTTTTCTTTTTGCCCTCACAGTGTTTATGTTCAGTAGAAGAGAAAGTCCTATGTTGAGAAAACTGCGAGGGGGTAGGTATAGCTCAGTGTTGGAGTGCGTGCTTAGCGTGCGCAAGGTCCTTTGTTCGATCTCCAGTACCTCCATTAAAAAAAACAAAAAACAATAGAGATAAAAAAGGAAAAAAATTTGGGGGGAAGGGATAGCTCGGTGGTGGAGCATGTGCTTAGCACGCACAGGTCTTGGGTTCAATCTCATGTACTTCCATTTAAATAAATGAATTAATGAATAAATAAACCTAATTACCTCTCACCCGCCCCAAAAAAACTATATGGTATAAGTTAGTAAAAAATTTCCAGTGAAACGGTCTATTTTGGGAAATAAGAATAATGAAGAAATAGTTTATTTGGAGAATAGAGGATCTTCTGAGGTAAAAAAAAAAAAAAGAGAGAAGGTATGATTGAAGAAAAGGATTTCAGAAGTCAAAACCTAAGAGCACTCACAGACGTAGTAAACAATCTTACGGTTACTGGTGGAAAGGGGGTGGGAAGGGATAAATTTGGGAGTCTGAGATTTGCAGATGTTAACCACTACATATAAAAATAGATAAACAGATTTCTTCTGTATAGCACCGGAAACTGTATTCAATATCTTGTGATGACCTTTAATGAAAAACAATATGAAAATGAATATATGTATGTATATGCATGACTGGGACATTATGCTGTTCACCAGAAATCGACACATTGTAACTAACTATACTTCCAATTAAAAAACAAAACAAAACAAAACAAAACCCTAAAAGGATTCCGTAAAGGTTTGTGGTCCAAGTCAAATAAGGAAAACTAGACCCAGGAAGGTGGTAGGAAGGCTTGAGAGTTCACTTCCGCAGGCGAGGCCAGAGCCTAGGTCTGGAGACCCTCACGCAGACCCCTGCTCCTCCCCTCCTGGGGTGCCGTGCACGAAAAGCCCAGTTTAGATGCAGGATGGTACCCCATGCTGAGGAGCTGCTCAGGCAAAGGGTAGTGGAGGCATGTGCTAGGCTCCTGGCTCTCTCATTCTTATAGCCTCTGGGGTCTTCATGTGTTATCCCATTTCTTTCCTAGATTGTCAGCCTCTGCCTTTCTCTTCACTTTCCCCCATCCTACGTGCAGATACTTAATATCTTAAATAAAATGAGACAGAGAACTGCCGTTAGCTATGAGCCCATCTCTGCTGAGTCTCCGCCAGCTTCCTGTGGTAGTTGTCTGCACTTGCCCATCTCCATCTCTGAATCACTAATGAGTTCACCGTAATGGGTCTCCTGGCCCAGCCCTCCACTGAAACCGTTCTTGTGAACTCCACTAACCCTCAAGTGTGCGCTGGTTCAGACCTTTGATCCACTGCTCTGCAAGTCCCTATCTGAGACTTCTGGTCCCCTCAAGTATCAAGTAGCAGTCTTAGTTGAAACTGATCTTGCCTAACATGTGGGGGGAAAAGATTGTTTTTTTGGAAAGTTGGGAGTTACTGTTAAATTGCTTTCCTCCTTCTCCCTTGATGGGGTTTGGGTGGCAGCATCCCTGATCCTCTGCTAAATGTGCATATTCTCAGCTTCCTACTAAGGGGTGGCCATGTCACATAATGCTGACCAGGGGGCACACCCGCTGGGGGTCATCTGAAACAAAGGAGGCCTGTTCTAGCCTCGAGCCAGTTGTGTGCCGAGGTTGTGCTGGAGGTTGTGTGAGCCGAGCTACTCCTGAGGCAGCACAAGCCTGTGGATGAAAAGCCAACATGCCAGCAGTAGCCCCGGGGGAAGGGAAAGAGAAATAAACTTTTACTGGAACATGGTCACACCATTCATTTACCTGTCATCTGTGACTGCTTTTGTGTTCCCACAGTGTACTTGAACTGTTACGACAGAGACCATGTGGCTGGCAAAGTCTGAAATATTTACTCTTTGATCTTCTACATAAATAATTTGCTGATTTGTACCTTAGAGCTTCTTAATGTTGGAGAGACAGATCCTTACATAATATACAAATTGAGCAGTAATCTCAAATTAGGAGTTAGGAGAATACAGATTAAAAAAGACAAAAGTCTGAGTTTGTGGACCCTGTTGGATGGGATGGTTTTGTTAAATATCTTGTTCTTTCCATTTAGCTGCATGTGTCATTGAAGAGAGATTGTTCACATTTTTTACTGTGCCTCAAATGTGCTTATTTATGTATGAAATAGGTGTATTTTTTAAAGTTTTAAAGTTGATCTCAATCATTTGCAAAACACTGAACACTGGAGTCAGGTGTGTGAATTGCAAGTTGAAGAAAAAGATTGTATCTTTGGCAGGCTGCTTAGCATGGGGAGGTGTAAATATAGGACTTCCCTTCAAACAGTTTAAAGTATCAGTTTTATGTCTCCCTCCCTGTTCCCTGCAGCCATGTATTGTGGAAACTATTTGTATGTTTCTCCCGCCTTTTGTCCTTCAGTGGGCAGAGTCCCTTCTAGTTTGACCAGTTCTTTATTGTTACCATCTTTATTGTTACTGTTGCTGAAGGTAAGTAGGTTGGTGAAGGCAGAGTCTTGGCATTGTGAGTTCAAGGTGGTATATGATTGACCCATCACCAAGGGAGTTGTTAAAGTTATCTGTTGACTGGTCAGATGTGAGTATGGACCAGTCAGGACCTGTGTCAACTCAGATGCTGGAACAGGGTCCGAGAGTTACTCTTTAGCTGTTGGGTGATGGGGAGTTTGGGGGTGTAGGGGTTGGGAGCTGGTTGAGGCTGGGGATGGGGTGGAATGGAAGGTTCGGGGTGACCAGCTGATTTTCAGGGTTTTTTTTTTTAACATTTTTTATTGATTTATAATAATTTTACAATGTTGTGTCAAATTCCAGTGTAGAGCACAATTTTTCAGTTATACATGAACATACATATATTCATTGTCACATTTTTTTCTCTGTTAGCTACCATAGGATCTTGTATATATTTCCCTGTGCTATACAGTATAATCTTGTTTATCTATTCTACATTTTGAAATCCCAGTCTATCCTTTCTACTCCCCATCCCCTTGGCAACCACAAGTTTGTATTCTACGTCTATGAGTCTGTTTCTGTTTTGTATTTATGTTTTGTTTGTTTGTTTTTTTAGATTCCACATATGAGCAATCTCATATGGTATTTTTCTTTCTCTTTCTGGCTTACTTCACTTAGAATGATATTCTCCAGGAACATCCATGTTGCTGCAAATGGCATTACGTTGTCGGTTTTTATGGCTGAGTAGTATTCCATTGTATAAATATACCACCTCTTCTTTATCCAGTCACCTGTTGATGGACATTTAGGCTGTTTCCATGTCTTGGCTATTGTAAATAGTGCTGCTATGAACATTGGGGTGCAGGTGTCATTTTGGAGTAAGGTTCCTTCTGGATTTATGCCCAGTGATTTTCAGTTTTGCCTCTACGTGTTTATGTGTTTCTCCAGTAAAGCAAACAAAGACCCTTTTATTTCACTCCTTGATCATACTGTTTGAAATGGCTGTCATGTGAGCAGCCGGATGCTGTCCTAGGTGCTAGGAGCTCAGAATGAGTAAATGTGCTTCTTCCCATCATGGGGCTTGTGGACCAGTGTGCCTGGGGCACTGAAGCAGGAGGATCCTCACGAGACAAGGGAGGCAAAGTTCTGGGCTGATAACACAGTGCATGTTCAGTAACGCTCTAAGTGTTGTAGGTTAAAAAAAAAACCTTTTGATGTCTTGCATTGAGCCTATACATTATGCTTTTTTTTAACTATAATTTTTGCTTAGAAAAAAATGTTCATTTTCATAGGAGTTACTTCTTTTTCTAAGATATAATTAAATTGATGTGTTGCAGGTTGCCTGCCTGATTCGAGTCCCTTCTGAAGTGGTTAAGCAGAGGGCACAGGTATCTGCTTCTTCAGGAACATTTCACATTTTCTCTAACATCTTATGTCAAGAGGTGAGAATATGTTTTTAAGCTCTCTTTTTTATTTATTGAGAATGGTTTTATGACAGCTACTGTGAACACCACGGAACTCCAGAACCCTTAGAAGAGACCTTAGCTAAATTTAGTGTTCAGTTACAGCAACTTTTTATGCTAAGATTATCTTTGCCTTCCCATTTTTTCAAATTTTTAGTTTGATTTTTTATTTTTCCTTTTTTCTAAACACACAT
Organism: Camelus bactrianus; assembly: GCF_048773025.1. NCBI lineage: Eukaryota > Metazoa > Chordata > Mammalia > Artiodactyla > Camelidae > Camelus > Camelus bactrianus. The sequence continues at coordinate 20,840,604 of NC_133555.1, read as the reverse complement.
GTGAGTGCCACTACTAAATACGTGTCCTGTGTTGCAGTCGTCCTGCAGTTCTTTTAGAGTCAGATATGGAATAAATAGTGAATATATAAAGTGAATAAAGCTCCTGTACTAAAATAGCACTACAGAACTTGAGGAGCCATGGAAGAGACCTGTGGTAGTGGACTGAGTTGTGACCAGTGTCGTAATGCTTATATAAAAATGTAATTTCTCTTGTACTGGTTAATGTTAAGCTGTGGGTCAGAAGTCATTCTTGCTGGCCATGTGACTAGGGACCACGTACCTGCTTTTCTTTATAGTTCATACAGAAGCCTTTTTTTTAAAAAATGGAAATCAATCACATGGAAATTTCAGTGAGTCTAAGTTTTACAAAAGTTATTCTTAATGATCCTTCCGTCACCTAGGTGAGGAGAACATTAAATATTTAATCTTATGAATGAGATCAATCCAGTAAAAGTCCCTGTTGAATCATGTGTATTTAATTAAATAGATCGGGCTTGTTCAGAGGTATCGATCACTACTGCGAGGTTATTCGTGAATTTGTGATGCCTTATGATTACAACCGTGGAATCTGTTTTTATATGAAAAGATAATTGGCATTTTCTGTGCATTTGGTTTTAGAAATATGTTTATCTAAATCTGCTCAAGTATTCTTTTCAAGAGAAGAAATGTTGAAAGCAAATAAAGCTTAACTAATATTAGTCAGCTTTATTATGAGAGATGGTCCCATTTTCACAGGAGGTGGCTTGAGCTTTATATGCCTTAGGCCAGTTCAGAACCTTTGACCGGTTACAGAACTGTGGCAATTATGAGTGTTTTAGAACTGAAACTTTAGAAAAGGTGAATCTGCTTTATGCAGAATGTCATTCAGAAGTCTTTACTGTTCTAACTTTCTGAGCTCTTGGCCTTTGGTGTGTTTCAGGGCATACAAGGACTGTACAGAGGCTACAAAAGCACTGTTTTAAGAGAGGTAAGGAACTTACTTTCCAGTACTTACGTGTCAAAGAATGATATGCTTCATTCAGGAAATGTATTTGGAGAAACTGGTTTAAAAGAATTACAGAGGGAAATTATGATCGCTTTGTAAAACATTGTTTCATCTTATCTCGGCTCTGACATCTAATGAATGGGTAGCTTGGGTCTGGCCAGAGAGCAGTCCCAGGGGTCAGAGCGTTCCATCCTATAGCTTCATTGTCACCGGGGGTGGCTACATGTCTGTGATAGCTGAAATATTAAGAAGTAACTACTAAGGGTAAATATTGAGTTAATTACCGTATACACAGAATTCATGAAGAATTGGCAATGAAAGAAGCACTCTAGCGGACAAGCGTCTCAATAGTCTGTTTTTATGTGAAAAATCAAGCCATTAGCTCTTGTCTTCCTAATAGCAAAGTATGATGCCCTGGAAAGTTGAGTCTGGCCTGGAGTGCTGGCCCTCCTGTGACATGCAGTATGTGTGCCCCAGAGCAAGCTGTCCACCTCTCTGGGCCTTCCAACCCTGAAACTCTAGGATTCAGTATGTGATCAGTGTCTTCTTTTTTTGGTTGAAAAAGCAAAGTGATTGTATTACTGCAGGAAGCATGTTTTAATTTTTGCCTCATGTGGAAGAGGCTATTTTGAAGTTCGAAAGTTGATTTTTAGATACTTGAAATATGAGAGAAATCTTGATTTGGGACGTAAGATTTTTTTTTATGAGTTTAAATGCTAGGTTTTTTTTGTTTTTTTAGTTTTTTGAGATATAATTGACAGATAAAATTGTGATATATTTGAAGTGTACAGTGTGATGATTTGATGTAGGTATATACACTGTGAAAAGGATTAGGATGTGATTTTCTGTTAAAATACAGAAGAGAGTCTGCATTCCTCTGCTCTCAATCTTTGTTTTGTCTGGAGTTCCCTTAGGTGCCAAAATGTTTTCATTTATAAAAATGTTTTTAATTTAAATAATGATTGTGATAATCAGCAGAATGTTGAGATTCTTCAGAATCCTAATTTTATTCCCAGGAAGTCTTTTTGTTTGTTTTTACTCTAGATTAGTCTTCCTTATGAACCACCAGCACGGTTACGTGTTATTTTGAAGCTTTGATTTCCACAAAGTAGTAACCTTTAGTGTAGTGTGGTGTAGTTGATGTATATCTTTGAAAAACTTTTTTGAAGGCAGACTGAATGTTTCAAAATTAGTTATTTGTGTGAAGATGACTTCTGCCTTTCAAAAATATCACCCGCACTGTATCTTCATTCTGTACTTGTTTTTTGACTCACTAAACATGTGTTATTTACTCGGATTTCACCTGGGTGCAGGATGGGGGGGGGCAGTGAGCCTTTTTATTTTTCTGAGAGATACTGAATAAATGAATATATTCACATGCCAGGGAATACTGGTTGTGCATACAAACAAATAGATAAAACACATGCTTACAACTGCATTCTGTTCTTTTGAAAATCTGTTTTGACATATGTCACACTAGTAATTAATTTCTGGGCTGCAATTCTTGTAGAAAGTGTGACCCTACTGAGATGACTTTGTTTACTCAAAATGGCAGTGCTTTGTTGGAAATTTAATTGGGGTCTTCTGCATTATGCATTTTCATAAAAGATCCTTCAGAACTGATTTTGGTTGAAATATTGCTTTTGTACAGATTCTCTGATAGAGTGAGAGAAGGATTATTGCTGAATAAAACATAGCTTCTTTTCAAAATGAGTAAAATAAAAAGTGATGTATCTGCTTTAAACAAAATTTTTGCATTATAAATAGTTTTGCTTCTTACATCGTTCTGACACCAGTATCTAATCTTTTTGCCAAGAGCTTGTTTGATTGTTTCAATAAGAAAATACATTGAAGCCTTAGTGAGAATCACCAGGAAACCTACACATTTATTCTGTGTACAATTTTTCCTTCAAAATAGCTTTATCTCCCTAGCAGTAGTCCATTAGAATGAGATTGAAGTTTGAATCCATGCATTATAAAATAGATTATGTGTGTTCTTTAGATTTTGTGAATGCTGTCACATTTTTTCTCTGTATTTGATGTTTGTGGAGATTGCGTGCTTATCCCTGTGTTCTCCTAAATTACTTTAGTTACTGTGAATTTGAGATGGAGTCTAAGCAAGGTCAACAGATTACACTATTTACCTTACACTTTCAGTGTTCATTTTCCTCATGATCTAGACCGAATGAGATGTGGCCAAACGTTGTGGTCCAGTGCTGTTATTTCAGTAAGATGGAAATGGGGAGCAGAATCCCAGCTGCTTTCATAGCCAGCCTCATTTCAGAGAGTTGGTTGTCCCAAAAGTTCTATGGAGACCAGCCTCATGATGTTGGGATGTGAATCAGGACTTTCTAAAGCAAAAGAAAGCAGAGAAAGACAAGTTGTCCCCCCCCCCCCCAAAAAAAGTTAAGCCCATCAAGTGCATTTTACCCACAAATTCTACTTGACTGTTGTTTTAAGAGTGCCTGCTGTGTGTTGGGCACCACACAGAACATTTCTGCCCTGAAGGATTCACGTTCTGGGGGGCAGTCCAGGAGGGGAGTAGGCACACCGCAGTGCGGTGTGCTAGGCCTGCAGTGATTCGCGTGTGCGAGATGCAGCTGGGGCTCCGAGGAAGCAGTGCTGCAGCGGTATTCGGACTTCACTGCGTTAAAAAAAATTAGTCTGGGCTTAATACTTGAAGGAGTGGCGATTAGAACTAGTCAAGGAGACAGGCACATGTAGCAACACAAGAAAAGGCCCAGGGCTGTGAGAGAACACGTGTTGTGTGTACCTTGCTTATGGAAGCAGAACTGGGGATTTCACGCCCAGGGAAGAGTCAGGAGTGATTCCCCTTTACCTCAGGCCTGCTGAGGGCGCTTCAAGGAAGCACTCAACTGAGTGGGGCATTTGCCGAGAGGAAAGGTTGACCCTCTCAACCCAGCTGGATATTTGTCAGGGCACTGGAGTCGATCCCATAGGAAAAGCCCTTGGAAAAGCCTGACTTATGTCCACTGGAGTTTGGAGGACAGATGACTGGTTTCTAACTCTCACCTGCATGAATCTGACAGTCAGGTGCTGGTTGGAGAGGCCTCAGTGGCAGGATGTTGCCGTTTTGGTAGTGAGGGTCTCCTGGCTTCTTTTTGGTGGATGAGAGTAGCCACTGCGGAGGTTTGAAATAGGTGGTGGCAATCTCCCCCTCTCACCCCACTTTTGCTCCCAGGCCTTCAGTAAAGCAAGTCTCTCAACAAATTCTGTTACACATGCATTCAAAATCAAGCACGCAGGCAGGCCAAAACAGGCCATTCATCCTGTTGATAGGTTCATTGAAGCTTTCAGTCTGTCCCTTTAGGTGCAAAATTCCCCACTCTGATTACAAAGTTCACTCGCAGGTAGATGTGGCAGCTTTCCAAACTTAGTTTCCTTTATTGTCTGTTTCAGTAAGAGTTTCCCCATATCTAGTCTCTGGGAACATGAACATGTAGGAATCAAGCCTTAAGGATCGTCCTTCAAAGTCTCCCAGCTCTGTCGTCTACCCACTCAGTGCCTTTTCCCCAAAAGTCTTTGTGTTATAGGAGTCTCTTGAGTGTTTTTCCAGAGCTTCCCTATCCTAGGTGTTCTGCATCTTGTCTCTTTAACCAAAATATTTTAGAGATCATTTCATATCACTGTATAAGGAGCATGCTTGCTTTTTTATGATTGTATAGGACTCCACTGTGCAAACGAATCATTGTACCACAGTTCCCTCATTGGTGGGCATGACAGATGCGCTATAGTAATACTGTTCCTGTGTTGTTTCGGACATGGTTGAGGATGTTCATAGATTACATGCTGAAAAGTAGAATTTCCTGGTTTAGGGTGTCGAGGAGTTTATAATTTTGATGCACATCAACACATTGTCCATCACGGAAGTACCAGTCGAGCCTTTTGCCCACAATGTGGGGGATCCTTGTTTTCCTGTGCCTCATCCACTGCAATCTCAGAGGTGATAAATGATCTCACTGTAGTTGTTATTTTAAGTGAGCCTGGGCACATGAACATATATCTGGGAACAATTTTATTCCTTTACTGAGAACTGATGACTTGAATCGTATTGAAGTTATTGTGAGAATTGAACGAAGAGATCCAATGTGAATAGCTTTCCACAGACCCTGTCGCACGTGTGTGTCCAAAATATGGTAACTGTAACGGGTGGTATTCTTGGTAACAGAAGGGGCTTCTGACAGGAAGTGACATCCCAGTGTGGAATGCCACTGCCACTTACCAGCTGCCTGCTCTTGGCAAGTTACTTAAAAGTTACTTAACGTCTTTGAGCTCATGTTTGCCCCTCTGCGCTGGAAACTTCGCGTAGATGGTTCTTGTGGTCTCTGGAAGGAGGTGTTACAGCTGTGTGGTCTGCTGGGAGACTCAGGTGAAGAAGCCTGCTTCCAGGCTCTCAGGTCAAGGGATGCAACCTTGTGGAACGTGTGAATGCCACTTCAGGAGGATGAATAACAATAGTTGTGTTTGGACTGGAGGCCAGCTAACCTTTAGGATTTAAAAAGTTTCTCAGCTAACAGTTGGAGACTGTTTTATCCAAATGTCTTGTGGAATGGAATTGTTTATTCAGTTAACAAATTGCAACTTGCATCTGATTTTCTGTTCGCTGGCTACTTCTGTAGGAAAAACAACATATTGGTTATAATAATGTACAGTTACCTTAGTTGATGGTTGAATTGATCAAAATTATTAATGTAAACTGGTTGGAAAGTTATTATGATTATTCCTTTTTGGGTCAGATTGGTAATTTACTGGAATTTTTTTTCTCTGAATAAGATTACCCACTTAGAAGAAGGCTTTCTGATTAAGATTGCAACACTTGAATGTTTTCTGTTGAAAATTGTTTTCAAGCAACTATAGCTAGAACTTCTATTACTTATTTACTGTTCTTAAGTCTGTGCTTTTAAGGCTTTCATGATAGTCAGAAAACGATGAGAATTTTCCTCCTTTATCAGTGTTGCATGTCTGTGTGTGTGTGTGTGTGTGTATGAAACGGTTTTCTTGGCTTTATCTCTTCCTTTCTTTTTTGGTCTGTCTTTACATTTTGCCTGGCTACATGTAATTATGCTTTGTCTTTCCAGACAGCATATATATTCCCCTTGAAGACAGGGATTAGATTTTTACCACTTTGTAAGAGGTGGAGGCTCTGGTTTAACACCTTCCACAAAGTCAGCACTCAGTAAATATTTGTTTTTTTCATTCCTTAAAGTTTGATTATTTTTTGTTCAGGTGCTGTGGACACTGTGACCATCTCCGAATGCTGAGGGGGCTCTAAGGCGACTTGGACGTTTGCGGGGTGGTGGCTCAGCCTTTTGTTAGACTGTATTATAGGTGATGAAATACCAAAGAGCATACTCTTTTCTAAGATCTCAATCTTGTTAAACCTTGAAAAACTAGTTTTGATAAGCCTTAGTTTCTTTCAAAAAGTAATTCACTTTTTTCCCCACATCTTAGTAATTCACAGTAAGCGGTAAAAAGTGATGATAAATCTTTCCAAACTTTTAATGTGAAATTGCTTTTCAGTTAAAATCCAATGCAAACACATTGAACCTTGTTTTAATCCTACATAATTCATTTTATTAACTATGACCAAATAGAACATCTGTTAAAATTCCATAATGTTAACTTCATGGGAAAAGAAAAAAATCCGTTTGCTCTTGGCTTCTGTCCATTGTTTTATTGTTCAGGCTTTCCGTAAATGCGTAATGAGACATTCTTATTAATGGGAATATTAAACAAATGAAAATGAATTACTGCCTTTAATCACAAGCGGTTTATAAAATGAGTCACCTAATTGCATTTACATTATTATAACTTTACGGTAGAGATGGTCTATGAAGAATGAGCAATAGTTCATTCTTTAATCCTAGAGCGTAAGATTATTACTTCTCAAATATGGGATGTTAGCCTACAGTTTTTCATCGTCTCTTAAATAAACAAACATTTTTAGAAGGAACAGTTTAGTAAAATTAATGTAGAAAAATTGCTTCAGCCCTTTGGTACATATTTTCACATGTTTTGTTTACATGAAACCAGCTGCTATTTACTCTCCTCATTCTGTGGGTAAGTTTCACTCGCAGTGTGCAGCGTGGGGAGGCTGCACACTTCCGTTGTTGCACGTTGGCCGTGCTGTCCTGAGGGGATGCCACTTCCTGTGGGTAGGGCTCACTGGGAAGTGCGCGCAGTAGCATGCGCCTTCAGTGTGAACATACGGGAAAGCTATTGGATAAAGGTGGAAATAAATTAGCTCTTAATTCTTCTTTTTAAATGTGAGCCTCATAAACCAAAATACTGAAGTAGCTTTGTCTGTGGTGTTCCTTTTGCTTTTCATCTCGTGTGAAGGATCCTTTTCCTTCATCTTTGTGTGTTAGTTTAGATGGCATTTAGGCTGCAAAATACAGAAAATCTGACTACAGTGGCTGCAGTAAATAAGGTTTTTCTTAAACAAAAAATGTTTTTCTCATTCTGTAACAAGAAATCTGGAGATGGTCACTCTGAGGCTGGTGTCCCAGTTACATAAAGGCATTGAGGCTCCAGGCTTTTTCATCCTGCTTGACAAACCTCAATACTCGGGCTCATTTACTCATGGTTACAAAATGGCTGCTGCACTTTTAGGCATCGTGGCCCCTTTCCAAGCATGAAGAAGTGGGAAGGGCAGGAGGCATTACCTGTCACTCTGTTTAGCTGGGAAACAAAAGCTTCCTTGGGCCAGGTGTCTTCAGTCTCAGTTGCGCAGGACTTGGCAAGTTGAATGTGTGTGTAGCTTTGTAGTGTGATCGGTAGATGCATGCAGAGAGGGGGCTGGGACACTGAGTCACCACCCTACAAAGCCTGCTGTTTTCTGTCTATTCCAGTCCTTCTAGTTTAAGCTCAGTTTTTTATGCATCTCTGACTTCAGCACCATAGTTGGGGACCCTGTTGTTCACATCCAGGGCACCTGTCTGGACTGCAATTTTTGGACATGTAATTCTACTCTATAAATTGTGATGTCTGTCTACTCTTATTCTTTTTCTGTCACCTTTGTTCTTTCGGGCACCAGTGCGGAACCTCTTTCTAAAAATCATTTGTCTCTTTATAATTATTATTCTGAAAACAGGAAATTACTTCAAAGTTACTTATTTTTTATAGTTTTGAATATGAAGTTAAGATCTCATATACCTGTCTTGATAGTCATATATACATACTTTTCTTTAAAAACACGTAAATCGCAATTGAAATAATAGCTAATACTTGCAAGTCTTTACAGTGCTTGTCACTGCGCTGAGTTCTTAGCATGCTTTATTTCATATAATCCTCATAGTAACCCAAAACGCAACCCCTGCTTTTTAGAAACTGAGGCTTAGTGAGGCTGTGGTTCGTCCCGAGTCTCGCATCCAGTAAGGGAGAAGATCGAGGACTTGAGAGCCCATGATATTAACCCCTGAGGTGAGCTGTATATTTTGCATTTTATATGCAGACAGATTTTTCTGGGGAGGAAAATAAATATTTAAAATTGATAGTCCATATTTATATCTTTCTTATCTTTAAACCTTTAAGTAGACAAAATGAGAAAATAAGTTCTCAACAACTAGAAGCCCACATGGCATTAAAAGAAAAGTTGATCAGAGGATGTAAACAGAGAATTGGCTTTGATAGTGATATTCATGGAGAATAGTGTCTTAAAGAGCATATTATTCTGCATGTTTGCGTAATTTGTTCTTAGCATTCAGGTGTTAGTTCACATGTCCCTTCTCTCAGGGGCCTGCTGTGACCATTCGGCCTAAAATACACCTGCCCAAATCCCCAACACTCGCTTGGTACTCTAGCAGGTACCATTATCTGAAATTATCTTCATTTCTCGTTTGTAAACTTGCTTCCTGCCTTCCTCCCCTGCTAGAATATCTGTGCTTTGAGGTCAAGTGCCTCCTGCATGTTTTCTTTCCTTCCGTTAATCCGACACCTAGGAGAGTCCTTGATATTCAGCATAGTCAGAAAATATTTAATGAACAAACCTATGACTTAATCACACTTTACGGAAGTAGACTGGTTTTAAGTACTTAGATATTTAAATTCTCCAACAGATGCTCAGGCTAAGATGCGTTTGGCCAGAATTACGGAGTTCTCAGTTCCGAGGCAAGTTTGTGTTTTCTGCCATCTAAACTTTCTGCCCTAACAGCGAGCTTAATTTTCCCCTTGTCTTTTCTCATCACATTCCTGGTATTCTTGTGTCCTCCACAAATAGCCCTTATTTTAATTTGGTCATTTCTTGTTAAGGGCTGCTCCTATGAATATTTTATGTATGTGAAGCACTTTCTGAAATGACATATGAAAATAGCAAACAACTTATTCATGAAGAGAATCTTTTATCAGATATGTGCAAATTATGTACAGTGAACACTGTGGGTAAAAATTACTCTTGAGAGTCTTAGGATTGTATATTATCTTGTTGTCTGACCAAACACTGTCTTATAAGGGATATTAATGAAGAAACTATATGTATTTAGAAAACCAAATATGAAGGTAAAATCTAGAATTTTTTATCAAGGATTGTGGTTGCAGGGAGTCATTTAAAAGAACTGTTGAAAATGTTAACCTGTGGGTTCTACAATCTGGAGCTAGATTTCCCTGGGATCACACAGTGATAATAGTTAACAGTTTGAATTCGGATCATGTACTTCACTTGTGTTTTTCTAATCTTCAAATAAAACCATAAGATACTAGCCCTTCCCCCCCCCCCCCTTTTTTTTCTTTTTAATTGAAAGAAAACCAGGAGGCTGAGGCGTGGAAAGGTTAAGCAGTACAGCCAGTATGTGGCAGGTCTGGAAGCTGAGGCCCAGCCTGTGTGATTCCAAAGCCTGTGTTTCTGGTTACACTTCCTGCTAATGTTTTGCAGATAAACTCACAGTTCATTGCTCTCCGCATTTTTCAGTAAATCATAGGAAAATAAAGTGGTAGTATCTGAGATGTGGACCAAATCTGTTAACTTGAGGTGGAGCACAATTTCTGAATGTTAGAGTATTCTACAAGATGGAAGTGGAGCTGTGTGTACAGGCAGAACACAATGAATTGTGCTCCTGAATTAGGCACTGAAACTGATTTCAACATCTTTCCTCTAGCCTTCGTTCGTTAAGGTTGCTTAAAGATACTTTGATTTTAGCCTTCTGTCCTCTTTTCTTCGCTGGGCTGTGTTCGGAGAAACAGCCCGAAAGATGGGAAGAAGTCAATAATACTTGGCATTGAGATGGTTTTGTTAATTGGCAAAATAATTGATAAATAATTTATTGACTAGTGGAGAAGCAGAAAAATAGTGTGAGGGAGGTTATTTCTTTGCCTTGGTGAAAATACTTTTTAATTGAATTTGTCAGTGCAAAAGTTGTGTTATAGAAATGTACACTAGAGGGCGCGCAATGCCTGTGTTTTAAATACTGGTGACAAACTTCAGTACCTGATCCTCAAAAGCTCTTGAATTGATTGCTTGGCACCTTTTAAAAAGTGTTTTGAATTAAAAAACTAAATTCCAAGATCAATAAATAGTGCTTTCCAATCCAAGATTCTTGAATAATATTATCTTATAATCCCACAAATACTTCATTATGTATCTCTAAAATATAGGAACCAATAAGTATTATTTAACTTACTGAAAATGAGTATCACAGTCTTAAAGTATTTCCCCTCAAGCAATTTTTCATTTACAAAGGGAAAAATAGTAATTTTACGCTTAGAAGAACTGGCAGATGCTACTTTGTTCAAGTGATGAAGGTTAACATTACCAGTAATGAGGTGTATGATGTCATACACTGCCAATATGATGCACAGTATAGCTTCTTTGTTCTTCTTGCCAAAAAATACATAATCTCAACTTGATCATGAGAAAATATCTGGCAGACCCAAACTGAGGGACATTGTACAAAGCTGTGGAAGTCATGAAAAATCGAGATGAAGAGAATTGTCACATATAGGAGAAGATTAAGGAGGCGCTACAAGCAAACACAGGGAGGGATCCTGGTTTGAATCTTGGAAGAGAAAAAGGGTATTGGGGGGAAAACTGGGGAAATCCAAATACGGCCTATGATTTAGCTGTTAGTATTACAGTGGTATTACAGCTGTCAGTGGTACAGCGGTAGGGTTTTGTTGTTGTTGTTTTGCTTTTTTGGAGGAGAGGGGGATTAGGTTTCTTTCTTCCTTCCTTCCCTCCTTCATTTAATGGAGGTACCAAGGACTGAACCCAGGACCTCGTGCATGCTATGCAGACACTCTACCACTGAGCTATACCCCTCTGCCCCCCCCCCCCGCCACTGCTGATAGTTAGTTTTGATCATCATACTCTGGTGATTTAATTTCTGGACATTAGGGAAGCTAGGTGTAGGATATATGTGAACTCCCTATATTATTTTAGCAACTTGTATGAAAGTCTGTAAATTTTTTTTATAATAAAAAGCTGAAAAAAATGCCATATTTGGGCATTGTATGAAATACTTTTATTTTTAAAATGACCTCTTAATATAATGAAAATGTAAATTTACCACTTAATTAAAAAATTTTTTAATCAAAGTAATAACTAGCAATGATTCAAAAAATATAGATGATTTTTATGATGAAAAGCATGTCTCCTGCCCTGTCCCTCTCCATCCTGGTCCCACTTTCTAGAGGTAACCGCTTTTAGCTGTTTCCTTTTTTATTTCTCCTTATTACATCCATATTTCTGAGTGATGTGTTTATACGTCTCTTTCTTGCTTAGTTTTAGGTGCACTCTGTTGAGTCCCTGGAGTGGAAGATGGGATTTAGCCCCTTGCCAGCCTTATCTCATCCTAGCCATCCAGTTACATGAACTTCACTCCTCCAGTTATTTTAGAAATGTCAAACCATGTATTTCTTATCCCGCAAACTCCCAGTATGTTATAATTTTCTTCTTGTAAGATGAGGTCCTTTTTTTCGCCTTACCCTCCTTAACTTTCAGAAGTGATGTTTTCTCGTCTGCACTTCCGTGACGGCTGACACTTTCCTCCTGTTCCTCAGCCACCGTCACTTCTTTCATGGCATTTCTGGATTGATTCTAAAAGTTGACCACCAGTGAACTCGTGTTTGCAGTATTTGAGACTTCATTCGTGCTCGCCAGGCCAAGTAGCGTGCTAGGGTTATACTTCCTTTTGTGTCGGCCCTGCGTTACCCTGAAAGAGCTGTTTCCAACACCTGAACAAATAGACTGTCTTCTTGCGTTCCATCACTTGCTAAAATTTATCCTGTATTTTAATTTGTGGGACATTTGGGACGTGAACTTTTTAATGTTTTTTTCTTGGAGTTTCTAACTGCTGTTTTGGGGTGCACTGTGCCTTTTTCATATATTTGAGTGTGGCAGCCTCAAAATCGTAGTTTTTTTTTTTTTGTAGCACTGTGTTTCTTCTTCCCTTGGGAATCTTGGAATCTTCTGTCTTCCTGTTCTGATCCGCTGTGATCATTCACTGTGTCTGGACTTCTCCTCACCGCCCTAATGGGCTGGATTTGCTGTTGCCTGGAGGCCTCAGAGCACCGTGGTTTAGACCATGTGGGCTTTGCAGCCAAAATGCCTGAGTTTGACCACAGCTCTGCCTCTCAAAGCTTACACCTCTGGCTCTTTACTGTCTCCATCTAATGAAAACATTGGAAGGCATGAGTGTAATGATACATAGCTCCTTTGCTTGAAGTCCTTTATTTGATCACGATGTTTTGTCAGGTTAATTATCTTTCTCTAGTTCCTAATATAGCTTACCAGGGTTCTTACTCAGGACGCTTTGTGATAACCATTCGTGATGATTCCCTGGCCTCAGCTATGTTTCATTTATTCTTTTTTTTTTTAAAATGGGAAGGAATTAGTCAATAAGTTATGATTCTTAGAGAAGCATGTGGATCTTACCAGTTCTGTGTGTATCCTGATTATACTTGGGAAATAAGGCGTTAAATTTGTGTTTAGGAATCTTTTAAACTGACACCAGGTTTTCTAATAAAGCTCCCCTATATCTTGATCCATGTGTGAGGAGTCTTTTTGTTGTTTACCTGTGAATTATTCCAGACTTCTGTTTTGGGAGCTGGAGTGATGACCGACTTAAAAAATCACTTTGGAATGAAGTTTAATTTTCTTCAGAGGATAAATCAAGTATCTCTTTTAAGTATGTCTTTTGTCTGGTAGGCGATACCAGTAGTATCTGTGTTCGGGGGAGACAATGATACATCTCATAGTGAGCGGCGAAGGTCTTGTGGGAGTTACGCTCTGCTGATTTATATGCTGATTCACACAACTGTTAACAAAAGCTCTTTCTTCGTCCTTATAGGTGTTTAATAAGAGTGTGAAAAAATTGTGTGGATAACACATCTTAATCACTAAGTTTTGGACTAGTTTTGATTAAGTAAAGCATCAAACAAAGGGTCTGGCACTTAGTAACTTGTCAGTAAGTTCTTGTCACTTTATTTGAAGGAGGGAGGTGGATTGAATTTATCCAGCATCTGCCACTTGCCAGAGCAGAAATTCTTCATATGTTTTTCATTTAATCTTTACAGTAATCCTACAAAGAGTCATGATTGTCAACCGAATGCTTGGAAAGTGTGTACGCCCTATGTAACTGGTCCTGATTCCCAACTAATCTATAATGTTTGTCTAACTTGTAAACCGTTTTTTGAACTAGCAGATAGTTGCCTATTTAATACCAGGGAGCAGACTGACATTCAGTGGTTTAATTTGACCTACATGAAATAACGCAGTTAAGAGAGGGCAGAGTTGGGCTCTGAATGCTTTGTCTGAACTCTTAATGCTCTTTTCGTATCAGTGCATGCATTTCCTTTTCTCTGTTGTAAGTAGATTTTAAAGTGAATAGAACACCTTCTTTTTCTTTTCTTCTCCCTCTCCAACATTTTGTTTGGAAAAATTTCAACTTAGGGAAAGTTAAAACATATTCTCTTTGCCTGAGATTCACTGATTAACGTTTTGCCTCATCTGCTTTATCTGTCTGTCTCGATACAGTGTTTGTTTCCTGAAACATTTTTAAGGAGGTAGCACACATTCTATCTAGATCATCACTAAATACTCTGCATGTTTTCTAAGTATAGAGTCATTCCTGTCATAACAATACCATTGTCATTCCCAAGAAATTTAACATTGGTATATTCATATTATCTAATGTATGATCAGTTTAAAAATTTTCCCTATTGTCCCAATAATAAAAGCTTTATAACTTTTCTTGCTCCAGGACCCAGTAAAGGATCACGTACTGCATTCGGTTGTTAGGTTTCCCCAAACCTACCCCCCCACCCCCGTGACATTGATGTTCCCAGTCCGGGGCACTTGCTCTGTAAACATTCCTATAATGTGGATTGTTTGATTTCCTTATGATTGCATTCAGGTTATATATTAAATTGTGTGTGTGCATGGATACCACATAGATGATGCTGGGTGCTTTCATAATATTGTACCAGGAGTGACATAATGTCCCATATTTGGTGAAACTAAGTTTATAATCATTTGATTAAGTTGGCATTCCGTGGCTTTCTGTACTCTAGACGTTCATTTCTCCTTTGTTTTTATGAAGAAATCTATGGGGTTATATTTTGAGAATATCCTGTTCCCCAATAATCTTTCACCCAGTACTTTTAACATCTGTGGATGCTTCTTGCTTGAAGCATTTATTACATTGGTGATTGCAAAATGCTGATTTTCCTCACACTGTCCTTTTTCTCCAAATTTATTAGTCGGCACTCTTCTGTAAAGAAGAGCTTTCCTCCTTTACTGCCTCCCTCACTCCTTGCTCCCCACCCCCTCCCCAGCTCTTTTTTCAAACATCCCTAAGGACTGATGGATTCTTTTTTTTTTTTTTTTAAACAGCTTCATTGAGATATAATTCATGTGTCGTACAATTTACTCATTTAAAGTAACAATTCATTGGATTTTAGTATATTCACTGATATGTGCAACCATCACCACAGTCAGGGATTCTCTGTTATATAATAATTACAATCCATTACCATTATTACTTTTCCATGCTCACATTGCCCGACTTTTGGCCTCTTTGAACTTCCTTCTCTGTTCTTAAAACATTCCCCCATTAGTCTTTGAGAACTTTGTTATTAGTGTAACAAGGTGTCGCAGTCTTCCTTTGTACTTCCCTGCCTAATCCTGTAATCAGCTGCCTCTCCAAGGAGCCCTGGATTCCTTTTAGTGGGGAAGTGGTGTTCACAAACCAAGATCTGGATTCCAGGTGTATTATTGCATGTAGGTTCTCTTATTGGGCTGAGACACTACTAAACACATTGCTTTTATCCCTCCTTCCCATTTTCCTATATTTATCTCAGGCAAGAACAACAATTACTGTTTATTTTGTCTTTTAAGTTATCACACTGTAAAATTGACTTACTAGCACACAGAGCTGTAAGTTTTTTAACACATACACAGATTCATATACCAGCAGTACAGTCAGGGTACCAGCTATTTCCATCATCCCCAAAACTCTCTCGTGCTGTCCCTTTATAGTCACACTCGTTTCCCTGCTTCTGATCCCTGGTGATGACTGATCTGTTCTCCATCAGTACAGTGTCTTCTTTTTGAGAATGTCATTTAGATGGAGTCATGTAATATAAAATGTTTGAAAGAAGTTCCTGTCACCATAATGCTGTTGAGACTCATCCCAGTTGTTGCATACTGTATTGTATTTATTCTTTTCAATCATTCCACTTTTGGGATATGCCACAGTGTGTTAATACATTCACCCATTGAAGGTCTGTCAATGCTTTCTTCTGTGAATTGTACTTTGAGTGTCAAGCTAAGAACTCTGTCTCACTCCAGGTCTTAAGGTCATCTACCATATTTCCCTCTAAAAGTTGGATAGTTTTATTTATTTATCTTTAAACATTTTTTTTATTGAGTTATAGTCATTTTACAATGTTGTGTCAAATTCCAGTATAGAGCACAATTTTTCAGTTATACATGAACATACATATATTCATTGGCACATTTTTTTTCACTGTGAGCTAACACAAGATCTTGTATATATTTCCCTATTCTATACAGTATAGTCTTGTTTATCTATTCTACATATGCCTGTCAGTATAGAACTGCCAGTCTGTCCCTTCCCACACCCCTCCCCCTTGGCAACCACAAGTTTGTATTCTATGTCTATGAGTCTGTTTCTGTTTTGTATTTATGTTTTTTTTTTTTTTTTTTTTAGATTCCACATATGAGCGATCTCATATGATATTTTTCTTTCTCTTTCTGGCTTACTTCACTTAGAATGACATTCTCCGGGAACATCCATGTTGCTGCAAATGGCATGTTGTCAGTTTTTATGGCTGAATAGTATTCCATTGTAGAAATATACCACATTTTCTTTACCCAGTCATCTGTTGATGGACATTTAGGCTGTTTCCATGTCTTGGCTATTGTAAATAGTGCTGCTATGAACATTGGGGTGCAGGTGTCATTTTGAAGTAGGATTCCTTCTGGATAGATGCACAGGAGTGGGATTCCTGGGTCATATGGTAAGTCTATTCCTAGTCTTTTGAGGAATCTTCATACTGTTTTCCACAGTGGCTGCACCAAACTGCATTCCCACCAGCAGTGTAGGAGGGTTCCCTTTTCTCCACAGCCTCTCCAGCATTTGTCATTTGTGGACTTTCAAATAATGGCCATTCTGACTGGTGTGAGGTGATATCTCATTGTAGTTTTGATTTGCATTTCTCTGATAATTAGTGATATTGAGCATTTTTTCATGTGCTTGTTGATCATTTGTATTTCTTCCTTGGAGTATTGCTTGTTTAGGTCTTTCACCCATTTTTGGATTGGGTTGTTTGTGTTTTTCTTATTAAGTCGTATGAGCTACTTATTCTGGAGATTAAGCCTTTGTTGGTTTCATTTGCAAAAAAATTTCTCCCATTCCGTAGGTTGTCTTTTTGTTTTATTTATGATTTCCTTTGCTGTACAGAAGCTTGTAAGTTTAATTAGGTCCCATTTGTTTATTCTTGCTTTTATTTCTGTTGCTTGGGTAGAGTCCTAGGAGAACATTTTTGAGATGTATGTCAGATAGTGTTTTGCCTATATTTTCTTCTCAGAGATTTATTGTATCTTGTCTTATGTTTAAGTCTTTGATTGAAGATGAGTTGACCAAAAGTTTGTAGGTTCATTTCTGGGCTCTCTATTCTGTTCCATTGGTCTGTATGTCTGTTTTTGTACCAATACCATGCTGTCTTGATGACTGTAGCTCTATAGTATTGTCTGAAGTCTGGGAGAGTTATTCCTCCAGCCTCTTTCCTTTTCTTCAGTAATGCTTTGGCAATTCTAGGTCTTCTGTGGTTCCATGTAAATTTTATTATGATCTGTTCTAGTTCTGTGAAATACGTCCTGGGTAATTTGATAGGGGTTGCATTAAATCTGTAGATTGCCTTGGGCAGTGTGTCCATCCAAAAACAATTGTTGAAAAGAATGTCTTTTCTCCATTGAAATGCCTTTGCATCTTTGTAAAAACTTGGTTTGCTATATCTGTGTGTGTCTGTCTGTGGAACAGATTTCTTTCGGTTCCTTGTTAGGTGCCAAGCACTGTGTTTGTTTTTCTTCCTACTCAGATATTTGTGTTCATATTTTTGAACATCCCAGTCTTGAAAGATATTGTTCTGATTTTCAAAGACATTCCCCTTTGTTTTTCTTTTAACTGATAGGCTGTCTGGAAAAACAACCCCCAAACTTACGTGTTTTCCATCTTTTATCTTTATAAACCATCTCTTAAAAAACTGATAGGAAAAACTGGCTAAAAACCTTCTAAAACCTTTATGTATCTTTTGTCCTTTTTTTTCTTCCATTTTTGTAGGAGTGGCCTCTTTTTCTTGAATTACTGTACTTTTAATATGTAAACATCAGTGAGTTAGATCCACAGTTCTTCATCTGACTGTGATTCAACAGGTAGTAGTATTTCCATATAATTTGGACCACTCTGTTGTTGTTGCTGTGATATTGCCAAATAGTGTAAGTAATCTTGACCTTTACTTAAAGAAGGAAAAGATGCTATGTATTTTATTTTATCTAAGCATGAAGCATCTTCGCTCTGAGTTATTCTCTTCACACAATCCTATGAAATACAAGATCTGAAATGACTAATCAAGATCACTCTGCTAGCTTGTGGAGAAGATAAGTTGAGAACCCAGATTATTTGACTCTTAATCCAGCACTGCCTTCCTGGAATGCAAAGTCTACAAACCATGGAATTAATATGAAGTATTTAATGCAAAAGACAGATCATTGACATTTACTTTGTATCCTGCAGCTTAGAAGAAGTTCAGCATAGTTGGACAATAAATAATGTTACTGAGGTGGTGACCTAGTGGTTTTAGCTCACCTGAAAACATTTCTTATGTACGGGGTCCAGAGCTATGGAGTTAGCAGTGTATGGATAAGACAGAAGAGATCAAAGAGTCTACCCTCAGATAGCTTCTGTTACTTGTGTGTGGAAAAGCACGTTATATGCATTTATAAAGCAGTTCATCAATAGTGGAAAATAATAGTGGAAGTGCTGGCAAGTATGGGAATGAGTCGTCAGTCAGGGAGTAAACCCTTGACCTCTGGAGGAGTTGAATTTTGGGTAATAATTTTACAGAATAGAAGAAGGTAGAGAAGAGTAGTGGAATCCATGTGTCAGTACTGGGAAGCATTCTAAAAAAATACGCTAACTGCCTTTTAAAGAGTATTTTTTATACTTCAAGTGGCACTAACACATTAAGCTTGGACTTCCTGCCTGAAATCACATGTATCGAGCCCTCTTTTGGGGTTGGGATCTTTGTTAACCGTTTTTTTTTTTTAAATGCCTCATTCTTGCCTCAAGTCAGAAGGGGAAAGCAGAATTGCAAGCCAAGGTGGAATTTGCTTGGAGGGCTGTCTATAATGTTTTCATGTAAATTATAGGAATGGGTCTTAGAATATCAACATTAAAAGAAAAACTTAGAAAAAAAAAAACTAGTACTAGGCCTTTCCCCAAATCATGGCGATTTTAGCTAATTAACATTCTGCGTAGAATACTTAGTAACCTGTTTATTACGGGTTTTTCATTGATTGCTGCAAATAAGCGTTATGAAGAGCTTTGTACCAGATGTGTCCCTTGAGGCTCAAATGTGTGAGTAGTAAAGACATACCCTCTGCCTTTGGCTCTTAGGTGTGGGATTTCACTTCAAAGATCTCGAGTGAAGTGACTCTCAATACAATTAAAAACCTGAGGCACTAACTCTTTTCAGGAACTTTACTTTTGACTCCTTATGTTAAAATATAGTTAGATGTGTGCTGAACCTCATTAAAAAAATGGAAAAAAATGTTGTTGAATTAGTTTCATGCAAATCAAAACCTCAAAATGATTTATAATCCATTTCATAGCTTAGCATTAAACAGGTGTCACCGGTATTTGGGGGCTTTTTGAGACATTATTTGACATATGTGAACTTGGACTAGCATTTGTATTTCTCAGATTTGCTTGTGTGTGCAAAAACTATTTTTTATATGCTATTTCTTACAGAATTGGAGCCATCAAAGTTGGCAGGCGTTAAGCATGCTAATTAGTTCAACATACTGATCAATTCGCTGAATTATTAGTTCAAAGAAGCATGTGGACAGGGATGAAATTAGATTTGGGCATTTTTCACTCTAGTTGTTTTAGGATACTCAGGCTTGCTTTGATCTGTAAATAACATGCTTTTTCATGCATGGCTCAGGATACATCAAACATGTCTAAAACTTTGTCTCAGATTTAGAACTCATCATTTGTATTTAAAATTGGATATACACACTTGTAACTGTCCAGCAATTTGAGAAAAAACTTTTTTGAATTTGTATTTGATACGTAAAGCACAGCATATTTTATTTTTCACAACATGTATGCACAGGCCTTTTTTTTTTTAATAAACTGGCATAAGTAAGTTATAAGGCAACACATAAAATTTATTTTATCAGTTGCTAAAATATATTCACTTATTCAAATGTCAGTTTTAAGACTAAAAGCTTAGACAACTGTGAAAGCAGAAAGTGTGTGTACATGCAGGCACATGTGATTGCTTATGTATATATGTATAATCCCATACTTTTAGCTATATGTGGTAAAGAAACATACTGGATTTATTTTTGTTAGCTAGATATTCTCTTTCACTTTAATAATTATTTAATAACTAGAATTAAGAGCAGACCTAGTTGTCTGTGCAAAACATTGTTAACCTAAGTTTTACACTTTACTACTGGCTTTAATGTAGAAGACTTCAGTGTCATCAGGAATAATTTTTGTAGGGAGTTGTGTTGAACAAAGGGAGGATTGGGTAACAGAGGGGGAAGACCAGAGGGGAAGAATTGAGAAACCCATGACTCCCCAGTTTCCCCAGTCCCTGATCAGAAGGCTTGATCATAGGCTGTGCTCCAACCCAGTGTAAGATGCAAAAGGTTCGTGTGACAAGAGTCCAGACAGTGTCCTCTATTGTTTAAACCTCCTATTTACAAATAATCTTAGCAATATTACATAATAATGTCTTACATTAATTAGAGAGTATTAAATATACTTTTTTATTTTAGTAAAGTTTCTTTTTGGTCATGAAACTATGTGAGGTTTCATAACATTCTATTTTGTGGCTTTTCTTTTTCAAAATATTACTTTTTTGGTAAATGTGTTGTATCTTTTATTGTATTTTTTTATTGAAGTATAGCCAGTTTACAGTGTATCAATTTCTGATGTACAGGATAATGCTTCAGTCAAAAGTGAACATACATATATTCATTTTCATATTCTTTTTCACTATAAGTTACTACAAGAAATTGAGTATAGTTCCCTGTGTTATACAGTCTGAATTTGTTGTTTATCTGTTTTACATATATTAGTGTCTGCAAATCTCAGACTCCTAATTTATCCCTTCCCCCTCTTCCCCCCTGGTAACCGTAAGTTTGTTTTCTATGTCAGTGAGTCTGTTTTTGTTTTGTAAATAAGTTCATTTGTCTTTTTTTTTTTCAGATTCCATGTATAAGTAATATCATATGGTCTTTTTCTTCCTCTTTCTGGCTTCCCTTAGAATGACAGTCACCAGGTCCATCCATGTTGTTGCAAATAGTGTTATTTTATTCTTTTTTATGGCTGAGTAGTATTCCATTGTATAAATATACCACAACTTCTTTATCCAGTCACCTGTCGATGGACATTTAGGTTGTTTCCATGTCTTGGCTCTTGTGAATAGAGCTTCTGTGAACATTGGGGTGCATGTATCTTTTTGAATTAAGGTTCCCTCTGGATATATGCCCAGGAGTGGGATTGTTGGATCATAGGGTAAGTCTCTCTTTAGTCCTTTGAAGAATCTCCATACCGTTTTCCATAATGGCTGCACAAAAGTACATTCCCACCAGCAGTGTAGGAGGGTTTCCTTTTTTCCACACCTCCAGTATTTATTGTTTGTGGACTTTTGAATGATGGCCACTTGGACTGGTGTGAGGTAATACCTCATTTTAGTTTTGATTTGCATTTCTCTGATAATTAGCGATATTGAGAATTTTTTCATGTGCCTATTGGCCATTTGTAGGTCTTCATTGAAGAATTGCTTATTTAGGTCTTCTGTCCATTTTTGGATTGGGTTGTTTGTTTTTTTCTTATTAAGTTGTATGAACTGTTTGTATATTCTGGTAATTAAGCCTTTGTCAGTCACATCATTTGCAAATACTTTCTCCCAGTCTTTTTATTTATAGTTTCTTTTGCTGTGCAAAAGCTTATGAGTTTAATTAGGTCCCATTTGTTTATTTTTGTTTTTATTTCTGTTATCTGTGTAGACTGCCGTAGGAGAACATTGATAAGGTTTATGTTAGATGTTTTGCCTATGTGAAAACATTACTTTAATAGTAACTACTTTACTGTATCAGGTATTAGGATACCAAGGTTCTAGTAGCAGTAGTGTCACTTACTGTCTTATGCCTTTTAAAGTTGTTTACTCTCTCTGGAGGGCTTGGTTTTCTCATGTTGAAAGTGGTGAGTAAACTTGTGAGCCATACCAGAGTACACCCTGTATTTGTAATACAGTATTGTAGGCACACAGCCACTCCCATTCGTGTCTGTCATGTCCGGGGCTGCTTTCACAGCACAGTGGCAGAGATGAGTAGTTGTGGCCCGCGAGGCTTAAAATATTTATTCTCTGGCTCTTTACAGAAAAAGTTTGCTGAATCTTGGACTAGATCTATCTCTGAGGCCTATCTTAGATTTCCTTTATGTCAATTTCTCTTTAATACTTAACGGTCAGAAGTCTTTATTCCTTTTAAGGATATAGTGTATCATGTACCATGTTTCAGTGGTCATTTTTCCCCATTACCAGCTTTGTTACTTATCAAGAGAAAGAAAACATTGACTAGATCCTTGCTTCTCAAAGTGTTGTCCTTGGACCAACTGCAGCAGCTTTACCGGGGTCCTATTTAGAAATACAGATTCTCAGACCCCCATCCCAAGCCTTCTGAATCAGAAACTCCAGGAATGGGGGTACCCAGAGCCTTTGCTTTACAAGCCTTCCAGATAATTCTGATGCACACTAATGTGTGAGAACCACTAGGCTAGATGACACCAAGTTCAGTTAAAAGATTTTCTTGTTCTGTTTGTTTTGAAATAAGAAAGTTAAATTCTACAGTTATTTGGTAAATCAGGAGAAAAATGAAATGTTGGATATTATTACAGAAACTGGAAAAAGTAATATTTTTTCTTTTTCAGGAAAACCTTTTGTCATTCCTGAAAAGTACGTCTATCTTACCTTCAGCATATTTATATATATATTTTAATGGACGAAAAGTAACCAGTATGATTGGTTTCTTCTCGGGATTTTTTTGTAGTTGGTGGTGAGGGATTACTTTGAGTTATTTTGAACTTAGTGATTGGAAATAAACAGATTTCAGGGTAAAAGAAAATAAAAATTACATTAACAGCTTTTTCTGTTCTGTTTTTTGCTTGTAAAGCAAATGCTTTAAGAAAAGAGCATTTAGGAGGTACAGCAGCCTGTCTGCTGTGGCTGTCTTTCTTACCCATTTAATCAGATCTGCGTTGAACTGACTTTCCCACTGCTGAAAGCCACTCAAAATGAGCACCAGTCAGACTACACATCTCTGTTAGGAGAGATCACAAACATACTGCTTTATTAAGTCTCAAAGAGAGGAGTAGCAAAATTGCACACGTAAAGAAAGCGTTACAAGATGGCGTTGTTATTTGGGGAATTGCTTTCATATTGGAGGTATCTCACACCTCCTTCGTTTGGCACAGGCTGTTTCCATCTCATGAAAAAGTCTTTGGCCTCCCCCAAGTCCCCAAGTGTATAGATACAGTGTGGTAATAAGAGGGAACGCAAAAGCTCACTTAAAGGTGCCATCTAAAAATGCAGGGTATGTAAGCTGAATTATCTAACTTCATGTTGTTAAAAAGGGACCCTTGGTCTTGTGTGTGTGTGTGCATAATATAACGTACACATATACACAGTACATTGTACCTGTATGTATACCTAGACATATATATAGTTCATTTGATATTTTTGTCAATGTATATAAACACACTTCCATATATGTATATATATTTAAAATACTGCATGTAACAAACCTCTATATGTATAACTCCCTAAAACTGTTTTTTAACTGCTTCTGAAATTCTGTTAACCCTCAGTCACTAACAAAGCTGTATACGCCAAATTTATTATGCCAATTGCTTTTACTTTCTCCTTTAAAATTTAAAAAGATATTTATTATTTTCTGCTTTCTGAAATGCACCAAAAATATGATGTGGTTTAAGGGGACAGGATGTGTGTGTGTACATGTGCATGTGTGATCATCCTTTAATGTAGAGTAAGAATTAACTATTTCCAGATACGAATAGGATAAATTTGGTGAAGTCTTGTTTTCTTTAGATAAACGGTTTTGACTTTTTAAGGTTATAGGTGTTTTGTTTGTTTGTTTAATTAAACATCATTGTTTGAACGTCATATAACTCTTTGAGAAGCTTCCTCCATGCCAGTGATTTTTGGAAAGGGCTCATTTATTTGCTTCAGTTTTCCACTGGGAGAGTCAGACTTTTTTCCTCCGCATTTTTTAGATGACACATTTGACTATCTCTGGGCAAAATCCAGTTAAAAATGATAGTATTTAATATTTAATAAACTACCAGGCTTTTGGAAGCATCTGGAACTTTATTTTCTTTGCACGCAGCATCTGAGTTTCAGCTGTTAGCATTTCTGCTTTGCTCTAGGAAGGGTCAATTGCTGTTAAAGTCTTTGATGCTTGCTGGGTCAGCCCTTTTCATATTTTCAAAATGCCCGTGTAAAAGGGCTTTTCATCCATTCATGCTGATAATTCTTTTGAACTTGAGGTTTGAACCAAACTAATCAAATTTAATTATAGCTCAAATCCTATTACAGTGAACTCCAGTAGACTTCTAGGGTAGGTTATTTGTGTGTGTGTGTGTGTGTGTGTGTGTGTGTGTGTGTGTTATACTGGAATTCAGCCATTACCAATATTACTAGAGGTGAGTGGGCTATTGAATGTATTTTGGGAGATGTTTTGAAATGTCCAGATTTTGTTATATTGACACTGGTAAATATGATTTGAACATTTATTCATTTCTAAATAAAATATTGACTTGATCTCAAGTAAAATTTCTCTCTGTGTATATTTCAGGTGATCTTTTTCTGTTCATCTCTAACAGTTTGAGCAGTTAAATTCCAAAAACTACTTTCTTAGAGAACCCTTCAGTTTGGTTGTTGCTGATGCTTGTTTTCTGTTTGTTTTGAAGATCTAAGACTGACTCGGGGTTTGAATACGTCCTCCTAGGAGCACCACTGTGGTTTATCCATATTTGCCTGGTGTTCTAAATTGTTTTTTCTTCCTTTTTGCTTCATTTAAAAAAAAAAAAGATTGAGCAGTATTATTTACTGGAGAGAAAGTAGGAAATTAAATGTTTTAGACTGCAGCATGTATTAAAGGGAGGTGGACTAGTTCTCATGTTTTTAGAGCTTTCTTCAAAATGATTGCCAACACATGTGTATTACATGTTAGCATCTTGTTTAATTTACTTGTTAATCTGTATTTATACTTCTGTATATTCAGAGTTATTTTTCCCAAATGAGATTTTGTTTGGGTTTCTAAGCGGTTTTGGCAGTAATGGCATTTAAAATACTCTGAGTTCCTTTTCATGTCTAAATAGAAGCTATACATTTGAATAATACTGGACCAATTTTTGATCTGCCAGAATAAAATCACAACTCTTACTTTTCTTGGAGCTTTTGCTTCTAAAATGGAAAATAGGCTCAGTGAGGAAGAGCAAATTGCAAACAAAGCTTTTAAAGGTGAAAATCGAATTTTCTTTTTTGCATTCAGCTCAAAACTGCCAGTGTCCCTACATTTATTATAGTAAGGGCTCTTGTTTTAAAATGAAGTGAAATGTAAGTTAATTGACATACTATCTGCTTTGAAGTATAATTTTGCTTGCTAAATTGTTATGGATTTTGAATACATACATTTAAAAGAATTTGCGTAATGATGCTGCCATATGTAGTGTCTGTGCAATCGCCATGTGTTAGAGCAAGTTCATGCCATAAATCTCTGGTGACTTTAGGATTGTTTGCCCTAGTTCTCACTCTGGTCAGAGAGCATGACGAATTCTTGTTGCCTTTTCTCTTAAATGCAAGAACCTGTGACATCTATATCTGGTTGTTAGTATTCTGACATAAGCAGAAGCACAAATTATGATTTGGAAAGTGAGACTTCAGCTAACATGAAGGACTGACTCTTGCTAGGCCATCATAACTTCTAGAGAGCAGAGGGTTAACATTTTCACTTAGAAAAAATGTTTGCGTTTCCATACATGTTCAGACAGAATACACTGAGCATCATTTCAGCTTTTTCTTATCTCAGTATTAGCACTTAGGTAAGAGCTTACACTGATGAAACGTATTTTATCTGTAGGTACAGGTGGTGAGAGAGATGCGCTTAATACCTGCAGGTGTCAGTGTGAGAATGGGGAGCGCTGGTGGTTAGAGCTTGGCCTCTGATGTTAGCCTCCCTGGTTGAGCTCTCGCCTCCACTGCTCACTGTTTTGTGTCCTTATGCAATTATCTAATCTCACTTACCTTGTTTTCTTCATCTTTATAAGGGTGATAATAATACCTACCTCATAAGATTGTTGGAAAGATTGCACATGTTCATACATAAAAAGTGCCTAGGCTGGTGCCTGAAACACAGTCTTGAAGAAGAGTCTGCTATGATTTGTTGTTACGGTTATGATGTCACCATCGTCATTGCTGGCTTCATCCTGGAGCCTTATCAAGTAGCTTCACCCTGAGGGCTCCTAGCCCTCCGTCTGTTGTCCCGAGCATTCCCTGAATATGCCCTGAATTCCATCTGTTAGGAGCCTCTTCATTTACCCTCATTATACTTCGGGGCTCTCTGCCAGGCCCACGTGGCCGCTGGTGGATTTCTTCCTTTGTGGCTGTATTTATGCATTATTATCAAAATGATGATAATTTATGATTTTTAGGATCATAAAAGACCTGCTAAACTCACTGACCCTTTACGCTATAATGTGAAGAAACTTGAAAATTTTTGTCACTGCATTCATTTTAGAGTTTTTAAAACACGGAGGTATCAATTGTTAAAATCCTGGGATTTTTTTTTTATTAAGCAACTGACAATTTCCTAGGAGCTGAATTTTACACTTGCAGCTGTCAAAAGCCACACCTATTTCCAAATGATCTTTATCTCTCTCCTCCAAAATAATAATTCACAAGCTCATTAAGTTTCTTGGTTTCTCATGTCATGCTTTGGTTTTCTCATGGATGAGAGGAATTTGGAGAAGCAGAGTCTGAATTTAGAGAAAGGAGTTCTTTTACATTATTAAGTGTATTGCTGTAATTTATAGACATATGAGAACTTGTCTTTTTTTCCTAAGTGGATCTACATAGTTTTCTTCAAAATAATTCTCTGAGAGTAAAATGATTGGGATCATTTAATCAGTGGTATAAAAACTGGAACTCCTGGTTAGGATTTTACGATGATATTAACAAACATTAAGTTTATTTATTAAGGATAGAAGGATTTTTTAGATTCATCAATTTCAGTGACCCTCACTCCCCCATGTGACTTATGATACGAACTTTCATTTAACACTGGTATATTCTGTATATACCAGAGGCTGTGGATAAAAAGAGTGAAGGCAGAATCACAGTCACCCTCAAGGAGCTTACTGCTTTGAGATGGGAAACCAAGAGCCTGCATCGTTTAACACAGGTTAGGGGTTGTAGAATCAAAGTTACTGAAGTAGGAAAGTGTGTCAGACGCACAGCTTATTACACATTTCCTGTATAGTAGGGGCCTTATTATATAATTTGAGTCTAATATAATTTTTTTTAAGTACTCAAAAGTATTGAAAACTTGAGGGGTGCCAGAAACAAGTAAGACCACATACAACTGGAAATTCATATTATGGCTAAGCAAATAAAAATTGTGGGCAGAGATACCATTGTGATACATGATGTATCCCGTCAGTGTGTTTATCAAAACACTTCATGTGCTTACACTAGACAGTTGATTTTCTATATGACTGGGAGAAAATGAAATTAAAAAAATTTTCTTTGGAACAAGATGATTGGATAAACATCTTAGACCTTCCTGGTGTCTGATTAGTGACCTAGTTCTTGTAGCTTTCTTTCACACTTGGTGTGACTAAATTTGGTTAAAGCTGTTGGCTAGCCTCCTGTAAAGTGGGTTTTGTAAGCATGTAAATACTTTAGACAAATTGGGACCAGTATAACATGTCTTTATTATTTAAGGGCTCATCTAAACAGAAACCAAAGTACTGATGTCAGGAATTTAATCTCTAGTGGGATTTTAGAACAAATAATTGAGTTAAAATATTTCATCTTTTTTTTTTTTTTTTAGTGGTAAAATGTACATAACACAAAATGTGCCATTTTAACCATTTTTAAGTCTAATTAATTCAGTGGCATTAATTGTATTCATAGTATTGTGCAACCATCACCACTATTTGAAAAACTTTTTCATCACCTGAAACAAACTCTAACCTTTAAACAATAGTTCCCCATTCTGCTGCACCCAGCCCGTAGTAACCTCTAATCCCCTTTCTGTCTCTCTGAATTTGCCTATTCTAGATATTTCATATAAGTGGATTATAAAATATTCGTCCTTCTGTGTTTGGCTTATTAGTGTAGTGTTTTCAAGATTCATCCGTGTTATAGTTTATACCAGAACTTCATTTCCTTTTACAGCTGAATAGTATTCCATTGTAAGTATATACCAAATTTTGTTATTCCAGTTATCTTTGATGGGCACTTGGGTTGTTTCCATCTTTTGGCTGTTAGGGATAGTGCTGCCGTGTCTTAGTCCATTTGCGCTCTGTAACAAAATACTGCAGACTGAGTGGCTTATAAAAGGCACAGATTTATTGCTTGCAGTTCTGCAAGTAGGAATTCTAAGATCAGGGTGCCAGCATGGTCAGGTGAGGGCCCTCTTCTGGATTGGAGATTTTTCGTTTTAGCATCACATGGTGGAAGGAGCCAGGGAGCCCTGTGGGGTCTCTCTCTTTTTTTTTTTTTTTTATATATATAACTTTTTTTTATTGAGTTATAGTCATTTGACAATGTGTCAAATTCCAGTGTAGAGCACAATTTTTCAGTTATACATGAACATACATATATTCATTGTCACATTTTTTTTTTTGCCCTGAGCTACCACTGTGGGGTCTCTTTTATAAGGGCACTCATCACATTACTGAGGGCTCCACTCCCATGACCTAATCACCTGCAAGGGTCCCACCTTCTAAAACAATCACATTGGGCATTAAGAATCTAATATGTGAATTTTGAGGGGACACACACATTTAAACTGTAGCATACAGTGAACATTGGTGTACAATTACCTGTTTTGAGACTCCAGTTTCCATTCTTCTGCATGTATACCTAGGAGTGGAATTGCTGAGTCATATAGGAAGACTTACCATATGACCCAGGAATCCCACTCCTGGGCTTGTATCCAGAAGGAAATCTACTTCAGGATGACACCTGCACCCCAATGTTCATAGCAGCACTATTTACAATAGCCAAGACATGGAAACAGCCTAAATGTCCATCAACAGGTGACTGGATAAAGAAGTTGTGGTATATTTATACAATGGAATACTACTCAGCCATAAAAACCGACAACATAATGCAATTTGCAGCAACATGGATGCTCCTGGAGAATGTCATTCTAAGTGAAGTAAGCCAGAAAGAGAAAGAAAAATACCATATGAGATCGCTCATATGTGGAATCTAAAAAACAAAAACAAACAAACAAACAAAAACAAAGCATAAATAAAGGACAGAAATAGACTCACAGACAGAGAATACAGACTTGTGGTTACCAGGGGGGTGGAGGGTGGGAAGGGATAGACTGGGATTTCAAAGTTGTAGAATAGATAAACAAGATTACACTGTATAGCACAGGGAAATATACACAAAATGTTATGATAACTCACAGAGAAAAAAAATGTGACAATGAGTGTGTATATGTCCATGAATAACTGAAAAATTGTGCTGAACACTGGAATTTGACACAACATTGTAAAATGATTATAAATCAATAAAAAATGTTAAAAAAATTTTTTTTACATTCCCACCAACCCTATATGAAGGTCCGATTTCTCTCAACATTTGCTCGTTTCTGTTTTTGATTATAGCCATCCTAGGAGGTGTGAGGTGGTATAAACCACTTGAATGTTTAAAAGTAAATGTAATAATTTGTTTATGAAAGCTTTAAGCTTTGTTTAAAACTGCCCTGAGTTCAACAATTAAATAAAAATTACTGTTAGACCCTCTAATTCTTTTCTGTGTTAACACTGGTCATTTTTAATCCCAGTTCTCATGGTCTTTTAAGTGTTTGTGTCTCACCTAAAAAAGGAAAAAAAGAAAAGAAAAGTAAATTAATGAAATGGAAACAGTTTTGGAAGGGGATAAGAGGAACTTTTATATATTAATGCCAACCTACAGGTTGGCCTACAGTCCAGCCATTGGAAACTAATTGGAGTTTTTGAACAGGTTATACACATCTGCTTTTACCAGTGGTTCTCACAGTGTGGTCCATGGACCAAGAGCATCAGCATCCCTGAGAATTTAAATGAAAATTCTGGAGTCAGAAGTCTGGAGATAGGTCCCCAGGTCTGTGTTTTGACACAGATAATCCAGATGGTTATGTTGTACGCCAAAGTGTATATACCATTCTCTCCTTTTACAGTACTTCCCTTGTCTTTTATAGGAGGGTCAGAGTCTGTACGTCTTGACTCCGTTGCAGTCCTGTCTCTTCTAGGAAGGCTTCCCTCCCCAACCCCAGCCACCTCCTGCCCTGGGCTCCCACAGTGCTATACTGTAGAGTGCTGACAGTTAGTTGGATATCCCCTACGGAGCGAGAAGCCCTTCAGTGTAGGGATTTGCATCTCTGTCACTTCCTTATCTATCATAATGCTTAACAAATTGTAGAGGTTCTTTAAAGGTTTGTTAATTTGAATTGTGTGCCCAGAGGGTAGGGACAGAGTACAAGAGTGTTTATGGGAAGATTTAGGGAAGTCGGTTGTTGTTTGACTTGTTGAGTAGTGGAAACCATGGCAACAGGTGGTTTTAAATTGAAAAAAAATTTTTTTTCTTGGGGATTTTATTACACTTTCTTATTGCTGAGTGTTCTATCCACTTCATTGTTTTTTGTCTCATTTTTAAGTGTGTTATGTTACGGAGAATTCAGAATTATCAGGAGGAACTTGCTTTCACATACAAGGTTGCCTGAAATGAACTTTGAAGTATTGTATGGGGGACTCATTCTGTGATGATTTATGTTTTTGTCTTTAGGGTGTAGAAAAGTGTCTTTCCAGAAAGGAGTCCTTTGTATTAAAATTATATCAGTATTCACTAATTTGATACATGCTTTATATATATATATATATATATATATATATTTAAACAGCACACTTTTACCATGCAGAATTTAAGTATACAGCTAATCGAAGATGTCATTTGAAGTTTTGGCCCACATTCTCTCAATAAACAGATAATGGGATCCATGTTTTCCAATTTTGGGGATAAAAATAAAATCTTAGTGATTAGTTGCTACAGTTTCACTCTCATTATAGCTGCAGTGAAATTTTCTTATTAAGACAAAGTCTTAAGTCTGTTCAACCGCAGGGACACTGTTAAGCCTGGGCTTCAGAAGGCCTCATAACTGAGGCTGCACTGGAGTTGAGTACCTTGTCTTTAACAGACTCCTATGACTCGATTTGTTCCCCACAGTTTTCTGCATGTTTGTCTCGAACCATAAAATGATTTCGGTGCCAACACGTGTTTTTAATAACAAATAAGCATGGGCAAATGAAAGTTGAATTAGAATTTGAAGTTTTATATATACATATACCATGACTTGTTGATTTATAGCACAGCACTCAGTGTTAAATAATATGTCAGTTACTATATGAAAATTTTCACTATATGCATCAGTTATTGGGGGTGTCCATTGATGATTGAAAATCACACATTTGTTGATAAACAATTTTCCACAAGTTTTTCATAGTAAATTTCTAGCCGGGTTTTATAATTAAATGGGGACAAATTTCCCCCAGAGCTCTTTTTTACCTTCTTGGTTTTTAATTATTATGGTTTATATTGCATAAAAAAGACAAGATCTAAATTACTTCAATATTATAAAAACTCACTTTACAACGTTCCCACTGAAAATGAGGCTTTTGAAGTAGAAATTTAGTCTGGTTGCTGTTCAGAGCATTAATATGTGGACTGTGTGGAGATGACTTCTCTCTGGTGGGTCAGCATGAGGCAGTTGTCCATGTAAATGTGTTTTTTTCCTCAGATGGGTTGTGGGGCAGGCGGTGAGGGGGAGACACAAGGGGTGTTGAGAGAAAGAGAGTTAATAGAGGCCACATGGAATTGTCTTGCCTTTCACAGGTTTTACCTACTCTAAAACCATATTTTCCAATTATCTGTACAACAATAAAAAGGATAGTCTAGCCTAAAAATAAATAATGCATTTTATCTAAAAGATGTTTTCAGTTGTTGAAGTTCTTTTATAAGCTCAATTTCAGTCCTTTTGTTTTATAATTTGTCTTAGCCTTTTTTTTTTTTTAACTTCTTGGGCTCATATTTTGTTTTTACATTATGACTTAACCTTCTTCAAAGTACGTGTTCCTTTTAGATCAGTTTTATTGAGGTATAGTTTGCCTTCAAGAGGTCCTTTTTAAACATGCAGTTCAGTACAGCTTTATAACCTCATCATCCCAAGTAAGATACAAATAAAGAGCAGGTGTCAGAAACTTTTAGGCAGAGGGCCACATGGTAAATGTTTTAGACTCTGTGGGCCGTAAAATCTCTGTTGCTGCTACTCAGTCCTGCCCGTACAGTATAAAAGCAGTCATAGATAACACATAAATAAATCGGCATGGCTGTGTTTCAGCAAAACTTGATTCATCATAACAGGCCACCAGCTGGAAAGCCTTAGTTTGCCAACGCCCAGGATAGAACACTTTCATCACCCCCAGAAAGGTTCTTCATCAGATAAGTCATATCTTCGTCCCTGGCCAAGTACTGATCTGCTTCCTAGCACTTGAGGTCTAGTTTGTTTTAAAGAATTTAGAATCAGTGAAGTCATACAGTATGTACTCCTTAGTGTCTGGCTTCTTTTACTTAGCTCCATGTTTTTGAAGTCCATCCATGCTGTTGCATGTATCAGTAGCTCATTCCTGTTTGTTGTTGAGGGGTATTGAGCTGAACAAATAGGCTACAATTTGTCTGTTCTCTTGTAGATAGACATGTGGGTTGTCAGTGTTTGGCTCTTGTAAAGAAAGCGCCTATGAGCATTCTTATACAAGTATTTGTGTGAATGTTTTAATTTCTTTTGGGCAAATACCTAAAAGTGGAGTAGTTGGGCCATGTGGTATGTATTTAACTTTTTAAAGAAACTGCCAAACTCTCTTCTAAAGTAATTGTACTATAATACACTTCTACCAGCTACGTGTGTATAGAGTTCTGGTTGTGCCATGTCCTTGCTGACAGCTGGTATTGTCAGTCTGAGTTTACTACTTTTCTGTTCCAATATGCATTCCTTTTTTTTTCTCCTGGCCAGACCCTCCAATAAAATGTTAAATAGATATGCAAGAATGGACATCCTTGCCATTTTCCCAGTCTCAGGGGGAGAAGCATGCAGTCTTTCACCATTAAGTACTATGTCAGCTGAGTGCTTCTTATAGATTATAGATGTTCTTTATCAGATTAGAAAAGTTTCCTATTATTCCTAGTTTGTTTATAATGGTGTTCAATTTTTTAAAATGCTTTTCTTGCATCTATTGAAATTATATGTCTTTTCTGCTTCTGTTAAAGTTACTTTTAGAATGATGGCAGAACCTTGTATTTCTAGGACAAACCTCACTTGCTCATGATGTATTCTCATTTTTATGTATTTCTGTGTTCAACTTATGGATATTTTCTGAAGAATTTTTACATCTGTGTTCTTGAGGAATACTGATCTGTAGATTTTTCTTGGAATATCTTTATTTGGTTTTGGTATAAGGGTAATGCAGTCCTCATAAAATATGTTAGGAAATATTCTCTTCTATTTCCTGAAAGAGTTTATGTAAGATTGGTATTTCTTCCTTACTGTTTGCTAAGATTCACCAGTGAAACCGCCTGGGCCTAGGTTTTCTTTGTGAGAAGGCTTTAGATAAAGTCAATATATTTGACAAATACAGGCCTATCAAGGTATTCTATTTATTTTGTGTCATTTTTTTGTTCATTTCATCTGAGTTGTATGTCTTATCCTTTTGATGTGTGATGTTCCCTCTTTTATTCCCAGTATTGGTAATTTGTGTCTTCTCTCTTTTCTTCATGGTCAGTATAGCTGGAAGTTTGTGAATTTCTTGATCTATTCAAAGAAACAATTTTTAAATAATTGATTTTATGTATTCTTGGTATGTTTATTTCACTGATTTCCGCTTTTATCTTTATCATTTCCTTTTTCCTACCACCTTGAATTTAATTTTCTGTTCTCTTTCCAGCTTCTTAAGTTGAAAAGCTTAGATCATTGATTTATGAAGATCTTTTTTCCCCCCTCATGTAAATAATCATTTAAATTTATAAAATTTCCCCTCAGCACCAAATTAACTGTATCTCCTAAACTCTGATGGGTTGTGGTTTCATTTTCATTCGTTTCACAATATTTTCTCAAGTGCTCTTCTAGCATGTATAAAGTCACAAGAAAAAAGCCAGATAATATATAAAATCAGAGTTCCTTTTCTTGAGCCCTTTAGAGCTAAGATTGCAAGGTAACCAGGCAAACTGAATTACAGAGAGCCATGAGAAGAGACTGGGTGGACACACAGACTGTTTCATCTTTGGTAGACAGGAAGAGGTGGCAGCCACCAGAGTGAGTAAGAAGGAAATCACTGAAATCTTGACACCTTCTTAAAGGCTCAGTGTCATCTATTGTGAGAGAGCAGGATTCCTGGAAGTCTCGGGTACCAGCCATCTGCACCAATTGATTAGCTCTTTCCATGTTACTCCACCAGGTACTTATCAGAAGGATTTAGGGACAGGGCAGAAGACCCTGCAGAGTCCCCTTGTGACAGAGTTTAAGGGTGGAACAGGAGAACCCAGAAAAGCCCATCTGTGCTCTGGACCCTGCCTGGGTACAGCTGTTGATCAGCTGTCCCTGGCATGAAACTCACCCATGTCCCAGAACCTGAGATACAAGAGTAGTCACCTGCTGGAGGAGGGCCAGGTAACACCTCCCTTCTCTCCACCCCCCCCGCGTCCCCCCATCCTGAGTAGCTGGCGAAGGTTGACTGCTGCTAGTGGAGGAACATAGAAATCCTACCTCAGTCTTGCAATTATGATAGGAAAATGTCATCTGCCACTAGGAGAAAGCCAGAAAATAAAACCAGAGTACTGTATTTTCTTGAGCTTGTTATGAGGAAAATGACTGATTCCGTGTCAGATGACTGACTGTCGTCTGGGGCCTTGTTGCAGTCTGTATTTATTGGTTCACTTACTCAGCTTGAGATTACTGCCCAGAGTTCACGCCAGCCTGTTAGCGTTTCCTTTGAGAATGACCTGGTGACATCCATTATTAATTTTGTGTTTGAGATCTATTATCCTTGTATGTTCTGAGAGGTTATTTAGGTTTTGAGGTACGTGTTTAGGATATTGGTCTTTTATCATGTACATTGTAAATATATTCCTAGTTGTGTCAATTGCCTTTTACTTTTCCTTAAGGCTTTTATGTTCCGTATGGAAGTTTTACGTTTTTATATAGATAACTGTATCATTTTCCCTTCCATCATTAGTTCTTTCTTTGCTTTTATGAGAAGCCCTGTACTGATTTTTCTTCCTTGAGGTATAATTTGCATATTTCAAACTGCACGGATCTTAAGTGTGCAGCTTGGTGTGTTGCACTTATGTACAAATCCCCATAATCACCACTCTGATCAAGACCCAGCA
This sequence comes from Camelus bactrianus, assembly GCF_048773025.1. Taxonomy (NCBI): domain Eukaryota; kingdom Metazoa; phylum Chordata; class Mammalia; order Artiodactyla; family Camelidae; genus Camelus; species Camelus bactrianus. The sequence goes on along the minus strand of NC_133555.1, from coordinate 20,805,113 downwards.
CTTCCTCATTACCCAGAGGCTCTTTTGGGCCCCTTCCCATTTCATGTTCACACCCATGTCCCCAGGAGTTAGCTACTGTGTTGATTTTCATCATCATAGATGTTTTAATCTATTCCTGACCTTCAAGTAAATAGAATCACAGACTATGTGTTCTTTTTGTGTCAGCTTTCTTCCAGTGTGAGATTCAGCCATGTGATATGTATGGTAGTTCTTTTTTTGTTTGTTTGTTTTCTTTTATAGATTGCAGTGTATGGATATACCACAATTTGTGTATCGGTTCTCCTGTTGATAGATGTTTGGGTTGTTGACAGTTTGGGGTTCTTGGAGATAAAGCTGTTGCAAACACTCTTGTACATGATTTTTTGTGAGTTTAGGTACCTATTTTTGAGTGTACACATAGGGGTAGAAATGCTGTGTTGTAGGGTGTGATGGATACCCCCTTGGTATCTGTGGAGGTTTGTCTCTAGTACCCCCGTGGATCCCAAAATCTCTGGATGCTCAAGTGTCTTACATAAAATGGTGGAGTATTTACATAAAACTTATGTGCATCCTCCCATATACTTAATTTTTTTAACTGAGGTATAGTTGATGTACAATATATAACATTGAGGTGTATCTCTCATATGCTTTAAGTCATCTCTGGGTTATTTATAATACCTAATACAATGTAAACGCTATGAAAATAATTGCTGGTAAATTCAAGGTTGGTTTTCAGTACTTTGTGGAAATTTTCCCCCCAAATAGGTTTGATCCTTGATTGACTGAATCCTCAGATACAGAGGGCGGACTGTATTTAACTTAACAGATACTGCCAACTCTCATCCAAAGTGGTTGAACAGATTTGCAGCTCCCTTGCAAAAAGCACATACTCGTTGGTCTCGTATTGAAGAGATCCTTTCTGTTTTACTTATTTTTAGCAAAAATTCTGTTTTAGCTCACTTTCAAACTATAACATCCCTTGTGAGAAATACTACTTTGTGTAATTGAGTGACACAACACAGCTCTATGAAATATGACAGGCAGTCAGACCCTAGTACCTCTGGCATATCCCAGCATTCTCAAAATATTGTTGTGTAAGAAAAGCAGTTATTGTATTTCTAGGTCAGTACATTCCTCTAACAGCTTCATTTCTGGTTATGTAAATTCTTTCTGTGGGATAGAGGGTGTTGTCAGGTAAAATTTTACTGCGGTTTTATTTAAATGTCCCAGCCATAGAGGGGCTTTTTGTATATCTTAGTTTACTATGTTTCAATTAAAAATGAAAAAATGGTTTACTCTTTCTTTAAGGATATGAAAGAATACTGGTCTGTTGTCTCTGATGTCTTCTTTAACTTGGAATTCTGGAAAAATAACTTCGTTAATGTATTTGAGACCCTCAAACCTATCTGAGTCTTCTACTGTCCCCTGTAAAGAGAGCTGTGGTCACACATCACTTGTACTTAGTCTTGGTGAGTGAAATGGTATGATCGGAGAGAATTGTTTAGCAAGTGGTGTTGGCACAGGGAAAGGGGTTTGGGTGTTATTATTTGTGGAACGGTGGAAGTGCTTAGAATGTCTTTCAAATCAAATATAAAGATCATGGGATTCTCCAAAGATGGGACCACCGTCTCTGTTAGTTACTGACTCGGGTCTTTTTTCCACCCTGGCTTAGATTCTGTGAATAAATAATTTAGCCCTGCCAGGGGGATGAATCCCCAGTCCCTCATTTTGCTCAGTGGCTTCTGTGTTTTTACCTCTGTGTTCCTAAGGACGTTCATGAAGACATAGAGATGAATGAGAATTTATTTGCCTCTTTTTCACTCTTGGACATGCTGGCATTGACACCCCCCCCCCCCAAATCAGGTGAGGCAGCAAGAGTAAGGAGAAGGAGCAAACTGTGACTGCTCACGGTGCCCTCACATGCACCAGGCCTCTCGCACAGATGCTGTAGGGTGCCCTTGGTCCCTGACCACAAATCCAAACTTGGCCCCTTCTCTTCTGTTTTTAGTTGCTTTGGTTTCTGGCAAGAAGTCCCACTACATAGAATAAAATTATGTGGTCTTTTAACTTACCCATAGACCCACAGAGCCTAACCCCATGTAAAATGGGACTTCTTTGAGATGGTTTCAAAGTCATAAGAGTCATGGCTCTTTCGTGGGGCTGTGGTAAGAAATGCCAGCCGGGAAGGAGAGGAAGCAGTTGACTGTGTTCATTTCTGAAGTGCAGCATGTATGTGGTTTTGATCTAGCAAACCATGGATTTAAATCCAATACCTCCTATGTTCCAGGCCTTCTGCTAGTACATTCCACACACAGGAACTTGTTGAATCATAACACATCTATAAGCATATGTTAAGGTTGAAGAGGTTTGATAATAAAACAAATTGAGAGAAAATCCACAGGCAAGTCAGCCATTTGAGAAAATGGCTTCATCTTCTTTTCACCTATGAATTTGCTAGTGTCCTAAAGGCAGAGTGGTTTGAATGCTCATAGATGTGCACTGACTTGATTCTTTTCTGTGCTTTAGTTCACTGGTTCTCATACCTTAGTGTGAATGCATTACTTACAAGGTTGCTTGTATGAAACCAGGTCTCTTAAAGTTGAAGGGCAAGGTAAGAAAAATTGATGGAAATTTTGAGCTGACTTGAGTATTTTCTTTATTCCTTTACTAGGTGCCACTACTCAGCTTAATAATTTGCTTTCTACTTGTACATCTCTCTTTATTTGGATTTCTCTTTCTTTGTGCTAGAGGATTGTCTTACCCCCTGCCTCATCCTGGTCTCCTTTGATGTTTCCGCAATTCCAGTGCAAGCATTTCTCTCAGAACACTCATCCAGTTCTGGTTTGTGGGAGATTGAAGACATAGATTCAACAAAAAAAGAAAATGCAATTGGAATAAAAGAAAAAAATTCTAAGGAAACGTGAGATGATGAGCCTTACCCTGTTTATACATTAAGAGTTAAGTCCATAAAAGTAGACTTACCATATGATCCAGCAATCCCACTTCTGGGCACATATCTGGAGGGAACTTTAATTCAAAAAGATAGATGCACCCCAGTGTTCATAGCAACACTGTTTATGATAGCCAAGACATGGAAACAACCTCTAAATGTCTATTGACAGATGACTGGATGAAGAAATTGTGGTATATTTATACAATGGAGTACTACTCAGCCATAAAAAGAATAAAGTAATGCCATTTGCAACAACATGGATGGACCTGGAGATTGACATAAAAAGACAAATGAACTTACTTACGAAACAGAAACAGACTCACAGACATAAAAAACAAACTTATGGTTACCAAGGGAAAGAAGGTGGGAAGGGATAAATTGGTAGTCAAGACTTGCTGATACTAACTACTGTATATAGAATAAACATGTAGCACAGGGAACTATATTTGATATCTTATAGTAACCTATAATGAAAAAGAATATGAAAATGAATACATGTATGTATATGTATGACTGAACTATTATGCCGTAACACCAGAAACTGACAAAACATTGTAAACTGTCTATATTTCAGTAATAAAAAAAAAGTTATGTCCAGCTACACGAGGTATTTCAGACCGATGGATGGATGAATGGTTAGTTCATCTATTCATTTTAAAATGTACCCTCAGCCGTTCACGTGTACAGAGCATGTGCATAGGGCGATGTTCGTTAACAAGACAAGTATGGTCCCTGCTCTTTGCTCTTGCTTTGCTCACAGTCTAGTAGGTGAAACAGACATGGGTTTGAACATAATGATCTTCAAAGGAGAAGCACGCATAGTATGAGAATGTCTGAGTTGGGACACCTAATCTAATCTGGGATCAGTTACTGGCTTTTTCCTGAAGGTAGTGCTATTGGGTCTGAGTTCCAAGGTATGAATAGTAATTAGGTGAAAAAGGAGTTCAGTGAAGACTGAGTAGTCTAGGCAGAGGGAATCATGTGTGAAGGCTCTCAGGGGGAAAGGCCAGTGTAGCTGAGGGCACAGAGGAGGGTCAGGTGGCTTGAAATCAGCCAGTTCATGCAGAGCCTTAAAAACCATGGAATTTTATCCTAAAAATAATAGGTCATTGAAAGCTTTATATAGAAGGTGACCACTTTTGTTTGTTGACCTGCTGTTTTAATGTTGCTTCTGGCTCCTCTTGGAAGTGGATCATGGTGGGGAGAATGAAAAGAAGGCTGGGCAGAGATGTCAGGCTGTTGCAGCTGACCAGGTGAAAGGTAGTGGTGGCTTGGATTAGGAGTGTAGTGGAGAGAACAGGTTGAAGAGGCATCTAGGAGAGCAAATTGACGTATTAGGATTGGTTACTAGTCTGTGAAGACAAAAGGAGGTGCCAAGAACAACCCACAGGTCTCTGGCACAATCACCGGGTTGTCTACTGGCCATGTTGACTGAGACAGGGAACCCAGGGGAAGGATGGGCTTTGGAGATTGGGGTGTTAGGCTGTGAGACAGATTGTGGGACATACTGAGAATGAATGAGTTGCTGTGAGATAAAGTGGAGAAACTGAGTGAGGAAGTGAACATATGGATCAGAAGCTAGAGGAGCTGTCTGGGCTAGAGAGACATTTCAGACGGTTTTTTAAAGAAAACATCTGTTTGGCTTAGGCAGCAGCTTTGCAAGTCCTGTAATTGTTAATGGAATGTCCAATATTGCAGAAATTTGCTGACAATGCAGCTTGAAACCTTTTCTTCTTTTTTATGTGAGATACCTTGCATGACAGCAGCAGTGAGGGAAAGTGCAGAGATAGAAAGCTTAAAATAAGGGCATCTGCAGTGCCAGCTGTAGGGAAGCTCCCATTTGTTGAATATCCTCATGCCAGCCAAACGTGATGCCCAGCTCCTTGTATCTCATCCTCCCAGGTAATACCTCTCTGATGAATTAACTACTAAGATTTAGGAACATTGAGTAACTTCACAAGTTCATTTGGCAGATCTGGATTTTAACAAGAATCTCTTGGCTCCATAGCTTTTGTTCTTTCCATTAATCCTGTTGCAATCCAGAAAAGTTAAACTAGAATAATCTTCAGTCAGTTTAAAACGATTTTCTGAAGCACATGTGATTCCACAGATACCTGGAATGTTCTCTTAACAGCATGGCTCTTGACTTCCCTGTGAGCCCCTTGTACCAGCGATCTCTCAGCCAGCAAAACTTTAAACCTCGGAACCTGGGAATTCTAAACCTTTAATGTCAGATAAGGGCTTGTAAGATCTTCATGTCTAATAGCTTTACTTTGTAGATAAGGAAACAAAGACCTCAAGGTCACAGAGCCTGCTAATGAGAAAGTCAGAATGCAGCCCAAGCATCAGACTCCATGTCCCTCCTCCTTCCAGTGTGCACTACTGATCTCATCTTTGACTTCCTTGTCAGCACTCACGTTTAAGTGCCGAAGCCCCGTCTGCTGTTCTTCTGTAAGGCCTTGCATACCTGTTGCCACCTCCACTTCTTAATTTTTCTAGCCTAGTTCAGTCTCCCTTCACTGTTGCGGCGACCCACTAACTGGCGTTCTCCTAAAGCCGCACGTGCCTAAGCCCCTCTCCAGCTTGCATTGAATTCTCCCTAGAGCCTCCTGTTGCGCATCACAGCTCCTCAGACTGGTGCTCATGGTGCTCTACAGTTGGGCCCCAGCCTGCACACTCCCCTTCTGTGTGCCCACCAGTCCTCGTCCCCGACTTGCCAGCTAACCTACACAGGTCACTCCTCCTCGGTGGCTTTTCCTTCTCTGCTTTTCTACTTATTTGTTCCTTCTGCCAGAGGATCCCACTCCCCACCTTCATCTTTCAAAACACTGTCCATTTTTCAAAGCTGGGTATGCACCTCCCACCAGATGGCACAGATGACCACTTCTACCTGAGGTCTCCTCGCAGCACTTAAGAGTATTGTGTCTCTTCTCACTTATCTTTGCTTCTACCATGGGGCCTGGAGTCTTGTAGGAAATCTGTGTTTGTCAGATAAATGCTGTGTCATTCTTTTTTCCTTCAAGGTTGCATTTTCTTAAGAGGACATTAAATTTATTCCAGTCATTTGGATTTTAAGACTATAAATATCTTTGGAGTTCTGATAAGTTCTCCAGTATGCACATGTGTTTGCTACTGAGTCCAGTCTCGTACTGCTCGCCAAGTGACAGGCCAGTAAATCAAGAGACGAGTTGTTGGGCCAAGGAATAGCAGTTTTATTTGGAAATCCAGCAGACCAAGAAGATGGTGGAGTAGTATTCGAAAGAACCCTCTTGAACCCTCTTACCTGAGTTAGAATTCAGGCTTTTATACTAAAAGGTGGAGAGGGGTGTGGTTGGTTGGTGCTAGCTCCTTGGTGTTGGAATCCTTTGTTCTTGCAGCTGTCCGTGTGGGTCAGGTCATGATGTTCCTGTAAACCTCCAACAAGACAAGTGTTATTCTCTGTTCTGCAGCGTTCTCTATGTGAATGGAAAAGTGTTATACATTTAAAGGTCAGAGGCTTGAGAATGGTCTATCCTGTATATATTTCAGGCTGTAGACAACATTCTTAACTTGCAGCAAAAGCAATAGAATACAAGGTTAAAGTAAAAGAAACAGGTACAGCATGTAGTCAGAGTTGTTCTTCCCTGTTACATATTTACTGTGCCGAACTTGGGTCTGCTCGCCCACGTGCAGTAAAGCCAATCTGCTGACACCGGATTGTGGTGAAGGAAAGTGCAGCGTTCATTGCAGGGCTCTAAGCTAGTAATCCAGGGCAGGTAGTGCTGAAAACATCCGAACTCCCCGGTGGGTTTCAGGAAAGTGTCTTTAAAGGCAAGGTGAGGGAGGGGAGTCCTAGTGTATGTGGTCTGCTCCTGCGCAATTCTCTGACTGGTTCGTGGTGAGGTAACAGGGCAGTGCCACATTGGTTAACGTTATCAACCCTTGGGCTCCAGTAGGTCAGGGGGCTGCATAATCCTTATGGTTGCTCATGCTACATGGATGCTCATGGTCCTCAAGTAGTTGATTTTTTTCCATTTGGTGATTTTTAGCATCTGTGAAACAACTCAAGAAATGTCCATCAGGTGCTATTCTCTGGGTACTTCAGAGAGGAGTTTAAACAGAGAATATGGGAGAGGGGTCTGTCCCAGGAAGGCCCCATGGCATCTTACTTGGTTACAGTTTGTGTCTGGTTTTCACATCACTTTTGTCACTGTTCCTGGGTCCTGAGGGATGGAATCAGAGATGATGGCAGTTGGAGTCACAAAGGCTTGATGGAAGTGGATCACATCATTGGGAATTTGTTATCTTGAGGCATTGGTATTTCTTTAGTTCTGTGTAAATAATTTTGTAGAGGCCATTACTTCAGTGTCGTATTATTTGCAATTTATTAAAAAGTACTTCTAAATGTTGTGTATGCATACATGTACAAGTTAACTAATCATATCGTAAGATGATTAACTTATGAAATACATGAATTTAAGAGTTTGCATTTGAAGGAACCTGATCAGGAGTCCCCACTACAGCTGTGGCAAGGACTTGAGATATTACTATTCTAAATCTGCACTGGAGGATGCATTAATTAACATAAAGAACCTTTGCTAGTTGTGTGTCTCACCACCTAAAGGAGGATTCTGTTGTCTGAAGATAACCATTAGACATTATTGCTTTTGCCTTGAACAGAGGGATATACGGACTGCATGAAATAACAGTGGAAACTTAGTTACTAAGTTACCAATTAGGTTTCTCTACCTTTTTTTTTTTTTTTTGGATCCCTTGTTCCTAACAAGTGTCTGCAAATTCTGTTTGAGGTGCCTTTTCTTTGTAACTGTCACCCCTGAATCCTGTGTTCTTGCTGCTTTCCAGGTAGGTCAGGTCCTGGTATCTCTGTAAACCTCCAACAAGACAAGGGCTACTTTCTATTCTGCAACTTTTTTATCTTTATATGAGTGGGAAGGTGATATGCCCTTAAAGGTCAGAGCCTTGAGAATGGACTACCCTGTATATTTCAGTCTGTAGGCAACATCCTTTTACAAAAGGTGCAGAACCAGAATGACTAAGCACAGAAAACAGAGCACAGGGTTAGAGCCAAAGGAGCAGATCTAATAGGGAGTCAGATTTGTTCTTCCCAATTGCATATATACTGCCCCATCCCCATCTCCTTTCCCTGTTCCTTTGAATTTTTTTGTAAAGTTACTTGTTTGCAAATTCTTTTTTCTTTTTTTTTTTTTTTTGGACCAAAGTTGAGGTGCAATTATTAGACAAATCTACAATGTGAGCTGCCCAACTTTCTTGTCTTCCTAAGAATACAGGTAACAATTGAAAAACATGGAGGCAAAACCAGTTCTCATCTTTGTTAGTAAACTTGGTAGCTGAAATAGGCTGGTTATCCTCCCTGTGGTCGGCGGGATCATCTGCCTCTACTGACCAAGGGGCACCACAGAGCTGGGACTCAGAGGAGAAGCTTCTGGGAAGGAGTGGCTCCTGCAGCTGTGTGGTGTTGTGGATGGGGAAAAGGGCTCAAAACTACAACATCCATCTCGATGTTCTCTCAGCTTTGGAATTTGAGAAGGGCCAACTTTTCAGAAAGGAAAGTCCGTCCGCGCCTGCCTGTATGCTGTTGGCCTTTCAGTGCCGCTTCAGGCCGGGCCACGCTCAGCTCGGCCACTTCAGTGCTCATTTATGAAGTCCCCACGGTGGACCTGGGATAGTCACAGGATGTGGAGCCAGTGACTTTTATTCAGCAGAGGAACATCTGTTTTAATTAGTTCTTAGAAGAAAAAAATACTGTTAGAATGGAGGCTCCTTGAGGCCAAAGACCTCTTTTTAATCAATCATCCTTTTATCCTGCAGGCGTAGCTTAGCAATGGATGCTTAATGGGCCTTCAGTAAATGTTCAGAGTGTTAATGGAGATAGAAGTAAACTAAGACTTCTTGAAATTTTGTATCATGCTTTACTTAATTTTTTTTTCTGTTAAAAAGTTACACTTTTTAAAGGTCTCTTACTTTTTTCAAAGTTCATTCTGTCTTGACTGTCCTTTCCATTCATTTCTTTCTGATTGAACTTAATGATCGAAAGGCAAGTAATGGTTTAGTCATCAAGAAAGTAAAGGTATTAACATGTAACAAAATCTTCTGTGTCAAATTGAAAAAAACATGTAATAAAGGTAATATGCCTTGGATTTACATTCATAAATATACTGTGCTTTATTATGAATTTGAAACAGTAAATCTGTAAAAATATGGTTTTATTCTCGTAGTATTTGATCATTCTTTGTCTCTTATTATTACATTTTTGGAAGCGAAGTTTTCACAGATTCTTTTAATTATGGTGATTTTTCTTAGCATTGAAATGATGTTGCATTTTCCCCATAATGGTGTGGGAAGAGGATAAAAGTTCTGTTAAGATGAAAATTCAAAGAATGATTTACTTGGTAGCAGAGGTTTTTCTTTATAGTTAGACTTCAACCCTTTTTCTTCCCAAGTTTTATTTAATATGAAAAACTGCTTCTATGAGGTGCTGCTCATATGACTCAGTGTTAGATGCTTGTGGGCTCAAACTCAGCACATGTGGTCTGATGCATTACCTACCGGTAAATAGGAAATCAGCTGTGGCTTATGTATATTCCTGAGCAGCTCACATGTTTTCAGATGGTTCATTGTAATCCTGTTTCCTTTAACGATGGGTGTCTGAAAGATTTGCCATCTGACACACTTACGTTTCCTATTTAACAATACTTCCATTTATCTAGAGCTGCTAAAGTCATCTACTGTATTACAAACTTTTTACCTAAAAACTCACTGTTCAAGAAATAGCTTAGATGTATTTGTAAGAGTATTAAGCATTGTTTAATCAATAATAAGTGGTGTGTCAGTAAAATACCATTATGCTTCTCCTTATAAGGTATTCTTTTATAAGTATTTTGCATTTACATTTGAATCTTAATTTCCCATTTGGTGTCTAAATGGCATCATTTAAAATGTATAAAGAAAATCTTAATATTTTCTTATTGTATTATGAAAAAATATCTCTAAGGAAAAATTACCCTATAGATGATTTACAATATTGTTTTCTCTTGACTAACCTTTGTTAAAGTCCAGAATATATGCAGTTATCTTTTTAAATTTTTATTTATTAATGTATTTATTTTACAATATCATTTTTTAAAATTGAAGTATAGTTAATGTACAATATTGTATGTTATAGGTATACAGTATAGTGAGTCACAATTTTTAAAGGTTATGCTCCATTTATAGTTATTATAAAACATTGGCTTTATTCCCCATGTTGTTCAGTACAGCCTTGTAGCTTATTTTATACCTGACGGTTTGTGCCACTTAATCCCCCTCCGTTTTGCCCCTCCCCTTTGCCGCTGATAACCACTAGCTCCTTCTCTACATCTGTGTTTCTTTTCTGTTATATTCACTAGTTTGTTGTAGTATTTTAGATTGCATGTGTAAGTGATATCTTAAAGTATGTCTTTCTCTGTATGACTTTTTTCACTTAGCATAACGATTACTACTGTATTTTTTATAGTATATTTGTAGATAAAGTTTGTATACTTTGAAATGCACACATCATAGTTGTATGCTTTTGAAGAATGGATACACTCATGTAATCCATACCTCTATTACGATATTGAATATTTCCATTATCTCTAGAATGTTTCCTAACACTCTGTCCCAGTAACTCTGCCCACTCAGGTTAGTTTTGCCTTTTCCTAGACTATAAATAGTCTTTGCCTTTCCTAGCGTCTATAAATAGACTCCTGTAATATAAATCCTTTTTGTGTTTGGCGTCTTTTACTTGGCATAGTGTGTGTGAGGATCATCAGTGTTAACAGCGTGTCGGCAGTTCTTTCTGCCTCGCCCCTAGTATTCACTGTGTGACTGACTGTACCACAGTTTGTACGGCCTTTCTCCTGTTGGTGCACGTTAGCAGTTGTGATTAACGCTGCTGTGACAGTCACGTACAGGTCTTGCTGTGGACAGATACTGTCATTGCTCGTTGAATAAATACCTAGGAATGGAATTTCTGCATCAAATAAAAACTTGGCAAGCCCCTTTTGAAAGTGATTGTCCCATTTTAAGTTCCCGCTGGCAAAATACGAGAGTTGTGGCTGCTCCACATCCTTACCATTGTTTGGTTTTGTCAGCCCTTTTTCATTTTGGCCATTTTAGTGGTTGTATAATGGCACCTCAGTGTATGCTTTTTAAGAAATAGTTTTTTAATTGTGGCAAAACATATCCCATGAAATTTGCCAGTTTAACCACTTTAAGTATACACTTAAGTTATAATTGACGATGTGGTGCAATCATCACCGCAATCTACTCCTCAAGCTTTTTCATCACCCCAAATGGGAATTCTGTACTCGTGAAGCAGTAACTCCCCACTCTCGTCTTCCCTGAGTCCCAGCTATCCTTTAATCGAGTTTTTGTCTCTGTGAGTTTGCCTGTTCTAGCTGTTTCATATAAGTGGAATCATAATATTTGTCCGTTTGTGTCTGGCTTGTTTCGCATAGCATGTTTTCAGGGTTCCTCCCTGTTGAACGTACCTGTATCAGTACCGCATTTCCTTTTTATGGCTGAAAAATATTCCATCATATGGGTAGGCCACATTTTGTTTATTCATTTCTTTGTTGATGGACACGAAGGTTGTTTGGTTGTTGTGAATAATGCTGCAGTGAAAATTGGTGTTCATGTATCTGCTTGAGTCCCTGGTGTCACTTATTGTAGGAGCAGAATTGCCAAGTTGTATGGTAATTCTATGTTTAACTTTTGGGGGAGCCATCAAATGTTTCTCAGTGTGTTTTATTAATATTTCCCTGATGACTTAGAATGTTGACTATCTTTTCATGTGCTTATATTAGTGATTGTATAACCTTCTTTGTGAAGTGCTTGTTCACGTCTTTTGTGCATTTTAAAAATTGTGTTACTAGTTTTTCTTTCTTTTTATTACTGAGTTCTGAGAGTCCTTTATTTTGAATAGAAGTACTTTTTCAGGTATATGTTTTGTGAATATTTTCTTTCAGTCTGTGGCTTGCCTTTTTATTAACGTCTTTTTTAAAAATTTTTTAAATTTAAGATCGTGGTAACATACACGTAACACATGCCATTTTAATGATTTTGAGGTGTATAATTCAGTTGTATAAAGCATTTTAACATTGTTGTGCAGTTGTCTTCAAAACACTTTACATCTTTTAAACCTGAAACCCTTAAACTTGTTTAATACTCATTAAACAACTCCCCTTTCACCTCTTATCCCAGGTTCCCCTCCCTGCTCCCCACTCCCCGCTGCAGCCCACCGTTCTACACTGTGTTTCTATGAATTTGACTGTGCTGTATATACCTTATATAAGTGGAATCATTCAGTATTTCTTTTTGTGACTGGCTTATTTCACTTATCATAATGTCCTCAAGGTTCATCTATTCTGTAGGATCTCAGAATTACCTTCTTTTTAAGGCTGAACAGTATTTCGTTGTATGTATATCCCATGTGTTGTGTGTCCATTCGTCCATAAATAGACACTTGGGTTGCTTCCACCTTTTGGCTATTGTGAATAATGCTACTATGGATATAAATGTACAAATCTCTCTGAGACTTTGCTTTCAATTCTTTAGTGTATATACCTAAAAGTAGAATTGCTGAATCAAGCGGGAATTCTCTTTTTAATATTTTGAGTAGCTGCCATACTATTTTCCAAGTGGGTACACTATTTTACATTCTTAGCAATACAGCATGTGGATTCCAATTTCTCCACATCCTTGACCATACTTGGTATTTCCTTCCGTCCTCCCTCCCTCTCTCCTTCCTTTCCTCCCTCCCTCCTAATGAGTGATACCTCATTTTGATGTTAATTTGCATTTCCTTAATGATTAGTAATGTTGAGCATCTTTTCATATGCTTTCTGGCTATTTCTGTTATCTTCTTTTGAGAAATGTCCATTTAAGTCCTTTGCCCATTTGAAAAATAGTTTTTTCATTATTGTTGAGTGGTAGAAGTTCTTTATATATTCTAAATAGTAACCCATTATCAGGTAAATGATTTGCAAATATTTTCTCCCATTTCATAGGTTGTGTTTTCAATCTGTTGATTTTGTCCTTTGATGGAAAGCTTTAAATTTTAATGTAGTGCTTTTTGTCTAGTTTTGCTTTTGTTGCCTGTGGGTTGGTGTAATATCTGAGTAATTAATTGTTAAATGTAGTATCATGAAGGTTTTCCCCTGTTTTCTTGTAAGAGTTTTTTGGTTTAGGATCTTACATTTAGATCTTTGATTCATTTTGAGTTAATTTTTGTATATGGGGTAACATAAAGGTTCAGCTTGATTCCTTTTCATGTGAATATCCATTTTCCTAACACTGCTTGGTTAAGAAATTGTCCTTTCTCCATTGAATGGCCTTGGCACTCTTGTCAAAGATTATTCGAACATATATGCAAGGGTTTATGTCTGGGCTGTCTGTACTGTTCCATTGTCTGTGTATCTGTGTTTCTACCAGTACCACACTGTTTGGCTTACTGTAGCTTCATAGTAAGTTTTGATACCCTCGGTGCCCCTGCCTCTGAGATCAGTCTTACTTGAGAATCAGACTGCTCGTGCTCATCTCCTTTTCTATTTTAGATTTTGATACTCTTGCGTCCATTCAGTGCTTTCTTTGGAAAGATGCTTTAGCAATTTTAGTATGGTTTATATACCTGAGGAGTAAGTCAGTATAAATTTTTTCTACTTTTAGGTTAATTTCCTTTATTAGGTATACATTCTTTGCTCAGTGTACAGTGCATGTAAATGAATTATAGTTGTTAAATTTAAAAATCAGTAAATATATATTGTTACAATTCTTTCCTGGTATGTTAAATGCTAGCAGACCAGGTTTGAATGGGTCTCTATCTCTCTCTTTTTTTTTTTTTTTTTTTTTTTTTTAATGAAATGTAGTCACTTTGGGGCAAAATGTTTTTGGATCTTCAAATTCATTTCTCCTTGGTTAACCACTGGGGTTGAATGAGAAAAGGCAGAGAGTATTTAAGAGGTAAAATGGCTTTGTTATCTTTGTAACCCTAGAATGGGAAACCTGAAAGCAAGCACAGAATCTGGACACTGTCGTACAACAAAAAGGAGTGTCCCCTTGGGTCCCTTGTGGGGTTCCTTGTGTTCTTTGTGGCTTACAGTCAGGTCTCTGGGTTCTCTTTCTTCCTTTCTTCCTCTCTTTCTCTCTCTCTCTCCCTCTCCCCCTTTCTCCCTTCCTCCCTTTCTCCCTTCCTTCCTTTCTTCCTTTCTTTCTTTATGTATTGGTGTTCTAATTTGATCTTTCCATTGAGACATAGGATTCTAGAGGTAAATAATACCTTAGAAATCATATTTTCATATCACCTCAGTTGTGAGTCACATTATTTGTTAAAGGACTGTAAGGTTACAGGCATTTATTTTAAGATCACAGGATTATAAGCATTGATTGGTTTCAAGGATAATTCTAGTCCAAATACTTGGTGGTAGGTAAAGTGTGCTCATAACATTAGTTTGTAAATTCTTTATTCCATGAGTAGTGCCCAGCCCTTCCTTGCCCTGTTTACCACCCAGATTGCGTTTTTCTCTGCTTCACGTGGAATCCTCACATGTACTCCTGTATAGAATTATTGCTCAGTTTATTACTGGTGGAATCCATGTTGAATTTTAGCAGATTCTTTCCCCTCTACATCTGCCTCTTTGATGGTAGCTAGGTTTACTGCTGTTCACTTATTAGTGCCCTGGGTCTTAACAGCCTTATTCAAACAAAACATCTTAAATGGAGGCATTAAAAAGGTCACAACAGTGAGCCATTTTGTAACTTTTGGTGCAATAAAATGGGTATGTTGTGTTTTGGAATATAAGACCTCTGAGTGCAGCTATTCATTTTCTTCATCTATAAAACATTTTAGAATAACAGCTTACATCTGTTTGGGGTTTAAAATTCCACGTTTTGAAGAAACATCACTGTTTTGAAACTCCAAACCAGGCATGGGGAGGGGACTCTCTCTCTGACTGGCCCACGTCCTGTAGAAGCTGGGGCGAAGTATTTGTCTTAGCGTGGAGCCGTATTTGCTGGCAGTTGCACTTTAACATGTGTGAAACACATTTTCATTATTTCTTCAGATTGTAAATGACAAGACACATTCAGTACGATTTTGGCTTGAAGAATATTGGAAACTTTTTCACACATGAGGAGTTTATCTTATGAGGAATATTTCACTACCGGAAGCCAGAAATACATTTAATTATTCAAGCATTTACAGCACATTTAATTACCTGAGACTGTCACTTAATCTTGTTTTAGAAAATAAAGCTGGGATTTACCGTTGGCTCACTTAAAAATAAATACCCAGTGGAATAGTTTTGGCCATTTCAAATGTGTGATTTTAAAATTACTCCTTTAAATTGAAGGAACAATTTAATGACTAACTTTTAATAGAGGAAAATGGGCAAAATATTCATCTGCAGGATTCAAAATCTGGTAGTATTTATTAAGTACCAAAAAAGTGCCAATAACATACGATGTAGTTTTGTGGGTTATTTTAATCAAGAAGTGAAGAATGCTAGCATAGACCCTTACAATAAGTTATAAGGTCTTTTTTCTTCTTATAAATGTGAGATACTTATATTCTTGTTAAAATGTGATGTATTTACATTTGGGAGGAGAGAATACGAAGAAGAAAATTAAAGTCATGTATTATCCCACTAACTTTTAGTCCTCTTGGATATTTTATTACATTCTATCAATTTTCACAAATTTAGAAAAGCTTTTAGAAAACTATAGTCAGTTTTTAGAGTTCTTGATAATTTATTTGAAAACACAGGACTTCAGTGTCGGAATGGACAGGGTCAGATGCTTTCATGTTGTGTTGTCAAAAAAACTAAACTAAATTTGGTATCTGTTATGGAACTGTGATGTATGGGCTGGGGTACTGTTTATTTATGAAGCTGACAGACTTCTCTGAGATTCTAGTTTGTCAACTTAAACTAATTTATTGACACTTCTTTTTTCCCCTCACTGCCATTTCCTGTCTGAATGGAAGACAGATTTTCTTTGTGTGGCCACTGTCAAGCCCAGGGCCATCTCTGTGCCAGCAGAATAAGAAAGATGATGCTAGACTCTTGGTTTCTGATTAAATGTAAACATTTTAGAAATAGTTTAGTACCCTTAATTTGTGGGAAGGTAAATACCCATTAATTCCTTCAAATTTGTGTTGTGACACACACACACACACCCATACGCATACGCATATTGTAAATGGCCATAGTCCACAGTGACTTTCCATTTACAGCTGAAATGGATGCAGAGCAACAGCCCCCGGCCCCGGCCGGGTTGAGCAGCACCATCCCTGACAGGCCCAGTGGGCATTACCGCTGCTAATGGGCGGGGTCCCTTGGAGTTCAGGTGTTTTTATTTTAGGAAACAGGGAGGTGGGATTCTGTTTTAGAATTTTATCTGAGTTTAGTTAGAAGCAAATAGATGATACTGTGGGTGAATTTCTGTGTTGATAAATCCAGTTAGATGTCTTCTAGGTAGGGTAGCAGTCAGATAGGGCTCTGGAGTCAGATTGTATGGGCTTGTTACTTCCTATGTGCCTTTAGGCAAGTTAAGCAGCATCTCTGAACCTCCTCTTCTGTAAAATGGGGTTAGTAATACATGTCTTACAGGGTTGTTGTGGGGATTCAGGGAAATAAAACTTATGGAGTGCTTATTGGCACGGTGCCGGACACATGAGCTATGCTTGGTAATTCTAGCTTACTGTTACACAGCCAGCTGTGCGGCCTTCCTGTAAGCGTGGTGATTATCTCCACTCCTGGAGACGACTCCTCTCCCTGACCAGGCTGGGGACAGAAGTGGCCCGTCCAGCCCACCTCCACCCCTGTCTGTTCACAGCCCTCTCCTGTCCCGCGTTGAGAAGCTGTTCTTCCCACGCCCACTCTGTCCCCGGGGCCTGTTGCTCAGCTTCCTTCTGTGAAAATCTGTCTCTTCTGTCTTCACTCCCCTCTCTTACCCTCCACCTGCCTTGCCCCTCCATCCCTCCTCACTCCTCTCCCTTCCTGCCCCTCCCTGTCTCCCCTTTCTTCTTCCCCTGCCTTCCCCTCATCTCCCCTCTTCCCTGTCCTCCCCTCCTCCCTGCTGTCCCCCCCACCCCATTCTTTCTCCCCCTCCCCATCTCTCTTTCCAGCCCTGACACTTGGCCTGCCAAGGACAGCTCTAGCTTTGTAACAGAACAGTGTCAAGTCTTTCAAGTCTTTATTACTTGTGATGGAAAATATTTTTGTTTCTCTTTTCAGTAGCCAGACCCTCTTCATATTATGTTTCTCTTTCACTTTCAAGTGGGCTTTACAGCACCATTTTATGTCCCTTGGGCTCAAAAAGTAGATTTTATTGGCAGTTCAGTTTAATTATTCTTCTAGAAACTGTGCATACTATACTGATTAATTTGTTTTTTTTAATGGCAGTTTATTATGTACATAAAGTGAAAATGAAATAATGTTTCTAAATAAGAATTACAGGTTCATATAGTAATGTTAAGCAGACTGATCATTCCTGCCCTAATTTGTTTTTTTCTTTGTTTTCCTTTTCAGATTCCTTTCTCACTGGTCCAATTTCCCTTGTGGGAGTCCTTAAAAGTAAGTTTCCGAATCTTCATGTAAAATGTCTCTCAAATTATCATAAATATCCGCTAGTTTCAGTATGGAATAGTAGAATATAATATTGACTAGCAGTTGAAAAACTCAAAATTATTAACAATTGGAAATACTTTATGAGTGGAATTCACATGCCGGTTGAGTCTTTCAGACTTGCTCAGGTGTCTGTGATACTGGGCACTAAGCATGACAGGCATCACTCAAGTCCTCAGAGGTTAAGGGAAAACCTGACTTTCCTGTGTATTGCAACTCTTCTTGTACCCGGTCGAACTTTGTTTCACCTCGGGGCGGGTGTGTGTGTGTGCGCACGCACGCATGCTTGCGTGCGTGTACATGTGTGTCGAGGGTAAATGGAAAAGGAAGGATGTTTGTAGGCCTAGAAGCCTCCCCTCCGCCACATCTAATGGCCGCAGGAGCAGCGGGGGGCATGGTTTCTGCAGGTCACTCCCATCTTTGCTGCTCACCCGTACGCCTCCTAGGAACCCACAGTGAAAAGGGGTAGGGTGTCAGGGATTGGCAGTCAGCCTTGGGGAAGGTCACTCACATGTTTAAAAACAATTAAATGGAATTTTAAAAGGCTTTGTTCTAATAATTGTGCAGAGACATTGTTTTTCATCTCCTGGTGCAGTGGTTTTGGAAGTCTGTGGGTCATGGTATAAAATCAGAGAGAGCATCTCATGAGGTAAAGATTAGCCTTACTTTGTCCGACTTCAGCGTTGCATGTGCATCTCTATGCTGGGTTGCAGTGTGGAGTGTGTTTCTCGCTGTGGATCATGATCAGAAGAATGTAAAGGCCCTTGTTCAAGTGAAAGTGGTTTATAAATGACCAAGCTGTAAAATGGCCAAGTATTTTGGTAGGCATTTGGTAATACAAAAAATAAAGAAATGACTCTCATAGTTGTATAGGACTGGTAATCATGGGGTGCCCATTGAAAATGTCTTTTGAGGAATAACAGTTACTTGGACTCTGAAAAATACTCTGTTGAGGTTATGTTCTAAGGAGATAATAAAATGAGATAACACATTCCTCAAAAAAATAAACTGCTGTACTGAGTACTGAGAAATACTTCTCATAAGTGACCTGATTTTAGTAATAGTACAGTTTATTTAATGCAGGTTCTTGGGTCTTTCTTGGTTGTTCTGTTTTTGTTTTTTACTATTTCTGTGTGGTGCACAGTGAAAATGGATTTCTCCAGTACTGTTTCCAGGCGTGATGTAACAGCTATCCAATGAGAAGGTCACATTCCATAAGCATAACAGCTCACTGTTTGTGTCATGTGACAGAAGAACAATGAAGCAACAGCTGTCCAGCAAACAAGACTCACTTTATTAGGGTGTCAGTAACGAGCATTCACATGGCTTCCGCACACCCTCTAACATCCTTGTGCCCAGGAAAGCTTTGAGGCCCAAAAAGGGGAAAAGCGTAGGATTTCTTTCTTTTCAGTATTCAGGACATTTACAGTATTCTAGCAAGTAAAGAAATGTCTAGAATTTTTCAGAATAATCAAAATTAACAATGTGGAGCTTTAACAGTTTTCTTTGAGCCAATGTTAAGATGCTATAAATATTTTTTTAAGTTGGGTTTATGGAGGAGTACTTTTCATACAGGAAAATTCATACATTGTACATTTTTGCAGGATTGGACAAATAGGGCTGCCACCTTAAACAAAATATAAAATATTTGTAGGTTTCCCTTTTCCAGAGTATCATATAAACTAGAATCACACACTACACAGTATTTTGTGCCTGGCTTCTTCCATTTAACATGATGCTTTTGAGATTTGTCCCTGTTTTATCCTAGTACAGGCAGTTTGTTCCTTGCTGGCACTGGGCAACTAGTATTCCATTGTGTGGGTGTACTGTCATTCGTTTAGCCTGTTACTCGTTGATACACATTTGAATTGTTTCCAGTTCTCGATGATTATGAATGAAGCTGCTGTAAATATTTGCATATGGGTATTTGTATGGACATATGTTTTTGTTTCTCTTGGGTAAAGTACCTAGGAGTGGGATTGCTGGGTCATAGGGAAAATGTAAGTTTAATTTATAAGAAGCTGTGAAATTGTTTACCAGAGTGGCTGTACCATTTTCCAACAATGCATGAGAGTTCCAGTTGCTCCACACCCATGTCATTACTTGTTACTATTTGATTAAAGTTTGAGCCGTTCTAATAGTTGTGTACTGGTATCTCGTTGTGGTTTTAATTTGCAGTTCTCTCAGGGCTAAATAATGATGAGCATTTTTTCATATAATAGTGTTTTTTTTTAAACATCTAGATATGAGGTCACAGTGCCTTATAAAAGTAGACAGTTTTTGGCATGTCCTTTATTTCTGTAGTATTTTCTCTGTTTAAATTCACTTTTGCAACCATAGAGAGATTGTATTATATTGAAGCTTTTTTCTGTTACATTTATGTGGAAATAGTGCTCAGAAAAATTTTTCTCAGCGAGAACTTGAGCAGATTACATGCACATTGTGCTGTAAGGAGTGTAGGGGGTAGCCACTACCGTTTTAAACTTACTCTGCCTGCAATCAGTGGGATCACCTTCTAAAATCACCTCCTCCAGCTGTCTCCCTGATTCCTCTTCGTCCTGTTACTATTCTCCTGACTCCTCGATCAAAACCCAGATTAAATCTGATTGTCCGTTCCTTCACATGACATCACGCACCAGACGGGGTTGACTCTGACTTCTAGGCACCTGTATCAAACTCTTTTATCAGATTCTTACTAACTTGGGCCTGAACTAAGTGAATACTCATCCATTCTACACATTGAATTTGTACGATCTTCCTTAAACATCTCTTTGGAGTTCTCAGAAATTTATAACTTTCTAAAACTCTAAAACATGAAGTTGTTGGAGCTCAAGGATGTCCATGCTGTGCCCTTATCTGGTTTTTCCAGCTACCTTCCCCTTATACTAATCCTTTTTTTCCCCCCGCTTTCCCTCCAGTCGGAATGGCTCCTTACTACTCCTGTTCTTTGGCTTCTTTCTGAAATGTGCTTTTGCAGGTCCAAATACTATGCATCTTTCAAAGCCAGCTCAGTCCTGCTTTAAGTCTTCCAATCTAGACTCTAACCTAACGTTTATCTCTGTTGCCGATTGGTGTTTAATCATATGCTGTCTTGTGTTTGAAACATCTTAGAACTAAGCCTGAGAGTATTCTAATAAGGCCTCAACCCCTTCCCCCTACAGAAAAGAGCAATGCAGGTAGTAGACCTGTATTGCCTGCCTGCTGTGAGCTAGTCCATTCACAGCATTTCAGAGATGAGTAAGATGTGGCTGATGCCCCTGAGGAGCTTTCAGTCTCTCTGAGTCACATACCCATGGATAACTCCAAGGTAGCGTGTCTGTGATTGAAGACCACTCAAGGCAGCATGGGAGCCAGCCTCCCTGACTCCCCAGGTCATGTGACTATACTACCTCGTTTCTTATGTTTTCTTTTTTTTTTTCAGTAGTACATATACTTATGAAGAAAAAATAAATTAAGATTTAGATGAAAGAAGACTAGGCACCATGAAGAGGAGGGAATTTAAAAGAATAAATCATCATATCCAGAACCTCTGAGAAGATAATTTTACTCTAATATTTATGTTGACTTTGAAACTTTCTGAAGAACAAGAAGAGAAACATGTTAGATTACATGGTTCTATTACCTGACAAATAACCAGAGCTTATTATTGTATCTTGTTCTTGGCTCTGGATACCATCTTTTTTTTTTTTTTTCTTTTTTCTTTTCTTTTAAATTGGAGTACAGTCTGTTACAGTGTGTCAGTTTCTGGTGTACAGCACAATGTCCCAGGCATTCATACACATATATGTATTCTTTTTCATCAAAGGTTATTAATTGAGATATTGAACATAGTTCCCTGTGCTGTACAGAAAAACTTTTTTTTAAATCTATTTCTATACATAGTGGCTAACATTTGCAAATCTCAAACTCCCAAATTTATCCCTTCACACCCTCTTTCCCCAGTAACCATAAGATTGTTTCCTATGTCTGCAAGTCTGTTTCTGTTTTGTAGATGAGTTCATAGTGACTTTTTTTTTCCTTTTTTTAAAGATTCCGCATATGAGTGCTATCATATGTTCTTTTTTTTTCTCTTTTCTGGCTTACTTCACTTAGAACGATGATCCCTAGTTCCATCCATGTTGCTGCAAAAGGTGTTTTTTTATGCCTGAGTAGTATTCCATTGTATAAAATACCACAGCTTCTTTATCCAGTCATCTGGATAAAGTCATCCAGACATTTAGGTTACTTCTGTGTCTTGGCTCTTGTATATAGTGCTGCTGTGAACATTGGGATGCATGTATCTTTTCAAATTAGAGTTCCCTCTGGGTATATACCCAGAAGTGGGATTGCTGGATCATATGGTAAGTCTGTTTTTAGTTTTTTGAGGAATCTCCATACTGTTTTCATCATGGCTGCACCAAACTACATTCTGACCAGCAGTGTAGGAGGATTATTTTTTTTTCCACTCCAGCATTTATTGTTCATGGACTTTTGAATGATGGCCATTGTGATTGCTGTGAGGTGATACCTCATTGTAGTTTTGATTTGCATTTATCTGATATTTAGCAATATTGAGCATTTTTTCATGCTCCTGTTGGCCATTTGTAGATCTTCATTGGAGAATTGCTTGTTTAGGTCTTCTGCCCATTTTTGGATTGGGTTGTTTATTTTGTTATCAAGTTGTATGAGCTGTTTATATATTCTGGAAATTAAGCCTTTGTCAGTCACATCATTTGCAGATATTTTCTCCCATCCCATAGGTTTTCTTTTTGTTTTGCTTATGATTTCCTTTGCAAAAGATTTTAAGTTTAATTAGGTCCCATTTGTTTATTTTTGGTCTTCTTTCTATTGCCTGGGTAGACTGCCCTATGGGAACATTGCTAAGATTTATGTCAGAGAATGTTTTGCCTATGTTTTCTTCTAGGAGGTTTATTGTGTCTTGTTTTATATTTAAGTCTTTAAGCCATTTTGAGTTTATTTTTGTGTAATAAATAAACTGTGTGAGGGAGTGTTATGGTCTTCATATTGTAGATGTAAAACTGAAGAAGAGTTTGAGTGCCTTGCCCAAGGCTGCAGGAATATTCAGTGTTAAGGGGACTTCCAGGTCTTGAACCCAGGCAGTCTGATTCTAGAGTTGATGTTCTTAATCATTTTACACATAACTTTGCCCAGTAGCTCACCATGTCTTTAATAATATTGCTGTTTTGTACGCTTAAAAGTTGGTAAAAAGTTGAGGTTGTATTATATCAAATCAGCTTGTTTAAGGTGTTTCTGCAAATTGTGTTGATTCTTTAACTTGATGGCATAAAACCTAAAATCCTTGACTACCATGTTTCTTAGAAAACCGCCCCTCCGACCCCATTCTCTGGCACTCAGGCAGGGATTAAACAGCGTTCACTCAGGAAGGACTCAGCGCTCAGTGCCTGACACTGTGGAGCACAGGTAGTTACTGGGGATGTGTGGAGCCAGACCGCATTTTCCCGTGTTTGTGTTTTAATTCCTTAGGGCTTTGCTTTTTAGAGGAAGGAACTTTGTCTTCTGATCATTTTTATTTATGTTTATATTCTTTATAATTCTGTCTTTTACACAGCAGGTGTTTATAACTTTACTAATTGTTTGAAGGTTAGCATTCTTTCTTTTTGAAGGTCAGTGCAAAGTTGGGTAACTGTATACAATAACTGTTTTATTTATAATTACTTACTTTTAGAAGTATGACCACAGCTATAACATACACACGTACTCTTACTGAGCCTTAGATAAACAGTACACGTGTTTTGAGAGGATATGATAAAATTTCCTGTAAGAATGTCACATTTGTTCTAGTGTCTGTATGTCTAACGTCAGTGTTAGTGCGGTGTAGAGGTTTGTTGAGAATGTTGTCAGGTCTAAATAGTTTTGCTCCCAGCCACAATGGTAACGAGTACAAGAGTAAAAATGCGTGTGTGAGATTTTTACCGTACTAAGCTTATACCCTAAATTACATAGCACATGTCAACATGGAAGAAAACGCCTGAAAATAAGAGCAAAATATTTTTATGTCCAGACTACCAGCAAAGTCACAGCCTGAGATGCTGATTAGGATTTTAGCAAAATCACATTATAATGAAGCAGCCATCTTTTAACAACTCAAAAAACAGGAGAACTTTTGAATTTCTTAAAGACAGATGGTGAAAAAGATGACAACGAAAAACTGAGTATGGGAGGAGGGACGTTGTGTATAGCGAAGGCCTGGCAGGCTGGATGGAAACCGTGTGGCTTCTGGGGCTGGGATCCCTGTCCCGTCTCCTCCTCTGGACGCGTGTGCTCTACTGCCTGGCGTCCTGCTGTAGTTACAGGAACCTACTACGTTCCTTGCTGTTTTCATTACTGTCACCCAAGTTAAGGTTTAACTGTGCCTCCTGGGTCCCACAGCCTCCAGGGTAGTAGGTTAGGGTCCTTTATCATACAACAGTGAAAAACACATCAGGATTCCTCTTTTGTCTTCTTCCTTTTAGATGCTTCTCTTCTGCCTTTGCAGGTGTGTGACTAAAATGAGATAAATACGATCAGTTAGCTACAACATTCCTGTGATGAGTCATATTGACTTATTTTTTGGCTGAGACAAAGTGTGAGAAAGAGGGGAATGCACCACACTTTGTTTTAATCAGATTATCATATATATACTGAGAAGCACTTTTTACAAGTGCCTGTAATGACTCCTAGTTCCTTTGGAGATAGAAAACCCTGCTAGTCTTTGATTTCAAGGGAGCCATCTGTAGATCACACCTAACTCCTTTAAAAAACGGCGAGAAAGAAGAGCTTTGTTTCTCTTTGTTCTTCAGACCTGCTTCCTGGTTGTTTGTGAGTATATGTGGTGTGTGTCTGGTATGTGTAATGTAAATATGAGATAGGATAATATTTGTGCTGCTCTGATCTCGCTGTCTCAGCCATCACCAGTTGATCATAGCCCTCCTTCCAGTTGTACCTAAACCAAACCTTGGGACAATCTTAGCACTGCTCACTGGAAAGCCGTATTAAGTTATGAAGTTAAGAAGAGATTAATCCTTGAGGTGGAACCTGTTGGCTGTTCCTGGTTTGTATGACTCTCTACTGAGGCAGGAATGAACATTTGGGATTATGATGTTTGGCCAGTTTATGTTTCCCTCATTCTCTACACAAGGGTAAAGTTATGCAACACTTCTTACATTGTAAGTGTTCATATAGGCACTAAATATTTGCCTGCCTTCTTTGTATAGGGGACTGTGCAAGGCCCTGTGGTCATGAGGTCCCTCACCTGTAGAATCAGGGATCCAATGAGAGAGCTTTTGAAGGCTAAGGAAAGCAAGGGACTCCCCGTCACTCGTGTTTCTGGGCGCTTTTGAGGCGGGAGGCTTGTCAGTGCGCCTGTTCCCGGGTGAATGGAGCTTGTTAGTGCGAGCCCCTCAGCTTTTCCCTGTGCACCGTTTTTGATAAAAAATCTGTTTTTTAAAAGATTGTTCCATATTTAAACATTAGCAAGCCAAGTGTGCCTTTCCAGGCAGAGGTATGAAAAATAATTACACCTTTTCTTGTTGACTGAAAACTTAAATCATGAGCATCAGTTACAATAATTTGTCTTATGGTAACTGTTAGTGATATTTTTAGATATTAGCATGAGTGGGACCTTTAGTCCCTGCCCAAAACTAATAAAAGACATCAAACAACAGATCCAGGAAGCTCAGAGAACCCCCAGTTGGAATCAGCACCTCCCCAATGAAACCTAGCCATGCATATCCAAAAATATTACTTTGTAGTTGTAAAACCTAACTATCATTCAGCAAACTCAGCATTTGAGCCCATTTGGTCAAGAATAATAAATGAAATTTCTTTTCCTGAATTACCAGCACAATTGTTCATTAAAGACTTTTTCACAGGTTCTTACTGCCTTTACCAAAGATATTTTACCTGTCTAGAAGGTGTCTAAATATCTCAACCAACAAATAACAGTTTAATCAAAAACAAGGTACAGGTTAACCACACAATGTTGGTGCTATTTACACGTCTCAGAATAGTTTCAATCCAACTGCCTTAGCCTCAGGACTGTGCTTCCTAATTATTACTTAGTTGAATCCAATTTTAATTATGAAACCTAGTTCTTTTTAAGAGAAGTTCATTTTGGCCCTTTAGCCACTTGGTTATATTGCTACAGCCCTGGTCTGGCAGAAGTGAAAGCTTAATCATGGTTTCCAATTATATTTAATATTCTTTTCAGTTTAAAACTTTGCTTTGGGAACCTCTTAAAGTCATGTTAGTATGTGAGAACTTCACAGAGAGATGGTTCATTTAATTGAATAATAAAATTATAGGCAACTGTCATTTTGGTTGTTTCTAAAAGTATATATGCCAGAGCTGCACAGTCGCTTGATCAGGTACAGTGAGGAGAGCAGGTGCATGGAATTGTCTGCTGGCTTTAATGTGTTACGAAATTCTGGTGCTGGACGAACAGCAGTGAGACCTAACACGGAAGATTGTCTTTTCTGTTTTCTTAAATAAATTATCATCCGTTATCGTGATGTTATTACTCTGGAACTGAGTAGAAGATTCAGTACACATACCTGTTGTACCGTAAAAGTCATGTGGTAAAGTTTCATAATCTTGCAAGATCGGAAGCCATGTGACTACTTTGAGTACAACAACTGAAGAAGTTCCAAATGTAAGTTCCCTGCACTGTCATTTTCAATTTGTTGTTCATCTTTAGACAACAGTGCACATTCGGGTGGGTGTTTCAAAGCGATAAACACAGTCTTCTCTTCATGCTGTACTTCAGGAGAAGACAGCCGGCCCAGGCTTGGACACCCAGCCATTTCCTCGTATTGGGCCTGGTGTTTTCTCCCTGTCCTGGGAATGCATACTGCTGCTGTTCCCCTGGTGGGGATGTGGGGGGAGCCTTGAAATTACTCCATGCTGTTCTTCCTCTGCCTTGAGCTGTGAATGAAGATTCACTTGGCAGTTAGAACAACTTGATTGTTCTGTAGCAACACCGCTAAGTATTGAGGATTTCTCCTAAGGTTAATAGAAATAGCATTAATTGAAAAAAAAAAAAAAACCAGCCTTGATCAAAACTTGAAGAACCTTTAAACAATATAAATTGTGAAATTCAATTAAGGTCTGTATCTTAGTAATATTGGACCTATTTTTATTTCCTGTTTTCATGATTAACTTGGGTTACGTAAGACGCCAACATTAGGGGAACCTGGGTGAAGGAGGGATGTGGGATTTCCACTATTTTTGTAACTTTTCTGTAAGTCTAAAATTATTTCAGGATGAAATTTTCTGTATAAGCTATTAGAAACCACTTCCAATCATCCTGTATTAAACAGACTTTAAAAAGCTACCAGAAGTGAAATGAGTAACATTTCTGACTGCCACTCTCATTACTTGCAGTGTCTCATCAACATGAGATATAAACAGATGTGTGTGGATTCATCTGAAAATTTCATTTTTTTATTTGAAAAGAAAACAGAAACAGGACTTTGAATTGGGATAAATAAGCAAACAATATATAAAGCATGACCACTCGTGTTTTTCAGTCTTATTTAAGTATCACATCAGTTGAGAGTCCAACGTTGTGTTTCTTCACATTTGGACCTCCTTTATTCTCCCCCCGACCCCAGTCATTTACTTGCCTTTACAAGCACGATCATTCAGCCTTGCGCCAATGGAAATACTTACTTAGGTTGGGAAATTATGGCAAATTAAAAGCTTTTGGTGTTCAGACAGGGCCAAAAGAAAAAAAATCCTCCATTACAAACCCACATGATTTAAACAAGTTTTATTGATATAAAAATACTTTCTTTAATAACCTGCATATTATGATGTAGCTTGATTAGAATTTGAGCTGTGTATTGAGGAATCTTATAAATGTTGCATATATACTGTTCTGTCTACAGGACACGTGGCTTTGAGGGGACCATAACTACCAGCCTCAGTTCCCCCCATTTTCTATCTGTATGACCTCAGGCAAGCTACTTGACATCTGTTGGCACCACTCTGTACCTTTTTGTGGGTGATAATACACACTTCCAAAAGTAAATGAGAAATGTGAAATCTTTTGCAGAGTTCCTGGATCATGCCAGGCACTCAGCAAGTAGTAATTAATACTGTCTGTAGCAATTGTTCATACTGTTGCATACACTACATCTTTATTACCTTTTCCAACCTAGTCTTAAGTTATTTAAAATTCATTAGCAATCATATCACACTTCCTGTGAGTAGTCTTTCCTGTCTACAGCCAGTTGTGTGTTGATCACAATCCCCCATCCCTCCATCTATTGTGGGCCTGTGTGTAATTTCAAAATACTGTCATAATTCATATGCAGTACTTTTTTACCAGTCAGAGCCTTTTCATTATTCTTGTTGCTGTTTAATGAATTTAAAGTTGCTCCCAAGAGAATCATTTGTATATAGCACTCATATTTTTAGCTTGGTCTCAATATTACTTTTCCAAAGTTTCTGTACTCAAACAGTTCCTCATTAAGAAAAGTTACAAACTCGTATTATTTAAAGCAAGTTGTTTTGGATGTTGACAGAATTTGTTTATTCACTTGGATATTTTAATATCATTCTAGGAAAAATTATGATCTCTCTGGAAGTGAAGTGTCTTATAAATACCATTCTGTTTGCTGTTGGGAGAGCTGTAACACACAGATGCCAAGTCCAAGGGTTTCTACACTCTGTACCAGATTGTCTCATTCAGAGCCCAGTCCTGCTCCTAACTACCTATTTAAACTTTGGCAAAGTACTTAACTCCTCTGAGCCTCCACTTCCTTGTCTGTAAAATGAGGATAAAATGGCACATACCTGAGAAGATTGTGGTTAGGATTACATGAGTTAATACGTGTAAAGTGTTTGGTGCCTGGAGCGTAGTAAGTTCTGTGTAAGTGTGCGTGGTGGTTGCTGGTGTAATCATTACTTCTCTTACGCTCTGCGTTTGCCATGGACGTTTCTCACTTGATTTTAAACCTTTGGGTTCTAGAGATTTTTGTTTATTTGTTTAAGGTATTTATTAGTATCCTTTTAAATACAAAATGATTCTTTATATGCTCTTGGACTAAATCCTCCTGGCCAGGTGATAGTGGAAAGCTATGCTTATCTCTGGAGATTCTATTTTTAAAACTGAGTCTTCAGCCATCTGAGTCTATTTTGATCCAATGTTTTTTTCCCCCGGCAACCAATTTTTTTCCTCCCTAGATTACAGCAGGCACCTCTGAAGCCTTCTCCATCACCTCCCTTGTGTCTGTTATAACCCTCTTCTGTCCTCATTCGACCCCCATCAACTATTAGAGTGGAGAGTGGGTGGGGGGCTGTTTTTCCCCTGGACCCTGTACTGCCTGACATCTAGTAGGTATTGAGTAAATGTTGAGTTTATGAGTTACGTAGTGTCTTTAATTTTCTTCTCCTGCATTACATGTAATGCACATCTTATTTGTTCTTTATTACTGCATATAAATTCAGCATTATTTGTAGTAGTTTAAGCAATATTGGTAGTATTTCAAGTCTGTTTGGAGTAAACTTCTACTTTTTGGAATCCCTGAAGGTATGACCTTCATTCATTGCCAAAACTCTATTTTATGTTTTGTATCTGTTTCTAAAAAGTCAGCAAAGTAAACAATGGTGTTAAAATTGGCATTGGCCTGATAAGATACACACTTTGCCACCTTTAAAGTAGAAAGGTGCTGTCTTACAATTTTGTTTCTTATGCTGTCTCCAGTGCTCATATGAGCTCCGGAGAAAATGTGTTTTCTCCAAAAGCACACAGATATATTTGTGAACATTCTAGCATTTAACTGGGGGGAGTGGGGGGAATAAACAAATACTATGCTGAATGGCAAAACTATCTTTAGGAAGCTGTTTGTGGTAAAACCTTTTTTTTAGCCCATCTGCTTCCTTAAGTGAAGTTACAAATATCTATTTGATACCTGCACTTTTAGTCCAGTGAGTTTACTAAATACACTCTCCAAGTAACTGTTCTCATTAGTCGGTTGGAAGGAAATGTTGGAGTCCTCAGACACCGCACATTATCATATATCTGACTTGTTAGGTACTTAGCATAGTTAGGTGTCTGACTTAAGAAAAGTTGTTAAAGTTGACAAGCAGGGCCATGTGTGCCTTGGTTTGTATATGGGGCCTCTTCTCCATATTTGAAGCCACCCTCTCAAACCTCCAGGTGTGTGTTCAGGGGGAAGGAATCAGAGTGGAAGACCGGTACTAACTTTGTTGCTGTTCTTCCAGTTGTGGTACATTTCATCACCCATAGAAATGTCATGCTGCCATCAGTAGGTCATACTATTTTAACCACTGTAATTTATATGTTCAAGGGGTCTGTCTTCTCGTCATTATTTGCAGTACCTACTATTATGCTAGAGGTCCTACCCAGTGCAGTAAGACAAGAAAAAGTAATGAAGGGCAATAACCCAAATTGAATAGGAAGAAGTGAAACAGTTTTTATTCATAGACAATATGATCACCCATGTAGAAAATGTGATGACATCTGCAAAGATGGTGCTACAGCTGATAAATTTAGCAGGGTTACAGGATACAAGGTCAGTATGGAAAAAATCAATTGTATCTCTGCATACTAAGCAACACACAATTGGAAACGGAAATTTTTAAAAAAAGCAATGACATTTATAATAGCATCAAAAACATGAAATACTTAGGGATAAAGCTGACAGTACATGTGCAAGACCTGTATACCGAAAACTACAAAACAGTGTTGACAGAAAGCAGTGGAGGCCTCAGTAAATGGAGAGATGCAACATGTTTATGGGGCGGAGAACTCAATATTATTAGCACCTCTGTTCTCTCCAGAGTGATTGATAGATTCATTGCAACGCAGATCAAAAACTCAGCAGGCTGTTTTGTAGGAATTGATAAGCCGATTCTAAAACTCCCATGGAAGTGCAGAGAATCTAGGATAGTCACAAAAGCTTTTGAAAAAGAACAAAGTTGGAGAACTAACACTACCTGATCTCAAGATTTATTTTAGAGCTAACGTCAAGAAAGTGTTGAATTGGTATCAGTATAGATCTGTAGATGAGAGCAAAATAGAGAGTCCAGAAATTGATCCACAAATCTATGGGCAACTGATTTTTGACAAAAGTGAAAAGGCAGTTCACTGAAGAAGGGGTAATCTGCAGTTGCTGGGACAATTACATATCCGTGTATCAAAACGAAACAAAACAAAAGAACTTTAATGCAAACCTTGTTGCATACCTAAAATTCAACTGAAAATGGTAGACTAAAGGTAAAACCAAAAGACATAAAATTTCTAGAAGAAAACATGGGTGAAAAATCTTAGTGATATGAGTTGGGCAGAGATTTCTTAGACATGTCACCAAATGCAAGATCTGTTAAAGGATAATTTGGACTTGAAAATTAGATCTGTTCTTTGATGGACACTATATGAGGCGACAAGGCAGAGACTAGGAGAAAGTAATTGCAAGTGACTTGGAGGTAGAATATATATAAAGGACTCTCAAAACTCAGTAAGTAGGAAAATGGACAACCCAATTAAAATGTTTGAAACATGAGGGACATTTCACTACAGAAGATATGCTATGCATGGCAAAAATGTACCTGAGAAGGCAGCTCAACATCATTAGTCATTCTAGAAGTGCATACTAAAACCAGGATGCTACACACCAGTTTAAATGGTTTAATTTTAAAAATACTGACAACACCAAGTGTTAGAGAGGATATAAAGAAACTGGAACTGGTCTGACTGTAAAATGGTACAACCACTTTCTAAAACAATTTGGTAGTTTCTTAACAAGTTAAACATAAACCTACCACGTGGCCTAGCCATTTCACCCACAGGTATTTCCACAAGAGAAATGAAGGCATGTGTCTTTATGAAGACATGAATATAAATGTTCATAGCAACTGTACTTGTAACGGCCAAATGCTGGGAAAGTCCCAGATGTACATCAGTTGGCAGATACATGAACAGGTAATGATACAGCTACACAGTAGAATGTTACTTACCAGGTAAAAAGAAATGAACTGGTGATCTCCACACTAACATGAATGAATTGTACAAAAATTCTGAAGGAAAGAATTCTGGTTAAAGAAATGAAGGTACAATTACATCAATATAAAGTTCTGGAAGAGGCACAGTCACCTAGAGGGACAGATCAGATTGTTCAGGGGGTGGCAAGGCCAGGCAGGGAAGAGAGATGGCAGAGGGATGCAGGAATACTTTTTTGGAGTGATGGGTATGTTCACTGTCCTACTTGTGATGATTTCACGCGTATGTGTGGCAAATTGCATGCTTTAAATACGTGTAGTTTG
Organism: Camelus bactrianus; assembly: GCF_048773025.1. Lineage (NCBI taxonomy): Eukaryota > Metazoa > Chordata > Mammalia > Artiodactyla > Camelidae > Camelus > Camelus bactrianus. The sequence goes on along the minus strand of NC_133555.1, from coordinate 20,773,229 downwards.
TTGGAGATCAGTTATATCTCAGTAAAGCTAAAAACAAAGAGTGCAGGCTGTGCTGTTAGAAAGCCTTGTGGGGAGAGGATCAGAACAGGACCCACCTCTGAGGGTGGTTGTGAGGACTGTGGGTTTCAGTACTGGTACAGAGATTAGACCGGGGCCTGACTCAGCGCTGTTCACCATTTGTTATGACTGTATCTTGTCTACTAGATCGTAAACTCTCAGCAAGCACGGCACCATGTCTCTGGCATCCTTTTGCCTAGTTTGAGACTCAGCACGGGTATTTATTTGTGTGATCCTCCGCTTACTACATGAACAGTGCAAGCAGTGCTTTGACGAACTTTAAATTGATAAGTAATGGAATTAGCATCCTTCAAACGTGCAGTATGGAAAAAGATTGAAAAAAGAACTGCGGACTTTGGAATATACTGCTCTGGACTAATTTGTGAATTATGGTATTTGTATGTTAGAGTTATATGGGAAATATTTAAAATGTTACATGCATATAAATGTGTGTGTATGTGTCCGTCACACATATTCCCTGAAAATGGTTTCCTTTGAGCACTCTAATGTAGCTGTCACCCTCGTTCCTTTGACTTATTTTAGAATGCAGTTAAGTCCTTGGGAAAATCACTTACGTCACCAGTGAGGAATGCCACCAAAATAGCTTCTCACTTAAGTTCCCATCCCCAGAGCTAACCCACAGGAGGTTCCGATAAATTCAAATATTTAATAACTTGTATTTTTCTTTCTCCTTCCACACAGGCCCTCTGGTCCTGGAGGCAGGATCATGTGGTGGATTCTTGGCAGTCAGGAGTCTGTGGAGCTTTTGCAGGTGCAAAGGATTATATTATACTGGGAAAGAGCAAAGACGGGGAGAAAAATGTGAAAATATTAACTATGCAAAAACAACATTCTTTAGAAATTCCAGATTGGTTAGAAGAGAGTTCCACCAGTTGTTTGAGAAAAGAAAGAGTCCTGGGCGGGTTGGGGGGGTGGGGGGAAGACCCGCTAAAACGGTGTCCGCTAGAGAGACAGCCAATTTGTTTTTGACAAATTTTTTATTTACTTATTTTTATTAAAGCCTTCACTCAGGCCCCTGGATTGTCTTCTAGATGGTTTGGCGAGGCCTCTGTGGGAGGAGAGGGGCTGTGGGCGCAGGACTCCCTGTGCAGCTGTCTGCCTTGAGCAGTGCTTGCGGGGTCTCAGCCATTCCTGCCAAAGGCAGTGATTCACGGTGTGTGTGACATGTTTGACAGCGCTGCAGATGACCTAGTGTCAGGAGAGCCGAGGCTGCTGCACAGCTTACTGAAGGCTAAACTGCTCAGTGTCGAAAATACAGAGATGTAAACACCTGGGCATTTTCTAGACGTTAAACCGAGAGCAAAGTGACAATACGCAAAGCATGTTACCCATCACTTAGTCATGTGGATGTTCCAGTGAGGTTTTAATGAGAGCTCAGAAACTTGAAGGAATTTAATGTAATAAAGCGATAGGTGTAACAGTCTAAGAGAGATTTAGATTTTGTCGCAAATAAAGGTAAGTGAGAATTATAGTTGAAATAAGTTGAAATGGAGATGTGGCAGAAAATCGTACACTGCTAGTTCCTGGGTGAAGCCATAAACTGGCAGATGTGTGGCTTTAGGATATCAGCCTTGGTAGAAAATAACTCGTTTCCCGTTTGTTTCATGGCCATTGGATGGTTTGTTTTTTTGTTGAGTATGAGAACAAAACGTACATTTTATAGGGTTCTTTATTAATAAGGGAACCCATCTGACTTGCAGAATTGATAATCCACAGTAAGACTCTTGCCTTTAGACATGAAGGCAGCTCAGATTGATCATGACGGGTAATTGTTTCCACATGATGCGTAGTCCTCATAGCTGTGTTAAACGGGTAGGTGGCCTTGATTCGTTTGCCAGAGGTCTCGTGTCTTTACTCCCTGGTCCCGGAGAGAAATGTGCAGTTTTGTTGACTCCCTGCTGGGCCCTGGGGACAAAGTGACCATTCTGAAAATTGAGTCATCCTGGATAAGGAAGGCCTCTTCTTAAAACTAACATACTGTAGAACTTCCATGTGTTGGGAGATAAATACAAATATTCTTTGGTTCCTTAAGTAGCTAATTCAAAGATTCGCTTGCAAATTCATTGTTTGTATTAAGGAAATGTGCGTTCATTACAATTCCTTTTTTTGAATAGTGCTTTGTAATACTAGGCATTTAGTTTAGTCAGAAGAGGAAGGGAAAGAAGAAACTTGCTATCAGACGTTCAGCGTTTGGCAGTTAAGGTGGCTCACCCTAGGAGCGCAGCAACCCCACACTGTCATCCCGGGGCCGCGGGGAAGCTGGGATGCAGGGCGGAGAAGGGGTTTGCCCAGGGCCACAGATGTGGTGCTGGCTGACCTGTCCGAGAGCTGTCAGATCTCTGGTCTATCACCAACTAAGGGCTGAGACCGCGGGGCCTTACTGTGCAGCAGTTTTCTTACTCGTCACGTAGAAGCAACCCTCCCTCTGTTAAGGGATCATTTCTGGGATAGGTGAGATAATGTGTTAGTATTTTGTAATCGTTAAAACTGAATTTAAGGAATTATTACTAGCTCACTAAAAACAATCAGCACCCAGAAAGTGAAAAGCTGTCATCACCACAGTAATTCATACTCTTAATTGCACTGAAAAAATAACATTAATAAACTTACTATACATAATCATTTCCTCTAATAGGGTGTAGATTTCCAGACTCCTCCAGTACAATTATCTTATTTTTCCAGCTGAGGTTCTGATAGGAATTTGCCCAAGGGTTGCCAGAAAAAATCAGTTGTCAGTAGATCTACATGTGTATTTAGCAAAAGATAAAATACCTACGTTTCTTGAAATTTTAGTTGGGATAAATTTTGATCCTGAGGAACAAGTGTATTATTTTAAAACCTTTCTGAAAGATAATCATAGTTTGAAAGTATTCCAAATTGTGAAAAAGTGATACTCTGTACGAGTTTGTTGCAAGATTGTGCATTGCACAGCATAGAGAAATGAATTCTGACTTGCCACCTTGGGCAGCCCCTGACATCTGCTTACCCTCCGCACTTTCAGGCGTTTTAGCCTTAATGGCCAGAAAGGCAGTGATAACACTTGCCCTTGAACCAGAAATCTGATTTCTCATCCTTGTGTGCTTTTTCCAAGTGTAAACTGGTTAATCATCGTGGGCGAACTGCTCTCTGGCCGTCCTCGGCACTCTCCAGTGCCCAGGCTTGCTTTATAAACCACTTGGCGCAAATATCCAAAAATGTCCCTTGAGATTGGAGGTGTTGATGGCTTGTCATGCTCAGAAGTTCCCTTGGCTTCTGGTCAGGGGTTAAATTAGGGGGGGGAAATGGACTTTGCCAACTTGCTCACTTCAAGTTAACTTCCAAACATGAAACCATCGTTCACTGTAAGTAATTACGACATCTGCTACTACAGTGAGATTTGCTGTGCTAGTGTTCTTTGATCAGTTTGTTATAATGAACACTTAACTAACATTCTCTAAGAGAGGAGGGAGAGAGAGCGAGATCTCCCCCCATGGCTTGAAATTCTAAACTAGGGTGAAGGACTATCTGCGTAACAAATGACAAGGCCTGATACAGTCTTTAAAACACGTAAGAAAACGTTTGTTGCTGCTGTTGTGGAAGCCCTCCGAGCCTGGGCGCTTGTCTGGAGGTGGTAGGTGGAGATGCTCTTCCTGCTCCCAGCGCATCTGGGGGGAGGGGAGGCCCAGGAGGGACAGTGAATGGCAGCACTGCCCACAGCTGCCCCCCACCACATTCACAGCTGCTGTTGGAGGTGACAGCTCCGGGCCTCTTGTAGGAGAGTGGCCCCTTTGTCTGGAGAAGCCAAAGAACCTGCATTTGTCCCCTAAGGACATGTAAGATGCAGTCTCATCGTAAAAGTCTAATTTCCCCCGAATCTGGTCCTTGAAAGCAGTTAGCTTAACATTCAGTAAAAACCTCACTCTGGTGGAACCCATAGAAAATTGTTTCACGTGTGATTTGAGCACTAAATAAGCCTGCAGTTGCTGTACCAAATAATTATTTCCTGTCTAATATGTTAGCATGTTCCTTGTATTTATTACCAGCAGTTTACAGTTCCCTTAAGTAAAATGTAGAAAATAACTACATTTTAAATGAAAATACAGGTCCCCTGCCCCCTCCCCATTATGACCAGTTACCCTATGGCATGATCTTCACAAGTCCTTCTTACAGCCTCATAAAAAGCATTGTGAGGCCTGTGCATTAAAGCAGTCTTTGATATTTGAAGACATCTGAGTTGACTTATTAATAACTTTCATAAAATACGGTTTCCATCATGGTAGTAAAGTTAGGGCCGATTTCAGCATATGTGTTTTTGTCTAACTTTTCTTCATATTACTTTCCCGAAACAGAAATCACTGGGAGAATATTGGCAGGCGTCTCCAGTAAAGGAACAGTGAACTTTTGCTAATGGACAAAAATAAGTTCGATTTGCAGTATCCAAATTTAGCAGAAGGCAGATACTTTGCAACATAGGTAACTCGTGAGAGCTTGGGTGGTCAGACAGGGGACAGATGATGTCCTTGTCAATTTTTAAGTCTTTTTAGTTGGTTTAGGTCAGTTTGTGAACATTTTCAAATAGGAAAACGGTGTATGCACTGCTGAATGTTGACAATCAGACAAATTTGAATGTGTCTTAATCAAGTATCAGAGTCACCGTGTAGCAAAAGAGCGCGACTTTTGGGGCCAAGATACGCATGACTTTGTGTCTGTGTGGCCCTGGGCAAGCTGTCTTTCAAATGGAACAGTGATTCCCGTGCAGGTGAGATAAAGCAATCAGCGGGTATACCAGCACAGTCCTAGAGTGCCCATGAAGGAGGCCCAGGTGTTCCTAGCTCCATTGTAGGGGGACAGTGTGAAATCTTCAGTCTGCAAAAATTAAAGTCACTTGTCCAGGACACCCAGTAGGCACTTCTGAGTGCCTACTGTTTTCTATTGGGCTGAAGACTTGAAGGAAAATCTCACACCCTCTCTGTCTCATTACTTGGAGCGCTAGTGTGAGCCAGGCCCAGTCCTAGACGCTTGGCCTGTGCTCGCTCACTCTCTGGGTCACAGCGCTGTGTGAGGCCAGCAGGGGGCCCAGCGGCCCAGAGATCAGGTCCTAGAGGCTGTCAGACAAGTTCACGTCTCAGCTGGGCCCTGAGTAGAACCTTCCATGGCTTGTTCAGCCCTTCTGAGCCTCAGTGTCCCCACTGGCAGCATCGGACAATGAGAGTACCTGTCTCCTATAGGACTTTAACTAGAGAATAAGAACTTGACTGAAGGCCAGTCGACTTGCAGAGCAAGGAGTTAAGCCCTGGTCTTTGTGATTCTGAAGATGAGTTCTTTCAGGCAGGGCCCTGCTAATAACCCTTGCAGCCAGTAAGGGAAACAAAACTGAATGTCAGATTTGGGGTGGAAGTTTGAGATATTACAGGTTTATTCTTTCCTTTTTTTCCTTTCTTCCTTCCTAAGGATTAAACAATAAAATGTTTATGGATGTGAAGTCTTCCCTGACCCTTTTCTATAATGAAAAGGATATTTACTTCTTTAGGGCAGAATGTGTGATTAAAAAAGCCCAAAAAGAGTAGGATTTCAGAATTGGGTTCACAGAATTTTAAAATACTTGGAGTTTAGCAAGTCTCTGAATCTCAGGCAGCTTTTCACTTTGGAGGACAACGTCTCATATTCATAACACACAGGTGGCTAAAAGAAAAGGGACTTTAATACTCATGTATATGGTTATTTACTCCTTAGGCCTAACGTCTGTTTTCTTCACGAGTAAGCAAAAATGGAGCATAAAGGGCATAAATGGGTACATCTTTGCAAAAGTCAGCGTCATAGGAAATGTTCCCAAACGGAGGAGGTTCAGTTAAATGATCTTAGTTCAGCAACATATTTAGAAAGATACTTGGCAGAGATCAAATGGCCTTCTTGTCCACACACCACAAACCTCAGAGGGAAAGTGCTGTTTCTGAAGCGCACCTCACACACGCTGTGTTCAGTGCTTAGGAAACTGCCCATTTCACTCTGGTGCGTGGAAGCCGAACCTTTAGAAAGCCCTTGTGGTTTCTGTTTAAAAAAAAAAAAAGCTAGTCCTCCATTCTTCTTTCTGCAGATATGGACCCCTTTAAAATGTGTGGATTTAAAAAAAATACTAGTTTGGCAGTTATGGTATTTAAGTAAAAAGGACAGGAGAGAAAAGATAGGAAAGAAGCTGTCAGGAAGAGTGGGGGCTTGAATCAAGACTTACTCTCAAGATTCAGAAGTTAAGTTTAGGAATCTTGTTCCTCTAACTCACCTGTTGCCAGAAGCCTGGAAATACAGAGAAGTTTACTCTTTTAACCCTGAGCATCTGGCGACTCACACCAGGAATCCCTACAGTGACTCGCGTTTCTGTTTGCCAGTTTGGCCTCAGAGCAGAACCCACAGCAGCATTTGGGCGTCAGGTTAGAGAACGTGGCCCACGAGAGGCGTGGAGCCCTGAGACTCGGGGAGCAGTTGCTCACATTGAGGAGGGGGTGTCTGACCACAGACGTTTCCCCCACATACACATGTGGGCTTGTCTGTGGCTCCAGGGCGAGCAAGATAGATCGTGGGGCCTTGTTTTTCTTGTCTGTCTTGCCTGCGTGTGTAAAGCATTACCCTGCACGCACAGTTCGGCTTCACTGCAAACGCAGTGGAGCACGTGCTTCAGGTTTTGCACGTGTGCATCCCGTTCTTGAATCAGTCAAGTAGACATAAGGATCCAGAAGTATTTTCGGCAGAGTTATGAGGAATTCTAAAAGAAAAATTATAAAACCCCGTGTAATGCAGTAAACAATACCTCACTTGTGTGCTGGGTATTTTTATACGCACAGGTGGCTTTGCAGCTGCAGTCACCACGCCTCTGGACGTGGCAAAAACAAGAATCATGTTGGCTAAGGTGAGTGGTAAAATAGCGTAACGCAGACCCAGCAGATGCTCGTGTCTGCACTGGGGCTTGCGTGTCTGTAGAGTGAACAGGAGCAGGGTGACACCTGTAACTAGCAGCCTTACGCTGCCTGTGGAAGCACTGAAGAAACTGCCACCGGACAGAGCGGGTCCCGCGGGAATCGCTGTGGCCGCTGTCTGGGTAGCGTTGTAGCTTTTCGACATCATCTTCGTTGACATTTTGTGAGCAGGTAAGACTGGTAGAGCCTCTGCCTGGTGATGGTTTTCCTATCATCTCTGTTTTTACTGGTGACAGACCTCTGAGGGATTTGGTCTGCCTCGTGCCAGGCAGCGAGTACGCCCCAGGCTCTGAACTTCCACCACGCTTACTGTGCCTTTATCACTTAGGACATTTTTCAAAATTGTTTTTAAAAAAATGTCGTTAAGAAAAATAGGTTTCAAAAAAGCTGGCTCTAGACTTCAGGGAATGCCATACCTATAACACATCTGGATGAAAACAATAAAAAGAAGTCACACCCTTGTGGAAAAGTCAGACAAATAAGAGCAGAATTGTAAAACAGGGAAAAGCCTGTTGTAAATTGAACATAGTACTCTGTATTAAATGTGTTTATTGGCCACTTAGACAAGTTTCATAATTGTACCGTTTATACTGATTATTCCCCATCCTGCTCAGATCAATACTGCTTTCAGTCTTTTTCCTGTTAAACAGTTGGATGTGAATTATCCGGGTAAGCTCTGCTCATTGGTGAGAGAAATAACCTAGAAAAGCCGCTTCCAGCAGGAAGTTGTCCAAATCAGTGCTTGCTTGTGGGTTTGAATGTAAGGACTTCTGGTCTAGTGAGATCCAGAGGTCCTGCTCCCCGAGACACCCCTCAGTCTGTGTGAAGCTCCGTGCTAGCTGAGGGTGGTGGGCAGCCGTGCGTCCGCGGGTCCCCGAGAGCCAGCTGGGGTGGGGGGCGGTTCACAAGGTGATGGCTTTCTCTGTCTCTCCACGCAGGCCGGTTCCAGCACTGCCAGTGGGAACGTCCTCTCCGCCCTGCACGGTGTCTGGCGGACGCAGGGGCTGTCAGGGTAAGGCCGGGAGGGGAGGCCCAGCTGCCTCCGCTTCTCCCCAGCTCCCCCTCCTTTAGCCCGGCTTCGCAGGAACACCATTCCTTCCTTCTGCTTCTGTCCTGGTTGAGATCGTCTTTATTTTTCTTGGACAAAACGTTAGATTTGATGTTGCTTATGTGAGGTACCGTTGCAGTCAAGTTGATGTCACATTTTAGCCAGGTGATTCCCATCCCGCTGTCCACATATATGGCCGCTGCTGAGTTCTGGGCTGCAGCAGGAAGAAAACCGGCTTCCGGTGTAATTACAGGAATAGCACGTGAGCGAGCATTTGTGTTTGGGGGCAGTTTTTACTGTTACTAGTTACCCCTTTCGACATGCCACAGTGCACGAGACCTCCCTTGAAACCCAGGGTTCTGTGCTATCAGCCAAGCGCCTCAGACCTCTAGCATCAGGTCCCGCAGAGCTCCCTTCAGAGTGCTGTTTCAACACTGCTTTTCCAACGTGAGCCTGTACACCTGGGGAAAGGCTGGGATCTGGACAGAAGGCACGACTGGCTTTGGGATCATCTACCAGGGATTTTCCTGAGAGAGCAGAGCAGCAGCCTCCTCCTGGGGACGGTGGGGGGAGCCTAGCGACAGGCCTGGTGTGAAACAGCAGAGCTGCTGCAGCGCCACCCCGTCTTCCCCACAGCGTGTCGCTCATTCACTTGACTGTGGTTTTCTGTGCATCTGACAGGTTTAATTTCAGCCTAGTGGACAGTCTGGGGAGGACGACACAGGTCAGTCAGGCCCCGGACAAGGTGTTGCAGGAGGCGCTATCATCTAGGCAAAATAGGAGCCGTTCTGTGGTTTTGTGGAATGTGCCACCTCTGGTCACCTCAGGGACAGAGGGTATGGAGAGAAGGGCTGGGTTTACCAGGAAGGAGTAACTGAGCCTGGGAGGGGCAGGGTGGGAGCTTCTGTGTCCTGAGCCAGCAATTTCTGGCTAAGAGCTGGTGAGGAAATAGGAATCTGGGTGCTCACAGCAGAGGCATGTTGACTTTGACACCAGTTCCTCACTGAACAAAGAACTGGTGTGACGGGGAAGAAATGAGCTCTGAAATGCAGGGCCGATTCTTAGGGCTTCACAGAGTGACTGGGCCAGAGAGGTATTGCGTGAGGCCACTGTTGCAGGTTACATGGCCAGACTCCCAGATGCCACTCTTACCTGTTTTGACAGAGTTCTTACGAGAGTCACTGGCACCTGTTGGTCAAACCTCTGCTCTTGACCTTGACCCCGTGGCGTCAGGTGGAGCTGCAGCCTACCTGCCCTTCCTGAGGAAGTGGCGATGTGTGGGGTTGGCAGAGTTGGCAGACCCGTGGTCACCGCGAGCTTGTGGAGAAGACGTGTCTTTGAGATGAGTGAAACTGCATGTCCCCCGTCCCAGTGCTGGTGTCACTGGGTGCTCCGTAGCCAGGCAGTGCCAGAGTTCCAGGCACAGGAGGGGCGTCCGAGAGGCCTGTCCCTGTGCCTGCTGTCAGCCCTGAGAGGTGGTCTGGAGTTGTGCTTATCTCCCAGAAGCTTCTTAAGTCTTGGGCTCTCAGTAGTATGCACAGCGGGGTGCTCAGCAGAGCATCGCAGGCAGCTGATGACAGTGTGATAAAAGACCACATGATCTGACAGGAGGGCTGTAATAAGAAGACACCAACAGAACCCCCTGCAGACATGGGCAGCTGCCCAGACAGTGGTCCCCGCGTCCCTGGCCACGTCCTCTGTGTGCCTTCCATGCAGAGCCGCTGCGGGCTCCCCCTGCGGCCCCGGAGCATCCTGCCGGGTGGACAGTGTCTGAGATGCCGGGTGCGTAGTCTCCCCACCCGCCTGGGGCTGGTGCTGAGCTCTCGGCATAAATGAAAATGGTGATGTGTGGGTCTCTCCCTGTTGGTTCACACGGGGGAGGACCACGTCCTGGTGAGGTTTGGAATCCATGCTCTTGGGCAGACTGGGTTCTCCGTAATGAAAATACCGCACGCTCCCTCAGTCCAGGAGCCAGAGCGGATGGTGAGCTTGCTCTGGCACGTCAGCTGGCCTTTGCTTTCTCTCCACCAGGCCCTCCCTAGACTAGCTGCTGCCTGGCCCCCTGCTCAGCACGCGTCTCCGCCTCCGAGTTGGGTTGGGGCGCTCTCTGTACAAATTACTCTACTTTAAGGCTGTAATTATGTTAACAGACTCACTTGTCATCTAGTGAAACCATAAACTGCTTCCATCTGCCCCTTGCAGGGAGCAGCTGAGCTTATTAGCAGTGAGCGCTGAGCAGGACGCTGGCTGTAGAAGCGAGTCCCGGCGTCCGGGAGGAGGGCTGGGGGGGCACTCGGTGGCAGATGGGGTCTGCCCCCGCCCAGCTGCTGCTGACCTCCTTCCCTCTGTAGGGTAGGGGCAGGGAGAGGAATCTCTTTCTAGGGCCAGAAGGACACAGTGGTCTCAAAGCAGTAACTGTGGGGTTTGTGCCATGACCTGCCACCTCATGCGAAAACAATTTGAGGCCGAGCTGAACAACTTTTTCCCTTACAAGTGTAGTTTGGTCTACAGAATTTTTATGTGGACAACAGAGAGATTCTCAGTGTGTACAGTACCTTACTTAATGGTTTAAATCCTTCATTAGCTAACTAAAATCCGGGCCCCTAAGACTGCTCTCCAGCAGTCCATTTTTCTCAGAAGTGCTGGGTGCGACATCCAGGGGGAGGCAGGCTGGCCACTCCCAGCAGGCACGCGGGAAGGAGGCAGCCGGGGCCGCTGTGACCTGGCCCCGGGGGTTCCTCTTCCTGTCCGCTCTCTTGGCGAGCCCCCCTGTAGCGGAGCACGGAGGCTCTTCCCGGACCGTACAGGCCACACTGAGTACTGTTGGCATCTCCTCCTCACTTTGCATTTTCTTCCCTACATCTGACCTGAATCCTCTTTCAGTAATAAATCCACTAGTTCTGACTTGGTGATTTTTGTTTCCTGCTTACAAAAGTAATACTCTTGGTGAAAGGTTTGATTATTACAGAAACGCAGGCAGGGAAGCTCTCCGGTATCCTTACCTCCAGATGAAGCTGAGGATGCAGCTCAGCCGTGTTTGTGCCGTCATGTTACCCGTGTGGCTGTGCGACTGGCTTCTTTCAGAACATTCTGTGTGTCCGTCCTGTGTTGGTCCCTGGACGACCTTGTCCTCCCAGCTGCATGGTCTCCCGTGTGTGTATTGTCAGGATCTGTGTAACTGGAGAGGGCGTTCTGTGCAGGTTTTCTCTTACCAGCAACACCATCCTTGAACGAATACCCGTGTGTCGCTGTTGGGAGAGTTTTAAAGAATGACTCCATAGTCTGCGTCCCCCAGTAACTTTGTTCTTTTACTTTGCAACTTTGGGAACGAGCAATGAAATGCACCTTTGACGATGACAGGCCTTCTGTGGCAGTCGGGGACAGAACCAGTAACGAGGCGCTGCTCCCCTCCCTCCCTACTGGAGCCCACTCGCCTTCTTATCCTTCATTAGAGGGGAAGGAAAATAAGGAATCTGTGCAGTCAATTTCCCCTTCGTGGCATCACATTTTGTGGGTCTCTAGGGATAAAATGTGACTGAGTGAGTCACTGGGAGGGGCAGCAGAGTGGTCGGGGAGTATCTCCTAACTCCCTGCACCCACCTCCGCTCCTCCAGCCTTCCCTGGGATTCAGCCCTTCGACTCCTTTATACACACACGCGCGCATGCATATGGATGTGTGGTAGACTTCATCTCTCCAAGCCAAAAACGGTGTGAAAGTTTTACACAGAACTATTGTGGGGACAGAGTTACTGTGACTTGACTAATTGCTGGACGTAATTGTGGGTGCTCAGTCAGCTCTTTGGTATTTAGCCCCTTCAGCCAGCAAACAGCTGGGCTCCAACTTCCACAAGTCTACTTGGGAAAGTAATTTAGTGCCATTCTGAAAGGAAAAACACACAAATTCTAAGTGCTGTGTGGGGTTTAATGAGCATGGTGTGTTGAGCAACCTGTGGGTGTTGGAATTTAACCTTTTCTTTTTTAACACAAAATTTAAAAAATCTTTCCTCTTGCCTTCCCCCCTCCTAGATTATTTGCAGGTGTCTTCCCTCGAATGGCAGCCATCAGTCTGGGAGGTTTCATCTTTCTTGGTGCTTATGACCAAACTCGCAGCTTTCTGTTGGAACTTGGCAGAGAGAGGCCCTGAATCAGACGGCCCCTTCTTTCAGGAAAGGGTCCCGCTGTGAGAACTGTCTCCCTTCCGGTGAGCAGCTGCTGGGCCATCTGAACCGCAGAACACGGCGCTGAAATCCAGTCCTGCTTGGATTACGACACCAAGAACCTGTCTTCCGTGCTCCAGGCTGGCGGGAGTGGCGTCTTCAGCCTGTCCGCGGAGTTCAGCGGTACTTTGAACAGTTTTCTCAGACCCTTAATAAATCAGTGGCAGCGCTAAGTCCAGACTCTTCAGAGCCTTCGTTTGATCTGTATCTGAGCTTTCATTTCCTGCCACGTGATGAAGGATTCAGCCAAAGGTAGAGGTGGTTACAATTTTCAGAGAAAGGCTAGAATGGGTAAAGGAAGGAGACTTAGGGGAAAAGCTGGGGGTGTGGGGGGGGTTTTTCCCCTTGGGTAGTTCGATTGCATAAGCTTCCAGCCTCGTGTGAAGAGGGAACTACAGGTGCATAGCGAGCATTCTTGCTGGGCAGCCAGGCTGCTGTTCTCAATTACCCTCAGATTCCACCTCTAAAATCACAACTGTATTGTTTTACAGAGAAGTGTCCAGCGGCCCACGTGTGGGAGAAAGCAGTCATGGCTCAGGGACAGGGTGGGCACGGTGGGTCCTCGGGGGAGGTGGAGCCCTCGCTCGCCCACCTGGCTCTGTTCCAGACCCTAAGCAAGGGCCGGGGCCGGCCTTGGAAACAGGGTGGTTTCCTCCTCTCTCCTCGGTAAAGTTTGCTCCTTGGAGCTTCAGGCTCGACACTGGGAGTCACAGAGAGGAGAAGGGAAGGCCACCATTTTGGTGCTGAGCTAACAGGCTCCAGGTGTGAGAGAAATTCAACAAGAAACCTCAGGAATCTAACGGTGCCATCCCTGGAGCAACAGAGAGAATTCTGCTTTGACTAAAACCATTTTTTTCTTTTCAGGGGGAAAAAGGTAATTAAAGGCAGAAGAATGTCTGCCTTTGTAAGGGGATCTCTGCACTTAAGTGGGGTTGAAGCAGTGCGGGTTCACGTAAGTGTAAGAAGGACCCTACCACACCCCTCACATTTTATAAATGAACCTTTATTAAAGACACTTCAATGCCATTTGTTAGACACTTCAATATTTTACATGTTTTTCAATGTACATTGTACCAAAATTTCTATAAATAAATAACTTTGTACATAAAAGTAATACTCCCTCTTTCACATTGCCTCTCAGAAGCAGCAAATTCACATATTTTGTGGAAGTAACAAAAATCAGTTAACTGTCGAGAACAAAATTCTACATGTGCTTCTTACCTTTGGGAACAGTGACGGCACTGGACAGCAATTTAGTCAATACCTCCCCTTCAGCTGTTTGGCTAAAGGAACTTTGCTTTCTGAGATTTTGAAGGACCGTGTTTGTTTCAACGTAATTCTTCCTGAAGTAAACACATTGGCACTCACGAGATGGTTAGCTACAGGTCTCCAAAAAGTGCAAATGAGACCCAGAACCCAGGTCAAGCACTAGACCTCTTGAGGGTCCTAGCCCGGGTCCGCCTGTGCGAGGACAGGACGAGGACAGGCCTGCTCTGGATCCTCAGGAGAGACATGCTAGCCCTGAACAGTAAGGCCTCTGATTCTTTTCTTTCCCCCCAAGGCCAATGTAAGAATTATATTGGCAGAACTAAAATCGCTATTGAAAAATCCACAGGTACCAACACCAGCAGCCTCTATCATATTAAAAAGCCTCAAATGGCAGTCGAGTGATACTGACAAAACCACATTTGCTTTTATCACAGAAGAAAGGCAGTGCTTCCTTGTTCGAGCCAGTTGCTTGTGGTGGCTTAACAACCCCTGTTCCGCTTGTTCCAGAAAGAACCTAACCCTACGAGCAGTCCTTCCCTGCAAGGGCACCCACTCATGCGCAACATCGACTGGAGTCACTTCCCACGCCAGCCCAGCCTCTGTCCTGGGGGGTCCGCCCTGACGTGCAGTGCAAATCCAGGGACTCCCCTTCCTTCCCACCCACCAAAGGCTCCTGGAAGCAAATGTGGTTTGTAGCTCCTAGAAACTCCATCCATGCATTAAGGCACCAGAACTATTCCCCACTTCTGAAATTAAACAGCAACCTGGTATGAAAAATAAGTGTCAAAACTGTACGATTTTTTTTTCTGTTAACCATGCACTAAAGATTAAAATATCCTTTGTAAAAGATATATAATATATATGCAATCTCTGAAAACTCTTATGTACAATGGTATCCAATACTTTTCTGCCTTGTGTACACAATAGCCTCTTGCATTGCTGTGCTGCAGCTGCGAGTCCATCTCCCTCCCGGTGCCGCACGTGGGAGCGGAGACTGGGGACGCCTGGAGCCGGGCTTCCGCACCGCCTCTCCTACCTCTTTCCTGCAGAGACCGACGCGACAAGAGCCGAGGTAGACGAAGCCTAGCTTTTCGGTGCAAACAGCAGCGGCGTGCGCCGTTTCCCGGGGGGCTGCCCTGTCAGTGGCGTGGCCTCAGGGCTGGAGTCACAGGCCTGGGGGAGGTGTCCATTGGAAAGAAGTAAGTGCTGGCCTTCACTGGGGACGTCAGGAGAGCCTGAGGCGGCTTCTGGCAGCTCAGGCTTGCCTGGAGTCAACGCAGAGGAAGGCTGGAGGTCTCTAGCTCGGCTGTGAGAGCCAGACTCCGAAGTCCGAGAGGAGGACCCTAGAAGGGGGGCAGGGAGGGGGGCACGTCAGACCCTGCATCCTGCGCTCCCCACCTGCTGCCAGGGGCTCCTCCCCAGACAGCGCCTGGTCACCTTTCCCCTCCAGAGGCGTTGCTGGCTTTTTCTTGCAGGCTGTCGGCATTCTGTCATGGTTACTGGGGTAGAGGGCGCCCTCGGCAGTCCCACTGCTCAGATGCTGTGGGCGGTCATTCCGGCTGCTTAGAGTCCCAGGCTGCGCACCGTCTCTGGGCGCCGGAGGGGGACAGATGGCGGGCTCCTTCGAGTGACTGTCCGAGTCGGGGCTGCAGTCACCGCATAGCCGCGGGCCACTGCGCTCTGCGGACAGAGCCACACAGTGGTGAGCTCCGGGCCCTGAAGTCTCTGGCCCAGGCAGAGACCAGACTGCGCCCCTACAGAGTCGTGAGGCCTCAGTCTGGCTTTCAGCAGCTCTGTCCCCTGAGTCTGTCCCAAGACCGGGCAGACACTAAGCCCTTAATGGAGAAGAGAGCTTCCACGTTTAAACATTTCAGATCAATGCCTCAGTCAGAGCATACGCTCTGATGTCGAACGAACACACACACACACACACACCCTGCATGACAGGATTTCCTCCCTGCCCCCAAGAAAATGTCATGAAGTTCATGATGAATTCAGCTGGAAGTGGATCGGAAAAATCAAATGTAGTGACTAAAATCCCTCTTTGTATGTGCCTAGTAGGGCCCGGCCTGCTCTCCTGCTTTCCTATCGAACCTACGCCCTCCTACACACTAGGCCTACGTTCCACCCCTGACCTACAGCCTCTCTAGCTACCTTACTTTCCCCACACTCAGCACACCTCAGGGAGTATGCTGGGTCCTAGGTTCCTCAGGAAAAATCAGTTTTCCTCCTCCTCCTCCTCCCGTTTGGGCCAATCACATACAAACCTTAAGGCTTGTCATCACACCATTATTACTGACAGGCCATCTTCTGGAATTAAGACACAACCAGGCCTGTTAGTAAGTTGAATGCCAAGATCTGACTATTAAGATACGCCTTCTCCTTTCATTTGATGACCCTGGGAGCCCACATTTTCATTCCAAGGACAGAGCACTTCTGACGGAAGCATCTCCTACCCGGCATCTTCTCCGGCCCAGCCGTCCCGTTGGCTTTCTCCATCACTTTCCATGGCTCCTGCATAAACCCAGCGCAGAGCCTGGGCTGCCTGCACATAAGGCTGTCACCTTCCACCTCTGGAAACAGGCTTGCATCTCTTGGACCGACACCTACAAGAGCCCGACACAGTTAGATACGCCGGGCTTGGCACTTCACTGGGCACCCAGTGAGGAGAACGGGCAAGGCTGTCAGCACGGGGATGGTTTAAAACCATTTTCTTTCCAGTGCTGGATTCGAGAGGCCCAGCGAGGATCGTTTTCTAATCCTGCCTTCCCAGCAGGCAGGCCTTTGAGCGTGCACAGCAGTTCTTTGTAAGGAGAAACTTGCCCCCAAGCAAGCGCTCAGTCTCCCCCAGGCCTCTGGGCACTCCCCCTCCTCCAGCAGGAACTGGAGTGTGTCTACGGCTCTTACGTCAGCCAGTCCTACTTTATCCTGACTAGGAGGTACCAAGCCCAGGAGAGGGACTTCCTGGGAGACAAGGACTTTAAAACCTTGCACAACTTGCATGGGTAAAGTCCAAAAACAAACCAACAGAAGCCTCAGGTCACCAGCCTGCTGGCTCCCCAGCTGCGCTCAGGATGAGGCTGAGCCCCTGTCCCCGGCAGGGCAGGAGCCGCCGCCCCAGGCACTGCAGCCTTACCATCATTCTCGACGTGCCCGTTGGCCTGACGGCTGCCCTCAGCCCTGACCGCAGTTTCCTGCCGCTCAGAAAGGGTCCCCTGAGAAGACAGGTAGCTCGGAACATCTGGTGGCACGATGGTTTCATCTGCAAGGAGATAGGACGCCCAGGAGCGGGTGTCAAGGTGGGCAGCCTGCACTGGGGAAGCCTTCCCACAACAGGCTCAGCCTTACCGTGCACCCAGGGAGAAAAGGGTGCAGCAGTCAGATGTCTGAGTAAACAAAAGATACAGGCCGGAGATGAGGAGGGCGGCGGCCGGGGTCACTGCCAGTCACCCTGGGGCAGCCGCCAGGGAGGCCTCCAAACACCGCAGTCGTAATGTTCTTACATTTGAGCTTATGCCCCTTTAAGGTGCAATTCCCAAGAGAGAGTATAAGTCCCTGAGACCAAAGCCTCAGCTGTCCCAAAGGACTCCATATTCCCAGGGGTTCTCAACTTCCAAATATACTGAACTTCCTTCCCAAAAAGCCCTCTGGACGTGGCTGCTGCCTCCCCGGCGCGGCTCACCTGTGTTAGTGACACTGTACTCCTCACTCTTCTTCCGGGTCTGGTAGATGATGCACACCCAGACCAGCGACGTCAGCACGACACTGCACACCACGGCGATGGTGAAGATGCCCACGGTGGTGCCGTCCTTCCTGCAGCCCGGCGTGGGCAGGATGCTCAGCTGGCTGTGCGCGCGCTCGGTGCCCAGGGTGTTGGACATCTCGCAGGTGTAGCGGCCCGCGTCTTCCGCCACCACGTTCTGAACGACCAGCAGCTGGTTGCCAGGGGTGTAGTGGTGCCGCTCGGTGAGGCTCAGGGGGCGGTCCCCCTTGAGCCACGTGATGCGGGGCGGAGGGCTCCCGGTCGCTTTGCACTGGAGAGCCACTGTTTCTCCCACGGATACCACACGGTCTTCCAAGGGCACCGCCAGGGACGGGGTTTCTGCAAGAAGTCAGTGGCGATCTTACAGTTATTCTGTGGGCTTCAGCGACTAGAGATCTGCCTTGTCTCCCAAAGGACATTCCAACATATGAGTGCAATGCCGTATGAAAGAGCAGAGGGGCACGCTTGGCAGGAGACCTTCTGCCACAATGACGTCAGTACTGTTCCAGGGGGGCTTCAACAAGGAGGGTGAACTAACCTCCAGCCACAGAAGCCCCTACGGCTCTCACACGGCCCTGTGACAGGCCCATGTTCGTCCCCCACCTAGCCCACCCCGCTCCTGCCCACTTAGGGGGCAGAGATGTAGAGGGTTTTATATCTAAGCCCTCTGAAGACTCTCTCCGTTAGCCTGCTATCCTTTTTTTTTTCCTAAGTAGAGCATCTTGTTAGAAAATCCTAGAAAGCAACCCAACGTGTTCAACAAAGAAACAGCCCACCACACTCAGCTCCCCCAGGCTTCACAGAACAGCTTGAGAACTTTGCCTCTAGGTACGTACAACACGTAAGCAATCTCTCCCTCACATGCACACGCACACACACACACTCACACACGCACATATACTCCGCGTATCAACAGCCGAACCTAAGACGGTCAGGGTGGCGTTCGCTGAGACAGAGCCGGCCGAGTTCTGGGCGGTACAGCTGTACACTCCCATGTCGTCTATTTTCACGTCGGTGATGAAGAACACGTCGTCGTCCGGCATGACGTGCATGCGGCGCTCGCGGGCGGCGGGGAAATCCGTGCCTCCGTCCTTCTGCCAGGCGATCTGGGGGTTAGGGTGGCCGGTGGCCGCACATTCCAGGCGGGCCATGGTGCCGGTCCGGATGGCAATGTCATGGGGCATTTTGGTGAATGACGGCAACACTGCAACACACACACACACACACACACGCACGGTGGAGATGGTGGAAGGCCAGAGGTGTCTTCCAGCAAGCCGACCTTCCCCCCTCCCTCACCACCCTTCTTGTCACTGTCGGCCTAGAACCACTAACTGGCCCCTTTGAATCAGGAGCAAAGCTTTCCAAGGGCCGCCCAGCTTCTCCCTGGCACAGGCGCTGCCTTCATCAGCCCCTCCCACTGCGCAGGCCAGGCTGGCTCTGACCCCCTCAGGTGTAAAGCTTCCCTGAAACGGTCCCCTGCTGTCCCTCACGTGGCGGTCAGTCTGAACAGGAGGACCCCTAAGCGCCAGGAACGGATGCTTGCCTGCCTTCACCACCATGGGAGCGCCTGGGAGACAGAAAGTCTGCTCCTGCAAGATGCAGTGATAGAGGGCAGGGTGACGGGCCTTCACCCTGGGGAAAGCAATGGGCTGCCTCTTCCTTCCTGGGAAAAACCCGTGGAGGAGAGATGGGGCTAGACCCACATCACTGCACTCTCCTGAGCTGAAAGCATTCCGCCAGCGTGTTTCTCCTGATGTTCCCTGACACGGGAATCCGTGTCACTCCAGGTGCACGCAGGAGTGCTTTAGTGGAGAGTCTAACAGGGCCCGGAGGTTGTGAGAAACAGTGAGGACACCTTCAGAATAAACCAAGACCACCAGCCAAAGTGCGGTTAAAAAAAAAAAAAAATTGGGTTTTGTGTGTGTGTGATCTGTAAGGGCTTAAAGATCACGGTGGCTGCATCACTTCTAATTATAGTTTAATAATCAAGAGAATCTTGTTAGGTTAGTGGGGTGGTGGGCCAACTGCTCAAGCCGCTCACCTCTCTCCTCCTACCCTAAACTCCCTACAACAAGCAGCAGTCCTCCAGCCACCTCGACAGGCTCCAAAGCTGGTTACGGAGTGAAAATCCTTGTCAAACACCTGCAGACCTTTCTGCTATCAGGCCAGCATGCACACCTGCCCTGCCCTCCGTGGCTCTGGCCCCAAGGCTGTGCCACCTCCTCAAAAGGCAGCAGCTCCCCCAGGATCAGGGCAGGCTTGGACTCTGGACCCCAGACATCTGGGATTAAGTAGGATAATACGTGCAAAAAAGTGCAAGGCTTGAGCCTACAATGTCACTTGACGTAACTGGATTAAAGAAGTCACCCAAAACAAAGGATCCACTGAGAATAACCCTACAGTCTACAATGCTTGTTCTGGGCCTGACCCAGGCAATCGCACAACACAGGCGTGCCCCGTCACTCCCACACGGGTGTCGGGGCAATCACGAGTGTGGCTCTCTAGGGCTCTGACACCCAACTAAAGAGACAGCACTCGCTTACCGTTCACGGTGAGCCTGGCCTTGTGCGAGTAGGTGGAGCCGAAGTGGTTGGTGATGACGCACTGGTAGCGGCCCTCGTGCCCGAAGGTGACGCGGCGCAGGTGCAGGATGGTGGTGTACTCCATCACCTCGCCGTCCTGAGCGCGGACGTGGGCGAAGTTCTCCATGTCCGCGTTGGCCAGCACCTCGTTGTCCTTCTTCCAGGCGAACGTCATCGGGGAGCTGCTGCTGCTGGCGGCCGAGCACGTGAACCGGATGTCCTTGCCCACCACGGCCATGGTCGTCTCCGGCTGGGTGATAATCTGGGGCTTTGGTAAGTCATCTGGGGAGAAAAGAGCCACCTCTAAGTCACCTGGACTCCTGAGGACACAGGAACCAGCTGCTGTTGAAACTCATGAGAAACTGAGTCAGATGCTGAGCCGGGACCCTGCGCATCGTCGGCTCCACCAAACCCCGTGAGGGACTGCAGCATGGCTCCCTGACCGTATCCAGTTATACATCCATGAGCAGGGACCCCTGTATGGTCACACTCCTTGATTCCAAACACGTCCACCAGGACTTGGCCAGCAATCAGCACTTTCCACGAGAAGGTTCCAGTCGGCTTTACTATAATAAGGTCCTGCTGTCTACCACAGGGAACTATACCTAATAGCTTGTAATAGCCTACGATAGAAACGAATATGAAAAAGAATATATGGATGTATAACTGATTTCACTTTGCTGTACACCAGAAACTACGACAACATTGTAAATCAACGTATAGCTGCAATTTAAAAAATAAAAAGGAAAGAAAATTAAAGTCAGCAACCTCGGTGACTGCACAGACCTCATCCACAGACTCGCCTCCAAAGGGGGTGGAGGATGAAGTCCTTCCAGAACGGCAGGAGAAAGACTTCAGAACATCTGCACCTCCATTAAAGCAATAAAAACAACAGCACAGCTGATCACTATCAACTGCTTCAGGATTTGAGAGAAAAACTAAAGGCTATTAACAACCCATGGAGTGTTGATTCAAGAAAACACCCAAATCTCAGGAAGAAAAGTGAGTGTTACAGCATTGTAACTTATCCCAAGTCCCGTCCCTCTCTCCCCAGTTCTGCAGTGGCATGAGAAGTGGGCAGCTGAGCAACCACTGACGGGGGCAGGATAGGCTGGGGACACCCCCAAAAGCTGCATCTTCAGGGCTTGCGTTTATGTGACCTGACACAGTTTGCTCAGCAGAGGAAGCCCTATCCCCAAGGCATGTGATGAAACCCATCAGCGGTCAGTACTGAGGCCGGAATATCAGTTGGAACTAACAGGAGGCTGGCTTGAAAACAAAAAAAGATGTCAGATGAATGAAATGTCAATAGTGGCCTTTGAAGAGGTCCAACATGTTCCTGTGGACCTAGAAGGCCACATGCATGTGCAGGGCTTGGTGTATGCCTAGGGAAGCACAGAGAGGGTCCTCCTCTCCTCCCTGTGACTGACCCTCACTGAGGATCAGTGCAGACAGGAAGGGATGGCACATCCCCAACACGCTGGTTGAAGTGATTTAAGGACTCTGTCCGGTCATTAGCTGACCACAGAGGGACTTCAGTGGCTACACAACCAGATTTTACAACATTTGTCCAGGAAAGTCACGAAAGAAATTTCAACAATAAACAGAACAACAAACCCCAGGGGAGGACAGGGAGGATCTGATTTCCAGAGTTGCCACATTATTTTAAATACTCAGTTTTCAACAGCAACACAAAAATACAAAACATGCGAAGACACATAAAAAAAAGCACTCAACAGAAACTGTCCTTGAGGAAAGTCCAGATCTGGTACTTACTACAGAAAAAACTTTAAATTGTCAAAGAAAGTGTCTAAAGGAAAAGCATTCATTTGAATACTTTCCCACCAAATAAAGAGCCAAAATTGTAAAAATGAACCTAATAAAAATCTTGGAGTTTAGAAGTACAGTAACTGAAATGAAAAATTCACTACAGGGGCTCAGTAGCTGAACTGACCTAGCAGAAGAGTCAGGGAAACTGAGACAAGTCAACTGAAGTTATCCAGAAACAAAGAGGGAAGAATGAAGAAAGTGAGCAGAGCCGCAGGGCCCTGTGGGATGGCCTCAGGCAGAGTCACGTGCAAACAACGGGAGCGGGAGCGCAGGGAGAAGAAAAGGAACAGAGCATGTGAAGCAGTAATGGCCTCAACCTTCCCAAACTGGATGGAAAATTTACATCTACGCATCCAAGAAGCTCAATGAACTCCAAATAGAATAAACTCAAAAGATCTACACCGAAAGGCTTCATAGTCAAATTCTTTAAAGCCAAGAACAAAGAATCTTGAAAGCAGCAGCAGAACAGCAACTCATCACACACAAGGGATCTTCAACAACATTAACAGCTGATTTCTCTCCAGAAACCATGAAGTGAGAAGGCAGTAGGAAGAGATGTTCAAAGTCCTGAGAATAACTAAGAATTCTATACCCAGCAAATCTATTCTTCAGAAATGAAGGAGAAATTAAAACATTCTCAGATTTAAAAACAAAAACAAAAACCCTGAGAGAATTTATTGCTACCAGACTGCCCTACAAGAAATACCCAAGGGAATCCTTCAGGTTGAAAAGAAACGACACACCGTAATAACTCAAATCCAAAAAAGAAAAAAAAAAAAAAAAAGCTACATACAATCTCTGACCCTCAATTTTCTCATGTGTAAAATCAGAATGATGCCTAATAGGGATGTTGTAAGTATTAATATTAGTATTAAGTGAAATAATTCAGTACCGTGCTTTATCTTAGACCCTAGTTTGCAGGAAGAGCTCAATACATTTTTCCAATACTTAAATCTTAAAAAAACCCTCAAATCCACAGAAAGAGACAAAACACACCATTAAAGGCAACTACATGAGTAAGTATGTAAAGACAGTGTATTTTTTGTGTATTTTTTGTTTGTAACTCTTCTGTTCCTCTTCTCGGAAAATATCAACAAAATTGAAGAACCTGTAGTGACGCTAGTGGGGATGGTGGGAAAGGAGGACAGAAAACTCAACATACTAAAATGAAGAATCAAAGAGAGGACATGACTACCGACCGTACAGCAACAATCCAGGTTACAGGGAAGACTATGAACAACTGCATGCCAACAAATTAGATAAGCTACTTGAAATGCACAAACTATGAAAAAGACACAAACTACCAAAGCTGACTCAAGAAAAAATAGAAAATCTTAGTAGATGTAATAAGTAAAAATAGTTTCAAAATTTCCCAAGATTGCAAGGTTGTTTTAACATCCAGAAATGTCATACACCATATCAATAACATAAAGGGGGAAAAAAATCCATGATTCTTTTAACAGATGCAGAAAAAGCATCTGCCAAAATCCAACACCCTTTCTTAATTAGAAAAAATACTCAACAAATTAGACATACAAGGCAAATTCCTCAACTCAATAGAAGTCGTCATCTATGAAAAACCCACACTAACATCATACTCAATGGTGAAAGATTGAATGCTCTTCCCCTAAAATCGGGAAAACCACTAGGATGTCTGCCCTCATCACTTCTATTCAACACTTCTGGAGGCTCTGGCCAGAGCAATTAGATAAGAAAAATAAACAAAAACCACTGAGACTGGAAAGGAAGAAAACTGTATTTCTGCAAATGACATGATCATATATTTTAAAAAATCCTCAGGAATTCACTGAAAAGCTATTAGAACTAATAAATGATTTCAGCAGAGTTGCAGGATACAAAAATCAACATAAAATTCAATTGTATATCTATATACTAGCAATGAAAAATTTAAAAATTAAATATGAACTCCATCCAAAATAACACCAAAAAAGAAAAAAAGTAGGAATACATTTAACAAAAGACATGTGAGACCTGTACAATGAAAACTATAAACCTTCATTAAGAGAAACTGAAGAAGAGCTATAAAACCACGGAGAGACAGCACATGTTCACAGACTGGTGAGACTCAACATGACGACGGCAGGACTCCCCAGAGTCATCTAGAGGTTCACGGTAACCCCCCTAATCCCACCTGTGGTTACTGACAGGCTGGTCAACAAGTTTATGGAGACACGCAAGGGAACCAGAATAGTCAAAACACTCTCCCACAAGGAACTATATTCATTATCTTACGGCAAACCATCGTGGAAAGAATATGAAAAATAACGTGTATATAACTGAATCACTGTACTGTACACCAGAAACTCGTATCATTGTAAACCAACTACACTTCAATAAAAAAAAAAAAGTCTTCAACAAGAACAAAACTGGAGGAGTATATAAAAGCTGAAGTCGTGAAACTCTTAGAAGAAAACATGGGTGTAAATCTTCCCGACCTCATCTCTGGTAATTTCTTAGGTATGACATCAAAATTACAAATGAGAAAAAAAAAAAAAAGAAAAAGAAACTGGACCTAGAATTTAAAAACCGTTTGCTTCAAATGTCAATAAAATAAAATAATGGATAAAAAACTCCACAGATTGGTAGAAAATATCGGCAAACTTTATCTGCTGCCGATCTACTATCCGTAATATATAAAACACTCTTTTAACTCAACCATGAAAAGACTAATGGTCCAGTTATAACTCAGGCAGAGGATCTGAACAGTCATTTTTCAAAAGCAAATATACAGAGGCCCAATGAGCATATGAAAACATGCTCAAGGTCATTAGTCATTAGGGAAATGCAGTTCAAAACCACAGGGAGACTCCACATCCAACAGTGTGGGTAGAATTAGAAAGGCAGTGACAAGTGCGGACACGGATGGCTAGACACCGAGTTCCTCACACCGCGCTGGTGGGCATGTAAAACGGTGCGGCCACTCTGGAAGGCAGCAGGGCAGCTCCTCAAACACTTCAGCCAAGAGTTACCGTATGACCCAGCAACTCCATTCCTAGTGCACACCCAAGAGGTTACACACAAACTTGTACACAAACGTTCACAGGACATTATTTATAACTCAGGAGTGGAAACAACCTAAATGTCCATCATCTGACGAATGGCTCGATGTCTACCCATACAATGGAATATTTATTCAGCCATTTAAAAAAATAAGTACTATTACATGATAAAAAAAAAATTATACAAAGTGAACAAGGCTAGTCACAGGGACTGTCCTGTAGGATTCCACTTACATGACATGTGCAGAAGAGGTAACCAGACACGTAACATAGAGGAAAGGCTGCCAGGGAAGAACAGGGAGTGACTGCTAATGGCAATGGGGTTTCTTTCACGGGTGATGAAATGTTACACAGTCAGACAATAGTGAGGGTTACACAACTTTCAGTATTCTAAAAAACACTGACTTGCACACTTTAGAGGAATGAATTTTATGGTATGTAAATTACACTTCTCTTTTTTAAAACACCTTTATTGAGATGTAAGTTCCTTACAATACTATTCACCTATTTAAAATGTACAATTTCATGGCTTTTATTATATTCATAATTATGTGCAACCATCGTCACAGTCATTTTCAAGAACATTTTCATCACCTCAGAGAGAAACCGTACCTTTCAGCTGTCATCCCTTCTCCCTCCACCTCTCCCCAGGCGGAAGGAGTCTCCGTCCTACCCCTGTAGGCTTCCCTACTCTGGACATTTCATGTGCATGGAATCGTGTAACAGACACTCTTCTGTGACGACTTTCACTTAGCTTTGTATTTCAAGGTTCATCCATGCTGTACAATTGATTCCCTTTTATGACCTAGTAATTTTCAGTCCATTGTATGCCTGTACCAGATATTATTTATACATTTATCAACTGATGGGCATTTAAATCATTTCCACCTTAACGCCAGTATAATGAATGGTGCTATGAACATTCATGCACAAGTTTTTATGTGGACATAAGTTTTCGAATGCTTTGGGGATTTACCTAAGGGTAGTATTGCTGGGTCATACCGTCACTCTGGGCTTGTTTGAGATACTTCCAAACTCTTTTCCAAAGCAGCGACACACACCACGTTGCGTTCCCACCTGAAGTGTATGAGGGTTCAGATTTCTCTCCATCACACTTGTTGGTACCTGACTTTTTGATTCTGATTGTCCTAGTAGGTGTGAAGTGGTTCTGTTTCTATTTTACAAAAAAGCAGCAGTGGGAGAGCCCCCCAGAGCTTCAGACTCTCTTCTCCCGCAAGTGTTTCTGTGATACCTGTTAGTACTTGCTAACTGTTTGGGAGGGAGCCTGACTGACAATGTGCATGTGGGTCTGAGCAATGTGTCCTAGCTGCTGCGGTTCAGACTATGCCAGGGCCACAGGCAGGACGCTGGGTGCGGCGTGTCCCAAGTCCTGCCTTGGCTCACATCCAAAGGGAAAGCTCGTGCCCTGCGGCAGCTGAGTGGCAGGAAGGGGCCGAAGGCTCAACTTCAGGGAGCTCTACTGCAGCAGAACGGCCCGGGGCCAGGAACCCGAGGAACCACGGATGGCACAGCTATCCTGGGGGATGCGGGCTGTGGGCACAGTTCCCATGAGAAGAATAGTAAGAAAAAGCTCGGTACTTTTAAGGCTTCTTGCTGGACTGGATCAGGAGAAGGGAAGGCAAGCCTGCTCTCAGAAGTGGTGGTGGGCGGACACGTGGAAGAGGAGCCCTTGTGCCTGGACTTCGGCAGGCACACTGGCTACTGCTGTGCCCCAAAAGTAACAAGTGGATCACAGGGGGTTCCCCTACCCCAGGGGAGCTCCTGTTCGGGACATCACACCCAAGGCTTAGGGCAGACCAGGGGCACGAAAGGCAGCAGGACTCCCACCTGCCCAGCAGTTCCGGCCAGGACTAGGAATGCCCCCCTCGCTCCTGCTTAGAGCACAAACCAGCAACAACTCTAAATTGATCTCATTCTCTGAGCACATCTTACTGACCACGAAGCCGTGTGTCGTGCACGTCCGTGCCATGTGTGAGTGAGTGCCTGTGTGCGCGTGTGTCTGTGCTCAGCTGTTCACCATTTTCTGTGCTCTTTGCAACTGAAGTTGGATCCCGACCACCCCTGGTCAAAAACACGGCAAGCACCACATTCCAACAATCAGAAGAAAAAAAAAAGAATTTAAAGCTGTAAGTGCAGATTCCAGGGCTTTGAAGACACAGCAAGAGTGCAAGTCAACACGAAGGAATTCTTTTACTATAGTAACTGTTCTCCCGAGACTCGTGCTTTCCTGCATTTAACCTTTCATTCTTGGGGATGGAAAGAAACACACATTAAAGGCCCGGCCTCATACGCTGAGTAAATTCACAGCTCAACCCGGGCACCAGCGCCGTCTTGAAACAACACAACTATCTCCCTGTAACTGAACCAACTCAGGCTCCCCCCTGATTAAACGCACGCACTCCACAAACCACATAATGAGGCAACGGCACAGTAAATACTCCGTGTGGTTTCACTGGGAAATAAATTGCATCCAGCGGCTGATTGGTAACCATGGGTTGGGGTTGACTCTGATCACAGGAATCACTCCCATAACGAAGAGCTCCTCCTGGCCTCCTTGCCCTTGGTGAAAAAAAGTTAGAAATCACAACGACCGTCTTACCGCACACGAAACTGTCTGGTGGCACAGAGAAGATGCTCTGGCCCTTCAGCGACTCTGGGTGGGCGCAGGTGGCCGTCACGAAGCCCTGCAGCATCCTGCCCAGCAGCCACGGGGGCAGCCACTTCAGCTGGCAGTCACACAGGAAGCTATCACTGCTGATGTGGCTGAAAGCAAAACAGAAGGGGTGCGTGAGGCATGACCACAAAGAAGGGATATTTCCCCCTGCAGGGTCCGGAGTGATCCATCGCTTTCGACCGGCTTCTGTCGTGAACGTCAGCAAGCTCGAAGGGGAGATGATTTTTGTCCCGGTTCCTCCCTGGGGACCAAGAGGAGTACGTACAATCTACCTGGAGGCTGTGATGACAGGCAGCTCTGGCCCAGCAGGTCAGGGTCTGCATGTCTAACGAGCCACCACACCTCAAGTAGCCACAACCCAGGGTTCGCACACGCGCTCAGCCAGCCGCTGCTCTCACGGGCCCCAGACGTCGTCTTCCGGCCTCTGACCCCGCCACACATGAGGAGCACCCACCACTTCCCATCCTCCTGATATACGCTTGGAGCTTCTCCGCTCAGACTCTGGTCTAAATTCTGAAACGAGTCCTGAGAAGGGCTCTTTTTCCCCATGGCTGTCATACTTCCATTTGGCAAAGCTTTGTGTTTTCTTACTTCCAGATGTAAGCTCGCCCGCGTGCGTGCGTGCATGCGCGTGTGTATCCCTGTCTGTCCACACCAGCACTGCTCACAAGGCCCGCAGAATCCGGCCCTGCTCCCTAAATAGTGCTCGTTAGTTAATTGCCGCTGCCCAGGGAGCATGAGAACGCACAACTTGGGTTCTGGGAGGCTCCAACCAAAACAGAGGATATTTTCTTTTTCATTTCTCAACAACTGAGGATAAGCTTTTTCAACAGAAATCGGAATCGCCATCTCAGCGGACATTCCTTCCCGAGGAGTCACTCGAAGATAAGTCAGCCGAGGAGCACAGCGGCCCTGTTCCTGGAAGACCTCCGGCCGGGGGCTGCAGAAGGGAGGGCAGCCCGCGACGAGGATGGAGACGGAGACAGGAGTCACTGCATGGGCTTCCCTGGAATAAACTGTCTCTGGTACGTGGGGATAAAGCGGGGCGCTGGGATGCTTAGAAATTCCACAAAGTTCCCGCGGGCTGATGCTATAGCAACAGCTCCTCCACCCACCACCTTCCTCAGGCCCGTGTCCTGTTTTCTTCTCTCATGCTCTGGCCTTCGTCTACTGAGTACAGAACCCGTCGAACTGGTCCCGGGCCAGGCCATGCACTGGACGGCACAGGCCCCGCAGCTGACGAACTTACATACACGATCTGCTCTTCCCTCCTGTTTCTCACCGTTCCCAGATGGGCGGGGCATTTTCATCCATTAAAATCATTGTGGAAAGTGCTTTCTCAAAGACTGAATAACTGAGCTCAGAGCCATTATAACTGGGATGCTTGCCCACATGAGACCTTAAAATCAGCGCTAGGTTTTGCATTTTTATTTGATGGGCTGGTAGGTCTGTCCTTAGAGACGTGGGACGCTGTTCTGCTGAGGAGTCACTGGAGGAGGCGGAGGCGGGGGGATGAAACACCCGCGTCCCACGCAGCACGTGCAGAGCTTCCCAGACAGGCTGTGGGTGGCGCTGGGAAGGGTGCCCGAGTGAAGAGAGGAAAGGGCCTCTCCCACTGTCAGAAGCACCTACAGCTTCCCAGCAAGGGGGCAGCTGATGCGCCTGCCTGTTTCTGCAGGAAGGCCTGGGCACTGCACCTCCAAGCCCAGCAGGTGACGCTGGGCCATCCCGTGAGACTTCAGGCACTTCTGCTGGGGACAGGGACATATTTCCTTTGAACCACAGAACAAACTGGGGAAAACAAATCTGACATTTATCCATGACCAGTAGTGTGCACGGAAAGGGTTAAGCTTCATATCACACATTCAGGGTATGTGCGGGGCCGAGCTCCCTGGAGAACCTCCAACCTCCTACCTGAAACTCCTCCAACAGAGGGGTCCCGACCTCAGAAGGCAGTGGGTACTTGAGGGGAAGAGGCTGTCCTAAAGAATGAGTTAGGATTATCCGGAGAGAAACGGAGGCAAACAGTGAGGGCCCTGACCTCCCCTCCACACACACGTTCCCTCCAAGACCAGGGCCAGCTGGAATGACTCGACGGGGGTCTGGCGGTGACCCCAAGGCCCTGCAGACTCCTGCTGCTCTTCCAACTAGAAGTGCAGCCTTGTCAACTGCTAACAGAACGGCCGTCCGGGCAGCCGCCTCCAGCCATCCCAGCACCACTGGCTTCCATTGTGCATTTTTTATGGTTCCAACTCCAAGTGTGTTTCTAATCATCGCTCGTGGAAATTTACCCAGAGGATGACTAAGTGCCCAGCACAACCTGCCTTGATCTGATGGGGGAAGAAAATGACCAAGTGGGATTAACCATTT
The DNA here is from genome assembly GCF_048773025.1 of Camelus bactrianus. Classification (NCBI taxonomy): domain Eukaryota; kingdom Metazoa; phylum Chordata; class Mammalia; order Artiodactyla; family Camelidae; genus Camelus; species Camelus bactrianus. The sequence goes on along the minus strand of NC_133555.1, from coordinate 20,743,410 downwards.
CTCCCATCAGAGGGCTGGGCCCAGGGCCCGCCACAGCTGGGCACATGCAGCGACTGATGGGAAGCCCAGGCAGGGGGGCCAAGGCTGAGTCCTCAGAACCACGCAGAAGCCTGGGGGAGAGGGGGGTGCCAGGCACCTGGAAGGGTCCAGTTATTCTCAATTAGAAAACCGCCTCAGGAAACCTGAGTTTATTGGAGGCAAAAAGGAAAATCGCTCCCTGTCCTGCCCTCTTTCTCTCAAAATACCCTCTTCCCTTTAATCAGATCCAACACTGTATTTGGGAAGTTTCAAAAACGGAAACACTGAAAGAAACGCACAGTGAACACTCACGGACTCACCACTTAGATTGTACAATGAACGCATTGCGATACCTGCTTTATCACACATCTATCCGTGGAGCAATCCTTCCACAAACTCCCATCCTGAGATCACAAGCCTTCTGAGAAAGAACTGATCAACTCGATAGACTCGAATCTCACAGCACACTGAGCGGCGCACGGCGGGGCCCAGGCCGCCTCCCCTCCACTCCTGCACTCACCCAGAGGACCGTCCCCCGGGGCCTCTTCCTGCTGTGGTTTCCAGCTGCGGGGACTCTGCCTCCCTGTCTCCCCATTCCTACCCTTCCCGCCCCTGTCAAGGAGTGGCCTCGGGAACAAGGACGAGGTCAGGGTGCAGAGATGACAGCCACTGGCACCTGCCATCTTGCCAGAGCTTTAAGAATCCAAACCCAAAGGCTGCAGCATCACATTACCAGACACGGAGGAGAAGGAAACTTGGGTGTGGCTGCCTGAAGACTCAGACGGGCTCCTCTGCTAGAGCCAGGACACAGGTAAGCTGTCTAACCCATGAACCCGTGGGCCTGCGGGGCAAGTCCGCAGGGCAGCACTGCGGCCTCGGAACCCCCCGGGGGGCCCTGGACACAGACATGGGCTGGGCGCCGCCTCGCTGCCCCACAGTTCGGGTGAGCATCCCATGGATAGCTCTGCCCCGGCCACAGCCCACCCAGCTCTTTAATACAGACCCTTCATTGTGGGCACCCCCAAAAGATGAAAACTTGTCCCTGACGTACTTAAAGGGCTGATTATCCATTTTACAGGAGAGTTTATTAGCAGTTAGTGAACCATAGCCTGCAGGCCCCCTACCTGTTTTTGTAACAGGAATTTACTGGCCCAAACCCACACCCTGTCGTCTGTGCGTTGTTTATGGCTGCTCTCTGCTACAAGACTCAAGTCGTCCTGGCAGAGGCTCGCCCTGCGGCCCACGAAGCTGAAAATATTCACTGTAGTCCTGGAAGAGAAAGTGCGCTGACCCCGATCCAAAATCTGCCCCCTACAGAGCAGGCTGAGACCATCTAACTTACACAGCAATAAACGATCACAGCAGTCCTGTGAAAGGGGGCAAGACGCAACGAAGGCACCTCTTACTCTGAAATTCGCTCTTCTTGTTAACCAGGGCCACGGAACCCCAGGTACTTACAGCTCTTTAAGATTCTTCATCTTCACAAAGGCATCAAACTGGACAGATCTGATCGCATTCTGTCCAAGGTTTCTGAAAAAGAACACTCTCCGTCAGGCAGAGAAGCTGCAGTGCTCCTTCAAGTCAGCCACGTGTTTGCAGCAAGATGCTCAGGGATTTTGCCCGACAGCCCTGGTTCTGCCGATGAACCACAGGTACTAGCCGGACACCCGTGTCCTAAGTCCTCCGCGGGTGGCTCTTACTTCACCCACAGCGACACGGGCACTCGGAATTACTCTGGACCCACGCCAGCCTTTAGGGGAGCATCAGCGCTCAGTCGAGGCCCGCTCAGCGAGTCAACAGGCAAAAAGCATTCCCAACAGAATTGCGGTTGCACTTGATTCACAGACAAACTAGGAGTCAAGCACGACAGGCGGCCCCTCAGAGGTGACAGCACGAGCTTCTCCGGGCCGGTTTCCCCTCCCTTCCCCCCGGGCTCTCGGCGGCGAGCACAGGACGGAATGCCCAGCGACGCCCAGGGTGGACTCAGCGCTGCGGGGCTGCTTTAGGGCGGCACCGGCCTGAGGAAGGGCACAGCGACCTCGTGGAAGTGTCGGGGGGCAGGGCCCGAGCAGGGGCGGGCGGCGGTGAGGCTGGGCGGGGGGACGCAGTGGGGCACATCTGAACACCCAGTGGACATACGTTCTGAAACCGTTCCTGGCATATAATAGGGCACCACGAAGGCCAGAGATGAAGCTGACTTATAATGAGCAGGAAGCAGCTGGCATTTCCAAATAGCCTGTTTCTCGCTTTACAAAGATGCGATTAAATTGCTAGCAGACTTCCCCGGCAGCCGCACTTGGCAGGCCCGCGGGTCAGGGAAGGTCTGGCAAGATACTCACAGGTGCTCCAGGCCTTCCAGCCCCGAGAACGCTCGCTTAGCCACGGACTTGATCTTGTTTCCAAACAGAGTTCTGCAGTTTCCAAACAGCCAGGAACAGAGGTGAGGCGGCCGCGGGAGGGAGAGCAGCAGACAAGGGAGGGTGGGGAGACAGAAGACACAATTAGGGTGGTGCTATCTGGTAAGTCTGTCCGCAGAGAGGCAGGTGGAAATCTGACCTGCGCTGAGATTACATGTCTGAAGCAGGTGGGCCCTCCCCCTTCTGAAATAAAATACTTTTATCTTCATTAGAATTTAACAGTGATGACAGGTAGGAATTGCACGCATCGTCTCGCCTAGCAAGGCCCCTTGTGGTGTTAAGTGGGAATCACCCGGTCCAGCCCGGGCAGTCTCTCTCCAGGGACCACCCACGGGTGAGGGTGAAGTATGGCCCTGGTCTCGTGGATCAGGGGGTGAACTCATCACTGCTTTAGGGAGCGGAAGTTGGGTCTAGAGAGCAAGCTCTTGGGACTGAAAACTACCACCCACTTCTAAAAACTGCATTCTGGGAAAAAGGAACCCAAAGGAGTCAAGAGAAAGGACAGCATGCAACCATGGAGAAGGCCCCCAGCTCTCTGCACCCTCAGTGCACATGGGCTGCGTGAGCTGCATCCCTGCCTACGGGAAGGCCCCTCAGCTGTTTAGTAAGAGCCCAGATTTTATATGATGCCAATGGCCCAGGGTTCGTTAAATCCATCCCACATAGACAAGTCCTCAAAGCTCAACCTCCAAGGCTATACAAGGCCTGGACCTGGACCATCTGCTTGTGAGAAGGGGTCCTGTCTCCACGCAACTCCGACCACAGTCTTGGCAGTGACTGCCAAGAGTTTTCTCAGAAACCAAAGACTGGCCCCTGCGTTGTACGCGTCGAAGGGACGACGGCCTCTTCCACGGGCTGTGTCATCCAAAGGAAAGAAGGGCAGTGTCTGGACGTGGGGTGGGGGTGGCCCCTAAGCGCCTGGACCCTGGGGATAAAAAGCATCGTGGTTTCAGTTTCCCTTCCCCCTTATCGGGTGCTTCCATGGGAGCCCGGGAAACTGCCAGCCAACAGCTGACGTCAGGCTGACGGGGCGGGGGCTCTCTGTGTGTCCACCAGGGTTCTCTGATGGGCAGGTGAGGAACAACATGGGCTGCTGGGAGTCAGCTCCTGGGACATCTCAGAACCGCTGGTCTGGGCTAGGGACGCTGAGGAAACAAGTGCAGGTGGTTAGGGCAGAAAGCCTTCAAGGAAGCCCCGCCGGCTAAGCCCCTCACCAGGAGTGGGGACTCCTTGTCTAGATCACACTGAGGATCAGGGGAAAGATCTCGACTAAAGGCCAGCTCTACCTTCAGACCTGCGTGTGGGGACCCACGAGGGGAAACGGCAGGCACCAACCCTTCCCTGGAAAGAGGGAAGAAAGACAAAGGTGGCACGACGGCCTGGCACTGCACACGTGGGCAAGTACCAGAAGGCCGCCTCCAGGGAGATGGGTGCACACGTGCAGAGGACCTAGCCTGCGCCCGGAGACCCGGGGGACCACCTGCTCCCCACACAGCTGCACCCCAGGCTGCCTCAACCCCCCTGCGTCCCGACAGGCTTCTTCTCCAGGTCCTGGGCTGACGTGGCCCCACCAGGAACTCTGGTCTCGGCCCTTAGACAAAGCCAGCTCTGTCCCCAGCCTCTGTAGGGGAAAGGCGCACAAACATCAAACACCTCTTAGCCTTTTCCCCTCCTCGGAGGCCGCCTGCGCGGATGTGAAAACAACCTCGTCCTGAGAGAGTTTCTACAATCACTCAGTCTGAGGCTTTTATTCTAAAACAAATAAGCCAAACACCCAGGAACCCGGTGGCTGCGCTACCTCGGCCCCCATCCCCGAGCGCGCCCAGCCAGCACTGCCCATGGGGCACTGAACCCCACCCTAAGCACGCGGCCAGCCTCCCACTTACTCACCGCCCCCCCCAGGCTCCAGGTCCCAGGAAAACGTATTGAACTGTTTAGTGGAGTCTTCTGTCTACGAGATTCAGGAAAAAAGCTGTGCTTTATTTCACCCATTAAATATTAGTCACACTGACCTCTTTTACAAGGAGGGCAAGCTGTTACTCCTAATGGTGACAATCGCAATAAAACAAATTCCCAAGTTCTCAATTGTGCAGGGACTAATCATCTGGCTGCTGGATTAAACTAGGTCCTCACATCCCCCAGCAGACGTCTGGGGGCGGGGGCAGGGCTGGGCTAGCCGACTGTGACGGTTCCAATCAGAGGCCACTGTGTGGCGAGAGGAGGGCGGGGCCCAAGGACCAGGAGGACACTCCTGCCGCCCCACGCGCTGGGGGCTCCTGGGACAAGGCTGCATCTGACCCAGGGCTCCCAGAGCAGGGCCCCACATCACCCACATGAAGCAGACACCCTGGGAAGCATCTGTCAGGTCCTCTCCCTCATCCCCAGCCAACCCGGCCAAGGGCCTTCTGGCTCTCACTAAAGCAGCCCTGCAGACCCTGACCAGGAGTGACCGTGACCTGTGCACCCCGCCTCCAGCCATGAGCTGTGTCACTCAGCCCCTGCCCCCAGGGATGCAGGGAGAGAGCTGGAACCGCGGGGACACACCTGCATCCCCGCCGTACACAAGTGACTGACGCTCCTCTCTGCAGCTGCCCTGTGCTCAGAAAGTCTCCCTTCCCTCCTCACACGCTATGACGCATGGTGGGCCCCCAGCAGGTGCTCCATGAACATTCTGGAAGGGGCTGTCGGGTAGGAGGGTGATAATGCCTTGCCAGCAAGCTCTGGGTTGAAGAACTAATCCAGAATGGCTGTGTCTAGCAGCAGGACACATGAGGGCTGGGCGCTCTTCACAGAATGAAGCCTTCCATGGCTCTGCTGCTCACTTGTCCCTTTCCTGGGAAATGTTACAATTTCGGGCTGGCCTCAGGCACGGCAGGCCAGAGAGTGTCTCCACCTTCTCCTTCGAAGGAAGAGGCCTGGCCTCCACCTGTCAGGTGCTGCCATGGCCAACCCAGCCAGTCCAGGGGATTCAGAGCCCTGACAGCAGCCTCGTGGGATGAAGGCATTCGTGGGATCTGGCAGCTCTGGGGGGGCAGCTTCCTCCACTCAGACACCCCCCACATCTAATGGATCCAACAGACTCGCCACCAGGCCGCTCCAACAGGGCAGGTGATGCAGTGTCAGCACCATGTCCAGGCAGTGACGCCGTGCCAGGCAGTGCTGTGCCAAGACCAAAGCCTTCCTCCATTCAGCGAATGTTGACTCAACACAATGAGCAATTAGGAAGGTGGGTCCAGGCCCAACAGAGGTTGGGGGGGACCAGCCACCCCTCACAAGGCAGGAAGGGCCTCCACATGCCGCTCACAGTGGTTTTTACCCAGAGCTGTGTACCAGCTTCACAGGAAAGCATTTGCTTTCCTTCTTCCCTTTCAACATAGAAGATTTCATCCACCGTCACAAGCGGACAGAAGAGTGTCGTGCACCCCATGTGCCTGTCACACGGCTGCACCCGTCGTCGAATTGGCCAGACCTGCTTCATCTGTACCCGCTTTCCGTCCCCACCCGGCTGGACCACTGGGAATCAGCAGCACACAGCTTTCTTCTTTTACCCAAGGAGATTCTTTGTTTTCTCTTGCAATGTAACCACGGTACCATCCCACCTAAGTAACTGTATCTTTAATCATATTAAGGAATGACCATTACTGTCCCAATTTCCCCCAGTTGTGTGCATCTGGTTTTTTCAAAAGCATACAAAAGCCGCCAGCCCCAAGCTTCTGATCAGAATCCACCTCTCCAGGGGCCAGGCTGTGTTATGCAACCTGGGTGGGAGGAGACTGGACGTCACAGGTCAAGGTTCACCCACTGCTCCCAGGGAGCCCATGGCAAACAGCCCAGCACAAGCAAGGAACACGACGCTCTTGCCACCTTGCCGGGACCTGACGTGGAACGGCCGGACGTGGTCCAGCAGGTCAGAATAGGAGAAAACACTGAGGGGAGAGAAACAGGCAACAGGAAGGCGGCTCTAGGCTATGGACTCTGCAGCTTTATGCAGAACCAGGCGCCCTGGTGCCCACGGGGGTCTCACCTCCCCCCCATGGCAGGGCTGAGCCTCCTGGAAGCCACGACACCCAGAAATGGCTCCAGGTTCCACCAGAAGGACATGTCTGTGAAGGACTGGATGGCATTGTCCACTGTCCCCACCACAGCCATCCATTAGTCACAAAGAGGCAGAGGCCAGGCAGGCACGCAGAGTGAGGCCTGTGCCTCATGGCCATCCAGGTGCCCACCGCCCCCTCCCCACAGCAGCCGCACCCTGAGCGCAGGCTCCCTTGATCCAAGACACCCCCGTCTGCTGTCCTGGCTCTTCCCAAGCTGGCTGGGAAAAGGGCCCAGGAGGTGGGGGAGGAGGCAGCATTTTTTTTTTAGGGGTGAAAAGACTGACAGGCCTTCCTGACCCACCCACAGCACACAGGGTGCTCGGGAAGAGATGGGGTCCTCCGAGAGCCAAAACGGTTTTCGCTTACTTGGAACTCTCAGAAGGATCAGAGGTGTGAAAAACCCCACTTTTCAAAACAAATTAGGAACATTAACTCCACAGAAAGACCCTCCCACCACAGACTGTCCTGGAGCCTCGCCTCCCACGGCTGCTTTCCAAATATTTACTTTACGCTTGTGCTCCGCCTGGCTCACTGTCACCGAAACAGGCCGGGGAAGATGGAGGGGTGACTGTCTCCTGTCTTGTCCTCCTCCAAACCTGCCCCGAGTCATCATCGCTCCCATCCCCACTCCTGGATGCTCTTGGGGCGGCAGTACAGAAAGTGCTGGTAAGAGGCACAAAGAAGGGAGGACGAGGGACGCACGACGCGGGCTTCGGAGCCACACAGGCGACTCCTGGCCCTGCCGCCTACCAGCTGTGTGATCTCGGGCAAAGCTCCTTCACCTCTCTTTCCTCAACTACAAGAAGGTTGCATAACACAGCCTGGCCTCCTGAGATAGTTAGATATAACACACACACACACACAAAGCGCGCGCGCGTGCGCCTCGCGAAATAACTACTGAATTCTAGAAGCTTAAAAAAAAAACCCCAAACACCGGAAACCTTGAATAAAAAAGAGCCACTGCACCACCCCCGGTAATAACTGTTTCCGTTTAAGATTATGACTGACAACAAAAATCCTGCCTGAAGACTCAAAACTGTTGAGAGTTGCTTGGTTTTAGACGTTTAGGATTTCTAGAAATTGAGTGAGAGGGCAAGACTCCTTTGAGCAAAGAACAAGAAAAAACTTTGGCCGTTTTTGCCTCAGTCCAGAGCGCAGCGGGAGAGCAGCCCCCACAGCCCCCACACCGGCTCTCTGGCCACAAAGACACCGACGCCCAGGGCAGCGAGGAGACCGCGGGCCCGAGAGGTCGCCATGTCTCCTGCCCTGAGTCGGGCTTTTCTTCCCAAACAAGAGAAGATGAGCGTGCAAGGGCTCCCCCGGGCGGGCACACGGCAAGGAGGTGTGGGGGCCAGGGAGCCGGCCCCGCGCCCGATACTCACAGCTTACTGAGACCGTCAAGCCCTGTGAACGCGCCACTCGTGTCCTCGATCGTGCCGGAAATCTCGTTGTGGTCCAGATCCCTGCGGAGGAGACAGAAAGCTCACCATCCGGTCTGCAGTGGGAGAACAGACTCCCACCCAGGCGGCCGCCTGACACTCGCACCGTCCTGGGGTGTGCTAGGTGCACAGACGGAATGTCTGGTGAAGATGAGAGGCGTGACCACTGAGCCACCCTGCCCCGCGGCCTGCCTCTCTCAGCCCCTCAACAGACCTGACACACGCCTCAGACAACAGCATCCTGACTCCATCTGCTGCGCCCCTGTTGGCTAAGGCCAGCCCCAGGGGAAGGGGCACAGAGGGCGGGCACAGAGGGCAGGCACGGAGGGAAGTCTGCTTGGAATTCTGTCCCCAAAGAGTGGACTTCTGGCCACAGCTCTGAGAGTGAGCCTGAAAGGTGCCCTGCGGCTCCCATGTGCCTTCATAGCAACCAGGGTCCCTTTCCTGGACTTGATCGAGAAACCGCAGAAGGCATATGGAGGAAACGGTGAGGGAACAAAGAGGCACGGGCACGGGGCCCTCCCTGGGGCCACCACCATGCTGGCAAGTGGGTTTGGAGCCCGGAGCCCCCGTCTCCCCCTGGGGCCTGCACAGGTGCTGACTCCCAGCCAGGGACATCTGGGTGCTGAGTCAGACTTGCGACTCGCCTGCCAGGATGGGAAGATGAGGCCAACTTTTCAGCCCAGTCTCCTCCAACAATGCACATCACAAGGCCGATGACTCAGCTTCTGCCCTGGGGTTTCCAAGGGCAGGTCACAGCGCCAGGGGAGACGTCCCACCTGGCGACCAGGGCCCCCGGCTGCCCCGGCTTGGCCCTCTCCAACTTTCCACAAGGTCTCCTACACCTTCCTCTCCTAAGCCCTGCCAGGCACAGGCCAAGAACAGAAAGGGATGCTGTTCTTGGCAGCAGGGAGGGGAGCTCTGACTGCAAAGTGAAACACTCGCTCTGACCTTTATTTTACAGCAGGAAGCTCCGAGAGCCGAGATCCTGGGGCTGGAAGGGACTTTTCCTTTCAGTGGGTCCCTCCCTATTATCTTTGTGCTGAAAAACCCAGGACATGGGGCTGTGCTTTGTGTGCCTGCCCCCTGCTCCTCGCCTTGGCTGCCAGAGTTTTTCTCTCTTCTCTGGCTCGCTCGGTCTGAATGTTCCTGGCCTTGTTCTTCGGCACTGCGAGGGCTCGGAGGCCGACCTCAGCTTGAATAGCCTGGCGTCAGGCCCTTTCACACCGCCCCCCACCAGCAACGGCCCGGCATTCAAGCCTCCCCTGCCCTCCCTGCCAGGTGCAAGTGCAAAGGCCTTCCTTCCCATCGCACACGAACGGGCCGCGTTTCCTGCAGGGGGCGCGCCTGGGAGGGAGGCCTCGGAACCCACAGCCACTGCCCGTCGAAATCCAGACGCCCTTCTGTTCTTGCTGCCTGAAAGTTCTCAGAACCCAACAACTGAAAAACTATAACCCCAATAAAGCCCCCTGCAGCAACTTCTGACAACTTCTTCCACATTGTTGGGAACTTAGATGGAGACGACATGATTTTGTCAAAGTGACCCTAAAGAGGCTCAAGGCGGGACAGGATTCGCTCACCACCTCTCTGGGAGACGGGCGTCCTGCACACGGAAGAAGCTGCAATGCCAGCCCGAGACACGCGCCTCAGCACTGACCTGGCTCAGGTAAAAACACTCAGGACTTCAACACAGACGCCACCCGGGAAGGCGCAGGATGGAAAGATGGCCCACTGGCACCCATGCTGGGAGTGGCTGCGCACAGCCTGGGACGCCTTCCTTGCAGGACCCCGCGCCCCGCCAGGTGCAACTGCGACACTTGGGGACAACAAGATTTCTGAATCATCATCATGTCAGGCACCACCCTGGGGAGCGTGACCTTTTTCGGCTCAACCAGCTCTTTTTTGATGTACTACATGAAAGTCTGAGACTCTGCACACACCACAGGGTCAGCTTTGGCCTCAATTCTGACTCAAAACCAGTGAGAAGAGAATTTGGCGGAGCCGCCGGTTTGCTCTGTTCTGCTCTCCCATCAACCCAACGCTGAAGGACGTACAAGACACGCAGGCTCTTGAGTCCCCGGAAGGCGCCTTCCGCAATGTGACTGATGGAGTTGTGGCTGAGGCGCAGGATGCTCAAGCTGCTCAGGTCGGCCAGGCTCTCCTCGTCCAACCGGGTCAGATTATTGAAGGATAGAATCCTGAGAAAGGGAAGGGGAAAGCAAACGTGACCACTGGGTCACATGGTCGCCCTCTCTCTTCTCCTGAATGTGGAATCACGGCTGGCCAGTAATCTGGGTCAGACTGAGAAGGGTCAGGCCCACAAGAATCCTGAGGGCAAAAAGATCTCACAGCCAGAAACCCACTGGGGCCGAAACCCATACAGTTTGACTCCCGGAAGGAGGTCTGTAAACTGTGAGGACTACACAAGGTCACACAACAAAGACCCACAAAGTTCCATCCCCTTCATGCTCCTGGTGTCCATGGCTGGTCCTGACTGAGGCCAAGACCTGTCATGGCTGCGGCCTGATACTGTGGACAGGACCCCAGAGGGTTCTCACAGTGAGTAAGGGAGCCGGTTAGCCTCTCGAAATCGGCCAGCAGAGGGCACCACTAGCCACTGCCTGGAGCAAGCGTTCCTCCCCAAACACCAGGCCTTAACCTGGGCAGCACCTGAGGGACTGGATTCTCCCATCTGGGTGTCCCTGCCCTCACCCACGCCCGCCTTTTACCGTGATCCCCCTACTGTAAGCAGGACAGGGAACATACCCCCAAATCACCCACCTTCCCTGAGCATCAGAATCGAACCTTCCTTCCTTCCAGCACACCCTCTGCACCTCGGACAGCCCTAAGCTGCTTACTTAGCATATCTGTCAACTGTCGTTGAAAAATGGGAGCTTTGGGCTGGGGCAGGAGGAAGGAAAATAAATTTGGAGAAGATTAGTAAGTTTTCAAAGGTAGCAGGGAGTGACAGTCTTTCTCCCCAGGAGAAATAAGTCATGGTGTCTGTCACTGGCAAAGACCTGGCAGGAGACCAAAGTTACATCCTCACCTGCAATTAAAGAATTTAGCTTAAAGGAGGGGCGGGACACACATGCTGCAGAACAACCCTAAATCTGGCTCCAAGGCTCCCTGGGTGTCAGGCAAACTTCCATGACCCTCTCCGTCCCTTCCGAAGGGCACAGGGAGCGTGCCTCTCACCACTGCCTCAGCACCAGGGCGCGCACACCCGCCACGACCCGGGGCGGCTCCTCGCCTGAGCAAGTGCGTGGGCTCGGGCTCAGTGTCAGGGCGGGGAAGACCTCATTTGTTTCCCCCGGCTCCTGGGCCTGGACAGCAGGAAAACGTGGGTCCTGCAGGGAGCTCCCTAGTGGGTCACAGCCTACTGAGTGCAGAGCCTTTCAGAAGCCATCCCGTTCCACGTGAGAATACCGGGCAGCTGCACTGCCTGGATGGTCAGGAAGGCAAACTCAAAGGGTTAACATACCCGCACAGTCACAGAACCCAAGGAAAGTGAGCCTGGAGGCAAAAGGCAGGACTATTGATTTTTGCATTAGGTAATGAGAGACTCACTGAGATATAAACTCCAGGTCAGTGTGGGGCGGGTGTGGAGGGGGTGGGGGAGGATGGCACAGGGGGCAGAATGAGGGAAAGGGGGAGAACGTGAATGAATAGATAAAAACACCAACTGCAAGACTCAGCATGAACATTAAACATATTCTTAAGTTTGCCTGGTGAGGTCAACAGACAGACAAGACAGACAAAGGCCTGGCCCCCTTCATCATTCACTTCAGTGGCTGAATCTTTTCCCACAGTGAAGCCTAGAAAAAAGGAAAACCCATTCAGCCTCTCTTCAAAAAAAAAAGTAAAGGAACATACTGGACTAGACTAGAATGGAGAAACCTTGAACATATAAAACTGAAACCAAAACCATGGTGAGGAGCTGCTTTTTTCCTCAAGAAATCTCAACCTTATAGACATGGGGCTGTGTCCTCCATATCCTGGGCCATCCCACTTCCATGAGCAACAACCCACCGGGACATGGCAGGACAGCCCAGGCCCCAGCCCTCCCCACCCAGGAGAGAGCCTGTCGCTCACTGCTGGTGTCAGGACCCGTAGGCCCCAGCGCAGCAGATCCAGCCCTGGCCTGGAGGCCTGTCTGGGGAACCTCTTTATGCAAAGTGTACGCACACATTCCTGCTGGCACAGGAGCCTCCCTAACAGACGACCAAAGGGGACGCAAGTAGGGGAAGAAAAGGTGCCTGGGCTACATGTCTGAGGGAAGGACGGGGGGAACTACACTGAAGCAGTTCTCCCACTGTCCGTGTGCCAGCTCTCGGGGTCACTGTCCTTTCTGTGTTTGAGCCCAAATACGGGCATACCTCGTTCATTGTGTTGCTCTATTGTGCTTTGTAGACGCTGCCTTTAAAAAAAAAATGGAAGGTTTTGGCAACTCTGTGTGGTCAGAGGATGGAAAGCATTTTTGAGCAATAAAGTATTTTTTAATTAAGGCTGCCCATCACTTTTTTAGACATAATGCTACTGCAAGCTCAATGGGCTACAGTGAAGCATTATAGATGCTTTTACATGTGCTGGGGAACGATACCGTATCACAGTATTTGCTTTACTGTGGTGCCTGGGACTGAATCCGCCCGTGGGCCCGCTCACTACAGACACGCATGTCACCTGCTGCAGCTGCTCATGCGCAGACGTTCTTGAGAAGCGGTCCCTAGCGGGGAGGGCACAGCTCAGGGGTAGGGCGCATGCTCAGCATGCATGAGGTCCTGGGTTCCAACCCCAGTGCCTCCATTAAATACATACATACATACATACAGCAATAAACAAACCAACCAAAATTACCTCACCCCCAGGCCCCCTCCCAAAAGAACAGCTGTCCTTCACAACAGCCCCTGCTGAACTGAAACAGGATGCAGGCTGGAAATGAGGTGGGAGTCAGGCTCCAGTGACTGAGGCCCGCGGGGTCTCCCTCCAGGCCCGCCTAGGGGGCTCCATCCACTCTCCCCGCAAGCTGGCTGGGCTGGGGGATGTGCCAGCCTCGAGCCTCCCTGGAGGAGCCACCACGTGTCTGTGAACACTGCTACCCACAGAGCGGAGCGGGGACACTCACAGCTCGTGCAGCTTCTGGCAGAAGCTCCAGCCGTCGCGGTTGATTCGGGAGATGGAGTTGTTGCCGAGGTGGAGCTGGTGCAGGGCCGAGAGTCCATAGAGCGAGCCGCTGTTCACCTCCGCCAGGCTGTTGGACTCCAGGTGCCTGCAAGGACAGCCGCACAGGGTGGGTGAGGACGGACCCCCAAGGGGCGCACCCCCCCACCCCCCGAGCAGCCAGCCAAGGGGCAGCTTCCCTGAGTCATAGCATAGCCCGGTTGGCACCTAGGATCCCACAACAGTGCCGAAGATGTGTGAGATGTGCACCTACGTGTGTGTGCATGTGCGCACACCTGCGCAAGGGGTGGGTAGTGACAAGCAAAGCAACGCACAGGGTGCTGAGAACCCAGGATGCTTTAGATGTTCAGAGGCCAAGGGGAAGCTTCTTAGAAGCGAACTTTTTAGCTGAGTACAGGCGAACCAGGCACACTTGTGGGCAGAGGAGCTCCGAGCAGAAGGCGGGGCCCATTCAAGGAAGAGAAAGATGAGAGCCGGGGAGCAAGCTCTCGTCATTATCCCCATCTTTCAGATGCAGAAACTGAGGCTGAGAGAAGGTTGGTAACCTAAGACCCTTCCACAGCTCAGCCAGCCCTGAGGGGCCAGAATTCAAGCCCAGGTCTGGCTAATAACCAATCTGGGCTCTGGACTCCCAAGCCAAGACATACAGCTTTAGCTCTGGGGACAGACTCCTTGGGTTTAAATCTCAATTTTGCCACTTGGCTGGGAGAGCCTGAACATCCAACAAGCGGAGGTGCCCAACAACTCCACAGGGCTGTCGTGAGACGAAAAGGCAGGTCAGAATCTCAGCACTGTGCTGAGAACGCAGCTCCTGCTCGGTTTCTAAAGTAAGGACGTCACTACTCCCCGGCTTCTCGATGCCACACAGCCCGGCCACGGACGCCGCCGCCCCACGGGACTGGCCTCGTGAACACAAGCTGGTAATTCAAGTGCTGCGCCACATTCAGTACTATGAGGGCTTCAGGCAACCAGGTTTCGCTTTCACCCACCTTACTTTCTGCTTCTGCTCAAAAAATAAGCCCTTAATTTACAAACAGCCTCTAAGGCAACTCTTTCTTCACCCCCCAATTTGTATGAATGCGTTCAACATAGAGACTAAACGGTATGTGCGACCCCATTTTGTCCTGAGAATTCTCTGGGCCTCCCAGCTCACCCAGCACACGACCATGTAGGTTTCAAAGTCCAAAATGACAGCTTCAAGGATGTTAAGGAAAAGTGTTCTTGAATATGTAAAAACAGAGGTAGAGCCACTCACGGGTGAACAACGATGAGAGGAGGAAGCAAAACAATGGTGCTCACCGTCATTTTACCGTGTGTGTGTGGGTGTGGGGGGGGGGGCGTGTGGGTGTGTGGTGTGGACATCAACATTCAGTTCTGATAATGAGGACAGAGAGTTGATGGAACTAGACCTAGAGTTTCTGTTTTCTGTTTCAGTTGCAAAGGTAACAACTGAACGACATAAATGGAGTGATGTGGCTTGGAGAGGCTGGAAGCGGGTGCGGGTGTCTTGAGCAAGTTAAACCATTGCCTGTAAAGCAAGAAATCTCACGCTGACACGTCAAGATAGTGGTGTAAGTGTATCGACTGGGAATAACCACAGGCAGAACTACAGAGAAACACAAAAAAAAGAAATGATGAGTGAGGGCGAGCCTCTTGGGAGTGTAATTGGGGGAAAGAGAGAATGGGGGCTTGGGGATGGAGGGTAAAGACCGCTTGTCTTATTATCTGATTTTACTCAATTACGAGTACATGTTTCTTTTGATAAAAAATAAACACACTGAAGTGTTTAAAAACTGGAGATCCATGACTGCCTTCTCTGCCCCCAACTAGATGGTTTTCTGTCGCCGCTTTCTGTGGCTGTGGCAGGCAGGCTCCACATCTGGCTGGAGCGAGCGCTCCCTTGATAAAAGTGGAACATCTGCACGGAGCGGCTTGATTCACTCACGAAACATAAACAAATCTCTCAGGATGAACTAGACATTTCTGGCCCACCTGCACATCAAGGACGGTCAAACCCGACACAGGGAGAGAAGGAACTTCCTGGGGTGAGTGGGAGCAGGGAGAGGATGTGGGGAGGGAGCCCACGGTTTGTTCACCAAGGAGGCAGGGGCGGGGGGAGTGGAAACGGGGATAGGGAGGCGGCTCCAGCAAAACAGCCCTCTCCTCCACCTTCACCCGCCAACTCACTCTCCCGCATCCACTGGCACTCCTGCTCAGAGATTTTCCTAAACTGCAAGGAAAACCCCTTGAGGTGTGGCAAAGTCCCCCAAGACACTGAGTGGGGAGGGGCTAAAGTCCCGCAGGGCAGGGGGTGGGGTCATCCCACTTGTGGCGCCCTCTGCCAGCCAGGCTGCACTCACAGCACGAGCATCCGGGACAGCCCCCAGAAGGCCCCGTCCGTCAGCCTGCTGATGTTGTTTCGCTGTAGCTTCAGCACCTCCAAACTGTCGAGCCCCTGGAACGTCAGGCCCTCGATCAGCCGAATCCGATTCCGATTGAGGTCCCTAAAGAGACAAAGTCGGCGATTCAGAGCATCCCCTGCACACATCCCATCTGCAACCATCCCCACGAGGGCCCCGGGGAAAACACCAGGAGGAGGTCCCGGTAAGCATGGATGTGCACACTGACACTGACCCTGACCGGGCACTGATTCGGAGAGAAAGCGGGGCGCAGAGCTCCCCAGAGGCCAGTCCCACCACGCCCCACCCCCCGCCACGTGATGAGTGCTCTCACTTCCTCCCCGCACTCCCATGACTCTGCAGCGAGGAGGTGGGTGTGACTCAGGATGTGAATGTCCTGGGGGAGCTGTCTCCTAACTCAGCAGCAGAAACCCCCACCAGCTGCCTCAACCCAGGAAAATCCAACCACTGGCCATCAAACAGCAACACCTCCCGCCGAGGCATTAGTTGAGTCTCCATTGACTGAGAGACGTGACTACACTCCGGAGGTGGGGCGGGTTGACACACTGCGAAGCACACATGTGGGCTTCCAACCCCGGTGTGATGCAACCTCCGTTAACCAAAAGATTTCAGGAGTCCGGATGGGCTGGCTCCACCAGTAACACAGGGGAAAGGGGCGGGAGAATACGGCCTGACCAGAAAGTCCTGGGTTTCCCCTGAATACTTTCACAGTGTCTCATGACCCAAACAACCTCCTGAGCATCCAGAGAGCTTCTCCAGGAGCAGAGAGAGCACGGCTGGGCCCCAATGCCTGGGGTGTGCTGGGGAAACACTGCAGTGACAGCCTGGGGGCGCACCCCACCTTGCCACCAAACCTGGTCATGAACAACTGTTTTGTTCAGTTTAAGGCAAATCTCCAACATCAGCTTATTTTCCTGAGATACACCCTTCTGCTCAAAAAAAAAAAAAAAAAAAAAAAAAAGGAGGAGGGGTACACAGGAAAACAAAAAAACAGGGAACGAACATTCTATCATGTTCTGGTAAATAGACATTCTTTTGACTCCAAACCCTGCGCCATTATAGGAAGGCACTCAGCTGTGGTGGTCAAAAAACTAAAAAAAAACACATCCTTTCTGTAAAAATAAAAATCATCAGTCAACTACGTTGAGACTGAGGAGATGGAGATGGTGGCCCATCTCTTGCTCCCTACCTCTGAGGACACTGACTTCCTCTCAAACTGCTCAAGGAGCAGTGGACCCCATCACGCCCACAGCTGGGATTACACGGGTGCCTTTAAAAAAAAACACCCAAACCTCAAAGATAAATAAGGACCCCAATGCACACAGCCGAGTGTCGGCTGAGATCACTACGTAGCAGGATTCTTATGCATTTTGGAAAGTGCCGGCGAGGACAAGCGTGTGTGTCCTCAGTGACCTTTTCTCAGCAACCTGAGGCAGCCCACAGGCACCAGACCCAGCTTCTAATCTGCTTTTATTAGCTGTTGCCGCAGGGCCATCCGTGGTAGCTCACGCAGAGCATGCTGGTGGGGCGGAGCAGGGAAGGGGGTGCGTTTGGAACAAGGTCCCGGGGGAAATCGGGCCTCCATAAAGTTTGGCCAAGCTTAACTAAAGTGCGGGGCTCTGTACTCACAGTTGTGTCAGCCGGGGTAGCTTGAATGCTTTCACAGGAAGCTGAGTGAGCCTGTTTTTGCTCAGCCGAAGCGTGAGCAGTGACCTTGACAGACCGTCAAATGCTCCCGACTCCAGGGTGCTGATCCGGTTGCTCGCCAGGTTGCTGAAATTATTTGGGAGAGAAAAGGTGGGGGTCAGGAGAAGGCCTTCCTCATTCTGCTACAGACACCAGACCTGGCTGCGCTGGGAAAAGGAGCTAAAACACACCCAGATGGATGGCTTTCCAGTGAGACGTTTGTCATCCCAAGGCTGCAAAGCCCATCATCACTCCCAGACAGGAGGGCCGGGGAACACGGCTATCAGGACCGCCCATGGGAGTCTTGACGGAAGCCCAGGGCTCGCCATGCTTGTGGTCGGTGTGGCTATCGGTGTGGCTACCCCAGGAGAGAGGGAGGTGGGGCTATGCCCTCTACCCCAGCCGTCCACACACCCCAGCTGGGAGGCCTGCAGGAGTCCCTCCTCACCACCTGCTACGCAAGGGTCTGAGTTCAAGGTGGGCGGGAAGAGCTTTAGTTAGCAGAAAGTCCACTGCGAGGCAAGATCAGAGTGGATAATTTGAGGACACAGCCTTTAATTTTGAAGCGGGTCTCAATGTACGATTTATATAATAAATGTGCATAAACCAATTCATATTAATGATCTTAAATATGTCAAAGAAACATTCTAGTTATGGAAATCTGCAAGAGTGGTTAACAGGGAGGAGAGGGAGGGGGAGGGGCAAGGCATGGGGAGGGGATTAAGAGGTACAAGCTACTGTGTATAAAATAAATAAGCTACAAGGATCTATTGTACAGCACAGGGAATGTAGCCAGTGCTTTAAGAACTATAAATGGAGTAAAATCTATAAGAATTTTTGAATCACTGTTCTGTACACCTGAAACTAATACTGTAAACCAACTAAATCTCAATAAAAAATTTTTTTAAAACAGAGATCTGCATGGAGTCCCTTTAAAAAACAAGCAATACTTGCAAAGGACATCCACTTAGAGGGTATGCAAGCCCCCCCCCCCAAAACACACTGCCTGGCAGCTAAGAGCTGTAGATTTCTGTTGCATGTAAATTATATCAAGTAAGAAAAAAAAAAAAAAAGAGAGAGAGAAAAGGGGGTAACAATTTGGTCATTCCTCTGAGAAGTTACCCTCAACTCTCTCCTTCCAGCCTTCCCCAGGCCAGTGATGCTTTTTGCAACTTAAGCAAAATGGAAAAGGACCAGACAGGATGTTTTCCATCAGAGCAGGGCAGCGAAGAAGGCATTTTTTTTGTCTCCACCAGACAGCGGCCAAGACAGGGCACATTAGGATTCTTTGCAAATGGACCTGGACTGTTTGTTCTTAACACTTCAGATTAAAGAACAGTCTGTGTGCCGAAGATATCCTGGCCAGCATCTGCCAAAATAGAAAGTCCTCCCTGCTTTCGTGCAGCAAGAAGGTCACTGCAATTCAGTTTAGCAGCTGTGGTTTCTTTGTCCCAAGCAAGGCAGTGCCAGGTGGCAGCTGGACCCCTTTGGAAAGCCCTCCATGGGGACTGAGCACCACTACATCGGCTTACGGAGTGGGCAAGGCCACCTGTTTCCGGCTCTCGCCCCTGGATACAGCCTGAGAAAGAAACCATGCCTCTTCTTGTGGTCTCAGAAATCTGTGTGCCTAACCTTGGCCTCTGCACAGACGGGTCACGTCAACCCCTCAACCAGCCTCACAATCGATCCCCCAAATATACGCAGTAATAATGCAGGGAACTCGCGTGTCCCCTAACCTGTCTCTTTAGCCTGAGATTTCAACGTTTTCCTCAAAGCAAGATTTTCCTTCCATCTACCATCGGCTAGCTGTGAGACGGGCACTGGGATGGGAAGAAGAGAAACAGCTCAACAAAGTGATGGAGAAGGTGGAGAGAACTCAGAGGATGGATAAGTCCTGACCGGCTGAGCCTCAGCAGAGAGGTCTCCCTCCTACGTCACTGCTCTAATCACCCCCCGAGCATGTCTCTTAAGCTTTCCTAGGAGGCAGCTCGGTGAAGGGGACAGAGAAGCGGCTTCGTGGCCAATAGAGCCCTGCCTTTAAGGGCTAGATCCTCCTCTTAAGGGGTCAGTCTGTTAGGTCATTTCACCTCTCCTGGCCTCAGCTTCCGCACCCACCTGTAAAGTCAGGACAACATGCTGGATTTGGAGATGCTCCCTAAACAGGCTCACAGAAGACAATGGACCTGGGTCCCCTGCCCCTTGCCCTGCTGGGAAAGACAGAGGAGGCCTGCGCCTGTCCTGCTGCCGCAGCCGGACCACAGAGAAGAGGAGGTAACACCCACCCGCGTCCAGACCTGGGCTCTGCCGACAGAACAGAGGCACTTACAGCTCCTTTATGGGCAGCCCGTGCGGGAAGCAGGCGCCCCGGACCTCCGTGATGTTGTTGGAGCTGAGATCCAGCACTTCCAGGGACAGGTAGGCCTTCAGCTGACTCCCCTCCACACTGCGGATCCTGTTGTGTTGCCTACGACACACAGAGGGGCATGACTTGAGCATGTCATCTTGCAAAGAAACTACTATTTTCCTCCATTTCTTCCAGACCTTTTTTTTTTTCTGAGCTGTTTTGCAATTCCAGAAAAATACCAATGCAGTGACACTCTTAAAATGAGATCACTCATCCTTCATTCCGTCAAGTTACGTACAATCTGCAGGCCAGGAGCTAGACAGAATGTCAAAGTCTTTGTCTGTGACAAGTTTGTCTGCCCAAGTGTGAAGCTCGGTTACTCTCCGCAAGGACAAGAACACATGGGTGGTATTTTGGACGTGTGAAGACCAGCCTGGCAGGATCAGAACTCAGAACTCACAGGTACACTTTCCCATAAAGGATGTGCCTGGTGTAACAAGCCCGCATCTAGAACCTTCAGAACCTAGTCCAACTCCACCACCTACAAGAATGCAGGCACCAGAGCCCAGAGTTCAGTTTAATCCAGCCTAACACATCATTAGACACCTCAAATTTTATCGACACATGCCATGAACCAGGCGTGGTGACAGGCACAAAGGATGGGGGAAGCAAAAGACAAAATCCTGACAAGCTACTAAGGGAAACAGGAACTCAGCACTGGGTCCAATGGGAATGGAATCCACTGCACCTCCTGACTCCACTCCCTTGACAGGTCCGTTCTTCAGTTTCCTCATCTGGAAGATGGGGCCAAACCCGTTACTTCAGGGATACAGATGATCCTACCTGAACCACACTGACGCGTCCGGAAGACGTTCCCGTGGGTGCTTAGTGTTTATCCCTCTCCAAGGCCTATTTGTACTTTAACCCTCTTTCTGAAAAACCCCCAGTACAACCCACTGACCAGTATTTATTAATCAGGAGAAATTCAACAAATGCCAACCACGGCTGGAGGGGACCGGCAGCCCCCTTGTGGGTGTAGCGCTGCCTGGCAGATTCACACCCCCACAGCCCCGATCCCGATATTCGGGTACTTCAGCATCCGTGTAGCGCTGGGCCTCTGGGTTCCGGGCTCTCACTCCGGTCAACTTCTAAGTCAACAGTGTCGGGGGCTCCGGCCAAAGTATTCTCGAACACGACCCAAGCGAGCCAGGCGTTGCTAACCAAGCGGCATCTCTTTTAAACAAACACTTGACCAAATCCGTTCCAACAGGCATCAACAAGGCCCTCCTTCCCAGAAGCTCTGGGACTTCTCGTCCACGCCTCTGTTTCCTTCCCATCGCTCCTCGGCCCTGGACCCAAAAACGCATTTACAAGGGGACAGCTCCACACACTGTGGAATCTCCCCAGAATGAAAGGCGACTTTTCCCTCCATCCCTCCCCCCACCTAAGCTACTTCCTTTGAGTTCTTTATTAAGTTCTTAATAAAGATGGTCTCTTTAGTTTTCTGACTCCAAAAGAAAAAGAAAAGAAAACAAGAAAAGAAAAACCTTTATTATGTAAAGTATGGGAAAAATAAAAAAAGAACAAGGCATAGAAGCAAAAGAGCTGAGCCTCATCCAGGAACTCTGAATGCAGGACCAGGGAGCCAGGAAAAGGTCTGAGAAAAGGGAAAGGGCGCCGCTGGCCCCAAGTCACACAAAGAGGGACCGAACGCGGTCCAAGGGGCCAGGGGACAGCTGCGAGTCCCCCGCACTTTTCCCACTGCCCTGTCCTCGCCTGTCTCTTTCACCTCACACCCTCCTTCTTCTGTCTCGTCAGTGTATTTATTCATCGAGTGAAGCACATTCTGAGCCCCTGCTCTGTGCCAGGCCTGCGCCGGAGGAAGGATGCTGTGATGAAGACGGGTCTCTTTCACACGCTGGAAGGAGTTCCCTGTTGAGCCAGAGAGGCAGCCATGGAGATGAGGAACAACGGAGGAGCGTGGGAGTGAGGATGGGTGAGACATGCCCGGAGAGAAAGGGAGGGAGCCATGTGGAATTCCGCCCAAAGAGGCTGCGGGGGCAGCTCCAGAGGGTGGGATGCGGATGTTGGGAGCAGACAGGCAGGGCAGAGGCCATGATCACATCATGGAGCTGGGAGGGCAGGGGGACCACATCGGGGCATCCCTGTCACTGGGGGCCAGGTGAGTGGTGGCAGCAACAGAGAGACAGATACAAGAGAAGCAGCAGCGATGGATCCATGGGATCTGGAGATGACAGCTGGAGGCATGGGCATCGAACGGTGTCCCTAAATTTCCTGATCCAGAAATGTTGAGATAACCAGGCTACAGGCTATACCTTCCATCCTTGCCCTCTTACGGTCTATTCTCAGCCCAGCAGCCAGAGAGATCCGGTCCAGGAAGACATCCCCCAGGATGGGGGAAGACACCTGCAAATCATCCATCTGATAAGGAAGAGGTATCTACAATATTTAGATATTCTAAGTATCTTGACAACAACACAAAAACTCAATGACAACCAGACAAAAAAACCTCAGATAACCCAATTTAAAAAATGGGCAAAGGACCTGAACAGACATTTCTCCAAAGAAGATTTAAAAATGGCTACTGAGCACATGAAAAGATGTGCAACATCACTAATCATTAGGGAAACACAACGAGATACCACCTCACACCCACAGCATGGCTACTATTTGAAAAAAAAAGAAAAAGGAATATAAGTGCGGGCGAGGAAGAGGAGAAACTGGAATCTTGGTGCAGCTGCTGAAGAAAATGGTACGGTTGTTCCTCAAAAAACTGAGCACAGAATGACCAGCACATGATCCAGCAGTTCCACTTTTGGGTGTATATCCAAATGAATGGAGAGCAGATCTCCAAGTGATGTTTGCACACCCATGTTCAGAGCAGCATTATTCACAGTAGCCGAAAGGCGAAGCAACCCAAAGGATGGGTGGGTGGATGGATGGATGGATGGATGGATGGATGGACGGACGGACGGACGGACGGACGGACGGACAGATGAACAAACACAATGTGGTATACATGTACAATGGACTATTACTCAGCCTTAAAAAGGAAGCCTTGACACAGGCTATAACATGGATAACTCTTGAGGACATTGTGTTAATGGATAATAAAGCCAGTCACAAAAGACAAATACTGTGTGACTCTACTTCTGTGAGGTCCCCAGAGGAGTCAAAATCTTTGAGACAGAAAGCAGACGGGTGGCTGCCAGGGGCTGGGGGAGGGGGAATAGGTTGCTGCATGGAGTTTTCATTTTCTGAGATGGAGAAAGCTCTGGAGGTTGGTTACACAATCTGACCACTCTTAACACCACTGAAATGTACACTTAAAAATGATGAAGATGGTAAATTTCACATGACATGTATTTTATTACAGCTTAAAAACAAAACAAAGCAAAAATCAAGTCAGGTCACAGACGTGTGGGGCTAAAACTCAAACGATGGCTCTCGTGTCTCACTCAGGACTCAGTCCTGACAACGGTCTCCCAGGCCCACGTGATTGGCCACGCACCTGCCTTTGCTGCCTCACTTCCTAATCTTCCACCTGGCACTGTGCCCCACACACAGGCCCTCAGACACAGCAGGCAGACTCCTGCCCCAGGACCTTTGCACTTTCTTTTCCATTGCTTAGAATGAATGCTCTTCCCCCAGTGATCTGCAGGTCACATGCCCTTACTTCCTTCCCATCTTTTTTCATTTGTCACCTTCTTAGTGAGGCTACCCAGGCCCTATTGTCTAAAGCTAATAACAAGCCCCTTTCTTCCTTTCCCTCCTCACCTCATACACACACACACACACACACACACTTTTCCACTCCCCTGCCTGCTTTATTTCTCTCAATAGCTCTATCACCCAGTATGCCCAGTATTTTGCTTATTTCTACTTTAACATCATCTCTCCCACCAGGATGTGGTTCTACAAAGGCAGAGATGTTTGTTTGTTTGGACCACTACTGCGTCTCCAACCAGTGGAACACTGTGAGGCACACAGTAGGTCCTCAACAAACATGCTGAATGAATCAGAAAGAATGAACACAGGTTGAACTCAGTAGGGCTGAGGGTAGACACAGGTTTGGGACTCATGAGCAATTAAGCAGAAGACAGTCATGTAAGCAGATGAGTGCCATCAGAAAACATGAAGGGAAGAAAGTTTGCCAGCAGCCCTGTGGCAGCACGGCCCAGAGGCAACAACCTAGCTTGCAGTGGCTTCAGAGGTCCTTGGGGCTCACAGAATGCACATGCTATCTTCTCCCCCAGGTCTGGTGTCTCTGCTAGGCTCTAGCCCAGCACCCTGATCAAACTTTCTGAATTCCTCCTATTCAGGAAAGCTGACCGCACAGCTCTGTGCTCGTGGAGAGCTCTGTCCCCCTTCTCTCACAGAACAAGGATCACACCTTGGTAGCTATCTCTGTGGACCCTGGCAATTCCACCCAAGGCCAGGAGTTCTTCGTGAGCTGGTACACGGCACAGCATTGGAGAAAAACAAGCCAAGAGTTCAAATCCCCTTCGCACCATGTATAGGTGTGAACCGCTGTAAAGCAGGGTGTATAGTTCCTCCGCCTGTGGGCTGATGTGACCTGACATGTAGCAGGTACTCCATAAAACAAGTTCTTGTTTTCATCAGCCGTACCTGGAACCTCAGAGCCAGGCCCGGTATCTACTTCGCAGGGGGTGTTCTGGAAGAAGAAGGAATGAATGGTCCCTATTCCTCTGCCACATTTCAATACAAACAGGCAGGCCTGACTCCTCTCTCAGGAGCAAAGGGCTGACTTGGCATTCTCACGCTTAGCTTCATACATGGAAACAAGGCTGCTCCGGCTGGAGTGGGTCAAAAACCCAGCCTCCAGGAGATTAGGCTGGTCAGAGAGCTGTGCTTCAAAAATCAAATCCCAGACTGAAACTTCTGTAAGACTCGGGGGGGCTGGAGATCTGATGGGTTCCTGACCAGCTAGATTACACCCCCCTTCTCACTCCTGCAGCAAGCGGGATTCCGGCCCACACCCCTGACCCCAGCCCACCAAACCCTACCCCACCAGGGACATCTCCTCCAGACACCCACTCATCAAGGTTAGAGCAAAGAGCCAGCATTCAGGGGAATCCTCCCACCTCCTCGAGAGGGGAACCACTTTCCTAAAACTCTCCATGTGTTACATGCCATGTGCAACACGGGTGGTCATGTCACTCCTTTAAAGTAACTAACGGTCAGGTCCCAAGATGGTCCACAGTCATCCTTCTAACCTGTGAATCCCTGTCCAAGTTCTTTTTACCACTAGGCAACCAATGAGTGAACACTTCTGTACAGCAGGTCCTGGGTGAAGGCTCTGTGAAATGACACAGTATCTCACGAGGAAGGTACTAGTATCATCTCCACTTTACAGGTGAAGACACTGAGCCTCAGAGCTCTCCTGGACTGTGCCCGAGGTCACACAGCTGGGATGCGAGAGGAGCCAGCACACAGACCCAGGGGAGCGGAACGAGCCAGCCCATCTGAGAGGCTCTCCAGGCAGAATCAGAAGTGCAATTCCCCAGATTCAATCCATCAACCTTCAGCAAAGCTTCGGTGGATCTGAATGCTGGCTGGCTCTTCCCAGGCCAGCTCAGACTGGTCTGCATCACTGGCCTCAGCCAGGCCTGCTTTGGTCCCAGCCTCCCAGAGTCCTGCGTGAGTGGCCCATCTCCCATCTGCGGAGGGCCAATCTCAGCAAGTCAGGCAGATGAAGCCCTGGTCCTTACTGATGGACATCCTGGACGGAAAGATGAGAACAGTGCCTTTGAGATACGCTGCAAAGGGATGCCCTTAGGTTTACCAAGAAAGAGGGAAGAGAGGGAAGGGGAGAGGATGGTATTATGGGAGGACTTCGGACCGGCCTCATCAAAGGAGCAGTCCAGCCCTTTCTCTTCCACCCAACAGAATTAGAACAGCTCTGTGGTGACAGGGACTGGGGGAGGGGGGTGGGGGCCGGTCACGCAGCCTGCGCCTCCACCCTGTGCTGGTCTCCCCCTTGCACTGCCCTCTGGGGCGCGGAAAACTTAATACAGCAGGAGTCTATTAAACCCACACCTGTTCAAGGCTTTACAAATAAAATCAGTCTTCAAAGGCGGACCGCAGGCAAGATAAGCTCTCTCCACTTGGCTACATTTTCAGAGCCGATGTTAAATTAGACAGTAAAACAGACGGAGGCATTTGAAACCAACATGTAAAACTTTTTATCAGAAATGATTTTTCCACTTCGGTTCAGTAAAGCAGGGTTTACAAGGTATTCCCGTTAGTGGCGGAAAAGATCTCATGTCACAGATAACAGCCAGGAAGAAAGGGTGAGGAGATCAACGGAGACAGGGTCAAGGTGGGTCAGATGGATTACAGCTAGTTGCTGAGATTATGCACCTACTATCTATACCAGGGCTCAGCAAAGTATTCTCCAGTGCATCAGATTTTAAGTATTTTAGGTTCTGTGGGTTATTTGGTCTCTGTTCTGACAACTCAATTTTGAAAGTAGACAGACAGTATGTAAACCAGAGTGTGGCTGTGTGCCAATAAAACTTTATTGACAAAAACAAGCTGTGAGGCAGATTTGGCCCCCTGCCTGTAGTTTACTGAGCCCTGGTCCACATTACAGCAAGGAGTTTGGGTTTCTGGGGCGCAGGGACGCAGATTCTAACTCTAGCTCTGATGTAACGTATGAACTGCGTGTAAGTCACTTTCTGTATGTGGTTTAACTACCTGCAAAATGGGGCTAAATGCTTCTCTTCAGCAGAGAAAACCCTCTCGGCTCCTTCCAGTGCCCAGATCAGGCACCACTAATCATCATCTTTCCAAATGAGCTCTTTTCTCCCCCTTCAGGAAGTGAAATGGAACCGAAGTTTACAACATTTTTATGCTCTTTGGAAGATGACCCAGGTTCCTTCCTGACCGGAGCCAGTGGAGACAGGCTGGTGAGCAGGGTGATCTTACAGGGAACAGAGATTCACATTGTATCGTCTCACTCTTTTTAGTTCATCCAACGAGGCAGAGAGAAATACATCAGAGCTGGCCAACACGCCAGCCCTAACAGCTACGCAGGCAGGCACTTGGCTCTCCCGGACAGCTATGGTGACTCGCAGAAGCCCGTGTGGTCGGCTCCTGGAGTGTGACTCTTCCTAGAAACAGCAGACCTTCCATAATGCTACCTACATCAAACTTATAAAACATCTTACTTAACAATTCAGTAAAATTCAAGGTAAGCTCTTGCCTCATTTGAGTCTCTGGTTAAGAAATATTTTCACTCAATCCAGCCCGGAAATGGGGGTAAAAGCTAACTCCCCACCCACCCCATTCCCCACAGCGAATCTGGCAGATACAGTTAAACTCCACACCCTGGAGCCTCTGAGCACCCACAGCACTGTGCACCTGGCCCATCACTGCACTGCCCTGGAAATCTCACTGTGGCTTTGCACTGCCGCACCCAACCCCGCTGCCCAGTGGACCTGGCGCTCCAAGATCTGATCAACGTGATCAGGATGAAGGGGTGCACACGGTATTACTGATTTAGCATAAAACTCATCGCAAAGTAGAGTCGCTCTGATGTCTACCCAAAGGGGTTCACTGTGTTACTGCAAGCGCCAAAAGGTGTTAATCATGTCAAGGGCCCACAGGAAGATAACAATCTCTCCTTTGTTGAAAAATACAGCATTATCCAACAGGCCATGCAGTCCAGTGGTAACAGCTGTTCTGTTCACATGCAAATGTTTTAATTGAATTATCACAGGCGTACTGAGAGCCATATAAATGCTAAGCGCAGAGCTCAGTGCAGTTTTACACAATGCCTGTCCCCACGTACCCACGTGAGGGACGCAGACCTTTCCAACTCCCAGCAGGCTCCCTCCTGTCACTTTCCTCATCATTTATTCTTCCCAAAGGGAACCCTGATTTCTACCACCTAAGATGAACTTTGCCTATTTCTGTACTTTATCTATGTGGAATCGTTCCATATAGCCTCTTCTGTATGTGGCAACTTTCACTCAACATGATGAGACCCATCCATGTGGGTGCATTAGCAGGACTCAATTTTTTTCATCACTGTGTAATATTTCTCTTGAGGGAATATACTGTCATTTATTTTCCCATCTACTGCTGATGGACACCAAATTCTATCTTGTTTGGGTTACTGCACAAATCGCAGCTATGTGTGGGGACGTGCCCTTGGCATGTGCCTTCTGGTGCACACCTGCACGTCCCTCTGGCAAGTGGTGAAGTCTAGGTAGCACTGCTCCAGTCCCCAAGCACAGGCAGGTGAGGTCTCAGCAGACACCGGAGGTTTCCTTTTAAGACAAATCCCCCAAGGTCGAAATGAATCTGAAACGTCCTTTGATCCAAGGACCATGCTCCATGCTGCCTCACCCAACCACATTCTCAGATGCCACTGACCTCGTGGGCTCTGCTTCCTGTACATACCCCCTACCACTACCTCCAAAAAAGCATCAGGGAAATGGAAATGGCCTGGGACCACAGAGCTCAACAAAGCTCAATCTAATCTCATCTAGGGGTCAAACAGAATAATTTTATTCTAAGTGGGGGCCAAACAGCACCAAAAAAGGAAAAAGAAGAGAGAGAATTAATAATTCCAAGTCTCAAATTGGCAAGAAAAACGTGAAAATGCCTGAGGTCAGGACCAAAGACCAGATGCAGCTTGAAAATCAAGATAAGGAGAGTTTAAAAAACAACACGTGAATCCAGAAGAGCTCTCCTAAGCCAACTTGAAGAAGTTTCTCATCTCAGAATGAGAGCTGAAAGCATCAGCCTCTCCCTAGCCTGCTTGACACTCATCTTTGTAAAAATGAAAACCAAAACCATCTGTTCTATTGCGCAGATCGATAATGTGCTCGAAGAAAGCAGTGCCTCGTCAGGACGGCCCCGCCTGGGTTCCGTGCCGGACAGGAAATGAGACTGGGAATGTGCAGGTCTCCTCTGTCTCTTGCTCACTCCCCCTCCCCCCACCCACTGCTGGTGAATCACCAGTTCCCTGGGGAATTTTGGCCGATTCTCAGCCTGGCTGCAGATGACGTTCCGGATCTGTTTATTCAGGTGGAGATCGGATAAAAAACAAGAGCGGCCCAGTGGCGGGATAAACAGCCTCCACCAGGCGGGGTCAACCCTCCGAGGGCAGGACTGGGCCGGGTCACTCAACCTCCCGACCTGTTCACTTCCTTTTGGGTCACTTTCCCCTCGGGGTCTTCAATGGACTGTTCCCATTCACTCCTTGCAAAGGGGGCCTGAGGCCCTATCCCTATGGGGGTGCCCGGCACCCGCCCGGCGCCTTGATGCACCAGATCCTGCTTGGTCCTCCCACCCACTGGCTTACACACATCAAGCTGGAAACCCAAGATCTGGAATGAAGAAGCTCAGGCACAGTCAAGAGGCAGTCACCACAGTTCTGTGAAGTCTGGACTGACCCAAGCCACAAAGGCCTGCAGATCACCAGGATGCAGCGTAAACTACCAACACAGAAACAAAACCCCTTAGGAAACCCACACTACTGAGGGGAAGAAGGTAATGGGAAAACGCAACCTATTTATGATTCCAAATATACGCCATTCTGGAAAAGGCAAAACTACAGGGACAGTGAAAAGACCAGAAGTTGCCAAGGCTTTGGGAGGAGAGAGACGAACAGGTGATGCACAAGGGATTTCTAGGGCAGTGCAACTCGTCTGCATGATCCTGTAATAGTGAATACGTATCACCAGACATTTGCGGAAGCCCACAGAATGTACAACACCAACAGTGAACCTTCTATCAGTTTAGTTAATAATAATGCATTGATGTCCCATCAGCAAAGCACTAATGCAAGATGTTAACAGTAGTGGAAGCTGGAGGTGGGGGTGCATGTGGGAAGTCTCTGTACTTTCCACTCCATTTTCCTGTAAACTGAAAACTGTTCTAAAAGCCTATTAATTATAAATGGAACAAAACAAAACCTCCTAAGGTATTAAGCAGTCCCAAGATCATTACATCGTTAGAATGTAAGCTACACCAGGGCTTCAGCCCATTTTCTTTACTACCATAGCCTTCGCACCTAAAACCTTGCGTAGAACATAAAAGACAATAAATGCCTGCTAAACAATTACAACTCTAGTTCGGTCTCCTTCTCACCACCACATTCCCAAATAAAGGAATGTTAATTAGCAAAAAAAAAAAAAAAAAAAAAAAAAAAAAAAAAAAAAGAACACTCTGAGGGAAGATCAATTATCCAACTAAAAATTTTTTTAAGAGAGAAATGAAAGGTGTAACGGAGAATTGCCCTTTCCAGGTACAGAAGGTGTCAAACACTGTTTAAGAAGGAAATGTCAAGTGAAATGGGTTTTCAGGATGATTGTGCATTTCCTGAGTTCAGTGTGACCCCAGACATGGACATTCACTGATCAGCCGGGGTTGGTGGTGGTGGGAGGGTGGCCAACGGTCCCCCTTCCCTGGCCCAGGAGCAGTGAGGGCAGCGCGGCCCTAACCGAGGTCTCCATCCCCACACTCTTCCCCACTCCAGCTTTGGCCACGGTGGAAAAGGATGAGGAGGAATTGCATCAGGGAGTTCCCACCAGACATGCTGACCTGAGGAAGTCCTTCCAGCCCCGTCTGGACTGTGCTCCCTGGGGAGAAGGGCTGTGCCATTTCCCTGGCAGGGTCTTGGAAAGGCGGTCGGGGGACTCACTTCCGAGACCACGGGGAGGTAGCCTGCCTTGGGTCTGGGCAGGGCCATCTGGCACCAAGGTAGTCCAGGAGATGGAGAGCAGGAATGGTGAGCCCCTCCCCCTGAATTCCAATCCACACAGGTGCAGCCCTGGGGCAGAAAAGCCAAGAGAGCTTCTCCCTTTTGGTCACACTGACATGCTTACTCAGTTCTTTCTCTTGGCTTGATCTTCCCCTCAG
Organism: Camelus bactrianus; assembly: GCF_048773025.1. Taxonomy (NCBI): domain Eukaryota; kingdom Metazoa; phylum Chordata; class Mammalia; order Artiodactyla; family Camelidae; genus Camelus; species Camelus bactrianus. Next base: position 20,712,891 of record NC_133555.1, on the reverse strand, counting down.
TGAGTCAATCTGGCCCTTTTTGTCTTCTCCTTTTCTCCCCTTTCCCTGGCAACCTGCTACCTGCATGTCCCACTGCACGGGTGTGAGCTTCAGCATCTCAGAGAGGAGGGGCCCGGCTGCGAGATGGAGCCACGTGAACCGTATGCAGCAGCACCAGCAGGGAGCCTGTGGGTGCTACAAGGCTGAACTGGACTCACCCTATCTCTCCTAACTCTGGAGGCCCGTGGGTCCATGCCTGTTCGGCTCCGCCCCCTGAGGGGAGCAGGCAAGGTTGGCAGAAAGCCTAAACATGAGTTCTAGGCACAGACTCTCCCAGACCCAAGGGGCAGAGCTACCACTCTGGCAAAAAAAGGTGTGAAAGATGGTGACAGCTGCAATTAGGAACCTGGTGGTCAGAGCATCCGCGAAGGCCTGGCTCAAGGGTGTCCACACAGGCCCTCTTCAAGAAGATGCTGCAGTGGGCTGATCCCCTCTAATGGATCGCTTTCCACCAACGAGGGTCCTCGCCGCATGTGGCACGAGAGAGCCGCTGCGTTGTACAGAGCAAGCACCTCTCCCTGAGGTCCACAAATGCCAGGCAGCAGCTGGCAGGGTGGGGCAGAGCACCGGCGGTCACCCAGGGACCTAAGACCCTCAGCTGTGTCACCAGCTCCTCACAGATCTGGTGGTTTTCGTTTCTTGTCGATCTTACCATTCAGGACTTGAATAAATGTAACCACTATATGGAGGCCTCACTCAAAATTTCCAGCCTCGTCCCTCTCAGGGCCGGGCTCCCACTTCAGCCTCGGCCATCAAGCTGCCTCAGTCACTCAGGTGCTCAGACTGTCCATACCACCTGCTACAGCAGAAGGCAGGACTCAGATCTGACCTGCACTCTCTAAACGATACCAGCGGGAGAAGGCTGGAGGACTCCAACTCGGAGCTCTGGGACAGCGTAGGATGATGGTGCCAGAATTTCCTCTCTCTCTTTTGCATATTCTTTTAATGTGCTTGTCAATTATGTAAATGAATTAAATAGATATTTTATAAAGCACTTATCTCGACCTCAGACACTGAACTCTGGGACTTGATCCTTAAGCATACAAATGTCTGGCCCGCCTGACAGTTCGGAGGTGGAGGGTCCTAGGGGTGGGCACAGCCGTGTGACCAGCCCACGGAGCTGTGGCCTTTCCTTAAAGGGTGCCCCAGGGCGGGGCCCCAGGGCCGCCACGCAGAGTTCTTCCTCTCCTTTATCAGGCACCCTTCACCCAGTCAGGGACGGTGCTGGTTCCACAGTCCCCTCTCACATCCCGGGACCTCAGCATTCTCATGCACACACCCTGCTCCAGGCCTGGAATGGCGCCCTGGGGACCTCGGGTCTCATGCTAGAGGCTAGAGTCGGCCCCACTGGGCAGCAGGACCTCCTGGGAAGCTCGCCCTTGCTGCTCACCCACCGAGGAGGCATGCTTTTCTTTCTCAAGAGAAACAGCAGCTGGGCCAGCACTAACCCATCTAGCATTTCCTTCCTGCTCACCAGGAACCAGGCTCAGGCTCAGCTGATTTAAGCCTCATGACAACCCAAGAGGTGGATAGTGTTACCATCCCCATTTCACAGACGGGGGTGGTGAGGTGTAGGAAGGTTAACCAGCAGGAAGCAACGCAGCTGGGACTGGAGCCGAGGCACGAATCCTGATGCCACACTCCTACTCGAATGTGAAACCAATCGCCTCATTACAGAAGTGGGCAGAACCACCCTGGGGAAAAGGGCTTCTCTGGACACCACCCCGTGCCTTCCGCCTCTCCTCAGCATCCGCCAGTGTGCCCCTCGCCCCCACACTGATTCTGTAATCCGAGCAGAGGCAGGAGCTGACTGCAGAGGCAGACAGGGCATGTCTTGCCATCATCCGGCACTCATGCCCCTCCTCACGCCCCTTCCACAAGCACACGTGGGCTTCCCAGACCCTTGGCCCACCGCAGGTCCACGCACAGCGGCTTCGAGGCCCAACCAGACCTCCCCTATTTATATTTAAGATGACTGGCGCCGTCCCTAAATAGGTGAGTCAAAGCGGTTCTCCTACCCTCAGGCAATAAGGATGACAAGACAGAACTGGGCACTTTTCAGGGAGCAGAAGAAACTTGTTCACCTACTGCTATTCGCCACGCCACAGAAGGCACCTGCTCACTCAGGTTCAGAGAGAGTAAGACGCTGGTCCGGGGTCACCCAGCGCACCAGCATGCATGCCCAGGAGTCCTCTGCCTCCAGGCTATGCTCCTTTCTGGAGACAGCCTGTGGCTACCAGAACAGAGACAGGACAGTGGGTGCTGGGGTGCTCCTGAAATTCTCTCAGGGGCCAAAGAAGGAATCCTCCCCCACCTGCTGGCCACGGGCACCTGCCCAAGCTTCCCATGCCAGCCTCCCAGCCGCTCCGCAGGTCCCACCACGGAGGAGGCTGTCTCAGCACTTGGCTGCGGCCCCCAGGACAAGATCCTCCCCTCTGGGGAGTGATACCATTGACGTGCCTTTCGAAATAAAACCAGGCCTGCTTCCTGCCCCATCTGGAAGACTTCTGATCTCCACATCATATGACCCCGGATATCTCTCACCACGCAATTTCCCAAGCTGTCAGCATACGGCTTGACTGTACCGTGGGAGGGTTAGGGATGTGTGCAGGTGGGGTTAAGGAGTTGGCCCTTTAACGCAGTCCTTCTTAACCACTCTGAAGATGAAAAGACCCGCTACGACATCAAAGTGGCACCAGCTCCAGCACCTCCGTTCTCCACCCACAACCACACCATTGCCTTGCCGCCCCGTTCAGGGTTCCCACAGGAGCCAACACTTGCTCTGTTCTTCCCTGAAACCACAGGCTGCCATTTTCTTCTTTGCTGCAGGTTTTTGTTTGTTAAATATAGTTGATTTACAATGTTGGGTTAGTTTCTGCTGTGCAGCATAGTGATTCAGTTATATATGTGTGTGTGTGTGTGTGTGTGTTCTTTTCCATATTCTTTTTCATTACAGGCTATTACAAGCTATTAGATACAGTTCCCTGTGCTAGATAGTAGGACCTTGTTGTTTATTGCTTCAGGTTTTAAAAAAAAACATATCATAGACCTAAATGTCAAATGTAAACTGAGGACTTTTAAGAAAGAACATAAGAGAAATCTATGTTTTGGGATCTTAAAGCTAGGGAAAGTTTGTAGATTTGACACAAAAAAGCACAATCCATAAAAGGAAAAATTAACACACTGGACTTCTAGCAAAATTAAAAACATGTGCTCTGGGAAGATCCTGTTAGGATGAAAAGGCAAGTGTCAGACTGAGAGAACATATTTTCAAACCACGTATCGAACAAAAAACTAGTATGCAGAGTATACAGAGAACTTACAAAACTCAACGGCAAAAAACCCCCAAACAATCCAATTGGAAAAAAAATGAGCAAAAGACATGAACAGACAGTACTCTGAGAAGAACACACAGATGACAAGTAAGCACATGAAGTGACTGAAACCAACATCATCAGTCATTCGGGAAGCGCTTCACGTCAAAAAGCAGACCAGTGATTTTTCTGGGAATGGGAAGGGGTATGGGGAGGAGGGACAGGGAGAGATTATTATAAAGAGACACCAGCAAACTTTTTGGGGCAACGGGTAATTTTGTTACCTTCATGGTGGTAATGAGTTCTCTAGGTATTTATAGTCTAGAATATATAAAATTACAGATTTTGAAAAAAAAAACCCACCATGAAATTTCAGTACACACCTATAGAATGGCTAAAATTAAAAAACCTTATGACTGAAACATTACTTTGTACACCGGAAATTGACACACTGTAAACTGACTATACTTCAATTAAAAAAAAAAAATCCTGGTAATAAGAGATGCTAGCTTTGATGCGGAGGACCAGATCATTCCGGGACTGCTTGGTGGGACAGTACAGCCGCTCTGGAAAAGTGTGGCACTTTCTTAAAAAAACTAGACGTACAATTACCACACAATGCAGCAATTATCCCCTAGGGCATTTCTCTCAGAGAAATGAAAATTTATGGTCACTCAAAAATGCTCACAGCAGCTTTATTCATAATAGCCAGAATCCGCCAACACCCCAGATGTCTCTCAAGAGGCGAATGGTTAACCAAAGTGTGGTCCCTCCACACCACGGATACTGCTCAGCAGTAAAAAGGGAAAAAACTACTGACACACACAACAACCTAGACCAATCTCCAGGGAACGATGCCGACCGAACAAAAAGCAAGTCCCGGAAAGTGAGAAGCTGCAGGCGCCATGTATATACAACACTCCTTGAGTGAAAAATTATATGCGTGGAGAACATATTAGACATTGCCAGGGACGTGGGGGCAGGAAAGAAAAGGGTGTGAATATAAAAAGGCAACACAAGGGATCCTCGTGAGGGTGGAAACACTCTACATCTTGGCTGTTTCGACGTAAATACCCTGGTTGCACGAGATTTTGCAAGAGGTTGTCGCTGGGGGAAATGGAGTTAAGGGGATACTAGGACCTCTCTACAGTATTTGTTACAACAGCATGAGACTAGTCACCTTGAAACAAAAAGACTAATTACAACAGCAGCAGAAACATGGCAAGACATTCACAATGGAATCAAGACAGAAGCCCTGGTGGAATTCACGGCGGAATCCAACGGCCGAAAGCCGACCCGCTGCCTCAGTTGGTCTCAAGCAGAAACGTCCACAGTACACCTCTGTTCTCAGGGCCAAGCACCAGAACTCCTGGGCTTTGTAAAATTTCTGAAATCTAGGTACACACATGAACTGTTTAATTACCTTCCACCGAATAGGAAGGAATTGGTGGGCGGGGGGTGGGGGTGGTGTGGATCTGCTGAGAAAGGTGTTTATCAAGCTGATGAGAGGCCCAGTGGCCCCTGCCAGGTGTATGAGGAGTTGCTGCGCCTCTGTGTCCTGTGATTCAGCCGTGCCCCTGCACAGTACACCCGGCGGAGCAGGAGGGCCTGCTGGGCGTCCACACTAGACGGTGGTGGACACAGGTCAGGCCTGCACTGCCAGACACAAGGTTCTCAAAACATCATCCCTGGAACCCTGACTGTGGGAGGAGCTTCACAAAAAGGCTCTGGAATGGCTGCATCTATCCCTCCCTGGTCAGCGCGGGCCAACCCTCAAAGCAGGTGTAAGAAAGATAACTTTCGGGGGGTGGGTATAGCTTGGTGGTGGAGTGTGTGCGTAGCGTGCACTACTAGGTCCTGGGTTCAGTTCCCAGTACCTCCATTAAAAACTAAATACACATATGAAATAAACCTTATTACCTACCCTCCCTGCCAAAAAAAAAAAAAAAGAGGTATCTTTCATTCTGCTCAATTCTGCCATTTCCCAAACTTATGTGATCACGAGATCCCTTTCTTCATGAAGCAACTGACAGTATCTCAAGGCACAAGAGTCCAGGTGGCTCGTTTTATGTGGCACACACCACATCCCTGGGTCGAGGAGAAGGACACAGAAGTGATGGGCTCGTGGACAGATGGGGACACAGTGTTTTTAGGGAGGAGGTCGGGAATGGACAGCCATTCCAGACCAATGTGACAAGATGAACAAGGCTTGGAATTGAAGCCATGGTCTGTGTGGATTCACATCACAGGCAGTTTGATGTAAAGTTCGAGGTAGGAAGTGGTGAGAGGCCAGGATGAAACGGAACCAGGGACCAATTCTGAAAGAGCTGAGGCTTTATCTCGTAGGTGACGGGGAAGCCAGAAGGGGTCCTCCCTTCATTTCTACACCAAACACTGGCTTTGGGGCCACCACAAGGCAGGCTCCCCACTGGGTGGCAGGTGTGGAGTTGGGGGTGATGAGCGGAGGGCTCTGTGGGGGTCACGTGGGAGGGAAGACAGACAGGAAGAGAAGGGCCAAGTCTGAAGGCTGTTGGAGCCGAGGCCATGAGGGCCCCTTCAGACACGAGGAGCGTGTCTCAGGGGTGGGAGTGGACAGGAAGAGCGACGATGCTGACCTTGCATCATTGAAGCAGCTTCTCAACACAGGTGCTCAGTGGGCCCAAGAGACAGAACTAACAGCATCGGAGCCTCTACCAGGAACCCGGGGTCCCTTACCTCGTGGCTCACCCACAACAGAAGCTCTCAACTAGAGATGGACGTTTGCTCCAAAGAACACAGAGCCCAGATCCCGCCCCAGGTCTGTAGGAGAGAAAGTAGCCGTGTGTACTGCTGACCCGGGTTAACTGTGGTCGAAGTGGAACCAGCTGGCAGAACAGAGGCCCAAAGCGGAGCGGTGACTTGTGAAAGATCCTGGAGGGTGTCTCTGGCAGAGGCAGGGTGAGCGGCCGAGCGGGAGGAGGGGATGCTTCCTTCCTGTTCCTGGCCCCAGCACCACCTCACTGGGAACGGGTTGCATCCTGAGCTGAAGAGGTAGGGAGCGCCTCCAAGGGTGATATCCTGATGAGAGAACGGCGAGGGCAGTTTTCCCGCCAGGAGAGAAGCCGCCCTAGCACGCCCATGTCCAGCTGGAGGTGGAAAGAGAATGGACCAAGGTTCTCAAATCAAACGCCTGAAAGGAGCAGCCGTACTAGAGGGAGGTGGGTTCCCCACCAATGTGCTGTCTCTTCCCAGAGGCGACCCCCGAGGCCACCAGGGCAAGGAAGGACAGGATGAATCTTGGCCTCACCAGGAAACTGGTCTGACAGGACCTACCAGGCACAGCAGCATGCTGCTTCCTGGACCCATGTCCCTGGTCAACTTCCTGAGCCTCCCAGGAGCTCAGAGCTTTTTTACAGGCAATGGCGGAAAGTGAAGACAGGCGTTCAGCTCTTACCTGGAGCCGCATAACTGCAGGAGCAGCCCCACATCAGGGCTCTTGTAAACACACTAGAGAGTGAGGGAGGGCGGTGACAGGGGTGATCGCTGCTGTCAGCAAGGCCAGGAGAACAGGGAGCCCCTGGAAAGGCCTGTTCTCACACTGACTGCCACACGTGGATTCCGAGGCAGAAAAACGTCACTGTGCGTGCTGATAACCACTTACAAAAAGGAATCACGCTTGATTTGGAGAAAACGTCAGGCTCCCAAAGACCCCAAGGCAATTTCCCCCCCTTATTTCCCAAATTCGAGTTACTCTTTGTGACTTATTGAAGGGTCCAATTCCAAGCACAACCCTCACCAAATCCACCAGGTGATTATACAAACTCAACGTCGGCACTCGGATTTTGCTATATTACGATACAGCTTTTGGGTGAGATCAGAGGGACCCTTCACTTTCTACAGCATTTATTCACATATTCTTTCTTTTTTTGTTTTTAAAGAAGAACAACATCTTATTTTTGGAATTATAAAGAAAACAGTTTTTACAGAGTCTTCAGTAAGTTCTGCCTATAGTTTCTACTATAAAGAGGGTTTTGGGTTTTTTGGCACCATCATAATGGGACTGCTCTGATTTACAGGCAGAATGCAAGTTGAGCGGTGGGTGGGCTGGCTTTCAGGGGAAAAGTAACGACCCAGACTAGGCAGTAATCGCACAGTCAAGGTCTGTGATCACTGAATGAGGTGGGCACACCCCATCAGACCAAACACACCACTGAGGCAAAAGCGTCTCCTCGTCACTTTAAATGGCCCAAGTCACAGGATCGTCCCATGAAATCAGTGGTCAAAGAGGTAACAAAATCTCTCTTGGGGACCCCCCAGAATCTTAAGTGCTAAACTAAAGGACAGCCTGACTATTTATTTTTCCTCTACCTGGTGAGAAAAAGAAACAAAAAAGCAGGCGTGAAGGGCAGGAAGGCAGGTATCAGAGGGAAGAAGGGGACAAAAATGTTCACTTGCAACTGCCCAGCTGTGGCTCATTAAAACTTCTGACCACACATCGAAAGGATGTGATGAGCTTTAAAAAAGAAAAAAACAAAAACAAAAACAAAAACAAAACCAATGCCTGCACCTGACGCCCCTTCCCCAACAGCCCTGCAGCTCCAAGGTTTTCATTTAACCTGCCTGGGATGCAGCCTGAGCATCTAGGTTTCTTCAGGCTCCCCAGGTCAGCCCGCTGTGCAGCCAAGGATGAGAGCCACTGCTTAGACATCCACATGGTGCTCTGCCGCCTGCTGCACCTTCCCCAGGTAGAGGAAAGGGCGATGGGAAGAGGGAAGGAAGCCAGTTCTCCTGGCGCACCCAGCAGCTCCCACGGCAGGAACTGTACACCAGAAAGCGAAGGATCACACACACATACAAGTGTGGAGACTCTCCATCAGCTTCAGCTGGTTCACAAGGCTGTGAGCCACAATGGGCATCTGCAAGTACAGTCTGTTTTTAGGGGCTGTGAAGAGACTCTGCCCCCGTCTCCAATACCAGGCCTCCTGGTTGGAGAAGACCAACACCCCCGCCCTCAAAACAGCAGCCAAAGCTAGGCCAGCTCCGCCCACACCCGGAGGGCCCTGGTGGGTCAGTGGCAAAACAGTGCCTCCAACTTGGTGCACCTGTGCTAGACACCAGACATCGTACTGAGACACGTACTTAGCGAATCCTCACAAGTGGGTGTCTCGGCAAATGTCGCTGTGTGAGTGAGCAAACTGAGGCCGGAGAGAACACAGCACAGGAGATGGAGGCAGGACTCACACCTGGAGTCCAGTGACTCCAGAGCCTTCTCTAAACCACTATGCAGAGTCGTCCCCTCTCTATAAAGCCCTGGGATGCAGGAATCACCGTACGGTGAAGAAATCCACTGGCACCTACATTTTCCCTCTACTACTCAGGGAAGGAGTGCTGGCTTTTGCACAGACTCCCATCCCAGCAGCCTGCCCCCTCCCCCGTACCCCTTCCCACTGGTAAAGTGTTTCTTTGCCCCCAGGGGCAAAGCCATACAGCTGAGCAGACACCAGCAGTGCCCAGAGAAGACACCCCAGGGGTGCCACCTGGCTGCACCCCACCCCCCTGTCATCCTTGGCAGCACACATTTTCACCTCCTGGTTAAAGGGGTTGGGAAGGAAGAACTACCAATTGGCACCATCATCTCAGCTGTTTGGATCTGAGAGGCATCCAGGCAGTGAGGAAAGTGCAGAGGAATTCGCCTTGAAGGGATATGTTCGAGGGCAGACAACACAACACGCCTGGGCTCTGCAGAGACCTGACACCAAGATGAGTCTCTCTCACTGCACCCTTGAAAGACGGACAACCAGGACCAGCTCAGAGTAACCAACTTGTGGGTGTGATTAGGGGGTGAAGAGAGGGGGAGGCTAATCTTCAGGGCAGGAGGCCTTCTTAGAACTCTGCATCAGTTAATGAAAAGCGTATGGAGGGCTGCCCAGTGTTCAGAGGCGAGCACACAGCTTTAAGAGATGCCCCTGCCTAGGGCAGAGCCTGTCTTCCACACCCCAGAGCAACATCAGAGCCTTCCGGCCACCTCTGAGGCTTCCCCCTCCTAATTCAATTCAATATGTCAGCACTTGCAATGACAAGACCCTCTCAGGCTCCCAGACCACATTAATTCCCCATATACAGTGAACACAAAACTCCAGAGGTAAAGAGAAATGAGATCATGACTCACCTCTGCTACTTGCTGTGTGAACTCTGACAAGTGTCTTGCCCTCTCTGTGCCTCAGGCACATCATCTGTAAAATGGTGCTTATCTACAGACCAGACCCTGGGCCTCCTAGTACTGCAGAGGTGACAGAGTGAGACGAGGCCTGGGGAGGCATGCAGAGCAATGCCTGCCAACGTCAGTGATCCACATACAGGGACCATCCCAATTTCCACCTCAAAAGCTGAACCATTGTGAGTTTTGACCATTTTTGAACTACAAAACCCAGCAATTTCATACGCCTCGACTTAATACACTGAGTAAGTGATCCTATCTTTAAAAACCCTTGCTTTTGAACAGGCAGGGTGAATCTAGTATTCCCTCCGTTTCGCCCAACAATGACAGGCCTTATGAAAGGAAGGCCCGGCATAAATGCAAACACATTTCTTCCACTTGGGCTGTAAAAGCTGAAAATGGCTCCCAGGTGTGAGCAGACACAATGGGCCCGGCCTTCTCCACAAGGTCACCATGGGGGTCAAAGTCGAGCCGGCCATTTTCGGATTAGGTGCACACGCTAGGGAGGCTCCCCCCGGGGTAAGTGGATTAGAGCAGCCACCTGCAGGAAGTGGGCGCGGGGAGGAGGAGGAGGAGGAAATGGTCCCTGTTGGAAGGAGGCTGTGGCTATGGGCAGGGGCCAGCTCCTTTCACACGGGAGATTGTGCAACTGACAAAGCACAGAGCGCCCCGCTTCCCTTCCCGGCCTCAGGTCACATGGCCCCGCAGGGCTTCCGGCGCCCACTGCTGGAAGGAGGGACGTCCCTCCCAGACCATCCATGCTGCACCAGCTACACTGTTCCCACTGGGTCTACATTTAAAGCTTACACGGTCTTCAGAAAAAATGAGACAGAGAGGGGGGAAAAAAAGCCAAACACATAAACAAAAGGCCAACTCAACGACAGACCCTACGCCACCAAGTTCCCAAAAAAGGCAGTGACCTCCGTGACCAAGTTCCTATTCCATGGGCTCGCCCCTTCCTCGGCTCCCCAGACCCCACAGCTGGTGTTCGCTTCACTTTCCCAGCAAATGATTTGCAGATGGACTGCTCATCTGGCTGCCTCACCACCCCCGCTCTCAAAGAAAGAAAAAAAAAGGAAAGAGAGAAGGAAAATGACAAGTCAGGACTGTGTGTAATTTGGCAGGCTCGCCACGGAGGCCTCAGCGACTCCTTTCCCAGCGAAAGGCTCCCTGAGACTCGGGGCAAGAGGCAGTCTGCACTGCAGAACCCCTGGGAAGCTTCCGGGACAGAGAGCTGCTTTCTTTGTAAAGTGGGTGTTGAACTTCCTATTGTGAGGCTCACTGGGGGTGCCCAGCGTCTGATGAGGCTGCAGGTCTGAGAGCCAGAGGTCCTGCTCTGTCTTCCAACAGGAGCTCACTGGTCCTGCCCAACAGCCGGCCCGCTGACAAAGGGGAAAACGGGCAGGGAGCAAATCGGACTTAAAATGGAACCAGCCATGTCCAACGAGAGCTTCTCCCGGGGCTCTTCCAAGTGCCCGGCGTGTCAGCTGAGCATGGCGGGGCTCCGTCTGATGCCTACAACTGACAAGTCAATTGTAGCGGGGTAGAGAAAGGAGGTCCACGTCATGTCACTCCATCTGGGCACTGTCCCCATCTCGCACCCCATCGGTGACAGTGGTGACACATTCCCCGGCCCTTGCCTGTATGACAACTGTTTCCTCATCTTCCTCTGCAGCTAGACGCGGGTCCCTTGAGGGCAGGGACTCTGGTCCGTGGGGTGAGCTTGTTCACCCTGGGCTTCCCGTGGAGCCTGCACTGGTGCATCTCCCAGCGGCCTTGCACGTGAGCTCCTGGGCCCCAATCTGGGCTCCCTCCGCTTTCCTCTCACTTCTTGTGCCCCCTGACCACCAGGATGACAGCCTCCCCATGGCAGAAGGCCGGAAAAACAGGCGTTACGTGGGTCACAAAACCTGGAGAGCGGAGGGCAGGTGTGGGCCCCAAGTTCTGACTCCCCCGTCAGGACAGACGAGTATGCCTTTGCTCACCTCTCAGATGCTCCTTTTAACTTCCACCTGGAACAAAGCAGCACCATTCAAGTCTCAGTCGCAGGCAAAGATTTATCTGATAAAAGTGACTGATTATCAGCAGAAAGGTCAGTGGTGCTGAGAGCACTCCCTGCACAGAGGCAGGGCTGGGGGGTGGCGGCGGGAACACCCACAATGGAGAGCACAGCAGGTCTCCCTGCCTCCCAGTAACTGGTGAAGATCTGATGGGGAGGCTGGCGTGATCACCAATGAATTAAGAGGAGACAAACTCACAACAGCCATGAGCCTCAAGCCTGCAGCCTCAATCAGGCAGATCTGTGCCGCCCACGCTTCCGGAGTGTCCACTGCACCCAGCACTCTCCTCTGAAGTAAATACCCTAACCAGGGCTTTGAGCTCCACCTCCCAGACAATTGCGTGTCCATGCCCCTGCCAGTGACGTGGGGTAAGTGTAACTCCTGCACTGCCCTCCAAATGCTAAGCGGCTGGGTTGATAAGGACCCCACACGCGGCCTGTGGCCCCGCCCCACATTACTATGTAAGTTCAGGCCGTGGTTCTCAGTGGAGGGGTCCCAGCCATCAGCATCAGCATCACCTGGGAAGCTGTGAGCAAAGCAAACTCTCCAGTCACACCCCAGGCCTGCCCAATCAGAGACCGGGCTGGGGCCCAGCAAGCCTTCCAGGGGATTCTCATAACGGTCCAGTTTGAGAACCACACACTTGATGGGGCAGCCACAATCTCCCCAGGAAATAGGTGTGATGTTTTATCTGGAGGAAAAGTGAGTGCATCTCTTGAAGACACAGGAGGAGCCACAGCCCCCATTTTACATGTACTCTCCTGTTAGCTGCTTTCTGGCTGGGGCCATGGCTTCCCTCCAGGGTCTGGGAATCAAACTGGCCACAGGCAGCTCAAGAACAAGGACATTCACGCCTGACTGGGGACTTCGCAAACATTGTTCTCATTTTCTTCCTGAAGTGTCTCAGTTGTTGCTAACTCCACCATCCCGATGTCAGTGTGTCAGAAGGCTCGCAGCAAATAAGAAGCCAATGGCCCAGATAGGGTTGCCTCTTACCCCAGTGCCCAAGCTGACTGGCCTTCCTTCAGCAGCAGGGACAAACTGAGTTCTTGCTGGAGGATGCCGCTCAGACGCAGGAGGAAAGAACTGCCCACTTGCACGTTTCCTATCAATCTTGATTAAGTCTACCTTTCACCTGGTGATGAGTAGGACCTGCCAGCAAATTCCTCCCCAGGAAGATGCTCCATTACCCTGGGGAGAACGGCTACGTCCACCCCACCTGTACACACACCTACAATCCTCACAGGTCCAGCTGCCTCTCAGGATGGAAGTCTGAAGTCTGAAGTTAACACTCCGCTTCTTAAGACAAACTATGATTTCATACTTACGGGGAGAAACATCTTGGTTAAAAAAAAAAAAGGATTTTAATATCAATTCTCTCTTCTGTCTGCGCGCACACGCACACGCACGCACACACACACACACACACACACACACAGTTTAGCAATGCCATGTGACTGTTTATTACTCGGTGTACTTTCACCTGATTATTAACAGTCTCAGCTCAGGTCCCCAAGCTGAGCCTAATTTTCTGGAGTTCGGGGCCCCCTTCTCCCTGGCTTTTGGGCTGGACTCTCAGCAAAACTAATTCGTCCCTCCAGCCCAGCTCATCACAGCCTCCCCGTGAAGCCTTGCTCTTTAATTATACTTTAATGTGAATTGATCTTCCCATTAATGAGCCTGTAAAGAAGACTGATTGGGCCACCTTTTTCCAGAGGGCCTGCTCGGCACACGGAGAGTTAAGGATTGCTTTTGATTTGACTTTCCCAGCAGATCCAGCCAAGGAGAGCTCCCTGCGTCCTTCCCTTCCCAGCCTGGGGCTCCCTCATCCCGGCCCAGTGCTCCTTCCACTTAACTTGCTTCGAGTGGGGTCACAGACAGGACACCAGGTTTCCTTCCAGCCAGGTTTTACTCTCCGGAAGTTACAATAAAGAGATGTTAACTACTCCATCCCTTCTATTTAATCAGTTTCTCTGCAGTGAAGAGGCCACAGCAAAATACACAGCTGTGTAGTTACATCCACCTCTGATATTTTCACTTAAATTATTCATATTCTCAGTCTTTCAGGTACCTTTGCTAACATGAGAGAAAAACATTTTCCTCGAAAGGAAAAAAAAAAAAAACAGATTACGTTTCAGATTCCTGGTGCCAGGGGCCTGGGAGGAAGGGGCCAGTAGAAGTGATTGCTTAGGGGGAATGGGGTGTTGAGGGGTGCACAGCACTGAGAATGTACTAAAAGCTGCTGAAGGGCACACTTTAAAATAGTTATAACAGTGTTTCATGTTGTGTTAGTTTTTTTCTCAAAAAGAAAGTTTTCAGCAAAGTGTTTTTCAAGATTCAAAGTGAAAGGTATTTCAACGTGTTTTCAAATGCAACATAAACTGAAGGGTTTTAATAGCACAATTACAATGTCACAGGCAACTGCAACAAATCTTAAGCCAGACCTCCTACCCGATCCAGGCCAAAGGTAGGGGAGAAGGAGCGACCAGGAGTGGTTAAGGGACAGGGTCTAAAACACACCAACTGAGAAAGAAGTTATATGGACAAAGCCAAGGGCCTTATGGGAAACACGCTGCAGCTAATATGCATGAGACAAAGAACTGCCCTGCTTTAAAACTAAAGTTGATTTTACAGCAAGCTTTTTTACTCCTAGGACTGAAAAAGAAAACCCAACCATTTCCACTGGAACCAATCTTCTCAGCGATACAAGAGCAGTAACACCACAGGAAAAGCGGAAATTTTTCTTCCCCAGAAATGTCACTTATGCATCACACAAAATTACTGTTGCTGTGGGAATTGTAACTTGAGTTTCCTGGACTTCAAATTAAAAAAAAAAAAAAAAAACCCTCAAACATGAAAATCTACCGGCAGATTCTGCCCCCGTTAAACAAAAGTCTGTTTTTTTTTTCTAAGAACTATTTTATCAAATTTAGCTCTCTCGCTCCAACCCAATCCTATTAAAAGCTTTCCTTGAGTTTAATGCTTTTTTGTTATTAAGGACAAATGGCTTTGGTATTATCCTTAGAATATGATGCAAATAAAAATCCGCTCTTTGACAAATACTTTAATTGAATTAGATTCCTTTAAGCAGAAAGTATTAACCTTTTTTCCTGAATGACTCCAGGTCCTCAAACTCTCAAAAACTGTGTCTTGAGGCCCTGATAGTAAAGTCAGACTTGAGACAAACCCCTTTTCCATGCAGTCCTCCCCACTATGACCTCAGTGAAACAGGGTGCTGCCGTCCGGGGGATCAGCGCTCTGTCTTGTGAGCAAAGAACCAGGCTTACTGACACGGACTTGGGAGACAGAACACCAAACACAGAGATGGAGAGCTGACCTCAACCGGCAAACAAAATCCTGAGGCAAAAAAGTCCCTAATTACAGGTGTCTGAGCTGAAAACCACAAAGCTGCTACCTCTCCTAAAAGACAGAATGCAGCAACTGTGGTAACGGGACAGCCGCATCAGTATTTCTTTTGTGACGTTACTGCCCCAACTCTTAGTTTCCGAGTCACGGAAGGAATGTGAAAGCTGCAAGAGTTCTTGTACCATGTGTTTCAAACCCTTCATTTCAACTAATGAGAAAAAAATGGCAGTTTGTCCCAGGGCACGTCATCAGAGATACAGCTGGATACATGCCTGGTCCCCCCTATTCCTGGCACCTGCCCATAACCTTGTCCCCAGAAACTTGTCCCCGCTCCTCTAACTCACATGGCCTCAGCCATCTGGTCCCTTTCCACATTCTGATTATTTATCTCATCCTCCTCCTGCCCACAAATGAGACAATCTGGAGACTAAGGGCTCTTGATGGGAACATTTATTAAGCTCACTGAACAACCACATTTGCACACAGTGTGGCAGGAGCCTCCCACACGAGATGGCATTAAATCTTTTTGAGGTCCCACTGGGACAGCCTCAGGGCCCCCAAATGCAGGGGCACAGCAGGGACCCACTAAATGTTTGTTGAACGTGTGACATCTTTTAATGCTATGGTTCTGAAAAGCCACAAAACACACCAGCAAAACATGCTCTTCAAAGCCGGAATGGCTGGAATCATCACGTGGCTGGAGATGCCAGGCTCATCCCCCGTGCAGGTCAAGGTGAGGAAGTAGTAATGTTCAGCTGTCGCCTGCTCTGCTATTTTCTCCCCGTCCCTTGCATGATCCACTTGGGAAATATGGGAAGGCATGAAGGATGACAGCAAAATTATCTACAATCCTGCTGCCCCTATGTCATGCTGCTAGCCCAACTCTGCAGGCACTAAACCCAGGTATCTAAGACCAGGGGCCCACAGAGAAAAGGAAGATAAAGACACTTCGGTGTTTGTAGTTTTAGAGAATCACTGATCAAGCCTGATGGAGACCAGCTTCAGGCCAGAGGTGATATCCGCCAATACTAACCTGCATTTTCCAAACTGAATCAAAAGCGGGAGGGAGTCTTTTTTTTTTTCTTTTCCTACTTTACATATTTTAATGCTGTCTAATGGAATAGCAGGAACAAGGCCAGCCAACCCCACTGCTCCGGGCACTTGGGCCAAGGAACAGAAATGTATTTTTAGTCATCGGAGCAAGGCGTGATTCAAAGTGCCCCAGGCCCTGGGGGCAAGCTGGGGGCCCTGCCCGCGGCTGGCTCAGGGCGGGTCCACATCACCTGCCACACTCCTGCACCCAGTGCGGGGGTGGGGGTGGGGGGTGATGATGAAGGAGCAGCACATGGGCACCTGTGTCCAGTTCCCGCTTCACCTCGTGATTTTGCAACTTCCAGGAACTCGGGCAGCCTCCGTTTCCTGTCTGGTAACGCAAATATGCTCTCTGTGGCCCTGGCTTCCCAACCAAGTGAGGAGCAAGAGGAGGGAACGCAGTGTTTCTCAAACTTGAGCAAGTGGGCAAATGGCCGGTGGACCTTGTTAAGGCAGCCTGTGATCCAGTGGGGCTGCTATGAGGTCTGAGATCCTGCATTTCTAACGAGCTCAGGGCTGATATGATACTGCTGGTCCAGAAACTGTCCTTTAAATAGCGAGGAATAAAAGCATCTTCTGGTGCACTGCTCTGTGAGCACACACATCCCTCTGTGAGGGATGGTTATGTCCCCAGGTGGCCCCACGTACGGGTGACTCATTTAATTCAACCAGCAATAAAACACCTTCCAGATGCCAGACACACAGGCCAAATGGACAGAATAAGCAGGTCAGATCCTTGACTGTCACCTTTGGGACGATAAGCTACAACCTTCATTCTCGCAATTCACAGGTATGAGAAATGATGCTCAGGTCCTGCGGCCTTAAGGGTGAGATCATGCCAAGGTCCAAGGGGCCAGGCGACAACTAAGCACCAGCCAGCAGCAGGAGCCACCATCTGTCAATCACCCACTATGGGTCATGCAGGGCACCAGGACCTTCCTGTAGATCGTACACCCCTAGAACCCCGGGCTCACTTTCCCTATGTGTACAATGGGCCAAGAACACATTCTGTAAATGAGGAACATGAGGTTCAGAGAGATGAAGCTGTCCAGAACACAGAGTTGGGCTACGATTCTAAACCCTGCTCCCCAGCCGCACAGTGCCTTGCAAAAGGTTAAGCCCAAGATCATGTTTCACAAGGACACGGCATCCTCTGAACGCTGGGACCGTGGCCAGCAAAAATTGGAGACCTGCAAGCTACACCAGCCATTGGACGGATGACGCCTTCCCGCCAAGTCCCTGTGCTTGGCTCAGTGTCGAGAAAAGATCCGGACAGGTGCACCAAAGAGATCTAACGCCAGCAAAATCAAGAACAAATAGAATCAGGCAGGGCGGAAGTCGACAAGGAAATGCAGCATGAAGAAGGAGCTGGGGGAGTGGCCAATAAAATCTAGTCTAGAAAACTGTTGGACTCATGACTGGTTTATCTGGAAAGACCTGTGAGTGAGTTCTAAACAAGGGAGTACCTGCACCTGATGGCCACAGAAGGCGGGTAACTCATGGCGCTTAACTTAACTACCCAGCAGAGGCTCTTCACAGCTCTGCCGATGACAGTGCCCCCCACCCCCAACCCCAGGGCCCTCCTTTCTTTCTCATTCAAGTCCCTTGATACCACTTTTCATTTCCAGTGCGTTGTCTATAATGATTGATAGGTTGGGTGTTGTCTAACACTTGACCTGACAGTGAATACCTTACTTTTACGTTGATTTCAGAGGCCTGAGAGCTTCTTTTTTAAGCCATGAAAGTCATGGCCACGTGGATGAGTTTGCTGTCTTGTAATTCACACAGCTTCTTGAAGTCTGACTTACTCGCCCAAATTGCAGCTTACCTGCTAGGACCAAGAACTTTAATTCTATGCAACCTCTAGGGATTAAAAAGCCATATTTTCCCCTAAGTGAGAGATGAGATAAAACTTGCAGGTTTGAATTCTCTGTACCCCACAATGGCCAGCAGGGCATTGTCACAATCATTAGCACTCCATGGAGAAAGGCCTGTTTTCACCAGCAAGCCTAGAGACACAAGTTTTCCTGCCACCAAAGGTCAGCAGGACAACAGCATGGGCTCACCACACAGCCCAGGGTCTCCCGAACAGGGCCACTTACAGAAAGAGAGAGACGATGTGAGATGAAGCAGCGCCCAGGGACGGTACAGCCATCAACTCATTGTTATTGAGGTACCTGTAGGGGCAACGAGAAGAAACGGACCATTTAGATCATTTACATTAGTGGTGTGAACTCATATACATACAAAGGAAATAAAAACCCGTGCTGAGTTGGCTGCCGGAAGACTGCTATATTGTTAACGCTGAACTCAAGATACTTTAAAAGCGAGTTTTTAAGTGGGAGAGAAGTTATCCCAGGTCACAAAATCCAATCATTTACCACCCACACGGTTCGGGACTTAAACATTCAGGGGATGCTGCCCGTCTTCCAGAAACTTCCAACCTAGCTCAGAAATCAAGACTGACAGACAAGGAACCACGGGAACACACCAAGATGCATGAAGAAGAGTAACAGCATCCCAGACCTTGAGGGAGAGCACTCCCTATGGGCTAGAATGGTCAGAAAAGGGTTTGGGGCGAACTATATTCAATACCTTGTAACAGCCTATAATGAAAAAGAACATGAAAAGGAATACCTATCTATCTACATATGAATCACTATGCTGTACACCAGAAATTAACACATCACAAATCGACTATACATCATAAAAAAGGGGGGGGGATTTAGAGGAGGAAGGCCCACCCCTCTCCTGGTTGTTCTTCACACGTCCAAGATCCGGCTCTGCCCTCACCAAACAGTGCCATGCTTGGATGCAGCACCAGAGATTCACACACGCCTGTGGGGTTCCCAGGGGCCTGGGACACGTGGGCCAGTTGCTCCAGTGCCTCATCTGTGTAACAGCAAAGAGCTGGACTTGGAGACTCCCATCTATTTGAGATTCCAGCTCCTCTGGACTCCAGTGAAGCCTCCAGACCTGTTTTCCAGGAATACATCCATATACACACACACTTTTGCACGGAGACAATTTGAAAATCCTCCCCAGACCAGAGATGCTCTCCAAGCCCCCTTCCGGTTCCAACACTCTAATTCTGTACTTCCATAGTTCGGAACTGTTAATAGAAGGGGAAGCCCGAGAACCAGAACACAGCTCGCCTGGTCCACCCCCAAAGGCTTTGCAACCCGGCCTCCTTACAAGGACATGCATTTCCAAATCGGGGAAGAGAATCCAAAATCAGATTTGCGAAGTGAGCACAAAAATCCTTAAGAAAGCCAAAGCACAGTGATCAGGCTTTTGGCCGGGTGACAGGCTGGGAAGAAATTGTATCTGAGATGCAGAATCAAGGGGATAAAGCTGGGTTTTCTTATTCTCATTTTTTAAGAGACTGTGTCTTCCACAGGGCATCTTGTTATGTATGGTGTGCCGACAGCATCACTGAAATGACAGCTGTATTTGTACAAGTATACAGCTAGCATTTGCTTGAACAGAATAATCTGGTTGTCTGCCATCTTTTACAGAAATGAATAGGAAGAAAAAAAAAAAAAAGGGAAAAGGCTTTGGATTATCCCATTGGCTTTCTCCAGCACCAAAGCCAGTTAGAGACGAAGCTTGCCAATTACTGGGCCGAGGGACACAGAATGTCTGTTTCAATAGCTTCATGACTGAAGCATCTGGCAGAGAGCGAACAGATCCGTATCATGTGGCAAATCCTTTCTCCACTTAATGGGCCCTTGTTTGTGTGCTGAAGTAGACAATTAATTACTTTAACAGTCTCTTATCTGACTGCCCCCTAAATCAGATTGCTTCTGCTTCACCTTTTATCTCTCCGACCCTGCTGTGATCCATCTCCCATCTTGGTTACAGGGATGCTGAAAACCTTCCATCAGTCTAATTCCTGACTAATACCTTTTCATGGTACCGCAAACGTACGCGTTACTAGACAAGACCCTCAGATCTTAGCAGAACAAGGAAAACTAAGGTTAGGGGCCTGTTGCCAAGAAGGCAGCTTGCTTAAGAACTCATTTCTCAGACTTATTCTAAAACCCAGATGTTGGAGGTCATAATGATAACAGAAGCAGCTAACTTATTGAGGGTTTATTACATGCCAGGCACAGTCCTAAGAGCTTTTCAATATATTAACTCATCTTTAGACCCCCTATGAGGTGGACCCCATAGCCTTCCCACTGTACCAGTGAGGAAACTGAATCATTAAGATGTTTAGTAATTTGACTAAGGTCACCAGCAGTAAGTGGCGTGGCCCTGGAGGTCTAGCCCTGAAGTCTAGGTTCTTAACCAGGAACCCTCTCTCTTTATAACCACAGCTGCAACTCTACGTGTGTTATGTAACTGCGTTATTACAACTCTGAGTTGGGAACGAGGTGCTAGCACTGATCCCTAACTTAACAGGTAAGTTTTCTAAGTCGCCACCCCAGGGTGACACAAAGGGAGAGACATGGACAAGAGCTGCACCCAAGTACAACCACAAGTCAAAGGAGAGCCACAAACAGAAAGGTCAGCAGGCGGAGCTGATCATCCCTTAGGTAACATGGCAGCCATGTGTCTGCTGCTTAAGGGTCTGAATTGATTCTAAACCCCAAACACTTAGTATGGCCTTCTCTGCAGGGGAACTTTGGCTGAATCAGCTTTGCTCTCAAACTAGGCCTACTGTGCACATGACAAACTGCTCCACCCAATTTCCTGGAATAATAAATGAACAAGGAAAAGGGGCACCCTAATAATATTCCAATCCCGACCAAAAATGCTGGAAAGAGTGGACGGTGCTGGGACCAGTGCTAAAGACAAACAGGGCATTTTTTGTCAGGAGGAGCAGCCTGGAGTCAACATGTTGAGGTGGAAATCGCAGGCTCTGATCTCAAGGGGGCTGCCTGATTTATGAGAAGGACAGTCAGGCTTGGAGAAGACCTATGAGGCTAGCTTTCTTCTCCATCGTTTCTACTTAAAAAGAACTGCTAGTAAATTTAGGTCTATTCGCTCCACGCACGGCACTGCTGGCTCTCTCTGTTCGCTCTGTCCCCTGCTGAATCGAGAACACCAACCCCAGAAGGTGACGGAGGCCCAACCTGCTGTGAGACACCACCAACTCGCCAGACTGAAATAGAGACTGGTCAAAAATAGCACAGCCAGAGCCGGGCAGGAACGGGCCCCCGGGAAGTTCAGCCCAGTCTCCACGCGTAAGGACACTGTCAGCGTTTAGGGCTGTGTTTGATGCAATCTTCTGACTGTCTGAGGCGGTGCAGACTTCCACACTTCCCACTCCACCCCCCTCCCAAATACGCTTCCATCCAAGGCCTGAAAAATTCCTTCTACAGTATCTGGCTTCTGTAACTTAACATCTCCCGATGATTCAGGACCAAGAAGTGCTCCAGAAGCATCAGAATGTAAATCATGGCCCAACCCTGCAGCTGGAAAAGGTGTGAAAAAGGCAGGTGGGGCTGCATGGACTGTCTCCCCCATCCACTCACCCATCCACAGGCAGAACCTGGAGTCAGGCCCTTACCGGCCTTCTGGGCCCCCTCAGTTCTGTGTGAAACTTCCATTTACTCAACTTGGTTAAAGAAAGTTTTTACAAAATTGCAAGATGCAAAATGTTAAAAAGGATGGTGCAGAGTGCTTAAATTACTGTGACTGTCTCAATCCAATTAGGCATCAACAGACAATGAAAATCAAACTCATGGAGTCATTTTGAGTCAAAGCGCTTTTCAGTTTTTGGGGTTTTTTGTCTTTTTAAAATTTTTGGCCATCTTTATTTATATATTGAATAGCTGACAAAGGGCACCATGAAATTTTCAAACAGTTTCAAAAAAGAACACCGGGAGCATCCATGGAAACACACGGCTCCCTTGCCCTTTCGCCTTCTGGTCCAGGAGGACGCTCCCGCTGCCTGCGACTCAAGGTGTACACGTGCTCTTCTTCCACACACATGCTTGTGCATCGCACAGACTGTTCTGAACCAGCTTTTCTCTCAGTCACAGGCCTTGGAGATCCCCCTAGTTCTTTTACCCAGCGGCAGGGAGCTCCTCTGCAGGCATGAACGGTATGAACGAATCTTATTTAGCTGACCCACTACTCACAGACACTTTGGCTGTTTCCAAAGGCAGAGAGCGGCCTTATGTAGCAGTCAAAGGTGGGCCGGGGGTTGGAAGTCAGTTCGTTTCGTTTTCGGAGCAGCAGCAAGTTGTCAGCAGCAGGTAGGAGCCCGGGTTTTGGAGTCAGGGCCACTTCACCAGTTATTAGTGACTTTAGCTGCTTGAGAACAAGGTAGACTGAATCATGAGTTTGGCCAGACATATGATACAGTTTGTAACCAGATGGCCAGATACAGCTTTTTTAATATGACATAGGATATAGTTACTTTCAGTCGACACTTATATAAACAGTACTAAGTGCCTGCGCTGTACTCTGTGCCCAGCTCTGTGCTGAGGGCTTCACGTGCCACGTCCCACTGAGTTACATGTCACCCCTTTATGGAAGGTACTATGTGATCAGCTCACCTTGTAAGAAGAAACTGAGGCCCGGTTAGGCGCAGCAGATCAAGGGTTATTCAGAGGGGATTATACAGCTTGGATTTTTAAATCGGACAGACCAGGATCCATTCAACCCAATCCTACCCTGCACCCATCGAATGGCCATCAGCATGTCACTTAACCTCACTCTACCGTAGTTTCCTGCTCCCTCAGAATGTGAATATTCCAAGCACCAACTTCACAGGGTTTTGGCAGGATCTGGCTGAAATAATTAAATCTAACAGCTTAGGAGAGAGCCAGATATATACTAAATGCTTAACAGGTGCTGGTAATTCACAGCCAAAAAGCAAGGCCTCAAATGATGCCCCCTCCTCTGTGAAATCACCCCTCCCTTAAACACACCACATGCGCGTGCATGGGAGCGTAAGCCCAGGACACAGGAGGGTGAGCCATAAATACCCAAAGGCAGGGCACACTCAGGCTTCCTCGCCGCCTTCAGGAACGTTTTAGGTCAGTGGCCCTGGACAGCACACAGCAGCACCCACATGAAGCATTCTTGCCAGGCCAGGCAGCAGTAACGCGATCCGACTGCAGGTTTTTAAAGACGACAATATAAATAGCCCCTCTTATTAATAGAGGAGCCTCGCCGTCCAGGGCCCCTGGCTGGAGGCCCTCCCTGGTGGGCTTTCCTCGGAGCTGCGGACGGTGAGGCCCATGTGGCTTGGCAGCAGCTGCACAAGTGTCCTCATGTCCTCCAGGGGCCTCCGATGGGCTGGCTTTCTCTCTCCAACTGGCCCACGATGCTCTGTGGTTCCCAGCCTCCAAAATAAAACCGCTGCTAAACCACTGCCTGCTGCTTTACCAGCCTGTGGTTCCCCTCGTACTGAGGTCTCCAAACTCGGATGGCCATGCAGGGTTTAGGAGCACTGACAGCTCCTGGGAGACCCTCAGGCCCCGAGAATTTAGAAGCAACTGTGTGTCAACTGTGATTTTTTTTTTTTCTTTTCTTCAATATCCATCCCCACATCCCCACCCCTCACTCCTAACAGCCTCTCTGCCTCCACGATGTATGAGAATTTCCTTTGGGAAAGGTCTGGATCTTCATTAGCGAGAATTTCCACTACTCTGGGCACCAGAGACTTCGTCTTGTCCCTCCCACAGTGAGACCAGGGAACGGAAGCAGTCACGGTGGTAAACGGTTCAGCCTGTTGGCCCGCGAGGACTTATTTCTTAATAAGGCACCCACAGCTCACAGATACCGTGTGGTTCTGACAGCAGCAAAAGAAAAGAGAAATAACACGCAGTGGGCCCTTCCCATGTGCAAGGCCCTGGATGTCCCCTCCAATGAATAATTACTATAACACTGATAATGTGTTTAATTATTATATTATTGATGTGTTATTCTGTCCATGTTACAGAAGTGGCGTTAAGTAACTTGTCCAGGGACAAAGGCCCAGCAAGGGGGCAGGACCAGAATTCAAACCCGTAATGTTTGCTACCAAATGTGCATTCTTCCCATCCTGTATCCATAAGATGCAATTCATGTCTTTTACAACTCCCACACCCAGTAAGGTCATGTTGCCACAGAGAGCTTGGGACGGGAGTTAGACTGGGGAGTGAGGTCCACTTCTCCCACTCACTAGAGGTGCAATTCCAGCCAAGTTCTCAGGCCTCGGTTCCTCCCACTGAAAAAAAGTAGAATGACAATAAGGAGCCTGGGGCTAAGCACAGTGGTGAGCGAGGGTCAACACTCCTGAGCCCGCTAGCAGGAGGCAGGAGAGAAGTCACACACAACACGGAGAGAGCAGAGGACTGGGTGAGCAGCCTCCTCCTGTCTCTAAACGCACCAGGAGTTCAAAGGAGGACTGTGAGGGGAGCAAGGAGGCTGGGCTTGGGTAGTGTGGGTCTGGACAACGGGTCTGGAGGAATAAGAGGAAATACTCGGTACCCAGAAAGAGAAGACCGGTGCAGGAAGAGTGATACAAGGAGATCCAGGGCTCTCTGCCCTTGGCATATCGTCAGGTGTGAGGGCTGCAGGCTAAGAGGCAGGGTGCGGTGGTTCAGAGCAGTGCAGATTCAGGGTTAAATCTACAGGTTTGGGAATCAAATGGCTTTAAGTTCAACTCTCGGCTTTCCCAACTGGGTAGCACGGCACAGGTTCATTTAACCTCTCTGAGCCTCCGTTTCCTCCTCTGTAAAGAGGAGAAAATGACTGGAAAGAAAATTGTTTAAATCCTACAGAGCTGGTGTCGTGATTAAATGAGGCAGTCCTCCCCAAAGGCCCAGCACCGTGTTGCGGTGAAGGCAGTGGCTTTTGTGAGTCGGGAAACCTATTTTTAAGACCCGTAACCAGCATCCCCAGTGAAGGACAGGTGCAAGTCAGATGCTCTCTGTTCTAGAATGGGTGGGGTTTAAATACCAAAAAAGCATCAAGTAGAAGGGGGATTAAAGGCCGGAGGTCAAGGGAACCAAACCTGATGAAAGCTGAAGATTGTCTGGGGAAAGAACAAACGGGAAAAGAGAACTAGAGAGAACAGCACAGGAAATGCTCAATGGAGCATCTACCAAGCGCCCAATTTAGATGTGCGGGAGGGCTGTCAGTGATGCTGGAATCATAACCTCAACGTGGCCCACGGGGCCCTACAGGCTCTGGCCACACCCCCCTCCAAGCACACCAGGCACAGTGGCCCTTGTCTTGTCCCTTCCTTGGGGGCCTGTATTTGCCGTCCGTCCTGTCCCCATCCTTCACATCTGCCTACTCTGATCGTCACCGTCCTGGCTATGCCAGTCCCACCGTTATCACCTTTCCAAAATCACAAAAGAAGAACATCCTCACATGGCCCCGTTCTATTCCCCCTTGACACGTACCACCAGTGAGTCCTACTGGTTTCCTTGTTCCCAGCATGTCTGTCCCCATTGTAATGCACGTTCTATGAGAGGCGAGGTTTGTTTGCAGCCCAGGATGGAGTGAGAAGGGAGCAATATTTAAGGGGCCACCAAAAATCTCAGGAGCCAGGGTAAGGAATATTTGAACGCAGTATTTTTTAAATATAAGAGTGAGTGCAAAACAAAACTCATGATGAACAAAATACCTAAGTTTTCACACCCAGATAGGACCAGCAACAGTGCCGTGTTAAGTCTCACTGGGGCCCGAGGCAAAAGGAGAGGGGTCAGTAACGCTGATCCTGACTTCACTTAAACTTTTTATATTTTGTTCATCACGGGGTTTTTTTGCCATTCATTTTGGTATTTTAAATATTGCATTAAGATATCCTTTATCTCAAAGGCTGAGTTTTTGGAGGCCCCTTAAATTTTGCACCTGAGGCAAATGCCTCACTTACCTGACCCCAGTCGTAGCCCTGCTAGTCTGTCCTGTTCACTCCTGTATCACCAGGATCCAGAGCAGCGCCTGGCACACAGTAGGTTCTCAACGAAATGTTAAATGAAAGCTTGAATGATGCCAGAAGAAAGACCCCAGTTTTTGTTTTGTTCAAGTCTAAAACCCTTAAGCCTTGAGATTTAAAAAAAGTTGAGTATCATAGCCACCAGCATTAAAGACAGCCTGGATCAGGGGAAAAGCAATGGGTTAGGAAGCAAACTGGCTCCCTGATGGACTGGGTTTACCATCTTGAGGGACTGTGATGAGCTGTAACCCTTCAAAATTCCTGTGTTGAAGTGCTAGCCTTCAGTACCTCAGAATGTGACTGTACCTGGAGACAGGGTCTTTGAAGAGGTCATATGAATGGGCCCTGATCCAACAGGACTGCCCTTTTAAGAAGAGGACATTAGGACACATGGGAGAGGCTCCAGGGAAGCGTGCATGTAAAGGAAAGGCCATGTGAAGACGAAGCAAGAAGGCGGCCGTCTACACGTCAAGGAAGAGAGGCCTCAGGGGAAACCAACTCTGCCAGGACCTTGATCTTGAACTTGCAGCCTCCAGAAATATGACAAAATAAACGTCTGTTGTGTAAGTCCCCCAGTCTCTGGCATTTTATTATGGCAAACTAACACAGTGACCCACTCCAAACTTCCCTGCCCCAACCACTGGCCTACTGACCCTACGGGAAAACGAGGGTCCTGGACAAAGTACTTCCAAGGGCCCCTTCCAACTCTGATGTCTTTTTAACTTTGGAAGTTTCAACACTTTGTAAACAGACATGGAAATCATAACCACCAATCTGGAGGATTTGAGGACAGAGGCAGGATATTTTACAAATTGTATCAGCTGATGAAATTAAATTTCCTTTAGATAAATCATCAATAATGGAATCAAAGAATAATGAACAAGGACTTTTTACTTATAATAAGTAAAATATGGAAACCACTCACTTAATACTGTCTAATAAAGGATCTGACAATAGAAGCACTGGGTGAATCATTTACGGCATATTCATGTGTCGTAGTTTTCTATAAAAATTAAGATGAGACAGTCAAAAACTTAATTTATATGGCAAAGTGTTCAAAAATGTAAGAATAAGAAAGCAGATACGAAACCATGATATATATTCAGCTTGATTCTAAAATTGTATGTGTAGAGGTATATATTCTTCATTAAGTGTTTACAAAAGTTACTAGGTCTGGTGATAATACTGGTGATTTATATATATTTCTACAGATTTCTACAGTTTCCAAATTTTCTGCAGTGGGTATGTATGTACGACTTCTGTGAAAATTTCTCTAAAGTCTCTGTAGAGTTAAAATCCTGATAATCCTAACACCCATGTTAAAAACAGAACGCTTTTACATTAAGAAGAGGAAAAAGACTGAGGCCTGATTTAAAGGAAATCGCAAGAGACAGCATGCCTAGAGCTCCCAAGGCAGCAATGCCTAGCTCCGTCTGGATACGGGAGCGAGAAAGCCAGCCTTACTGTCCACTCTCCTACACCTTGTTTCCTGGGAAACAGAGGGGTGGGCGGCTGGCTCATAGGCTCATGCAAAACAGGCTGCTCGACCCCTCTGGGAACTGGGGGAAGTACCGACCAGGTGTGTTAATCCAGCTGGTCCACAAGGCTTCCCACAAGGGAGGGGACTTTCACATAGACCCACTGATAACCGGTGACTTCCAGCAACTCCATACCTGCAGGAGCGCAGCACACCCACCACTGACCGCCCAGGAAGGAGAGAGGCGCGGCAGTGAAGGGAGCTAAGTAAGCAGGCCAGTTTGTCACCGACAGCCTGTATGGAGACGTTCCCTCTAACACGTTTAGACTGCTGGTCCAGGAGTGAGAGCGATGCTGCGATAGCAGAGGGTCTTCCCAAGGAGCTCCACACCCAGAGCTCCTCCCCACGCCCTACCCATCCACAAAGCCAGGGGAAAAGCACTCACACTTCTTGTAGATTCGGCAAGTCCTCAAAACCAGCAGGATCGAGCTCAGAAAGTTTGTTGTAACTCAGGTTCCTGGTAAAAGGAGAGCAAAACACAAGAGAAAACAATTGAAGCAACATTCGGCATTATACCCCAAATTCAGGAATCGTCTGCCTGTCTCCCTGGAAAAACCCCATCCTTCTCCCTCATAATCGCCCCTATCTCATGCTCTACTTTCTGTAATCTTACTAAGAACTGAGACTTACAGATAGACCTCATCTTCACTTGGATCCATCAACAAGCCACTGTGAAAACAGGAAATCACTTGAGGCTAAATCTAAATGGATTCTCATCAATACCATTTGGCCACCTGATAATTTTTAAAGACATTCTAAGGGAAGCCAGGACTCCTACACTGTATTAGAGTGGGCTGGTCCCAGGGCCCTGGACTATACTGAGTCCAAGGCTATTCTAAATGGCATTTTTAAAATCAATGCTTACCAAGGCATCCAACAATATCAAGCAGTAGTAAAGGAAAAGAGGAGCAGGGGACTGACCCTTCACTGTCTAAAAATCAATGGTCCTCAACCAGGGATGACATTTGGCAAAGTGCGGAGACATTTCTGGTTGTCATAACTGCAGGGGAAGCAGGAGGGGGTTGCTCCTGGCCTCAGGTGGGTGGAGGACAAGGATCCTGCTCAACGTCCCACAATGCACAGGACGGCCCTGAACAGCAGACGACTTCCCAGCCCTAAGTGTCAACAGTAGTATGCAGAGGTTGAGAAACCCTGGTCTAAACAAGAATTTAAGATTAAAAAATCACTCAGATGTATAGTCAAAGTTGAAAGGACTGTTTAGACTGTTTAGTGAGCACTGTAGAGTCTAATCATAAGGCTATAATGAAAGAGGCATTTCCACCATCAATGAGTACTTATTTCAAGGGATAATCATATAGGAGAGAAGCCATAAACACGGAAAATTATGCTGGTGTTACCCAAACGCAGTGAAAGCCTCACAGGCCAGCAGGCTTCTCAAGATGACAGCTGCCATCACAATTACTCAGAACCACATCTCTCTCCTCTTCATCCCAGACTCCTCCCTCACAGGTAGACAAGGGGCAAAGTGGTCTATGTTTGATCAGCTGAGCTTCTCGGATCACACCCCTCAACCCAGACCAGGTTAATCAATCAGGAACAGAAGCCACAGATGTGGTCCCCAGGGGCCCTGCCCTCTTACTGTGTACTGTGTTCACGCCCTGCCAGCAAAATACACCCAGTCTTGTCTATGCCGAAGGGGTTGGCTAACATTCTTCATCTCAGATGTTAATTCCATTGCCGTTACTGCCAATTAATAAGCGATACGAATCGTGAGTCTAAAGTCTGTCTCCTAAGGGGCCCAGCAACACATTAAGTGGCAACTATCTTTTAACCTTTCTCCAGAGACATTCCAATCAATACTAACCCAGAGCTGAGAGCCATTTCACTGTCAACTCAAGACATTCATCTAAATAAAAGTCAAACTACCCTTGAAATTAATGGTACATCTGTGCTCAGGGCGCAGCCTGAATTAAAAGCAATTTGTCCAAGGATTATGTTACCGTAAAAATTGAAGGTGGTAATTTTTAAACTACCTATTCAAGTCAAGTGTGAGCTTGTCTGTTCTTGGAGGTATTTACAACGGGAGACACAAAAATCAACAGGTTAGACTTGGAACGGGAAATCCACAGATGGAGAGAATTCTTTCCCATCACAAAAAGGACTGGACAGATTGAAATTTTCTTTTACGGTGAGCATACTAGCATGACAAAGGGGGATGCCTCTGGGTCTATGGACACAGTTTATAATGACTGTGACATTTATACCATCATAGGTAGTGCGAGTTGCTGAGCTGAAGGAGGCATTAAAGAGAAAGACACAGAAACCACAAAAGCAAGAGCCTGGAAGGGTAAGCAAGTAATGCAGTGGTCACCTTCCAGGTAGGGAATGAGGCCAACACAGCCATGCCCATCCACTGACCTGAAAAGTGCATTTGCTCCTGTCTCCAGAAACAAGGGTGACACAGGCCAGTCCCCTCCATTTTCAAGAGAAGCTCAATCTCTGAACTTTTATATGCAATCTTTTCCATATTTTAAAAATAAACATAAACATATAAATCTATAAACACATATAGGTATACTATATATGATATATATATATATATACACACACATATATATATCATAAATATCTGCAGACCACATTTAGCCTGAGGACGACCATTTTTCAATCTCCAATCTAGGTTCAAAATGAATGACTTGCTTCTGGCTTGTTATACGTGACCAGGGCTGAAGCTGGGGCTCACAGGCTCCAGGTCTCCATTAGTGACCAGTGGCTCCATTTTGGAACAATCTGAAATGAAACCACAGCCCTTAATTCCCACCCCACAAGGGGCCATATCCTTCAGCAACTCAGTATGAGAATAAAACCACCCTAAATCACAACACCCCTTGGTCCATCTTTCCCTGAAAAAACAGACAAAATACAGTTACATTTCAAAAGTGTTGTATGGAGGGTAGGTAATAGCTCAGTGGTCGAGTGCATGCTTAGCAAGCATGAGGTCCTGGGTTCAATTCCCCAGAAACTCCATTAAGAAAAAAAAAGAAGAAGAAAGCTAAAAAAAGAAAAAAGAACTAAAAAACACACAAATTCTGCTTTTGGATTAGGTGGCTTGAGAAAGGGGGCTTCCATAAGCTCCTTTCATCAAGAAGCCAGATGGCATCAGGACTTCACACTGAGATACCAGCAAGTGGAAATTTCAGCTCTCACTGGGTCCACCTGGATGCAGGGACCTTTCGACTTTCAGTGAACTAGAGAAGCCATGGATCAACAAACGGAAGTGTCGGCGGACTGGCTCTGAAGAGTAATTCTCCTGACTCTCAGAGCGCCTAGGAGCAACAGACAGAAGACAGCGCTGAAGCTCCAGTCCTTGGAACAGCTCTGCTTCTGAGCGCAGTGCGGCCTCGTGTCTAAGCCTGAGAAATAAACCAGTCCTGAATTCCGGTATAAGGTACTAATCGTCAACCACTTTATCAAGAAATGGGGGAAATATTTAGTCTCCCTGACAAATAAATACAACCCGGAGTAAAATCCTCAGACATCTTCTTATTTGCTCATTTCTGGGAGACAAACTCCCAGCATGCTTATTTCTTATGGTGGTAAATATACGCAACATAAAATGTCCCATCTTAACCGTTTTTAAGTGTATGGTTCAGGGGCATTAAATATATTTTCGTTGTGCAACCATCACCACCATCCATCCCCGCCTAGAACTTGTGCATCTTTTCCAACTGAAACTCTATACCCACTAAATACTAACTTCCCACTCTGCTCTCCCCCTAGGCCTGGCCACCTGCATTCTACTTGGTGTCTGCGTGAATTTGACCATGCCAGGTACTTTGCATCAGTGCAGCCATAGAGTATCTGGCCTTCTGTGTCTGTTAATTTCACTAAGCAGAATGTCCTTAAGGTTCATCCATGTTGTAGCCTGTGTCAGTATTTCCTGTTCCTCTTTGTAGCTGAATGATATTCCATTATTCTGTTATCTGGAGATTTATATATATTATATATATATATATATGAATTTCCCACTTTAACAGCTGATGGATCTCTGGGATGTTTCCATCTTTTGGTTCTTGTGAATCCTGCCGCTATGAACACCGTTTCTTTTCCTGCTATAATATAAAAATAAAGTTGTTGCTTTTTTTTAACCCATTGACTGCTATGCTTCCTGACAACATTCATTTCTCAACGATTAAGGAAATCCATTTACTCGGCCCAAGGACTGTGCAGAGAGGGGTACGAACTCTCATGTCAGGTCTGAAGAGCACCGCAAGAGTTAATCAGTGAGAAACCCTGAACGAGGCCTTTCCTCCAGGTAGCAGCTGACACGCACACAAGCCTAAAGCATCTCACTTATTCCTACAGACACGATCGCCCCGCACCAGGCCCGACATCTGAATGTGCCTTTGGTGGAAGGTTTCAGATTCTCCTGTCAAAACAATTCATCTGTCAGCAGGACAGATGCTGTCAAAAGCATTTCTGCACCTTTCAGGAGCGAAGCGCAGAGGGGAGAAACCTCAGGGAATTTAGTTACTGCCAATTGCAGCTTTCATGAAACAGTCTGTCAGCCATTGTCATAACACAAATTCCCCTTGTTCCTGCACAAAGGGTGCGCATATCTGCAAACAATGGAGCCTGGCCGTAGATATTCTTTCTGCTAATCTGCTGAAAGATGACTGTCCGGCCCACCATTTGCCGAACACACAAGAGGCACCTTTGCAGAGACCAGCTCAGGTTTTTGCTTCATCTGAAAAGCAAACGGTTCAACGGTGCACAACATCCTCTCTGAGCCCTCTTCCTGGCAAGAACCCCCACACCTCAACTCCACAGACTCAGAAGAGCTAAGTCTTTAAAGAGCTGAGAAACCCCCCACTATTTTGTAAACCTGTGCTCTCCAGTTTGGTAGCCACTAGCCCCATGGCTACGATATTTATACTCAAACTAATTAAGATTATATAAAATTAAGAACTCAGAGTCTCAGTGGCACTAGGCAGTTTCCAAGTGTCCAACAGCCACAGATTGGACACTCAGCTACCGTACTGACTGCAAGATGCAAGGAGGGAACATTTCCATCATCCCTGAAATTGCTATTAAGCTATGTTGTCTCTAAAATCACGAGGAAATCAACAAACATTTAAAGTGAAACTTTAAAAATAAATTTGATTTTCCCAATAATTCAACAGCTTTGTTAGAAACATGGGGGGGTGCAGGGATATCAGTCCTCAACCTTCAGGCACACAAAGTTCTTTACCAACCCCAAGAGAGGAAAGGGCCTTGGAAAACTCAACCCACTAGGAAGATGCTCTTAAAAAAAAAAAACCCTCTGAATGTAATTCTATAGGCTTAATCAGTATTTACATAATCTGACCAGCATCTTCCTGGATTACAACCAGGACCACATATTACAAACTTGGCAAATGCTATTCAAAGCTGGCAAACAATAATTCTTTGACTCCTTGGAGGTTGAGGGATAAAAAGTTCCGTTTACTTTTGAGTAAGCTGTGGTGAGGAAATAACCCCAACATCAGCGGACAACATAATTAGCACTTAATCCTCAAAAATAGGCCCTGCTCCTAGACCACTGACGATGTGGGCAAAATCTCTCACTGGGAAGGGCGGCGTAAAGCAGGGCTGTATTTTTCAGCGCTAATAAGAATAATAACGCATCGTGAATGGTCCCAAATCTGTGACAGGCATTCCCTAGGGAATGAGGTTTTCCCACTCAGTTTGGTTTTCAGGCCAGTCTCTCCTTCCACTACTCAACCCTGTGTGGACTCCTGAACGTCACGGGACTTTGCATATTTTAAGCTCTCAGATGTTTGCTCCCATGAAGAATACGGTCGGGAAGGAAAGTGTGAAGCACAGTTGCAGTGCCTGGGACCAGCCTAGGAACCTCTTTTCTCTCGGGAAGCTGTGAGCTCCAGCTGGGCATCTCTCCTGAGCCTCATGAGCTGTGCTGTCGGCCACCCATTAAAAAGGGAGTCACCTGTTTACGACTAAGTGGAAAAAAAAACACTCAGTCCTTTCAGATTTCAAGGGGTGCGAGTGAGGAAGAACATGCAACTTGTTCAAGTTAGTTAATCCCTTAAGCTTCTAAGGCCGTTTCAGCTGCATTTTTACCTTCTGAGGAATTATGTGCTGTACACATCAAGTTCCAATAAAATCACCACACTGCGTTCCCTGGGCCTACGTTAGAAGGTTTTATGAGAAGAGATTGCTTTTAAATCAAGAATATCAAGTGTCTTTATCTTTGTTTTTTTCCTACTGTGATGCTTTCCCCTCATTAACCAAAAGCCACAACTGAACAGCCTGATAATACACATTAAACGTGTATATTCAGAATGATAAAAACTGTATCTTAAACTGGACTCATTCCTCTGACATCCCCACCCATGAGTTCCCACTCAGAAGGTGATTCTGGACTTGCTGCTGTCTTTCCTCGGGAAGCCGATCCACCACATATTCCCTAAACTGAAGCCTGAAAAAGAAACACATTCCATAGACAATCAAATGTAAAACCACTCTTATCTCAGCTTGATCCAAACAGCTCACCTTGTAAGCCTGTGGTCAGTCACACTGGAGAAAATCAGAAATGAGTCACAGTTATTCCAATTTTTGAAAATGTTACATAGATAAGTCTCTATGCAAATGAGGCTTACAAACAACTCAAAAGAAGAGATAAGACATAGTAGTTTAACAAGCAAATGTTAAACCAACTTAGCTTTTTTTGGGGAGAAACTTAAAAACAAAAATAAAAAATAATGAATGTTTTAAAAAGACAAGTCAACCAAACAATGGTGTCTATTTTGTTACGAGCTGGATTTTTTTTGTTATGAACTGTTGCTTATATTAAGTACAGCCAAGTAATAAACATGTTGCCATTCCAAAAAAAAAAAAAAAAAAAGAGATAATATGCACTGAACGTTATAAAAACTCCTAGAGTCAGTCACTCCTTAAAATCAGCTTTAGAAATCAGTGTGGGTCTCTGAATTCTAACGCCTAAGACACTATCTGGGAGAAATCGGCCACGCACACCTCTGTAATCCCATCGCGTCTTCAGTGTGCTTCTCTGCCTTAATTGCTCACACAGCTCACCCAGGTCTGGGGTTAATTTGAATGATGGTTTACTAGTCTTTTGTCCTCTAGCACCCAACAGATGTCAAATTTGACAAATATTTATTGAGTGTTTGTCTACAGTGTATACTGCACTGTGCTAAATTCTGATACAAATTGGGTTAAGATCTAGTCCTTGACCTCAAAGAGTTTACAACCTACTGGGTCAGATAAGACTCTGGACCAAATAATTCCAGCCATAAGCTCCAGCATGGCAAGCGTCTCATGAATGGTAAACCAGGACTTGCAAACGTTTTTAGGAAAAAAAAAAAGTTTCAGTTTCTCTTGAAAATACAGGCATGCCTCAGAGATACTGCGGGTTCAGTTCCAGACCACTGCAATAAAATAAATGTCACAATAAAGTAAGCCACACGAATTTTCGGGTTTCCCAGCGCATATGAAATTATGTCTTTACACTATAATTGTAATCCATTAAGTGAGCAATAGCACCATGTCTAAAAAATAATTTTTTTTACATACCTTAATAACAAACATTAACACTGTTGGAAAAATGGCCCCAACAGAAACTTGCTCGACACAGAGTTGCCTCAAACCTTCAATTTGTTTAAAAAAAAAAAAAAAGGGCAATAAAAAGCAAAGTACAATAAAAACAGGGTATGCCTGTCATCACCAGGCTGGAATCCTGACAGCACAATCAGCTACATTTATTTAGCAAGTACCCCAGCTGACCATGGACAGATCTCACCGCACCTACTGTCTCACCCAGGATCTCCTGACTCATGTGTAGTATCTCCCTGGCCCTCCAAGCATCTGAGTTTGTCATCCTGGTACAGGTACCACTGGGGTGTCATGAGAAAGGTTTATCAGAAAACGCAAGAGCTTACCTAAACCTGGGAGAACAGTAGAAGAACAGCATGGTTTTCGAGGACAAGTATCAGGAAATAAGGCCAGGAAAGTGAAATAAGGCAGGGAGGGCATGAAACAAAGCAAAACAAAAATTTAAAAAGCAGAAAAGTCAGGACCTCCTACAAATGAGAGGAGGCAAGACACAAACAGTTGTAGGGCAAAGTCAAGAAGAGGCCCCACGTTGTCAGATCCACAACCCAGCCAGCAGTTAAGTCAAGGGTTATACAAACCTTAACAAATCCCATGCCAGGTCCCTCACGAACGTTCATCTACAGGGTCACTAAAGTTGATTTCCACAGGAACAGAGTATCTCCTCGTTCATCTACTTCAAGTTTTGACTAAAACGCTCTGGAGGCCCACCCCTGCTGAGAGCCATCAGCATTTGCTTTCTACCAACAGCGCTTACAACAGAAGATCTGAGGACCTGTTTTTCCTGCCCAAACCTTAGTTTGGCTGAAAAGAGACAAAGTACTTGGACATGATATGATTTTCTTATTTAAGCTATATCACGCTTGATCGATTGTGGGGGATGTCCTGCAGGGAAGCCAACAAATTTCCTGTAATAGTCACTCATGAAATACGGTACGTGCATCCCTGACCCTCACAGATTTGTTCACTTCACTAGGAGGCACTCCAGCAGCTCTGCAGGCTGGTGGGGACCCTGCAAACATGGGCAATTTGGGCAAAGCAGAGCTGCCAGCCCCAGGTGGACCTTACCACAAACTTGCCACAAAGAGCCCGCCACCCGTGAGCACCCCAGCAGAGAAGATGTACCTGCAGCCACCTTTGGCTTTGCTATCAGAGAAGCATCTTTGCAGAGACTTGGGAATGGGGAGTGCTGGGGGGGAAGTCGGGCAGGAGGTCAGGAGTCTCCTCACCTGCTCTCCAACCTATCATCTCTGGAGAGGGACCACAAATTGACCCTTCCAGACAGTCCTGAGGCTCTATAGGACTTGCCAAACTCAGCCCTCCCCATCCCAAGAGGACCCTTGCATCTGGGCACCACTGCACACACAACTTAAAAGTTCACCTCCTGGAAGCCCGGCCATCCTGCAGAAAAGAGGGTGGTTGGGGCCTCAGAGCCAGGCGCTCCCACAACCCCCACCAACTGTGATGTCCTAAGGCACCAGGCCCTCCGGTGAGAGCAGAGGACTCATTGATGGTGACCTCAAAGGGACAGACATGCCCAAAGGACGCCCCCTCTGGCGACACACTCAGCGACTGGAGTTCCTTCAGTTAAAAAATGGAGGAGGATTTTCCTAAGTGAAAACCATGCTCTACTGAGGCAGGAAACGGAGGCTCTTGTTTCTGAAGTCGTTACAAGTCGGGCCAAAAGGACAGGAAGTGAGAGACACATTAATCTGGTGGATAACTCTGGAATCCTTGGTTTGCCAAGTGCTCTGTAACACCCACCAGTGCTCCCCTGCGCCCAGGTGACTTTTTCCTGTCCTAACACCTCCACTTGTACCCCTGTGCCCCGACGAATGTCCACTTTCAGGAGATTCACTTCCTGTGGAACCAACCACTGCACACCACAGGGTGTTTACTAAAATGGGGGTGGGGGGTATAGCTCTAGCAGTATAGCGCATGCTTAGCATGCACAAGGTCCTGGGTTCAATCCCCAGTACCTCCTCTAAAAATAAATAAACAAACCTAATTACCTTCCCCTGCCAAACAAACAATAAAATAAAAGAGTGATAGGGCTTTGAAATTAACTTTGGGTGGGCCTATGCAAAA
The DNA here is from genome assembly GCF_048773025.1 of Camelus bactrianus. Classification (NCBI taxonomy): domain Eukaryota; kingdom Metazoa; phylum Chordata; class Mammalia; order Artiodactyla; family Camelidae; genus Camelus; species Camelus bactrianus. The sequence continues at coordinate 20,675,720 of NC_133555.1, read as the reverse complement.
TGCAAACTAGTAACACGTTAGGAACAGTTCTTTGACTGAATGTGTCACCCAACAGAATGTAACTGTGAAGCACTGGCATGACCACCAGCCACAAGGGATACTGTGGTCGATTTCCTTTTCCGACACACTGAAACGCTTCTCCACTGAACGCTAAGTGATTTCACATACTTCGCGCCCGCACCTGAGGGCCCTGAGAGGAATGGCACTATCAGAGAGGAAGATAACTACTTTAACGCAGCCCCCGTAAAAACAAAACAAAACAAAACAAAACAAAACCTTCCTGGTCTTAAGAACAGGGTGGCCAAATTCCAAGCCTGTCCTGCTGGCAGAAGGTACAACGGAGGATTTCACTGGGATAAAAGAATAAAGAAATTCTATACCAGTGCCTCGAGACTCTTCAGAAATGAAACCTCCAATAACGGATTACTTCTCCTGAGTACAAGAGACACACATTGAAATATTAAAAACAAACAAAAAACCTCCCTCCATCTGAGTCATCGCACACCATTCTAAACACTCTTGTCTAGATGTTTCCTAGCACCAGGAAAGGATCAAGGCATTCATTTGGCGGCTTTTTTTTAACCCTCTTTTCTGAAAATTCACACTCTAACATAATCCAGTCAAGGAAACATAGTTGTACACAAGCCTCACGTTACAGAAACATATACCAAAAGATGAAAATTAAACTCTGGACGTGTGATGATCAGAGTCTAACGATATTGTTGAAACAAGTATTTAGAAGGGTGATTTTAGGCAAGTATACTTTCGGGTTACAAAGTGGCAATATACAGTAAGTTGCCTGTTTGTCTCCCCCCTTCAAGGGGAGGAAGAAGAAAACAAAAAAAATTTTTTTAAGAAAATATATCTATACAGAAAACAGTTTCCCTTAGTGTTATAAGCATCTCTTTCCTCTCTCACCCACACACAAAAAAATGTAAGGGACAAATGACATAAGTAGGCATAACTACCTTCCCAGAATAGAGCTGCTCATACGGAAAAACCCTTCTGGACAGCCAGAAGTTCCCAGGGGTGTGCTCTGGAGACCCCTCTCAGTTTCCACTGGAACATACACGCATCTTTTATTTTTCCAACTGAAATCACACCCAGGACTCACTAATGTCTCAGGCATCTTTTTGTACCCATGCAAAGCCCAAGCGTCCACAATCTACAAAGTGAACATAAAAATCCAAGTTTACTTGCATTTACCATGATACTTTGCATTACCAAAGGATTCAGCGCCAAGTTCCTGCAAATATTATCAAACATTCTCTTCTGGGTTTTCTATATCCTCCTCTAGTTTTCAAACAGTCAAATAATATCTTCCAGGTTTATCCTCCCCTCCTTTCCCAGCTACCTCCAGACTTAAAAAATTAAGACCACTCAAATACAGAGAACAGATTTCTGGAATGAAGTCAGCCAAATTCAAAAACTGAATTTACCCACAACTTTTCAAGAACACATCCGCTGTATTACAGGAAGGCACGCGAGCGTCTTGAGCTACAGATTTTAAAGAAAATGCAGTTTGGAAAGGTCAGCCTCCTGGCTAACAGTGAAGGCGCTGACTTTATTAGCAAGCTTATCGACTTGGGATCTCGTTCTGTCAATTTTTCCATTGGGCTTTTTAAAGTTTATGTGTGTCATGAAATACCTGGCTGAAGACAAAAGGCAAAGTTTTTCTTTCCACGATGCTCAGACGTCACCGTAAAATTAAAAGCCCCTGTACATCATTGTCCTGGGGCCGTGGTGATTCCTCTGGCTCTGGTTGTTGAAACAGCTGAATAGATACTAAGTATGTCAAGGTGTGACAGCCACACAGTATTTCAGCACAACTCTGATACAGAGTGCTTTCTGCTGTTGCAACACGGAGCATCTTCTTCACCAAAATTACAAACACAAAGAATCAGATGATCCCTGTGATCTCCACCCTGGACAGCCTCAGCTTGTACTGTGTCAAATGGAAAACTGGCTGTGAAAATCATGGAGCTGCAAAAGCTGTTGCAGCTAAAAAAAAAAAAAAAAAAAATCATTTTTCAAGGCTTCTAAAAAAAAGTGCTTCCCCTCTTCCACATGGTCCATCTCCACTCATGGAGGCCCAGGGCATCCTTAGACCATCCTCACAGTCACGCCCTCCCCATCTCCTCCCTGCCTCTTTATCGTCTGTAGTTCCACGTCATTTACTCCCAAAGATGTGCCTTAAAGGTTGGATCCTAGGGGTAAATTCTGCTAAACTATATCTCAACCAAATAATGACCACTGGTATCGATGGGGATGTGAGTCCCTTTTTAAAGCAGGTCTCCAGCAAAGGCAATTAAAAGCTCTACCAGAAGTCATTCATAAGTAACACCCTTGAGAGTCCCAGTTACAACCTGGAGAGACTGCAGAAACACCACGTGGACTCCTAGTTAGTCCACATCCTCTCTGAGTGCGCGGGAGAGACAAAAGCCACTCAATTTCCACCCCAGCAGGAAATCAAAGCCCACAGTCTTACCAAACCCAGACATCCATGACATCAGCCACACAGAGGCAGCTGCTCTATGAACAGCTAGCCCTTCTTTGCCTAACACTTGTTATCTGTTGAACATACTACACCCCAGCTTCCACCATCCCTCCTTCTTAAAGATGACATAATCAAATCCAAACTAGTCCCAGTCTCTGCTCTGCTTGCCCTGGTCCATTGACTCCCTCACTCTGGTGGGGGGTGGGGGTGACACTGACTTGCTCCTGCAGACCTCACACTAACAGAACTGGCATCCAAAACCCTCTTCAGTTAGAGGCCAGTTCGGTTCCACACATGGAGAGATAGGGAATCAGACAAAGTACAGTTTGGAGTGTGGCCGAGTTTGCATGATAAAGGGTAGTGCATTCAGACCCCTCCTGTCCTCCAGCTAAGACTCCCCCCGCCACTGGTTCCTCACTCACCCACACTGAAAGACAGTCAAAAGCAAATAAAAGGAGCTCCAATCTCGGGTTGGGTCCGCATGGCCACACGAGCCATGACCCTGCAAAACTCCGCTGGCCACTACCTTCACCTGCAGCAGACTCGGCCACGACCGCTAAGCCCGAGCCGGTCCGGGTGTGGGGAGGCTCAGGCTTGCACAAGCCCAGAGAGAAAGCCACCCACTCTCTCAAACCCAAAGCGCTCTTGCACAAAGCACCTGCACAAACTCGTCAGGGTGGTTTGGAAGGTCACAAGTGCCTCAGAAAAGATCTTTTCTTCCCAGGGGCATGAGACAAATGGTAGGCCTGCCACCCTGCTGGTGTCAATATTTATCTAAGGCCGAGGTATTCACCGTGGTATAAACCGGGCACTTTTTCCATTTACTCATTCACGTCGTTTGCCACTACAAAACCCCCAAACAGAGACTCATTTACGGCTTGAATTTCTTTCCTTCCACTGCCGTAGAGGAGGCGGGTGGCAGGGCCCACGGTCCAGGTCAGCAATGATCCCGGGAGCTTGAAGAAGAAAGCGTTCAATGTATTTCAGAACTGCCGATATCAAATGGCCTTGCCCCTGAGGACAATAAAGAGACGGGGAAGTGAGACAAAGCGCCTGCCTTGCCCCTTCCCCGCGGCAGGACTGTCTTCTGCCCTGGAAATGAACAAAGCTCAGGCCTCGCAGGAAAGTAACTGAACCCCTAGAACCACGCCCAGGCATTTCCAGGTGTGACTTACTCGCACGGCACGGTTTCATCCTGCAGCCAAGCGCCAAAGGTATGGGAAGCTCAAAGCAAGCCCTGTGTGACTTCCACAGCCCTGTTAGGTCAGCTCTGATTCTCCCAGACTTCTCCTTCTCACCCTTTATGCGGTCTTCCTCCCTTGGCCTCCCCATGCCCCCCAAATAAAGGCCCATACACAACCCCTCTTTCCAGGTCGAAGTCCAAAGAGATAACTAGCCCCTTAATATCAATGGTAGGAGGCCCTTGGGACCTCTGAAAATAGCTCTGCATTGTGGAAAGCAGATGCACAACCGGATTCCTCCAAGCTTCTTCCTGCCACTCCAAGACCTGAAACCCTCTTTCTGCAAAGGACGCTGAACTGGAGCCCCTCCGTCAGCTGTGTTGGCTTCTCCCAAGGAGAGTCACTGCGATGGCCTCGTGGGGTAGGCTGACTCCAGGTTTTCATGCTAAAAAAAAATCAACATACTAGAGAAAGATGGCTCTCCTGCCAGTGACAAATTAAGAAACTGCCTTCAAGTCTTCTTGCAAAGCTGCTGGGGAGTGACACTGAAAAGACTTCTGAAGCCAGCTTCCTCTGATTCACTAAATCTACTTTTCAGACCCCATGCACAAAGCGCTTCCCAACTAGGTGGGTGCCCCTCCCAGACTCCTCACAAGGATTCTGAACACAACGTGCAGCCCAAGGAGGGCCATCAGACTTACATCCGCTAACGGGCTGCAACTCACTTGAGTTCCTTCCTGAGCAAAATTGCAATAGCAAGGGATGAGCTACGGGCTATGGCGCACGTGTGGTCTGTGAGGGGCCCACACCCCCACGTCTGCTGGAAACATGCCTGCTGAGGGAAAGCGGGCAAGCACGAGCTGAAAGAGTAGCAGCTGAGGGCAGGGGCAGTTTTATTTTTACATAAAAACATACAGGACACTTAAGAGGCCAGTATTTCCTCAGGCACACTGAGGTTAATAATTCACAAACCAACCGACATTCATCAAGGATCAGAAAATTTAAAGGTGGTTTGTTCAAACACTCCTGGTCCTGCTCTTACTTAACAGCTGGTTTATTTAACTGATGGCTTCTGCTGCCATGAGGGGCAGGTCGCACTTCAAAAGGTGATGTGTGAAGACAGATACACCACTACCCAGGGTCGCTTAGCCCCTGGGCTCACGTGTCATTCAAAAGCACAGCCATTATTTCTCTCTCAGGTGGAAAAGTTATACAATTCTAGGAAGGCGAAAATCCAGGATGAGTTGATCCTGGTTTGCTGGTAAGACTCGAATGCAACCAAGCTCTCTTGTTTCTAACCTGGCCCCTCCAGGTGGACAATTTCCCAAACGCTAGTGCACAAGGACGCAGGAGGGTCGGCGGGACAGCACTCATGCCAGAGGATCTCAAACCAGACTGTCACCCCCCCCAGAAAGGAGGGCCCAGTTCACTCTCTGCTCACACCTTACTCCTCCCCACTCTTTCCTGATCTCACTTAACTTTACCCTCTAAAATTGTGGGTATGTATGTTGAGAATGGGGAAAAGGGGAACCTAGGCAGCCTCTTCCAGCCCCGGTGTGAGCGTCTCTAGCCTGTTAGGGGATAGGACAGTCACCAGTGGGTAGGGGTAGTGGTGGTTGCTTTTCTAGGGAAAGCGAAATTAAACCTTAGGGATCTGTGTTATCTGCAAAGCCATGAACTTCCTACAAACCCAGGATCCACCGCCTGGGTTTATGTACATGACAGGCTGCAAGGCCACACGTTAAGGAGGTTACACATTAACCACGAGTCTCAAGCAAGAGCCTATCACCCCACCATCTCCACACCTTTTACATCCCGCCTTTGAAAGTGCTTTCTGGAAGTTGCTACCATAGAGTTGGAAAGAAACAAAGCTGGGTCTGTACTTCATTTTAGTTTTTAATAAGCAGTGATTTCAGGGGGTGCAGCTGGTCCTGAAGAGGCATCGAGTTGACTCCCAAAGGGCAAAAATGACAGTAAAGCCCAAAGGGCAGACACAGAGGACAGCCAGTGTGTGGTCACCTCCAGAGGGGCTTCAGGGACATGGGGAAACCGTGCCTGGGGTAATTCTGCACAGCAGAAAAGCCAGTGGTCACCCACATTCAGTCTGGAAGTTCAGGAACACGCACAGGTTTATTAAGCACCTGCTAAGTACCAGGAATGGTGCTGGACACGGGTTCACACCTCGCTAAGGTGGTCTCTAACTTCAAGGAGTGTGCAATCACGAGGCCACTGACCAGAGACACATTCCAAAGGCCACCCTGGAATGGGACCGTGGCCTCCCTCACCTGGGTGTGCGGGGAGATCCCTCTGAGGAATGGTTCAACCTGAGACCAGAAGGACAATACAAGTCACGTAGAAAAGGCCCAGCGACGAGAGCACAGGCAAAGGCCCGGGAGGGAGGAAGAGGCTCGGAGGCGAAGGAAGACCCAGTCCTGCATCGCCCGAGCTCACAAAGAGCCTGGTATCAAGTAACTTCAGATGGAGGCAGGAGGGAGGGCAACAGGGACATGGACCACAAGGACGTGAAGCTGGGCCTGAGAGAGCCCACTGTCTGCGGGTAGCGAGTCCACACTGAAGACTCGGATGCCAAGGCCCCTCAGAACTGATTAAAATGCAGGTTCCCAGGCCCTGTCTCCACAAATCCAGACTACAAGTTTAAGGGAAGAGTTAGAAAATGCCTAATGGCTGCCTGGAGGACTAAGAGAAGGCGACTGTGTAATGATTATTTCACTGTTCAGGGAGATTAGCCCACTGGCCCGTCCACTTCCATCAGTGGATCACCACAGGTGGGCTGTCAATGCTCTTCCCCAGGTGTACCTGCCTGCCTTCTCTCAAGCACCACACCAGCACCTAGGCTCCCCGACTCTACCCACTCAGCTCACCTTGAAGGGGGCGGGAGAGGAAGAAATTAAAAACAAATGACAAGAGAGTGGGTCCTCTACACCCAGGTCCAAGGTTCTAAATGCTGGCAGAGCTGCAGTCCTGACCCCCTGGGTAACCCCACCAGCCACTCTCCCTCTGGTTTCTTGCTGGAAAGGAAACCGTTGCAAAGCCTTGGCTTCCTTTCCCATTAAAAGCCACCCAGGGCCATAGTTTTCAACTAGCTGTGTCAGCCCACCACCCCGAAGCAGCCCAGGTTCAATGTGTGTCCCTCCCCCCAAGCTTCTGGTCTCCAGCAAGCACTTCACACCTCCCTATTGTAAACCTGTCCAGAGCAATTACCCGGCCTGCGTTTGGACAGCCTCAGGACCGCATTTCTGCCTAATTTATAGCTGCAGAGTTCTGTCGGCAGAGGCAGCCCTGCCCTGGAGCAGAGGAAGTGCGCAGAAAATGGTCAGACCTGGCTATAAATGCATATGCAGAGCAAATTTCCTTAGGTTACAGGAGGGCGAATTCTCCCAGTCTCCCAGTGGTGAACACCGTGCGATAAGCTCCCCAGAGACTGAAATCTGGACTCACTGCAAGAACAACGATTGTTCTCTTCGGCTGTGTTTCCTCCTTCACTTGGGATGACAAACAAGGACAAGTAAACCAAATAAACCAGGCAAGTAGTGCCCATTATATTTCTAGCTGAAGATCTTAAAAGTCTTTAAAATCTTAAAAATAAAATTCTGCCCACCTGAGAAAAGCAAGACAGAAACTCCTCTATCTGGGGAATTCAATTCATCCAAAATTTTATGATCCCTTTTTAAAGCGTGCTCTGCTTACAACTCAATAAAGAGACAAATGACCCAACTGGGCAAAGTTAATGAATAAATATTTCTGCAAAGATGATATACAAGTGGCCAATGAGCACATCAGAAGATGCTCAGCATCACCAGTCACTAGGGAAATGCAAATCAAAATCACAGTAAGACATGCTCCAGACCTACCAGGGTGGCCGTGATGAAAAGGCAGACAGTAACAAGTGTTGGTGAGGCTGTGGAGAAATGGGAACCTTCATACACTGCTGATGGAAGTGCAAAAGGGGGCATGCAGCTTCCGTACAAAACAGCCTAGCAGTTCCTCAAAAAGTTAAATACAGAATAAGCATACAACCCAGCAGTTTCAGTCCTTGGTTTCTACCCAAGAGAAATGCAACGTGCACACCAACGTTCACAGCAGCATTATTCACGTTAGCCACGCAGTCTCAGCAACCCAACGTACATCAACTGATGCATGGATAAACACAACGCGGTGTATCTGAACAAGGGAACATTATTCAGCCACAAAAAGGAAAGAATGGCTGATACATGTTACTGCAGGGAAGGGCCCTGAAAACATTGTGTTAAGCGATAGAAGGCAGACACAAAAGGCCATAAATTGCATGACTCCATTTATATGAAATGTCCAGAAGAGGCAAATCCATAGAGACAGCAAGCAGATGTTGCCAGGGGGTGAGAGGAAAAAAGAGTGGAGAGGGACTGCTAATGGGTACAGGGTTTGTCCCTGGGGGACAAAGATGCACTGGAATTAGCAGTGATGACTGTACAACTCTGTGACTATACCAAAAACCCTGAATCATGCAGTTTTTAAAAGGATGATTTTTATGATAGTTAAATTATATTTCAATAAATCTGTGATAAAAACAAAAACAAAATGCAACACCTTCTGCCTTGGCAGGCTTTCAAAATTGCAGACTGAAAATGCCACCTAGCTATTTTGATATCACACAAATGCAGAAATAATCTTCCTCTAAATGCTAGTGGATAAATGAAGCAGAGGTGCAGGCAAAACATCCACATCTCACCTTCCAGAATCCCTCCCACTCAATCAACTGCTTGCTTCCTAAACTATGTTGCCCTCACCACCACAGTGCTGCCAGGAATCCATCAGAAGTGGAAAGCCTCGGTTGGAGTTTATCCTCCCGCAGAAAACAAATTCTCAGGATTTCCAAAGAGTGTTTTTTTTTTTCTTCTTTTGAGTAATTATTTAATAAGGCTGTGGAAAGTAGGGTTCCCAATGGTCAGCCATTCAGAAATTAAGAACAAGCCAGAAGGCAGGAGGAAATGTCACCACAATGGGGAGAAAATAAATTAGTCAGATTAAGATCTAATTGATTAAGAGCTGACCCCTTTCTGTGGTTGGGGCTGGCAGATTTTAGAAAAAGCGTGCTATTTCTGGAAAAGTCCTTCCAGAGGAAAAGCTGGGATGGTGGGGGTTTCAGTCTTATATTAAAACTTGTTCAAGTTGATTGAAAGCAGATACAAATGGCCAACAGCCGCCATTCCCCTAGCCGCACCCCCGACACACACAGGTGTCCCAGTTCCTTCTGGTCAAGAGCGTGTCCCCTAGAGTTCACGTACCGCACCACAGCCCTCACCAGCTAACACGCAGTTAACTGACGTCCAAAAGTCTAATGAGGCCAGGATGCTAACCAACATCAAAGAGATTCCAGCTGCTCCCCTTGTGCAATAAACTTCTTTCACCCGACATCATTCACACTTTCAGAGTGCAAAGTTCACTCTGATATTGGTGGCTTTCTCACTTTGTAGCTTTTTTGGCAAGTGTCCCTTGGGCTGGTTGTTCATTAATATATAATCAGAACATTAAAAGCATTGTTTCTCCTTCTAGGGAGGCTGTGGCCAATTTAATAAAGCTGACATTGACCCTCGGATGGAGGAACTACCTTGTCACTGGCAGACAATCCAGAGATGCACACAGATCAGAGGGCACGGACAGGTCCACACACTCACACTCACCCGAGAGGTATTTCACAAGATGTTTTTGATATTCCTACGTGGCAAAGGGGTAAGATTAAAATGCTTACCTGACCACACAAATGGACCTGGGATTTCTTTCCCTTTCAACATCAAATTACTCCTTACCTTTAAAATCTTTATAGGAAGTCACAATATTTGGGGCAGGAAGACAGATGAGCAAGCAGGGCCGTCCCAAGCACCATCAGACGATCTATGCGGACGCTGGGGAGGGCATGACTTTTACTTTTCAAATCAGACACACACCATGACAACTCACTTTCCAGACCGTGTTTACTCTGCTGAAAGCCACATTCTAAACATGGGCTCGTTTGGAGAAGGGAAGCAGCTTCCAGTCCAACCGTGTTTATGCTCCAAGTAGGTTTGACAGAAAAACCACATCAATTTGTTTTAAAATAATTTCCATTTGCTGGAAGCTGTTCCTGAAGGGCTCTCCGCCACGCTAATCTGCTCTGATTCCTACCAGCTGGAGGTACCAGGCAGGCCGGCCACAGACGGGGTGGGCTGGGCACCGGCAGGCTGGCTCTGCGGGGACGGCGGCGGCAGGCGGGGGCTACCTCTGGGGACCCGCAAAGCCACTGCGCCCTTCGCCTCTGGGACACACAACCAACTTCGGTTTAAGGAGAACACATGGACATTTCCTAGTTCAGAGGCCAAACTGATGACCCGCCCACACAGAAGCACAGGTTTCTAGGCAATCACACCTGGGGAGGGGGGCTTTTCATGTGCTCAGAAACGCATCACCTCCAAGTATTAGGGGTGTGGATTTGTGTTCCAGCCCAGAGTTCGCAGTTGAGGGCACTAAGATAACTTATTTAGCCAAATGAGCATGAGGAACAGAAGCAAAGTTAAAAAGGAAGAGTCTGTGAGCAAAGATCTTCAGCCTCGCCTTCAGAAGAAATGCAGATAAAAGTCATCCAAGGCCATTTTCTTGTATTAAACTGGTGTATGGTCAGAGGAAAAAAAAGAAAAAGCAATGTAATGCTTGTTTGTGAGGGTGTGGGGGAAATGGGCACAATTTCAACTGTAAATCAAAAACCTTAGGAGCAGCAATGCCAAGTCTTAAGAATTTACATGCCCACAGCAATTTAGATTTAACTCATCCTAAGGAAATAAGAAATGTATAAACATATAAAGATGTTTACCATAGTTTAAGGAAAAACCTAAATGCCCAGTATCAGGGAAAGTTTAATGATGACTTACACCATGTTGCTTTTAATGTTTAAAGTTCGAGAAAATATTCATGATACTGTTTTTAAAAAAAAAGCATGCTATATGTTGTACACCTAGAACTAATATAATGTTATATGCTAAATTATCGCTCAATGTAGAATTTTTTTAAGAAAGCAAAATTACAAATGAATAGTAACCCTAATTTTGTTTTTAAAAAATAGAACTTGAAATAGTACCCAACTACAGACATTGCTGGAAATTTATACATCAAAGTGATAATATTTATCAATGGATAGTAAGATCAATTATTCTTTTTTATTGCAGTTTCCTTTTTATCCAATATACATACCTACCATGTGTCACCAGAAAATTAAAAGTAATTAAAATAAATGCATGGTAATAGGCTAACAGGTTAATGGCACAAAACCCCATGAGTTAATCAAGTCACCTTCCCCAGCTTAATGGGTACAAAAGGGATTTCCTACAGAATCACAGCCCAAGACCTCGACACTGGTAAGACATCTGAGGCAGAGCTCATCAGGCAGAAGACAGTTTTCCCACTGCCTCTCAGCAGCTCCTCTGGGAGACTGCCCATACCTGAGGTCCATGCTAAAAGGGGCCACATTTAGAAATCCATCTGCCCAGGGTCTCCTGCCACTGGCAGCTCCTATCACACAAAGTTTCTACTTCAGACTGACCCACTGAACTCATAGAAACCTGTCCTTAGTGTTCTTACAACTCATCTGGGCAGGGAGAGCAGCCTTTCCCTCTGCCAGCAGAGAAGGAGAAAAAAACTGACCTTGGCCTGATCATCCTTTTTGTCAACATCGAGGTCTTAGCAAAGTAAGGGAGAGCCAGGCAACCCAAACCAGCTGCCTGGCCAGGGCTCAGCATGAACTGCACGGAATAACCACAAGGGGAAGGGCGTCTAGACAGCCTCGGTCTATGTTAGAAGCCACCCTCCCCAGCAGTGTCAATTCTGAAAAAAAGGACTCCAAACATCGGCTCCAGCAAAAGAGGAGATGAGAGACCATGCAGGCAGCTGGGAAATGCATGGTGAGCTCCTCCAAATACAACACGGAGTTGAGCTGCAGGCCTGGCCCACTAGCCGCGAGAGACCCAGAAGTGGGGTGGGTCCACGCAGTGCTTCAACTGAAAAGGGGTTTCAGGAACAATTCTTGGATATGGGATTTAACAGCCACCTTCCCACAGTAGGGGACTAAACAGACAATCAATTCTCTGGGTGGCACGGAAGCCGCCTGTCATCTTTCTACTTCGGTGGCATTTCTTTCTTCTTCCTTTCCCTCCCTCTAAGCTCCTTAACACTAACATTTGGTGGAGGATGGAGGAAACTGTCAGACAAGGAACAGAAACAACAGCTATCTGAACCCCTAGGAGGGTTAAATTATCCCACCTGCCTGGGAAAGGTACTTCCATAGGATGCCCAGGCCTATACAGAATGAATACCAATTGCTCCCTCTATGTCAACACCTGTCCTGAGCACTGAATGTGTTCCAGACTTTGTGCTAGATTCTGGGAACCATGGTGGACCAGAGGCAAATACAATCCCTGCTTTTAGGGAGCTGACAATCTAATGGGAAAGTGAGAGATTAATCACATCAGGATGTGGAACTCCTGGATGAAGCACCGCAGGGCTCAAGGCAGGAATCTCACCCAGAGGGAAGGTCAGCAACATCTCCTGGAGAAGAGACACTGAAGAAGGATGAGGAGGAGTTTGTAGGGCAGACAGGGAAGAACACTCCTCCAGGCAGAGGGAACGGGATGTAAGGGACACGTGACACACACAGTATTCTAAGAGCCTGGAGAAAGTCCCACGTGGCAGCCAGGGCACACGGAGCCAGGTAGGAAGGAACGAAGCAGCTGGAGAGGCAGGTGGGCGGCCAGAGTGTTAGGCAGTGGGAGTCTTACGTTCCAGTCTGTGATTCCGCCAAGACCCCCATGGTTGGGAGCGGAGTCAAAGAGCGGCGAGAGTAAAAGTGCCCTACCTCCCCCAAAGTCTGGACCACATGGCGAAAGAGTACAGAAGACAAGCTGAACATCAAATCTGTCAACCAAATCACTGATGAATCCCACCTTCTCTCCATCTCTCTGAGTGCTCCCTTTCTAAATGAAGGCTGGGAGGGTGGGGAGGGGCAGAGGGTCACTGATGGCTGCAGCAGTCTCCCAGGACCACGTACAGCTCACAGGGCCGCACAACCCAAGGCACGCCAGGGATTTCAGGCACAGTATAAACTGCATCGGCTGGCTAAACTGTTTATATGTTCTTGAGTTAAAAATACCCCACTCAGGTCAGCGTTGACACCAGGGTCTTATCACCAAGGCTGTTAGTAAGCCGGTTACACAAGGGCGCCCATCCTTCAAATGTGCCTCGATCTGCAAATTGTCTGCCGATACATCAGGGGGATTATAATAAAGCCATCAAATATACACGCATTTGAGAAAAACACTTTCCAAACCCAAGGATACTTTACTGTTTATAAATAGTTTACTTTTTTTTGATCCTCGGGCATATAATATTCGCAGTTGCTCCAGAAACCAAAGAAACATAGAACAGGAACACAAACCACAACCTCGCAGAAACAATAAACAACAGATGGTGAGACATGTGTGCCGGCTGCCACCCCCTCCACCAAAGGGGCACACCAAAAATGGGTGCTGACAACGCCAGCCTGCCAACAAAGATGCGGGGGCTCCCCAATCACAGCCAGACACTGTTTGGGGGGCACCGCCCACGTGGCTGGAACCATGTCAGGGGCTTCAGGCCACCAAAGAGATGAAGGGCCTATCATAGGCCTCAAGGAATGACAGACTAGAAAAGGAGGCAAGACAAAAACAAGAAGGCAGACAACACCAGTCAGTGTAATCGCTCTTTGGGTTCTAACTCTGGCTAGACTCTGGGCAGGTTATTCAACCACTCTGGGCTTCACGTATGATAAAGAGGTAATGTATTTCCCAGTTAAGATGATAATTCAGTTAGTTCATGTCCAGGTGTCTTGATGCAAACACGCCAAGTAGTATTGCTAGAGTTGGAACAGTAATAGCTAACCTTCCTCAAGCATCTGCTATGTGTTGGGCCCTCTTCTGAAAATTATAAATTATTTCAATTTTGTCATTTATAGCAAGTTTATTGCAGTAAGCACTACAACTATCCTCACTTAACATAAGAGGAAACGGAGTCAAAAGGAAGCTAAGTAAATTGTGCACGGTGTCACCCAGGAAGCTGGGCCCCAGAACCACCACTGTTACCATTGTGCCACCTGCAAACATGGCCACCTCCCCCCCAGGCCTCATCATCACACAGGTGAAATGAGGAGGGGCGCTGCAGAGGACAAGGGTACAGTGCTATCTTCCCCAGTGGACCCTGAAACACTGCACTGTTCTGGCCTTTTTGTTGGCTAATGTGGTTTGAATTTACTTGAAAAGTTCAAGACAAATGCTAAAATAAATTCAGACTCTCAAGTCACATTTGCCTTAACTAATGATTCTGATTAGTTGATGTTTAAAAAAAAATTTTTTTTAAATGTCATCTGTCTCAAAACAAAGAGAGGGGTCTCAATAAACAAGTGTGGCCGTCATATTGCTTTCCATGTATGGACATGTCTATTTTAGGGATCACAATCTCATGTCCGATTATCCTGCCAATTTCACCTCAATGCTCATTTTTTAAAAAAACTCTGACTAGAATTTTCCAACTACGCTGTAACTTTAAGCATTTGTGTTTCTTCTACATGTAAAAAGAATGCCATTTCCCAGCATATAACTCCCAGATGTAGAATTCACAGATGATTCATCTCGCAGAACAAGTGTTCGGAGACATCAGCTCCAAATAGAGCAAAAACTTGGAATTCCCTTCTCCCTCAAAGTAAGAGCTCGCCTAGATCTGCTCTGTTCAACAAAGTTTGTTTTCAATTATATTTCCAAATTCTTTGAACAATAACTGCATGGCGTCTGGCACCAACACATCTGATTCTTTGAAGTGGTTCTCAAGCAGAGGGTAGGAAATAAGGAGAAAGGGGAAAGGAAGGGAGGCCCATCCATAACCTTTGTTTTAGGTCAAATGTTCTCTCCAAAAGGGCTCTTTGACATACACCACAAGCTATGACCTATTCATGAAGGTCCACACTGAAGAAAGCTCCTGAATTTAGCTCTTTACCCATCAGCTGACTTTTCATGGGAAAACAGATCTTCAACACAAAGAAAATGACCTTTTACTCCTTCTATCTAAATTTCAAACACACTTTGGTCAAGTGTTCCACACAGGTCAATTAAGAGTAATCACACTTCGGGGGTAAATTTCAGAACCCCTTTCAGAAACAATGAAAACATGGGATCCTTTCTGCCCAGGAAAAAAAAAAAAAAGGCACCAAGCCCCAGGAAGGAGAGCTCTAAGGCAATAAACAAATAATTAGCAAGGGATTCCTAGGGATGTGAAATTTAACAATCCCTGCTGCTTTCAAAGCTAAGTGGAGGAAAAAAGATAGTGATGTGTGAAAACTTACCTAACCAGACAGACTCTGAGAATCCTCTGGGAGAAGACAGTATATAAAGATGATAAATCCACTGGAAGAAGGTCAAGTGAATAACAGAGTGTCTAACATTGACAAAAGAAACTCGTGGAAGGGTAGGAGGAAATTCTGGCCTATTTTGACCTCAAAAAGCACATGGGAAAATGCCATCGTTCAGTCTTAAAGGGAGAATGTTAAAAAAAAAAAAAAAAAAAAGTCTAGCTCTTTGGACTATTTCTTTTAGCCCTAAAGTAGTCTCTAATTCCTGTGAAACTTCTGTGAAGTTCCAAACCACTAACTGTGCCTCCAACTTCATTGCATTTTAGCTGTATCCCCAAACAAGGTTCCAAACTCCAAGATTTAGTTCTAAAGGAAAAACAGAGAAAAAAAAATCCAAAGGTTCCACCTGATGAAGGTGTATGTGACAAAGAATGAGTGGCAGGAGAAGAGCCCACGGATTTTCTCTGAAAGCACTACTCAGCTCCACGCAGAAGAAAGGTGGTTACTCATAACACAGAAAATAAAAGCAACCAGACTCGGAATGATAGTCTTTTCAGGAGTCGAGCTGTGACAGGGATCACGATTTTCAAGACCAGTGTTCGACCAAGAGGGAACCAATGAAAACCTAGGCAGATGAATCATTTAGTATGAACTTGACCGGAAATTAAAAAGAATGAGAGACTTCAAAATTGGAGAAATCAAGTCCTGGACTGTACACATATTAGGCTGTTGAGTTTCCACCTTGAAAAGTACAAATGAAAGGTCTCCCTGGTAAAAGGGTTAAAAGCTCCTCTGATATCCACCATGTTCCCTGCACGTGGTCACTGGCAAGCCAGCTCAGAAAGGACGGACAAGGTGGTACGTAGCTGCCCTTCCTTTGGCAATGACCAGTGCATCTGCCACAGGTGGCCCATCCATCTAGTCATTTAAGGCAGCTTATCAAAATCGCCTACAACTTCACTCACTGGAACTGTGCACTGAAGCCTGGCTGGAGAGAGATGCTGCCCGCAGTGGCCCCAAGAAAGGCAGAGATAAAAGAGTCTTTGGGAAAATAAGCCCTTACTTTGTTTGCCTTTTTTGACCTAAGATCTGAAAAAGCTAAATCAAAGATCTAAAGTAGGTCTGCACCAGCTTCCATAGTTTTCCTTAGGCCAAAGGGAAAAAGAAGGCAATGACCAAAGAAAGAAATATGGTAGAGTATTTGCTCCCCTTCAATAACACCTAACGGCCCACAAAAGGTTCCCTCATTAAGTCTCCCCTCCACACACACCCAGTTTACCTTTGCTGCCCAGGGCATCCACCTGAGGGATTCAGCTCAGAAGCACGAAACATGCAAAGATGACTTTTAAGTAAATATTCTAGAGACACAGATTAATTGACTAATTCTTACCATCCAATGAGTAGTAAGTGTACCCCCTCTTCATTTCAATTCACACAGAATCATAAATCTGAAAATGAGCAGCCTTAGAAGTCATGCATCTCTTTACAGAAAGGACATTAATTAATCAGCCCAAGGTCACACTGCCAACCAGGGGAAGAACTGGGTCAAAACCCCAAAGTCTCCTGATAACCAGCCATGGGCCACTTTCTCATCCATCCACATTCCTGCCTTCACAGCTATAAGACAACTTTATTTTTCCTTTTAGCTCAATAGTTTTTATCCCTCTTTGGTCAATAACACCTTTAAGAAGCTTAATGAAAAGATGTACTTAGGCTTAAGATTTCACATATAAAGTTCCCTAGACCCCTCCCCCCCAAAAATAGTATTTGGGGTCAGCCAGTCTTTATTTTAGGACAGCCTGGAATTCAATATAATTTAATCATCTCAAAGGACTGTTTCAAATGAACTTGTAAAAGAATCCAAAAATCTCCATGGAAGATTTTTCTCTTGGATGAAACACAACCATCAATGAGGCCAAACCACTGTGGCCAAGAGTCCTACAGAGACACCAGATCTGAGAAAACATTCAGAGGCATTCGGGATGGGACAGACCTTAGCAGCTACAGAGCATTTAGGTTTGCTTTCTGGCTCTCCTCTCCTCCGAAGACGAAAGGAAACCCCATCCCATTTGAGCTCCAGCTTCTGTATCCATCACTTTGCTGGATCAACAACCAACTTCCTGGAAGCAACAGGCTCTTCTGGCTGTTTATAAGGGTTGCAAGCCCTGGGAGCTGTGTGCCAGAAACTCACCCCAGCCCAGGTGGAGGGAGGAAATCACAGGGAAAAAAAAAATTTTTTTTTAATTAAAAATAAAACGAAAACTAACATGTAGGCAAGATGCATGGTGCTGGACCAAGGTACTGCACTGCTGAAATCAAACGAAAGAATGAAGTTCTCCTAATTTGCAAAACAGAAATTAAATTCATAGTCGATCTTTCTCCATTTTAAGTGTCCCCTCCCTGTAAATCTTTCTTAAATCCTTTGCTGTTTGCTTCCATTTTCCTAAACATGGAATCCACTGTAAGATGGTATCTAATCAAATGTCATAAATTTAATTAAGCTTAATACATCCATGAGTTTAACCCGACCGTGTTGGACAGCCTTTAAAACCAATGAACACTACATAATCCACGGAGAATTAGATTTTCACAAATAGAATATGGAAATCATTCCATAAATTTGGATAAAGTGGATGACTATCAAACTCCCATATGAATTCCTAATTAAGTGGCAACCAGCATGAAATCTATTCTAAAAGGGTACTCCTAACAGAGTAACAAGCTGTGGAGAAATGAAACGATAGACTTTGACAAAACAAAACCATTCTGCAGCTACTCGAAGAAAGGCATTTTCAAGGTTTAAATCGAGCAGACAGGGGTCCAGGAACACGGTTCTTTGCTTTTGGGGGCTTTTCTTACAGGGTGCCTCTGATTCTATTTAAAGTAGGTTCAAGCGGCTGCAGTGGGAGGGGCAGGCCTTACAAAGTGAACAAGAGTTAACTCAACTCAGACTCACGACTTAACTACAACCAATGGCTCATTAGCCCTCTATTAACCAGCAATATCTGAAATACCACTTTTCAAATGACCCATTCCGAATTACGCTTGTTCACTAAAGGATTCTAATCACCAATTAATAGCACAGTAGAAATCTCCCAATTAAGAGCTACACAGGGAGGGAAGAGTTCATCAGAACTGCTTTTCTGGCAAAGGACTCTAGGACAAAAGAACTTTCTAAGTACCTCCCACAAGATAGAGGCAAGGAAAAAAAACTGTATTCACAGAACGTATAAATTAAGAGTGCACACAGTGTGTGCTCAAGAAACATTCTGTAAATGTATAGCTTACCAAAATACCCTTTGAAAAACGCACTTAAATATTGATTTAAAAAGTAATGAAATAAATTTTTTAAAAGGTAGAGGGGAGGGTATAGCTCAAGTGGTAGAGTACATGATTAGCATGCACAAGGTCCTGGGTTCAATCCCCAGTACCTCCTCTAAAATAAACCAACCAACCAACCAACCTAATTACCTCCCTCCCCACCCCCCAAAAAATTAAAATAAATGTTGACTTTTTTCAAAGATTGTTCAGGTTCACATTTCTTAAAACCATCCCATAGTGAATGGTATGATGTCTAAATTATATCTCAAAAATAATTACATATTAATTTTTTAATGTACATTTACAGATGAAATGATATGCTTGGATTTGCTTCCCAAAAACATGGAAGGGGACAAGTGTATTAGGGTGTAGATCAAACAGGAGACGCCGTGAGCTGGCATATGTGGAGTCTGGAGGACAGTACACAGTTTGTTACAGTACCCTGTCCACTTCTGTAGACAGATGTCTGCTATCTTCCATTATAATGAAAAGGTAAGAAAAAACACCCCACAGTAACAGAAGTGAGCTAGTTTTTTCAAGTACCTGGCTGAAGAGCTAGTGTTCCCTTACTTCAGAATTTTTTTTTTTAAATCAGACTTTTCAGATCTTCCCCTCACAAGAAAAAGCAGCTATATCTGCAGCTGCCTACCTCCCAATCAGTCTGTACACCTGTCACTGATCAGGCAGAGGCCAGCGTGTCAATTTCCTTCCGTCCAGCCCAAAGTGCTAATGCTGGAGGTATAAATGCGTTGCGTTCCTACCAAGAGCGCGCCAACTACAAAATATGGAACTAAAGCAAGATTATCTATCCCCCGGTGCAAAAGTGCTCAGTCCTTCTCACTGTATTTAACAGGCTACATCAAATAGGTAATTCAGTGAGAAAGAATTTACCAGTACAACGTATGCTTTGACAAAGACAAGCAGCAAATTATTTGAACGGCAAATTATCAACTGGTGGAAGGAGGAAAGGACAGGAAGTGGAGGTGAAGGTGGGGGCACTTGCTAAATGCCACATAAAAGAGTCTTAAAAGATGAAGCTGTGTGATTTGTTTTTAATCAGCTAAAAAAAAAAAATCCTCCATAATCACAACCCTGTTTCACAACCTTTAGGTAATTCTGTTGCAGGATAGATCCTCACTCATTCCATTCCTTTTCCTCCTAATAAGAGACCTTGAGAAAAAAAAAAAACAAAAACCTGAAGATCATTAAAGATTAGAGACACAGGCACCATAAAAGTTTAAAGAATAATCAATGCAAAGTGCTTAAAAAGAGACAGACCATGCTTTCTTTAAACTCTGAATGCCACCTTTGGCCAAAACAAACTGAACAAGCAGTGATTGGAACCTGCATCCTGGTTTATAAGGAAACCGAGATGTATTAGGACTTGCAGAGATGAACGGATTGGTTGTTCGCACAATGGGCTTTACCGGTTATGCTAGATTAAATAGTAATAAAGATGCAAACAATCGTAGCCGTTCATGTGGGCAAGGCTGTGAATCACGGCCATTCACTGGGGAAGGGATGCAGGTACAGGTGCAGGAGCAAAAGCAAACGGCTTTTCAGGTGGCATCCTTGCCAGATTCCTCAGATGACCCTATGCTCACTGCCCGTGTCCCCTACCAAGTTACTGTAGGATGGCAAACAAACCAAAACAAACGAAAAATGTCAGAGCTCTCCAGCCCTCTGCATTCAACCCAACAACATCTCCCCTCACACCTCCTCCTCCCTTCAAACATTTCCAAAGAGAAGTGGCTACAGAGCAGGATTCAGCTGGCCCCAAAGTCTGTAACCTAACCCTTGTTTGGAAGAGCACACCTGCATGTTTCCAAGCAATTGACTGAGCATCTCCTGGGGCTCAGTTTCAATGAAACCCTGGGAAATAATGGGATAAAATTATTAGTTTAAGGCCCTCTCACTTCTCTGCCTCCTTCCCACACCCCACCTCCCAGGCAATGCTTAATAGACAGAAATATTTGCACAACTGGAATATATTTATAAACCACCTCAAAAATTTTTGCTAATTGTATAATTTTTTGCAACTGTTCATAGCCTGTCCCTCCAGAGTTTGCCTGAGATTCCCAAGGATACATAAAGTTTCACTTGTTTTACTCTATGCAGATCACCAAAAACTTTATGGCAGAAGGCTACTTGGGTTGTGAGCCCTGCCACTTGCTTACTCCAAGAGTCCTTCATATCAGAAAAGTCAACTTTTCCCAGGAAGCCTCTGTCACCAGGATCTCCGACTTGGAGAGACTAGCCATGAGAAGATGCAAAATGTGAGCTACCGGCCCTTAATCTGTGACTTGCACTTAGAATCATTAGCAAGTTGACTGATCCATGTTGGATTGGGATGAACATATGTGTCTCCCCAGCAGCTAAAGATAGACTATTATGATCCTTTTCTTTTTTAGAAAATAAAGGAAAGAGGTTTGCCACAAATCACACATATAGCTGTATGGTGGTGAAGCCAGGAATGGACCCTAGAAATAATTCCCACTCTCTTCATGACTATCCCCTAGTGAGTGGTGAGCACTGGGTGTCATCATATGGGATGAGGCATCTGGATAATTAAGAAAATAAGAGTGAAGGAAGCTTCACCCGCTCCCACTCTTTTCCCCATTAATAACCCAACCCAAGACTTGGGGTATAATCGGGCAACGAATGCCCACCTCAGGGACAAAAAGAGCTGAAGGCAAGACATGAAAAGCGTGAAACCCAGAGAAATGGGGAAACAGCTTTCTAAAAAAAGAGTGATTTCTATAAGCAGATTGGGTTTATAACTTGTGTTTCAGAAGGTATGCATAAAGTACTTAGATTGAAACCACATGTGAAATATTAAATTATGTAAAGCATAATAGTACAGAAATGTATAAAGCATAAAGCCTTTTGATAAGAAAAATTCATAAGCATGCTTCCTCCAAAAAAAAAAAAAAAGGCTACAAACTGGCAACTTTCAATTAGACCACATACAAAGCACAATTTTCATTTTTAATACAATCCTGATTTAACCATTTTGCTTCATGGCAACAATGGTCATGGATCAAGTTCTTCAGTAGAAAATTTCTCCACCTTAGTCATATAATTGGCCAATTAGTAAGTCAGTCTGGATTGCTATTATAAACCCTGCGGTTACTAAAAAAAAAAAAATAAGAGCAGGTTCCAAGAGGGTAAACTATTGTGAAAATTTTAAAGCTCTGGTCTTCAAAGTCCTACTTCTTTTCATGGGGAGGTAAGAACAGATCTGAATTTCTGACTGATTCCTACACTTTGACTTGAAACAAAAGCAGAAGACACTCCCATCACTGATACACATCATGAACGAAAGCCATGAGGAACATGGAACAGACCCACAGGCTCAACGTCATGCTTAAGTCATTAAAAACAAAACAAAACAAAAAACGCCATGAACAGTTCCTAAATTTCCCACTAGCCAGGGAACATTGGGGATTTTTAGATATTTCCCCTCCTCTGCCTGGGAATTTTCTTTCCACCCCTTCTCCCTTCTGTCTCAAGACAATGCCTTCAGCCTTTGAAACTGCATCCATTGTAAACAGCTCTGAATATTAACACAGCCCCAGTCCTGCTCTAAAAGACCCCCAGGGTTTCAAATTGCAGTCGCTGAGGAGGGGGAAGGTCCCCAGGGAGTAGATGTCACCAAGCTCATTCAAAAGTAGTTGAAAATTAGGTTTGCTCATGAAACTTGAAGTATTTCAACTTATGGGGTAAGTCAGAGGAATCCCTTTGAGTTTCAAATAAATGGTCCTGGTACAACCAACATCCTTTATTGCTTATAGTGACTCAATTCATTGAATCCCTTTTCCAGACTTCCCTCGCTGGTGGGTGTCACTTTTAAACCTCCTTCCCTGGGTAACAGACCTTCGGAGCTGGAGCAGGTGCACAGAACGGGGCCAGGTGCATTGTTAAGTCACAAAAAATTCCAGTGACTCTTGCATTCCTGTCTACCCCAAAGGAGAGGATGCTGAAAAGGCTTTGCACCAGGGAGACACTTCTGCAGAATGGGGGAGAGGCTCTTTCATTGTGAGCACGGTGTCTGAGGGAGAGAAGGTCAGGCAGAGGCCAACCCAACGTGCTCTGTCAGGGAAGGCTGCGTGGGGAACTCAGGCCAAGGCATTCACACGGCGGGGAGAGAAACTGCAGCCCTCGGAGCAGAGGGGGAGGGCCTGAGCATCCTGGACATCCACTGGGAACCAGCTCTCTTGTTATTCTGCACTGAATCATCATTTTTTGGAGGTAAAGAATTGTGCCTACAATACATTCAAAAGTCCACAGTTTGGGAAGTCCCACGACCCAACATGATTATGGAGAGATGAGCACTTTAAAAAAAAAAAAAAGTCCCTTAAAAAAAAAAGAGGCAAGAACTTATCTGACCTACCCTGAGGGCAAGAGGCACTGCTAACATAGTTCATTTGTATTGGGCCCTGGGGGTCTCCAGGCACTTCCTAATTTCACAGTCCTCAAAAATGAGATATTATGGCCATAATTTCACATCAGAGGGACTTAAACTGTGTGCCTTAAAAAGCCAACCAAAGTTATTTCCCAGAGAAGTCCCCTTACTCAAAGTCAGTGTCACCTAAGCACTCCATTATGCAGGTGAAGTGAAGCCAGGATTCTGACCCTTGTTGCAAAGAAAGGGACTCTGAGCTCAGGATCAAGCTCCTGAAAACTTTAAAAGCACTTGCACTTTTCAGATTTTCTCTCTGCCATGACCCTGTGTTTGAAAGGCATCCTATTCAGAACAATCCTTCGCCCATCCCCAGAAATGGGAAGATGTTCATGGTTGGCTGAGTTCTTCTTAAGTGGTGTAGAGACACAAAGAGGAAAATGTGCAAGAGGGGAGACCTCAGGGCAATGCAAACAATAACCTACTTCTTAGAACACACACACACAAATCTCAGCTTAGGTTCTGGTACAATTTGGTCATCTGCGCTTTAATTCTAATTTGCATAAACAGGATGGGAAGTATTTTCCAAACCCTTAGTTCACAATACCCTGCACACCTGGGCCTTCCAGCACAGCTGGAAAATTTGAAAGACAAAGGCCCTCCTTGCTTTTCAACTACAATGGCAACCACGGGCCTCGTGTTTATTTTCTAACATGATCATCAGCTCCCCTGAGGCGCCTTAACCGACCAGGTTCGATTTAAGTCACCTGGGTTTGGTACCATAAACCCGTAATGAGAAGTAATACAAAGAGACCCAAATCAATCCATTCGTCTTAATGTGACTCAGAATAACCACACTTGGTGACCTTTAGGGAACGTCCTTGCTTTTGAAGGCCACATCACGTTCCCTCTACACTGACAAAGAGAATCATTTGTTCTGCCACCTGGGCTTGTCTTCCCATCACAATTCCATTAGGGCATCATGTAGCTGCCCGACCATTTAAGCAAGCAACGCTGTGCTCAGCTTTATGCCATAGACCAGAGTCTAAGGTAAGTTGTATTGAATGCTTCTTCAACAGCTTCTGAAGCCATGCTCTCACAATTTCAAAGAAAGCCAACATCCGAGTTCTAAGAAGCTCAACTTCTTCTAAGGTTCTGGGAAGTTGAAACAGGGTTTGGCAGTGCTGGGAGCTATTTATGAATGTGCTGGTTTGACTATGCCAATTGCACCTATGTAATGGGATGGCAGACTTGGTGATGGCCCAAAGATTACGACTATAAGTTATTGTGTTGAGTAAGTTATCCTCAGGCCCCAGGAATGAAAATATTTTCCCTTCTACCAGCGCCATTCCCGTTCTTCTATTCCAACTGCATTTACATTCGCTATTAAGAAATTTTACTTTCCTTATGCTGGGCCTAGGAGCAACTCCAAAATTAGATACACTGTTTACAAAAGCAAAAAAAAAAAAAAAAAAAAGTTCCATAAAGCCACAGGTCCCCTTCTATCTCAAACCCACAGCCTGAAATTGTTTGAAGTAGCTGCCGTAAATCTAGTTCATGGGGTTATAAACTAGCTCAAAGCATTTTCTAGACACAATAGACTCAGAGGGTGTAAACTTGGTGAAACTCTAAGACATTTTATTATATTACATACAGAGACTTTCTCCCCTGAAGTCTCACTGAATCATAGCCAGGAATATAAAACATATAAATATCCTGATGGAAAATTCAAAAGAAGACTAAAGACTTAAATGGAGAAATCTTAAGTGTAGGTGGAAAAAAATCCCACATTTCCTTGATTTTTCTTTAATCAGGAAAAAAAAATAACTTCCCAATTATTTTTCAAAGGATACCCATTTTGTACTGACACCTACTAACCAGAAGCCATACTGTTCACATCTCAAAATCTAGTAAGTTAACACTGTAATCAGTATAACCAAGACTACTGAAGCTCAAAATAGCCAGTTTGGTATTTACTGATCATAAAATGTGTAAGGAAAAGAGAAAACACTGCAATTTTAAAGGTATTTATGACATGTGAAATGTCACTCCTTAGGCGACAGAAAGCCCCCATAACAACTAGAAGTTTTGCTCCAAAAATTAAAGAGCAAGGCAAAGTGGATCTTGTCACCGTAGGAAAATGCAAACAAGAGGACACCCTGTCCTCTCCAGAGAGCCACGACTTCTGAACTAAGTGCCCTGCCCACAATGCCACTGTCACATGGCACTGGGGGTCACTCTTCCAACAGGTGAACACTCAAGAAGTTACTCTGATGCTCAGCACATTTTATTTTTTAAATAAAGCTACTTTAAGAGTATGTAAAGAAAAACCACAATACACCAACTAAATAAAATACTACCTGAAAATACTAGCAATGCTGGGCTCTATCTGCCACTACTCAACACAGCCACTGCCTGTGTTAAAACCCACACTGTGACCAATGGTTTTCCCTCAGTCAGGGAATTCCACAGAAGCAGCAGGATACTGAAGAGCAATCCTACCCATAAGGGAAGGGTCCAGTTTCAGAACTCTGTAGCACCTGACCACAAAGCGATGTATAGCAGAGCCCAAGTTAAAGACCCGTGCCCCAATGTCAAAGCTGCAGGATCTTCACATTTAAAAGGAATGAATTTCCCTTCTTTCGCCTCACAGCAGCCAGATTCCCAGACCACATGTTCTCAGATCAAGCCACAGGTGTTGGTTAAAACTTGTGTCACCAGTTTTTTTTTTTTCTCCTTTTTGAACAGTGAATGTCATGCCTGAGGTTACTACTGTGCCTCGAATATAGTGTAGGAAAGATGTCCAATTATTCGACCAAAAAGCAGACTATTCAAGCTAGGCCTCTTCTGGAAGGTACCAAAAGTTCTGCAGAGATGCCAATTACCGATAACTGGATAATAATTTGACTCATGAACCAGATTTGTTAGAAAATTTTAAAGGCTATTATATTCTACCATGTTTACAGAAACTTAATGTATTTTTTTTCCTGCCAAATCTCCTGTAAGAGGTGCCCCATTAAGTCCAGATAGGCCAAAGTAATGAGAGCAAAGAGCCTCTTTCCAGTGAAACAAACTCTGCTTAAACCAACCCAGTCCCTGGCACCCTCTCCTGTAGTAGCACTACTCCAAAACTGATTTGCGCCATTTACAGAGGAGAAATGCTAGAGGGTGGGCCCCACTCCACCGGATCACCGAGACTAACGGGTCCCTTAGGAAACAGACAGGAAGGGTCTAGAACAGTTCCCTAAAATGCCAACCAGGCGGAAAAGGACAAACTTCCAACAGTCACAGATCTCCAGGAACACTCAAAGCCCCCTAACTGCTGGTCCTCCAGAGAAGGCTCCCCACCTCTCCCCGGCCCCAGAGCCACATCAGGCCACAAAGGTCCTGGGGGATGAGGACGTGGCTACACACTCTCACTAATAAATAATGTAAATGGAAGACTGGAGCCAAAAGTCACCTTCATTCATTACCCTCTGGAAGGCCCAGCAGCTCAGACACAAGACAGCTGGGTTATAGGAGATGGAAAAAAAAAAAAAAAAGAAACACCTGCGGACCCCCAGACTTCCTCACACTCTCCTTTCCAGATGGTTCCCACTCTCCACCCACACACATACACCCTCACCTCCAGACTCTCACTCACATTCTCTTACCTCCAGACACCTCACTAACTCCCAGATCGCCCTCATGACCCACACTCACTCACCTCCAGACCCCCACGACACACACTTTTTTTCTCTTCCAGAACCTCGAGATCCACTCATTCACTTCCAGACCCCATGATTCACGTTCGCTCACCTCTGGACCCTCAGGAGACGCACACTTTTCTGACCAAGACTTCTCCCGCACGCCCTCTCTCCTCCGGACCCCCATGGACGGTCTCACCACTGCGGGATTCCACGCTAACAGTTTTCCAGCGCATTCAATTTTGCACACACGCAACTCAATCCGCACCCCTCTCCCGGGGAAGCACCCCCACCGCCCGGTCCCCAAGTGACAGCGTCCCAGAGTGCAGGGAGGGCTCAAAGGGCAGCACTTACAGGCTCCGCGTCCAGGCGGGCAGGTCCCCAGGCAGCACCGCCAGCCCGCGCCCGCCGCAGTCCAGCGAGTCCCCAGCGCAAGTGCAGGCGGCAGCGCAGGGCGCCCGAGGGCCGGCCCCGGCCGATGCGGGCTCCAGCCGAAGCACGAGCAGCAGCAGCAGCCAGAGGAAGAGAAGACCAGGCGAGCGGCGCGGGGCCCCCAGCGCTCCCCGGACCGGCCGCGCCATCTTGTCTGGAGAGCGCTGTGAACTCCGGGGGCCGGGGCTGCGAGGTCCGGGACGACTGCAGGCGCGGGCTGGCCCGCGGGGGCTCCGCTTGGCACTAGGCTCCGCGCCGGGGCATGGCTGCCCGCACAAGTTCACTCCGCAGCTGCGACTCCGGCGCTCAGCGGGCCCCTGGCGTCCGGGCCGCTCCGCAGCGCCCAGAGGGGGCCGCAAACCCCGCGCCCATCCAGGCCGACCCCACCCCGTGTTCGCTGCGAACCCCACGGGCAGTGGGTGTTCGGCTGGTGAGCCTCTTCCTCCCGCTGCGCTTCTGGCCGGGCTCCGGAATCCCCGCGCACGCCAAGTGCCGCCGCCACTGCGGGAAAGACGCTCAGGCTCACAACCGGAGCTCCGCGCCCGTGGGCATCTTCCTCGCGGCTACGAGCGCCCAGCTGCAGACCTCGGGCTGGATGGCGCGGCCACCCCCACGCTGCTCCAAGGGCCCGGTGCGCTTCGCTGTCCCACAGCAGAAGGCAGAGCGTGCGCGCGCGCAGTTCCGGGCTCCGCACGGCTCCTCCGTGCAGCGAGAATCCCACAGTCCTCGCGGCCGAACAATCAGCCGCTCGCCGCTCGCCTCCCCACCGCCCAGCCCGGGCCAGTCCTCCAGGCCCCGCCCCCAGCCGCTCGCCCTCACACACCCCCTGGGCTCCGCACCCCGCGGCCTCCTGCCGGCCCACGTTGGATGCTTTGCAACAGCGCCCCACCACGCCCCCCGCCTGCTGTTCATTGGCTGCCTGGGTTCCACGGCGGCCAGCTCGGACGACCATTGGAGTGTTCTCCATGATCCCGCCCCTCCCGCCTCTCTGGCCACCCCACCCCACTCCCTTTTCCCACCCAAGGTGTGAAGGGCGGGGGACTAGGAGGAGAAAAGAAGAGATGTCCTACGGCTCTTAAAGGGGACGTGCCGACTGACGGTGAAGGGGGAAGCTCGCTGGGGAGAGGAGTAAAGGTATGCCCTCTGGGTCTAGGAGAGAAGAAAAAGTTGGTTAATTGGGTAACGCCCCCCCTCCCCCCCGCTTTGGAGCGGTCCGGCCTCAAGGTTTCTTTCTTCCTCCCCAGACGGCAAATAGGGCCGGTGATTTAGAGCAAGTCTGCGCCCATTTTCCAGATGCCCTCTCGAAGCAAAAACGCAGGTTTAAAACTTTACAAATGTCCTGCCGATCATCTTAAGTTATTTTAGGGGTGGCCGCCTTCCTCTCTCACAACCTGGAGCTCCTTTCAACTCCTGACTTGTTCTGGACCTCTTAAATCCAGCAATATGTCCTTGATTACCAAAATGAAGGTGTACCGCAGAACCAGGTCCCAAAGGCGCGCACACTCCCACTCCCACCTCCGCCCTAATGAACTGAAAGATAATTCTGGAACCATTCCAGCCTTCGATAAATGGGTTGCTTTGTGTGTTTAAATCAGAGCCCTTTAAAGACAGTTTTAGAGAAGCAATGGATAGAGTACTCCTGAGAGACAGAAAGAAAAGAAATAATAATTGTTACAAGGCTACTAACTTTGGCTCCTACAGGTCTGAACATAGTAGCCATGTATTACAACAGTGCACTGAAACCATAAGGCAGGCACGCCACTCAGACGGGGACACACACGTACACACATAGTGTGAAAAAGTTAAAAGGTTAGTACAATGCGATAAAGCTACCCCTCTTGGTGTTTTGGTTTGCTTGTGTCTCATGTCCCTTCCCAGGAGTATCCAAGTTTCTAATACCACTGCACACACTGTCAGGAAAATTAAGCAAGCCATGTCTGTTCAAAAACATTTGCTCCAACAAATGAAATCTGACTTCTGTGTTACAGAAACGAAGGGGAGATATTCCCAGAAAGAAAAACAAATTTTTAAGAGTTTTGTTCCATTGTTGACACATTGTAAGGGTTGTTTTAATTGACATGTTAAACTTTTCCTCAGCCCTAAGTCATCTCTTTAACCAAAACTGGGTTTGGGCTTGTTAGTCAAGTGGTTGCTGGGTTCCTTTCTTTTTATTCCCTCCTTCCCCTCTTTATCCTCCTCCTCCTCTCTCAGATTTGTTATGCTATGAGATACTGGTGCCTCGTTTTTTCCCTTCCTCCCTTCCATTCTTTCTTCCTTTCTCTCTCTCTCTCTGCATGATCTCAGCAGGGATGCCCAATTCAATGCTCAAATATGTTTGTAAATCAATCCAAATAAGATTCCCAAGAAACATCAGGCTGTACCTGACCCGTTCCAGCTAGGGTTTCAGCCAGCTTTTATGTTTCATTTGTAATCCACGTTAAACATACATTGTCCACCAGGAGAAGAGGAAATACATCTTTTTCTTGTCATGCCTTTTGGTAAAGTAATAATAATAAGTGGAGGGATGGAATTTAAAGGACCCCAAATTGATATAGTCCTCTACATCCAGATTTCTTAAAATTTTCAAGACCAAAGAACACAAGACAGTAACTTAATGCAAAATACCCAGGAGCATTTCCTTAAACGAACTGTCAGATCTGCCTCGCCTCACCTCACCTCAAATGAAACAGCATGTGC
Source organism: Camelus bactrianus (assembly GCF_048773025.1). NCBI lineage: Eukaryota > Metazoa > Chordata > Mammalia > Artiodactyla > Camelidae > Camelus > Camelus bactrianus. The sequence continues at coordinate 20,646,106 of NC_133555.1, read as the reverse complement.
AGCAGAAATAAATTGAACTCGTAGAACCCCGTAATGTGCTGACCTAAAATGATCTTTCGCGTTTGTTTCATTATCAGTATGGTAAAATGCAGACTTATTGTCAGGTGTTTTCCAAATGTTTGTGGGTATACCTGTGGGATGTTTTCTTGGAGGATGGGAGGACAGGAGTTGCAAATTGGCAAGGTAAGGATGTGCCTGCAAATGTAAAGCAGCCCCTGTGGTCTGGTTACCACGCAGCCAGAGAGAAGGAGTCCAAGACCGAGGAACACTTGCGGGGACTGGGCGCCTGAGCCTTGGCAGTTACCCTCGTCTACAGCAGAGCATGAAGTCATGTCTGCTCCCCGTACCATGTATGGAAGTTTGCCCATATGCTAGCAACCTGCTTGTGATTGAAAGGAGAGTGTGGGCTTGGAGAGCTCAGGGGAGAATTCATCTGGGGCCACAAGCTAAACTCACAAAGACCTGAGTAACAGCAAGGACAAGTTTCTAAGGGAGTCTCTGTCCCCGCTTATCAAAGAGCATGTACTGGTCCTTTCAGCACCCAGTGACAGTTGATTTGGGCACTGTGGGTTCTCATTTTCCTCCACTGCCATTTACCCAATTTTGAAGAGTTACTTATTGCTTGAAGAGGTCACTCACGGATTTTTAGATTTTCCCATTCATTTTAATCTACTAGAGACCAAACTCCAGGGCCAGCATGGAATCAAATCCCCCACAAAAAAGTCCCTGCAGGGCTCTCTTAAACACAGGAGCTCTAGCAGTTAATCATCCCAAACCCACTGCAAGAGAGAAACCCAAGATCTAAATAGCCTGAAATCACCAAGCAGGAGAGAAGCAAATGATAAAAGTACCAGAAAGCAGGTTGATCACATGGATTTTTTAAAAAATACAAATTCCAGTGGACCAAATAGTGGCGGTTTATGGCAGTTCTAGATGGTGATAATTGGTGGTTTTAAAGAACACTGAGATTCAGATGTGCTTTCTTACTGCTAGAAGGAATTTTACATTATGTTCAGCACATTAAAAGAGCACCAGGGCAGTATTCAGGAGACCTGGATTCTAGCCAAGCCTTATTACCCATGAAACCTTTGCCCGGTCATTTCCTGTCTTTAAGCCTCAGTTTTCTCAAATGGAAAACAAGGAGAATGGTACTTCCGACTTGAGTACTAAAGACAGTGAAGGAGGGATCCATGGTGACGTAGGACTACAGGGGCTATCTCAGCTGTTTAGGGCTACATACAACAGAGGCTTGTTTTTAAAATATTATTGAATTTTAACTCTAAAAAAATGTGAGTCCATGTACGGACTGTAGATGGAAAATCTTAGGTGCTTTCAGCATAGAGGATTCCCCCCTACCCCAGGCATGCCACAAAGGGTTAATAATTACCTATAAACCCCTTGAAGACTTGCAGAGTGATGACAGCCCTGCTTTGAGCCTGTTTTGTATCTCTCTTCCAAGGAAAATAAAGCTGTGTACTCATTAACTCCTTTCTCGCAATAATCTTGTCAATGAGATGGATGGGTGGAGGAGGTAAAAGAGGAAGCGGAATATAAGAAGACACAACTTTGACATTTCTCTCTCTCCCATCCCAGCGTTTTCCCTTGGTGGAAGTAGGGGAGAGGTGTGTTTCATTGCGCGATCTCTGGCGACTGGAATATTGGTTAATGCCCAAACAGTGCCAAACTGCAGTTGCTGCATCTCCACCGATGTCCCTGCACGCATCCCTGCCCGCTTCTATAGAGCAGTGTCAACCAGGGGCCCCCAGACCACTTGGGTCCACCCTCCAACACAAACCAGAACCTGCATACTTGTCCTTGCGTTGTGAATTTGCACTTTTAACTGGTTCACTGAAAGGATAAAGACAAGTTTTAGGAAAACTAGGAGCATTTCAAAATTCTGAGATTCTGGAGTGAAGCTCAGTGTAAGAGGCAACCTCTTGGCTCCAGTGACGAAGGGTCGGGCCAGTTATATCATCACCAGAGACCGTACCTCTCCCCTCAACCTGCCACCTTTCCAATTATCACTTGGAGCCACACGTGAAAGAGGAGTAGGAGGGCAGGGGAAGGAGAGGGAAATCAAAGTTTATGCTATACTGCCAGCCACTCAGAAGCAACACCTCAACATTTACAGAGAACAGCACATTTATCCTAATTTACAATAGTAATCTTCATGAAGTCATATACCTTATATTTTTCAAAGCAGTGTCACATCATAACAACAGCTGTCATTTACAGAGCACTTACTCCGTGTCTGTCATATGGAGGAGTGCTTTATAAACTTTTTTCAATGAGGTAGATGTTAAGAAAAATGCTCAAGGCCACGCAAGCTCATACATGACAAGGCCAAGATGTCAAGCCAGCTCTGAGGACACCAAAGATCCACTATGACATTTGAGCCTCATAAACTTTGAATACGACGGTTGTTATTGCTCCCACTTTACAGATGAGAAAGCAGAGGCTGAATGATGTGTCAGGGTCCTAGTAGGTCAAGAATGAATACAGCCTTAAATCAAAGTTCCATCTCAACCATCAACACACACACTTTATAGCCAATAAACGTCTAAGGAGATGTGTCATGATGCTTGCTCCCCAGGGATCTTGAGAGAATAGACATCATTTCTTTTCCTTTCCATAGTAGCTAAGAGGTTTCTTGAATTTCCTCTATGATTAACAAGCAAAATAATTTTAAGATAAATATATTGGCCTTTGTTTCCAACCATACATTGCAGAACTTGTACAGTAGTAAAGGTTAATAATTACTGAGCACTTACTATGCGCTAGGCGTTATTTCCCCTTATGGATTAATTTCACTGAAGTCACATGAGAGTTCGATGCGGCAGGCATTGTAAAGATCATTTTATCAACGAAGATACTAAGACTCTAGTCAATCAACTTACCTAAGCCATATCCTAGCCAGGAGTTAGGTAAGTACCCAAAGCCCATGCAAATTAACAGTGAACCCAAGCAGGGAGGGTTACAGCTCAGCGGTAGAACTCCTCGTGTGCTTAGCATGCATGAGGTCCTTGGTTCAATCCCCAGTATCTCCATTAAAAATAAATAAATAAACCTAGTTACCACACCCCCCCAAAAAACAAACCCCAAACAAACAAAAAATAGTGAAGCTGCCACCCTCTCAGCACTCTCCTTTGGAATGACTTTTTGTGTCCATCACTACCTTCTACATGGCAGCTCACTAGGTTCAGAGCCCGAGTCTCAGCCCGTCTGGGGAGTCTGGTTGTCTAGCACAGTTTCAAGCATCAGGGTAGGCACAGAGGCAACACTTGCTGCCTGACCCTTGTCTGCTCGTGAGGAAGGAAACATACCATGGACCCTCCTTGTCCCCCATCTTATGCAAGCTTGCCCCTCAATTCCATGCACCAGCAGCACCAACAGCACCGGAAGTATGTCAGATATGCAAATTTCAGCTCCCACCCCGGACCCACTGGATCAAGGTCTGCCGTTTTTTTTTGTTTGTTTTTTTTTTAAGGTCTGCTTTTAAACAAGGCCCACCGGCGATTCGTTTGCACATTTAACGATTAAGAAGCACCAGGTCACCGCATGTACCCCATATACACGCCTCCTGTGACTGTCTTTCCCATCACTGCTGTCAGGATACACCATTCTCTGTGTGCTCTGAGCATTTTTATGTCCTTGTGTGTCTGTGTTTACATTTTCCATACTTTCACAGGCCCTTAATAAAATAATTTCAAAAGTATAGGCAAGCATGTGGTTGGCATTATTGCCCCTTAACTGAGGAGCATTCAAAACATCTGCTGCCCATGAGATTTGGTCAAATCCTCTCTTGCCGTTCGACTCTCTTTTTCTTTGAGATGCATTCAGGCTAATAAGAAGCAGTTGAGAATTTTATGGCCTGTTGTATTTGTTTCCAAAAGGACAGTTGGCTTTTTGACACGTTTCGAATTTATCATCAACGTATAGCCAGACACATATTATACGCTTTTCACAGGCACTCTGATCCATGAGCTACATTCTTTAGGTAATCATTTAAATATCCTTATTTCCCTGAGGGAGTTCTGACACTCTTCTTGAACTTAGATGATATAAATCAAAGAAAAGACTTTATCTTGTCACCAGCCCCCCTCACCCTCACCCCCACAACAACACTACTTTTGCTTATTTGAAGTATATTAACTAAGATGCAGAGAAAGCAAGTATATAGATGACATCTCCTGCAAAGACGGCCGGCCACCAATACTTTCTTCCATCAAGATGTGGGGTATGTGTCCCCTCCCTCCTTGAACTGGGATGCTGTGACTTGCTTTGACCAACAGAATTGGTGCAAGTGACATTGTGACAGTGCTGGCATGCATGCAAGCACCACGTGAACGGAGAAGAGCCACCCTACTGACCCCTGCCCAAAGTCCTGCCCCACAAATTGGGAACCAATAAAAATAGACCTTGTGCTAAGCCATGAATTTTGGGGTGATTTGTTATGCAGCCATAGATATGTGAAGCAGCAAATGTGGCTAGGGGGACATGCCATAAAACGTGAGTAGATTTGGGGGTGGGGTATAGTTTCTCATCAAATAAACCTGTCATTAGGAGTGCCAGAAAAATTAGTGTTATCAGTTGACCTTCCTGGCATGTCTGTCAGGGCCCTTGATTGAATGCAACACACCAACGGGCTGATGCGGTTGAACAAAACTTCTTGGGTGATAAATATCCTACCAGATGAGCTCCCTTCCTCCTGGCTCGGAAACAGGTATGAGAGAAATGCAGAGCATCTGCTTCTTTATAAAAGGTAGGCTCTCCCATGTGGCCGGCAGCAAAATAACCAAAAGGATGACATCTCTGAAGTCCTGTTACATTCTTCCTGAAAAAAAAAATCAGGTAAGGCTTCAAAGTGTTTTCCTTATTTTTCATAAGAGACCAATGGATGAATCTCAAAAAATGGAGTCCTGGCCATAGAGTTGACACTTTGGGTGAGATAGGGAGTTTGGGTGTGGGGTTCGGTAGGGGTAAGGGGCGGGGACTGTATCTCTTGGGCACAGACTAGCTCACCCCACCCCCCAGCCCCACCAGCAGCGGTATCCACACTATGCATCGCAAGAGCCTTCGCTGTGCATGACATTGGGGAGGGGCAGGGCAGTGCAGGGTTCAAAGCCCCAGTGAGCCGAGTCCTTGGCATCACAATCTTCAGGATCTGTGGGCTGCTAGAGACTTGGCCTCGAGAACAGTATCCAATAGACGACAGGCCTTCGAGAAATAGTGTTGAATGAATGACTGAAGGAACAAATGGTTTTCAGCCCATGAACCTCTTTTTCCCATAAAGAGCAGGTCACAGGAAGGAGTCCCAGAGTCACTGACTGGTAGAAGACAACCAGACGTCTGTGTGGCCATCTAGTGCAGGGGGTTGGGCCCCATCCCAGACCTGCTGGATCAGAAACTCTGGGGTGGGGCCCAGAAGTCCACGTGCTAACAACAGGAGACTTTCACTCATGATAAAGTTTGAGAACCACCCATCTAGTCTCAACTCCTCATTTTATAGATCCAGACAAGGGATAAGGCGGCCTCAAAGTCACACGGCTAGTTAGAAGCTGGCAGTAGACCTAAGGTGACCAACCAGCTAGATGTGCCCAGATCTGCGGGGTTGCCCAGGTCACATGACTTCCAGCACTAATGCAAGGAACCTTCTGGGCGAGTCAGGACAAGCTGGTCACCTTATTAGAACCCTAGTTTCCAAGTTCCCATCCAGAACTCATTGCTGCCATGTAGCTAATCTAAGTGACCAGGGCCCATGTGCCAGAGAATGGCTTGAGAGCTTTGAATGTATTAACTCAATCCTCTCAACAGTCCTACGAGGTAGGAACTATTATTATCTCCATTTTATAAAATACAGGCATATCTGGGAGATAATGCAGGTTCAGCTTCTGACCATCGCAGTAAAGCAAGTCATGTGAATTTTTGGTTTCCCAGTGCATATAAAAGGGATGTTTCCCTATCCTGTAGTCTATTAAATGTGTAATAGCTTTATGTTTTTAAAACATAAAGGACATACCTTCATTAAAAAACCCTTTGTTGCAAAAAAACACTATCATCTGAGCCTTCTGAGAGTCACAGTAGTAACACCAAAGATCACTGATCATAGATTACCGTAACAAATACAGTAATCATGAAAAAGTTTGAAATACTGCGAGAATTACCAAAATAGGACACGGAGACACGGTGTGAGCAAATACTGTTGGAAAAATGGCACCAACAGACTTGCTCAAGGCTGGGTTGATACAATCTTCAATTTACAAAAAACATAGTATTTGTGAAGTGCAATAAAGCAACATTCAATGAAATGAGGTCTGTCTGTAGAATAGGAAGGCCTGGAAAGGAGAGGAAACTTGCCTAAGGTCACACAGCCAGGAAATGAGGCTCCAGAATCCCAGCTCTTAGCCATCAGTCTCATATACTCTCTTTTTATTAGAGAGGATTCCCAGCTCCTCTTCCACTTTTTTCTTTTTAATCCCATCCCTTTGTTGTCATAACACTTTTCACAGTTTGCAATTATTTTCACAATTTGTCAGTCAGCCTCTCTACCAGTAGAACTGGAGCCTGAGAGAAGGGTCCACCACGTGACCTTCCTTGCACAGAGCCAGGCATGGAGGGGCTGAGAGCAGATGTGTTGAATGAATGTCACGGGCATGAAATGCATTAGGCTGACCGAATGATCAAGGTGAATTCCCAAAAGAAAGAGAATAAATATCTACCATGTCTCAGCCACTAGCCCCGTAAAAAAGTGGGCCAAACTTGACTTTCAGGAGGGATTTTTTTTGACCTGATGTGTTTATTTTCAAAATGTAAATCTGATCCACCTCTAGGGGGTAGGCATCTGCTGCCTGTCTTAATTTATATTTCCTGCCCACCCACTCTGGCAGGCATTTGAGTTTGTAATTAGGATCCAAGGCTTCCTCCAACACAAATTCATTTACTCTCTGTAATAAGCCTACACAGTAGGTGTTTCCATCTACACTTTATCAAGAAAAAACTGGGGCTTAAGACATAGAAACAACCTAAAAGTCCATCGAAAGATGACTGTATAAAGAAGTTATGGTATATTAATACAAGGGAATATTACTCAACCATAAAAAAGAATAAAATAATGCCATGCGCAGCAACATGGATTGACCTGGAGATCGTCAGAAAGTAAGCCAGAAAGAGAAAGACAAATACCATATGATATCACTTATATGTGGAATCTTAAAAAATGAGCCAAATGAACTTATTTACCAAACAGAAACAGACTCACGGATAGAAAACAGACTTATGGTTACCAGGGGAGAAAGGGGGTGGGACGGGATAAAATGGGAGCTCAAGATTTGCAGGTATTACCTACCACATATAAAATAGATGAACAACAAGTTTCTATTGTATAGCACAGGGAACTATATTTAATATCTTGCAGTAACCAATAATGAAAAAGAATATGAAAAGGCATATATGTATGTTTGTGTATGACTAAAACGTTATGCTGTTCACCAGAAACTGACACAGCATTGTAAACTGACTATACTTGAATTTAAATCGATCAATCAGCTATGAGTTTCAGGGCTGTAAGAATTTGGGGTTGGAGAGGAAGGAGAATGGTCTGGAAATGACAACTAGGATCAGGAAAAACACCAACCCCCACCTCCTGGCCCAGAAATGTAAGAGGTGTGAGAGAGAGAAAAACAAACAAACAAACAAACAAGCATCAGCCATTAACTTTCCCTGGAATTAAGATAAACGGATACTTGGCTAGACAGTCCTCCACACCAGGGGTCAATGAACTTTCCCAGTAAAGGGCTAAAGAGTAAGTATTTTCAGCTTTGTGGGCCACTGAGTTCTTCTTGCAACTACTCTCCTGGGCCACTGCAGCTTAAAAGCAGCTGTAGACGGTATGTAAACGAACAGGTAGAACTATAGTCCAACACAACGTGATAAACAAGAACCAGCTGCAGGAGGCCTGCAGGTAGAAATGTGCTAACCTCTCACAAACACTGCTGAAGAAGGTCCAGCTGGGAGAAGATCTAGTGAACAAAAACAGGGCATGTTTATCTAAAGACCAAAGATTAAAAAGGATTTAAATTTAGGATCCTGGTTGCAAGCAGAGCCCCCATGTAGAGTTGGAAAGGTTGCACACTGCACAACCCCAGGGAGCACTATTCACATAGACCTCAATGTCAATGACTACCCTAGAAGCTGGGCAGGGCATAATATGAACAGCCACATGAGACAGTCCTCATTGTTACAACAGTAACTACGAGGATTGTATTCTAAAGAAACGCTTGAGAAGATATCCCAGCTTGAGACAGCCCTCCCCACTACTTCTAGAAAAACAGTAACTACTTTTATTGAGCATCTGCTTTGCATCATGTATAATACTTGGGAATATATAAATATTATCTCAGTGAAACTCCAGCAACCCTGTAAGGTGTATATCTTCCTCATTTAGCTTTGAAATTCAAAAAAGGCTAAGCAGTTTGCCCAAAGTACTCAGCTAGTAAATACCTAAACTGAGGTTTGCCTGACATCCAACTCCTTCTATTCCTCCCTCTCTCCTTTCATATTGGTTACAGGGCTCTTGAAGGACGACCTAGTAAAGCATGGATTAAGAAATTTTCTTCTGGAGTCCTAATTAAAAATAATTACGTATCTTAAAAGACACTGAAAATATGGTGGGCACGCCAACAAGTAAGAGAGTTCTTATTATATCAATGTCTTTATGGATTTGGATTCTGTTCAGAAAAGCTCAGACTCAGAAGGTAATTGCTGGCAGCCTGCAAAATCCATCAGCCCATAATTAACATACAACAATTACTCTAATTGCCTCAAACAACATTTCTATGTTTTTAATTGTAGAGCAATTTGCCAATCTCATCAATTGACAATTCATATTTTAAACATGTAAAAGACAATGGGTCTTTATTTCCTTTGAGGCAACTGAACGCGTTAATCGAAATTTTAAAACACGTTTTCTTCTCTCTGACCACAGGACCCCCTTCAGATGGTTCTGATTGCAGTTTCTTCTGACCAAAGTGTATTTTCTCTGGGTAACTTAATCTTACTTTAGCACTTTAATGCATTTCCCTAACAATTCACTTAGACCAGATCCTTGTTTCTCTCTAGACACCCTGAGCAGGGCTCCTGTTGACTTCAAAGGGAAAAGAGTGGGTGCAGGGGAAACTGGGAATCTGGTTCCTGGTTCAAAACCCCTCCACATGCTATAAAAACTCACTGGTGTCTTCCTGTGCGTTAAGGGCCAATTAATATATGTGAGGGAAGCCTTTGTGTGAAACCACCCTGGCAACTCGTGAACTTGCTGGAAAGCCCAGCAGCTAACGGAAAACAAAGTTTAGTGGACCCGGTTCCCATACAGACCCCCCTCTTTGCTCATGGGGAGGGAGGGGGAAGAGTAAGGATTGCCTCAAAAGGCAGAAAGGCAGTACAAACTGCCATCGATTTTCTCTCTCTCTCTCCTTCTCTCACTCTAGGTCTCAGTCTCTATCTCCACTGCATCCATAAGCATTTATAACCCACCATGCACCAAACATTGAGCTAGGTGTCAAAGATTAAAGAAGAGTTCATCACTCAAGCATCCACCCCCAACCCCAACTGTGGCAGTCACCTTCTCCTGGAGTATTGGGGAAGGAGGTGGTATGCCTTAACTCTGCAGCTCAGGCAGCTGACTCAGCTCCCACAGTGTTACAGAATATTCCCTCCCTCTGGGCAGCTGACTGTCACCCGAAGCTCCAGGGCTTCAGCCCCACCAGGGGGGTGCCGCTTCTCTGCATGGGCATTAGTGGAGGAGAGCAGCAGGAGCAAGATGCCTTTACCTCATCCCTTATCCCCTCATCGCACACACAAAACCGCCTCCACCATCTGTACTAGGCTCTGAAAATTTAGTGGTGGCCCGCACGTATCTGATGGAAATTGGACAAAGTGTTTAATAACGTCAAACTCTTCATAGCTATTTACATGACTGTTATATAGAGCAGGGGGAAGCAGAGAAAGTTCACACCTTGGCAGGGGTTTCCAGCCTGGCCTTATCTTTCAGACTTCTGGGCACTCTTTTCCCAAGACCATGTCCTCCAGACACGCCCCTTAGCTTTTGCCCCTGCCCAGAGGAGCTCAGCTCTGGCTGCATATTCCCTGCAGAGCTCCCCTTGGACCAATCAAATCAGAACCTCTGGATATAGAGCCTGGGCATCAGTATATAATTTTTCTCTTCCCAAGTGACTTAACTGTGTAGCTACGGTTGAGAACTGCTGCCCTAGGAGAGGTCCTGTCTCTCCATCATGCTGCGGGGCAGGATGGGAATGGGGGTGCAGTTCCCAGAGCTTGAATTATTCAGTCTAGACCAGAGTTTGCAAATTGGAGGCCCACCCACAGGCTGGGTCCAGCCAGCAGATGTGTTTTGTTTGGCCTGCATGGGGTTTAAGAAAAAATGGAATTACTTGCCAACATTTATTAATGGGAATATATTGCATAAAAACCTGGATAGCTGGCTTCTTTTGGAAAACAGGACTCTCTGGCCATTCTGGGTCTGCATTCCTGTGTGACCACGATTGGCTGGAGAGGAGGAGACGCCAGGCTCCAACATGCAGGATGCACTCTCTACCTCACCAACATCCTCACCATGGTCCTCACCACTCCCTAACGCCTCTCTCTCTCATTTCCCCTCCTGGCCTCTGTGGCTCTGACTAATGCAGGAGGGAAGGAAGCCCTGTCTCTCTTTGGAATATCTCCCCTGTGAAATACAATAGAAAGACTGTCATCCACGAGATAAGGGTGGTGATAAATCCACAGAGATTCCTGGATTCACAGAGAATTAAGGAAGAGAGTTTTTTCTATACATAACTTAATCTACACAGGCCCCTGCCTACAATGGGAGAGTGCTTAATATTATTTTCACAGAGTGGGGATGGTTTGAGGCCCACCCCACCTCCACCCTTACCTCCACCTCCATTTCTTTGTTTAATCACAGGCTTGGGCTTGCATAGAAAAAAAAATCCCACCCCCAGACTCCCTACCCATTCAATGATACATACTTACTGTTTATCAATGCCCTAGGCAGGGCCAGGTGGCCCCACACCTGTCTTCCTGGGGCAGTATTTCTCAATGTGTAGCAGATTCCTGTGCCCCACCCTAGGCTCACTGAATCGAATCTCTGGGGGTGGGGCCAGGTATCCACATTTGTCAAGTGACATTTTTACTCAGTAAGAATCTTAGTAGCACCTAAGGGCGGCACTTACTAAGTGCTTTATTTATATTCTCTCTTCTAATCTTCACAGACAACCTTAGGTGGAGTAGTAATAGCCCCACCTTTACAATGAGGAAACTGGCACAGAGAAGTTAAGTAACTTGCTAAAGGTCACACAGTCAGTAAGTAGAACTGGGATTCAGATCTTCCATTCTAGTTGATAAACCACTGAGTTTTGAAAGGCAGGCAAGAGGAAGATTTATGGGCTCCCAGCCCAAGCAGGTCAAGGAGCAGGGGCAGAATTTTGTCCATTTACAAATAGAAAGCACTGGCCTTGCTTTCAGGAACTTGCAAGTGTTTGGGGGTAGAGACTAGATAAAAGTGTATTACTCGTAAGAAATGATAGCATATGATGAGATGACAAAATTCCGTGTCCACAGGATCTGGTCTCTGCCCCTCCGACAGCATCCTCCCCCCTGTCCAGCCTCCCCGCTGTCCCCTAGTCTTTGCACTGGGACTTGGTCTGTGTTGTTCCCTATCTGAATGCTCTCCTCTTACATCAAGGTCAGCTCGCTTTCTCCTTAACAGGCTAGAGAGTAACTATTTTAGGCTTTGGGCACCACCCATCCTCCCTTGTAACTACTCACCTCTGTCATGGCAGCACAGAAGTGGCTGTGACAATATGTAAGTGAATGGACATGATTTTGCTCCAGGAAGCCCTTATGGACTCTGAAATGTGAATTTCCTATGATTTTTTTATGCATCACAGAGTATTTTCTACTTTAAATTTGTTTCAACCATTTCAAACATAAACCTGTTCTCAGCTAGCAGGCTGCAGCAAAGCAGGTAGCAGGTGGGGGCTGGCCACGGGCCTTTGCCTGCCACCCGCCTTTGCCTGCCACCCCCTCCCTTAGATCTGCTCACGGGGACTGCCTTCTCTTGCCTCAAACTCAGCTTCTCAGAGAGGCTTTTCCTGATGCCTCCAGCTCAAGGTGCCCCCTCCCTCCTCTGTTCATACCTCCTCCATCACCTTTTAAAATGACTCAATAACACTTACTACTATTTTAAGATTTTCTCATTCATACATTAGTTTATGTGCTCACTGGGGGAGGTCTCCCTCTCCTAGAATACACATTCCGTGAGGGCAGGGGGCTGGTCTGTGCTGTTGGCTGTTTCTTCACTGTCTTAACAGCACCCGTTGGCACTCACAGGGTGAGAACTTGGAGTAACAACAACTAGACAGAACTCTGCAGGAGTACAACGCATAGCTCCTTCGATGGGTCTCCTGCAAACCTTTCATTATGCTGGGCTCAGAGGCTACAGAGATAAAATATCACCCGGCCACTGCCCACAGGAGTGGTATCTCACAGAAACAACAACAACAACAACAACAATAACAACCTGATTTCTCTTATCTAGAATAGAACAGAGTTTCCTAAATACCAAGGATTTGAATGGGATGTGAATTAGGATGGCTTCCATTGAATAATGTCCATAATTCTTGGAGTTGGGCACACTTATTTTTTTCAGAGAGCAAAAATTTCATCTTGAGCTAAACTAAAGGTTTCTACATTTCCTTATGAAAAGCTGAAACAACCAGGGCTCATGATTTTCTCTTATGTAAATAAAAATAAGAAGCTCTTAAATGTTACGCCTTGTCAGGGTGTGCAGGAAACGGCTCCTTTCGCACTGGCCCTGGCACGTACATGAGAAAACAAATTTGAGCCGTTAAGAAGTTTGTAAGCAGGGGCCACCAGGCCCTGGGATCGCAGGAGAGGTTTCCCCGGAGCCTCTGAGGGTCAGCCAAGCAGCACAGATGGGCGAGCACTGTGACGTTCATCTGCTTGAGGGAAGTTTTCCTTAAGCCACAATCTTTCAATTTTAAGCAGCAAATTTTCCTTCCCACTGAGGACCCACGGGAGGGGCCTCTGTCTGCCCAACTGCAGATTGAAGGTTGGATGAGAGTGGACTTTAGCATCTCGGGGTGTGTGACCTGGCAAAGACTAAACACACGATGGTCGCCAGGCCCCAGGTGCTGCTAGTCCCCTGTGGACTCCACCACACGGCATTTTCAGGCTGAAGGGAGTTTTGTAAAGAAAAATCATAGCCAGGTTCCACCCCCGAGGCCCAAAGCTGAGGCGGAGTGCTGGATGCTGTCTCCTCTGAGGGTCTATTTCAGACAACGAAGTCCCAGAGGACCGTGTGGGCACTAGGACAAAGGCAGCAATGCCCAAATGCAGGATTGCAAAGTTAAGATCTGCCGTCTGCTTGACAGAGAGCCCTGTAGCATTAACTCAAAGCACTAACTGTGCTTCATTCATTACATTAATCATAAGTCATTAAAATGATTCAAGGATCACCTTCTTGTTCCTTAGCACCTAGAGCTTTAATAGAGCTTCTGCTTTAATAGAGCTTTTGCTACAGACAAGGCACTAGGCTGATGGATGAGGGAGTGGGTGAGAATGTAATACAGATGAAGACAGGAGGGTCCCCCCAGGTTGGAGTTCCCCACTGAGTGAAAGGCTCTACGTGTTGGACAAAATATTTAGGTAGATACTTAAAATTGGGGATTTTTAAATGTGAGTTTCATCATCATTGGAAAATAATCAAGGAAACTTCTCTGACTGGCTACCAAGGGTTATTGCTTATCCAGTGTATAATTTGCCTTACCTTGTCTAATTCTCACAGGCAATGGATAGGTTCTTTTTTGGCCCTATTTTATAGATGAGACAACCAAGAATCAGAGATGTTAAAGAAACAGGTGCTGGTTCACACAGCTGGAAAATTGCTAAGTTGGAGATGGAACTGAGGGCTGTCTAAAGGCCATCTGCCTGACCACTAAGCCTCTTTTGATAGTGCCCTCCTGGTTTGGCCTAACCCTTAGGTAAGGATAAAGGTCTTTACTCACTGTAATCTTCTTCCTTAACTCCACCCCTTAGCCTTACTTCCAAGAGCTGTGATTTTACCATTAGGGAGATTCACTCCTTTGGGGGAAATCTAGGTCTCCTGGTAAACTATAAATATCTCCCCAGAGGAACCATCCTTCATGAACTGCTCAGCGTCATATTGGTAAGAGAAACATGGAAAAGATGGGCTGGGATGTAGGCACAGCTTAGAGAACGGCCTTCAGAGGAGTCTCTTGTGAAGTTTGCAGTTTGGGGTTCCTGGTGCATTTGACCGTAAGGGAAGGGAGGGGAGTGTGAGCAGAGATGAGCCTTTGCCTTCTCCACACTGGGCTTCAGGCCACCACCAGCATGTTCTCTTCTTCTTCCCGGAACTCAGCTACGCTATGTTTCCCTGCGCCCCTTAGAACAGGTATGGTCTTACTTACTGAGTGCAGGTCAACGAACTATAAGCAGAAATGAAATGAGTCTAACATGGAAAAGTTTGGCCCTAAGCAAGTCACTGCCTGGACCCTTGCCCCACTCCCCGTCCAATGAACAGGAATGATATGAACAAGGAATAAACTTAGTGTATTAAGCCACTAAACATTGGGACTGTTTGTTACAGCAGACAGTTACCACAGTGCATGCCCTATGCGTTCCCTACCATCTTGCCCCTTCAGCCTGCCAACCCTTAGCTATTGTCCTCACACATCATGTGGAAATAGATGTCTATTTAGAGTTGGCTATAACAAGGTGGACTGGGTTGGATAGTGTCCCACCCCCAGTCCTTCAATTCACATCTATCCAGGAACCTCAGAATATGACCTTATTTGGAAACAGAGTCACTGCAGATGTAATTTGTTAAGATGAGATCATACTGGCGTAGGGCGGGCCCTTAACCCAGCGTGACTGGTGTCCTGACAAGATGAGAAGAGACACAGCCCGAGACACACAGGGAGAACACCACGTCTCCATGGGCACAGAGGCTGGAGAGATCCATGTACAGGCCGAGGGGTGGCAAGGATTGCCTTCAACCCCAGAGGCTAACACAAGGCATGAAACAGATTCTCCCCTAGAGCTGTTGGAGAGAGCGTGGCCCTGCTGGTACCTTGATTTATGACTTCCAGCCTCCAGAGATGTGAGGGAATAAACTTCTGCTGTTGTAAGCCACCACATTTGTGGTAATTTGCTATGGCAGTCCTAGGAAACCAGTGCACAAGGGAGTCAGCCACCACCACCTGCATTTGGCAGTGCTCTCAGGGGAGTGGGACATTTTTACAGGGAGAAAAAGGGATGGCTTTAAGTGTGCCCTGATGGGAGGCTGTTGGCGCAGGAAAGGGGGGCTGTTTAACCACATGTGGGCAGTTTACGTGGTTTGAAAGCATATTTGGGCTTTCCCTACTTAGCCCTGAGCTGAGAGTGTGGGCAAAAAATAGAGAGGCTGGAAGGCACCGACCGAGCCTTGGCTGCCCTGGGCCGCTGACTGCAGAGGCTGTGTTGTGGCTTCTGGAACTGGTCGTACAGTTAGAGGCTGTGATTCGGCTTCCTAGAGTGGTGGCTGCAGACGCTGCGGGTCAGAAGTCTATTGACATGTATGGTCTTGTCACTGTCCATTTGTACATTCAGTCCTTAAGGTGAAACCCTTCCAGCCCGGCATCCTCTGAGAAGACATCACTGATTCCCATCAGTGCCCCCTGAAGCATCCCCACTGAAGTCCTCTTCTGTGTCGAATCTTTCATCACTTTATGCCTTCTTTCTTTTCTTCCTCTCTCTCTTCATCCTTCTTTCTCTCTCCCCCTCCTGTTCCTTCTTCTTTTTCTTCATGCATTTGTTTTTTCTTTACTCCCGGAAAGGAAGTTCTTTAGGGAAAGTATCCTAACTAAGAAACTATAGAAACAAATTTAAATGATAATAATAGCTAACATTTACTGAACACTCACTAGGTGCCAGAAATGTACATTCGCATTGAATCCTTTCAACAATGCCATGAGTTAGATATTATTAGCTCTGATTTGCAGATGAGGAGAAAAAAGCCCAGAGCAATTAGACAACTGGAGTGCTCTTTGTCAAGCCTCCGCTTTTTTCTTCTTCACATTGCCTTCTAATAATTTTCTCTTTATAAAATGATAATTGCTATCTTATGATTATCTTATTCCTATTATTAAATGTATTTTAAAAAATTTCTGCAAAATATTTTCAGCACGTTTCTTACATAAGAGGAAGGTCGTATTTTTTTCATGATACGACATTAGTTAAAATGGGAACGGATGCTACTAAATGCATTCTGGAAGGAAAACGGTATTTAAACAAGGAACTTTAATTTGTAAAAGCTGATCTGAGGAAATCTCGGAGAAGAAAGCTGATAAAAAGCAGTTTTACGGCAAGCACTTTATTTGGTCATTCCAGATTTACATTCTGATTGAATCAGCACAACAAACTATTAAGCAGCATTGAAAATCGATGTGAAGTGGGTTTCTTTGTGGCTTGCCCACTTGTGAGCTGGAGTTTGACAGAAAGCAGGTACTTCATTGGAATCCAATTAGAAAGACTGGTTCCATACGACCCCAAGTTGATGACTCATAATTCACGTCCCTAATACTATCCAGTCAGGCCCACAGTCTGCCCGCTAAGGAACACAGTCATCTATTTCATATATGTACATTTTCACAGTCTTTCAGGTGACTTAAAAAAAAAAAAAGAGTTCTAGCCACTTCTCTTTCACCAGTCTTTTTTCACTGTATAGAATGTAAAATTAGGTGTGTCTACCTTTGGCAAGGAGAATCTACTAAACACATCTATCCATTAACACAACAAAAACTGCTGAGTGTATGTTATGGGCCAAGCTATGTGCTAGACACCATGGGAGCCACTAAATGGATCACACTCTGAACTCACAGTCTTGGAGAAAAGATCAAACATGTACCAAAGTCCCTAGAAGATCGTGTATGTCATTTCAAAGATGTCCTCAAATTCTTTGACATTCTTTCTATAGACTGGTGGAGGTCCCCTTCCCCTTCCCTTGAACCCAGCGTGTGACTGCTTTGGGCGATAAAGTAAGGCAGAAGCGTTGCTCTGTCAGGTCCAGCCCTGCCTTTGTAGGGCCTGGGAGCCTCCCTTTTGCTCTCTGGGAGTCCTGTGCTGCCATGGAGTTGCCCTGCCAACTACCCAGAGGCCCCCACGCTGTGAGGAGGCCCAAGGCAGGCAGTGGAGAAGCTGTGGGCAGAGAGTGAGCAAGAGGAATAGCTGGGTCGACCCAGCCGAGGTTCCAGAAACCACTGAACCAAGACAGGCCATCCCTGCCATGCCCTGACCACATTTTGGACCTAGAGACTGACGAAATATAGTAATAAATCATAGTTATAAGGCACTAAGTTTTGGTGTGGTAGCAACAGATCAGCAGAAATGCTTCATGTCAATACAAAGGGATACCTAAGAACCATGAGAAATCAGAAGAAACACTTACTTCTCGTCTTAATGACAGTGGGAGAGAACAGGGATGACTTCAAGACAGTAGTGACATTTGAATTGAGTTTGGAAAACCTTAGGATTAGGAAATTCAGAGATGAGAGGATAAGGGCAGTCCAGGCAGAGAAAATAATGCGGGTAAAGCTATGAAGATGAGAAAGTGTCTGATGCATGTGGGGAAGACTGAGTGGTCCACTCTGACAGAAGAAAAGTGGTTGTAGGAGAGGTGTGTTGGGATGTGAAGAAAAGAAAGGCTGGAATCAAATACCACATCACCAAAAGCCTTAAGGCCAGGGTGAGGAGTTAGAGGCAATTAAGTGGACAAGGTGGAGCCATCCAGGATTTGGAATAGAGAACCGATGTTGGAGGAAGTTAACCCACTGGGACTGGAAGTGGGAGATAATGAAACGAAGGAGGCCAGTTATGAAGGTCCCGCAGACGGAGAGCTGGAGGTTCATCCTGACATCTCTTTGGGGTAGAGGTGGGGTAGAAGAAGGTGTGGACTAGCAGGAAGAATAATGGCCCCCAGAAATACCCACTTCATAATCCCTAAAATCTATGAATATGCTACCTTCTGTGGCAAAAGAGACTGCAGATGTGATTAGTGGTAAGGACTTCGAGATGGGAAGATTACCTTGGATTATCCAAATGGGCCCAATTTAATCACATGCATCTTTAACGTGGTCAGACAGAGATGTGATGGTGGAAGAAGGACAAGACAGGACAAGAACTGGACCTGCCATGGCTTTGAAGATGGAGAAAGGGGGACTGTGAGCCAAGGAATGCGGCATCTTTAGGAGCTGGGTAGGGCCATCAGCACGCAGTCACCAAAAATCTGAAACTTTTGTCCTAAAACCACCAAGAACTGAGTTTTGCCAACAAGCCAGAAAAGCAAGGAAACAAATCCTCCCCTAGCACCTGCAGAAAGGAACGCAGCCCTGCCGACACCTTAATTTTAGCCTCCCGAGACTCATGTCAGACTTCTAAACTCCCAAACTGTGAAGCAATATATTTGTATTGTTTAGGCTGCTAAGTTTGTGGCAATTTGTTCCAGGCAATGATAGAAAATGAGCACAGATCTCACTTAGTGACTGATATGTGTTGAGCACCAGGAGTTGGCAGGCCTCTCACCAAACTTCACATCCCCTTACACCAAGGTTCTATTTTCCTGCTACAGGAAAACACTGGCTGCTTGTCCTGGTTTGGTCCCCCTCTACCTAAGGGATCTTCAGCAAGTTAACTAACTTCTCTGAGCTTTGGTTTCCTCCTGTTAAGTGAGGGGACTGAGCAAGAACAGTTGCTCCAAACTTTATACATACATTTTTTTCACCATGACATGTTCGATAGAGGATGTTCCCATCTGCCAGGCCTGGATAGGCATAAATTAAGTTTGAGGAAATTTCCAAAGTTCTAGAGATCACATTCTTTCCTCTCCCCATCAAGAAAACATCTCAGTGGGGCAGGGAAGGTATAGCTCAGAGGTAGAGCACGTGCTTAGCATGCACGAGGTCCTGGGTTCAATCCCCAGTACCTCCATTAAAAAGAATAAATAAATCAATCTAATTACCTACCCCTCCAGAAGAAAAAACAAAAAAAGAAATCATCTCAGAATATAAGTGATGTTTTGATACGAATAACCTTACACTTACTCCAATTTATTGAGCTTAGATGCAGGACATGACATTTTATGTATATATGTTCTCATATTTTACAACAGAGGCACAGAATTTCATCCGTACAACACAAGACATATGTCATATATTATAAATATCAGTAAGAATGATTGCTGTTAGTGTCACACTACAAATAGTAGCAGGGACGCTGGGTTAGATGCTGGTCCCCCTCTTCCTAGTACTGACATGGCACAGTTTTAGAAATGGAAGAGCAGCCTGAATTAGTTGAGGGTGAACCACTTGCAGCTGACAAGTTGGGCGGATGGTGAAGGGGAAAAGAAAGTTTTCTAAACCTTTAAAACAAAAATCAACCTCCACTCCGCCCCCTGTGCCCCACCGTCAGACCAAACCACCTAAATAAATCCTTAATATGGTAATATCTTCTTGGACTGATAATTATTTTGTTAGAAAAATGACACCCAAAACAGCATGCTAAATTTGTGAAGGGAGCAAGGGTCAAGCATCTCCTAGTAACTCTTAATGAATTTCCTACTGAAAGAGAAAGAGCCAGGTAGGGGCGGCAGGGAGCCCATCAGTACCGACACGAGGCTGGCCTGAGTCGCAGACTGTTTAATGACCCAGGAGCTGCTTATGCGGAAGAGCTGTGCCAGGAAAAGTTCTAAATCTGAACATTTCAATATTTTGAAGGCAGTTCAATCTGAGTTAGGCATCCGGACACAAAGCACATGAGTTTCTCGAAAAAGAGACATTAAGCTGTTGGCGGAAGGAAGCTCTCGTGCGGGGCGGTGTAATAGTGTGGCTAAGGGCGTGCGTCCTGGTGTCAGACATCCCAGTGTAGACGACCCCGTTCCGCCCCTAACTAGAGTCTGGCCCTGGCTAAGTTATTTACCTCTCTCAGCTTTTCAGGGGCCTCATCTGTAAGATGAGAATCACACTGCTTTCTTCACATTCTGACGGTGCAGACTGATGTCTGGTGGGGACGAAGGACGCAGTGTCAGCTCGCACTGTTGTTAATAAGACCACAGATACCTTAAGGGAGAACCTGCCTAGTGGACGAGACTGTTTCTTGCTATGCTTTATAGTAATGCAATTCCTTGCCTGTTCTGTAAACGACTAGGGCCTTTCTATGTGAAATTTCAAAACCTGCGTCTATGCTCTTAGTTTTTTCGAATGCTCTATAGTTTGGCTTTCATGTCATTTCCATCTTTAAATTCTAATCTGTGGAATGTATGAATTGAGCAGACTCTTTGAGGACAGGATTACATTGGGCACTCTTGGCCCAGCACTCAGAGTGAGGGATGTGTTCGTCATTGGAACTCTGAGGTGTCCAGGTTGGAAGACCTTCCCTCCCACTCCATAGTGATCTGGGGTAGAGAATGAAGATAAATACACCAGGGAAAGTGCTTTTGTTTTTCAGGCACACGGCATTGGTAGTTCTGAACAGATGATTGGGACAGGAGACAATCAGAATAACGCAAGGAGTCGCTGGTAGAAGTAACTCAGAGTGACAGCCTTGCTTTCTGTTAGCACCAGTGAGACTGGAATTGTGCAGAGGGAAAATGCACTGGGATGGAAAGTCAAGGGCGATGGGTTCGAATCCTTGCTTTGCCAGTCATGGGACCTTGGGCAAATCACTTGCCCTTCCTGGGCTTCCTATTTCTTTCTGTAAAATGAGGAAGTTGAACTAGATCCGTACTTCCCATTCTAGGGCACTTGAAACACCGGTGGCGTGCAGCATGGTTTAGGTAATTTTGTTAAGTGCCGACTTTAGTATTTACCCAGGAAACATACTACGTATATCAACCCCATGATTTCATGGGGTTACTGCTTAAGAAAAAGCTAAAAACATTTAAGTTTAGGAAGAAGATGCAAAAATAGACGATAATGTTTCATACTAGACACTGGTCTGATTTCCTAAGGTGCGTATCCCTGCTGATGACCAGCTGTGTGCATTCATCGTGTTATTTTCTACATGTTTATGAGGCTTTGACATCTTGGCGCCTTGCAGAGCCAGGAAAGGGCTGCCCCTATGGAGTTAGCCAATTCCTAGAGAGGGTGAACAACTTCCCTGAGAGCACACCTTTGATAATAAGCAAACCAACCAACCCTTAGTCCAAACCCTCCAGTTGTTCCCTCTTATCAGTCTTTTGCAGGCCGGGACACTATCCCCCTGCCCTAAATCACCCCGGGGCCACACACTGGACAACTAGGGACCACCCTCCATAGCCCAGAGCTCACTGAAATTACTCAGACTATCCAATCCTAAGCCTGCTCAGTTTGTCTACCCTGACTTGCCCATTCCTTCTCGGGAAAAAACCCCACAATCAAGGCTCTGGCCGCCGGTTTCCCCTCATTCTGCCTCCTGACCCACGCTCGTGTTCCCCTGCATGGTGTGCTGTGCCCCTTCCTCTCGGGAACTGTATCAAACTACTTTTCAATGGCAGTTTTCTCCTGATCTGTTGGCCTCACCATGCCTGAATATAAACAAAATCCCAGGATGTTTGAAAAACTTGTGAAAGGACACTGGTAGTTTAACTAGTTTAGAAAAACTTTTCCTTGCATCCTGCATGCCAGTTCTTTCTCTTTCTTAAATATTGTCTTACTACAGAAAGTAGGTTGGTTGCCAGGGTTCAAGGGGAGGAGGGAATGGGGAGTGACTGCTAATGGGTACTGGGATTCTTTTTGGGGTGATGAATGTTCTGGAATTAGATAGTGATGGTTGCACAACTTTGAAAATGTGCTAAAAAAACACTGCACTGTCTACTTTTAACAGGGGTACTTTCATGGTATGTGAATTATAGCTCAGGTTTTAACTTTGTCCTCTTGACCATATTTCCTCTCCTCCGTTCCTCTAATTCATATCTCTCCTGCAAGATTCCATTCAGATGCCTTCTCCACCAGCAAAGCTTCTCTGTGCATCGCCTATAGTCACTATAGTTCCTCCTGCTGTGATTTAAACACTGGTTTAAATTGGGGCAGGGAGTTAAGGAAAAGAAACCCTTGGAGAGACCCTGCTCTACTGTCCGTGAAACTTGCCACTTCATGCTTCCTCCCCTTCTCCTCCTCTGCCCCTTGATCTGAGCACTGATAGACAAATCACAGTTAGACTTCAGCAAAACAGAATCCTCAACATGTGATTTTCTGCTGCGATTTTCCCCATAGTTTTCCCTAGGGCTTCTAAATTAAAATGAAAACAAAACATAAACAAACAAACAAACAAAAAAACAACAGGAACTCTTTGTTTTCCAGCTGGAGGCGCCGTGTCTCAAAGATGTGGGGACAGATGAGTTTGGCAGTCAAGTGCGGTCCAAGTCTTATCTTTTCAATTAATTTATGCTAGAAAAGATGACTTTTTCGTGGCAAAGCTTGTGACTTTGAGAAAAGCCCGAATCCACAAATGCCCCTCTTCAGGGCCATGGTTTAAGAAGTTTCAGCAGATGTTGACTCTTTAAAAGATTAACTGAGAGCTTTGATAGCTGGTTTTGTCAGCCTGTTAATTGGCTCTTGGGGGAGAAGAAAACCAACCCCACTCCTTCTACTTATCTGTCCACATCTTGTCTACACTAATTGTCTGCTATCTTTTTCTTTGAAAGGGTACAGTAACCCCACTCATGAAAGAGGTTCCTAGAAACAGTGATTAACTGTAATTGTGCATCTAAGATAAGAAAGGACTCTCCCTAAACCTCCTTCACTCCAGTAAAGAAAGCCACAGCCAAACCATGATCTCCTTGGGGAGCCCCTTATAAGTGGAGGGAGGACTGTTTAGTGGTCATACAGTGGGTGGAGCTAAAGGAGGCAAGGAGTAGGCCAGGGTGTTCAACTCCTCCTTCCATGTGGAAGATTCTAGTGCTTCTCAAACGGTGACGTGTACACAGATCACCTGGCCGCCTTGTGAAAATGCGGATTCCAGGTCAGCAGAGCTGGGTGGAGCCTGAGATCCTGCATTTCTAACACACTTCCAGGTGATGCTGACAATGCTGGCCCAGGGACCACACTGACTAGTGAGGAGTATCTCTGGTTCCCTAAGTATCTTGAAAACTTAGATTCAAAATAAGTTTCTGTAAGTTGACACTTTGGGGTTCTTTCCTGCTGGTCCAGGTTAAATAGTAATGACCGCAATAATGATTGCAATGATGATGACTGACATCGATGGAAGGCTTCGCCTCGCCTAACTGCAACTGTTACCCTCTTATAAAAGGACCACCTGTGGATTGAAGACACTATAAAGAACTTGCTCCGGGTGTCTGCTAGTTAAGTGACAGAGCATTAACTCACACACTATCTGGCTCTACAGGTGAGCTCTTAAACATGACTGTCTCTCATTTTCTGTTGTCTTATTTTAGATTCAGTGAAGCTGGGTATGTGAAGCTTGACTTTTGTTTTCAAAAAGCAGCGTTCTCCTTGTGCTACAGGACTAAGCCAGTGGTGTAAAGATATCCATGAAATCAGACGAAAAGGACAGGCAGACAATGACACACAGGCAAAAACTCGACCGATACTGAACTGCAGGCTTAGGCTGCACTGATAACAGAATCTTTCCCTCGGTGACTTAATTTTTTTACCCTACAAGGCAGAGTCTAGATTAGGAGAGTACTGTCACCATACTGTGAGGCTTATTCAAAATTGGTGAAGAGGTAAGGAAAACATATCTATTAAAAATTTTTATGTCAAAATTGTTATCTTCCTTGAACAAAAATGAAAATGCTCAGAAAGGATAACAAAATATAATTGATAGAAGAAGAAATTTGACAAATTGAACTTCAACAAAATAAAAAAAATGTATATACTTCAAACGGCACCATTAAGAAAGCAAACAGATGAGCCACACACTTTGGGAACATATTTGAAAATCATCTATCTTCTAAAGGACTTGTATCCTTACAACTCAGTAATAACCCAATTCAGTAATGGCCAAATGATTTGAATAGACATTCCACCAAATAAGATATACGGATGACCAATAAGCACATGACAAGATGTTAATATCATTTGGCATTAGGGAGATGCAGATTAAAACCACAATGAAATACCACTTTCGCACTCACTAGAGTGGCTGTAATAAAAAAAGATAGACAATCACAACGGTTGACAAGGATGTCGAGAAACTCCCGAGAATTGTAGGTGGGAATGTAAAATGGATCAATTACTTTGGAAAACAGTATCATTTAATATCTTTCTAAAATAAAATGCATGGCTATTTCTATATGCTTCTATTTGTTAATTTCCCTTCTCTTTCTTCTTTCTTTCCCATACTATTTTATATAGGATGTGTGATGGTGATTAACTTTACAATTGAATGCAAAGATTTCTTATATTGAGATGGAGCCCAAAAGAGTTAGAGAAGTCCTGGACTTTTGAGCTGGAGATACAGGAACAGAAAAGACTATGTGATGCTTTCAATGAATATATATGGCTCTATGGGATTTGGCTGCACAATGTTAGCTGGAAATTAAAAAGAAAAAAAAAAAGAGTGTGGAAAGGTATGTTGGATATCTAAAGGGGTAAACCCAAGTAGACGTTGTTATTTGACCAGCAGTTAGCTCTCTTTCTAATTTGGGAGAAATGCCATTTGCGAGAGTTCCATCTCCTACGATAGAAGCCAGAGAGAGATGACAGATTGTCCTGCTTTCTTCTTCCCTCTGGATGCCAGGGTGAGAGCTTCTGAGCCAGAAGCAGCCACTCAGCCTCTTCTGCCCAGGGCTTTGAATTTTGATTGCGCATCACAAGAGGAATATTAACGTTCATTCCAGAGGGAGCACATTCACATCTCAGGGCCCCGGTACTAGTGCCCTCCACCTGGCTCATTGTGCTCCCAGCATTCCCCTCCCTCCTTTAGATCTTTTAGGTCTCCCCTCAGATGCCAGCTAGGGAAAAGACAGCCTCATGGGAAAGAGCTACCGCATCTGCCTGTCATTCTCTATTCTCTCTTTTTCTATATAGCACACATCACTCCTCAGAATTATGTATTTATTTTAATTGGCTATTGTTCACATTTTTCTATTAAAAATGTGTTCTCCACAAGGGTACAAACATTCTGTCTTGTTCTCCACTTTATCTCCAGAGCCCAGAACAGTGCCCAGCATATGTAACTGCTCAGTACACTTTTTTTAAGTGAATAAATAAATAGAAATAGCCCAGTGCTTGGCAGGCCAATAAAAACCCATTAAGCAGCAGTGAATTCATATTACTTCTATATTAGGTTTCCATAGGGGGAAAATTGAGTCTTGAGTGAGTGACACAAAGCATGATTTTAGAGTTCACTCCCAGCTGCGCCTTGATTCCTGTGTTAAGTTATGAAGTTATTTATTTATGAAGTTATTAGGTTATTATCTTATGAAGCATGAACATCTGGCCATGCAGGCACTAATTAAAAATGGCATCTGCCTGTAGGCCCTGACACGGTATCTGCCAACCGCCAACCTCCGCTCATATGCACGTGAAAACTAAGAAAAAGACAGAACCAGCCCTGGGGGAGGACCGAGTGGCGAGTATTAGGGGAATTTTCATCAATCCCCAGTCAAATGGTAGCGTGCTAGGAAAACAACCCTAGGTTCCACGAAAGCAAGCAGCCTCCTTCCTCAAAGAAAGTAAAAAGCACTTCCCTCAGAAATCACCGACAGGTTAAAGGAGCAAAAGCAAGGTATGCACCTAAAAGGAATGAAAGAGAGAAGGTTAGAAATAAAAGGATGAGTAAGATTTTCCTGGAAAATGCCAACAGAAAAATCACACAAAGAGGTGGCACAATGATGTTCTGACAATTTAGAATCCGAGACAAAAATCATTAACGAAACAAAAGAGACAATTTTATATGGGTAAGTGTTACAATCCACAGCAAAGACCGAACAGTCAACATGCTAAATGCATCATTTATCACAGATCCCCCCAAAAAGTGAAATGGATAGGATGGCAAGTGTCATGGGAGGTTTTAAACATTCTACATATGCTTTCACAAATCTGGTTGTTAAAAAATATAAACAGGTGGAGGGGAGAATTTGAACAATAAAGTTAGCAAGAATCAATATGTATATTTGTACACAGAAACTGTATCTTCCTCTTGGGCACCCATTAATGTTTATAAAAATTGCCTATGTGTTGGCACACTGAGAAAATGACTCCCTGAACTGAAAATACACAGGTCAAATATCCTTGACATAGTGCCATAAAGTTAGAAATGCGTAAGAAAAGTGTAAGATAGAACTCTTAGAAATTAATAAAAATACTTTCCTCTGAAATATTGAGGTAAAGGAGAAATAAAAAGTATACTTACTGACAATTTGGAAATTTAATGAAAAGAGTATTTTCATAAAACCACCAAACCCAGACTCTGACCAAAATTGCTGGCTTAAATGTTTTCATTATTAAATAAGAAAGAATGAAAATAAGTAAGGTGAGGGTTCAACACAAACCCTTAATCAAAATGACAAAACATACACATTGAAAATAAAGGAAAAAATAATAAATATTAGAGCAAAAATGAGTAGCTCTGAAGAAGAACCACCAGACAACTAATATACTACTCTGCGAGCTTAAAATGAAAAAGGTAAAAAAGAAAAATCTCGGTAAATTTTCATTCAGAAAAAAAGAGAGAAAATACAATCAACGAAATTTCAAGTGGAGACGAGCAAGGGAAAAGCAGATGCCCTGTTCTCTGTTAGTTTGAAGATTTCAAAGAAGTGAATGATTATCTGAGAGGATGTACAACTAACAAATAATCGTGGAGGAAAACTGAACGGTGTGCTAACAAATGATCTCTAAAGTAGCTTCTGAGGCCAAGTAAGTGAGGTTTCCAAACCTTTAAAAATTAGGTATTACCTGTGTTTAAGACATAAACTTTTTCAGAGTAGGATACCCTAGGGCTGCCATCGTAAAATACTACAGAGTGGGTGGTTTAAACAACAAAAATTGATTTTCTCACGGTTCTGGAGACTGGAAGTCCAAGGCCAAGGTGCTGGCAGGACCGGTTTTTGGTGAGGCCTCTCTCCTTAGCTTGCAGACGGCCCCCTTCTTGCTGTGTCCTGTCCTCACAAGGCCTTTTCTCTGGGGGCCACCTTCCTGGTGTCTCTTCCTCTTACAAGGACACCAGTCCTATTGCATTATGGCCTCCTTTAACCTTAATTACCTCCCAAAGGCCCTATCTCTGTATAGTCCCAGTGGGGTTAGAGCTTCAACTTACGAATTTGGGGTGGTGGTGACAATTCAATTCGTAACAGACATGATTGTGGACAAAGAGAGAAATCTGAAATTTAGTTATGTCTTGCAGAGAACGTACACGTGGGGTTAAGTCATCTGTAGCAGCAATAATAAATCTTTAGTACTTTGCAGTTTATAAAGCATGCTCATTTGCATTATTTCTCAGATCACTCAAATGCCACCCTCACCACTGAGGCTTCTCTGAATAGCACCCCCATGTATCACATGCTATGATGTACGTGTAGAAGTTCCCCAGTCATTGCTCTCTGACTTTATCACCTGCCTTTATTTTTCTCTTTAACACTTGTCCTCATTGCTGATTTATTTATTTAGCTGTTGCTGGTCTCCTTCATGAGAAAAGGCTTCCTGAGAGACTATGTCTGTTTTGTGCAACATTGTATCCCAGCCCCTAGAACAATGCCTGGTGCATAGCAGGTGATCAGTAAATTGTTAACACAGAAAAGGGAGTTATCATGGGATCATCTCCATTAACCCCCTGGAGGTGCTTTTAATAAATGAGGATTCAGAAGCTCCCATGGCTGCTGTCCCCAGTCTAGAGAACTATTTTCAAACACAGAAAAATGTTCCTGAACTGCTAAAAAAAAAAAAAAAAGAGAGAGAGAGAGAGATTGTAAATAATTATGCAGTGTCCCATTTCGGTTAAAAAAAGTAAACCTTTGTGCATATGTATATAAATCCACAAGCCTGCAAGGACCTACTAAAATCAAGCATGATTATTTCTGGGTGATAGGAATATGAACAATCTTTATTATTTTTCTATATTCTCTCATTTTTTTCAGTCAGCAAGTCATTTATGATTTTTGATTTTTTGTTTTGTTTTTGTCCCATCCTAAACTTCCTGTCAGCAGCCCCACTGCAGTACATCTCAGAACATCCCTCCTGCCCTGGGGCCTTCGTCTCTCCCTGAGCCTGACCCACTGCCCCTCCCGCGGCAGGGCTTTCTCTGAGGCTCGGGGTCACCCTGAAGCAGAGGCTACCACGGGGAGACTATAAAAAAAGGAGAGGCTGCCTTTTCCTGTCAGCCTCACTTCGCCCTTGAGGCTCCCTCTCCCACCTCTTGCCTAAGTCCCCTGACTGGGAGCTGAGGGTGTGCAACAGTTTTATAATCATCAAAATACGACTTAAGACGAGTCAGCTGGAGGGGTCTTTCAAGGTCCAGACTCAGATGGAGCAGAAATTCCCCTTCAGATCCCCACAACCACTCCCATCTACGTCTCTGGTGAGAAGGAACTCACTGGCATTTTTCAAATCTCGAGACAAGTGTAGTATGGATATGCCATTTCATGCAGCTCAAGACAGTGCCCTGAGAAGAGACCCATCTGGCTTCTCCAGAATGCCACAGGGGCCCCCGGAACAAGAAAAAGTGACTCTGTCTCCTATAGGGTTCACCCCACAGATCCTGGTTATAACCCTCTTAGAGGTACACGGTTCAAGCTTACCCCTCGCTGTAGCACTCTAAGGATTAAAAGCAAAATTCACATCAAGGGTCCAGCACAAGACTGGCAACTGGAGATTCCCGGTAACGTTCACTCCATCTTCCCATCTGTAGATCAGTGTGACCAAAATATCATCAGTTCCCAGTCTCTTCTCTGAAATCTTCTCACTTCCAGAATGGGGCCCTTCAGCTCTTTTATCAGTTCCTGACCTGCGTCAGACCCAAGAGTCACCTCCACTGTGCCTCTCAAGCCCTCTGCTTTACCTCCTTGCTGGCGGGCCCTGATGGTGTCAGGTATCAGCTTTGCTGTGTGATTCTGGAAGGTGATCCTTCTCCAACTCCAGGGAGGATGGAGTGCTGATTATTATGAATCAGCGGTTTTCCACCTGGGGCCATTTTGCCATGTAAGAGACATTCGCCAATTACCGAATACATTTTTGATTATCAAGACAAGGAAGTTGCTACTGGCTGGGTCTCAACTTTGAATAATATGTCAGACAGCCCCCCTAATAATGAATTATCTTGTCCAAAATATCAGTAGTACCATGGATGAGAAATCTTGCTCTAAACAAATCATGGTAATTCCATCTCCTTTGTCAGGTGGTAAAACTATGGCCTATGAGCTCAAGAGGAGGCCTGGGAGAAAAGAAGTTTTATCCCTGATATAAAAATCATGCAACAGGAAGCACTGCTATTCCTGTGGTCTCTGGACATCCTCAGGGAAAGGCGTGGTGGTTGGAGCTGCCAAGCTTTGTATCATTAATACAGAGAGGACAGCAGAGATATGGTATGAGAAACACCTAGGCACTCAGTGATTGCTGTGTCTTGGAAACAACTCTGAAACCTCCTTAAATGCTCCTGACTTATTAGTGAGAATTTTATTGTAAAACTTACTCTTAGTTCATTTCCTGTTAATGGTAGCCTAACATACCCTACTGGATGCATCACCCTGCCTGGCTGTGAGCCCCATCACTGGCCTTCCTAGTGTGTAATTCTTTGCTCTGAAGAGAAATCTGAAGATAAGAACCCATCGAATTGTCGGGCAGCCTCTCTCTCGTCTCCTGAGACCAGCACCTGGTGGGAAGAACACTTTCGCTGCGCAGCCCTGGCCCCGCTTCCTGCCAGCCTCATCAGCATGTTCTGCAGGCTCTCATTTCCAGGCTGGGTACTGACTCAGGGGTGGTAACTGGCAGCTGTCTCTCTGGGCATTTGGTAGTGAGTCCTACAAGCCGAAACCCAGAATGTAGCAGCTAGCTTTCAAAGCTGGTACATTTCAGGTTGGGGAAGCCCTCAGAACCATGTGTACCCATTCTTTCAAAGGTCAAGAATAAGCCCTCCACCCCGTGTTTGGAGAGGGTGACCGTGGACAGAGTCAGTGGAGTGAAGAAAGGACTTTCTGACTGTAGGATGTCCTCTAATTGTGAACCCAGCTCACTCCTATGACTTTAGATACTTTTTTTTTACACAATCGTGACAGGGGATAGTGATACTTTGGGTTACAATGATAAAACCCACTTAGTGTAGCTTAAGAACAAAAGGGAGTTACTGGGAAGACAAGGAGAGAGGAAGTTACACGAGAGTTACAGACGGCACAGACTGGGGAGAGGGTGATGACCAAGAGCCTCCTGGCCAAGCGGCTGAGAAGATGAAGGCCAACAGGACAGCACTACTGGTTCAGCTGCAGGATGGCCACCCTTCTGCTGGGGCCCTGCCTGGAGGGGCTGACCTTTCATCCACTGACTCAAACCCCTTCCAGTACTATTTGAGTGCTGTCATTAAAACAGCCACCTTTATTTTATAATTTATGACAGAATGAAATTAAACCTTCAAAAACAAACGAACAAAAAACCCACCGCCTCCCCTCCGAAGCATCAAAGGCTCTTTACTAATGACGGGGGCAGACGTAAAGTGGGGGCACCTAGGGGCATCTAAGGGAAGACTTTTGTCTTCATACATTTTGCCTAATGGATGCTGCTTATTGGCAGTGACTTTAAGAACAGCTTAAAGAGGAAAGTTGAGGAAGATAGTTCAGATGGAATAAAAAAAAACTGCCCCCTGCAGTTGAGGAGAAGGGAGGTTTGGGCAGAGTTAAGGGAGTATGGCATAAGGATGGAGATCTTGCTGACTCCCAGATCAGAGCCCCTGGGGACACGCTCCATTCTCCCCTCTGAGCTCCCCTCCAGCGCGCTAACCACCAACCACGTGACGATCAGAGCACAAGAGTGATCCCTGTTTATGGGGTTGCAGGTGTCAGTACAGTGCTATTCGTCCTCATGAGGATGAATCAACTACAATGAACTGAGTGTAGGGGATCTCCTTTAGTCCTCTCAAAACCTAGTGACGTTGAGAGCTTCCAAGACTCAGCAAGGCGAAGACCTTGGCTCAAGGCAACACAGCTGAGCAGTCATTTCCTATTACACCTCCGGGTCTCTCTCTTGTCCATCCTCACCTCATCCCCATCTGGCTCCCTGCCTTTGCTCCAGCCGAGCCCCTGCCCAGAATGCCATCATCACCACCCCTCTTCACAGTCATCCACCAAGGCTCAGATGAGATCCCACATCCTTGGGGGAAACACATCCGTGACCACTTTACTTTGTAGAACTTTTTCCCTCCTCTGATGCCTTAAAAAAAAAATCCTCTGAACTTTATTTTGAACATCTTATTACATATATCTTGATTTATTTAAGTTACCACTTCACATTAAAAAAAATACACACAATTCGTAAATATGTCTCAAAATAGCTCTCAGAAGGCCACCACTTGCTAGTTATGCAACTTTGTTCAATCACTCTCGGAGCATCAATTTCCTCAGCCTCCAAAATGGGGACAATCTTATCCAACCCTCCATGGCTCGCCGGGTTCTTGTGAAGATTAACTCAAATATTGTCTGGGAAAATGTTTACTGTAATTCTCTAGACAAGGGACTGGGAAGCCAAATGCCCACAGGAGTTAGGCAGCTGATATAAATAAGAGAAGGACCAGAGCAAGGCAATAGGGATTAGTGGGGACTGTGGTACCTGGAGACCACATATTTCATCTAAAGGGCACAGGTGTTGCCAAGTTCCGGCCAACTTTTGGCATGCAGGAATGAGGAACCAGTGTTGCTGAAGCTTACTTTTTGAAGAGAAATCAGATATATAAACATTTTATAACATTTCTTGATTTTTGAAACACTGTTTATGCCAAACAAAACCCTTAATTTTTCCTATCAGACAGAAGACAATATGCAACTCTGCTCTGTGTATGTGTGTATTGTTCCAAACTAGAACAGGCATCTGGATTGGACCCCTCAGTTATTTTCTCTACAGTGCTTTTCTTCAATATGTGCTTTGTGAGTCTATGTTTTTGTTGGTGTTTTGGTTTTTGGTTTTTTCTTAATAAGGCTGTAAAGTTTTTGTGGGCAATTCACATTTTCTGTAGTGAAGTACAATTCCAACCTGATTAATCTTAATAAATGGTACTTCCATGTTTGTCTAGTTGCATGATTCCTAAATTTCAGCATGAGTCAGTGTTACCAGAGTTGCTTATTAAAAATGACTTGCCCCAGCAATTCCACTCCAAGGTATATATCCAACAGAAACATGTACATATAGTCATCAGAAGATCTCTACAAGAATGTTCATAGCAGCATCATTCATGATAGCTACAAACTGAAATCAATGCAACTGTCCATCATCAGTCTTAATGAATCTAAAAATTATGGTATTATCACAATATAAAACCCCATAGCAATGAAAATTAATAAACAGCAGCTACATGCAGCAACAGGGATGAAACTCACAAATCGTAACGTCGAGCATAAGAAGCCAGACACCAGAATGTATCTAATGTTTCCACTTATATAAACACAGAAACAGGCAAAACCTAATCTAAGGGCTATAAGTCAGATAAGAGAAACTGTTGGAGAGGGGCAGTGACAAAAGCAAACAAGGCACTTCTGGGTACCGGCAACGTGGCTCATTACATGGATGTGTGGAAACTCATGGAGCTAGACACTTACCCATACTTTACTGCACGTTAACACTGCAGTGAAAAGTTAAAAGGCTAATTCCAGAGCCCCACCTCAGACTGACAGAATCACTCCCCAGTCACTACCAATGTGGATAATTAGAGGATTCCCCCTTCGAGAAAGACGCTGCATTTGAAGCAGCATGTATTTCTTCCTCCAAAGGGTTTCTCCAAGCACCCTTGGCTAACCCGCCCCGCACCTGCCTTTCCTCCTCTCTCGTATATCACCACGTTTTACTGGAAGCAAAGAGTGATAGAAAATCAAGAGGCATTATGGGTACATTCAAACAGTGGCACTTGAGGCAACAGATAGAGACAGCTCTGATAATGTGCCAGCCTGTAAAACAGAGCTAAATAAAATTAAATGTTTATGGGGTGACTAATGCGCCATATTCCCAGGGGAAAAAGTCAAGTGTGCACCGTTGCCGAATGTCAGCTGAATCTTGGTTTCTCTGGGGGAGGAGAGCTGGGTGGAGGCTAAAAGGATTTGGGACTTTTCCTGGAAGGAGAAGGGGGAGATTCTGTGACTGAGGTAGGGACAGGGAGTGACCAGCTCTATAGAAGTTTTGGGAGCTGTGCTTCCAAGCTTTGTTTTTGTCGATGCAAGAAATTTGAAGCCAAGAGATGTATTCAGGTGACAGATATTTACATTCTGTG
Organism: Camelus bactrianus; assembly: GCF_048773025.1. Lineage (NCBI taxonomy): Eukaryota > Metazoa > Chordata > Mammalia > Artiodactyla > Camelidae > Camelus > Camelus bactrianus. The sequence continues at coordinate 20,612,620 of NC_133555.1, read as the reverse complement.
CTCTAGAATTTAAGAATTCAGAAATAAACTGAATATTAAAGGGAAACCGGGAATGGATTCTTTAATAAGCTACAGGAAGGCTAAGATTGCATCCATCAGCTACATCTTTGAATCCCTAGTTCCTGGCACCATGTCTGGCACACAAAGATGCTCAATAAATTCATTCATTCAACACCTATTTACTGAATACCTATTCCAGCTTAGGTACCATTCTAAATAGTTGAGATAAAACAGACAGAAGTCCCTTCCAGTGGCTCTTGTCTCTCTGAGTTTAAGCCATAGTCCTCATAGGGGAGTGACCACTGTTGGCCAGTACTGGTTATAATCATATATTTAACCTGAATATCTCTAGAATATTCAGAATATCTCTGTTTTATGCACCATTCTCAAACTTGAAATAAAATTTCTTAAAAAAAAGTTTCTGAAAATTACATTATTTTTAAATGAATTCATCATGAAAAAATAACATACATTTGCGTTACTTTGACAATTTTTTTAATTAAAAAATCTAAACTTTAATTTAAAAGGAACTTCAGATGAAAAGATTATCTAGGTACCATGCAGAGTCATCCTGCAGGTTCGCCAGTGCCGCAGGTGCTCCTTACCCGGCGAAACACTAGAAAGAGGGCACCAGGGATGGAGAGGATATTTTTAGGATGGTGTCTCTCACTGGCACTTTGGTCTCAAAGCTGGGGCAAGTATGTAGCCTGTCGCCTGGGGCAGAGGGGGCAGACAGAGAAAGGGACTGGTTCCTTTCAGGAAGGCTGAAAATAGATACGTTGGTGCCAAGCTCTGGAACATTTACACGAGACAGGAAGCCTCATCTTGCAGAGGATGACTTTTGCCTGTGGAGACCTGGCAACCAATTAAAGTGGTTTTCAAGCTCTGGGGCTCGGAGTCTTCAAAAAAGAGCAGCTCAACAGACTTTAAGATTTCTGCACCAGGACTGTAGGAGCACCACTCCAAATACACAGTTCGCAGGAGTTTTGGCCGACTCCTCCTGGGTCCTAGTGCTCTTCCTCTGCCTTCTTGAGTTAAAGTGTTACTCAGGTATTTACAAAAAGGGAGCGTGATACTTGGCTGAGATCCATCAAAGTTCAGCATAATCAACTTGCACCAAGCCCTGAAACAGGCTGGAATACTGATTTAGTTAAGTCAGTGAACAGGGATTAGAGAGAACCAAGCAGAATTACAACCAGCAGCCACTTTTTATCGAGCACCTACCTATGCCAAGAGCCTTATTAGAGGCTTCCTACCATTAGCTTATGCCCATAACTCTATAAAAGGGGGTCTCATGAGCGCCCCTTTAATGATGAGGAAATGTTAAGTAGCTTGCCCGAGGTCACACAGCTACTAAACTCAAAGCCTGCTTGCCTCAGTCCAAAGCCCCATTATACAGATGTTCAGACAACAGACAGGGTGTTTCAAAGACAAGGAGGAAGACAGCAAGGCTCTGAGAAAGGCTGCTCTATCCAGGGAGTACGTAGAAACAGAATTTAAGGGTTTTTGTCTGGGATTAATTTGAGTGAGTTAAGGATGTACGTGAAACAGAGCTGTGCACAAAGCCAGACTGGCCATCGAGGTCTACATCTAACAGTGTGGGGGAATCATCAACATGGGAGACAAGAAGGCATGTTTGTAATTAGCTTCTCTGTCAGCCAGTGACATACCTGCAGTGGGCCTGCTAGCATCAGGCCACTGTTGTCCTGGGAAGAGTGTGTGCCAGCCACCTGGCGGTGCCCTGCACAAGGGCGGAATTTGGTAAGCATGGGTAGACTGTTGCTAATCCATTTCCCCTTTGTCGCTCATACAGAATGCCCATTTGGCTGTCAGTTTTAGCTCTGAAGGATGGTCACATGTTCAGGTAAGATTCAGATGTGAAAACTGTTCATCAGAGCCTTGGCTTTTCCAGATGTAACATTGAATAATGATGACGATATGAACGTAGTGCTTAATATGTGCCAGACACTATTCTAGGCACTTTTCCATGTGTCAACTCATTTAACCTCTGAGGACACCGCTATTATCCTCATTTTACAGATGAAGAAGGTGAAGCAGAGAAGTAAATGCATCCAGGACCACACATTTACCAGGTGGCAGAGCTTGAATTTAAACCAAGACAGGATGTCTTCACAATTTCAGTCTTCATGAGTCATTGAAGATCCATGATGTAGAGTCATTTGTCATTCTTCAGAGGCATGAATTGAAATTCACTTGCTAGGAGGGGCTTTGTGCCAGAAGTAAGACCCTTAGGTAGTAACTGAGCCCTGCTCAGTTGAGGAATATCTGAATCTCAGAAAAGTTCTGCTGTTTTCTAGGTAACCAAATGTGGGCCTTTTGTGGGAAAATTATATGATGCAATAGGTATGATAATTATCCCTTAAACTATAAGTAACAAAAATACCAAGTAACAGCAGTTTTTAAAGTAAAGACAATTTTCTCATAGGACAAGAAGTCTGGAGACAGGTGTTTCTAGGTTGGTACAGTGGCTCAGAGGTCCTTAGCCTGCGGTGATGTCTGTTCTCATGGCCCCACGATGGCTGTAGCAGTTCCAAGCATCATATCTTGACACCCCAGCATTCCAGAAAGAAAAGAAGGATGGGGCAAAAAATACTTCCTCTTTTTAAGAGGAAAATTATTTTCTAGAGGTTCCCCCACCTCCTTCCTGTCACATTTCATTTTCCAGAACTGTGTCATATTTCACCTCCCAGAACAACATGTCTCAACATCAGTCTTGGTGACATTTTGGACCAGATAATTCTCTGTGGTGGGGGCTGTCCTGGGCATTGCGGGAGGCTTAACAGCATCCGTTCACTAGACGCGAATAGCATACACCCAGTTACAATTATCCAAAATGTCTCCAGATGTTGCCAGTGTCCTATGGGTGTGTATGTGTGTTCAAAATTGCCTGAGTTGAAAACCACTGCCTTAGACCAATGACTGGCGAAAAGAAACGGATAGTCCTAAGGGGTTTAGACCAACCATGGTGTACGCCCTGAAAGAGCTCTGTTTAAAGGAGGAGAGGTAGTGGCTCTGGGTTTGGCAATCATTCCCCACGTTGCTTTCTTGTCATCCAAAAAAAAAAAAAAAAAGCTCCTATCAAAAGTCCAAGGGGAGAAGTGAGGAGGAGATCTCTCTCCTCCCACATCCAAGAAAGCATTCAGGGGGCATATCAGGAAGAATCCGGTCACAAACATGGGAATCTCAATGATATCTAATCTGCATCTTTGGTGGCCATGGGAAAACAATCAGGAATCAGGGTGTCCAGTCCTCTTTTTCTTTAGAAAATCTACACCAAGCTACCTTTCTTTAAGGGCATTCCTTTCTTTTCTTCTTGCCCTACCTCCCTTTCAAAAGAAGACAAACATGAATTTGTCCAGGGATATCTGGTAAATCAGGACTTCAAGAGGAAAATTCCTGTATTTGTTCCTCAGTTACATGCCTTGGACATTTAAAAATACATGTTGGTTAAACTACAGTTGACCATTTCACTCCTAATGTGAGGACAGTCATCTCATTGTAAATATGATTATTGGAGGGTGCAAGTTTTAAGAATAACAGTCAGCTTGTTTTGAGCATTTGCTATGTTCTGGGTGGCGCTCATCTCTGGACTCAGAACTTGAATCATCATCCTTTCTTGTTTTAAAGCCACTTTCAGAATTTAAAATTATGTATCAAACCAAAGTCCAAAAAAAAAGAGTCCATTTTATGACTAAACACACATATACAAACACTAAACAAAAACTACCCCAAACTTTTAAATTGGATGTTTAAAAACCATCGGTAAATTCTGTCAATTGGCTACTCAAGGTCATTTCAATCTTACACAATCTATTTTTAAAATGTCAATAGTCTTAACGTGGTAGATGGGATTCAGAACTTCCAGCTCGAAAACGCTGCTTGGATTTAAAGGGTTACAGGTGTGATTTCTCTGGGCTTTAAGAACAATTCTTCAGACCATGGTTTTCATCAAAGTCATTTACTACATTTTTGTAAACATGTTTAATAAGAAAAAATTTAAATAGTAAAAACAGTATGAAAGATTGCTCTAAACATGGAAACAGTGGAATGAATGTTATGTTTTAAAGGTTCTAACTTACGAAAACACTAATCTAAAAACACACACTGTGTATCTTACGGAAGGGAGACACTTTATTGTTTTCTTAAAAAAAATTTTTCTTCCCCCACTATCCTTTAGCAGTAAGAATGAAAGAATATTGAGAATTCTCAAGTGGGAACCCAAATTTTATTACTGAAGAGAAAACCCAGAGTCAATATGAAATTAGTTACATTAAGGGTTACAGACTCCAATGAAGGCTGAAAACTAATTATAATAAAAGAAAATTCTGTTAGTTTAATCCCCTCAAAACCCTGGAGGCATTAAAAACTTCAGGAACTGATTAATTTTCTTTTGCTCAGATACTTTATAATGATTCAGCAAAACAAAGTTATAAATACTTCAGCACTGAGTAACATTAAATTGGGAGCAGATTTGAACCTATCCCCTGAAGCCAGCTTGCCTGAGAAGAGTCAGTGATATCAGGGTATGCTTCAGTGGAAAAGTTTATCCTGAATTGATTGGAGCAGAGAAAACAAAATCATATATATATATATTTTTTTCCTACTTCTCATCATGTGCTAAGTGCATTTTCCCCCTCCTTGCAATTAAAAAAAATCTGATCCATAATATTTAATTTGAAAATAAAGTTAATCAGATTTTGTAGAACTAAAAAAAAGAACAACCCTAGGGCGAGTGCATATGTATAGACAGTCGACTCTCATTACTTGCGGTAGTTTTGTTCTATAAAGTCATAGCAAACACTGAATTAGTGAACAGCCAAAGCATTGTTCCTAGGGGAAATCCTCCCTGCGAGTCTTTGGCCATAATATTTTCATTAACCGGTCAACGCATAACCATGTTTTATGTATTTCTGTTTAAAGACATCTTATTTAATATATATTGTTGATTTATAAAATTGAACTTGCAGCCAACAGCACTGTAACTCATGTCAGAACAAACCTTATCTAACACACATATTTTTCCCTGTAGGGCACATCAGATAACACTTCGGCACTCTGCTCGGGGGCCACTTTAAACAGCAAAACCACCAATGAAAAGCACAAAAACGTGAAAAACATGGTGCTAAATGGACTGTGAAAAGAACACTTATTCGGAAGGTGGAGCGTCTCTTTCCTTAACCTCAGCTGGGACTGTGCCTGATGGCGATGCCCATTTGTCACCGCTCTGCACACGTCTGCAAATGATGGCAAGTGTGCCCCAGGTACTGATGTTGGGGTTACAGGTAGTTTATTGAGTGGGTGAGTTTACAAATACAGAATGCGTGAATAAAGAGGACTGCCTTCATGTATAGATGTAAACAAAAAAGTCTGTTCTCTGCTTCCTACAGATGGAGGAAGAGAAGCATCATCTCCATCAGTCTTTCATACAAAACCCTTGAGGTGGGAGCAGGTGGATCCTTAGGCATGAGAATGGTTGCAAGCAAGGCTGTGGAACATGAAGAAAAGGAAAGGCCAGGACCGACCAGGTGCCTAAGATACAGGGTCCTCAGGGACTGGCAAATACAAACTACCATCCTGTCCATTTTTCAGGCACATCTAAGGCTTTCAAGTCAAAGAGCTACTTACTAGATGTATGAAATTAATCAAAGCATGTAACTGCTCTGGGCCTCAGTTTTCTTACCTAAAAAATGGGACTAATTCTGGAACACACTCCTTGGAGTTGCTGTGAGGATTAAATGAGATAATTCACAAGATGACTTAAAAGCACAAATCTTTTCTGGGACAACTGGACATGTGCTAATCCCTGATGAGACGTGATATGATATACGAAACACCCAAGCCAATTATGAAGTATTATTGCCAAAAAGTGAACGCTGATTAAGCCTCCAGAGCCAACCAGGGAGGAAAGAGCAACAAAATCAACAGCTCCAGGCTTTGGAAGCAACTGGAAAAATTCAGAAAGTAGAACAGCTGATTTTTTTTTTTTTTTTTGCAATGAGGGCATGAAGAAAAGAAAGGGAAGGGGAGACCGTACTAGATTATGAATTGGAAGGGACATAACAATCAAGTGCAATACACGGAGAAACCAATTGTAAAAAGACACTTTTGAAATAATTGGGCCATCTGAATACCGACTGGCTAGTAAATGATATTAAATGATTATAGCTAATTTATTGAGTGTGATAATGATACTGCAGTTTTGTATGAAAATGTCTTTATATTTTAGAGACTCATTCAGAAGTGTTAAAGGGTAAATGACATGTTCTGAATGACAGGGATTCACTTTAAAATATCACAGAAAGAAAAAAAAAACAAGAAAGGATGGGAAAAACTACTGTTATTTGTTTTGTTAGTTACTTGACTACAATTAGTAAATCCCTCCTGAGTGATTGCTGTCTAAAGTACTTTTGGAGCCAAAGAGGGAGTTTAGCTCAATTATTCTACGTAGTTGTCATTACTTAGAGTGAACATTTTCATTTGAAAGAGAGAGATAGGTAGAAATGCGTTAAGAAACAGTTGGTAAGTAATAGCTCTGTCCCAAACCTCTGGGGCCCCTGAGATCTTTGAAGTGATTTGTCAGTTCAAACCTCATCCCGACAACACTAACCAGCTGATGTAAGCGGAGACCTACACGCTAAGGAAGAAGGAGTGTTCCAGGCAGAGGGAACAGCATGTGCGAAGGCTCTACAGAGCGCTGTGCATATGGCGGTCTGACTCTAAGTGGTTCTGAGTGACAGGAACGTGCACTTCACAGCACATACACTGATGAGAGCAGTTGCTGATGGGTTTGTTTGTTGGGGGGATGCCTTTGACTTACAGTTGCTTTTTGGCATGGGGTTGACGCTTGGAGACTGGGCTCCAAACCTCTTGCAAAGTAGGGGGCAACCTACCAAGGTTTAGAGGCCAACCTCAAAGGTATCAGATGCTCTACATCTTCTCTCCCTGCTGTACATCTAAAAATACTGTTCTTAGAGATACCCAGGTTTGGTAAAGTAGTAGTAACCAACCCAGTCCACCCTCTAAGGCTCTTGTGAGTTTATATATGAAGCTCTTCCTTAGAAGCATTTCTGCATTTTGATCTGGAGCCTACAAGGTGTGCACAGTAGGCATTTCTACTCCCAATTTCCACAGCAGGAAACTAACGTTCTGAAACAGCAAGCATCTTGACCTGAGTCACTTGGTTAATGAGTGGCCAAGCCAGGACATGAAGCTTGGTCTCTGGCCACCAGATCATTCATAAATTAATAAGCTCATAAAAACGCTTGTTGATCTCGTATGATTCTGTTTCGGTGAAAGCTGAGGTTGTAAGGTGAGTGAGACCCAGTCTTTCCCCTACAGCCTCAGCCCAGCGGTTCTCCACGTGTTGAAACACAGTGTCCAGCACGCAGTAGGCAACTGCAGACCAGCAGAGGCCCACGTTCTCCACTGCTCGTGCTTCGCCTTCATGTGTGGTTGCTAGGTTCCGCCAGGTGGTTCTGATAGTGCATATTAACAGTGAAAGCTCAGGGGTGATAAGAGAGAATTGCTTACTGGCATTTCATAATAATCCATTCTTAGAATTGCTTTAAGTAACATGTTCCAGGCCTCCTGTCTTGCTCCTTTCTTTTTTGAAAAGATTTTTCATTGAAGGGTAGTTGATTTATAACATTAGTTTCAGGTGTCCAGCAAAGTGATTCAGTTACACGTATACATACATTTATATTTTTTCTTTTCAGATTCTTTTCCATTATGTTATTACAAGAAATTGAATATACAGTAGGTATACTGTGCTACACAGCAGGTCCCCGTGCTAAACAACAGGTCCTTGTTGTTTATCTATTTTATATATAGTAACACGTGTCTGTTAATCTCCAATCCCTAATTTATCCCTCTGCTTGCCCTTTCCCCTTTGGTAACCAGAGTTTATGTCCGTGAACCTGTTTTTGGTTTGTAAATAGAATTCGCATTTTTTTTTAAGATTCCACATATAAGTGATATCATGATATTTGTCTTTCTCTGTCTGACTTACTTCACTTAGTATGGTAATCTTTAGGTTTATCCAGTCTTGACCCTTTCTAGTCCACATTTCCTACCATTGTACACAGGGTGGGGAAAAAAGGGCAAGTCTATGTTTGTCCACTATCTCAGAGCTGTCAACACCTCCCTACTTTCTAAGGCGGTGGTGGCAACGTGTTGGGTTTACAGGTCAAATCTGGCCCTCAGGTTAAATTGGGCTCACTGACACAGGATTAGGGCCGTCCCCTTTACTGGGTCTTCACTGTGTTTTAAATCTGAATTAGTCAGCAACATTGACAAACAGACAGAATTGTACACAGGGGTCCGGTTCTTGGCTTCTCTTGAACCATGGGAAGATCTGGCAATGTTAGTCCTGTATTCTCCCACAGTAACAACTGGCTGGAGTACTGAGTGGCCTCTTAGGGGACTTAAGTGCACTCCTATTTGCCACAGTCCCCACCATTCCCTGTTGCCTCCAATAGATTTTCAGGCCTAAAGGATCAAAGCCTATTTCTTTAGTGCTACATCCCTGGCCCTCCACCACTAACCCCAACCCATTTCTCGTGCCTCGTCTCCATCCCATTCTGAGCTGTATGTATGCTCTGGCAATAAGAAGATGTTTTGAGTTTCCAGAAAACAACATGATTCCTTGCAATGACCTTTACTCTTTCCTCAGTTCTGTGAAGCCATATTGATCCTTCCAGTCGCAGTTCAGGTATGGGCTCCTCCAGGAGGCCTTCCCTGATGCTTATGGTTGGATAAGGATCTCTTGATGTTCCTTAGTTGCTTGTGCCTCCTTTAACCTATGATCTGACATGATGTGCTTGGTCAGCTGTCTCCCCAGTTGGGGGAAGCTCCCTCACCTGCCCACACTCACTTTTGCACCCCTGCACCTGGTGCAGAGCCAAGCACATATAGGGCTGGGTGTCGTAGGACGTCAGCCCAAGGCCCTGAGCCCAGATGCTTCCAATGGAGGAGGCCTTGGGGTCCCAGACTGAGGAAGTGTCTTGGTGTCCAAATCCCCCTGTGAAGCCTTTCCTTTCTTTTCTCTGTGTCCCTTCTGAGAGCCCCTGGCTGTAAAGGGGAAAAAAAATCACTAGTTTGGTTGTACTGAGTACCCTGGGCTTTAGATAGGCGATAACTTTTTAACCATCAAGCTTTCTGCCTTCCTGTCTTTGCACACCTGGCTGAGGTCAAGGTGGGAGTGTAGGTCAGTCACTGGGGTGCCTTTAGGCCCTGCTGGACACAAAGCCAAGGGGAACTCTCCCTGGAAATGGTGCTCCTGGCAATTTTGGGGAGGGAATCAATTCAGACATACTAGCCAGAGGCCAAGATAGGTTAATAATTCTAATTGCTCCTTGCAGCTATTAATAATCACCAGTTATTTAGATGTGAAGTAATTAATTCAGCACCAGTTAGTGGAGGTACTTAGTGAGGAATTAAATGACTGCTGAAGGCCAGCCTTAGAATAAAGGCAGGAAACACGGAAGTCTGATTTAGAGACTGCTCTGGGGATCTCACCTGGGTGACAGGACGTTGTTCATTACTTTACAGAACGTCCTTGTAGGGCTCTGAGGGAGAAACTGACAGGGTCCTGCATACCATGAAGATCAGAGTTTTTCTCAGGCCGTGTGAGTTATGCAGCTGATCACTCTTCCCTTTGTGTGTGAATTGCTGGAAAGCTCGGAGGCAAACCTGTGACTTGCCTGCTTTAAGTCTTCACAGTATTCATTTTTGGAATAAGCCTCATTCTTATCTCCCTACTTCTATTTTTCTTTCCTTTGGTTTACCTATTTTTTTAAAAAGAGATAACTTTCCCACCCTGTTTTTTTTTTTTTTTTTACAAAAGTAATATAAGCTCTTTTTTTTTTTTTTTTAAGAAAATGTAGAAAACAGAAATACAAACTTGAAATTAGTAAAAATCATTCATAGTCACACCTGGAGAGAAACACATTTGTGTTCTAACATATTCCCTCTCCTGTCCCCATGGTACACATATTTTACAGAATGAAATCATGCCATATAGTGTTGTATAACACCGCCCACGACCTTATGCACATCTTTGGTCTTGCAGATGTCCTGTAATGTATTCAACCAACATAGGATTGTTGAATTTTAGGCTGTTTCTAAACTTCTCCTTTTATAAAAAGAAACATTTCGATAAACACTCTTTTAGCCGAATCTTTATGGACATAGTGACCGCTCTTGTAGCTCTGAGTTTTCTGGCGATTTGCCTTTGAGCTTTCCAGCAATTCACACAACAGGGAAATCAGATCAGCTGCATAATTCACATTGCCTAGGGAAAACTCTGACAAAAATTCTTAGAAGTTCTTACTGGCTTCGAATTTATGTCATCTTGCTTTCCTTAAGGTACCCCGTGGAGCACCCTTACTTTCTAGGACAAGCTGAGACATAATTAAAGAGAGAAAGTCAGACACACCTAATCTCCAGTCCTCTGCTCAGCATAACCTCCCATCAGTCAACTGGGATTAACAACGCACCTGCCTCTGCATTCAGTTTTCCCCCAGGACACCAGATACAAAGAGCAAGAGACGTTCTCTGCCCTCAAGGGGCTTACTTTCTACTAAGGGAACAGATGAGTGATAAAAACGTGCACCAAGCTACCGAATGGAAGACTGGAGACAATTTCTATCAGCAACAACATAAGGTGGTATCTGAAAAGTGCCAAGGGCAACAACTCAAGAAGGCAGGTTGGGACAGGCAGCAAGTGTTTCCTGTGCCAAGTGCTGGGTGCGAATTTGAGGATACAACGGAGGTTAAGACAATGAAGATGAAGATATTTAAGAAGCTCAAGGTCTAAAGTGGGTGAGTGAGTGAAAGAGGAGGGGGAGTCAGAGAACTTAGATCATTGCGGAAGGAATGAGTCAAGGGTACTTAGATGCAGGCACAGGATCTTCTAGAAGCTTGGAGGCCAGGTTCTTAAAGGGGAAGAGAAGACCAAAATAGCCTTCCAAGAGTGCAGCCTAAAGAATGTGGAGGAGAACACAAAAAAAGAGGGAAGAGTGTCTTAGTAACAAGCAGACCTTCCGCAGAGAGCAGTGGACTCAAAGCTTCGGCTGTGACCCACGCTTAAGAAATGCACCGAAACTCTTGACCCAGTAGACACCATGTACATCTGGCAGATAGCAGGTATGTAAGTGAAATACAAGTTTATGTATTAATTCTTTTTCTAAAACATGCAAAATACTCTTTCACCGTCTATCTGAATGTAGTAAAAGAGAGCAGGTTGTCACCCACCACGTTGTAGTTACCGCCCGCTGGAGTACACTGACCGCTGGAGTACACTGACCATTATGGGCCTAAACACTCAAGGTGCGCTTTAGTGTTTGATAAAGAAAAATTAAAAGGAGGAGTGGCTCAGACTCTTAAGTTTCTGAAACAGATCAACCCTGTCAGGGAAAGGCCCTCTTAGGGGTGTAAATGAAAGCATAGACTTCACTGTCTTGGAGAAGAGAATGAAGAGCACCTTTTTATTCTCAGCAGTTTACGAAAAGCTGCCTTGTCCTTTGTTATGGAGATCTAGTGCCTGGGGACAACTGACCGGTTTTCTGTAGTTGGCTCCCAATCTCTTTTAGAGAAGAGCTGGGCCTTTCAGAATGGCCCCTAGCAATGGCAGGACTGGGCCACGGAGTCCCTAAACTAGTCACCTTCAGGAGACTCATACTAATGATCACATCCAACCCAAAGGGCTCAGAATCCACACAGGTGGGCTGCTTGGCACAGGGTATGGCTGATGAAGTGAACTCCCCAGGACCCAGTCATCTCGGCACAGTGGGTGGACTTTGGTGAAAGAAGGCTGCTTGTGGAAATGTAAATGGAACAAAGCAGTAATAAAGCCCCAAAGGAGACTTCCATGCCCTTTCAGCAGGTGCTTGGACAGGTCAGGACAACCCAGTAATTAACATGCCACCCATAAGTCATGGTGCAGGAGCAGTCTTCAACAGCGCCCCCGTGTGTTCATGAGAAGCAATGGCAGTAAGTGATCAGCGTAGTTTCTCTGCCTGTGAAAGAGGAGTAACTCCTAGACTCAGGAAGATGTTGGGGTTCTCGGTCAGTTGTGCACATGGGGACATGTCACAAAAGAATGATACAGAACATCCTGCTATCATGGCAAGATTCATTTAAACAAAGTATAGATTTGACCAGATTTGAACTCTGAGTTTGGAGCCATTCCAGGAGCCTGAAAATGCTGATTTACAAAGAAAAGGCCAACTGATGTGAAACAGCAAGAATCTAACAGAGGATAGATAGCATTTAAACATGTGATTTTTGGGGAGCTGGCGAAAAGTGTTATGGTCATGCATTTGGATGAAAGAGAGTAAATAGAGAGAGAGACAGGAAGGGAGGGAGAGAAGGAAACTGGAAGAGGTGTAGTCATCCTCAAAGACGTCAAGGGAGAGAAGGAAGACATAATTCTAAACCTTGAGAATAAAATGAAATAAGAGAAGAAAAATCAGGGATGAACATATCCACAAAATACTCCAACAATCCCCAGGCCCTGAGGGATTAGAGTCCAAACTATGAACTCTCAGTATTATCATCAGTAAAGTGGGGCAACAACTGTCCTTATTGAAGAGGTTACTGTGATGCTAAAAGGAAGTAATGCATGTATTACTTTATACTGAGTTACTGTTCACTAGAGATTTAATGAGAACTACATAAATACTTGAAAATTTTCTGGCAGCCACATTAAAAAGGTAAAAACAGATGAAATTAATTTTAATAATATATTTTATCCAACTCAATATACCTAAAATATCATTTCAAAATGCAATCCATGTAAAAATTATTAATAAGGTAGTTTACATTTTTTATACTATATTTTGATTTTATTTTTGAGTGGGGAGGTAATCAGGCTTATTTTTTTTTTAATGGAGGTACTGGGGCTTGAACCCAGGATCTTGTGTATGTTAAGCACACCCTCTACCACTGAGCTATACCCTTGACTTTCCATACTATATTTTGAGATGTAGTGTATATGTTAATAGTTAGAGCACATCTCAATTTTGATTGGCCACCTTTCAGGTGTTGAACTGCCCCGTGTGGCTAGTGGCCACTCCAGTGGACAGCGTGGACTTAGCACATAAGAAGTATTATTATTAAGTATTACTATTGTAATTATGATCATCAGTGTTGAGTAACGGGATCAGGACTTCTCTGCAGGAGGGGCTGGCTGTGTGGGTTAGAACAGAGAAGCACCTTATTATTCTGCCTTCCAAATGTCTCCTTGCTGGGATTTCAGTGCAGTGAAGGTCCCGAGCCAGTTAAACTCATGGGTTCCAGAGTGTGGCCCATTAGGGCCCTTGGTGTGAGGCACAGTCTGTGTGAGTATCAGTGTTTACGTCATGTTTAGACATTCGTTTCTGGTATGAATTATAATTTACTTGTGATATTTAATAAAAACCAGACATCACCTCATCAGTGTTTAAACAAAAAACGGTGCTATTCATCTTACTAGTTCTGCTGAGGTCGTCTTCTGCTTTTGGGTTCAGAGGGTGCTGGTCAGGGGTGGACAGGCAGCCTACAGGGTCTTGCGCCAAATGGTCCTTGGGCCTCAACGTGTTGGCTTCTCCTTCAAGTGGGTCTCGGATGGGTCACTAGTGCAGGCAGGATAATGGACTGGGGCTGTGGAACCAGGGCCTGAGCTGGGTAGAGGGAGCCACGGAGCCAGTTGGTGTACACGCCCAGGAAAGCCAATGCTGGTGCACAGCTCGCCGTGACAGCCTGGGAGGTGCTTAGCACTTGATAAGTGTGACTGCATCTGTCCCTTCCAGCTCCCCTCTGAGGTACCCATTTCACAGAGGGGAAAACTGGACCTCAGAGAAGTTACACATCAGCTCCCTGATGGCTGAACCCGTCTCTCCCCAAGAGGATCTACTCCAGAGTCCATGCTCCTGACCACTTAGCTGTGCTGGAACTTCCTCACTGGAGCCGTGTTCTCCTTGGCATGGTCTTCTCCTGAGTTGGAAACTGACCACAAGTCTGGCTGTTATGTCTGGTCAAACTCTTTCCTCCTTCGTGAACGAAAACTACTTTCACAAGTGACAGTAACAGGCGTGTGTGTGGGGGTGGATCCAGGTTCCCCAGGTCTCAGGGGAGAGTGGGTTGGAGGCTGGTTCCAGCCCCTCCTTATTCCACCCAAGGCCACTGGCATCCCTGCTGGGAGGAGCATGATGGTGAACGCTGTTCTGTTCCACTTTCAGGATGTGGATGTCCCGTCACCCTTGAGTGCCAGCGACACTCTTGTCCTTTTGCTTTCTATTAAAAATTTTTTTTTATTGAGGTTCAGTCAATGTACAATATAAGTTTCAGGTGTACAACAGTGATTCACAATTTTTAAAGGTTATACTCCATTTATAGTTATTATAAAGCACTGGCTACATTCCCTGTGCTGTACAATAGATCCTTGTAGCTTATTTATTTTATACATAGTAGCTTGTACCTCTTAATCTCCTAGCTTACCCTCTTCCATTCTCCTCACTGGTAACCACTAGTTTGCTCTCTATTTGTGTCTGCTTTTTTCTTGTTATAGTCACTAGTCTTTTATTTTTTAGATCCCACATATAGGTGCTATCATACAGTATTTGTCTTTCTCTGTCTGATTTATTTCACTTAGCATAACGCCCTCCAAGTCCATCCATGTTGTTGCAAATGGCAAGATTTCATTTTTTTCATGGCTGAGTGTTTCACTGTGTTCTTGAATTTGCCAAGCTCCTCCCCTATCCCAGGGTCCCTGAGCTAGCCCTCTTTCCCTGGTCTCAGCTGACAATGACTCCTCCCCAGAGTAGCCTCTCCTGACACCCCAAATAAGTAGCTCTCTACCACTGTGCTCTGATTAGCTCTGGCCGTTTGTCACAAATCCATGTATTGGTTTACTTGACTGACGGCCTCCCTGGTAGAATGTAAGCTCTATGAGGGCAGAGAAGGAGCCGGTTTGCCTTATTCATGCACTTCCCATGCTCAGCACAGTGCCGGCCCCAAACAGACTCTCAGCAAGTATTTCTTGCACGGTTGAACTCATCAGGCTGGAGATCCTTGAAAATTATCTTGAAGAAGGTAAACTCTTACCTGTCTGGGTCTCAGTTATCTCATCTGTGAAATGGCCTCCAGTTGACCTCGAAGCCTCGTCCAGCTCTGAAATTCCACAGCTCTCTGATCTGACATTGGAAACGGCTGCGCCCCACCCCGTTCAGTTATTTTGCCTTTATCGCCTGAGTACTTCTTCAGAAAAGGGGGTGGGGATGTGCTAGGAGAACCTTCATTCCTTTTTGAGCATTTGGGCAGTTTTCCAATTCTTGTAATTGGGTTAGAAACCGGTAGAGTTAACTGAGTTATTGATTCTGGAGTTTCGAGTCTCTGTTGGCGAGACCAAACCCCCGAGCTGGCAGCTTGGTATTCTTTTTCTCTTTTCTGTCTTTCACTCTCTCTCTCTTTTTTTTGTCATGTTGTGAGATTACAGGCCAGTCCCTGAAACAACAATTCTTTCAGCCTATAATAAAGTTGTATTTTTAAATTTTGCTCTTGACTTTAATTGCAGCCAGGCATGAAACAAGAGAATGAGGGTGCCGTTCCAGATGAGCGTACATTCAAAATCATTCAAACTCTGCTCGGACGAGGAGAGGCAAATTAATAATGAGAACAAACAGGCCTTTGGAACCAGGCTCCCTCCTCCTCCCTTCTTTGTAAAATGGAATCCTTCTCCTACCAGTGGCAATGGAAAAAACACCAAACACAGTGTGGAAGGCGCTGGCACAGCTGGTTCTTTTGGTCTATGTGGAGCCCAATAAAGTGAGGGCTGAACTGTGTACATACTAAAACCAGACAGTTCAGCATTCATTCATTCCTTCTTTCTTTTTTCCTTTTATCCAACAAGTGTTTGTTGAACATCTATCCTGTGCCAGATTTTGGACTGGTATGGGGATAAGCCAGGGAATGAGACAGATAAAATGTCCATCCTAATACAACACATACGACTCATGATAACAACACCTCTTCTCCATACTTACTAGGTGCTTGACCCACTAGAAGTGTCTTGGATGAATTTTCTCATGTAGTCCTCACAATATCTCTAGGAAGCAGGCACTATTGTAAGTCCTATTTTAGAGATGGGGAAACTGAGGCCCAGGGGGATGGAAGCGAGTTGTCTAGGATCACGTGGCTGGAAAGGGAAGCGGCAGGGATGGCTCAGGAGGCTGAGCTCTTAAGAAACGGAGCTTAGAGCCTAGTGGAGCAAGTAGGTGAGCAGATAGGTGGTTCTAACATGGTTTGAGAAGTGATGAGATGGGAGATAGAGACAGAGCTGGCTGGAGAGGCCGGGGAAGAATGTGGTCAAAATGTGATGTCTAAGCTGAGATTGGAAAGGTGAGGAGGAATAGGCAGGCACAGGTTGTGGGGCATCGGGAAGAGCTGGAGATGCTTCAGATGAGAGAGACATGGAGGCGTGGGATAGGAGAGGGATGGAAGCTGAGTCCAGCAGGGTGGATGGGGCCACATCATGAAGGGCTGGAGGCACGGAGGGGGTGGTGCCAGGCCAAGACCTCTGTGTCCTGGAGGCAGTGAGAAAGCCCTCAACAGCCCCATCAGGTTCACTTCTTAGAATGTTCACATCTCTTATGTGGAATCATAAAAGACCCAGAATTGCTAAAGCAATATTGAAGAAGAAGAATGAAGCTGGAGGACTAACCCTCCCAGACTTCACACAATACTACAGAGCTACAGTAATCAGAATAGTGTGGCACTGGCATAAAAAAAGACATATGGATCAATGGAACAGAACAGAGAGCCCAGAAATAAACCCACAGACCTATGGTCAATTAATCTTCAACAAGGGAGGCAAAAATATACAATGGAGTAAAGACAGTCTCTTCAACAAGTGGTGTTCGGAAAACTGGACAGCAGCATGTAGAAGTTAGAACAGCCCCTCACTCCATACACAGAAATAAACTCAAAATGGCTTAAAGACTTAAATATAAGACAAGACATGATAAATCTCCTACAAGAAAACACAGGCAAAACATTCTTTCACATAAATCTTAGCAATGTTCTTCTAGGGCAGTCTACCCAGGCAATAGAAATAAGAGCAAAAATAAACAAAGGGGACCCAATTAAACTTACCAGCAAAAAACAAAAAAAACAAACAACAAAACACAAAAAAACCATAAGCAAAACAAAATGACAAGCTATGGTATGAGAGAAAATATTTGCAAATGATGCAACTAACAAAGACTTAATTTCCAGAATATATAAACAGCTCATACAACTTAACAAAAAAACCATACAACACAATCCAAAAATGGGCAGAAGACCTAAACCAGCGATTCTCCAATAAAGACATGCAAATGGCCGAGAGGCACATGAAAAAACGCTCAATATCACTAATTATCAGAGAAATGCAAATCAAAACTACAATGAGGTATTACCTCACACCAGTGAGAATGGCCATCATTCAAAAGTCCATGAATGACAAATGCTGGAGAGGGTGTGAAGAAAAGGGAACCCTCCTACACTGCTGGTGGGAATGTACTTTTGTGCAGCCATTATGGAAAACAGTATGGAGATTCCCCAAAAAACTAAAAATAGACTTACCATATGATCCAGCAATCCCCTAGGTATATATCCGGAGGGAACTCTAATTTGAAAAGACACATGCAACCCAATGTTCACAGCAGCACTATTTACAATAGCCAAGACATGGAAACAAGCTAAATGTCCAACGACAGATGACTGGATAAAGAAGTTGTGGTATATTTATACAGTGGAATACTACTCAGTCATAAAAAAAGAATAAAATAATGCCATTTGCAGCAACATGGACGGACCTAGAGACCATCATTCTAAGTGAAGTAAGCCAGAAAGAGAAAGTAAATACTGTATGATATCACTAAAAAAGAATCTAAAAAGAAAAAAGAAAAAAAGGATACTATGAACTCATCTATAAAACAGAAACACACTCGCAGACTTAGTAAACAATCTTATTGTTACTGGGGAAAGGTAGTGGGAAGGGATAAATTTGGGAGTTTGAGATTTACAAATGTTAGCCACTATATATAAAAACAGACTAAAACTTTCTGCTGTATAGCACTGGGAACTATGTTCAATATCTTGTAATAACCTTTAATGAAAAAAATATGAAAACGAATATATGTATGTATATGCATGACTGGGACACGGTGATGTACTCCAGAAATTGACACATTGTAACTGATGGTACTTCAATTAAAAAAAAAAAAAAGAAAGAAAGTTCATGTCTGTGCACAGAAAGGACTGGAGGGCTGGCAACAGAGAGACAAGTGAGGCCCAGGGAGAGGTGATGGTGGTCTGTCATAAGGCTGAGGCTGATGATGGAAAGCAGGAGGCTATTGGTTTGAGAGCATTTAGGATGGAGAAATTGTAGGACTTGGTGATAATTCGAATCTCCATTCTTCAAATCAGGCAGGAGACCAAATTTAACAGCTTTGCTGGCCTGTGATAGCTTAATAACACTCCACTTCACTTTGGGCTGTGCAGACGGGGCTACACGTGAGAAAACTAGGGAGCCCTCTCCCCTGCCAGGTCGCCTTTTCTCGAAGACCCCAACAAAGTTGATATGAAGAATAAATCTCCATCCATGTTTCAGTCTTTGCCATTGTTCCTTACACCATTTTCAATGTCCCTCCTATGAATTTCTCTGCTCATTTATAAAAAGGATCTAGCTTTTTTTTTGTTTTCCTTTTAACTGGTGGCTGAAAGGGCTTCTGCTTTGGCAGTCGAGAAGTTCAGGGTGAATTTTTGTATGCACAGTGTATGTATTAGCCTAGGGGCTTGATCTATACATTTTCCCCTTTAAATTTAGTTTTTCTCATTTCTTTCATAGGCATACATACTTTTATAGGCCCCCAATACTGTTGGGAAGAAGGGCTATATAAAATGATGAATGTGAAGGTCACAAGGTCTGCATTCTAAACCAACTCCATCTTCACCCATCATAGGTCCTCAGATTCCCTCATGAGACCCACTCTCTTGTGTTTGGGCGTCTTCTTCACAAGATCCATGAGAAGCATGAGTATGTTGTTTTGGAAGATGACTTTTTCACACTTCATAGTAAGTCACATTCATTTATTGAATGTGACGTGTCACTCAGCGGAGCACAGAACTTGGAAGTGATGGGAAATAGGACAGGAAAGGTTTGGTGGAGACCTGGAAATTAGGGATACCTTGGAAGTTAGAGCTTTGTGAAGGCCACCATGATGGCCCTGATGGGAGGCCATGGTGGGACTGGCCAGATCACCCCAAAAGAAGACAAAAGTTATTGGCAGGAGAAATGGAAAACCAGATATCTGGTCACCCAGCTTTGTTTTCTGCCATTCTGACCAAGGCTGACCAAGCCACACTTTTGACTGACTTGAATGGCAAATCCAAAATACCATGATTAGGTGAAACTGCCCACGTGAAATCACATTTAGGAGGCTTGGAAAGAGATTCCAGCTCTCTTTGGTCCAAGTATCTTCTGTTACATTTCCACTGTTGGTGGTTTATTCACTGCATCAGTTCACTGTCATTTCAGTAAGTTTGTGCTAAAATGTGAATATCCCCAGTGGTATCATACAGACAGAGGCCTTTGGGCTGGAAGGGATCTTGGAGACAACTGATGGCCACACTTGGGTATGTGATAGCCGGGGAAACTTAACCACAGGGAGGTTAAACCAATCGGGCCTGAATCACTAAGCCCGTGAGTGGCAAAACTTGGATTAGAATGCAGGTCTCTGGCTGCAAGTAGAAGCTTCCAACCACATGATTAGAGGTTACTGTACATCTGATTCCTTTGTAAAGTAACAGCTAAATAAAAGGAAACTGGAGCTCCCGAGTGAGCAGGTTTTGACAGGAAGAGACATAAGAGAGCCCAATAGTACTTGGACTTGCTTATGGAGACCCGAACCATTTTTATGAATCTGTGTTGTATTTGCGGAGAACTCTTCTTGGACTACCCCATACAATTCTGGTGGGGCCATCAGTCAAAGAGCCTACAGTTGGCCAACGCCCTACCCCTGAGGGCACATGACTAAGCCTGGCCAGTCACGTTCACCATGCCTATTTTGTAGCTATTGGTACAAGCAAGGGGTGGGTTCCAGGTCCAATCAGAGTCCCTCCACAAAATGGGATAGGGGAAGTCTTACTTCCTCTGTAAGGACTACTTGGCCTGGAACTGCAAGAAGCCCTCTTTGTCACCTTATTAGAGAGGGCCTGTCTCACTATGTCATCCACAAAAAAAAGCAGAGCCCAAAACAAGAAAGAAAGAGCAAGAATGAGAGGAAGGTAGGGAGAGCAGGAAAAAAGGAGTGAGAAACAGGCTGAGAGGGAGAGATGAAGAGATTGAGAAAAAGAATACAAGAGCAAGCAAGCATCTGGAAGAAATAATTTGAGTAACTGGATCCAGCTATGCCTGAAGCCAGTAGCACTCCAAGACTTTTCAGTTGATGGGAGCCAATAAGTACCTTTTATTTTTCCTACTTGAACTAGTTGAAGTTGAGGTTCTCCTCCTTTTAACTGTAAAGAGCCTGTTAATAATAAACTTTTTATATAAATTAACCGACTCGATTCTCTCAGTGGCCCTGCAAGGTAGACAGTACGGTGATCACCATTTTATGAATGTGAAAATTGTGGCTCAGGGATGATGAGCGATTGGCCTAAGGTTATAGAGCTTTATGAAAGCAGCCTGTGTTACTCTTTATAAGATCCTTTCTTTTTATCTGTTAAACCCTGACTATTCAAGGTTAGGGAGAAGCCTAAACACCAGCTCTGTCCTTCTGTAGCGTGGTGAGGGGCTCGCCATCCTCTTTGCTGGCTGTCCTTCCTAAGCTGGTGTGTTCATGCACCATCAGCTCCTAAGATAATGCTAAGGAGACAAGCTAACTACACGTGGCCCCGAGAAGTGGATTAGCTGAGTGGCTGAGTCTGGGCATGGAACCCTCCCCAACAGTCGGGGCAGCCTTGTCTCCAGCTTTGTGTGGGTGGATGCTGCACCAGGCGCCCAGGCCACCGTCGCCTCCTCCAGGACCACAGCAGGCCTCGGTGGGAAGCACAACCTCTGAGGTCAGCACGTGGTGCGACGAGGAGCCTGTGGTCGGCATGCGGCAACTCAAATAATAGGTTCCACCAGGGTGAGAAAGCCACAACCCGGCACGGAGGAAATGGTTTGCCAGAACTTTTTGCCTGATGTCTGCTCAGCGAGATGGCCTCTGTGGCTGGAGTGGGAGCAACAATGCCTCTGAGGTCACCAATCCATACTCTCCAGAGAATCGTGTTAAAAGCCGGGGGGGGGGGTGCTATGGCAGGGGAGAGCGCCTCGAAACCCAAGCTGATGAGGCCAGTCTCTCTTCATCTGGTTCATTTCTCCCAGCACTGCAGCGGGATCAGGACACACAGACACATCTCCCTGCTTCCGGGGCGTCGCTCCATTTGCTCAGAGAACACACCCAGGTCTGCATCTCCCTCATGAAGACACCCAGCCATGCGGACCAGCTCCTTGGAGAGCTTGGTGTGTCTCGTCTGCCTCACTTTTTCTTCCATGTTCCTGTGAACCACATGGTCCAGCGCCACAGGAAGAGAAGTCTGGGAGTCACCGTTCCTCTGACTTGAGAGCACATTTCGCCTCTGATGTCTTTTTCCTGAATGTGTTTCAGCTTTACTCTTCTGATTCTTTCCCTCCCATCTGGTTTCTATCTGACCCGAGCAGCTGTTTTTCTCATTTAGAATAACACACTTACCTCTTTCTTCTTTACATGCCGTGTTTCGGTTTTGAAATGCTTTTTCATACAGACTGAAACACATTGGGGTGTTGTTTTTCTTTTTCTTCTTCTTCAAGAAAAGAAGTACCTGTCTTTTGATTTCGCTGTGTGTAAATTCTTTCAGCAGACCCACAGAAGAACTGCAGTGAATGTCTTTCTTCCCTGCCTAGGATGCACCCCACACACCCACAATTGGCATGCTCTGTGTGCAGACAGACTCTAAGCCGTGACTAATATTAGCAAAGAACAGTATACATAACACGGTCAGCCATGTATCAAATATTTATAAAGACCCCAGGAACCTTTCTCATAATGCAAAGGGATGTGGCCAATGAGAGTTGAGCAGTTTGTGTTGGAAGTTTTTGGAAAATGAAGAATAGATGACCTTTTTCCCAAATGACAAATGCCTCCCCCTTGTCACCACCCCCTTCTCTGCCCACCTCCTGGGTTTTAAAGATAGCTGGGAAAGTGAAGCCCTGGAATTTTCTCGGCTGATTGAAGACTGGGGCGGAACACTTTGCCATCAGTGGTGGAAGAACTTATTGCCATTTTAAGTAATGTTTACATGATCCGCTACACCATAGGGAAAGGAAGATGGGGAGAATCTGAAAAAGAGTGAGGACCATATTCAAGACAGTGGCCGATTAAACAAGAGGCAGAGGGTAAGGCACGTGGATTAGAAGGAGAGTTGACTCCTAAGTCCACGAATTGTCAGCTGTGTGACCTATTTGTGCCCCTAAATTTCCCTTCCTTCTCTGAGTCTTTGCATATGCTGTTCCCTCCACATGTAACTCTCTTCCCACATTTTGTATGGTGGTTCCCTCAGGTCTCTGCTTTGATGTCACCTCCTCAAGAGGGTCCATCCCTGACCACCTATCAACGCAGGCCCACCATTTGCCTTGTTTGTTTCCATCATTACACAGGGCACCAGCTCTTGGTATGTCCTTGTCTCCTTGTTTTGTATCTGTCTCACCCTCTACAGGTCTTCATAATGGTAGGAGCTGTGGTCCTCCCTTCCCATTTAAAAAAAAAAGGCTTTTTTTCTTTGAGCAGCTTTAGATTTACAGAAAAATTGAGTGGAAAGTACAGAGAACTCCCTTTTTTCCCATCACACCTGTATCTACCCCAAGTCCCCCATTTTTCACATCTAGTCTTAGTGTGGTGCATTTGCAACAACTGATGAGCCAATATTGATACGAGATGATTAACCACAGTTCACAGTTTACACTAGAGTTCACTCTTGGTGTTGCACACTCCATGGGTTTTTTCAAATGATCAGTGACATGTGTCCGTTATTACAGGATCAAGCAGCACAGCTTCACAGCCCTAAAAATCCCGTGCTCCACCTTTTCATCCCTCTCTTCCTTGAACACCTGGCAACCACTGACCTTTTCCCTGTCTCCCTAGGTTTGCCTTTTCCAGAATGTCACATACAGTTGACTCTCAAACAACGTGGTTTTGAACTGCGTGGGTCCACTTATATGTGGATTTGTTCCCATAGTAAATACCGGAGCACTACAAGCTCCGTGATTGGTTGCATCCCCAGATGTGGTACCGTGCAGACAGAGGGACCGTGGATGCAGAGGGCTAGACCCCAAGCCCTGCATCACTCAAGCATCAACCCTGGTCTACCGCTGAAATCATACAGTATGTAGCCTTTTCAGATTGGCTTCTTCCCCTTAGCAATTTTTTCTCCCTGCTTCATTTTTAACCACTATATTCCAGGGTCTCTGACATGGGAAGTGCTCAGTGAATATTTATGGAGTGAGTACATGAATGAGACTTAAGTTGCCCTAATTTGTAAAATGGGTCTAACTTAAATGACGGTGAGGATTCACGAAAGTAACACAAGGGAAAAGCCTGCCAAGCTGACGACCCCTGGTGAGCCCTCCAGTGTGGTGGCTGCTATTTTTCACATTCTGGGGGCATAATCTGGGTCTTGGTGATGCTGGTGTGTGGATGGGGAGAGTTTCAGAGCTGACAATGTGTTTTTGAAACTCAGGCTTTTTTTCCCCCAAAGCACTGGCAGGTAAAACTACGATTTCTCCATCAGCTTCTCTATCTCAGGACAGCCACTCCTAAAATTATGGGGCCCTTGGGAAGTCTTGGGGAGTTGCCGATAGGATGTCTCTGGTCATTGTTTTCAGTGCAAGATATTTCCATGATTTGCAATTATTCTGAGAGATGTTCTTGCAAAATGGTCCTGAGGCTCTGGATTTGAAATGTTATTTCTCTTCTAGTGCATGCTATTTGGTAACGCCAGGTTTTCCTGAAGAAAATCTTCACACAGTGGTCCAATTCCGCTTCCTGTCGCCGTGGAGTGGACATTCTGATGGCTCTCCCAGTGGGAACTTGATGAGACTGGCCTGGTTGTGAAAGTGTGGCCTGCATGCGTGAAGTCTCTATATTCTCAAATGCTTCAATCATCTGCAAATTCCAGATTGCTGAAACAGCTTCTGAAATGTACAATGTGAAAAGCATCTCATAAAAGCTCTGATCCTTTTTTAAAATGCTTTTGAGAAATGAAATGTTTCTGTGGCTCTTTTAGGCCAAGACAGAAGTTGTGTCTTCAATTGCGGTGTTTTATCTATTGAATGCCATCCACTGGATGCTTGGGGACGGCCAGGTGACTATTGCACGAGTGCTCTGGCATTTTTGGGAGTGTGAGAATCATTCTTCACAAAAATGTAAAGTCCTTGTCATTTTAACCAGAGGGGGAAAAAATCCATCTTTTTGCTCTGGTAAGAAGAAAGTGATTATCCAAATTAACAGGGGGAAAACTTTAAAAACAAATTTCCTTCAGGGAATAATCTTATAATCTTTATAGGCTATTAGTTCTAATAATTTAAAATTCCAGTTTTAATTTTCCCACTTCAGACATAAATGGGATCTCTTCTTGGGACCTGATCTGCTTGAAGGTCAAATGAACTGCAAAATGAGAGTAGCTGTCTGTGGGTTAGAGCAGAGGCTGTCGAACACTATTGCCTGGAGGAATTGTCTGGTCACTGGGTGTGCATTAAAAATGCAGATGCCATTCTCCTCCAAGATTCTGACTTCCTTGCCTAAGGTATGAGATGAGGTCCAAAAATCTTCATGCATATGAAGTCCAGAAATTTCCTGGATTAGCACTGTTTGAACTAATATTTACAGAGCACTGTTCTAAGAGCTGAATGTATTCATTTACTTAATCCTCACAGCAATCCTTGGAGGTGAGTTCATTTATTATCCACACTTCATCAAGGAAGAAACTGAGGCAAAGGAGTTACACAGTTATGACCTCATTCAAGGTCACCCAGACCCAGGTGGCTAGAGCAGATCTGGGGTTCAAACTCTGACACTCTGGTGCCAGAGTCCAAGCTTTCAGCTACGTTGCTACACTGCCTCTTGTGGGTAATCACTGCTTCCTTACTGGGAATGTGGATGAAAGATTTTCTTTTCACTTCCTGCCTGAATGAAAATTTGCATGTACCTGTGAAATAGTTCAGCCATGTTGTATGTGGTGATCAGTTGACTCAAGATAACCAGGCATATAGACATAAGACCAATGAGAAAGAAATGGACACACCTATGAGTGTGTGCTAATAACAAGCACAGGTGAGGATGTGGAGAGACTGGAACCCCGGTGCACTGCTGGTGGGAATGTAAGATGGTACCGCCACCGTGGAGAGCTGTTTGGCAGGTCCTCAAAAAGTTAAACATAGAATTACCCTATGATCCAGCAATGCCATTCCTACATATATATCCAAAATAACTGAAAGTAGGGATGCACGCAGATTCTTGTATGCCAACATTCATAGCAGCATGAGTCACAGGAGCTAAAAGGTCCACCAATGGATGAATAGGTAAATGAAATGTGGTCTATGCATACAATGGAATATCATTTAGCCACAAAAAAGGAAAGGGAGATTCTGATACATGCCACAACATGGATGAACCTTGAAAACATAGGCTAAGTGAAATAAGGCAATTACAAAAGGACCAATATTGTATGAGTCAACTTACATGAAGTACCTAGGATAGGAAAATTCATAGAGACAGGAAGTTCAGAGGAGGCTACCAGGAGCTTGGTGGGTGGCAGGAGAGGATAATGGGGAGTTAGTGTTTAACTGGTTCAGAGTTTCTGTGTGGGTTGATGAAAAAGTCCTGGAAATGTAGACATTAGTGACTATACTTAATGCTATTGAACTGTATACTTTAAAATGGTTAAAATGCAAAACGAAAAGAGACAGTGAGGTAAAGGGATTCTGGATTTGATTCAGGTCCTTATTTCAGCTCTTGGCATTTTATCCAGATAACTGTCCCCATTGTCATCCACTGCACAGGCATAGCTGGGCTGACTTGAGAGAGACATCACTGAAATCCATCCAGTGTTTATCTGCCTGTATAGAATAAAAGTCATTAATGTTTAAAAACATTAAAACTATTTTAAAATCATTAAACTTTGAACAAATCCTAAGGGATACACTACATTCAGATGAAGAAAGTCCCTCTGATTCTTGTAGAGGGGTTTACCCCAGTGTTGCCATGACTACAGTGGGTTTGGTAATGACCCATTCACAAACACAGGCACCCTAGTTATTGGCTCATCCCAGGCACGTGTTATTGGAAACAGAATGTGCAACCTTGACCTCCGAAATGATGAACCCTTGCCAACCCAACTGAAAGAGCAACTTGTAGACTGTATCCAGCAAAGGGCTGTGGTTTGAGCAAAGACAAACATTACATAAAGCAGAGTTTGTTGTTCAATCCTGCTGAGGAAGAGTAAAGTTCACAAGAGCTCAGTTCAACACGTGTAACCAGATACGGACACCAAAGAATTAATCAACGTGGGCCAGGCAACAGAATGTGACTGTGCATGGGGACCAAATACAACACAAACCACGATGTTCGGGAGACGGACTGCATGACTCAGGAATGAAGGAGTGGCCTCTGGCTGATAAAGGGAGTGATCACACTTGAGAAAGATGAAAATCATATCCTGGTAGGGCTACCATGAAGGATAATAAAGCTTACGGTGAATTCTCATGAGTACTTTCTAGCACATGGTAGGTCAATAAACTCACAGTGTCTCTATCCTCTTACATAGGGCACTTGCAGTCTTTTTCAACAGTTCAATTGAAGGAGCGATGCGCTAATCTGTGAGTCAGCTTGTGTCAGTTTATGACTTGTTAATGCGAGTGTCAACATCTAGACAGTTAGCATATGCCAACCAACAGCATTGATGAGAATAGCTAATCAGAATAATTTAGGAGACCCTTCCCCCTAAAAAAAGAAACTATATAGATGTGACTTACTTTTATTTGGCTAACTACATGGACAACCCAAAAGCTGTTATTTACTTTTGCTCTGTAGCTGTGCATATGGTTTTTTTGTTGTTTAGGATATAGGGAAAGTGCCACAATGTGTCTCAAACCTCTCAAAATAGTCAGATCTCTCTAACCACCCTCAACTTCCACCTGGGCTACTGCAGTTGCCTCCTAGCTGGTCTCCCCAGGTCCAAGCCTGCTCCCCTCAATCCAGTCTGCAGTCCCGAAACTGAGTGATTTTTTTTAAAGCTTTTTTTTTTGGCGGGGTGGGGCGGGGTGGAGGTAATTAGGTTTATTTATTTATTTATCTCTTTATTCTTAACAGAGGTACTGGGGATTGAACCCAGGACCTCATGCACGCTGACACGCACTCTACCACTGAGCTATACTGTCCTCCCTTCTGGGTGATCTTTTTAAAACGGAGATCTCATCCTCACTCCCCTACTGAAAACTATCCAATGGCATCTCAGTCCTTGCTCTCATAAAGCTTTAAACATTCACTAGGTCCTGCTGGCTTTAGCTCCTCCCTGCCCTTCTTGTGCCTGGTCTTGCCCCTGACCCTGTACCACACTGCCCGCCCCCCGCCCCGGCCCCCAGCCTGCTAGCATATAGTCCCACCAGCCTTCTGTTATTCTCTGAACTCACCTAACACCTTCCAGCCTCAGAGCTTTTGCCAGTGCTAGTCCCTCTTCCTGGGATATCCTTGCCATCAGGTTTGAGTTGGCCACTTCTAACTTCACACCCCCACTGTTAGCTTACTTTCTCAGAGAGGTCTTTCTGGGGCATCTAAATTCAATACTCTCTGTACTCTTTCTCTCAGATCCCTTTCTTCCCTAGCACCTATTAGAGTTGGTAACTCTACTTTTATCTGAGTGATTATATGCTTAATGTCAGCTCTCTGCTTCAGTATAAGCAGAAAGGGGGCGATGTCTATCTTACTTATTAATGTATCTTCAGAATCTGGCAGGTAGGTAGCCTGGTGCATAGAAGTTCCTCAATAAATACTTGTTGAATGAGAAATATGTAATCATAATAAGCTTGCTGCGGTCAAAAAGAAGGCGTAGGTGGAGACATTTCATAAATGTGCCACATGCATGTTTTAGAACTCTGGGTTAGTTTTATTAGTGTCCAGATACCTTGTTAAACTAAAAAATCATGACATTGGGGGAGAAATATGATTAATTACTTAATCTTCATTCATATTTAATGTGACTTTTCCAAACAGATAGGGAGCTCTGCCAGCCTTGTGAATTAGATTTATAAAATTTGCACAGTCAAAATGTGCACAAAGCAATTCCATCATTTCTCCTGCTTTTTTCTGTTTTTATAATTCGTCAACTCATCATGACCAAGAATCAGTCCAGTCCTTGGCAACAGGAGGTGTGGGAATGAACTGAGGACGTGGGTAGCAATTGACATGGAATCCCTCAGAGCTCCCATTAGACCCATATTCTCAGGAAAGTCAATGCAAGAAGCGTAGCAAGGAAAGACGGAGGATAATAAATGTCTTTTCTGACCATTGCTTAATGTTTTTAGATCCACCTTGAGCAGGGCAGCCAGAGCTGTTATAAAAAATGACCCTCTTTATTCTTAAAGCTCTCCAAGAGAAAGAAATGCCACAATCTCCACAGGGATGAGGTAGAGATTAAATCAGATAATACAGGGAAAGGATTTAGCCAAGTGATCTCCATCTAGTACTCAATCACGCTGTCGGCAAGGATTATTACTGTTCAGCAATGCTGCGAGAGCCTCTTTCAAATCCTTAGTCTTGGAATCTTTGCTGATTATCTTAGAACTCTTGTGGCCAAAAAGTTTTTGATAAATCAAACCTAGATTCTCCTCTTTGCCATTCAGCAGTGTTTGGTACCCTTTAATACTTTCCTTACAATATCAGCTCGGAAAGTAATAAGCACCCACTTCACGCTGACTACGTCTAAGAGCACTGGAGTAAACTGCAGGGTCCCAGCAAGCAGCCAACAGCGAAGCCCAGATTTCCCCCCGTTTCCTATCCCAGCTTCGGTGTTCGGGTAATTGCATCAATCCTACACTCTGTTTCGCATCTCTCCCCAGAGCCTTAGCTGTGCAGAAAGGGATGTCCTTTAATGATTTCCTTTGAATGGCTTTCCATCTGGGGAGGAAGAGGGCCCCTCTTGTTCAAATACAAAGGAACCATCCATCCACCAAGACCTTTCTTCTCTGTTAAGCATCTCTTGAATTTCAAAGGAGGACTTGGAATTTCTCAGTCCCAATCTTAAAACTGCAACTCAAGGATTGCAGTTTATTTTCTTCGCCCTTTAAGACCAGAAAACACTACAGGCCATGAAATGAAGTGTCCCCCCCCCCCCCCCCCCCCGGTTCAAAACAAGACCAAATTCCAACCTGCTAATGCTTCCCTTTCACAGTAACCAAGCAGCGAAGGATAATCAGCTCAAGAATACACTTTCTTCCAGACAAGGGATATGGTGACGAACAGCAGCAACAGCTGTATTTTGCCAGTCAATCCTCATGTTAAAGATTTACAGTTTTCAATTCTGTCACTTGGTTTTGCCAACTGCTCCTCTTCCTGGAGCTGCCCAGTTGCTTTCCAGGCTCCCTTGAAGTGGTTTCCTAGCTATTTCAACTCCCCCTGAATGACAATGCGTCTTTAGAGACGGGACTGAAGAATGGAATTCCCTGTTTATATCCCCAAGACTTCTCTGCTCTCCCTCTTTTAAACATATGCAGAGTCACCGCAGAAACTGGAACCAGATGAAAAGAAATGCTGGCTTTTAAGGCGAGTTTGAAAAACGGTAGAGCTGGGAGCCGGCTTCGCGCTCTCGCCCCCTTCCCTTTCCGCGTTATGTGATTCATTTGCTCTAATCCATCACCGATTCATCATGCTCGTCCGTCAGAACCTTCAAAGCAAAGCCCACAGCTGCTTTTGCCATTTATCAGTGGGAAATAAAAGAGAAAGGGGGGAAAGTAAGGAAAACACATCACCAGTTCCAGGGCCTGGGATAATGGGTGTGAAAAAAGGGTGGAGGGTAAGCTTATCTAATGAAACCCAGAGCCTTTCTAGGATGTGAATTCTTGGACAAAGGATTATAGCCGAGAGCATGCCCAGCAGCCAGTGTGCAGTGAAGTTTCAGGGAGCAAGCCCCGCGGCAACAAAAGGTTTAGTGGGAAACTGGAGGAATGTGTACAGGATGATCTCCACGCTCTAGAGGGGTTAATACTCACACATATTTGTAGAAATGTGTTCCCTGGGACTAGTCTCTCAGCTTCCTTTCAGCTGTGCCACAGAACCTAGGCGGTGGGCCTGGGAAGCAAACTTTTGACCTTAATGCCCCTCCTTGCTGGCGGGGGATGGACCTCTAGTAACTCACAGTCATCATGTTCGTAAGATGTCTGGCAAGTCACCTGCCACTGAAACACGGCTGTTGAGTGTCTCAGTCTTGAACTGGTGATGCTTTCAGATTTGAGAATCGAAAAGCGAGGGCGATAGGTGTCGGTGATTTCACTTCTAGGGGTACAGTCTACGTATTTACAATCTGTGTGGGGAGAGGTTAATCTCTTTATGAGAGTAGAAGGGAGAAACAGCCTAACTGTTCACCATCAATGGCCTAAGATGTAGTTATGAGGCTGCAATGAGGAAGGTGTGCCAACTGGGGGTAGGGTCTTCCATGGAATCTCCTCCTTCTTGTGGGAAGACTTAGCAACAAAAAGGAACAGAGCACTGAGACGTGCAACAGATGGATGAATCCCAAACAGAGAAGAGTACATACTGTATGGTTTCACTTATAGTAAATTTGAGAATAGGCCAAGGTATTTTATGGTAGAAAAAAATAATCATTCTTTCTGAGGCTATAAGAGTGGGAACTGACTGGTAAAAGACGCTAGAAGGGATGACATTAATATTCTGCATCCTGATAAGAGTTTGGGTTTCACAGATGTATTCATTTGCAAAACTCAGGGAATATACACTGAAGATTTGTGCATTTGTCGAAACTCAGAATATTTACTTAAGATTAGCGCATTTTATTATATGTATATTTTACATAAAAAACTGTAAAGAAATACTGAACCCTAGGTAACAATACACTTGCTGATGTCTTTGGGTGAAAGTGTACTGACATCATCAATTTGTCTTGAAATGCATTAAAAAATACTGTGGTTTGATGGCTGGATAGAAGGATGGCAGATGGGCGGATATTTGATAAAGCGGGCACAATAAAATGTTAATGGGAAAACCTAGCTAGTGAGTATTCACAGGTAATCACAGTAAACTTAAACTCCGCTCTATTTTGAAAATGTTTATGAAGTGTTGGGGCCAAAAAGAATGATGAAGCTTTTTATGTCCTGGTAAGGTCTTATCTCCACTTTTATGGTTAATGAAAAAAAATAACAGTACTCACAGCACTCTACCAACTGCAGAGAGAAAGAAGAACAAATGCATCTGAGCGTCTGTTGCTACGTGTAAATAGAGGGGAGACGTAGAAATGGATATCATAGAGGCAGTAATCCTAGAAACACTGTCCTTAGAGAAGGTGAGGCAGGGGTGACAGGGCATATTTAAAACAAAAGGTAAATCATTTTATATATATGGATGGATTACCTATTAAAAGAAAAAAGAACCATGCACAAGGATGTCTGAAGTGTCTCAAATATTAAGGTGGACACTTGGAATTTATTTATTTTTTTTAACATCTATTCATTCACTTGATATTCACCAATCTCTCTTGTGCCAGGCCCTGAACCAGACCCTGGGGACAGGGTCAGGAACAAAAGCCAGAGGTGGTCCTTGCTCTCATGGAGCTTACGGACTAGGGGGCCTCATTAAAGGGCACGTCCATGTCCTACGGGGACCCAACCTAGCCTGCGGTGGGGTGGGATGGCTCGTGGAGGGCATTCTGCGCAGGGAGAACAGCCTGTGCCAAGACTCTGCAGTGGGAGGGAGCAAGGTGGTTCACGTCCCAGAAGGAAGATGGGAATGGAGAATCCCAGAGAACACAGATGGCAGGGGTAGGAGACAAGGAGATACCAGTGGGGACCAAGCATTCATGAACCTGATCTTTATCCTGTTATTTAACATCTTCACTTAACTTTCTGAACATCCTATGAATGCCAAGATACATTTTTTAAACTGAGTATAATTGATTTACAGAATTGTGTTAGTTTCAGGTATATAGCAAAGTGATTGTTTTACTTATACGTGTATATATCTCTACTCTTTTTCCAATTCTTTTCCATTATAGTTTATTACAGGATATCGAATATGGTTCCCTGCGCCATAGAGTACATCCTTGTTGTTTATCTTTTTTATACATAGTAGTGCACATCTGCTAATCCCATGCTCCTAATTTATCCCTCCCCACTTCCGCTTTGGTCACCATAAATTTGTTTTTTTTTGTCTGTGAGTCTGTTTCTGTTTTGTAAATAAGTTCATTTGAAGATACATGTTTTTTCTATCTGTACTTGCAATTTTTTCCCCCAAAAGTTCTAAGAGGATGTCACGGCAGAATTTGTTACAGTGATCCCCAGGAGAAATGGAGCATCACACTAAATCTCCTGGCATATCAGACGCTCACATCAACTTGTCCTTTGCACCTCAGAACACATTGGTCTGATTTGCCAGAGCCAGAGCCTGCATTTCTTTGCCTGAAGGTTTTTTCTGGCTGCCTGAGTCCTCTTTGCCCGTGAGGCAAGCAGATGGGTGTCGCAGACAGTGAATGCCCCGGAGAGCAGCCCTCGACCAATGACTGAGGAGAGCTGGGATATTCGTACCCCAGCCTCTCCACTTTGGCTCTCACCAGCCTCTCTCCCTCTCCTCAGTGGGAACTGGGGAGAGCTGCTTTTGGTGAGTTCAGTTACAGAATTTGAACTCGGTTAAGAGCCCAAGGTCTTTTGAGCTCATCTTGAGTCTCAGCAGAGGAGGGCATATTACTTGTCACATTTTCTTCTCAAGAACACAGCTGCTGTTCCTTTGATCTTTCATCTCAAAAATAGAATCGCAGAAGATACACTCCTTTAAAAATGGTCTTGGCTTCCGTTTTCTATCAGGATGGCCGACTAACACACTTCTAGCAAACGGTCCCTTTATACTATTCTCGGCACTAACACCAGTATTAAAATTATCAAGAACCAAATAAACAAACAGGTGCCAAGTAGTCTAGTGGGAATAAAAATATGACTTTATTTGACTAATGATTTCTGAAGGACTTTTCCCTTTAAATTTTTTAAACTAAAATACATGTTTGGAACAGCTAATTCTCCCCACCCTGTCTTTTACACTCTTCCCTTGTTGCTTTTGAAAAATCAGTGAAATTTTTCATGGAGATCAGATGTGAAGAAATCCATGGCAAGGTGAAATTTTATAGTCTGGACGCTGCCTTTTTATTAAGGTGTCATTTCCTTTCCTTAAGAAGAATGAGGCTGTTTTAGGGTGGGTCTCTGTGAATGACTCAAACCCAAACCCTTCTAGTTTGGGAAGTCCAAGTACCAAGATAATTTTCACGCTGGGATTACTTGTCCAGATGGTTTGAGTGCAGTTTTCTTGGCATGCTTGTAAGAGCACAGGAATTTTCAGGGGAAACCAGAGAACAGAGGAGGGAGGAGAAGAGGTGGGGAGGAGAAGCCATGGCCGAGAAGTCAGAAAAAAGTCTTGGATTCCACAAAATGGCACCGGCCAGTTGAACTGGAATCAGTCCTAGTTACATTTGGCAATGGTATCCCTCTTCCTTTTCCAAGAGCACAGACTTTCCCTCGTCACAGTGGGAATTACCTGGCTCTACTAACAGAGGACAGAGGAGGAAAGAACCAGAGGGAAATTCACAGTCTTGGTGGAGGCAATAACGGAGGTGCAGCACAGAACACCACCACCAGGAACCCTGGGGTAAACTCCTGTACACCTGGGTGGGGCACTGAGCTGGTGAGGAAGGAGGGTTGTTAAGGGAGATGTCATTGCAAAGAGCTGTGTTAGATCTGGAAACACAGTGCGAGCAGGCAACGTTCTCTGACAGCCTTAGCAGCCACTATTCAAAAACAGAAATAAGATGTGGTGGTAGCAAGAACTCTGAGATGGCCCACAAGACTCTCCTGGTGGACACACACTTTCTCCCACTCATTCAGTCAACCACTATACTAGACACCACTGTGAAAGAACTTCACAGACATAATTAAGGTCTCAAATCAGTTGACTTGGAGATAGTGTGTTGATTCAACCAGACCTGACCTAGTCACACAAGTCCCTTGAAGACAGACAGTGGCATAGATGAAAGTCAGAGAGACAGGTTTCTGCTGACCTGAGGGAAAGCAAATGTCCATGTTTGTGAAAAGCCCAAGGAGGCCATGTGGCAAAGACCGTGGGCTAGAGTGGCCCCTGGCTGACAGCTAGCAGAAAAATGGGGGCGTCAGTCCTACAACCAAGTGGGAATGAATCCTGCCAGTAACTAGTGTGCTCTGCAGAGGAACCAAAGCCCCAGATGAGAACTGCAGTCTTGACTGATGTCTCGATTTCAACCTGGTGAGACCCTGAACAGAGAATCTAGCCAGGCTGTGCCCAGACATCCCACCTACAGAAACTGGGACATAATAAACTTGTGTTGTTTTAAACTGTTAAATTTGTGGAGACTGATTACTCAGTAAGTCACTGTGGTTTGGTGTTGAAGAGGTGTTCTTCAAACATCTCTGATTAGGGGGTTGAGCCAAGATGGCAGAGTAGAGAGACTCACAGCTCACTCTCTCCCACAAATACATCAAGAATCACATCTACAAACCCACTGAATCGTACAGAACACCTACTGAACTCTGGCAGATTGTCTCTCATTTCGAAATACAAGAGAATTCTCACAAAAATCCGATAAACAACAAGTTTAGACTGTATATAGCACAGGGAAGTATATTCAATATCTTATAGTAACTTACAGTGAAAAAGAATATGAAAATGAATATATGTACGTTCCTATATTACTGAAGTACTGTGCTGTACATCAGAAATTGACACAACATTGTAAACTGACTATACTTCAATAAAAATATGTATTAAACAAACAAAAAGCCCCTAAAACACCTCTGATCAAAATGCTGGCTCCACCATTTACTTTAGTTGTATGATGTGCGACACATTAGAACACACTACCTAACTCCTCTAAATCTCTGTTTCCTCGTGTAAATCAAGATTAAAATAATGGATAAGATTAAAAGAATGTCATGAAGATTAAATGAAACAATATGTATCAAGTTCTAAATACGATGCACAGTACTTCACGAATGCTCCAAAGGCAAGCGTTATCATCAGTAGCCATGATGTGTGCAACATACAGCACATGTTGGGTCCTGTGCAAAGGGCTTTATACAATTCATCTTCACAGAAACCCCGTGAGGTTGGAATTATTACATCTATTTTAAAGATGGGGAAGCTGAGACTCAGAGAGGTTCAATAGCTTGCATAAGTTATACAACTAGTAAGCGGAGAAGTCAGGATTCAAATACAGGGCTCTTTGATTCCAAATACCATCTGCTGAACCTCTAAATATTTAAAGCTCTATTCACAGTGAAGAGGTCATAACTCTTGAGATTCTTCTTTGGAGGAGCACCAGGGTGACAGTTTGAGATTCTGGCCTGCCAAGGCTCTCAAAATAGAGCCAAAACGACTTGCAGCGCTCCAGCCGTGGTCTCTGATCTATGGGCTGCTGTCCCCGGTGTCCCCCTGCCCGCTGGGTGGGTACCTCCTGCTCACCGTCAGCCCGCAGCTCAAGTATCATTTCCCCAAGAAGGCCTTCCCTGACCCCACAGGCCAAACCGGATGTGCTTCAACACATTCTCATAAAGTTCTTCTCCTTCGTAATAGTTCTCACATGTTATCATTACATGCTATAGGAGTGGTTCTCATCAGGGGGCAATTTTGCCTTCCAGGGGACATGTGTCTGTGTCTGGAGACACATTTTGTCATCACAACTGGAGGGGGTGCTAATACCCTGAATAGGTCAGGGATGTTGCTGAACATCCTACAACATACAGCTTAGAGCTGTCCAAAAAAACTGTCTGGCCCCCAGTGTCCGCTGGGCCAAGCTTAAGAAGTTCTGTCCTGTATTTATTTATATTTTTAAAATAAAAATGAGATCACAATTACATATCACTTGCTTTTACACATTAAAAGTAACTCCCCCACATTTATTAATTCATTTATCTAATATTACTAGTTTCCTTCCTGTGTGCCAGTACATGCAGCAGAGGAAAAATCATGTCATGCCATCGTTTAACTTTCCAAACCATCATTTTTTTTTTTCAGGACTGCATATCATTAATATCAGTCAGTTCTCTATTACTGGACACGTAGGTTGCTCCTTTTCTCCCTTTCTCTTTTCTTTTTCCTTTTTCCTCCTCCTCCTCCCCCTCCTCCTCCCCCTCCTTCTTCTTTTGCTATTATAAACACCACTATCATGAACATCTTTGTTGTTTAACTTTGACACACATCCCCAATGACTTCTTCAGAATCAATATGACCCTAACTGCTTTGGAAATCACTTTGTATCCCTGAATTTAACCAAGATCACATGGCCAACGGCAAAGCCACAAACATTGCAAGCGAAAAGTGCAAGTGTTTGCTCCCTCCTAATAACACTGACGGGAGAGCCAACGCTGTAAGAGAAGAGAGACGGGACAGCCGATTCTCACTCAAGACGTGGTTCTCACATCGTCTGAACCTGCTGGGGCAGGCCAACCTTTGGCAGGGACTAACTTTATAGTCTCTTCTGCCAGAGGCTTCCCATAATTCTCAACTTCTTTCTGAGTTCCCAGCAAAGATTCTTGACATTCACAGAGAGTTAAAGAAGAGAAAGACGTGCTCACAGGCAAATTAAAACAGCAAATGCCAACTGGCTGGAAGTCATTTCTGTGTATGGAAGGTGGGGAGCCCAGTCCAAGCCCTAAGTAAACAGCTTACAGAGACAAAAGGCGAGGTTTTTTTTTTTTTTTTTTTTCCCCTGAGCACTGGAAATTCAGGAACAACTTGCATCAGATTTTGCAACCTTTGCAAGAGTTTGGCTATCACAACATAATGATTGTACTCCTGGAACGGTCTCAGGACCAATTACCAGGTTCTGTGGCCTGAAAGCCAAAGATGGCCATGAAACCAGTCCAAACCAGGTTAGATTTGGGGAATGGTTGGGAGAGAAACAGGGTAGGAATGAAGGGAATGGGGACAACACAGTATGTTTGTAAAGTTACCAGAATCCTTCCCACTCTCAGCT
Organism: Camelus bactrianus; assembly: GCF_048773025.1. Lineage (NCBI taxonomy): Eukaryota > Metazoa > Chordata > Mammalia > Artiodactyla > Camelidae > Camelus > Camelus bactrianus. The sequence continues at coordinate 20,575,285 of NC_133555.1, read as the reverse complement.
CTAACGATTGCCTGACTCTATGTCAACACCTTGAACTTGAAGCATTCTTTAGGTGAGCACAGGACAAAGGGACAAAGGATGTGTTCTGGTCAAACAAAGAACATACCTTGTGAATGTGGGAGGTGACTTGGGGGATCATGTTCTCAAGACACAAGGGACTGAGATGCAGGAAGAAGCCACCCAACCCCAAAGTACTTAAGTTGTGTGGTCTTCCTGGTCATAAAGCACAGGAAAGAGTCCACGGGAAGGGAAGAATGTTTTGTTCATAAAACCTAAAGCTAAGCAAACAGTGGAAAAGAATTGTAGTGTTTTAATATTTGTGCAAAAGAGGAGATGATAAATCCATTTAGAATTGACAGGAGCAGCCATGTGAAAAATCCAAAAAGCATTGCTCCAAGTCCTGAGGATAAATAATGTGATGTCTTGCCCTAGCATATTTCTCTTTCTAACTATGTTTCCTGTAATTTACTGTTAAAGTGAATGAACATTCCCTGAGTGGCTGGAGGAAAGGTGACCTGTACTTTGCGCCGCACAAAGAGACACGCCTAGGGTCAAAGCATTCCTGAAGATAACTTACACAGGCATCCGTGAGAGCTGACTGGATATGCTCTTGTCTAGGACTTTTTTGAGTCAAAAACCCCTTGAATCCACTGTTGCCCATCCCTAGTTTTGCTGTGGCTATTCCAGGGCCCTGAACCCTATTAATGGCTCAGCTTGCATTCCCTGACCTAGAAGACATTCCCAGCATCTTGTCAGTTTTATTTTCTCACTTTATGATTACTAGTTGAAATTATTTTATTTTTTTAACCCAAACTGGAACATCAGTTGTGAGATTCAAAGGAAGAAGAACTCCTCTGTTCTGCTGGCTGAAGTGTTCTCTTTGCCTAGGATACTACTTGGCACAGACTAGGGCCTCAGTAGAGATTTGTTGAGTAAATCGACACATTTCCAACCGACGTACTTTCTAGGAAGGAAGTCAGGGCTCCCTGAAGGCTGAATGCCACCTGAGCTCCTTCAGATCATCTCCCACCTTCATGTCTTCTTTCTTTTCTTTCCTTTTTACAAGTTCAGATATAAATTACAAACAGCAAACTCCAAGTTTCTTCAAGTTTTGACAAATGCTTGCAGTCATGTAAGCACTGCGGTGAACATATGGACGAGTTCCACTGCTTAGCATAATGCTTTTGAGATTCAACCTGCGGTATCATTAATTCATTCCCTTCAATTGCTGAGTTGTCTCTCCTTGTATGGAGGCACCAGAATGTGTTTAGCCATTCCCTCCATGAGGGATGTCACCTCATCTCTTCTTATATGGAAAAGTTATGCTCTCACAGTGGCTCAGAGCAGAGGCTTTGGGGTCAGTTCAACAGGGGACTGAATTCTAGGCCCAATACTTCCTCGCTGTGTGACCTTCGAGCAAGTCAGTGAAATACACTGACTCAGCTTCCGCAGAAGAATACTGGAGATAATTTATAAAAGGCATTGAGCAAAAGGATTGGCAACTAATAAATGTACAATAAATAGGAGCTCCGATCATTTTCGGGGAGGAAAGGGGAGAGGTTCTGCTCCAACTTCCCTCCCTCTGATCACCTCACCGATCTTTAGTCATTGAGTCATTACTTAATCGGTCTCAATCTCAGTGTCTGTAACTGAAAAGATGGGGGTAATAATACCAACTTCATAGAGTTGCTTTGTAGACTGAATGGGCTAACGTATATAAATCTCTTAATATACATAACTCTCCTAGCGAGGTGGTGCCTGGCCCAGAGGAGGTCATCAAGAAATGGCAGCTAGCAAATGGGTGCTGAGAGCACTTAGTTAATATGATTTCTACCCTCTTCAGGGCCTCCATGAATGAGAAAGCAGGGTGGTATAGACGGGAGAGGGAGCACGGGCTGCCTGGGTTTGATTCACTGCTCTGCCCCTTCCTAGCTGAGTGACCCTGGACAAGTGACTTAACCTCCCTGTGTCTCAGTTTCCTACTCTGAAAGTTGAGGATAATAATACCCACCTAGAGTGCTGTTCTGGGAGTTACATGAGATAACGCATGTCAAGTGCCTAGAAGAACGCCTAGTATGTCAAGTTCAATAAACGTCAGCTGCGAAGATAACCGCTCTGATGGTTAGACCTGGCCCGTGTCTCATTCTTCTAGGTCACCTGAGCTTTAGGTGTCTGTGCACCAACGCACAACAGCACAGCTTCAAGCACAATGTAGGACTTCAACACGTGCTTGTTGATCTGAATTAATCCAAATAACTTAAGTCCCATTGGGTCACGTTATGATATCAAATTTAATATGTACATTGAAATGCAACGCAAAGCTATTTTTCAAAGGAAACTATCAGAGATGAGATTCAGAAAAGCAGTTGATGTATAATTTCATTTATATCACATTATAGGACATGCTACATGAATTTATAGTGACAGTAAATCAGTGGTTGCCAGGGGCCAGAGTCAGGTTGAATAGACAGAAAACAGTCAGAGGAACATGTGGTGATACAAGTATCCCATGTCTTGATTATGATTGTGGTTACATGGGTAATTATACTTGTAGAAACAAATTAACTTTATACTTAAAATGAGTCTACTTATTGTATGTAAAAAATCATCTCTCAATAAAATTAACTAAAACTGTCAAAAAAAAAAAAAAAGGGAAAGCAGTTGAGGACAAAATTACCCATTTAAGAGGCCTTTCATTAAGAAGATAGTGTAAAATGTTTCACCTTGGCACTTCTTTTAGAGTATCTTGTCCTTGATTTTTCTGAAAGCTCTTTGACAGCTCCCTTGTTTTTTCCTCCACAGAACACACTGAATTTTTGTAATGGCATGGTTGCCGTGGAAATCAGACTTGTCTGTTTTCTGGCTCCAGGACTGGCCTGCTGTGTGACTCCAGATAAAGTGACTGCCTTCTCTGTGCAAGAGGTGGTCCATCAGCCACTTTTGCACACTGCACAGTTAAATCAACAATTCCTGCTTAGTTGCTTGATATCCATAAATGTGGGAGGTATGTGTTGGGGTGGGGGAAGGCGCTACGAAAGTTACTAATAAATTATAAAAAAGTAAGGGTTTTTAGACATTATTCAGTAAGAAGACAGGCTTATGCAGACTATGCATTCATGCATGTCAAGTTACTAAGCCCACACTGAGGTCTGTTTATTTATTCATTCATCCATTTTATACTTGTCGAGCACCTACCATGTTGCCTAGTTTTAAGACAGTCTGGGGCGTACACCCTGGGGTGGGCCATAAGGTGGGTTTCACATCACATTCTGCTGGCCACTGCGAATGGTCAGAGATGCTTGGGATCAAAACTGGTTCAACTGCAGTGAATCTCTAAACTTTGGTGGGAACAGCCAGAAAAGAGGCTCACTGTTTCTTCTTGGACTTGACATTGGAAGCAGCAGCTGGTGGCCCCCCTGCCACCCAGGGGAGACTGTCCAAGAATGGAACCAAACAGAGGACGCTGGCTCAGGAACAGAGAGGGAGAGAGAAATGAGGTCCTAGTGACAGCATCCGAGGCCTGACTCCAAGTGTAACTGAAGGCCACACTTTCTATCCATGGATTTTCCTACTGCTGTGTCCATCCATGACCTTGACAATTTTGTAAGCCATTCCATCTCCCCTCTCACCTTTTTTGGCCTATGCCAGCTTTGGTTGAGTTTTCTTATAATAAACAGAGTTCTATTTAATATTATAACCACTTAGTGGTTATGAAATCTTGGCATTACTTAACTACCCTGAGCTTCAATTTCTGTATTTGTAAAATGGGGATAAAAATTTATAACGTGTGGTTTTACTGTGAGAATTAGAAATGGTATATATAGCAATACACAAAGAAGCAAACCTTTCCCACATGTCACTTCCTGGGGCGGACTGCCTCGAGCTTCCTATGGAAACGTTCTAGGCCTCAGCACTCTCCAGCTCTCCAGCCCTGCTTCATTTCTGCAGCACTTATGGCAAAGTGATTTATACAACTGTCCCAACAAATGGCTTCCCCGAATCTGCATCTTTTGCCCTGTCATTTTTGCAGATCTCCACTGAGTCTGGGCTCTGTCATAGACTTTCTTTGGCCACTGGGATATTAGTAACTAGGATGCAGGCAGAGACTTGAGAAGTGTGTGTACACTTTAATTTTTCCTTCTGCAGAAGTGGACTGTTCCCTTTTCCACGTCTGCCTAGCCATGAGAACTTGCTGAGGCTAGTCTGCTGGAGGGATGGGAGAGACACATGGGCCAGAATGGCCTAGTTTGTTCCAACTGACCCAAGATGACTGAGCCCTTAGCTGCAAGGCAACCATAACTGTGAGTAAACCCAGCCGAGATTGGAAGAAGCAACCAGCCTACATCACTGATCTGCAGAATCAGGAGCAAAAGAAATGGTTATAATTTTAAGCAACTGAGATTAGGGATGGTTCGTTATGCAGCAAAAGCTACCTGATACACTAATATACCATTAATTGCCATATTTGCTATGTGTACCATCTCTGTCCCCCAACTAGACTGTGAGCCCCAAGAGCGTAGGGATTTTTATTTGATCTGTTCAGAGCCAGGTCCTGTGTCTAGAGTTCAATGTGAAATGAATAACATATAAAGCACCTGATGAAGTGGCACATGAGTTGATGTTGAACAAATGGGAACTATTGTAATGATCATGTTAAATATTTTTATGACTGAGCAACACAGTTTTCCTCAGTCTCTTCTGTTATTTTTCCTGCTGATATTGCCCCCAAAAAGGAAAAAAAGGCAAGCAACTCTCTTTCGGGTATAGGGTGGAAGATGAGGGCTGGCAATTATGTCAGATAACAAGCGTAATTCTTTTTCTTACCAAACTGACTTGGGACTGTGGGCATTACAGCTTTTCATTTTCTAGTTGGGGTCACCCCAGCAGCCTTTGGGGATGTAGCTGGGTTGAAATTTATGTGTGTCGGTGGAGCAAAGGGGTGTCCAGAAGGTAGACTTATGGTGGAGATAATATTCTTTTAAAACTACCATCATATTTGAAGTAATTCACTAGTTACTGGGTTATCTGTTGAATTCCTCTCTTCTCTACCAGGCTGGATGCTCCACAAAGGAAGGAACCACTCCAACTTTACTCACTGTTCTACCTGCTCTAACCATCACAGTGCCGGGGTTCAAATCTACTTGTTAGGGAACAAATCATGACCTTGTTCATCTTAAGAATGTAATTAAGCTTCCTGAACAGAGGGACTACGTCTTTCCACCAACATGGGGTGACCATGGCACTAGTGGAGCACATCGTATGTGTGCAATCACTCTCAGTTTTGTGCAGATTTTATTGAGCCATTACTCTGTGCTAGGCACTGTTCTAAGCACATGCTACATGCAGTCACTGTGGAGGAAGGGGCTATAAAAAGTCCTAGTTTATAGATGAGGAATCCAAAACACAGTAAGCCTCTCTTGGAATAGTATGACATACACTGGGCAAGTCACGCTCCGTCTGAATCTCTGTCCCTCACTTGTCATTTAAGTGGGTCAGGTTAGAGCAAGCTTCCCTTCTGTGTGTTCTAAGGAGAACTATACATCTGAGTTGTTCTAGAAGGAAAAGTAAGACTTTTGTGGTGAGCAGACTTGTGTGTCCTACCACATCCCTTTGGTCCATCTGAGCTCAGGGCAGCTGTGTGGAAAGTTCCATGCACGTTGCCAGAGTTCCGTGTCAAGTGTTTCTCTCGGTGTCTCTTTGCTTGGTTGCTTTGGAACTTTCCCTAAAGCACACAGATGCAACCCAGAAGTGCAGGGCACCTCACCTGCCAGGGACAAGCTTCAGCCAATGGGGAGCAGGAGCCCAGATAGCCTTCATCTTTACTGGGGCCACCGTGAGGCAAGTGTTCTCCAGCAATACTGAGTTCCACTGCTCACATCTGTAATTGGTTCATTAACGCATCTTGTGTTCTTTCCACCCTTTGTTTCCTGTTCCCCAGTCCCTCATTTTAATCATTGGAATCAACTCAGAAATCAGCTATACCTGAACCCAAGTCTTTATCTTTGCTTTTGGGAGAATTCAAACAAAGACGTATGGTCAAATAATACGAGAAAACACGGCACGCTACGGTCCACTGTCAGACATTCAAAATGCACATTAACGTATTCAAAGCTCTGAGAAGTCCTTCAGCAAAGTCACTGTTCCAGCTTTCTTTCCGTCGGGGATTCCCAAACTCATCTGCGCATGCAAAATTTTACTCTTAAGATCTTTAACATTTCCCAGAACGAGTGATCCACGGAATACACTTTGAGAAACGCTGCTTGTCAGCATCATCTCCAGGATCCTCGTCCTCACTTGTGTTCTTCAAGTTGTGGGGTGGACCCAGCCTTGGCTGCCAGTTCTTGGCCTGGAGCCAACAGCCAAACAGAACTCCCTGGATGAGAGATTGCTCTCAGGGTCAGGGAGCAGAACCTTCAGACAAGGCCTTTCCGGAAACTGTCTCTTCCCCTTTTCCTTATAACTGGGATGGTCAGTCTGCTGCTGGGGCCAGGAATGTTTGGCTGACTGGGCTGGGAATGCAACCGTGGGCATCCTGAGAAAACGCTCTATTTGCTGATGACGCAGGAACCCAGATGAGATGAACAGGAGATGGACGCCAATCAGCCTGCCTCCCCGCGTTCTCCCGCTAATGAGCAGCCATGGGAGAACGTAACTGGTGTGGGTCCAAGGGGGATAATTATCTCTGAAGGTGGTGCACAGAAAGGTCCTCGGGAGACCAGGCGGGTGCAGGATCCGGAAGATGTGTGTGGAAACTTGGGACGCAGTCTCCCAGTGGGGGCTGGTTGGTGGGAATGGAGAGGGCTGACCAGGAGCTAATCCATCTTCTTCTGCTGCTCAACGTCTTACATCTAACCAACAGCATTTGGGCTCTTGGATTACGGGGGATCAGGTTACAAGTATGTGAGAGACACGCTTGAAAATTTTCTCCTTTCGTTTAATAAAAATGATACCAACAAAAACAGGAACAATAATGGTAATATCAATTTCTGAATTCTCGGCTGAAGGATGCACACATACAGCTTTTTATCAGATCCTTTATGTTCTGTGATTAGTCTCTGTTCAGGTTTCTCAAGCTCAGCATTATTGATGCTCTGGGGCAGGATCATTCTTTGCTGTGGGGACTGTCCTGTGTGGATGTTCAGCAGCAGCCCTGGCCTCTATTCAGCGACAGCAGTACCCTTCTCTTCCCAAACCGTTCCATCCATGGTACTTTCAGACATCGCCAAATGTTCCTTGGGGTAGTAAAATCAGTCACAGATGGGAGCTACTGGTCTACGTTAAAGGGGCAGTGGGTGAAATGGATAAAGCACAGGTTTCCAGTTAGTCTGCCTTGGTCCAAATTCTGGTTCTACCATTTATTTAGCTTCGTGACTTTAGGTACATACTTTAACCTCTCTGTACCTCAGTTTTCTCTTCTGTACAGCAGAGGTAATAAAATTACCTATCTGATGGGGTTATGGTGAAGATTAAAGAGGTTAAGATGTGTATGTATATCAGTATTTATAAAGTGTTTAGCACAATCTGGTACATAGAAATCTCTCAAGAAATGGAAATCATCATCTTTTTTTCTTTTACTTTTTCTTCCCAGTCTGTAAACTCTTTGAGTGCAGAGACCAAGCCTTTTTATTTTTTAATTCATGATGTCCACCACAGGTATATAATAAAGACTGAAAGGAGGGAAGGGAGGAAGGAAAGAGAGGTAGCAGTTAGCAATGGAACCTCCGGTGTGAAGACAGGAGAGAGGAAGGTCGAGAACCTTTCCCAGTCAGCTGGAGCTCTCACAATTTTCGACCAGACCAGGGAAGACTCATACCAAACGCCAGTGGATGCATAAAGGCACAAATGTGGACTGACACATGCACAGGGACATGGGTGAAACTTCCTGGGGCTGGAGGTTGCCAGTGGGCTTGGAGCTAAGACATGTGACTGCCAGAAGAAGAGTAGGAACGTACTTTGTCTATTTGTGCTTCAAGAAGGACAGAAATATGACTGACTGCACATTATTTACTCCTGTATTCTAAATCTTGCGAAGTCCATTCACAGACTTGGGGTAGAACTCCCATAGAGAGGTTGAAACAGTACAGCTGAAGGGGCAAGTCTTCCACTTGCCACCCAGAACAGTGTCTCTTTTTAAGTACTAGGATGAGGGAAGAGCAGTGTCTGGCTGAACTTTCTGCAGCAATGGAAATGTTTGGTATCTGTGCTATCCAACATGGTAGACACTAGCCACGTGTAGTGATGGAGCACTTGAAATGTGGCTGGTGTGACTGAGAAAATGACATTTAATTAAGTTTAAATTTAAATAGCCACATGTGGCTAGTGCCTACCATACTGGACAGCCCAGGTCTAGAAGAAGCCACATGTGTCTAGACAGTCAGGCTCTCCTAGGACACCCTGAGAGATGGTGGGCTCACTGCTCTCAATGGAGAAGGATGTAGCATTAATTCCTATGACTCCCCACTCCTATCCACCTGCCAGACAGGCTGAACACAGTCCTACTCTGGCCCATTTTCCTCCCCTGGGCCATGAGCTCCCTGCTGTGAGGGGAGAGAAAGAGAGACACACAACAGCAACAGCGATGCCCACGACTACATTGCTACTACTCCGGCAGTCATTACAACATTCACAGAGCATTCAGCACTTTCCTAAGCAGGTCACACAGACCATCTCTTCGGGTAGGTTTACCAATAATCCCTGTTTTATAGATGCAGAAACTAAAGTACGGAGAAGTCACCCATCATCAACCAACCAGTGCACCGTGGAGCTGGGTTACTAAGTGGCTGTAAGCATAGACTTTGGGATTAAGCAAACAGTGTGAGACTGATTCAGAATCTCTTTGGGGAAGGGGTCTATAAGAAAGCATTCATGCTGGCTCCTCTGCAAAGAAGGCCTGGGGTTGAGGTTGGACGTGGAGGAGATTTTTTTTTTTCCTTTCTCTGGTTGTTGGCCTTTTAATTTTTCTTACTCTTTTGTATTAAAGGAGTCAAATTATTTTGGGATGGAAAGAGGAGTCACTTAGTGCATGAGTGGAAGAGGGGGTAAAACTCAGTGCTGCTGATCATTTTTCTAGGTTTGCATTTTCCTCCTTCTGAAGATGGGGCTCAAAGGGGACCCCACTTATGCCAGAAGTTTCCTGGGGGCTGTCAACCTTGGAATCAGGGTGACAAGCAATCTTGGTTTGCGCAGGACTGAAGGGTTTCCTGGGACACAGGACTTTCAGTGCTCACTGGGTAAGTCCCAGGCAGACCGGGAAAATTTGACAGCCCTACTCAGAAGAGGGGAAAAGATGAGCCTTTTTGGCGACTATGCGTACAGCTCCAGCAGGGAAAAAACAGCTCCCCGGCAGGCGCTATTCAGGTGGATGAGAGGGTTGCCAAAACAAGGATATGACTTATCTCCCCGGGGGTGGCTTGTTTTAAACTTAGAGGTTCAAGGACAGGGTGTCCCAAAGAAACACTACCAGTTCCAGGAAGGGCTGCATTATGATTTCCACGAGCTCTAGGCATTTCTGCTTCTGCAGGCCCCCTCCTCCTTAAAAAATATATATATATTAAAGATTACCCTTAAGGCTGCATTTGTATAAAGAGAATCCAGGCTGGATTCATCATCACACATCCACTCTTATTACATTTTTTTTCCTACTGATTTTAAGAGAAATGAAAACTAAACCACTTTCAGGAGCCCTCAAAAAAAAAAAAAAATCACGGCCCTTAGGCATTGTGTCTACTGTGTCTGATGGGCAGGTCGGCCCTGGTTCCAAGGCTTGAAAGGGAAGGAAGTTTGGAAGCACCTCGGTCAGGGATGCCTAATGTGGATGAACCTGGGTGGGAAAACCTGTGTATTCATTTCCCACCCGCTCTGACTGCAATGTACCATTTCCTCTTGCTAGGACATAGGCAGTAAACCACACCCACACGGCAGTGCCTGCTACTCTGCCACCGGGAGATGTGGCAGGTCTTTTCAGATCCTATCACAGTTGTGGCGGGGCACTGAAGTAGCATTTCCCTCATCACATCTTCAAAATTTTGGTGGTCGTGAGACTGGCTGCTTGATCATGTTACTCACTGTGTCACTAAAGAAGCTCACGTAGGATTTTGTCACAACTTTTAAATGTAAACACTGTGTCTTCATAAAATCTTTTATCATCCAACGTACTTTGTTTTATGTGTTGCAAAACCTTATTCTGAGAAGGGGTGGGCAGCCTTCGGCAGACTGCCAAAAGGTCCACGTCAAAGGAAATGTGGGGGACTCAACGTGTTCTCAAGTTCACAAATCTGGCCCTTTCCTGAGTTTCATCCCTCCAGCGAGGAAACTCTTACTCAGCTTTGCCCACGTGGCAGAGAAGTCCAGGACAGGGTTAAAGGCTGGCTGGTAGAGGGGAGACTCACACCCCAGGTGTGCAGCCTAATAAGGTGTTAATTGGGAGCCAGCTGAGCTGGGAGAGGAAGCCCAGGCAGGTTGCACTGGGCGCTTCTTTTCTTGGGCTTTGATTGCTGACAGAACACCATCAGCCCCACCTCCCGGATGCAAACAGGCTGGGTGCCTCCCTTGGCCATACTTCTTTTGCAGAAAATTCCACTGCCAGTAGTCCTGGGGTAGACTCTGAATTTCAGTTTAACGTACCTCATTGATTGATTTGTTGTAAAACTTCATCAAGGACTTCCTGTGCGCCTCGCCATTTGCCAAGTGCTTTACGTGATGATCTCATCCAGCCTCAAGACAGCTCCTTGGGGAAGGTCCTCTTATTAGTTCTATTTTTATATATGAGGCCATAGAGGGAGGCTCAAAAGAGCAAGTGACTTGCCTAAATCCACATAGGCAGCAAGTGGTGGGTGGGGATCTGAACTCAGTCTGACTCTTGTGAAAGTCTCTTCCCTTTGAATTTTTGGGTTATTTGGTTTTTTGTTTTCACTCGATAGGACTTTCTCAGTTTTAAGGATACAGCACACCTTAGCCACATCGGCTGATAAGCAGTGAGCAGAGGCAGCCTGTGAACCAGAGGCCCAAGACAGTGTCAATAATGTGACCCCACAAACACAGTGGGGGCTTTCTTTGAATTCCAAGCCCCCCAGAGTGGAGGACAACCTGTGTCACCCCCAAACCTTACTGCCCTATAATAATCACAGAGGCTGATACTAGAGATGCTGTGTGTGTGTGTGTATACTACTTATACATATACATATATACCACTTCTTTATCCGGTTATATGTCTTGGCTATTGTAAATAATAGTGCTGCTATGAACATTAGAGTGCGTGTATCTTTTCAAATTAGAGTTCCCTCCAGATATATGCCCATTAGTGGGATTGCTGAATCACATGGGAAGTCTATTTTTAGTTCTTTAAGGAATCTCTATACTGTTTTCCATAGTGGCTGTACCAAACTACATTCCCACCAACAGTGTAGGAGGGGTTCCTTTTAAGAAAGTAGATCTTAAAAGTCCTTAAGAAGAAACAATCCTGTAACTACGCATAGTGGTGGGTGTTAATTAGACTTACTGCAGTGATTATTTTGTAATACCTACAAATAGTGAATCATTATGTTGGACACTTGAAACTAATATAATGTTGTATGTCATTATACCTCAATTAAAAAAAAAAAAAAAGTCCAGGGAAAAATGTTCTCTCTGTTCCCTAGAATGGCCTAGTCAAGTTCAAGTCTTGCGCTGCTGGAACTTCTAAAGAAGTGGCTGGTTTTTCTCTGGGACACTGGAGGTTGGATGGGTTCACCGTCAGAGTTGCCCTATCCTGAGTCTGGGGTCAGCTTTCCTCTGCCCTACCTTCAATCACCCAGAAACGTCAATGCTCAGATGTAATTTCTCCTCAAGGCACCTACCCTTTGTCACCATCTGTTTATATCCCAAAGAAAGACTTGATGTTGCAAAACACTGAAATTTAGACTAAGTGGAGTAAGGAACAATCCATTCCTTGTTTTAAATCAAGTTGTCATAATCCAAAGGCAAGTTCCAACTTTAATAACAAACACCCAATGTTATGACATTTTACCTTTTCCAACTATTTATGTAGGCACAAATATTGTGTTTAAATTTTAAACTATACAGTTAACATAAAACAGTCCACTCACTTACATAGAGTAAAAATAAAGCGAGTTATGCCAACTTTGTTTCCCTTTTAGGCCTCATTCTTTAAATAGATCATTCATTCAACATGCAAGGCGCTCAATGTCAGACACTGAGTTTGGCGTGGCACACCCTAAAATGAACCAGAAACCGTCCTTGTGCTCTGAGCCCCAGAGGGAAACAGCCAGAAAAACCTGGGAGCCACTTTTACACTGACCTACGCTCTTCCATCTCTAACATCTTGAAAGAGAGCTCTCAGGAATGATGGGCTTTCCCTCTTCCTTCTCCACCAAGCCCTGTTCCTTCAAATCAAACTGTAACCAGGTCTAGACACTGTACCTTTAGAATACAATTTTTTAGCAGCTTCAGGAACTTCGGCTGTGAATCGCACAAATGGAAGTGGTGGAGACGACAGTATTTCACCCAAAGAAAGACAGCATGTGTGATGCTCAGGGCTTGGCATCCTAACTCTCCATCCCACACTCAGATGGCAATTGGATTTTAACAAGGAGTGGGGTTTGTGGTTTGGGAAATACGGCATTTTTACTGCCTTGGGTCATATTTGAAATATTTGCAGGCGTTTAAAATAGCGTAATGTTATTTTTTCCCTTGTCTTCAAAACAAACCCAGTAAGCTTTTATAAGTCATAATAACAAGCATAAAATTGGGACATTGGAAAACTCATGGGCAGAGATTCAGAAAATCCATTTTCCCCCAGGAGGAGTGTTTAGATTTGGGTGTGGAGGATCATGGGGGTCCTTCTAGGGGGCCCACCTGACCTTGAATGACTTTGGGATCCTGAAGAAAGGGGGAAGGGCTCCAGGGGCAAAAGAACCAGGATTCCACCCCCCCCGCCCCCGCCAGCAACTATTCTTCAGCGCAATGATAGAAATATGTACAGGGGCTTTGGGATTTTCTTCCTAGCCAGTTTTACTCTGGAAATTTCTTTGAAAGAAAAAATAAAAATAATCCAGAGACTTATATTTATTTAAGTGACCAATTCCCAAAACCCACTGCCCCAGAATTCTGTCCCGCGAGCCTCGCTGTCTGGGGCCTTTTCCTGCCAAAGGGCTGCAGGTGGGGACAAACACTAAAATGACCATGTGAACTGGCCTTGGATGCAATGGTACCCAGCCTTCTGTCTGTTCAAAAATTATTGTTAGAAAAATGAAGGGTAATCAGTCATTGCCCAGAAGGAAATATGTAAGTTCATATATGTGTATCTATTAATAATAGCAAAGGTATAGTAATCTGATAAACATAGAATTTAATATTTCTTGAGCATTTAGTAGGTTATACCTCCAATTAATCCACATAACACTTTTATGAAATGTGTGCTATTATGATCCCAGTTTTACTGATGGAGAAATCAGGAAGGTGAAGTAACTTGCCCAAGGTCACACAGCCGGGAGGCAGCAAAGCTGGGAGTTGGATTTAGGCAGCTGGATGCAGGGCAGGAGTTTATATTGCCTTTACTCACCCTGGACTTGTTTGTCAACCCCAAATTTCATAAATCCGTATCTCGGGTATCAGAAATTCTAAACACCTGATGGCAAAGGAAAGTGTTCAATGGGTTCCCCTTTGATGTTTGGTATTAAAAAAAAAAGATAAGTCTAATTCTCAGATGTGGAATATATAAAGAAGAGAAAATAAATGAAGAATGAATGGAACCAAGTTTTTCCTATCTCAACTCTACTGTATTCTTTCTGCAAAGAACAACAGAAGAAAGAGAAGGGGGGGAAAGCCCTTTATATGTCCCTACTTTTTGAGATAATCTTTTCAAACTTTTAAATTCTAGATCTGAGGAATCGAAGAAGCAGCAGCAACACAAAAATGTTTTCGAGGCCGGGTAGAGAGCAGATCCCAGCAGCTGTGGACCGCTCAGGGCAGGCGGAGGGCGGCTGGGCGGGAGTGTGGGAGAATCCTCTTTGGAAGAAGGACACGGGAATGCTCTCAGCATCCTGGGATAAAAGACTTGAGAAGAAAGGGGCCTCTCAATGAATGGTGCTCAAAATGGGCTGGAAAACAGGGGAAACGGGCCCTTGCAATGAAAAGCAGAGAAAGTGCCTTTTTTGTTGCTTCCCTCACCATGAAGTGCGGCTGCCCCCTCCCACTAACTTCCTCCCTGACCCCTTCCCCAGCCCATCTCACGGGGCTCAGAAAAAAGGCTTCTTGTTATGCTCCCATCTGCCTGCTGCTCATCCACATTCTTTTATCTCTGCCCAGGGCCTGGCAGTCGGGCCGGGGCTTCAGCTGCCAGAAATGTTGGATCTCACATCGAATCTTCCCAAGATGGGCATCTGAGAAACGTCAGTTTACAACAAAACTGCCTTCTCTAGCAAATACCAGAAAGCTTTCTTTGCCTGGCAAGGTCGGGAAATAATTCTCTTTTCAACTTCGGGCCAATACAAACTCTAGTCCCTGTTGGGGATGATTGATCTGACTTAAAGGGACAGAAGCCACTTTGGTTTTACACTTGGAAAAAAAAAGATTTAATTTTAAAACTGACTTAAAGATGGAAAATTAGTAATGTTTCCTTTTTATTTTTAAAATTTTCTTTTTTTGAGGGGGGAGGAGGTAATTAGGTTTATTTATTTATTTTTATTTTTAATTTTCTTTTTTTAAAATGGGGGATACTTGGGATTGAACCCTGGACCTCATGCACGCTAAGCACGCACTCTACCACTGAGCTATTACCTTCCTGCAATGTTGCCTTTTTATAGTGCTTGGTATAATAAGGAATATTGTACTGTAAGAAATTCTTAAGAACAGGGTTTGTGAATATGGTTAGAGAGAGCAATTTGAAGGGAACTTAAAAAATCACCAATAGATAACAGCTCTTGTGGTGGGTAAGTAAAAGACAATGGGTTGGGGATTAACAGATACACACTACTATATATAAAACAGACAAATAACAAAGACCTACTGTATAGCACAGCAAACTACATTCAATTACTTGTAATAACATATAATGGAAAAGAATCTGAAAATAAAATATATATGTACATATATGTAAAACTGAATCACTGCTGTACACTGGAAACTAACACTGTAAATCAACTACCCTTCAATAAAAATTAAAAAAAAAAAAATCTCTAAAAAAAAGATTATGAGGGTGGGGATGGAGCTAAGAGCATAACGGAGTGAAAGAAGAATCTCTTCAAGAAATCTCACCGATCTTTAGAACGTTCTGGAACACAGGGAGGAAAGCATTCTCCGAGACAGCCGATGGGGCCCTCACACTAAGTAGTGTTAGACAGCACAGAAGAAATTGGGAGAAAGTCTGATTTTTTTTTTTTAACTCTGCAGGAAATCTCTGCTCAAAATGATCATTTCAAGCATTGGTACATTTATCCTAAAGACTGGATCCTGGCTGTCTTGCAGAGGGAAATTCAGGCGTAGTGATGGACAGAGCTGTAAGGGTGTCCACACTGAAGGCTGCCAGTTCCTCAGTTCCAGGTCTGAAGACAGAGGAAGGCATCCAAGGGCAGTAAAGGACCTGGTCCCACTGGAAAGCCCTGTTTGCTTCGTGCCCACTCTTCTGTGGCTGTCCTTTGTTGGCTAGATTTTTATCTGGGGGTGGGTGTGGGAGGGTCAGAAGAAGAGGGGAGTTAGGAGATGGGGGTGGGAGGTTGGGGGGTGGTAAGTAGACAACAAAACCAATGCAGTGGTTGGGTGAGGCCATTCTAACTGCAAACTTAAGGTGATGGGTTTGAAGTTTAGCACAAAGATTGTTAGGTTTTGAAGCCCCTGACAGCCCTCTGCCCACCCCCATTTTTTTCTCTCCCTTTGTGAAGAATAAAGCACATACCCTTAGGTCAGCTTATTTTTCCTTTTAGCATTAGCTCTAATTCCTGAAGCCAGCGGTCTTTTAGAGGTCTTTCTAAAATAAAAATGAGACCCCAACACTCTGGCTAAAACTTCTGCAAAGGATTGGCCATCATCCTCGGGATATGGTGCAATTTTCACCATGACTCAGACACAGAGGGACCATTTAAGTTATCATCCAAACAAGGACATTTCCAAAAGTGAAAGGGAGTGTGGTGGAAATGATGCCCGGGCAACAGATAAACGCAGAGGCTGTCCCAAGCAAATCAAGACGGGGAGTCATAAATCCTGGGCCATCTGGCCCCTGCCTGCCTACCTTCTTGGCCTCTTCTCATCTCCCTCAACCCTCTGCTCGACTGTCTGCTCCATCTGGGCTGGATTCCTTCTGTTCCATGTGCCTTGTCTCCCTTCAGGGCTCTGACCCACCCTGCCTGGCACACACTTCCTTATCCATCTCACCTGGCTAATGTCTGTTCATCTTTCCCTGAGAGTCCTGCTCTGCCCATGGAGGGTAGCTCTCCGCAGCTAACATGACTCTTACTGGACCTGTTGTTTTATGTCCCATAGACCAGGGGTGATAGTCAAAATCTACAATCATTGCTGGGTAATGAATCAATGAACAAATGGATGCAAGAATGAATAATAATCTCCCCCTGTCTTAGTCAGCTAGGGATGCTGTAACAAAATAGCATATTGGGTGGCTTAAATAACAGAAATTAATTTTCTCACAGTTCTGGAGGCTAGAAGTCCAAGATCAGGGAGCCAGGATGGTTGTGTTCTGGTGAGAGCCCTCTTCCTGGCTTGCAGAGACAGCTGCCTTCTTGCTGCAGCAAGAATTGAGTTCTCTGGTCTCTTCTTATAAGGGCACTAATCCCATCATGGGGGCTCTACCCTTACCATCTCATCACAGCCTAGTGCCCTTCCAAGGGCCTTCTCTCTGAATACCCTTAGGGCTTCAACATTTTGAGGGGGACACAATTCAGTCCATAGCACACTTTCTTTCTCTATATAAATTAAACTATGCATTGAACAAATCTGCTTACTGCGTGATACGTTGCAGTGTAAATTGCTACAACAATTTCCAAGTTACTTATTAAAACCTATTTTGAAATAATTATCGTTCATAGGAAGCAGCAAAAATAACAGAGGAGCCCTATACACCTTTCACAGAATTTCCTCCAATGGTAACATTTTACAAAACTCCAGTACAAAAAAACCAAAGCTAGGATGCTGGTAGTGCTGCAATCTGCAGACCTAATTCAGACCTCACCAGTGGAGAATGTAGTATCAACGGAATCAAATAGTGTGTAACCTATTTTAAAATCACATAGCAGGTGACCTGAATTTTACAAAGAGTTGGCATGATGTTTTCTTAGATGTTGCTGCCACTAGCTAAGTGTGTCCCGTCTGGGTCATGACTGGACATAGGAATCTGTATTGACATCTTCAACAACTTCCTCATTAAATCAGTTGTGGTGCGGCACCCGGTACAGTCTGTTGCGGGGAGGGGTGCTACCTGCACATTCAGGTGGAGATGTATGTGGACACCAGAGCTTCCCATGTGGTCAGGAGAACCTCTGACAACAGCGACACCTCCGAAGTCCACTGTGTTGCTATATGCTCCCCGTCCCCAGAGACAGAGGCCGTCCTGGATAAGTAGGTGGGAGCTGTCCTGTTTAGGCCCTGGATATTCCGGATTACAGAAAAATAAAACTTATACCATTCACCAGTCAGTACGGAAATACTTCAACATTTTAACAATCTTCTCTTGTACTGGTATGTACTTATTAAGTGTCACCTTTTCAATGTCCTGTACCGAGCCTGTCCCCTAATCTCCCAGAAGTCAGGTGCCTCCTTGCACATGTCACATCCCCAGCACCAGGCTCCGGGTCGGCACAGAGTAGGCACACAAGAGTATCTGTGATGAGTAAGTGGGAATCTGTTTCGTGGAGAGCTTGCTGAATCGACACCGATTTCTCTTAAGAAGAGACTATTCATTTCTTTCCCAAAAGATGCTTTCCCCTCAAATTCCACTGGAATTTTTTTTTTTTTTTTTAAATCAAGAAAGAGGGGAATGTGCCAGCAACTGCTAGTCTAAATGGCCTAGTTATGGTGCTCACAATGCCTCCTGCCCTCCTGATTGTTTTGAAATAAGCACAGGAAATTACGTAAATTGGTAATAAGAGTCCAGCAGTTGGGATCAGGGAGGTATGCATATTTGCTTTTCCAATTTTCTGCTCCCCTACCAAGCGAACACATGGAGCTTTGACCTCCCATATGTTTTTAATGCGTGTCAGAGATAAACGTTCCAACAAGTTGGAAGCAACAGGTTGAGGGCTCCCCCTTCCCCACTTCCTCTATCTAAAGCTGCCTCAAGCAGCCTGGGGACCGGAGGGAGAGACAGCACAACCTTCTGCCTTGGAAAGTTCTGGACTCCTATCCTCTTGAGTTGATTGTTCTGGAAGTCTTCCCTGACTCGCAGGGTTGGATGAGTGGACCCTTGCCCCCAGCACCCTGTGTTGACCTCGCGGGGCACTGGCTATGCTGTCTTAGAAATCACTGTTTTCTGGTCTGTCACACACATCAGACTGTAAACCCAAGGGAGACCAGGGCCGTCCTGACCTTGTCCCCAGCATCTGGCTTCTAATCTGATCCAGGGTAGAAGCTCAGTAAGTATCTGTTCGATGAATGAATGAACGATGAGAAAGAAACCAAGGGCATTAATCAGAGCTTTAGGACAGTCAGTCACCTGGACTTCTGGCCCTCATGGGTTCCAATTCTTATTTCAAGAATCTGCAGAGATTACTGTCGCTGATCCTGTAATTCAGTGGTTCTCAGCTGGGAGTGTGCATTAGAGTCACCTGGAGGGTTTGTTCCAGTGCAGATTGATGGGCCCTATTCCCAGAGCTTCTGATTCAGTTTGTCAGGGGTGGGCTTTGAGATCTGCATTTGTAACCCATTTCCAGGTGACACTGGTGTTGCCGCTCTGTGACCCCAGTCTGAGAACCGCTGCCATAATACACAGAGAAACTGTGCTGTCACTGCATTTCTTTTAACAACTAGATTTACATTGCAGGATTTAAAAAAAAATGGCAGCATTACTACTTACAACGTAAAATCAGCATTATTCAAGTGTGATTTAAATAACTTACGAATGTGTATCTTTGATCCTGTGGTAGACAGACAGGTGGGCTTTCCAACAATGCCGATTCCATATGGAAAAGGCATGTAGAAAAAGGAGCATGGACTTTGGAGCCAGCGGGCCCTGACTTTGAATCTCACTTCACTGCTGACTGGCAAAGAGACCTCAAGCAAGTTACATGCTGTTTCAGGGTCTCAGAATAGCCGTCCATAAGGTAGGGACAGTAAAAGACTCTTTCCAAAGTTGCTAGAAAAGTAAAGACCAGAAAGTATTCCTTCCTAGCCTAAGATTAACTAGCTTATGAGACTAATAATAGTGAATTTGTACAAGCAAGGGATACTGTGCTTTTTGAAGCTGTTCAGCTCCTGAGTTTTAGGTAATGAGGATTTTATCAGAAAATTTCTCTCAATTCATTTGGTCATTGAACTTAGTAAGAGTTTAGATAAAGAAGGATATTTGTACAAGTAGAAAGGCTGTTTTATCTTACAGAGTAGATATTCAAAAAACGGCAGCTGTACAGGCAGACCTCAGAGATATTGTGGATTTGGTTCCAGACCACCGCAATAAAATGAACATCACGATAAAGCAGTCACAGATTTTTTGGTTTCCCAATGCATATGAAAGTTGTATTTACACTATCCTGCACTCTACTAAGTGTGCAATAGCTGTATGTCTAAAAAATGCAGGTACCTTAATTAAAAAGTACTTTATTGCTAAAAAATGCTAACCATCCTCCGAACCTTCAGTGAGTCACTAATAATAACATCAAAGATCACAGAACACCATAACCACCATAACAAATACAATAATGATAAAGTTTGAAATACGGCAAGAATCAAAACGTGAAACCAAGACCGGGAATTAGCAAATGCTGTTGGAAAAACTGTGCCAAGAGACTTGCTCAATATGGTGTTGCCATAAACCTTGAATTTGTAAAAAACGCAGTCACTGCGAAGTGCAATGAAGCAAAGTGCAATGAAACGACATGGTTCTGTTACAGAGAACTGAATGCAAGAGAATGAGGTACGCACAAGGAAGGTGGGTAAATCATGTGGGGGAGGGCTTCATCATCTGAGCATTCATTACTTGAGAACCTGCAGGGAGCAAGTTGTGAAGGGAAGCCGAGATCGCAGTAAGATGGAAAATTTCCACCAATGACACAACGATTTTGAAGTTAGTTCCTACTCAAATCTTTCCTTGCTTCGCATCTACTTCGCTCATCAGGTCGCGGTCTCGGTATGTTTCCCTCTCTTGCTGTCCTCTGGGTGCCCACCCAGCAAACAGGCAAACACAGTGAGAATCTACTGGAGACTGAACAGCCAATCTCACAACTAGCACAAGATTTCACAAAGTTGATGAAAAGACGTTAGAGAACTGGTCAAGATATCTAGAAATCGGGATCTGGCAGAGCTAGACAAATTTATACCCCAAGAAGAGAAAATCCGGAAGCACAATGTCTTAATGTTTTCCAAAGATAAGTATTTGGCTATCAGGGATCGGGAGAGACCTTGAGAAAATGAAGAGGCCCTCAATTAGTTTTACACAATGGACATTTTTTTGGATAAAACTGAAGTCAAACAGGAAGGGATGATTTATATTATGTTGGCATATATCTTACCAGAAATATTATGTTTAAAAAAACCCACACGATTCTTGCCTTTTCTAAGACTCAGTACACATTACAATTATGACCTAAGTCAAGGGTCCACAAACTGGAGCTCAAGGGCTAAGTCTGGCCCACCACTTGCTTTTGTAAATAAATACTGGAACACAAAAATGCCCATTTGTTTACTTACTGCCCATGGCGGCTTGTACACATGACATGCTTATACACAGTCGAAGCCTTGGGTAGCTACAGCACACATCTCTTTGCCCACAAAGCCAAAAAATACTTACTATCTGACCCTTTACAGAAAAAATTTGCTGACTCTTGATTGAACTTTTTTTAAAGTAAACTTTCCTTCTTTATTTTTACTTTTATTTTTTTAAATATATTTTTTTCTAATAAAAATGGTTTCCCTACATTCTTTGTGCTCGCATTTTGATTTCTGTTTTTGGTTGATTTTATTCTAGGTGAGGCCGGTGCCCCTTCCCCTCCCCAAATTATCCTTGGCTGATGAGGACTCTCTGTAATTCAGGACAAAACATGACTGCCCATAAAGACAATTAATTTCTGGTTTCCTAATTTAAGAGTGCAGGGAAACCAATATGAAAAGAAATATATCTATGTATATGTATGACTAAAACAATACACTGTATACCAGAAATTGACAGAACAATGTAAACTGACTATACTTCAAAAAAAAAAAAAAAAAAGAAAGAAAGAAAGAAACAGGGGATGGGATATTTCTTTCTCAAGAGATTAGCAAATAAATAGTTTTGGGGAAAAAAAAACAACCCAGGGAACCAGACTGACAGGGTTTGAGTCGCAGGACTCTTCTGCGTAGCTATGAGTGTGAGCGAGCTTTGTACCCTCTGGGTCTCAGGCTCCTTCTCTGTCAAATGGGGATAACAGCATTAACCTGGCCCAGTCAGGGAACTGAAACGAGATCACAGAGGTCAGGTTCTGACCCCGTCGCTGGCTGGCACACAGTATACACACACAGTAGTAGTTCTTGTGATTTCCATTTGCCTAATTTCTCCTTGGTTTGGAACGGCAGTTTACACAGCCTGGATTCGGAGCTCTAACTTTCTGCAGCCATTTTCTGAGCTGCCTGTGTAAGTAAGGCATTCCTCTGGCACTCTGGTTTATGAAGCCCTACTAGGAGTGGAGGCAAGTCCTTGACCTGCTCTGTTTGCAAGAGTGAGGGAGGAGTTAAGAATTCACCTTCACTTTTACAGTTGTTTCCTGCAGGCAGCTGATGTCACTGACATCCACAGCACCCGCGAGGAGACGTCTCACAACACAACAATCCATCTCCGGCAGGGAGGGTCAGCCCAACACAGCTTGTATATAAATACTCCCAGATGCTCTGACTTCGAGAGGGGCAGCGTTCGTCACCAGGAAAAGTGGACAAACCATGACAGCGGTACGGCAGGCAGTGATGGTAATGAGGGCGGTAATCGGCAGGCCAGGAGAGAGCAAGATGATTTCCCAACTAGATCACGGGTGAGGAACAATACCGGCTTTAACCCCCCAGACCTTGTCCTCACTTGCAACACACCCAGGAACGATCCTCATTAAGCTCCCCTGGTGGGCAGCTTCTAACTCAGTGCCCAGTGATCCCACCTCTGTGTATTGATGCCTTTGTGTGATCCCTTGCCCCAGAGAGTGGCCTGGACCTAGCGACTCACTTCTAACCCACAAAAGTGGCAACGGTGATGGGACATCACTTCCACGATGAGGTTACAAATGTGTCTAACACCCATCTTGCTAGCAGACTGCCTTCTAAACTCGCTCATTTTCATGAAACAAGCTGCCATCAGGAGAGACCCACATGTCAAGCAACTGAAGCCC
Source organism: Camelus bactrianus (assembly GCF_048773025.1). NCBI lineage: Eukaryota > Metazoa > Chordata > Mammalia > Artiodactyla > Camelidae > Camelus > Camelus bactrianus. The sequence continues at coordinate 20,552,780 of NC_133555.1, read as the reverse complement.
AACAACCCCAATGAACTGAATCCTGCCAACAACCATGGAAGCGAGTGTGGAAGTCAATCAGTTACCAGTTGAACCTTCAGATGAAGTCCCAATCCTGCCTGATATGTTGATTCTAGTTTGCGAGCGACCTTGAAGCAGAAGATCCAATTAACGCACGCCCAGGTTCCTGAGCCACTCCAACTGTGCGATAATAAACGTGGGTTGTTTTAACCCTACGTTTTAAGGTAGTCTGTTACACAGCAAGAGATTACTCACACGTACTTCTGTCTTAAAACTTAAAAAGTCAGTGAAAGTACATTTCTGCTGAGGGATGGTGACAAATGAGATTGTCACTTTCTCTTTAATTCATCTAACACTGTGCCGACAGATTAATCTGCCTAAACCATGCCTCTGATAGTGTCCTTCTCCTACTGAAAACCCTTCACTAACTTTCAATGACTGAAGGAAAGAAGGTCTATTTTCCCATTTAACATTCAATGCTCACTTGGGTATCAATTTTCTACCAGGTGCTAGAACAATCTTCCTAAAACACCAATTAGCCCAAGTCAGCCTTGCACTTAAAAGTCTTTGTTGGAGTCCTGCTACCAACTAGATCACACCTGTGTCCCACAGCGCGACAATCGAGGTGTGCCATTACCTGGCTCCCCTACCTCTCTGCTTCACACTTAATGCTTCAGCAACAGAGAATGGATTGTCCTATGCAGCCAACCCGTGCACTGGACCATCTCCTGTCCCCTCCTCTCTCCACCCTCACCTTTAAGACACTGGCAAAAGGCTGCCCACTTCTTCTCAGAGCCCGCTGAGGATCGTCCCGTGGAGACGCCCCCTACTCCCAGGGCTCTCGCATTCTCTCTTGTCTCAGTTTGGAATTTGCCCTCCTTCCCCACCTGGAACTCAACCCTCTCTGGCTGGTTTCTTCTTGTTCCGCTCACACCTGAGTCCTCTGCTCAGAGAGGCCCTCCGGGACCACCTCAACTACGCGGTACCACTGCTAGTCTCTGCTGCAACACTGGGCACTCTCCCCAGGCAGTACTGCGAATGGTGATTATTTTTATTTCCTTGTTGACTTTTCTCTCTCTCCTACTGGGCCTTGAGCTCTTTGAGGGTGGGCTCCATATCTGTCTGATTTCCCACGGTATTGGCAGTGTCTAGAGCAGCTTCCATCACACACCGGGTGAGTACTGTAGGAAATACTATTTACTGACTGACTCAACAGATGGATACATGAATACATCTTCGTCTCCGTTCAAGTGACTATCTGAGTGTCTAACAGGCACTTAAAACTATTTGCTGAATGAATGAATAATGCAAGAGAGGACATTTAATCATGGTAATACTGATAAATGAAAGAAACTCACTGCATGGTTCTCCTGACCCTTTAATATCAACTCATGGTAAAGAATAGCTTCCTTCAGCTCCATTTAAATCATTCAGGGTAAAGGAAAAGAAGCAGGCTCTCGAGGGACATGCTAGAATATCCTCCGAGTGTGTGTGTATGTGTGAAAGACAGATGGAGAGATGGAGAGAGATGCATCAGCCTGTAGGTCTAACTCTCTGTCAAGGTGCCACCTGCCCACAGGCTGGGGACCAGGGGAACAGACTGGTTCTCTGGCACTCTGCAAATACACTGGTTTCCTCAAAACCAGCAGTTCAGAAGTTGGAATACCCATTTAATATGGCTTTGAAAGCAATACTGTTTTGGATTATAAAACTGATGTATGCATTGCAAAGAATTTAAAAGCTAAAGAAAATGTAAACAAGAAAATAAAAAATTATCTTTAGTGTCACCATCACGGTTGTCTAATTTTTTCCTACTTACTGTATGTGTGTTTTAGATTCCTTCCCTTTGCCGTTCTTCTTTCTCTCTGTCTTGGTCTCTCTGTCTTGTCTGTCTCTCTCTCTCTCACACACACACACACACACAAACCTGGGATCCATGTAGCATTCTATCCTGAACATTATCTCCTAACATTAAATGTGCTTTGTACATCAGCTCAATATATACCTCAATAAAAAACAAAACAAACAAAAAACATTAAATGTGTTTTGACAACAATGTTTTACAGAAGTGGATACTATGCCAAGCCCTTGTGCCAGCTGCTTCTGCTTACTGCCACTATCATTCTATAATTAATATACAATTCTACAATGAACAGATTTTGCAATCTTGCATTTCCTCAAAGTAGGCTGACAGAGGTAACATTATCAGCTAAAGGAGTATAGAATTTTAGAACACTGCGTACAGGTACGGACACGTTAATAGTGCGAGGATGAACGAGTCACGGTCCCGACCCCGTTCATGTGCGTTTTACCACCCCTCCCCGTGGATTTTCATCAATATAATTACAATGTTATTGCATAATACTTCTATAACTTCATTAGAGAAAGTCAATTAAAATCTGTTCACCATTTACATCTCTTTTCCTATAAATTTATTTTCCCTATCCATGTATGTCTTTCGGAGCATCAATATTCTAAATTAAATTAAACTTAAACAACTTGAACAACTATTGATATCATGTATGCACTTGACTGTACTTCCAATTAGAAGCAGTATTTTAAATATAATAGGCAGAGTCATTTGAGATAAATAATCAGGCTGGAATAAACTGTAGAAATCAAAATTTGTACACGAACAGCTCACTTACCCTTGGCTGATTTGCTGATCCATTTGAACTCTTTGGAACACTGAGTACCTGGATAGAAACAAAAAGATGGATGTGAGAAGCCTACATCAGGATTAAGGACTGTGCTCTAAGGCAGCGATCCTCAAGGTATGGTACAGGGACAAACCGCAACAAGGTGCCCTGTGCCTTACCCCACACCCGCCAAATCAGGTGATCTTGTCAAAGTCCAGGAGTCCACATTTTAACAAGGATCCGGCAATTTAGGAATGGCCATCAGTTTTCCTCTTTTCTCTGACTGTGTTGTGTTTTACCCACAGCAGATGGGCCTGATACGGTACACATAATCTGGGCAAGGTGGCCCTCATTCAAACAGCATCTTGACAAGGGGGACTTGCCACAGGGACACGTTTTTTCCTCTTTGGACATGAGATCTTGACTATACTCAGAAAGGGACCACGTGTTCTAGGAATCTAGGTATAATAAATATAATACCCAAATGGATAATCTTTAATTTGAGAAGATGATCCTTTCCGGTCCATGGGCAAGGCTGGTCTTTGACCTGGGGGTGATGCCCCACTGGGACAGGGGTAGGAATTGGGTGTGATGGGTGAGGAGGGCTCATGAAGGAAGGTGGAGACAAACCCTAGATGAGAAGTTAAAGGTAGAAAACAGGAGGTAAAGCCCCAGAGAAATTCTGTAACACATGCAGAGGGAAAGTGTCTTTCTAAGCAATATTCTTGTTGCTCATGTGACCCTTAAAATGTCTTTGAAAATTATTTTCCCCTCACATATTAAAAGTGAGAGACAAAATATGTCATCATAAGGGGTTAAACAGTCCTGTACTTCCTAGCGTACTTTAAGTGCTGATGCTGGTAAAAATAAAATTGGTTTTTTCACTTTTTTTTTTAAATTGGAGTATAGTTGATTTACAACACTGTGTTAGTTTGGGGTGTACAGCAAAGTGATTTAGTTATACATACATATATATTTTTTTTGGATTATTTTCCATTAGAGGTTATTATAAGATACTGAATATATTTCCCCGCGTTACATAGGAAATCCTTGTTACTTATCTATTTCATGTATAGGAGTTTGTTAATTCCATCCTCCTAATTTGTCCCTACCCATCTCTCTCTCTCCCTTTTGTAACCATAAATTTGTTTTCTGTAAGAATGGAGTACTACTCAGCTGTAAGAAAGAATGAAATATTGCCATTTATAGCAACATGGAGGGACCTAGAGAATATTACACTTAGTGAAGTCAGTCAGGCAGAGAAAGACAAGTATCACATGATATCACTCCTACGTGGAATCTAAAAAATAATACAAGTGAATTTATACCAAACAGCAACAGATTCACAGGTACAGAAAACAACTTATTCATTTTAAAATTCATCAGGCAAAGCTAAATATCACAGGGGTTTCACACATTGTTCCTTTTCTGATTCCATTCCAGTCCCTGCACAGAATTTACTATAATGTAATATATTTTAATGCTTAAAAGACTTTTTTATTAATCACTCCATCAGTTTTCTGTCTCAAGATTTTGAACCAAGTTGAAATGTAAAATCTTCGTATCTTCTGTGAATCTGGTGCTCTAAGTGTTAAACAATTTCATCTGTGTTATTATTAGAATTTTTGTACTGAATCGGTCAAAACACCAAATATGTTATAAACTTTGGTAAATGATTACAAAACAGAAGTCAAATTTTAATGCGTCTATCTTAATTAAATAAGATGGAATGAGCTTTTCCTTCCTATTAACTCTTGAATATTTCTTATTGTCCAAGTGAGACAGGATTCAGCATCAATTTAATTCCTTTTATTTTCCTCTTAATCATAATTGTAAGGACTGAAAAACTCTGTTCACTTAAGTGGGTAGGAATGGAAAGAGTTCTGTTATAGCAACATCACTCAATTCTTTAAACTCTTCCAAGTCATTTGCCAAAAATTATATGGCGATCTATCATCAAAAATTATTCTTAATGATCTACTAACTGACAACTCCATCAGATCTTTCTTCAATTTTGTTGAAAGCAAAGAACTGAGAAGGATTTGTAACCCAATCATTAGAATTACTCACTTTCTCAACACTAACAGCTAGATTTTGAATCACTCCTTTGTTTGGAGTCTTGGATTTTTTTTACCCTGGGGGAATGCACCACAGTAAGGTTCAGATGGGTGAGAGGTGGGCCTTTCTTTTGTAAAAGGGGAAAAAGGGAGTGAGAGATGGGACCTGGGGCCCCTGGTACAAGCCTAGGTGCATTCTTCACTTTGTGTCTGGTGGTCCTGCACGAGGTGTCCCCAGGAGTTTGCAGTTTGAGTGAGGCTCTGGAAGGGGAACCAGCATGTCACACATACATTCTCAGACACAGCAGTTTCAGAGGCATCTAGAGAGGAGCTGACAACCTGGAAATTATTCCTTTAAAACCATTCATGCAAGGTCGTCCTTAAAAATCTTTGTGGCAAGTATCAGAGAAATTCCAGATTCAGGCAAGAATCATCAGCGGAAGCTAGAACTGGTGGGGGAAAGTCTGATGAGGAAAAGGACAGTCACAGAGTCTCACAAAGTATTCCCCTAAAAAACATCAATTATCACTAAATACAAAAGACTTATAAAATCAGAGTAGAGAAACTGGCAAACACTGTACATGGACAAACAGGGGTCCCTACTGGTAGGATGCACTGAGAAAAACACAGCATCATTTCTCTGATATTTCCACCTGAAAAGTATACCCTGAATCTCATCTTGGGGGGACATTTAGACAAACTCAAACTGAGGGATGTTCTACAGAGTAATTGGCCTGTACTCTTAAAAAATGTCCAGACACAGAAGGTAAGGGGATACTGAGGAACTGTCCCAAGTGGGAGGAAGTCAGAGATTTGAAAGCTAAATGCAGCACGTGATCATGACTGGATCTGGATCTGTAAAGGACATTATTGGGATAATGGCTGAAATGCAAAAGAAGTCTGTGGATTAAAGCATTATTCTTTCATGGTTGTACTATGACTACATGGGAGAGTGCCCAAAAAGTTGACTATTTTTATGGCTCTGGAAAACAAACGTGAGGAATCTGAGTGAGGAGCATGCAGGAACTTGAACTGTTACTGAAGTTTTTTCTGAAAGTTTGAAATTATTTTAAAATAAATCATTAAAATATCTTATTCTTCTGGGGGACTGCAATCCCCCCAGTTTAAGGATCACTATTTTTATTTTTTTCAAGAAGCCCTGTGGACAAAGATGAAGCCTTTAGGAGACCTAAGCTGGTGTGGACACACACAAAAGGATTAAAAGTGAGAAGGTACTACGGTGTGGTAGGAATAAAATATGCAGAGACATGAGATTTTTTTAACATCTTTTTTTTTTTTTTTTGAAAAATGAAGTATAGGTGATTTCTAGAGTTTCAGGTGTACAGCAAAGTGATTCAGTTATACATATATATATTCTTTTTCATATTCTTTTCCATTATAGGTTGTTACCAGATACTGAATATGGTTCCCTGTGCCATACAGTAGATCCTTGTTATTTACTTATTTTATATTTAGTAATGTGTATCTGTTAATTCCCAATTCCTATTTTGTCCCTCCCCAACCCATGAGTGATTCTTCAAGAAGAAGGAGTGGAGAAGTTCCTTTGCACATGAGTAAGGAGATTTTTATGTTTATGCGAAGAGAGGGTAGGTAAAGAAAAGGTGAGAAACTCTGCTACAGACATTAGCAGGACATCCCCAAATCTGAGACAAAGGACATGTCACAGCATCTGGGGGAGGCTATAGCTCAAGAGATAGAGTGCAGGATTAGCATATGCAAGGTCCTGGGTTCAATCCCCAGTACCTCCTCCAAAAATAAAATAAATAAGCAAGCCTAATCACCTCCCCCAACAAAGGACAGGTCATGGCATCTGATGTTCTCATCTCATTGATTAAAATGATGATAAATAAATAAGTAAAACTACTCTTCTTCAGTGTAGTCAAAGGAATAACCTCTGTCCTGGTCAGGACTGGATTCTTCTAGTGCATGTCTAATCATAATATGGTCTGATCTCATCTGGGCTCTTGCACACTGGGATGTGCATTTCTTGATTCTTGGTCCTTTCTGTGAAGTACTTGTCTCTAACACAGTCAGTCAATTTCTGCCCCCAGCTGTGCTTCCTCTTCACTGACTTTTCAGACAATGGCCATCACGCCATGTTGCAGTTCTGCTTCCAAATACAGTTCCCTGTTTCTGTCTAGATTCTCAGCCTAAGTATTTCCTCCATAGCAATTACTTGGAATGGTTGCTGATAAATAAGAGAAGACAAGTTGGCTTTATCTCACCAACCGATTGGAAATAGGCCTCTTGGAGTCCTCTACTAGGAAAGATTTTGAAGCTTTTTCTGGGTTCAGTGGGAGAGCGAGACATGATTGATTGATGGTGCTTCTATGGCCTCTGGAAGAAAGATAATGATATGCTTGGTGTGTGGGGTGAGCCACCTCTGTGCAGGCCCCCAGGGATCCCCTCTCCTGGTATTCTTCCCCTTGAAAGTAGGCAGGACCTGGTGACTTGCTTGGAACCAACAGAATACAGCAAAGCAGCAAAGGTGATGGAATGTCACTTCAATGATTAGGTGACTGAAGACTGTGCTTCCATCTTGCTAGAAGATGCTCTCTTATTGGCTTTGATGAAGCAAGAGAGCCGCCTTGTTGGAAAGAACTGTAGCAAGAAACTGAGGGTGGCCTGTAGACAATAGCCAGCAGAGAACTGAGGATCTTAGCCCAATAGCCCTTGAGGAATGGAATCCTGCCTTCAGAAGAGACCCCAGTGTTGGTCGACACCTTGATTACATACAGGTGTGCCAGGTACCCTGAAGGAGAGGATCCAGCTAAGCATGCTGGATTCCCAACCCACAGAAACCGTGGGATAATACATGTGTGTTCTCTTAAGCTGGTAAGTTTTGGGGTTACTTGTTATGCAGCCATGGATAACTAATATATCATCTATCTGTCAGTTTTAATTTAATCACTTTAGTACATTATTCACAGAAAAATAGTAGGGGCAGCACCACACACTTAGCAAGCAGCAAGAGACGGCAGCTGAAATTAAGGGAGGAAGTACAAAAATTACCACGATCCATCACAAGAACTCAAGACACAGAGATCAGAGGCCATTGAGCAAAGAGGCAAACAGTTCTGGAGAATTCAGCCAACTTTGAATTCAACTGTTTTGCTACTCAGCTCAACGAAGTTCACAATGGTCTTGATTTCTATGATCCTAGCACTTTGGTGTGATTCCCTGTTTTTCTCTCTTCTCCACCAGAACAGAGGTTTTATAGGGACAGGCAGTGTCCCATTCACTGTTCTATTGCCTGCACCTGGCATAGTGCCTGGCACAGATGAGGCTTTGATAACTATTTATTAAATACATAAATGTTTATGTTTCACTGAATGTTGATAAATCGCAAAATACTGCCACACATTTTAGAAAAGCAAGCACCAGAAATGGTTATAATCAAGATTTTTTTTTCAGCCCATAAAGGGAGCCAGTCTTAGTATCTGGCCAACTCACTCATTTAAGGCATCTAATTCCCTGATAATGTCAGTTAAATGGGACTTTACTGTAATAAGTACCATTAATTATTCATGGCTAACATAGTGTTCAAGGTCAAGTGAGATCTGATGGAAAATCTCTTCACTGTGGAAAAATCACTTGCTGGTTGTTATCACACAACTTCCACTGCTGATATACAGAGCTTATCTCCTTCCACTATGTTCAACAGGGACCAGAGCTACTAACTTCATTTTATGGAAAATAAGGCAATTTCGTTTATCTGACTGTGTGTCCTTCTGCTGTTAGGACTCTCCTTGTTTTTGTAAAGGATATTATTTTTGTTTTTGAACTACTATTAAGAGAGAGAAGGAAATCAGTTATGGTAGGACAGAGGCAGAATAAATGAAAAATAGATTATCTGTGAAAAAGAGACATAAAAAGCAACCAAGCTTTTCTGAGATACAGCCCTGAACTGCCAATATAAGGTAACTAATACCAAATCCAGAATCTGCACTAAGGGGATGAGTTTAGCATGAGCTTGGCTGGCAAAAATGGCAAATGGTAGTGATGTCTTTATTCACTGAGAACCAGAAGTGACATTTAAGCTTCTTCTGTTGCTCTGTGTTGAGAAGGATTCTGAGGCCCAGTGGAGAAGCACTATCACTGATTAGTGACGGTACAGAGTCTAGAGCAGACCTATTAATCAGTGTATTTACAAGTCTTAGATTTCTCTAACGCAGTGCAGTTAGTCAATTTCAGGGTAAATTGCGACTCAGTGAAATCCAATTACAGTGTCTTGTTTTTATTGCAGTAGTATGATCAGACATGTTTCCAAATTCAAAAACTTTGCTCTTCTACCTTAGACTTGGTTTAAACTTACTTTCAACAGGTTATTTTAGCTTAGGGAAGGACTTCAGGCTCTGAAATGTTATCAGGTTTCCCATGAGTGAAAAACAAAGCCGACAAAAGAATGAATCATTTTTCAAAGGTGACAGAATCCACTGGGTCTGGCTTACATGTTTGCATTTCACCATAAAGCAGTACTATATGTCCACTGGTGAGCTGCTTTAATCTTAGGATAAATAAAACCTGTTGGAGCAGAAACTGGGAGCAGAGTGGTCAAAGGGTAAACAGTATTGTGAATATTATGTTCTCATATCGCACACAATTTCCTTGGGGCATCCAGCCCTTCACGGACCTAAATTAGTGCATCAAGCTTTTAGAAGACAAAATGAGCTGAAAATGCTTCACAACATTCATCAAACTTGTAATATGTAGACTGCATAAAGATTGCGTATTTTTAGACAATCTTTGCCTGTAAAACCCTTTCCCCTCACTCCACTGTGAAACATGAGGTGATCTGACAGCTTGAGAGCAGGACCACAGGTTCCCTCCATTTGGCAACTCTATGCACTACCTGGACTTTCCTTCAGTTTCCACTAAATGCATCAGCTGGGTGCAGCCTCCTGCTCCTTCCTCTCAAATGTAAGGTGTGCAGTAAATACCTCCTCCAAGGACCTGCCTGCTCTTTACCACTATGTACTAGTCACCCAGCTTGCTGAACTTCATTCATTCTTTCACATACAAATTTAACAGAACAGACAAATCCAATCATACATAATCTCCTCGAAAATAGAAAATGAGAGACTACTCCATAACTCATTTTTATGAGGCTAGTAAAACCTGGACACTAAAACTAAACATAAACAGTATGAGAGAAGACAATAATAGCCCAAATGCACTGAGGATCATAAACAGAAAGTTCTAAGCAAAATTAAAGGAGATAAAAATCTATCATTGTATAAAGAGAACACGTCATAACCCAGAAAGGCTCATTTCAGTACAGCAAGGTTGGTTTAACTTTGGAAAATCTATTAATTCACTGCATTAACAAAATAAAGGAAGTAAATTAACTCAGATGAGGAGAAAAATTACATAAAATTCAACAAATACTACTGGTAAAAATTCAAGGTTAAATTAAGAAGAGAAAGAAACTTTCTCAATTGAAAAAAAAATACCGGTATCTACAAAAAGCCTTTAACCAAACAGCAGACTCAATGTTGAAATGCTAAACACCCTTCGTTTGAAATCAGAATCAAGAAAAGAATTTTAATTGTTTTCTTCCACATTGTTTTGGAGGTTCGAGCTTATGCAGCAAAAAAAGGAAAGTAAATACATGTATAAATATTAGAAAGGAATAAACCAAACTCTCATTATCTTCAGGTGATACATGTGTCTATATAGAAAACAAACCCATATAGTCCATAAATAACTAGATAAGAGAATTCAGCAAGTTTGTGGAATATATATTATCTATACACAATTGGTGACATTTCTCTGCACTAGCAATAAACAGAAAATTTAAATAAGATTCTGTTACAATAGCAAGGTTATCTATTTTATAAAGAAATATAATGAAATAGGCGTAAGATCTGATAGAGAAAATTATAAATCGAAAGCATTTGACTGAATGATCCGGATAAAAGCACTGAATGATCCAAATAAAAGCAGAATTAATCCTCATTTATGGACAGAAAGAAGAAACAGTTTAAAGATGTCAATTCTTCTCAAATTAACGTGCAGATATAAAGTAGCTGGGGGGGTATAGCTCAAAGTGGCAGAGCACATGCTTAGCGTGCATGAGGTTCTGGGTTCACTCCCCAGTACCTCCTCTAAAAAGTAAATACATAAATAAACCTAATTACTTCCTCCCACCAAAAAAAAAAAAAAAAAAAAACAACACTTTAAAAAACTAAAGTAATTGTAAGGAAAATCTCAAAATGGGTTTTTGTTTTTGTTTTGGGAGTTTTTTTGGTAGAACTTGACAGGCTATTTAGAAATTTACATAGAAAAGGAAGAATTTACAACTCACTCCTTAAGAAGAAAGTTAACAAAGGCAGCTTCCCATAACATATATAAAGCTATCTTAAACAAGGCAGTGTAGTAGACGCCCAGAGATTGGCTCACAGAACAGAGGAAAGAAAGTCCATTTGGGATCAGTAGGGGAAAATCAGACAACTCAGTAACCGACGTTAGGATACCTAGTTATCCACATGGGAAAAAAAAAAAGTTGAATCCTTACTTCACAGCTTTCACCAAAGTCAATTTCAGATGCATCAAGGGCTTCACTGTAAAACGCAAAACTTCAAAACGTTTAGGAAGAAATACAAAAGTATATCTCCATGACCTTGGAGGTGAGGAGTGATTTCTTAAGCAAGAAACAAAAAGCACAGACTATCAAGGAAAAGATTGATCCACTTGACTCAAAATTAAGAATTTTGTTCACTGAATGACTCTCTCAAGAAGATGAAAAGATAAGCCCCAAACTGGGAGGCGATATTTGAAATAACTAGAACCAAGAAAGGATTAATAAACAAAATATATAAAGAAACACAGAGAGAACTTACCGTGATGAGTTAATCCCAGAAGCCCCTCTGAGACGCAGCGGCGGGAAAGCGGAGATCCCAGGACGAGAAGGAAGAGAAGGACTAGCATCCCAGTGAAAGGAAAGACAAGTTCAAAGGCTGTGAGGCGGAGAAAGGAGACCAGCGTGGCTGGAAAACAGAGAAGGAGAGAGAGGAAGGAGATGAACTCGGAGAGGAGGTGAAGGCCAGAACCAGCAGGATGGTACAAGGAGACGCCAATAAGGATTTAACTGAGCACACCTGGCGGCTGTGGGCAGCGTGCGTGCGCAGCTGAGATTACTTATGACCATGGGGCACCTGGAGTCTCATAGAGGAGCTTTCACAGAATCTCACGGAGGAGCCACGCAGCCTTGGTGAAGGGCATGCACTTTGGAGCCCCATCATGTGGCTTCCTATCCCATCTGTGCTCCTTCTAACCTCTTTGACCTTGCGTGAATTACTGAGGTTTCTGTGCCTCAGTCTCCCAGTCGGTGAAAACGGGTAATAACAGTGCCCACGAGGTGTTCTTAATCTTTTGTATGTCTTGACCTCCTAGGCAGTCTGGTAGAGCCTGTGGAAAATAAATTTTTGTGGGGGAGGGGAGGTTATTTTTTATTTGTTTATTTAAATGGAGGCACTGGGAATTGAACCCAGGACCTTATGCATGCTAAGCACATACTCTACCACTGAGCTATAGCCTCCCACCTTGGAAAAAATATTTTTAAATGGATAAAATAAATTACATAGGACTCCCAAGGAAACCAAATATATGAAAATACAGTTTCAAAGTATTATATTTAAATAGATATAGATAAATCCTGCTCCTGGACATATATCCAGAAGGAACCCTACTTCAAAAAGACACCTGCATCCCAATGTTCATAGCAGCACCATTTACAATAGCCAAGACATGGAACAGCCTAAATGTCCATCAACAGATGACTGGATAGAGAAGATGTGGTATATTTATACAATGGAATATTATTCACCCATAAAAACCAACATAACACTGTTTGCAGCAACATGAATGTCCCTAGAGAATGTAATTCTAAGTGAAGTCAGAAAAAGAAAGAAAAATACCATATGAGATCGCTCATATGTGGAATCTAAAAAGAAAAAGAAAAAAAAAAAAGAATGTAACTACAAAACAGAAACAGACTCATAGACATAGAATACAAACTTGTGGTTGCCAAGGGGGAGGGGGGTGGGAAGGGATAGACTGGGAGTTCAAAATCTGTAGATACTGACAAGCATATGTAGAATAGATAAACAAGATTATACTGTATAGCACAGGGAAATATATACAAGACCTTGTGGTAGCTCACAGCAAAAAAAATGTGACAATGAATATATGTATATTCATGTATAACTGAAAAATTGTGCTCTACACTGGAAATTGACACAACATTGTAAAATGACTATAACTTAATAAAAAAAGTTTAAAAAATACGAGGACAGAGAAAAAATCATCAGCATAAACACTGATAAATCTGATTTTAGGAAATGTACGTAAATATTTTGTATTAAAAAACATATAGAGACACTGTATTACTTATCAAATTGCAAGAGCTATTAAGGGTATAAGAGCTACTATAACTTGGAAGTTGTGGTAAGTGAAAATAGTATTTCAAGACATCTAGAACTGAAATGTGATACAAAAAACACAATTTCTGCAGGTAATAAAGTCACAGGTACTGCCAATTCTACTGTCTGGTTTGTTGCCTATATTCATAATTCACTTAGAGGTTACTGAAGATAAAAAAAAAAGTCTACTCTCCTCATCCGAGTTAATGTCCGAAATATATAAACTCTGTTCAGGCTGCTAGAATAGGATAGCATACACTGAATGGCTTATGAGCAACAGGAATTGGTTTCTCACAGTTCTGGAGGCTGGGAAGTCCAAGATCAAGGCATCACAGATTTGGTGTCTGGTGAGGACCAGCTTCCTGGTTCACAGACAGTCTCCTTCTCAATACCCTCACATGGAGGAAGGGGTGAAGGGTCGCTCTGGGATCTCCTTTATGAGGATACTAATTCCATCCATGAAGGCACCACCATCATGACCTAATTGTCTCCTAAAGGCCTCACCTCCTAACACCATCACACTGGGGATCAGGTTTCCACATGTGAATTCTAAGGGACACAAACATTCCGTCTATAGCATCACTGTTCTTGAAAAAGCACTACTTTTTAATAATCATGTTTACTAAAACTTTTAAAGACATTAAAAAAAAAACCAAATATATCCTGTGGTAGAAAAACATTTGCTTGACATAAGCAGCTCCTTTAGTTCAGTTTCTTTTTTCCTCTGTTAAATTCAAGTATCATTTAACTGAATGCATTCATTTAAAAAATAGAATGGAATAGTTATTTCATGTTTTTGTAGAATTCTATCAGATGCTCAGACTGTCTCCCCATCCATCCCTACGAGATAAAATGGATTATTGTCCCAATTATTCACTCCCCTATAAAAAGAGTTATATATCCATACCTTTGCCTTGGCCCTCAGGGTGAGTAAAGGGTACATCTCTGATTCCTGACTGTGGATTTAGCCACATGCCTTGCTTTGCCCAGTGGGATACAAGTGAAGGCTTGAAATGTGTCCGCATGGTTTGGCTTGGCTCTTTTGTACTTCTGCTAGTACCATGAGAGAAACATACCTTTGAAGCCACTGTCCCTCCAGTCTGGGCACCAAAATGAAATATAAGAAGCAACACCAGCAGATAGACCTGCAGGCTTGGAAGAACTTCCCCAGCTAACGCATAGAAGCGTGAATGAGAAATAAATCCTCATTTTTGAATACCACTGATACTCTGTGGTTATCTGTTATGCAGCAACAGGTAATGGATACAGTGCCCATCCAGCCATCCATTCAGCCATTCTTCTATCAGTATATGCACCTCGTAAGGTGTCTGGACCGAGGTCTATCAAATGTTAACAGTGGCTGTCAGGGAAGCACTTCTAACGATGCTGGGCACAAAGAAACTTTGGTTCTTCTTGTTGCTGTGGCTGTGGCCATTCTATTGAGAGCAGGCAGGGGTAGGAGTGAAGGGTTTCTGTTACACCAAGGCAGATAGCTTCCCCACACACCAGCCCTGTGACCTGGGCCTCTCGCCCCGCCCCCTCGGTGCCGCTCCTGGAAATCTTGAGACAGAGCGAAGGAAGGGGGGAGGGAAGAGGAGGAAACAGCTCCAGGACAGGTTCTGCCAGTTCCCGCTTGAGCCTAACGATGATCATTATTCATAAACTATAACTGCTCATTCTCTGGATTTTATTGCTCGTTAAGAGCTGAGTGTAACATCCTTAATTAGAGTCAGGACTTGGACGCCTGGGAGAGACATGGAGAACATCTGAAATCCTGAACCTAAAATAAAACTCTTCAAACAGATTATTTTTGAAAGAATAAAGCTGTATATGCTCATTGGAGAAAAATCTTTTTTAAAAAAAATTTGAGCCTGGGAGTTTGTTCTGAAACCAGTGGTTCCATAATTCAGTTTTCCTGCTTCCCTGCAAAACGCAGCCTTAGTGGGTTCGACCACATACTTGTACTCATACCCTCAACATTTAAATATACTTTTAGACCTGCTAGTGTCCTATCTCGCTTCTTCCCCAAGCACCTGCAGGGTAGGTATGATCACCTCTCACTCGAGTTAGCCAGGAGGTCTCTGCCGCAGGCCTTCTCAGAGCCGCCATGTGCTATTGCACACTGGGAACCCCAGAAAGGGAAGACAAGGCAGCATAACTTGTGGGACCCACTTTTTAAACTGTAGCATTTCTCATAGGGCTAGTAGGGGACTGCAGCCTTAGACATTCTAAAAAAACAGAACTGTTTTTCTTAGGGAGTGCTGGCAGTCACCCTACTCAGAAGGAAACCAAACAAAAGGAAAGCTGGGAAAGTCGGGTGTGTGACAGGGCTGAACCCACAGTGGGGACACAGCTGCCTTAGGGAGACACCCCTGGGGCTTTTTAAAAGATTTTCTTATTTGTCTTTTTCGTCTTGTGGTTCTTATTAAGACACAAATATTCCCGAGTAGCTGGTGCTTGCTTCTTCTGGTTTCAAAGCCGTCGGCTAGGTAGGCCCTGCGTTCTCTCAAACAGCTCAGAACAGCTTTCTCTCATCTGAGGTCTGTTGAGATACTCGCTCTTTCTTCTTCCTCGCCACCTCTCTTCCACCCCACTGTGCCCCCTCCCACAGAGACGGTGTTTGCCGAGACTGTATGCCCAAACCAGGTGGTCTCAAGGAAAAGCTGGCCAGCTGGCTTTGTGGGACGGGGCACGGGGGTGTCGCCGCCCTGAGTCCTGCTGAGCTGTGGCGCCCGGGCTGTCAGCCACCTCAGGCTCTATCTCTGCCCAGCATGAAAGGAAGCAGCCGCAGAATATTTCCCAGGTGGGGAGCTGACCCGGTGGATTACACAGGGGATTCAAAGAATGAGTTTTCGGTTTCCCCTGGAGGAGGAGTGTAAACTTGCTTCTCACTTGCTGCGAGGAAGAAGTCACTATGTTTGCTGAGGCATTTCTCCATCCATGTGACCAACCTGAAATGACCACCTGAGAGCCCTGGGTCTCCATGGGCGAGGAGGTTGCCTCCAGGGGACATCTGGCCACATCTGAAGATATTTATGGCTGTCACACGGGCGGTCGGTAGGTGGGTAATGCTACTGGCATGTGGCGCATCAAGGCCAGGGATGCTGCTAAACATCCTATGATGCACAGGGCAGCCCCCAACAAAGACTCATCCAGCCTCAAGTCATCAGGATTGTCAATACCGTGGAGGCTGAGAATTCCTGTTCCAGACCACAGTGGTTAAGTTATGTGGGCACTGGAGCCAGAAACACCAGGGTTCCAATCCTGCTCTCATCACCCACTGCCCCTGTGACCGAGGCAGACCACATCACTTGCTTCTTTCATTTGTAAAATGAAACTACTGACACCTACCTCATAAAGTGTTCAGGCTAGTACAAGGAGCAACAATGAGAAGATTTTGCCATCGTTGCTCTGTTAGAGGTGCTGAACTGGCCCCACAAAAGACAGGAAGTTGACAGGTGTGGATGGAACCTCACACACCAGGCACTGTGGCAGGTATGGCCGATGTTGGGGGAGTTTGTAGAAGAGGCAGAGGAGGAAGATGCTGCCCTACGTCTTGTTGACTCTAGAACTGTGTGGTTCAGCAGAACCTTCTACTTGATGGAAAACTTCCCTACTTGCGCTGTCAGCTGGGATGGCTCTTGGTCACACGTGGGTACTGAGCACGTGAAATGTGGCTACTGTAATCAAGGAACTGAATTTGAAATTGTATTAAGTTTAATTACCTAACATTAAGATGCTGTACCTGGCTGGTGGCTCTCGCACTGGACAGAACAGGTTTAGAAGAGGAGATGAGACAGATGTAGACCAAATACTGACAATCGATGACACCATGTGGGAGGGCACAGAGGGGGCACAGCAACGGAGGGGAGGGAGGGACCCCTCTGGAGCAGATGCTTTCATGGAAGAGACTCCTGGAAAGGTGGGCCTGAAGGGTAGATAGGCTTTTTGACTGTAGGGATTAAGGCCAATGAGGGGGGGACAAATTCCGGGCAGAGGAGGCATGAGGGCAAAGATGTAAGCATGGGGAGAAAAGCTCAGTCTGTCTGTACAGATGAAAGTCAGGTCCTAGGACAAGAATACAGCACGAAGGTGACATTTACCCGTACAGTGCCCAAAATAGGCAACATCCAAGCTAATTATTTGACAGAACATCTTCTTTTAAATCCAGGACACCTAAACATAAAACAAAGAGGAGTGACTTGGAAAATTTTAAAATACATGTTTTATGGGGCAAATTTTTACCGAATCCATCATAAACTGGGTGTCAAACCCATAGCTGTGTGACTCCAAGTCCAATGTTTTCCAGTCCACCCCACAAGAGCACCAGGGCACAGAAATTGTAGAAATAATATGAGATCCTGGAAGAATGCCAACAAATTTTGACAATTTGACAATTTGCCTCAGGCTGCTCTGGTTTTCCGGAACCCAGTTAAGGATGGATGATACGGAGGGGCAGGGGATAACTGGTACTAGGAAACTCTGTCTCAATCCAATTTCTCACAGATACCCAGACACTGCCAAAAACTTTTCCTAGAAATTAATATCGGGACGCTACCAAGCAGGACTGGCAGCGAGGGCTGGACCAAGGGCAGCAAGTGCTTTGAGGATTTCACCACCAAGGGAGGGGAAAAGAATCTTTGCAGGTGCAACCAGAGGTTTGCTGCTGGAGAGGGGAAAACTGATCTCCTAAGATAAGGAGCATTTGTAAAAGATGCCAGGCTGCAATGTTCACTAAAGGCAAATAAAGGGCTGTTAGTAAGGCAGAAATTTCTCAGGACAAGAGGAAATCACCTGTGCAAACCAAAACTAACAAAGTTTGGTTTTGTCAGCTGTGGTTACTGGCTTGGACCAAGGATTCTTATATAACTGGAAAACAACTACGGATCCCCAAACCAGGGAGATTTTTAAAGTTGCGTATCTTAAAATATTTGACTTCAGTCAACAACCAAAATTTTTGATAAATAAATTGGAAGCAAAAATTTCATATTCTGTGGACTGCCTATTAATCTTGGAAGAAAAAAAAACCATGAGATGTCTCAAAATAAATATTTGAATGTTTAAAAAGAGACAGAGATAAACCTGGAAAACATCTTTAAAACCTGAGCATATTTCTCCTAAAAGCAATCCCACAGAAGAGTTAAAATCATATTAGAAAAACAGAAACTCTATGCTTTTATCAATCTGATGAGAGCTTAATTCATGATTTTAGTCATCTGGTATTAATACAATAATTTCATAATTTAAAGGGAAATTTCCAATAACTTACAGGTCTCCACGCATTTAGGAATTAGTTTGTAGCATTTTTCTCCGTCTGGAACCTACGATAAGAACTCCAGGTAACAAGATTACCATTTTTTTACCTCCCTAGTTTACAAAGCCCTAGTCCCTTGCTGTGGTAAGACACTGGATGAAGTCAGATGTGTTTTCAAACTACTTTGCCTCTTAATTTTTAAAGCCTTGTTTATTTTAAATACAATTGAATCCATATGTCTCTGATTCATTTACACTTAACTCATCAAAATGCTGTTTCATAAAAAGCTCTTTGATGTTCAAATTGCCTTTGGAGCTATTTTTAATAAGTTGTTGTTTTTTTTAAGCTTCCCTACTTGGAAATAGAAAGTTTCCTTTCATTATTATTTAACAACTTGGGGTCCAAAGGGTTGGGTTCAGTTTGTTATTTAAATGAAATAATGTATGTAAAATGCTTCGTAAACTCTAAAGCAATTGACGCCTGCTAGTGATGAGTTGCTATTGTTATTATGACCATGCAGAAGACAGAAGATTTGAGGTTTCTCTTTCCCACAGTTGGCTGGACTAGATCATCTTGTGGCTCCCTCTTATGTATAACATTTTCTTATTCTATGACTCTCTCATTCTCAGTAACACATACAATAAACACATCAAATGACTGGTAAAGGAAGAATGGAGTCTGTCAGACAGCAAGCCACTCACACACACTGGACGTCTTTTAGTTGAGGCCTCCCTTAGACCTACTGTGTGTAATGCGCTGATCTTCACTGAGGTTCAGGATCTGGTTGGGTATCATTGACTTAAGGGTCAGGGTCTTCTGGTGTATTATTTGCACGCATTGATAGACTATGTCAGGGAAATAATTCACTGAGAAGGAAGTTTTGTGAGTAGGCACCTGGAGGCAGGCGGGGGACAGCCAACACAAGGCAGGGTCCGTTCCCCCACCCTGCGGAGGCATTCCAAGCCTTGAGGAGACTTACACGGAAAAGTTGTGGTTGTTTTCAAGAGGGGGCTCTGGGAACGTGGTCACACCATGTATTGCTCAGGGTCACATGGCAAAATGTGAGATAGAATGTGCCCCCACTTCAGGGTGGAATCC
Source organism: Camelus bactrianus (assembly GCF_048773025.1). Classification (NCBI taxonomy): domain Eukaryota; kingdom Metazoa; phylum Chordata; class Mammalia; order Artiodactyla; family Camelidae; genus Camelus; species Camelus bactrianus. Next base: position 20,533,288 of record NC_133555.1, on the reverse strand, counting down.
CGCTCTGCCCTGGCCTCATGGGAGTCCTCACACGATGATGAAACTGTCTGGATCACTGGGACAGTAGCGGCTCGGATTCTTTTGTCTAGTATGGGATGGCGGAGACGTTTTGGCAACACACAGCAGTCGCCTGGAGCAGCGGCATCCAGTTAAATTTGGCTTAACAGCAGCACTATTTACAATAGCCAAGACGTGGAAGCAACCTAAATGTCCATCGACAGATGACTGGATAAAGAAGTTGAGGTATATGTACACAATGGAATACGACAGGCATAAAAAAGGCAATAAAATCATGCAATTTGCAGCAACATGGATCAACCTGGAGATTGTCATACTAAGTGAAGTAAGCCAGAATGAGAAAGAAAAATATCATATGATACCACTTATATGTGGAATCTAAAAAAAATGACACAAATGAACTTATTTACAAAACAGAAACAGACTCACAGACATAGAAAACAAACTCATGGTTACTAGAGGTAAGAGGGGGTGGGGGGATAAATTGGGAGTTCAGGATTTGCAGATACCAACTACTGTATATAAAATAGATGAACAAGAAGGTCCTACTATACAGCACAGGGAACTATACTCAATATTTTCTAATAGCCTATAATGAAAAAGAATATGAAAAGGAATATATACGTATATAACTGAATCACTATGCTGTACACCAGAAATTAACAAAACGCTGTAAAACGACTATACTTCGATAAAAAAGAAAGAAAGAAAAAAGTAAAGTTGGCTTAAGCACATGTGAGCCTCCCCTGGGGTCCTCAGAAACACTCTGGGGTATGTGTGTGGCTGTCCCAGGGGTCTCTGGGACCTTATTCCTAAAGTCTAAGGAGGCCTGGGGCCATTCAGATTTCATGTGAAAATGGCAAAAACTGCCATTTTGCTTCTCCCGTCTTGACAATCATGCAAAAGGTCCTGACCACGCTAACAAAAGTGAACAGGAAACCTCTGTCTGCTGGAAGTTGACCCTGAGCCCGTGTGCGGGGCGTAGACCCAGCTTCCCCCTGCTCTCTCCACGCCTCAGCCCGGTTGCACACCAGGCTGCCTTTAGGAATTTGGAACCAAACATGAAACTCTTTACTACACAATGGAGGGACCAAGACTCTGCCCTTTCGCACATCAGTCTTTCCCGGTGAATGGCTCCCTAGCCTCGTGATTCTTGCCGTATGGAACAATTGGCCCCTTCAGTTAACTTGCCAGCCGTAATCAGTTATTTCTCCTCGCCATAAATTTTAACCATTCTTTTTTGAGGGGGAAGAAATTAAAGTAACAAAGGGAGGTGGCTATAAAGAACAGCACTGTCAGAACAGCAAATGTTTGAGTAATTTGTTGGGTCCTTGGTTTAGGGTTGACTGATTTCAGCACTAATTTTGGTTTGGAGTATTTCTTGGGACCAAGAGGACTTCTTTTAATCTGCAGTTCCAGTGAAGATTGTGACTACATGGGTGGAAGGCTGGGAAGAGAGATTTTATTATAATTCAACAACTTCACTGATTTTTGGGGGGTGGGGTGGGTGGGAGGGGGAAATCTGATATCCGCCAGCCTATCTCCTCTGTCATAAAACAAACCAGATTTCTGACAGTACCCACTGAACTTGGCCCATTATGGATGTCACCCAAGAAACCACCTGGTCCATCTAAATTGGAATAACTGCTCTGAGCATCTAATTCCACAAGGTCTCATTTGAAAAAGAAGGAAAAATTCCCCAAATGACTAATGCTTTTGGGTCTGGCAGCCGTTTTTCATTGTCCTCAAGGCACCTGGTGTCACCTGCTTGCTTTCAATTCTTCTGAGAGCCAGTGGATTTGAAATGAAAAAAGAAAATAGGGTCCCCTAAGTCCACAGGGCAAGGCAATCTACTTTCATAAAGAAAACACTGAACGTTTTCAAACATGTGGCCCACTAAGCGCCCCCTGTCAGGGTCAGATTTATGTATTTGCTCTGGAACCAAGATTTTTGTACACCAGGCACAATACTTTGGAGTATTTACAGTGTCAGCTATTTTCCCAAAGCAAACAGCTGCATCGCCGGGCTGGGTAAACCCCCCAGTCCCCAGACACAGGAGTCAGAGCCTTCTCGGGGAGCAGGTGTGCCTTAACCAGGAGGAAACCATCCTTGGGCCCAACTCCCTGAGCGTCTGAACATTTTCCCCTCCCAGAGATGCAATCTGATGACTTCTGAAGACTTTGAAAAGGCAATTCTTTTCTTATTTCCCTCTTGATAAGAAAAACTAAAAAAGGGTCCAGTTATTACAATCTAAAGGGAAGGGATGGGTGGCTTCCAGAGGAAGCCGTAGATAACGCGTGAGCTATTACAAAGGCACTTTATCGTCGTCTTCTTCTTTAAAAAAAAAAAAAAAAATTCCCCTCCCTCTTTTCTGGCAGGGAGGGTGGAGGCCTCAGTCTGGAGCAGGAATTTGAAAGGGAAACAAAAGGCAAATCATGAGGCTGCTTTCCCGCCTGGAATCCCAAAGGCTCTCTTTGCCTGTGGGAAACTCCTAGCTGGTCTCCATCAGTAGGGGTGCAACACTGTTCACGTTCCAACAGATGGGACTTTCAAAAGATAAGCAGAGGTGGCAGGAGGGGATGGAGTGATCCATTTACTTATTTATGCCACAGGTATTTACTAAGTGCCCACTTGGTATTGGGGACTGAGGTTACTTTCGTAACGGAGTCGGACATCATCCCTGTGAGGGAGCACAGGTGCCTCCTTGGATCAACCATTCCTTATCCTTTCGGGAAACAGACACTGAAAGGCAGCTGTCAAAGTGGAAATGCTAGTTGAGGACAGTTGCTGCTTTTCTACTCTGTTTACAAATCTTTGCTTGAGTGATGGGATCCAACGTAACATGGTATCATGGGAGAATCACAGTTCAATCCTCAGGGGAGCCGAGTCCGTATTCTGGCTTTGCTAGCAACTACCTGTGTTAATCATGTACAAGTGGCATTTATCCTCTGGGCCACAGTTTCTCCACAGGAACAAGGCGGGGGGGGGGGGGGGGGAGGGGAGGGAGGGGAGGATTTTGAATTGCCTTCCAGCTTCATGATTCTACAAACTGTTAAGTTTAAAAGTGAATATTCGAATAAAATGTAATGAGAGGGCTGAAGCGCTTGGCATGTGGTCTAAGCTGGATGAGGAAAAGGCAGAAAGGAGCGAGTCCTATGCACATGGGTTAATGATGCCCATTAAGAGTATGTCAGGATAGTTGCGGACCATGGAGAGGTGGGGGAACATCACAGGCAGTAGAGTCAGGCTGCCTGGGTTTGAATTCTGGCTCTATCGCTATGTAGCCTGAGACAAGCTATTTACTTTTTCCAAATCTCAGTGTCCTCATCTGGAAAATGGGTTAATTTTAGTGCCTACCGTATGGAACTGTTGTGAGGATTAAGTAAGACTGCCCATCCAGCACAGAGCACCTGAGACATAGAAATTCTCTGTACCAAGGGTCCTCACCGTGTGGTCTGGAGACCACTGAAGAGTCTTGCAGGGGGGTCTGTGAGATCAAAACTGTTTTCATGATAATACTAAGATACTATTTGCCCTTTTATTCATATTCTCTCATGAGTATACAGCGGAGTTTTCCAGAGGCTACACGACATGTGATACTATCACAGATTGAAGGAAGAAGTTAGGAGAACCCAGCTGTCTTCCTTTAAGCTAGTGATTTCAAAAAATTGCAAAAATGTAAAATAATGCCACTCTTCTAATTTTTTTGGAAAATATAGTTTAAAAAAAACAAAAACACGTAGTTTTTGTTAACATGGAATGAGCTTATTATTGCTACTTTAAACACATTAATAATTATTTAACACAATCTTAGTTTGAATTTCTCATAGCAAATATTGGTGGCTCTAACTCAACACAAACAAAAGCTATTTGGAGTTGCTATTTATTTTTAAGGGTATGGTTTTAAAAATAAATAAAAAATATATTCCTGCCTTAGTTTGCTATTGCTACACAACTGCTGTAACAAAACACCACAAACTTAGTGGATTAAAAATGCAAATGAATTATCTTCCTGTGCTGGAGGTCAGAAGTCTGAAATAGGGGAGAATCTACTTCATTGTCCTTTGCAGCTTCAGAACCTGCCTACACCCCTTGTTTTTGTGTCTTCCTTCCTCCATCCTCAAAGCCAGCCATGCAGCCTCTTCAAATCTTTCCCTCCTTTTTGTGCTCACTTTGACTTTTGTCTCTCTGATCTTCTGTCTCCTTCGTATAAGGACATTTGTGGTTATACTGGGCTCACCTGGATCATCCATAACAATCTTCCCACCTCAAGATCCTTAACTCAATCACACCTGCAAAGTCCCTTCTGCCATATTAGACAACATATTTATGGCTTCTGGGGATTAGGACATGGACATCTTGGGGGTCATTATTCAGACTAGCACAATTCCATTTTGAGTTATTTACAAATTGGATCCTGAACATAGAAACAAAAAAAGCCATTACAATTTATGATTATAGTATATATCAAATTGAATGCAGATATATCTTTTAAACTCATTTTCTCAACAGTCTTAAAGCTCTCTATAATAAAGTCTTTGCTCAATCTTTCAATCAGCAGCTTAAGAGCCCCCTCCTGGTGATGTCCTCTTGCCCTCTCTCAGGAGGGTTCCCTTTTCTCAGCATCTGCACAGAGCCTGGCCCAGAGTAAGAATTCCATAATCGTCAGCTGATATTATTTCAATTGCTTTTCCATGTCTCTCCCCCTGTCTCTAAGCCACCATTCCCTAAAGCAAGTTTCATAAAACACTTGTCCCATGAGATGACACCCCATAAAAACAGTTCTATGGTCAAAACACTTCAGGAAACACTACATATTTTATCCTCCCTTGTGGAGCTTCACGGTGTACATTAGCATATTAAAGTCTCTGAGAAAGCCTGCAGTGTTCAGGGGTGAAGGTCGTGTTAATTTAATACCGTGTTTTTCACATTTATTTGCCCAAGGAATCCCTTTTTCCTATAAAATTGATTCCATTTTAAGAAACACTACTCTAAGCTCCTTGGGGTAAGGACCAAATTGTGTCTTTCTTTGTATCTTCTGAGGCTGGCCTGTCCCTGGGAGGGGCTTGATAACTATATATATGTATGTATGTATGTGTATGTGTGTGTGTGTGTGTGTGTATAGATATAGATATAGATATAGATAAAGATATATGAATAGATTTTTTGTAGGGGGAGGTAATTAGGTTTATTTAGTTAGTTTTTTCTTTCTTTTTTTTTTTTAATGGAGGTTCTGGGTGGGGATTGAACCCAGGACTTCATGCATGCTAGGCATGCACTCTACCACTGAGCTGTACCCTCCCCCAGATAACTATATGTTATATGACGGGTGTTGAGAAAAGGAAAACAAAGTTGCTAAGATAAGATCTCTTCCCTTAAGTTGCTAAAAATGAGTAAGATATACAAATAATCATTTATATAGTAGTATGTAAATGAAAAAGTGATCTAACCCAAGATTGTTAATAAGGAGAAAATCAAATCCAAATGCTGGAAACTAACCCAAGAGTTAAACAAAAGCAAAGCAAGTAGTTGAAGCAGCCCTTTGAACTTGGTGGACTGCCCTCTCTAAAAAAGGAAATAAGAAAACTCGATCTGTGTAGCACAGACTGGAATAGAAAGAAATAGCTGTCTTCAGATAAAGAATGAAAATTATTATAGAAAAGATTAAGGCAGGATTAAAACCCCAAGTCAGGTCTCTATTGCGCCCTGAGTGATGGCTGAGAACCCAGTGCTCACATCCAATTGTGCCCGTGAACTGTAGGCAGTCAGTTTGAGGCAGGGAACCTGCAGCTTGCTGCCAAGGGCTGGACAGGAATTTTTCAATCCCAACCACCGTCATTTATCAGAAATGAAGGTTCTCTTGACATGGGAGGCAGTGGTGGCCCTGCTCTGAGATGGTGGCAAAGGCCAGGGCAAGCATGGGTGGAACCAGCCATTCTGACAGCTGCTCCGTGGCTTGCTGGGTTTGCTGGTTGTTGACTCTGAGAGTTAATTCAACCAAAGTCACAAAGGGGCAGAAGGCAGTCTTTAGTCCTACATGCTCTACGAAAGTCATGATGTGGGGGAGAAACAAACAAAGCTAGCTCAAGCAAGAAGAGAAAGAAGTTGATATGGCTCAGTGGGAGAGACAAAGGATTTGGGGGCCACCAGGAAGATATGGGTTTGAAATGCTGTCTCCATCAACCCTATGTTCAAGTTACTTAACATCTATAAGCCTGTGTCTTCAGTTGATAAATCTGAATATACCTTCTGTGTAGGGTTGATGAAAGTCCTAGAAATAAGGTTTATAAAGTGCACATAGTAGGCACTCAATAAATAATAGGATGACGTAAGTGTTTACTAGTTAATATACAGTAATATGTACTATATCAATGTAACAATAAAATATAGTAAAATATAATAAGTAATAAATGTTAAGTTTACTATAAATAAATTATCAATAATTTATCAATAAACAATGGCAGGATAACATCTACGAGTTACTACTCTTTGTTCCTCCATCCCTCTCGAAGTGTTTCTTTTTATCCCAGAACCACATTTCCCATTTGGGAAGTTGTCTGTTCTGGGTTCACTGCCTCAGGGAATAAGTGAACTGACAGAAAAGCAGATTTAAAAAATTGCACTCCTAAAGTCAGACAACAAAGAAATAGAAAGGAAGACTCACAGCATAGACTTGTGCTGACTAGCATGGCAGCTAACAGCCTTAAGTGGCTACTCAGTGCCTGAAATGTGGCCAGGCTGTGTGCTGTATGTACACACTACACACTGGACTTTAAAGACTTAGTACAAAAAAGGGATGTAAAATACTTTACCATTAAGTTTTAGAATTGATTACATGTCAAAATGATATTTTATTGGGTTAAGTAAAATATACTCTTAGTATTAATTTCACTTGTTTCCTTCGAAAAAAACGTAGCTACTAGAAAATTACATGCGTGGCTTCACATTGTATCTCAATTGAACAGCACTGGCCAAGACAATGAAGGAAGAGAAAAGATGCATGGTATAGACAACAAATTCAGGAGAAAACGTATTCCAGTAGAGCAAGGTTTTTGCCCCTGAAATTAGGAAAGAATTTCGGGAGAGGTCAGAAGTGTCAAAGGTGTGCCGTGAACGCTAAGATGCAGGTTCATTCCTTTGACCTGTATGACCTCCAACTCTAGCTTGACCCCTGGAGAGGGGATGACACTTTCCCCAGATAGGGTTTTGGGACCATGAGGCAAGGTTCCCCCAACTTTGCTAGGCAGAGTTCCGATGCAGAAGCAAGATTCCAGAAAGGGTCGTCTCAGCAAACCGGGTCTTAGCAGCTTCATCAGGTTCACCACACTCCAGGAGGAGTGCCCCTGGCACCCAGAGTGGCACAGAACCAGGACAGCATCTGCCAGATCAGAAGATGCTTTACGAGCAGAAGCAGAGGCTGGCGCAGCAGTGACCTGAACAGATAGTTAGCAAGCAGGTTCTCTTACCTGGCTACTGCTCCCATATAGCTGCTGAAAGCTCACACTTGGATCCTTCTCAGGAGGACTTCCCTTCACTGATGAACCACTCTTCCCAGAGAAGCCTGGACAGTTAGGGAGGAGACACCCACAGCATCTGCTATGTGGACAGGAGGCAATGTGGGAGCAGATGAACCTCCTCTTATGGCCTTGACACTGTATAACTCTCATCCTTAGAATTTAGCAGCAACCCTGGGGAAAGAGGGAAGATCCTAAATTGGTGGAGATTAAGCTTCTTCCACCCTTGTGGAAAGAAGACTCAAAATGGTAACCAAGGCAATATACAGAAAAATAAAATGATATTCCTTGCATATCTGGGTCATTGATGGAGACTCTGTCTTTGTTATAATGATTACTAGGGCACAGAAGGCTAATATAAATGTGGGACAAGTGAGGTGCATGTGAAAAATGTACATCTGATGACAAATATATATGATTTTCTTATAAAATGAAAAAAGAAATTACAAGGTATTGCTGCCTTATGAGCTATTGGTAATGCTGGTGAGAAATATTTACATATTCCAGGGGTTACATGATGCAATGTCCAGGTGGATATTAAATGTTCTGTAACGAATATGGCACTGACACCATAAATATCTCGTTAACAGAGTACCACAACCTATAAAAAGAATGCTGTTACTGACTTTATTCATGTGGTCACCATATTGTCTCAAGAATTTTACAAACATTTACACTTGTTTAATTCAAGGGGAAAACAATCTGTCCTGGAGGAAGTTGCCAAGAGCTCACGGGGCTTTCAGTTCTTCATGTGTGTCATTTAATGAGTCCAAGTAACAGATTTTTCTGATTGTGTTTTGTTCCCCCAATTAATTAAATCAATTCCAGTTGACACTTTTGTCCCATCCTAATTTACAAAGCATCAAGTAAGAACTTAAAAACTCCATATTCAAAATCAAAAAAGTGTCAAACTCCCAAGGTTGTTTAAAAAAAAAATCACCATTTTGCCAAAAATTTGCCAGCATCAAGTGTGCTAATGAGCTCTTCTCCCCATCCCCACCAAACTCTCTGGATCACTTAACCATTTTCTGCAAAATTTATCAGATCCCTTTGGGTCATTCACTCATTTAGTACAAGAAATGTTTCCTGAATACCTATCACATGTCAGATGCTGTACCAGGCACCAAGGGTCCAATGGGGGAACAAAAAGGTCCTGCTTCTGCCTTCGTGAAGCTAACCACAAGCAACTGTCATCAACTGGGCTAATGGAACACTGGAACTACATTAAGAACCTGGTTTCTTTCTGGTGACTTTTGCTCGAGCTAATATTTGTAGCTAGTCATAGAAACATTGAGTAATGTCTGCTATCCACCAGGGCAAGGTACTCAGGGTTTTAAAACATGCTCATGATTTTATAGCCCAATTATCCCCCTTTTACAGATGAGGAAAAATGACTCCAAGTCCACACAGCTGACCAAGATTGGTCCAAGCTTCTCTGTTTTGTAGCTTTCCTCCCTGAAATTATTAAGTGAATGGTATCTATGTGATGTCTTACTCCTCTGGTTTTATAACTCTTCTCTTATTGGTAACCTTCCCTCTTGCCTTAATGTCCCCTTGATCCTGATGTTAAATGGATGAGACAAACCAATATCTGCTGAGGAATCATGATGGTACCTAATACAGTTGGGTCTGTTGCTGAAAATCTTTCAGAACCAAAGGTCTGCATCTCTAACAAAAGACTTTTCAGATGCTGCAGCAAAAGCTGATAGTATTCTCATAGGTGAACTTGCCTCTTCTTCCTTAATTATGGAATACCTCTTCTTTAGCTGAGATGATGACTGCCCAAAAGAAAGATTACATCTGCCTTATATGGTGTAGCTATAGTGATTATGACACAGAGCTTTGACCAATGGTATCCAAAGAGAGTGCTCTGTGCCACTTCCAGGAAGTGTCCTTAATGGAAGGTGGTTTGAACTTTTATGTCCTTCCTTATTGCCTGGAATACAGACATGGAGGCTGGGGCTCAGGTAATCAGGTAGGATCATGAGGCCGAAGTAGTGTGTTGATGGTGATGGATCAGGAAGCCAGAAGTAGCCCGTGTCTGATGACCAGGGAGCATCCCAGCAGCCCTGGGCGGCTTACCTTTAGACTTTGTTTATGTAAGAGAGAATTCAGCTTCCACCTAGGTTCCTGTTACCTTGGGTTTGGTGTCACATTAATCTAGTCCTAATGAAGCAGGCACTGGGATAGGCTGGTGGTAAAATGAAAATATGGGCCAATGATTTCCCTGGTATCCTTGAATCTGGTGATTACTGATTCTCCCTACTTGTAGTATTTGTCCAAATACCGTTTTTAAGCCAGAATGAAACTTGACAAGAAACAGTTTATTAATGATTAGAATGCATTTTGACAGTCATAGTTCAGGAAAAACTCCTGCTCCTGGAAGATGCTGGGGGAGCCACCCTTTCCCCTGCCTGGCCTTGGCATGGCTTTGCCCCGGGAAGCAAGCCTACATTTGTGACAGCAGCCATCGCCTCCATTACCGCAACCTCTGGAGTGACTTACTCAGGCCCGATGAGTTATCAACTACCCTAACTGCCTCATACTCAAGATGACTTTGTGAAAAGAAGCCTAGAGGACAGAAAACAAAGAACAAATGCGGTCAAACCTGCAATTTGGAAATACTGGCACAGAACAAATTGAAGGGGGTGGGGGATGTCATCTAGGAAGAAGGAGAAAACTTAGGAAGGCGTAGAAATAATGCAGGAGACAAGTGACAGGAGCTGAGGCAAAGTCATTGCCAGTGAGAATGTAAAGGAAACAACAGTTCCATTTTAATTATTATGGGTATGAGAGTTTGTGGTGATTATTCAAGGAGGGGAAAATGTGGCTGATCCCTAATGACGTCCCACGTCAAGTGGGCGGGAGAAGGAAAGTGGGCAAAGGAAATGGACAAGGAGTACCACAAGGCAAGCAGGAAAACCAGGAGAGTGGGCATCACAGAACAGGGTGTGCTTTTAAAGAGGAGGTGGTAAACAGAGTAAAAATACTAAAGAAGTCAAGAAGGATAAGGAGGAAAGTACGTCTATTGGATTTGGCAACATGGTGGTCATTGGAAGCTCTATCCTGAGCAGATCTGGTAGACTGATGGGCTTGGAAGCCAGACTGCAGCCAACAGAGGAACTCGGCCTCTTTTTCATTCTAGAGCAATGGAAAGTGTGGGGCGAAGGGTTGTTTCTATGGAATTACGGAAACCGCTGGAACACAAACATCAGATGAAGGCAATTCTTATAAGAAGCTTGGCTTGATAACATAGAACACTTCCAATTCATACTCATGTTGTCTTTGGCTCGTTGGAAATGGTATGGATACAAAACTTCAGCATTGTGACTGCCCTCAACTGTTTGGACATCTTGACTACTACCCAGCCAGCTGGGCCAAAATCAACTGAGAAATTATGCACATGGGTGTGATAGCAACATACCAAATGTTGACTGTCCGCAGCCAAGAGACAATAATGAAAAGTTCTGCTAATTAGGCTCTGTTTATATTTCCATTATAATAGTTAATTACCTGTTTTATTCGATGATATGCTTTATTAATTATCACTGGTGCATTTGTTTCTCAACGTATTTTAAGCATCTTACAATGCTTTCTCTATTTTCTGGGTGTTCTTACCAGCCAAGAGATTTTGTTTGTATTAAAAAAGCAACAGATACCTGGAACATGATGTGTAAATTACAGAAACTACACCCCCTACCCCCCGCCCCCGGGGATCTTTCTCTGAGAAACACGGTCATAGGCTGGTCGAATTTTAGTGTCAGAAGAGATGAAATTAAAAATTTTATTAAGTGGAGCAGTTCTCACCCCAGGAGTGGGGAGAAGATATCTTGGTGGAACATGAGAACTTTATGCTAGTTACAAGACAAAATTGGACATCAGCATCTGAGGCATTTGTGTAAGGCCACTACAGTTCAGGTCCTTAAAACTTATCATATGTGGCTGTTATGACAACAGAATGCCTAGAAAATTGTATTTCTCAGAAAAAAAAAAAAAAAAAGACACTGTTGGTTTCTATTGTGATAAGTTCCAGGTTTTTGAAAGGGTGGTCGGTGGTTTGTAAGAGAATTAGGGCAATACCTCCAGCTCTGAATGGGAGAGACTGAAGTCCAGATGCAGACAAGGAATGATCATAGGATTCCCAAGTGTGGAAACGGTGAAGTTAGAACTGGAATTCCCGTCTCCTGCTTCTTCCCACTGACCTCTACCCCATCTAGTCCATGCTGGAAAAGCAGGTGTGATGGTTACTTTTACGTGTCAACTTGACTGGGCCAAACGATGCCATGATGGCTGGGAAAACATTATTTCTGGGTGTGTTTGAGAGGGTGTCACAGGAAGAGATTAGTAGTTGAATCTGTAAATGGACTGAAGGTTGTCCTCACCATTGCTGGTGAGCACAATCTGATCTGCTGAGGGCCTGAGCAGAACTAAAAAGCAGAGGAAGGACAAATGTGCTCTTTTTGCTTGAGCCCTGGGACACTGGTGAACTTATACCATCGGCTTCCCTGGTTCTTGGGCCTTTGAACTCGGAGTGAATTACACCAGCAGCTGTTCTGATTCTCTGCTGCAGACAGCAGATCATGGGACTTCTCAGCCTCTGTAACCACACGGGCCAATTCCTATAAGAAATCTCATATATACTTATATATATCCTATTGGTTCTGTTTCTCTGGAGAACCCTGATGAATACAGCAGGATATCCTAGGCTCTGGGGTCACACAGACTTCACTTTGAAGCCTGAATCCACTTTATACTTCGTTTGCCTCATCTGGGGAATGGATCACTGTACTGGGCTTGTTTTGATGGTTAAATGAGGAAGTGTACAGGAATTTTCCACTCAGTGCTTGGCACATGGTGATCACCCAACAAATGTCAGCTGCTTTTAACAACACAGATCCAAGGCTGGCTGTGACTTTGGTGGTTTGTCCCAATCCCGGGAAAAAAGGCACAGAATCCCTATAAACTGAAATACAATCCGTTTTCACCAGATTGTGATCTGTTTGCCCTTCAGACACTTGCTGCTGCTCAGTTTCAACTTAGACCCAGTCACAGCCAAATTCAAACATCACAGGCATGTGGATAATAACATACTCCCTTTTTGGTTGTTTTCCACATATGTGTATCTGACTGAATTAACTGATTGGTTACTACCATATGGGATCCTGAGACTAATTGGGGTCAAACCTCTGAGGCTGTCCAGCAGAGCAATTAGGATACAGCACTGCACTTCCATCCCATTGTGTGAATACTCTGGGCAAATCACTCAACCTCTCTGTGCCTCTGTTTCCTCATCTACAAAATGGGAATAAAAGAAGACCTACCTCTTATGTTGGGAGGATAAAATGAGATGCTGCACATAAAGTGCTTAGCCAAAGAAAACCCATCACGAGTCTTCAATGCTCGGGCCGTAAGTATGATTTGTATTTCCCATGCCAATCCTACCATCTCATTGTGGAGCTTGGTTCTAATCAGGAACAGGATATACAAATGTCACCTGCAGTTTATGGAGTCATAAAGTTGTATTAACAGCATTAGGCAGGCTGAAAGGAGGCCCAGGCTTTCTTCTCTCCTGTAGCCTGACCATTTGTAGCCAAGCAGGTTGGGATGGGATGCGGGAAAAGACCTGTATCTAGGAGTCTCTGAGACACTGAGTTTATAGGCTTGGATTTCTTACATAAACCAAGCTCTAGAGGATTAGAGCCTGAGGAAGAAGCGGTCTCTCTGGACTGTAATTTCCCATTCTCTCTGCTCTCAACCTTTCCTGGACTGGTGGTAAGAGATTTCCTGTTGTCTGACTGCTTAAGGGTAAAGATCTCCATTCTTCTTCGAGGTGCCTGTTCTAAAGATGAGGAGGATGAGAAAGAGTCAGATGTGTAAAGCAAAAAGTTCCAACCTATACTGTGTCTAAGGATCACAAAGTGAACTTGTTACGGTGTGGAAGCCTGGCTCTTACCTCCAAATGTCTAGATTCAGTCAGCCCCACCCAGCAATCTGCACCTTTTCTAACCATTAGCCAAGGGGATTTGATGCAGAATCATTCCTGAACCTCACTGTAAGAAACATTGTTCTTACCTGTGCTCACATCACTATTCTGATCAATATTCTGTTGCTCTGAAGCTTGTTGCTCAAGCAAGAAAATATTGGCTCTGGGTTTGCAGGGACTGCCTATGTTCAACCCATATTCAGTGCACCATCCATCCTCCCCAGCCAGGTCATTTCCTGAGATAGGCTTTAATATCAAGAAACACTTTCAAATCCCACTTTTAAAATCACTAACTTTTCAACCAAGAGAAGAAACAGAAAAAAAGCATCACATTTGAGAAAAAAGATACCGTTTAAGAAATGAAAAAGATTGTGATCTTCAGATGCCAAACTTACTGAGTTGGTCAGCTGAAGAACAAAAGGTATTTAAAACCTAGTGGCCAATTTGGAGAAAATTCAATTTAGAATTGATTTCTACTATGTAGACCAAACATGGAAGGAGGTAGCCTGGTGTAACAGAGAGAAGAGATATTTCTATTGGAAGACTTTGGTTTGAATCCTGGCTCCATCAGTCCAGCTATGTGATCTTAACCTCTTTGAGGCTGGTTTCCCGATGGGAATAAGGGTGTGGTCAACATTAGTGATACTGTATATAACCTGCTTAGCCCACTTATTAGTACTAGTCATGATCACTGCTACTGTCATTTATCTTTTCTCACCTTCAATCAATAAGATGGGGAACATGATGGTACTACAACTTTGTTGTAAGGGTTATTCAGTTACATAATTCATAGGCTAAACATTTAGTACATACGATATACCAGGTACTGCTCTAGGTACTTTACATGTATTAACTTATTTAATCTCCACAACAACCCTATGAGGTTCTCCCCATTTTACAGATGAGGAAACTGAGGCTTAGAAGGATCAAGTATATTACTCAAGCTATAAGGGGGTGAAGCTGGCCTATTAAAGGTGAAGAGCTCAGCTCAGTACCTGGCCCACAGTAGAGTCTCAATAATGGGTAGGATTCGTGGTGTTGTATGCAGAGAGGACCTTTCCTAAGGGCTGCCTTGGGAGTATCAGAATCATGCCTGGCTGGAGATTCCACCCTGGTCACCATGTTAGTACTGATGGAAGTTCATTCTTTCATGGAGATGGGTTCAGGGTTGCCCTGGCAGACAAAAAGAAATATCTCTGAGCTACAAGCTGCAAACAGGAGTGGACATATATTTAAATAGGGGTTGAGTCACATTCATCCCATGTGGTCCCCAAATTAATGATACCTGTCCACAAAGAAACTGAATTAACTGTCATACTTAGAAAATCTCCTTTTTAGTCCTGAGAGAATGATTATGCTGCAAAGAAGCAGTTCTTAAGTCTGGCTGGGAAAAAAGAAATCTTTTGTAAGTTATATTTTGATGGGCCAGCATGAGACACAATAAAGGCAGTGATATTTAAATTGATCAGGGACAGATGTTTAACATATTTTATGTAAGAGTTGTAGACACAGTTAACTGCCAAAACAGACTGTTTCCTGAAACATTGGACAGATGGAACTAAGAAGATGTACTCCTGAGGAGTTTAAACTCCTCAAAGTGACCCTAATTAAAAAAAAAAGTTAGCTTTGATCAAAGCACTTCAGTGATTTTTAATTCTTTTGTTTCTGTACTTGGTTCACTTTGTCACGGCTACAAAGGTATTCGGGATGCAAAATTTCTCTCTTCCTCTCCTTCTCTCTCTCTGTATGTGTTACACATGTGTGAGTATTCCTAGTTTCAAAAGCATGCTTTGTTTTATTTTCTTTCTATCATTCACTGTGGGAAAATTGAGTGTGCTGTACACATTGTTGGCTGTCTCCCCAGCATGTGCTCCCCTCCCCTCTCCTCAACAGTCCCTGATTTCCATTTAGGGATGTGGGGATCCAGGGATGTCGATTCCACTTTCAGCGCCAAATCTTGTCACTATTCTGCTGGAAAGCCTTTGATTGTTCCTTTTCTTATTCAGAGCAAAAACCCCCAAAGTCTTTCCATTGGGCTGCAAGACTTGATACAGTCCCACCCTGTTACCTCAACCTCATCTCCTACAGCTACCCGCCGCCCTCTCTCTGCCCCTTAACACTGACCCCTTGGTCTTCCTTAAACACACCAGGCACTTCTATGTCTCCAATAAACTCCCACCTCTAGGTCTTCTTTAACTCTCTGATCTATTACAATAAAGCAAGTGAAGATCGACTGAGTTGAACAATTTCTCCCCAATCCTGCGTTTTTGTTCACATTAAAAAAAAAAAAAAACTCCAAAAAATAAGATTAATTTTAAGCATTCACCATTAAATGCTTCAAGAGGAGCGTTCACCAACATTCTGCCCTGGTAAGAATTTAAGAGGATGTGTATGAAGTCTTTCTTCTTGTTTTCCTAAAGAACAATATGCAATTCAGTTGCGGAGAGAAGGCTTTGTTGAAAGCAATTGAAAAAGTTATTTACTGGGCGGGGTTTCGGTCTTGCTGCATTTACATGGCATTGGCTATTCAGCGGATATTCACTTAATGAAACTTAAAAATAAAAACATCTGGAAAGGGTGCCCACCAATGCCTGCTTCACCATTTCAGCTTTCTGGCTTGGCTCAAGTAATTTTAATGTTATGTTAACTCTACTTGGGTCTTGAAAGAATTCATATTCTATAATCTGGCCCTCTCAACTGCTCCAAGTTTTGGAAATAAGCCCATGAATTTAATGAAATACTTAAAATAATACTCCAAGAGACTTACATCTTGATAATTATGCAAGGAGCTGTACTTCAGGTATATGACATGTTTCTAAAATGACGCATTTTGCCTAGAGTCCTGATTGTTGCACTTGAAATGAGCTATGGTTACCAGGATCAAATTTAAAC
The DNA here is from genome assembly GCF_048773025.1 of Camelus bactrianus. Lineage (NCBI taxonomy): Eukaryota > Metazoa > Chordata > Mammalia > Artiodactyla > Camelidae > Camelus > Camelus bactrianus. Next base: position 20,516,881 of record NC_133555.1, on the reverse strand, counting down.
AGAGTTCGCAATTCACAGATGACCCAAAGTGAAATTCATGCAACTAACAGGGGGGAGGGATGGTGCTACCACTCTCTTGAGTTTGCCTTATAATGACTCTGTTTAATTTCCTGTTTTAAAGAGAGAACTTAAATGGAATTTCTTCTTAAGGGATGGTTTGGTTTAAACCTGATCCTCTCAAATGCTTCCCTAAATCCCTCCTTTGAGGATTTGGACTCCGGACTCACCTGAAGGTATCATTTCAGTTCTTGGATGAGGGACACGCTCTTCATCATTCCAGAGCAACCCGAGAAAGTCCTTCTCTGCCACAAATGGCACCAGCAAGTGTACAAAGCTCACTTTGTTCTGTGGGAAATGAAAATGTATTTTTAACAGTGCATCTTTGGACTGAGATAGGGAGAGCCTCCACCTGGACATTAACGCAAGTCAGAATCACTAACGTTCACAATAGCAGTCAGCATTGCTGTTAACGCAGTTGGTGTTCAATGTCTCTGGGCCTTGTTTCATTCAATAACACAGTATCTGCATTTGCTAGCACTCCTCATCTGGACTTTTTGCTATTAAACTCAGTTAGGAAAACTAGAGTCAAATCAGAGAGTCTAAAGTCAAGGCTTTCATACTTCTTTCGCCATGGGAGGTTAGTGGAGCAAAAGATCTCCCAGCCAATCCAACCAGGCTCTTAACCCACCTTCCACTGAAAAGACGGTTCAGTGATAACAATGAAGGGTCAGTATCTAAGCAAATTCTTTGGGATTGTGTACGTGTTGGTTTTAGCAATTCAGTAAGGAAGACTCATTTTGAACCACAACACAAAAGATACGTACAAGTGGAGTTACTGGAAAGTTACAGGCTAGACATACTGCTTATACTATTAGGAATTCCTAAACAATGTCAAATTAAGCCAGCAACCCCCACAAACTCAATTAATCTTGTGAGGCTAAACCAAGAGTAATTTAAGATAAAAAAACACCACTAGGAGAAATTGAAAATTATAGGCAGGTAAGATAACACAGTATCATGTATTCTATTCCCACAGCTCAGGGGTTCCACGATCAGAACTGCAAGTGAAACCCTGCATGGCAGGCAGCTTTCCTAGAATTCAGAATTAAAAGCCAGAGTAATCTAGTTCTAATGAATGAATATCAAGTTTTAAGAAGTCTGAATAACTAACTTCTTAAGTTACTATGAAGTAGCCCTTAACCATACATTAAAATAACAGTCCATGGAATTACAAATCATTTGGCCAGAAGCATCCTTCACTGCCCACCCCCAAATATATTAAAAGAATTTAACTTTCTATTTTGTGATAACTGTAGATTTGCATGCAGCTGAAAGAAATAGCATGGAGAGGTCCAATGAACCCTTTACTCAGTTTCTCCCAGCGGTAATATGTTGTAAAACAATAGTGCAATGTCACAACCACAATTTTGACACTGATACAATCAACGTACAGTGCATTTCCATCAACACAAGAATCTCTCATGTTGTCCTTTTATAGCCATATCCACTTGTCTCCCACCTCCATCCTCTCCTTCCACCTGGGCAACCAATAACCTGGTCTCCATTTCTACAATTTTCTCATTTCAAGAATGTTAATCAGTAGAATAATGCAGTATGTAACCTTTTGGGAAACTGCCAAATTGTTATCCAGAATGACACTGTACCATTTTACATTCTCACCAGAAATGTATGAATGGTCCATTTTCTTTACACCCTCTGCAGTATTTGGTCTCTCTCTCTCTTTTTTTTTTTTTTTAACATTTTTTATTGATTTATAATCATTTTACAATGTTGTGTCAAATTCCAGTTTGGTCTCTATTTTTAATTGTAGCCATTCTGATAGGTGTATAGTGATACTTTATCATGGTTTTAATTTGCATTTTTCTAATGGTCGATGACTTGAACATCTTTTCATGCATTTGTTGCCATCAATATATCCTCTTCAGGGAAATGTCTTTTGCTCATTTTCTAATTGGCTTTTTTTTACTACAGAGTTTGAGAATTCTTTTATAGTCCAGAAACTATTACTTTTAATTGGTGGATATAGACAATTTATATTTAAAGAAATTATATGTTAGGGCTTAAGTCTGTCATTTAAATTTTTTTCTGTGATTTTGATATCTTCATTTTCTTTTTCTTGACTTTTATGAGTTACTTGAATATTTTTCAGAATTTCATTTTGATTTTAATAGCTATTTAAACTGCTGCCTTAGGTATTACAATTATATATACACAACTTCCCATTCTACTGGTGTCATCATTATACCAGTTTAAGTGGAGTGCAGGAACCTTCTCTCTCTTTACGTCCTGTTAGCCTGTTCCCTTTTTACAATATACGTGTCTTAAAATAGTTCCTCTCCATACACTTAGAACTCCATCAGACATTATTGTAGTTTTTTTGTTTGTTTCTATCATTAAACATAATTTAGAAAACTCAAAAAAAGGAAAGTCTTTTATATTTACCTATATTTTTGCTTATAGTCTTTTCTTTCCTGATGTTCTGAGTTTATTATTTTCTTTCTCTTTAGAGAACTTTACTTAGCCATTATTTTAGTCACAAATTCTCTTTGTTAAGAGAATTGTCTTGATGTCCTTTTTATTGCTGAATAGATATAAGATTCTGAGTAAACAGTTCTTTTCTTTCAGTACTTGAAAAATGTTGTTTCACTTCCTTCTTGTCTCTGTGGTTTCTGATGAGAAATACAGTGTCATTCAAATTGTTTTTCCCCCATAGGTATCATTTCTCTCTTGTTAATTTCATGACTATTTGAGTTTAATTGTTAGAAGTTGGACCATTGTGTATCTTGTGAATTGTGGGGGGTTTATCTTGTTCAGAGTTTGCTTAGGTTCTTGAGTCTGTAGGTTTATTTGTTTAGCCAGTTTGGGAAGTTTTCAGCCATTAATTCTTCCAAGTACTTTTTAGCCCTGTACTTTTCCTTTGATGAAATGAATGTTGTATTACCATAGATTTCTGAAGCTCTGCTCATTTTTGTCAGTCTATTTTCTCTCATTTGTTCAGATTGGTTAATTTCTATTATTCCATCTTCCAGTTCATGGATTCTTTCCTCTGTCCCTTCCATTCTGCTGTTGAGTTTTAAATATCTGATTAATGTGTTTTGCAGTTCAAAAATTTCCATTTGACCCTTCGTGTGTGTGTGTGTGTGTGTGTGTGTGTGTGTGTGTGTGTGTGTGTGTGTATTTTTTTTTTTGCTGAGACTTTTATTTATAAAATTTGTTTTAATTTTGTTCATGATTGCTCACTGAAGCATTTTTATGATGGTTGCTTTAAATGCTTTATCAGATAAATCCAACACCACTACCATCTTTGTATTAACATATATTGAGTGTCTTCATTGTTTGAGATCTCCCTGGTTCTTGGTATGATGACTGGTTTATGATTAGACATGGGTATTTGGGTATTATGAGACTCCGAATCTTATTTAAAGCTTCCGTTTTGGCTGGCTTCTTCTGACAGTATAGCGCTTCCCCTTTATCTGCCACAAAGCCTTTGAGATTCATCCATGCTATTCTATATACAAACAGTTCATTCTTTAAGTAAAAATCACTGAGTAGTATTTCACTCTAGATATATATCTCAGTTTATTTACTCATTCCTTGTTGAAGGAAACCTAGTTTCTAGTTTTTTGGTGATTATGAATAGAGCTCCTATAAACATGAGTAGTTTATGATTTTCAACAAGCAGACCCCATTCATATTTTATTAAATAACATCTATATTTGGAGCCACTGTAAATGGTACTTAATTTTTTTTTTTAGTTTCAATTTTGCATTGCCAGTATATAGTTTGATTTTCTTATATTGTTACACTGCAATGTTGTTAAACTCATTTATTAGGTGCAGGAGTTTTTGTATAGATTTTTTTGTAACTTTCTACATAGACAATCATGTCATTTGCATATAGGGACAGTTTTATTTTTTCCTTTCCAATGTGCATGCCTTTTCCCTTTTATTGTCTTCTTGTATTGGGTAGGGCTTTCAGTATGATGTTGCAAAGGGGTGGTAAGAGTGGACATTCTTGCCCTGTTTCTGATCTTAGAGGAAATATTCAGTCTTTCACCAGTAAATGTGATGTTGGCTGAAGGTGTTTTTTGTAGATGCCTTTATAATGTTGAGAAAGTTCCATTTTATTCCTAGATTGTTTTATAATGTTGAACTTTTTGTATCAATTAAAATGATTATGTCATTTTTCTTCATTAGACTGCTAACATGGTAGGTTACAGTGACTCACATTCAAATACTAAACCAGTGTTGTATTCCTGAGATAAATCCCATTTGTTCATGGCATGTTATCATTTTATACAGCGTTGGATTCAATTTGCTAATATTTTGTTGAGGATTTTTATCTATGTCCTTGATATTGGCCTACAGTTTTCTGTTTTGAGAATTGCCTGTTTGGTTTTGCCACCAGGTTGACACTGGTCTGATTAAATGAGTGAGGAAGTGTTCTCTCCTCCTCTATTTTTCTGGAAGAGATTGTGTGGAATTGGTGTTAAATCTTCAAATGTTTGGTGGAATTTGCCAGTCAAACAGATGAGCCTGGAGATTTCTTTTTTATAATCTATTTTAAATACAAATTCAATTTCTTTAATAGTTTTAGGACTGCTCACATTATCTATTTCATCTTGGTAAGTTTGATAGCTTATGGTTTTCAAGGAATTGGTCCATTACTTCTAAGTTGCTGAATTTATATGTAAAGATTTTTGGTGCCATTCTATTATCCTTTCAGTGTTTGTGGAGTCCGCACTGATAATCCTCCTCTCATTCCTGATATTGCTGGTCTGTTCTCATTTTTTTTTTCTTTGTCAGTCTTGCTAGAGAATGATTAATTTTTACTGCTCTTTAGAAAGAAACAGCATTTGGTTTTATCGTTTTTCTGTATTGTTTTTCCATTTTCTATTTTATCAATTTCTGCTCTTACGTTTATAACTTATTTCCTTTTCCTTGCTTTGGATTTGTTTTGCCTTTCTAGTTTTAGTTTCTTATTGTGGAAACTTAGAGTATTGGTTAAAAACTTCTCTTCTTCCCTAATATAAGTATTTAATGCTACAGGTTTCCCTTTAAGGACCACTTTAACTGCATTCCACAATTTTTAAAATGTTTTATTTCATTTGCTTTCAGTTTGAAATATTTTCTAATTTCCCTTGAGACTTCCTTTTTGACTTATGGATTATTTAGAATAGAGTGGTTTAATTTCCAAATACTTGGAGAGTTTTTCTGCTGTTTTTCTTTTAATGATTTCTAGTTTAATTTCATCATCTATTTCCCTACCTTTTTTGGGGGGGGGTTATCTAAACATCTTCAGCATTCCACTTAAGTTTATCTCTGTGATTCTGATTTTATCTCTTAACATAAAGTGATAGCTCTAATGATTAAAGTATATGCATACTTGATGTCCCACACTTTATTTAGAAGTAATATTTTAATACTTCTTGAAGTGAAATGTGGAAACTTTACAACTATGTAGGTGTTATTATATCCACCCTTTATATTATAGTTGTGTTATTTATCATATCATATACATTAAAAACCCTACGTATGATGTTGCAACTTTTGCTTTCAGTCATCAAGTATATTTTAAAGAACCCAGTTGAGAGTTCTTTATATTTACCAGATACTTACTATTTTTTATTGCTTTTCCTTCACTCCTGATGTTTCAATTTTTTCTTCTAGTGTCATTTCCCCTCTGGTGAAGAATCTCCTTTGGCAATTATTTTAGGGCAGATGTGCTGGCAATGGATCCTTTTACTTTTCCTTCACTGAGAATATTTTTATGTTACCCTCATTCCTCAAGGATTTTTTCCCACTGGATACAGAATTCTCGGTTAGCAGTTCTTTACTTTCAGCACTTTAAAAACATGTTACTTTCTTCTTGCCTCCATGGTATTCTGATGAGAAATCAGCAGTCATGTGACTCATTGTTGTCCTCTAGGTAATGTACTGTTTTTCTCTGGCTGCCTTCAAGAAATTTTCATTGTCTTCAATGTAGTAATTTGGTTACGTTTAGTCTTGAATTTCTTTGGCTTTCTCTAGTTTGAGTCTTGACAAGCTTCTTGAATCTGTAGATAAATGTCTTTTGCCAAACTTGGGAAGTTTTCAGCTACTGTTTCTTCAAATATTTATTCAGCACTGTACTCCTCCTTCTCTTCTCCTGGGACTCTGATGACATAAATGTTAGACCTTTTTTGTTAGTGATCCAAATGTCCCTGAAGTGTTGTTCATTTTTAAAAAATTTTTTTCTATTGTTCCTCATAATTTCTATTGACCTATCTTCAAGTTCACTGTTTTTTCTGTCATTGTCAATCTGCTATTGATCTATATAAGGAGGTTTTTTTTTTTTTCTTGGTTATTGCATGTTTCAGTTCTTAAATTTCTATTTGGTTCTTTTTTATACTTTCTATTTCTTTGCTGAGACATTGTATTTCTTAAATTTATTTCAAAAGTGTTTGCGATTGCTTGTTGGAATATTTATATAATAGCCTCTACTGAAGTCTTAGCCAGATAATTCCAATATCTGTGTCATTGTGGTGTTGATGTCTGTTGATTGCCTTTTCCATGCAGTTTGAGGTTTTTCTCATTTCTTGTACGTACAGTAATTTGAATGTATTTCGAGCATTTTGAATATTATACTATAAGACTGTGTCATTTAAACTGTTAATATTTTTCTTTTAGTAGGCAATAATCAAAGTGGTTAGGTTCAGACCACTAGTTCCAATCTATGATACTGTTTCCAATATTAGTTCATCTTTTAAAGCCTTTGCAGTGCTGTTAGGATCTGTCCGACATTCATGTTACTCAGTGGTTAATTTTAGACCTTGGCCATGGTCTATCTGTTAGTTCAATTATCACAGTCTTTGGTTTGCTCAGAATCAGAATCCGCACACATAGCTCAGGGTGAGTCCATGTGTTCATAAATCACTTTATGGGGATTCTTTATTGAGTTTCTCCTCTGCAATCTCTCTGGGTGCTTTCATTTCCCTTGGGTACCTCTTTTTGGCCCTCTAGTCTGATGGTTGGGCTTTAGTTACTCTTTCTGTCACGCATATCTATGACTACACCCATGTCTGGGCTCAAGCAGCAGAGGACAGAGAAAGAATCAAATGCTACAACTTAATAGTAAAAAAAGAAAACAAACAACCCAATCCAAAAATGGGCAGAAGACCTAAACAAGCAATTCTCCAATGAAGACATACAAATGGCTAAAAAGCACATGAAAAAAGGCTGAATATCACTAATTATCAGAGAAATGCAAATCAAAACTACAACGAAGGATCACCTCACACCAGTCAGAATGGCCACCATTCAAAAGTCCACAAATAATAAATGCTGGAGAGGGTGTGGAAAAAAGGGAACCCTCCTACACTGTTGGTGAGAATGTAGTTTGGTGCAGCCATGATGGAAAACAGTATGGAGATTCCTCAAAAGACTAAACATAGACTTATCCTATGATCCAGAAATCGCACTCCTGGGCGTATTTCCAGAGGGACTCTTAATTAAAAAAGATACATGCACCCCAATGTTCATAGCAGCACTATTTACAATAGCCGAAACATGGAAACAACCAACATATCCACTGACAGATGACTGGATAAAGAAGTTGTGATATATTTATACAATGGAATACTACTTGGCCATAAAAATAATAAATTGATGCCATTTGCAGCAACACGGATGGACCTGGAGATTGTCATTCTAAGTGAAGTAAGCCAGAAAGAGAGAGGAAAAATACCATATGATATCACTTATATGTGGAATCTAAAAAAAAAGAGAAAGAACTTATTTACAAAACAGAAAATGACCAACAGATATACAGAACAAACTTATGTTCACCAGGGCGGGAAGAGGAATGGAAGGAAAAATTGGGAGTTCAAAATTTGCAGATACTAACTAATACATATAAAATAGATAAACAACAAGTTCATATTGTATAGCACAGGGAACTATATTCAGTATCTTGTAGTAACCTATAATGAAAAAGAATATGAAAATGAATATATGTATGTTGATATATGACTGAAGCATTATGCTGTACATTTTGACATGACATTGTAAACCAACTATACTTCAGTAAGAATACACACACACACACACAAACACACACACACACACACACAAAATAATCAAAAGCAATGGAGAGGGCACTTCACTGTCTTAGCATCACATCTCCAACTGTTGAAGAGAAAGGTGCCCTTCCTCAGAGTTTTGGCTTCTGCTAGCTCCAGCTACAGTTTCTGTCATTGCCATATGGGATTGCCTAGGGAACACGGTGGGAGAGAACCAAGGGAAGAAAGAAAAGAAGGTAAAACAAGATTTCCACACTGTGTCCAAGCATTAGGAGGCCCCTTTTCCTTCTCAAGCCGGGACTAGAAGGCTGCTCCTGAAGCTCTGTCTGCACCTTAGTGCTCTCTTTGGGGTTTTAGGCTGCACTGTGTTCAGGCCAGGGGATGCTGAAAGGGAAAAATTAATAAAGCCACAGCCATTTTGGTGGCACTTCAAATTCTAGTCTTCTTTCCTAGTCCACCTGTTACTAATCAGTTTTCAGAGTCCTCAAATAGCTGCTCTATGCATTCTGTCCAGATTCTACAGCTGTGTTAGACAGAAGATACAGGGTAGGGTGTGCTTATTCCATCTTATCTGGAGCAAGAACTTTAATACATGCATTTTTTGATTCATTGAACAGCTACATAAAAAGTCCGACACCACATTTGAGTATCACTGGTCAAAAGCAAGGTGGCTCAATCTCCCATTTTTTCTAAGAAAAGGACAATGATATGTTTATCAGTCTTTTTGCCATGACACAGGTACCATTAATTAAAAACTTCTGGCTTAAGATCTTAGATTCAGTAAGCATCTTAAAAACAAAACAAAACAACTACATACCTGGATGATATTACTTTAGCTCTTAGTTGAAATGTACTCAAGACAGTGATTAAAAACAGACTTTGGTTTTTATCCAAAGTTGAGAAGAGAAAAAGTAATCTAAAGTTTGCTTTGTTATCTTTTGCAACTCTGCTTTGGAGGACGTTGCTCATTTTGTTCCACGTTGTTTAAATAAAACATTCCTCTTTGAATTTCATGTAAAGAAAAGGTTCATCACATCTTATGAACTCACATGCTTCTTATATGACTTAGGCTTTCTTTGTGTCCTGCCTTTCAGGAATAGCAGAACCTCATGTACTCTTTGTTCTGGCTCTCCTTAGCTAGTATTCCTGAAACAACTGTCTTTCCTCTATTATGTTACATGGGTCTTATTATTTTATACTTATTTTATTGATAGAGACTAAGTCATAAATGACTAAGAGGCAATGGTAGGATTGTTAGCCTCCTCTCTCCTTTTTCTTTGCCATTTCTTCTGTGCTTTTTTATTATGTTCTTGAAAAACATGTAGTGTTGACTCTGGGTGATGAACACATAGGATTTTACAATATAATCATATCTATCTTGTATATTCTTGAAATTCTCCATAATAAAAAATAAAAGTTAAAAATCAATGAAATGATAACAGTGTGGCACTGGTACAAGAATAGAAAGATAATTATTGAAACACAACAGGTGGTCTTGCAACAGACCTAGCTAGCACACTGCACTCTGACACACATGTTGAAGATGCAATCATACATCAGTGGCGAATATTTTTAACAAACAGATATCTGGCAATGGGTTAGTTATTTGAGGGTAAAAAGTTTACTTTTCACTAAATATAAAATCTCAAAATCAATTCTAGATACCTCTAAGAGTTAAATGGAAAAAAGTTAAATCATAAATATCTAAAAAAGGAAGTGATTATTGACTATTTGGAAAACTTTTTAAGAACAAAAGTCAACAATCCTGAACGTTAAAGATTTTAATCACTTATTTAAACGTGTCACATTTTGTATTTTGAAAATAAAAAATACAATTAATAATCTGACAAGAAACTAGGAATAATATTTGCAGCAAATATCACTGGCAAAAGGTAAGTATTCTATATTACTGTTAAATAAATGAATAAAGTGAATAAGACTCAGGTAGATAAACAAGTATCTTGACAATTTATAAAATAAAAATGGCTAACAAACATGTAAAAGAAACATATTCTTTATTAATAAGCTACTTAAGAGAAATCAGAATTACTAGATATAATTATCTATCCAAGGACAGAAATTTAACCAAGTTATTTTGTTAAGAGTGTTAAGCTTTAAAATACTGCAAGTATGAGTCAGTAAATTCACTTCTATGAGTTTATTTCAAGGATATAATAATATAGAGGTGAATTATATACTGTACAATTATATACAGTTTATTATATATTGTATATGTAGTATACATACTATGTATACATACTATACAATTATATAAAACATATGTATTTATATACTATATATAACTATATATCATATATGAATTATGTTATATAATATATATGAATTATAGATATATGAATATAAGTATGCAATTACATGATAAAGACTTTAGAGCAGCTATTACACACAAGATCCAACAAGCAACTGCGCACACTTGAAACAAACAAAAAATAGAACATTTCAGCATAGAAATAGAAAATACAAAGAACCAAACAGAAACACACACACAACACATACACCAACATTTACTGAAGTCTTAGAAAAATCTGGAAACAACATAACTGTCCAAAGCTATAATAATGGATCAGTAAATAATAGCATATCCATATAAATCTATTTTGTAGTTAACATGAAATAATGTTTCAAAGCATTATTTTTCTCCCGGGGTTTGGAATATGCAAGGCACGGTTATAAAGTTTCTTTTTGGAGTGGTGAAAAAAGTTCTGGAAATAGATAGTGGTAATGGTTACACAACACTGTGAATGTACTTAATGTCACTAAGTTGTACACTTAAAAATGGTTAAAATGATATATTTTATGTTATATATATTTCACAATGATAAAAAGGAATTGTTTGGTGATAAAGGAAAATATTTACAATAAAAAAAATCCAGATGCTGTTTTAAAAATGAAGATGTTTGTATTCATATTGTAGGGAATCCATTGCTATTTTTCCTTTCCATTAAAATGTACTGATTCACAATCAGTGATATAGATCCAAATCATCTCAGGTGGTTAAAAAAATCTACAGATGCCCAGGGTCCATTCACTTCATATATACTAAGTCATTTTCAAGGAAAAGCTTGTTTTTACTTTATTTTAAAATTACGTTAAAAAAATAAAATCTACAATTGACTTTAATGTATGTCCCTGAGTATGAACTATTCTTTTATTTTTTCCTTTTTCAGTTTCATTAGGTAGAATTATTACAGTTTGACTGCACATACACATTATATTGTATGAACGAACGATTCTTTTAGATTATAGGTTTTTAAGACAGGAATTGAGAGGAAATGATAATTATAGTATAATTATAAATATATCCAAGGGGGAAAAAAGGCACACAAACCAAATATATATACAGATTTACCGAAAAGTCATCTGCAGAAATCCTTGTGAGATTGGGTAAAAGATGTCTCACATTTCACTAGTTACCTATTTTGTGTGTGTGTGTTTCTTCAGGTTTCCTACAGAAGTATTAGATATATAAACGGCAAAAAATTTACAGTAGGTAAATCAGTCAATGAATTCCTTTTGAAGAAGAGAGGTTTCCCAATTTAAAACCAGGAGAGTTCCCTAAATCCCAACTTCTACTACACCGAGTGTTCTTGCCTCTGCAGCCAAATGTCTTCTGTCTGTGACCAGTCAGCTAAAAAGTGAAAAAGACTATCTCTGTTGGGGTTATAAGATGACAAGTGACTGATTACCACCCCCTGCCTTGTCCTTTTCCTTCTCTGCTTTGCCCACTACTACCACTGAGTCTGCAGGCTATTTTGGTGTCAGTCTTCTGTTTAGATTCAGGGGTACACCTACACAGGTCCTTGGGGCTGCTTCTGTGGGGGTGGCTTCTTTATTTTGATTTCACCTCTTCCTTACCTTACGGGCTTAAAATTAGTCAGGCAGAGCCTCAAAACAACCAAATCCAGAGACTCAGACATCTGGCCAACACTTTGGTTTGTGTAAAATACGTTCTTTCCTCTCGTTCACTATAAAAGACCATGCCCACCTCCCTCCGACTGTCATTATACCACATCCTTTTTCTTGGTGTAAATGACTTTTTTCAGATGAGGGTTAACCATTTCCCAACTTTAATAATGCAAAGCCTAACCTGGTTTTCCATGATAATGTATCACTGTAATATTTATGGTTACATTGAAAATGATGAACTTCAAGTTTAGTTTTCTCCTTTCCTATTAGAGGACAGAGCCTCGGGTGCACAATCTGAGGGTTAACCTGTGTTCACTGCCTAGCAGCATGGCTTGCTTATTGCAAGGTGTTGGTTAGCGTTCTTGTATGGGTTTCTTAACTCCCACACATTTTTATAGAGCTGTTATAAGATGCGGGTTGGAGAAATGTCACAGCGAAAGAAAGACATTTAGGAAGGAGGAGGACTTTGTAATATTTGAGTTTATGAGTGTAGAATTTGAAGGGCAACAGGTTGGTCATGTCTCTTCCAAAACACCTTCCAAATTTAGGAGCCGGAGAGGCAGTCATTTAGGAAAGGTTTTGAGATCCAAACCAAGTGATTTTTTCGTGCTGGATATTTTCCATTTGCTCTCCAGATCGACTCTGTCTACTTCTTTACCAACCTCTGTGGTCCCAGGAGGCTGACCCTCATGGCCTCTACCCAGAGGCTCCCTTGCTCTCTGACTTTCTATTGAATGAAGCCAATCACGGATGTCATCAAGAGATCTGAGAGTGAAGTCACAGTGCTTATTTTCCTTCTTCTATCCTTGTCCCCTCCTTGTTCCTTCTTCTTCTTCAGTGGGTTTCCACTGAAGGCCCCATCTCCCATCAGGAAGCCCTGAAGTGCAGCTTGCACGCTCCTCTCCAGGTCCAGTGATTCTCAGGTTCTGCCTCCTGGCTCCTTCAAGTTTGGCCTGATACAGCCCCTCTGTAGCTAAGCACAAGGTTCTACAACACCCCTTACTGGTTTCCCTTAACCCTACCCACAGTTTTATAAACAACTCTGCATTTTTATTAAATGTTCCTCCACTGTCCCATGAGAGGGAGCCGTGTGTGTCCTGCCAAGACTCTGAGCCACACTTCTCTTGAAGTGAAGCAATCTTTTTCCCATTAAGGCTTGACTGAGGAGTGAAGCACGCCATCAGCCCACCGACTGGCAGTGATGGCTGCAAGATGAGGCCTTGCTCCAGGATCCTGTGGGATGAGGAATGCTTCACAGCAAACAAAAACCATGGGAAGCCAGATGTCAGTCAACATGCACAAAGGGCATGATGCCAGGGTTCACCCCCACCCCTCCATGATTCTTCAGATCCAAGTAGGCACAGCTTGAAAACTACTCACTCCTGAGAGTTTCCATCCAAAGCTCATACCAACATCAAATCAACCCAACATCCACCTTGAGAATATGGTAGGAGTTTTGGCTTAGGCAACCAACACAAGAGTGCGTGTTGACTATTTGTTGAACACTCTGTTACTCAAGTCTACAAACCCACCACATTTAATCTCCCCAATTCCCCATAGGGCCTATAGTATTACCACTTTACAGATGAAGAAAGCAAAGTCAGAGACTCTGCCTAGAATGACCACCAGAACCAGCATATTCACATGCAGGACTGAGGCTCAGAAGATTTAGAGACTGTTATCAGAGATCCGGCTTTGGAGATGAAAACCTTATAGTTAAGTTCTGGCTCTCCTGTTCCAACTGAGTGACCTTAACCCAACTTTCCCAAGCCTAAGTTTGCTCACCCACAAAGAAGATAAAACATTTTCTACATTTCAGGTTGATTGTGACTATTATAACAAAGTAACATGGAGGAAAGAATTCTTTACACTCTCATAAGCTATAAAAATATGATTTATTCCTGTGGTTGCCTTCTTCCTAATTCTCCTCCACCTTGAAGGTAACAAATCTGATTCCAGCCTCCATTTCCATGAGAAATCCAAAGATCGACAAGTGAGGTTTGACTTTCTCAACAGAAATGATCACAGTAATAACGGTATCAGTAAAAACAATAAAAATTATGCTTCCAATAACAACTCACATTCATTGACCACTTACTACAGGCCAGGCAGTTCACTTGGACTATCTCATTTAATCCTCAAACCCATTGTCTTTTTCTTGAATGAGAAAACCAAGATGCAGAGAGTTTAGATAACTTGCTCACAGTCACACTGCTGTGAAGACGCCTGGTCAGGATTTGAATTTACCTCTTCCTGGAAAGCTACACTTGATCTTAGCCAAAAGGCCGAGAATTGATAAAACAACATTCACTAACAGTAATCACTAATTACATGTCACAGAGCACTCAGGTCGTCTGAGATGAGATGTGTTGACTGTGAAATACACCCTGGATTTTGAAGACTTGATATGAAAAAGAAAAGGAAAATATCTCATTACTAATTGTATATGGATTACATGTTTTGGATATGCTGGTTTAAAAATAAAGAGGTTGAGAAGGGATGAATTGGGAGTTCTAAAAATTTGCAGATACTGATTACTATAGATACAATATATAAACAACAAGTTTATACCGTACAGCAAGGAGAACTGTTCAACATCTTGTAGTAATCTATAATGAAAAAGAACATGAAAAAGAATACATGTATGTATATGTATGACTGAAACACTATGCCGCACACCAGAAAGTGACACAACATTGTAAACTGACTACACATCAATAAAAAGAAGGATGCCAACAAAATTATTATTATTACTGTTTTTTACTTGTTAATTGAAGTGTAGTTAATTTACAATGTTAGTTTCAGGTGTACAGCAAAGTGATTCAGTTATACACATACATACATATACAACACATATATTTTCAGATTCTTTTCCAAGAATAGTTAGTTTATAGTTAATAGTCAGTACTTTGTTACAAGAAATTGAATACAATTCCAAGTGCTATACAGTGGGTCCTTGTTGTTTATCTGTTTTGTATATACTAGTGTTAATCCTAGACTCCTAATTTACCCCTCCCCTCCCCCCTTTCTCCTTTGGTAACCATAGTTTGCTTTTTCTATGTCTGTGAGTCTATTTCTGGTTTGTAAATAAAACTTGTATCTTTTTTTAGATTCCACATATAAGTGATGTCATATAATATTTTTTTCTCTGCCTAACTTACTTCACTTATAAAAATATATTAGTAAAACGAATTTCAACTCTTTTTACTGTTTAAAATATGTCTACTAAAAAAATTTTAAATAGCATATATGGTTTGCGTTAACCATCTACTGGACAGCACTGGAGTAGAGCAGGTCCAAGGTAGGTCACGACTCTCTGTGGGACTTTCCCTGTCACTGCAACCCCGATAGCAGTAACCAAGGAGAGGAGACTTCGGCTTTCAGTAACATTTACGGGAAGCAGCAGTAGAAGAAGGAACCACACTCATACTTGTGTGGCTTCAAGAAAGCTACAGCTTTGCAGGTTTATCTCCACCAAGAGAGAGATCTGTTTTGTGGGGCTACGGCATGTGCTTCGCTAAATGTTCTGATGGTTGATTCCAGCCTGAAGGCAAACATTTCAAAGCCTTTGGCAAAAGTAGTTTGGAGACAGGCCTCCAAGCCATCAGGCCAGCAGATGATGTTTACTTCTTGTGACATAATAGTCAAGTCAGATTTCATTTCATAGCACTTACTTTCATGTCCTGAGAACAGAAAAATCCCTTCAGAGGACCAAAACACCCCTGTACAACCCAAATCCCATTAAATAAATCTCTGGCTTTGTCTCTTTTGTGGAGAACAGTGATTCTTTTTTTTTTTCTTTTTTTTTCGTTTTTTTCTCGACAAGTCCTTTAACCTCCTGAGATGCTTCTGCATTAGCAGAAGCGCGTGTGCGTGTGTGCGTGCATGTGTGTGTTTAAACAGATTGATTATGGCCAGGTTCAAAGGTGGGCCACCAAGCTCAGTAGGATGATTTGGAGGGCCCAATGCCCTCCTGCAGCACATCTGGCAAGGGACAAAGATGGGTAGAAACATTAAGCAATGTGTGCTTTCACAAAGGGCTTTACACTTTCCAAAGTCCTTCTGCATCCAAGTTTCACTGTCACCTCCCTCCCGCTGCTGCCCCAACTCAGTGAGGGAGATCAAGAAACCGAGGCCCGGCAGTGTTCTAACTCAGTACCGGGGAGAAAGATCAGATTTGGAATCGGGGGGCTTGCACTTTAATTTTTGCTGTGCTTTTCTAGCTGTGTGACCCGGGCAAGTTACTATAGTTCTCTGAGCTTGTCCTGACTTATTCATAAAATCTGGCTAATGTAAGACTCAAAAGGCTAGATGCTGTATGAGTTCATTTATATGGCATTTTAGGAGAGACAAAACTGCAGGGACAGAGGAACAGTGGTTTCCAGGGGATAGGGCTGGACTGGGGGGAGAGTTGACTACCAAGTTTTTGCCCAAGGGAAAGTTTGAGGTGACAAAAGTCTTCGTTGTGGTGGTTACACAGCTTGGTGCGTTTATGAAAACCCCTAGACCTAACTGTACAGAAAAAAAGTGAAGTTTACCAAATGGAAATTTGAAAAGATTTAGGTGATAAACAGATCACCAGGCTAGTAAAGGTGCTTCTCCCACGGGGCTGCTCCGGTGTCTGTGTGTGCAGAGTCAACAGCAGTCACAACCTGAACTACTTCTTGATATCCCTAACTCGATAATTCTAGGTTTGCAACTGCCAAGTAGAAGTTGGAGAAATGAACCGAATTTAATTTCAACTCTCAAAAATGGTGAAATGGAAGTCGGACAAAATCCTGGGCTCTAAATGGAATGCTGGTGCGGTGACAGCTGACAATAGGCAGGAGATGGGAATCGGGGAGCGAATCCACGTGGACTTCCACACAGCGACTTCACCAGCAAGAGAACTCGAGAACCTCTTTGTCCTCCCTGCTGGCCCATTTCATCTTCCGCTGGTGCCCCCCCTTCCCTGCGCCACCACCTCTAAACTTTCTCACCAAGTTTCACACACATCTAGTTGTTTCTTGGTTATTTGTTTCGGGCACGTTGCCAGCTGGCGTGATCTACTGACTGCTACAGAAAACAAACCTCTCCTCCATTTCTCATGTGTTACCAGCCTAACAAATAAACTACTGTCTAAATTTTACACTGATTCCTGCAAACGACCCGGCCCTTTCCACACGGAATGCTTTCTGCAGGCTGGGATTTTTAAAAAGATGAAATATAACTGCCAGGCAGCAGTAGGGTCCTCTGAGCTGGCAAAGGGTATTTTTAGTCGCTAGGTTTTCATTAATTACACTGAACACTGTGGGCTATGGCTCTTGGTTTTTTCTGTCTTGCTGAGACCGAGAGCGTGTGGTTTTGAATATCATTAAATCTGTCTGAAGGGTCCCAGCGCCAGTGCTCAGGGATTTCATTGTCACGTCTTCGTTTTTAGGATGCTCTGAATTTTAGACGTGTTTGCGGTGGGATGCAGAGAGAGAATGGTTTCCCTTTCTTCCCCACAGCTTGAGTTCTCTTCTGCCTTTGCCTGGGAGATTGGATCAAGCTTTGTAGCTTCACCCCATCTACCCTACTTCATTTTAAGGGTGTGATTATCCATGCACAAAATGTAGAGTTTTAAGGTTCAAGTATCCCCCTTTGTGAATGGGAGTTGGGGATTTAAACTTGTTCTGGTGATGGTAGGGGACAGAACTAGGAACTTAAGGGAGTTGGGTTGTGGAGGCTTCTAATTGGGAAGTGACATCAAAGGCTGGAACATGTAGTGATCTCCCCATCACAAGAGGCATTCAAGAAGAGGCTGGCTGGCCACTGGCTGAGGATCCTTGAGAGACATTTTATGCATCCTCAAGAGGTTGTTGTTTTCAAAGTTCCCCCAAGCCCAGGAGTCTGTGAGTCCACATGACTGCTTCACTTGAAAAGTAAGAGGCTGGTTCATGGTGGGTGTGGAATCAACCCTTCCTGGAAATTAGTTAACACTGTACTGTGCTGAATAACTTCTGTCTATCCCTCCAGCTCTACTTTCCACCCTTCTAGATTCTTCTGTGTTCCAGGAGGCTGAAAATATCAGTTACATCCACAGGTGTCTGTGCTCTCTGGTTTCCAGGTAAGTCAAGCAATTAGGGAACCCCGGAAGGGGATTAGAGGAGGAAGGAGAGTGAGGCTGGGGTTTCGCTATGGATTTGACACACAATGGATGTATTCCCTGGACAAAGGTAGCTCTTCTCTCTCTCCCTCTGTCCCAGTCCACTCTACTTAGTCCTCATGTCTTTCAGGCTTAACAAAGAGTTCTCCTGTCTCTACCCTGAGGTACTGTCCTGCCCCCTACAGTTTCTCTACCCATGTCCCCACCTTTGCAAACTGTCCCTCTGCTAGACTCTCCTCCAGGGATTTGAGGTGGCCACCTCTCTCCTGGCAAGACCCTGAACGACACAAACATTAAACACCTACTCTATGCAGTGGAGAAGATGACACAGTCTTGCCCTCAAGTGCTTCCCGGGGTAGTTATGGAGATCACATGAAGATCTTGGGGGAAAAAGACCCATTTTGACTATGGTGGTGGCTGTTGCTAAGTGAGGTCTTGTAACCCAAGGAGATGAGAACTATGCTGAGATCCGTGAACTAACAAGACCACATCCTGCTCACAATAAGACCAACCAAGTATTCCACAAATTCAAACAAATGTCTCCATTTCTGGCTTTCTGACAAACCAGACTGACCAAATGTTCCTTCTGGACTAGTTGTTTTGGCATGGTGTTCAGACACGGCCTCTGACAGCATCGGTGTAATGACAGGGTTAACTCTGGAGGAATGACACACACTGGGGACTAGTGGTTTCTGGCAGCTGCCGGGTGACCTGGGAGGGTGGGGATCAGAATGCACGTGTTGGGGCTGGATCCCAGGATAAGGTGAGGCTCCCGACCTGTGGGACCCCCACAGCTGCCTGATCACGAAGCGGAACGAGGCTGAATTCCCTCAGGAGGGAAGCACCTGCAGGGTCGTTAATAGGAACAGAAAGTCAGGGCTCCTTCTGGGAGGAGTGCAGAGGGGAAGAAAAGTGGACTCGTGTTCAGAAGGAGACACATGATGCAGCACAAGAGGTTTCCCACCAACACCCCACTTTACGGAATCGGGCAAAGCGCTTTGCCTGTAGTCCGAGTGCAAAGACTTGTGCATGGGCAGCTTTGATTTTCCTGCTGAGCTCTTTCGCTCTTCCTCTAGACTGAAATCTGTATCAAGTCATGGATTGTGTCACATGTGGTCACTTTTTTTTTTAAACTCCAGATCTTTACAGTTTCCAATACAAAGAAGGTGTTTAATAAATAATTATGGCGTGAAGATACGCCTTCCTTGTGAGGTCACAACCCCCTTATGAGTCAAATTGCACAATTCAAGAATGAAATAATGCCACTTATAGCAACACACATGGACTTCAAGATTATCATACTAAGTGAAGTCATAAAGAAAAAGACAAGTACCATATGATATCACTTCTATGTAGAATCTAGAATATGGCACAAATGAACTTATTTACGAAACAGAAACGGACTCACAGACATAGAAAACAAACTTATGGTTACCAAAGAAGAAAGGGGATAGGGGAGAGATAAATTAGGAGTTTGAGATTAGCAGATACCACTACTATATATAAAACAGATAAGCAACAAGGTCTTACTGTATAGCACGGGGAATTATATTCAATACCCTCTAATAAATCATAATGGAAAAGAGTAAGAAAAAGAATATGTATGTATATGTACAACTGAATCACTGTGCTGTACACCAGAAACTAACATAATATTGTAAATCAATCATACTTCAATTTTAAAAAATTAAAAATTGCACAATTCTGACACCCCTTCCCTCATCCAAGTATTTTTAAGGAGTTCTACCTCCTGGGGTGAGTCTGAGAATCCTAAGGGTGTTCATTAGCAAGAGGGGACATTTTTGGTTGCTGCCCCCTACAGGGAAAACCCTGGAACATATCATCAGTCTGTTCACGGAGCTCATATTGTGCTACTGTTTTTGTCACCATCACCATGGAGCATGGCTCTTGAAAGCAAGAGGTCCAGAAATGTGGAGCAGACTTGAACCACTGAAGAAAATATTTTGGTTACCAGGAAACATGCCATGGTTAGCCCAGGAGCAGTCTCACTGGGTCTCAGAACTGAAGAAATAAAGCCTTTCTCTCCCTGACTGAAGTTCATTGCATCCTGTTCTGTCCAACATAGAAGAGCGCCAGCCCCTCCTCTTGTAGTCACTTCCCATCCCCTAACCTTGCAACCAAATACTGTTTTCTTCACAGCACTTAAGACAACTCAAACTCATTTATTTATTATCTTCTCTTTCTCTGGAATCTAAGCTTCATGGCAGGGACAGCTGTATCCCCAGCACCTAGAATGTGTTTGGTACATGGTCGGTACTCAGTAAACTTTGTGGAATGAATGAATAAATGAGTGGGTCACTTTATGGTGTTCTGGTATTATTTTGGCATATGGGTTCCCAGTAATATATACAATTCTTTACTACAGGGCTCTTTTAATATATGGGCATTCACTCATTTGGTTAAGGAGGGATCTCTCACTTTAGCCATGTGTTTGATCCATGTTTGGAACTAATCTCCCGTGAAGAACACGATCTTGGCTTTGAGGTCAATCAGCAAGCAAGTCCATCTCATTCTTTATGGTGAATTCTCCTCTGGGCTTTCCAGCCTCCTCTGATCTACCCTAGTTCTTCAGAAATACTGTGTCACATAGAACTTCAGAAGGAAAGGGGTATCACCACTTTTTTCTTCAAATTCACCTTGGTCCCTATGTCAGAAATGACTGCTTGTCTACCGAGCTCATTAAGCGATCCTTCTGGGCAGTACAGGCGCAGCACTTCCCATCCTCACGTGCAGGTCGGTGTGGTCACATGACTGAGGCCTGCCAGTGTAACGTGGGCAGAAGCGAAGTCTGTGAAAGCTCCCCTCTCTTTTCCTCTGTCTGTCTGCTAGACTCAGACCACCTGGCAGGGGTTACAGGGGAAGGTGGACCCACAGAGAGAGAGTCTGGGTCTCTGAGGCTGTCCTCCTGAAAACCAGTTTTTATAGAAGTGAGACATATAATTATTGAGTTGGCCTACTGAGATGTTCAGGTTTATCTTCCGGGGCAGGTAGTTAGCTACCCTGACTATACAGTTCCTGCATACATTTGTCCTCCAGCCCTGAGTAATCTACGAGCCTTGCAGACCAAGAGACGGGGGGAGCTCTAGCTTTTCCCAAATCACAACAAAGAGGCCTCACTCGCCTTACATCTGCTAATTCCAGAAGGCCACCCTGAGTTCTCCCCAAGAAAAGAAAGTGTGACTGGATGTTTCCACTACTACAAAGCTTCTGGCAAAGACTACGTGGAAAACTTTTTTTTTAAAGTTTCATCAAACTGAGACCTCATGGCAAATGAATCAATGCACAAACCTTCAGCGATGGAAACGCTTGTTGTGGGGAAAACTATGATAGAGTGAAAAGCATTTTTGGACCAAGAGCGAAACTACCTGGTTCCAGCCCTTATGGGTCTGCTGTAGCCAACCTCTTTCACTCTCTCTAGGTTTCCTGCGGGTACTGGAAGGATCAAGCAAGACAGAGAACTTTAAAATAGGTTCTTGTTCTCTAAACTGTGATGGGATAGGTAATTTGATTTAGCAAATCCTTTATTATGATCTGTTGGAGGGGGTTGGATAAATGAGATAAAACATACCCTCTGCCCTCGAGTGTCTTTCAGTCTACTGGAGGAAACAGATAATTGAATAACCAACTTAAACCCTAATGGGACCACATAACAGCAGACTATCAGTGATGTAATCTGGGTGTGTGAAAAATGATTAACTTTGACCTTGAGAATGAGAACAGCTCCAATAGTGTTCCTAAGAAAAAGGGCAAGATTTCTTTTCTTTTTTTTTTTTTTTTAACATTTTTTATTGAAAGATTTCTTAACATGACTTCAAAGTCATGTAAGATTTGTACACGCCCCCTGCCCCCACCACTACACACACTTCTTTGGCTTCATCTCTTGCCACTCTTTAAGCAATATTCCTGCTCCAGCCATGGCCACTTATTTTGAATTCTTAAACTTGCCATATTCTCTCCTCCAAGTCTTTATCACCCTCCTTTACCACCACTCCTTCAATTACATAATGTGTACATATCTTTCATACTTTTGCTCATGAGTCCCCTCCTCCAGGGAGCTTTCCTTGATTGCCTCACCCTAGGTTAGACACTCACTGTACCGTTTAGCATGCTGCTGGCTAAAAGTAGTAGGTAATGAAATACAATGGTATTATCACCTAACTGGCTCTCACGTATCTGGAGAGATACAGATCTAAGGTTAGTTCTGTGCAATGACAATGTCGAGCATTGGATTCAACTTTTCTTCAAGTCTCTTAGCTTTTGCCTCACGGTTATCAGATGGCTGCTGTAGTCTCACATCATGCCCTGTCACAGAAAAGCCAAGAGCAGGAAGGGAAGAAGACACCTCTCTGTGATGATCTTACTCTTCAAGGAAGATCCTTCCTATAAGTCCTCTGAAGAGCTCCCCTTCCATCTCCCTGGTCAGAAGGGCCCGTATGTACATGCCCTGGCTGCAAAGGGGGCTAGAAAGTGAGAGGATGGCATCTTCAGAGAAAGAGTCTCTGTAACTGTGGAAGCACTGTTTAGGGTTGACTACTGAGTCAGCCAAAACAGCGCCTCCCTCTGGACTTCCACAGCCCTCATCTCCCCTATGGCCCATCATTATACTGTATGTAATTGCTTACTTGGCTGTATCCACTAGCCCACAATGTTTATTAGGGAAGGACAATTTAATTGAAAGAATGAAAAAGAAACATAGCATTATTATTACCAATACTTTTAATAACACAACAAACTGAAATTACTTGTCTGTGAGGAGCTATTTTTTTTTTTTTACAACTCTGTACTGACCAGTGGCTCCCTGGTGAAATCCTAACAGACCTCCCACTTATGAAAAAAAACAAAATAAAGTACAATTCCCAAGTCTCTACCAGGTGGGAACTTGAGGTGGGGACAGAGAAGGCAGAGACCTTGAGAGCTGGTGGGAGCAGAGAGACCTGAACTGGCCTGGTGGAGACTAAACCAGACCGTGTATCATTTGGGATTCTACTGACCGTAAGAAACCGAAAACCCGGGTTAGTTTATATGATAAAGAACACTTATTTCCTCAATAACAAGAAGTCTCAAGGCAAGGTAGGTCCAGGGTTAATTCTGCTTCTTTATCCATCACTTGGCTTCTCCTAGGGTTGCAAGATGGCCACCACAGTTCCAAGCTCTATATCTCAGTGCCCACAGAAGGACATATTTTCCCCTGTGTCTCTTTTTCAGGGAAAATATACCATTTCCAGAAGCTTCCCAGCAGACTTTTCTTTATTTTTCATTAGGCAGAATGGAGTTACACACTCATCCATAAACCAGTCACTGGTATGGACGATGAGATGATGGTGATTGAATTAAACCAAGTAAGATTTATCTCTGCTACATGTAGACACCCCAGCATAATTAGGGGCTCTTCTTCAATTAAAAAAAAAAAAAAGGAAGAACTGGAACAGCTATCGGACATGCAACCAATGACATTTGTTACAAATGGCAACCTTGCAAACTCCAACTTTGGAATGAGTAAGTTTCACGAGGCTGAGTCTCAAATCACACCTGGCACCATAAAACCCTTCAAAAGAAAAGGACAGCCCAGGCCACAGTGTGTGTCAACTGGTTTCTTCCTTTGCAGTCTCATGCAGAGATTCACAGCATTGCTTTAGAATTCCTAGGCCATGGACACAGAACAATTTGTTACGTTCATAACCTCTGCGTTACTTCTTTGCAGAGGGGACAGCGGTTCTGCTAAACACCAGCAGTTATGTGCCGTCAACTATTTCAGAAAAGTAAGGCCCTGATACGCACTCTTTACTCTCATGGTTTTAGTCTGGGGCTTGGCCTCCTGCTTCATGAGTATCTGAACAGCATCTCCATTTCCATCTCATCGCTTAGAGGAAGACTTCCTAGTTCCAGATCTGGGCCTTGCTTTGCTTGGACCCAAACTGTGAGGCAACACCTTCATTAAAACTTTCTGAACCATAAGGGTGTTTTCATAACAGCTGGAAGTAAAACAGTTTCAGAATGGGTCTTGGTGCAGCTGGTCTGGAGGGACAATTAGTGTTGTTTATCTTTCCATCACCAAGGAATGGCCCAGCTCAGGCCAGGAGCTACTTCTAAGCCAGAACTTTACCTGTGGACGGACACTGAATTCTTCTCCCTGCTCATCTGGGTCCTTTTCATTAGATGTTTTGAGATTCTAAGTTAGAGGTTAGTAAATCACATCTTATGGGCCAAATCTGGCCCACCACTTGTTTTTTTGTAAATAAAGTTTTGTTGGGACACAGCCACACTCATTCAGTCATGCACTATGACTGCTTTTGAGTTACAGGGGCAGAACTGAGTAAATGCTTACAATGGAGACCCTGTGGCCTCCAAGCTTGAAATATTTACTCTCAGGCCCTTTACTGAAAAGTTTGCTGCCCTTTGAGAGGAAAAGAGCAAGTAGGAATTCTATTAGCAAGGCAGATGCCCAAACTCACATAAATAAATAGTGAACAAAAGCTGCAGAGAAGTTAACATAGATTCAGACGGTTTGGAACCAGCCACAGTGGGTCAAGCCAGGCCTTCCTGGGGCTCTGTCCAGCCCCTGATATATGTGCGCACTTCACGGGGAGCGGACATGGTGCCATGTCTCCCTGGGAAGAAGCGTTTCACTTCATGAGTGTTTGTGTTCCCGAATGTGAAACCTGGAGGTGGTTTTCTAAACCGTCCAGAGTAACTGCTGCAGGCAGGGGTGTTCTGCAATCTGACACACACATCCATCAGAGCGGTTGCTCTGGAGCCTCTGGACAGGCTGTAAAACACTCAGCCACAGACCTCCTTGGTTTTCAAACAGGAGCCCAAGAAAGACCACAGCAGAAACCTGTTTATACAGCTCCGGTTTTCTTAGTAACACAAGGCGGACATCAGACAAGTCTTCATCACTAACTGTAAGAACTGATTTCTGCAGTAACTGAGGGCAGACAGAGTTAGCGCCTTAGGGTTCTGGTTTCTTACCTTTTCTTAACCCCAAATCAAGAAATAAAACGAAGTCATGGAAGATATTAATTAGGAAGCGTGCTCATTTTAGACACAGTATTAAGTACTTTATGTATCTTATCTCATGTCATCTTCCTAAGGATACTGTGAAAAGGGTATGATTACTTTGTTATCTCCTTTTTATGGATGTGGAAAGTGTGGTCCAGCATGGTGTTTCTGAAACCTGGAAAGGTTGTTAAAACACAGATTCCAGATCCCCATCCCTAGAGATTCCTACTCAGTCAGCCCGGGGTGGGGCCTGAGAGTCTGCATTTCTAGCGAGTCCCCAGGTGGTGCTGATGATACTGGCCAGGGCCACACTGTGATGACACTGACCAAGTGTTCAAGGGAACAACCAAGTCTCATCACCACTGTGGCAGGGCCAGTTCTCAAACCCAGGTCTGAGCGTGTGATTCTCCATCCATTCTTTTAGTCATTACTAATAAACTACCTCCCATGAGCTCCAAAAAGAAGTGAGTGAAAGATACTCCAACACACAGCCAGAAAACCTCTCAAAAGTTCAACGGATACTCTTTCCTAAATGACCCAAGTCTTTCTCAATTGGGGTCTTGCATTTTTGGCCACTTTGGGAAGGGATGTTTGGATACTATACAACCACATGGCCATATAAATAATCTAATGGGCACAATCCTTTGGCCTAGAATAGGAGATCCCTCAAAATGATCAGTTCTAAGAAGTCCTTCCCAAATAACCTCACCTCCAAGCCTTTTTAATATACTTTTAGGGTTTGAGAAAGAGGTTATCACCATACATTCTTGCTCCAATTGTCTCAGCTCTATCTGTCATCCCCTCTCCTCCCATACAGAACAGAAATTGCTTAGAAGGATTAGTTTTTCCTGTCCTGATGTTCTAATGTTACACTGTGCCTGAGTCTACAACATTCAAGGTCCAATAGCATGCAGAGTATCTGGATAGTACAGTATAGTGTTAAGAATGTGGATTTTGCCTTCAAATTTTGTGTCTGTGTACATTCAGTGCTATTCACTATGTGACTTTGCTCAATTTCCTAAGTTGTCTGTTTCCCTATCAATAAAATGAGACCAAAATACTCCCAATGTCCATTGACAGGTGATTGGATAAAGAAGATGTGGTATATTTATACAATAGAATACTACTCAGTCATAAAAAACGACAATACCATTTGCAGTAACATGGATGTCCCTGGAGAATGTCATTCTAAGTGAAGTAAGTCAGAAAGAGAAAGAAAAATACCATATGAGATTGCGTACGTGTAATCTTAAAAAAAAAAAAAAGAACATAAATACAAAACAAAAACAGACTTATAGACAGAATATAAACTTATGGTTGCCAGGGGGGAGCCGGGTGGGAAGGGACAGACTGGGAGTTCGAAATTTGTAGATACTGACAGGTATATATAGAATAGATAAACAAGATTATACTGTATAGCACAGGGAAATATATGTAAGATCTTGTGGTAGCTCATGGTGAAAAAGTATGTGATAATGAATATATGTATGTTCATGTATAACTGAAAAATTGTGTTCTACACTGGAAACTGACACAACATTGTAAACTGACTGTAACTCAATAAAAAAAAAAATACTCCCATAAAGTTGCTGTGGGTATTAAATGTGTAGCCCTCAGATGTGGCATATGGAAAGACATAAAAAAAACCCTAGTTATAAATTATTACAGACATATCACATAATTACATGAGAATTATATGAGAATACAATTATATGAGAATTATAATATATATTATGTATCTCATATAATTATATGATGTAGTTATGTATTAATATTAACCAATACATCATAAATATTATGAAACATATTTCTAATTATTATGTAGCATAAATAATAATTATGAATTATAATATCAATAAATCTATTGTATAATACAATGTATACTACTTAATATACAATTATATAATTATAAGGTATATTTAAAGCTCTAGAGAATGTGTTACCTAAATGCAACTTTTAATTTAGTGTTTTAGCAGAAGGAACACACAGCAGCCCTGGCTGCATTAGTCAATATTTGTTCGCTTCTGGCGGGGATGTAGTGAGCAAGGTTTCATGCTCATTAGTCCTTCTTCTTGGCTCATATTATTTTCCTTCTGGAACAACCCCTTTTTCACTCTTCGCCTACCATGTCTCCAAATTTCTGCTTGGCTATGAGACCTTCCCAGACAATGGCCATACTCTTGTCTCCCTGAACCTACTACCTTTTGGATAAACTGTACAAATTAATATAAATGGGGGGAGGGTATAGCTCAAGTGGCAGAGCGTGTGCTTAGCTTGTACAAGGTCCTGGGTTCAGTCCCCAGTATCTCCATTAAGAAAATAAATAAATAAATAAATAAATAAATAAATAAATAAATAAATACAACTAATTACCTCCCTCCACAAAAAATCAAAAACCCAAATTAATATATACTTTCCTATTTTTTTCTATGTACAATCTTGCCCCTCCAATCAGAATATAATCTCCTTGAGAGCAATTATTCATGTCTGACTTGTTTGGTACCTTTCACACCACTTGATAAATACTTGAATATAAGCAGGGAGAAATACAATAAATTCAAATGTATTCTTTGAAAAGAAGCAGAGTCTAAATTGTGACACAGAACATGTTGAGTCCTTGCAGAATGATCACTGGCCCCATTGTACAGAGTAACCCTGCCTTCAGACCAGCGCAAGCACAAAGCGCGTTTAGGCTGCATAGCTCTAAACAGGGTAGAGAGAGAAATAATGAGGCCATTCTCCTCTCCTGCCCACAGCAACAACACAATCTGGCACACGCTGGAGACTGCTGGGATAAACGTGTCTGAATGCAGATCTTGAAAGGGGCTGTAATTCTAAACTCACCTCTTCTTTAACAAAGTTATTCTGTTTTGACATTAGGCTAGATTAAAATGTCACACGAATTTAGTGGCTGAACTCTGGATATTATAGAGATGGGCATTAGGGACAGGCTCTAGAAAGCACAATGAATTTTCAAACTATTCTTAGACGAGGCTTTATATTTTAATCCTAATGTATGACTCTCTATCTAGAAAATTTCTGACTCACTTGGAAGAGGGATGTTGAGACAGAGGATGGGAACACTGGAGGCAGTGATGGTGGGCACATGGTGATGTGCCTCTGATGCACCTGAATCCGACTCTGACCCATCTCGACTTCTTTACTAACAGTCGCAGGAGAGAGAAGTTCCGCATACGTGACAACTGACAAGCAGGGCGGTGCTTCTCAAACTTTGATGTGCACACAAATCACATGGGGATACAGTTTAAATGCAGATTCAGATTCAGCAAGTCTCAGGGAACCTGTGATTCTGCATTTCTAACATCTCAGATGATGCCCATTCTCCTGATCCAGGGACCACATTTTGAGATGCAAGTATAGGTAAAGGATGGTGGACTAGTTAATAAACGGCTGCACTGACCGACCAGCCGGTGTGCGACAGTGACGGCTATGCACTGTTCTAACGGGGACAGAAACAGGGACCCTCTAGAAATGAAGACCAGAGAAGGGATTCAGTCGACTTTATAAGAAGCATCTTGCTCAGGGTCTCTCATCAGAAATATCAGATTCACTAGTGCACTTTCCTTTCTAAGTTTGCAAGGCAATGTCTCCCAAGAAGTGGCGAGGGAAAAGGACAGAAAATGAATGTGATTCCAGGTAGTCATGGATTCTAGGGACAGATAGCCCATGTCTGACTCTCAGCTCTGCCACTCACGCATGGCCCATAATAATCAACAAATCTTTAATCTTCTATTTCAATCTTTTAATTTAATTTTTATCTTTTATTTTATTTCTTTTTTCCTTTTTCTTGGGGTGGGGAGAGGTGATTAGCTATTTATTTATTTGATGGAGGTACTGAGGGTTGAACCTCAGACCTCATGCATGCTAAGCACGAGCTCTACCACTGAGCTATACCCTACCCTCGGAATTTTAGTTTTTTAATTAGGAAATCATTCGGCCAAGAATGATTGAGAACTTGCTCAGCAAGCACCTTGGAGGCATTTCTAGGGAAAAGAAAGTGAAAAAGAGGAGAGGAGGACAAGGAGACACAATCACAGTACTTAAGAAAATTCCAAAATATACCTGGAGAGGCAAACACACACACCATGTGGAATGATTTTGTATTTCCACAGTTACATGCCAAAAAGCATCGCAAATAGAGTTATATAGAACACATAAGCTATTTGGAGAAAGCAAATGTTTAAAATGCTATCACTGGAGACAGGAAAACAGGAGGCGTCCCTAGACAAAGTCAGGGCTGCATAAACTTTTAAGAAAAGTTTCACATCTTTAGCAGGATATTGACAAGAGCTGCTGTCATATGGAAACTATGTTTTAGAAACATCTGGCAGGACTAATTTGGAGAACTGATGTGTTTTTTTTTTTTTCCCCCTCACAAATTTAACACCCAACAAAATACAATGTGTGTCTGAAATGCACGCAGGTCAGAGATTAGATCACTAAAGATAAATTACTGTCATTCCCATATGATCTCTGATGATGGTTTTAATGGGCCTTTTGGGTCATAAGCCACCATTCGCAAAGAACCCAAAGAAATTTTCATAAAGCTCACAACAGTCTGAAGGTTCTCTGTTCTGATATTTTTCTCTTAAAGGCAACTCTACAGAAGAAAACTAAGAAAAGCTTATGACTTTCATAAAATTCCTCCGTTATTTTATTTTGTGATTAAAGGTGACTGTTTTTGTGGTCCCACAGACTGGCCTGTTTCCTGCGACAGTGAGACAGACTCATGGATGCGGAAGAAGAGGGAAACAGGAGACTCAGGGAACAAGCCCTGTAGATGTGACTACTCTGGTTGCTGTGCCTGAGCCTGCAGGTGTACGTGTTCACTATTCCCTGGAGAAAAGGGCCAGAGAAGAATCACGCTTGTAGTTGATTCTCAATTTGAGTCCATCTACTGGATGGGAACATTCAATGCTATTTCATGTAAGTTTTTCAGGTTAGTGGCTTAGAGTCATTTTTTTAGTTTTATGAAGGAGAATGTCAAATTTTAATCTTAAAAAAGATTTTCACTACCTCTTCTCTTTCTAAGGTCCTGTCTTTAGCTTCTCTCTTCTCCTTCATTTGGCAATTGCCTATAGCTTCACCTGGATAGTCAACGGTACTGCAAACTTAGTTAAGCTCAACCAACATATATTGACTGAGATTCTACTGGGCGGTGAAGTGGCACAGATGACTTTGAGGTCCTTGCCCTCAAAGAGCTGATTTTTAGAAAAGCAGACAAACAACAAACAAACAAACAAACAAACAAAACCCCATTTATTTTATTTCAAAACAATATGGTAAGTACTAAGTTAGAGTTATACCCAGGACGTGATGGGCGGCATGGAGGAGGGCACCTGTCTTTGGAAGTATGAAGTTCAGTGGCGGAGACAGTATCTCGATTTAGTCCTGAACAAGCTATAATTGCAACCATTTTCACAGCTCTTACCCTACATGCCTTAGTTTCCTCATTTGTGCAAAGCTGATGATAATAATCATCTACCTTTAGGTTGTGGTGGGGATAATAGATGCATATAAGTAATTTGATCAACATTCAGAATATAGTTTAAATAACTGAGTCATACAGTGAGTGAGTGGCAGAGCTGGGGTTTGAACCAGGTGGTGGGGCTCCTGAGTCCACACTGTGAATCATGATGCTATCCTGTGACAGTGGGGAGAGACGACAGGTATGACAGCCGGAGGGAAGAGAGTGGTAAAGGCATGGATGGGTGAAATCACACAGATAGGGCTGGAGACACAGTCCCAACTTACTAGAGTGTGAAGTTCAAGGCAGAGGGTGTCAGGGGATGAGGCTGGAGCATTAGGAGGGACTGGGATACAGAGAGACTCAAACCATGCTAAGGAGCTTGACAGACATCATCCGGGCAACGGGTTCCAAGCAGAGGGTGCAGGAGGTGTGTGTGTTGATGGGGAATAGGCAGATCTCCAGTTTTGAGAGATGACTCTTGCAGTGAGGCCCGGGCAGAAAAGATGAGAACAGTATGACCTGTCAGACTGAAATTGCATCAGACTAAACAGGAGATAAATACACTGCACTAGAGCAGGGGAATAGAGATGCAGAACAGGGGCCAGCTTTGACAAATATGGAGGCTGACTGGCAGGGCTTTATGGCTGTGACAGCAGCCTTGGAGATGGCCCCTGATGCTGCCTGCCTCCTGATACTCCTGCTCTTCTGTAGTTTCCTCTTACACTGTGCCAGGGGTGGTCAGTGTGACCAACAGCATATGGTAGAAGTGGTGACAGGTCACTCTTGAGATTAGGTTACAGGAGACTGGGCCTTCTATTCTGAGCTCTTTCTCTTGGATCACTTGCTATGGGGAAAACTAGCTGCCGTGATGGGAGCTACCCTATAGAGAGACCGACATGGCAGAGGACTGAAGCCTCCAGCCAACAACCGGCAAGGAACTGAGGCCTGCCAATAACATGAGTGAGCTGGGATGTGTGTTCTCCAGTTCTAGTTGAGCCTTGAGACACCTGTACCCCCAGCTACAGCTTGACAGCTGCCTCATGAAAGGCTGAGTCAGAACTACTCTGATAAGTCTTGATTGGATGCCTGACCCTCAGAAATTGTGTGAGATAATAAATGGCGGTTGTTTCATGATGCTTAAATTTTGGGACAATTTGTTATGCAGCAATAGCTGCCTAATACAGTAACTTAAGGAATGGAAGAAACATCTGTGATGGCACAAGGCTTGGATGGCTGAGCAAACAGCAGTATCAAGAACTGAACCAGGCCCAGGGCTCATAATCTTCCTCCTCTGATGGGCTCTTCCCCATGACTTCTCCATCCTACTAATGGTACCACTGTTCTCCCACTGACCTAGGCTCATCACTGCAGAGCCAGCAGTGCCTTTTATGTAGCTGATACCAAGGTCTGAAGATACCATTTTCAAATAGTTTCCACTTCTGTCTCTCCCATTTTCTACCATTCCAACTGTACTTCCCATCTTCATTACATTTTTTTAACTACATTTTAGCTGTAAAATTATGAAGCTTCTTAATCTCCTGCCCTGAGTTTCTCCTTGCTTGATATCGATAAAAGATATCTTCCTAAAGTACCACCTATCACTGCCTTAGCAAATAAAGCCCAAATAAAGTCCAACAAAGTCCAAGCTCCTTAAGAATGTGTTTAAATCTCCCCCTTCCATCCCTAATCTCAGCCTCTCTCCGCATCTTCCCAGCATCTTATTCAAATCACAACAATGGACAAAACCTTTGCTCTTATGGTTTCTGCCTCTTGCAATGCTCTCTCCTTCTTTTCAATTTTTTAGTTCCCTGTCATAGGCCGCCTTGAAATTTACCTCTTTCATGAAAACTTTTTCTATCTAAATAACTAAGTATGACTTAGCTTTCCTCGGGGGTCCTCATGCAACTTTTGTATCTCTTTGGTGCCACCTGTATCACTTGTGCATGTATATATTCTTGCCTTTTCTCTCTTACTAGATCTTGAACAGACTGAGGTTGGGGTTATGTCATATTCATTTTTGCCTGGCATGTGGAAGAGTGCTTAATAAATTTTTGATGAGTGAATAAATTCGCTTTCATGGCTGAGCCTCCCTAAACTACCTAAACATAAGGCAATTTACCAAGATTTGTTATGCTGTTTCTTACCACCTCTTTGGTCAAAATTTTATCATCCAACTACACAAATAAACTATACGGATAGTCAAATAAATGCAAGTCACTGTATTTCACTAAGCTTAGTGCCATAATGATTTATACCAAATAGAAAGAAAAATAAAACCAATTTAGTATTTATAGGTCTAGAAAAATCAAATCTGTTGACACACATGGGTAAAATAGTTTTCCATGACTCAAAGCTGCCCTTTATAGACTCTTTCCTATGTTCCTGGCCTATGTGGGGACTTACAATTTTCATAAATCCCTCATTTTTCAATAAAAGTCCTAAGACACAGGGACTGCTATCATTTCCATTTTATGGATGGAGAACTCGAAGCTTAGAGAAGTTGAGTAATTCACCTAAAGTTGCACAGCTAGGAAGAGGGGTAGCTGGAATCTGAACTTATGATCAATGCTCTTAAAGGCTGCCCTCTGTACTTCCATTTCTGCAGGGCAGCAAATCAATTTGTACATGTTTTGGGGGTGGACGGTTGTATGCTTTTATTTTTCCAAGCATTTGCTCTAATCAGAGACAGGATCCATGAAAGAAGAGGCAGGTTTATATCTTCCTGGGCTTGCTGGGCATGTAAGAAGGCTCTTCCAGCTCTGGTGTGTCTTTACGTATTCCCCTTGATGCGCTGCTCCCAACGCAAACTCCTTTTTGCTTCTGTCCCTGCCACCCAGACTTTCCCAGAGAACAACCTAGTGTGTCAGCATCGCAGAAGACCTGGTGTCAGGACACTTGGAGCCACCTTATTTTCCTCTCTCTAGTAAAAGGCCTGAGTGTCGATGTGGAGGAGGAGACAGAGTGAGCAGGGTTCTGGCCCTTGGCTGTACTAACAGAATGTTGTTAAATCAACCACAGCCTCCAAGATTTGTCACCTTCCATAGGAAATGACCATGCCTTTTTCATCACTGTACCTTCTAGCACAGTGCCTGGCAGAGGGCTCAGAA
Organism: Camelus bactrianus; assembly: GCF_048773025.1. Taxonomy (NCBI): domain Eukaryota; kingdom Metazoa; phylum Chordata; class Mammalia; order Artiodactyla; family Camelidae; genus Camelus; species Camelus bactrianus. Next base: position 20,483,129 of record NC_133555.1, on the reverse strand, counting down.
ACTGCTGAACTGTAGCTCAGAGTTCTAGGGCGGTGCTGGTCATTAGAACTGTCTGCGGAGATGGAAATGTTCATTATGTGTGCTGTCAGAGATGGCGACTGAGCACCTGGAAGCTGGCTAGGGTGCCCAAGGAGCTGATTTTTTAATTTTATTTAATTTCAATGCATTTAAATTTAAGTAGCCACATAGGGCTAGTGGCTGTGTATTGGACAGCACATTTCTTGACTATAAAACTGGAAAATAATTCACAATCTGTTTATCTTATAGGGCTGTGGTAAGGGATAAAGGAAATGATGGAAATAAAAGGCAGTATCATGTAATGAAATCAGATGACCTGGTTTAAATACCAGCACCAACCCTCTGCTATCTCTGTGACTTTCGGGTAAGTTTATGCAGCCTCCCTGAGTGTCAATTTCCTCATCTGAAAAATGGGTTTAATGACAACTATCTCTTACAGAGGGGTCAAGTGGATTAAATAAGATAATAGATAGAAATTGCCTAGCACATTACTTGGCACACAGTAAGTGCTCAACAAATGGTACCCTTTAAAAAAAAAAAAACCAGTGTTCTTGAAAGCACAGAGCTTGCATAGGGGCAATATACGATCACTGTGGGGAGGACCCTGTGGAGCCTTCCAGGGCTCCACAGTCAGGCCGCTCCCCCATATCCTCTGCTGCAGCTCCTCTCTGAAGTACCCAGGTGATAGTATCTCCTGTATATTTCCTGAGTTTTTCAGCTCTACAAACCACCACCAAAGGGAAGAAACGAACTACTTAGTGATCGAGAGCACGTGCCACCCCCCCGCCCCCAGACCTTCTGGCGCCTAGGGCTTGACAGTATTGACGGCCCTGTCACCTCAACATCCACCCATCAGAGAATTGCGCACAAGCTGATCATGTACCATGTGACCCCCTTCCTTTACCTGGCCTTTAAATATGCTTTGCTGAAACCCTTGGGGGAGTTCGGGGTTTTCTTGGGCGTGAGCCACCCCATCCTCCTTGCTTGGCCCTGCAGTAAACTTTTCTCTGCTCCAAACTCTGATGTTTCCATTTGTTTGGCCTTGTGGTGCAGCGGGCACATGAACTTGCCTCTGGTAACATTACCAGCAGGAACTGAAATGGCCCACGAATGCTCCCCTGCACTGTGCCTTCTCTGCAGAGGACGTGGCTGTGTCGGACTCTTCCCCTTTCATCGCCCCATTGTGGTCATATATTACTAGACAGCTCATGAATATGTGATACTTCAGGTGCCTCCCTGAAGGATTTCTCAGCTCCTGGTACTAGCTTGGCTTCCCTGGGTGACAGGCGTGCTGTCCCTGCCCGTGCTAGAGGCTGGGATGAGGTCTGCTCCCTAGGTCTTCTCCTGCTGGCCTCCCGACACTGGTAGTTTTCCTTGGAGGCTTTGCAGCTGAGACAGGCTCTGTCTGGACAAGCAGCGGCTGGTCTGGCTAGTGCAGCAGCAAACATCCTTGATTGTTTCTCTTGGTTTTGGCTGCTAATCCCCTTTTCTGTTTATCCCCTCAGGAGCCCAGGCTCTAGGCGTGGGCTCTAGACCCTGGAACTTTGGGAGAGGAAAAGCAGATGTTCCCGGACTGTCACTGCCACGGGCACCGGCCATGTTTGTGGTGGTGTTACTGATACAGCCCTGAGATGGCACGAGCTTCAAGTCGTCAAGGACAGGCCCTGGCCCTAGTTACTGAAGCTGTCGCCAACGTTTTACAGCTCCCCGCCGGCTGCCAGCCTGGGAAAGTTCAAATCGCTGGAAAGAAGCACCTCCTTCCTCCCAGCCTGATGCCAGAGCGAGAGAGCTGTTCGCAGTGTCTGGGAACCTCTCCCAGTTGTCACTGCTTTATGGTCTCAACTTTACCCTGTGACATCGTGCAGATCCATCTGCAGGGGGGAAGCTCTGATTTCTTCTTCAGCAAATAATTGGTGAGGAAGAAGCATCGGCAAGTGCTAACAGTTGTGGAGCGAGCCTGGAAGCCAATCGTGGCACCTTATTATATACTGACTCGTTTGTTTATTGGCTGCCTTTACTGACAGAAAGTAAGGCCCACGATGGCAGGGGTATTGTCTAGTGTGTTCATCACTGTGTCCCCAAGTCATGGCACAGTGACACTCCTTAATGGATATGTGATGAGTAAATGAATGATTCTCTCTTTACTGATGAAACTTATTAAAAATTGAAGTACAGTTGATTTATAAGATTTCAGGTTTACAGCAAAGCGGTTCAGTTATATATATGTGTGTATATAGACACGCACACACACATACACATATAATTTTAGATTCTTTTCCATTGTAGGTTATTACAGGATATTGAATACAGTTCCCTGTGCTATACAGTAGGTCCTTGTTGCTTATCTATTTCACGTATAGTAGTGTATATCTGCTAATCCCAAGTTCATAGTTTGTCCCTCTCCCATTTCTCCTTTGGTAACCATCAGTTTGTTTTCTATGTCTGTGAGTCTCTCTCTGATGAATTTTTTAAACCAAACATATAGCCAGAAAGCCCTTGACTACAAATTTGTCTGCAAAAGAACCAGAAATATTGATCTGGCAAACTCACGAAATCACTGACTCAATGATGCTCCATAACTCTTCCCCTCCCCCTCCTTCCCTCTCTCCTTCCTTATCTTCCTTCACCTGCTCACTTTTTCATTCATCTAATATTCACTGGACACATGAATAGCAAGGCTTGTAGTATACACATTGAAAAACTCATCCTGTGTATGTGAAAAAAAACCAGGGGCCTCTCTACTGTGTGAGAGATGAAGGTTTATTGGCGCTTGGAGAATCTGTTGAAAGATAGGATTAAAACTAGAGATAAAACTTGAACCAGGCAGTTTACAGCAATGTCCTAAAGATCTCCTGGGGGAAGCAAATGTCAGCAAGGAAGCAAGAACCTTGCTCAGATATTTTTATGGTAGGAATATTTCCTGGACTTAAGTCACAGATTCAAAACATGCAGCACAAACCTATTCTACTGAAAAGACAAACAAAATTCTTCTTAAATGTGAACAATACGATGCCAGCTGGTAATATAAGTAGTTGGGGGTCTGGGCTGACCAAAATAGAGAATATTGGTCCAAAGCAGGAGTCAGCAAACTACCGCCCATAGACTAAGTATGGCCCACAACCTGTTTTTATAAATAAGTTTTATTGGAAAGCAGTCAGGCTCACTTGTTTACGAATGGTCTCCGGCTGCGCTCATACTATGCAAGCACAGTTGAGAAGTTTTGACGGAGACCGTATGGCCTGCCAAGCTGAGAACATCTACTCTCTGGCTTTTGACAGAAAAAGTCTGCTGATCTCTGGTCTAAAGGAAAAGATGTTCTGATGCCAAATGAGAGCCTTTTAAAAGAAAACACTCTCCACATTGAGTTGGGTTCAGGGATGTTTATACACCTGCTTTCCCTATTGATGAAAAGTGGCCAACAGTTCATATCATGACATCATCAACCCCCAATATGTTACTGCTCTGTGTAACTCTTTCTGTAGTGTGGCCACTAAGTTAATGACCTGAAATCATTTTCTATAAACCAAACTGTTGACAGATCCAAGTATTCTTCCTGCAGGCTTCCCACTGCACTGCCCTTTTGCCCTCTCAGGCCAGAGCTGTATCAGACAATCACACACCGCCTCAAGTTCATTCTGAGGTTTGATTTGGCGTTCAGGAGCTTTAGAACCGAAGATTTCTTCACCTGTGCTTTTTTGTGATTACAGGTCTCCAAATGCCCATGAACTTGATTAAACTTGTCCCTTCTCTGCCTTCTCATTTCGCATGTGGCTTGCTTATGATTTGGAGTTACATAATTCTTGGTTTCCCAATAAAGAAATCCGCAGGTGGTATGCCTTTTTTGTTTTGCAAGTCACCTCCCTGTGTAAAAATTTGGAGCCAGGTGTCTCTCACTGAGCTCATCAGACCCAAGTGTCAAGATCTCCGAGGCCTTCCTTAAAACCCAGCCCTGACTTTTAAAATCCTAAAATAAATATTTTCAAAGAAGGGCTACAGCTTTTGGCCATTCTCTCTTCTCTTCAGAAAGTGAAAAATGGGGTCCTCCTCCACTGGTTTGGTGATAAAGCCTTGCTGGAAAGGCAATAATTTAAACAGCAGTTTCCAGACATCCATTTAATACAATTCTCACAATCCAACAGGGTTCTTGTCACCCTTCTATGAATGAGGAAATGGACACTCAGCGAGTTCCAATAACTTACCCAGGGACACACAGCTATTGAGATGCACAGACAGGATTCAAACCCATGCTCTTGCCACTCTGCTGTTCTTCCCAACAAAAGCACTGGAATGAGGACCACAGAGTTCTCGGAGATCAATACCTAGAAAAAGAGTTGATATCCTGTAGTCAGGAGGTTAGAGAATACTATTATAAATGGAAGTCGGTTTATATAGTCTTAACCAGTGTGCAATGAACAGTGATTTGGGTTGTTATTTCAAATGGAAATGGAGTTGGTGGGCATCTGGAAGGTGGTGGAAGGCCAGGGAGGGGGGACTACATTAAATTTCATTTTCATTGGAGAACCATGTATAGGAAGAAGCCAAATGTGGATGACATGGTGAGGTGGGGTCCAAGTCAGCTTTAAGAAAACAAACACTCTTTCAGTCATGGAGAGTTTGTTAAAAAATAATGGATCTCACCCAAAGATGAGGGCTAAACTGTCCTACGACACAAATCCCCCTGTCCTTGGCCCCCTTCTCCTCTCCCCTCCACTCACATGTTTACTGAGTGCTGACTCAAGGCTAGGCTTCAAGTGAGATCTTGAGGATATAAGGATAATATGACATGTATCTTGCTCTCCAAAATCTTAAGTTTAGGGCTTCCATGTTGAATCTGTTCTTCCCACTTCCCCACCTGTGGGGATGGAGAATGCTGGGGATACCAATGACATACAACCCAAGCTATTTTTAGGGTTCACAACATCACAGCATATGCCACAATGTTTTTGCCTACAATTTGCGGTTTCGTCCTAGGAAGTGCCTTCCAGGCATCTCTCTCCTGCCTCATCGTTGCTCCTTCTTACCTTCCTAACCCCTAAAACCACAACTCCACATTCAGCTTCTTTTGATCCATGGGGATACAGGCTAAGGGAAAGAGGAAGAATAATTGGCTTATTTCGGCTTTCCAAGCAACCCAAAAGCAGGGAGAAGATGCATAAATAAAATACTGCTGTAGTTAAACGCACACTCTCCCTTCAAATTACTCATCCTCATTTAGGGACCCCAAGGAGACAGGGGTAGGTGGAGACAGGTTGACATCATAAACACCTGTTTTCTAGCAGTAACTCAGAATATTTCATTAACTGTTAAAACCTTTAAAATATCTCTACTTTAAAAAAAAAATCACATCCATAGAATGTGCAACACCAAGAGTGAACCCTAAGGTGAACTATGAACTTTGGGTAATAATGGTGTGTCCTCATAGGTTCATTGATTTTAACAAATGTATTACTCTGGAGGGGAATGTAGATAGTGGGAGAGCTGCCTGTGTAGGGGTGGGGGATATATGAGAACTCAGCTCAATTGAGCTGTCAACCTAAACTTCACTAAAAAATAAAGTCTATATTAAAAAGTCATACACATTCACAAAGTCATTGGAAAAACTTGTCAAAACTGTAGAAAAGTCAAAGAAGAAGGTGAAAACCACACAGCATCCTCTGCTCCTAATGTGAGATGAGTAGGGTTAATAATTTAGTTACCATCCCTCAAGGCATTTTTCTGGCCACACTTGTCTGTGCACACATCTCCGTAAACAGGGATAGAGGTGTATGTCTATGTATGTGTGTGTCTGAATGTGTGTATATCTGTGTTTCACCCAACATGTCTCAATTAATATTGACTTACATAACTTTTAGTAGCTGCATAGTACTGCATATATGAATATGTCATCATTTACCCAACCAGCCTCTTATTTGAGAATCAGTTCGGATTTTTTTTTTTTTCTCATATAAATAATGCTGTAGTGAACATATCTTTTTTTTTTTTTTAATGGAGATACTGGGGATTCAACCTAGGACCTCCTGCATGCTAAGCACGTGCTCTACCACTGAGCTCTACCCCTCACACCCCAACCACAGTGAACATTTCTGAATGTATATCCTTTGCCTATTATGATCTTTGTCAAATCTGTGCATCTTTGCAGTCCACACCACATTTCAGGGGAAGTTACGAGTTACATATACTTCATACATACTGTGTGAGTAGTTCTTCTTTTTACAAAGTAAACTTCTAGGCAGAGAACCTTGAATAATTCTAGGTCTAACACTTCTATTAGAAAAAAAGAAGGTTTGACTATGAGATCACATATGTAATGCCTGTAGCTCGGGGCACTGAACATAGTACGTGCTCTAGATGTAATAGCTAACAGGACCATTGTTGTCGTTTCTTTTGTTTTGGTCCCAGTGTCTCTGCAGAAGACTGGAGCATGGCACAAAGTGGCCTGAACCACAGAACAGGCAAAGGGAGCCCCATTTCTATTCCTTAAAAGTTTCTGACTCTGGCTGTAATCAAGTGTGAGTTTTAGAAACATACTGGTCAACCCAAGAATGCAGCCCACCTAACTATCCTCTCCAGACCCTCAGTAAAATAGCAGTGAAACAGCAACATGCAGACTACATACTCTGTTGCTGCCATAATAACAGTCATATGTGTTTTCTCATTTGTTATAAAAGAAGGGGGCACATTTTTTCTGGCTTTTTATGCATTATTATCGCTGTTCTGACTTTCTTATTCAAAGGAAATAATAAGGCATGTTGGACTTTATACATATCATTCCCTGTCAGATTCTGAGGGCTATCACTCTGTCTTAGAGCTCAAGCTAAGCCCCAGATTAGTCCCAGAGCCTTCAACAAATGCCTTCTAGTACTGTCTGCTTTATCCTCTTTATAATGTGGTTGCAAAAAAAAAAAAAAAAAAAAAAAAAAACAAAAAACCCTGAAATAAAAAACACCTGACTGCTTCCACTCAAATCTACCATGCTTTTTATGAGATTGTACATGGCTCACACTTATGCTATGATCTGGAACATCAACTTCAGGAAAACAAAGCTTGCTATTGGTCAAGGCTCAGAATTAAGGGTCTGTTCTTTGCCCTGAGGTGAGATGGAAGCAAAATTAATGAGCTTAGTTTTAGGGCTGCTAGAGCAAGCAACATTAGCCAATTATCAGTAACCCGAGATCAGTAAAGCAGGAAAAAAAAAGTTGGCTGGAGAGAGACAACATCAAGAAGGCACACTACCATGAGCCTATGATAGGATTCATTTAAAAACTGTACGTCATGTTTTATCAGCACTAGAGAAAACAGAGTTGGTAGCATTAAATTTGATCCTAGAAAAAATGTAAAACACACTTTGCCCTGGTGCCTCCCTGATCCGTAATCAGTAACTAGTCTCACAGTCGCAGTATTTCCCACGTGAAGTCTCTACCACCTCCTGAGTGAACACAGGAAGACTTTCTGAATCAAAATCTTCTTTCATCTCAAAAGAAATTTAATTAGAAGTAATGAGCATGACTACCATTTATTAAGCACCTACTGAGTGCTGCCTGGCAATGTAACTAGGTCTTTGGCACATGAGTCAGTCAACATCTCTTGAGAGTCTACTGTGTGCCAGGAATTATTCTAGGTGCTAAAAATACAGGAGTTAACCAGATACCCAGAGTCCCTGCTTCCTTAAAGCTTCTCTTCTAGAAAAAGGAGACAACCAACAAGTTCGTAAGTGAACAAACAAGAGGGTCAGCACCACGCAGAGAATTAAAATACAGTAATGTGACAGAGAAGCACCGGGTTGTCAAGAAAACCCCAAGGAGGGGGTATATTTAAGCAGAAACTTTAATGAAAGGAAGATTCAACTCATAGAAGGTGAGGGGGAAGAACTGAATCCTCATATAAACACGGACCCCAGCATCCCTGTTGCAAAGAGGAGGCAAATGAAGCTCAGAGAGGCTAGGCAACTTCCTTACGGTTGCGCTGGGACTCAAGTATTACTCCCGTGCCTGCTAAGCCCCACTGTGTTGGGAATAATGATGGCGTGGTCTGTTCACCAATGTCTCTCTCAAGAGATCACAGTGAGTGTGACTGTCACAAAGTGGGAGAAAAGAGAAAAGACAGTGATTTGGGACGTGGACTCTCAAGAGTTTATTGTTGCAGGTGTGACCAAATTGAGTGACAGAAACTTGAGAAGGGAGAGTGAATGGGTGTTATCTAAAGAGCCTGTCCAGTCAGAGAACAGGGGACAGCCAGAACCCATGCATGTCCTTTGGGCTTCTGACCCTCATATTTAATATCAACCTTTTTAAGAGGAACAGTCCCTAAAAAGAATGGTTGTCTTTTGGGAGTTTCATGACCTGCCTTCTTTAACTCATTCACTTACTGTCCCAAAGAGTAAAATCTGAAAGAAAAAAAAATCTCATTAGGCTCGAATTTTCACATATTCTGGACCATTGGTCATTTCTATCTTCCTTCAGGGACGTCTTCCTATTTTCTGCAAGCTTGTGACCAGGGATTTGTGATGTGCTTAGACAACTTTTTGGAGGAGGGACCTGTTCTGTCACTCTTTGCATCATTGTGGGCTTGTGTCAACACAGTCAAGTTTGAGACTCTGGCTTAGGCCAGTGGTTCTCAACCTTGGAAACATTTCAGAGCCACCCAATGAGATTTTCAACATATTGGTGCCCAGGCCATATCCCAGTCTGATCAAACTAGACTCTCCAGGTGTGAAGCTCGTGCATCCCTGGTTTTTAAGGCTCCTCATGGGGTTCCAATGTACTGTCAAGATGGAAATGGAGTGGCCTGGAGCCTCTCTCTGGTATAACTTGACATAGGGCAAGATTCAGTATAGGAAAATTAGCCCTGAATTGCGTCTATAGAAATACACTCTTCCAAGTTCCCAAGAGCTGCCCTTAAACGTTAGTCAAACTCTGTCCTTTGATCGGAAAGGCACCTTTACCAAATACGTATATTTATGTCTGTGGTTGTCTTAAAAGCTGTGTGAGTATAAGAAATACTTGGGAGAACTTGTAAAAGGCAGATTTCTGGGTCTTACTTCTAGGTAGTCACTGATTCAGCAGGGTCAGGGCAAGGCCAGGGAAACTGTATTTTTAACATGTACACCCAGGTGATTTCTGATGCAATTTGCCTTTGGTGCAACTTTAAGGAACAATGCCTTAGGAGAATGCTCTCAACTAAGGGTGATTTTCTTTTTTCCTTCAGGGGACATTTGACAATGTCTGGATCTTCAGTTGTCACAGCTGGTGCGTGTGCGTGTGTGTTACAGGGATCAAGTGAGTAGAGGTCAGGGACACTGCTCAACATCTTATAATGCAGCCCCCCACAGTGAAGAGCTCTCTGGCCCCAAGTTTCAATAGTGCTGAGGTTGAGAAACCCCATCTTAGATTAACAACTCTTCTGAGTCAGTCTCCTTCTCTGCTCACCTCAAAGAAAACTGTTTAGAACCCTCTTTAGAACTTCCTTAGCTCTTCTCGCGTTAAAAATCCTTTTTGTGTGTGTTTCATCTCCCCGATAAAAGAAAACTTTCTTTAGGCCCGGATCCTTCCTTCATTCATTTTTGCGTCTGGCTCATCCCTTTTCCAGCATATGGTTTTCACTCCACAAGTGTTTATGCTGTTTTAAACAAAAGTCATTCAAAATCCCTTTGGGATGAACCACAGAATGGTTTTGTGAGTAGTAACCATGACTAGTGTTTACAGGGAGAAGGAAAACTCAGGGGCTTAATTTTCAATCTAAAAGTTTAATACAAATCCTCCAGGTTCCATCTAAGACAATGGCTCTCCAAGTATTTTTTTTTAAACATTCACCAAATATTACAATTGCTTCTGGACCTGCCCGGGGTGTCTGCAGGTAAGTCAGCTACGTGAACACAAGGACCACCCAAGGCACTCCACCATCACCGTCACTGAGGATCCTGGCTGGCTGTGTCTCCTGTGGTATCTCGCTACCAGTTGGCAACTCTGAGCAAACTAACTCGGTCCCTGAGCCAACCCTGAAATCCAGGGAATCAAAAGCCAGCAAATAACTCTACAGATCTGTGAGGAAACTGAGCAAGGAAACAATGCCCTCAATGGCTCTAAAAATAGCTGGGTAATAACCTTTGAAGATCTTTCAAGAAGATGCACTTAACTGCACAAAGTGAAGCAGCAAAGGGCTCATTTGTTTGTTGACAGGATCTGTCTCTATGTAGTCAGCAGACTTCAGAGTGTTGGATACCCAATCAATATTTGGGTACCGTGGAGTTACTACGCTCCTGGGTTGACCATAGTTAAAAACAAGAAACTATCCTTAGTGAGACTGACCTGACTTCATTTTTGACTAAATTGATCATATTAAGTTTTCTTGACTTTGATTTTTATTCCAACATTAACACTTGGCATGAATATTGTGGTGAAATTCATTCACTGGTCTTTCAATTTTATGTGTTGGAGCAATCTATCAGCACCATCACCTCTTTAAATGCTTCTTTAAAAAGTATTCCACCTCCAGCAAGATTACTGAATAGAGAAATGACTATCACAGATTGGTTATGAAGTTTGAGCAATTTAGCCATTTTCCTCCTGTGGTTAATCACCCACAGAATACTTTGTTTGCTCTTTTTCTTCTTCGTGGTTTAATTTTCAGGCTTGGCAACCTGTGCGAAAGTGACTTGGAGTTATGAAAAGTATGAAAATGTGTTTGTTTCAAATAGTTGGCTGGGTTCTTCATCTGCCGGAGGCCCAGCACAGGTGTGGATATTTGTTTATAATCCAAGCCCAGCAAAGTAAACAGTACCATTTTGCACCCCCTTTTTTTCACTCCCATACAATGCTTTGGGTATTTTCTTTGTGATGGTCAGTGACTTTGTTTAACTCGAAAAAAGCCTGAATAGAAAGGAAAGGCCTGGAGACACGTAACTGTTTGTACAAGGGCCTGAAGTGACTGACGGCTCAACTAAGCTGGGCGCAGAGCCCCGACATTTTGTCAGCTCCCCCGAGGAGCCAGACGTGCTGTCCACGACACACCTGTCAAGTGCTGAGAGAAAAACAGCTCTGTCATACGTTGCCTTTAAGGCTACATACGTGCCCTTTAACCCTAGAACCCCTTCTGGAGTTTTCCACTGGGTATCCAAATCCTTTCAAATATTTCCAGCTGGACATCTGCGCTGTAACGGCAGCTCAGCATCTTAGCACTGGTGGTCATTTTTCAGGGAATTCCCCTTCCCCCCATTTTTTTCCTCCCCCTTGGCAAGGACCAGTTCTGAAATCTCCTTGGTAGCAAGAGAGAGGGGGCAGCCCTCATTGTCTAAAACTCAGCCTTCACCTCCCCGTTGAATCCAAGTGTACTCCTGAAAGTAGAATATTTTTGAGGCCACTCAGATTCCTGTCATCATCTCCAAGGTCTGAAACCCTTGAAGGATCCTGCAAGACGATAAACTCTTCCAGGCCATGACGACCAGTGTCATCCAAGGGCTTGTTTTGGTTTCCCTTCTTGCACAAGAGACAACAACAAGGAGGAAGAAACTCAGACGCCCCTGACGCCAAGGGTTGGTGTTAAAAAAACTTAGTACTGAATTTAAGACAATTTGCAAGTCTTTTCTACTACCATGGTAAACACCAGCAAATATCATGGGGAGAATAGAATAGAAAAGAAAAAGAGGAAAAAACCCAACATGCGAGGTATCACTGGGTGAAAAGAACTCATGCCTAAAGCAATAAATATCCTACAAATGGAAAGGTGCCTCTTCAGTCGGCAGAGCAAGAAAATCAGACAGTTAATTAATTGAGTCCATTGAGGGTAATAATGAATTTCATAGAGGAAAACAAAATCGCCTTAAAACTATGTCAGTTGAATTCCAACAGAGTTCTAGGAACCCTTGGGTCAGTTACGGCGTTTCTCAAGATAAACTAAAACGGCCTTGGACCGAGTGACCATAAACCAACAGATCAGCAACAAGCTAGTTTTGGCCAGAATACTTCCACTGCCTCTTCCAGAGATGGTTCCTTTTTCCTCTGGTTTCCCAGATTGTCAGACTCAAGGACCCCAGCCTTTGCGGAGCACATGAAAGGTCATACTCGTAGTTCCTCTACAGACATTTCCGTTGAAATGAGCTAAAAATAACCAAATGAAAGGAAAATCATCGACTGGATCTTCAGACAGTATTAACATCCTTTCCCCCATTTGACGGCTGAAGAAACTGAGATCCAAAGAAGTGCAGGTGGCTTTGCCCCCCCGGTTGTAGAACTAGCAAATGACAAACTTTCTATGAAAAGTTCAACTTCTTCGATTCTTTAAAGCCTTGTGCTTAAAGGGCATTGCTTATTCCTAAAGCTGAATGTACACATCATTATGTGTTGAATGTATTGGATATATACATATCCTATGTATATATCCAAGTTTAAAAAGCTTGGTTTTTTTTTTAATTTATTATTTCTATTTTTTTGTAGGGAGGCAGGAAGTAATTAGGCTCATTTATTTATTTTTAATGGAAGTACCAGGGATTGAACCCAGGACCTCATGCATGCTAAGCAAGCACTTTACCACTGAGCTATATCCTCCACCCCTAAAAAGCTTGGCTTTTGTTCAGCTAGCTGGCCGTACTGCCACTGTATCTCCTTCCCTTCAGCATGGTTTTCAGGTGCAGTTCAATCATTAGACTTTCATTGTCCACTCATTCAATACATGTCCTCACTGTGTGAAAGGTGTTATAGTTGCTAAAGAATCTTCGTGAACCTGAAGATAATTTCTTGTCAACTTTAATGCAAATGTACTGTCATTCATAGTGTTTATATAAAAAATGCCAGGAAGCTTCACTTTTGCTACCTTGATATAGCATTAGGCTATCACATTAACAACACTGAAGTACATCACAATTTATTAAGAAAGATTATATATTATAAAATTATATACTATAAAATACAACCTATTTTATAACATCTGATTGTTTAGAAGCAAACTAGTGGCTCATCATAACTACAATCCTAGGAAAAATTAACTATGAAAGATGATTATCGTTCTCATGATTTTTTTTTTTTTGGTGCCATTCGTGATAACATCTCCATAGGATAGGAATATTAATTCAGCCAGTCCAGGTGCTTGAACTAGCTGCAGTCACTGCTCTATCAAATACCTGGAAAGTCGTATTTTTCTAACTGTCTGTTCCAGGGACAACTCTGCATGTAAGAAGCTTTGTGATCTGTCCAGTTTCCTTGGAAAGTCAGCTTATTTCCTCCACCTTCCCTGTTGGAGCCTTGGCTTACTTTTTAGGCATTTTCCTCACACTTCCTTTTAAGAGGCTTGTTGTGTACTACCTACCTGAGATGGCTAAGCATACTCCATCGCCAAAGCCCTAGACAGGTCAGCCTAGATCATTTTTTTTTAATTGAAGTATAGTCGGTTTACGATGTGTGTTAATTTCTGGTGCACACCAGTGATTCAGTTATACATATATATATATATATTCCTTTTTATATTCATTTTCATTATAGGCATGTAAGTTATATCATACGGTATTTTTCTTTCTCTTCCTGCAGATAAGCCTAGTTCTCACCTCTTTGCCCAGGCACTTGCTTGGGCTCAAAGCCAATCCAACTCTCGCATATCAGAGCAGTGGTCCCCGACCTTGTTATTCAGATGCTTGAGTCTCGTGATCTGGGAAGTTGCAAAGGAAGGGGAGGATCAATCTCTGGAAGGAACAATAGAAATGTTCAGGGTCCAGAAAAATTTTTGTAGATCTGTTGGTTTGTGAACACTCCTTCTGAGACGACTTAGTTTATCCTGAGAAATGCTGTTCAAATATTGACTGCTAAGGATGGTGCACTGTCTCTCTGTTTCCTGCACCACCAGCAGTAGCATCACTCAGGCGCTGGTTAGGGATGCAGTATCTTGGGCCCCAGACCCACTGATTTAGAGCATGAATTTCAGCAAGATCCCCAGGTGATTCATGTGCACATTAAAGTTTGACAAGACCCCTGGGGTGAGGAGGTCCACACGGGTCCCTCTTCAGTTCTGCCTCCCTTATTCCTGGGATTCACGGTCACTGGCTAAGAGGTAATCACCTTCTAGCCATTTCTTTTTCTTCTCCACCTGCACCTGGCTCATTCTTACCCTTCTCTTTAAGTCTCCTTGTCCTGCATGTCCACTGCCAACCCCCTTCGACTTGACTCCTTTGAGTCCTACTTTTTGACATGAAATATCACTATATACTGTAGACTTTTCCCTGGAAACCTCTCCTGCCTTAATAGAAGTCTCCTTTCCAAACACAGGCCACTCATTCATCCTTATTTTCTCTGACCCAGAGCAACAAGTAAGAGTCAGATTTCACCTCACTTATCATGGATGCTTCCAGATCACATTCATTCTAGAACTTTTCCTTGGAGGATTTCTGAACGACGGCACAGAAAAGCTTGATAAATCTAAGTTAAAATTAAGAACAGAGGTTCAACCAAAGACAGTGAAAACGAAAGAAAAAAGCAGACTCTGTAAGTGCGTATATCACTCAGGATGAGTGTCTAGGCAGTATAATAAAATCCTATATATTCATTAAAAATCATACAATATAAGGAAAATGGGAACACGATGATTGAGGCAATCCACAGACCATGAAATGTGAATGTTGCACAAAACATGAGAATGCTCAACTACATTTTTAATTAGGGAAATACATGCCAAAACCTTAGTAAATACCACCTCACACTCAATTAAGAATTTGGACAATACCAAGTGGGGATGATGATATGAAGTAATGGAAACTTACACTCCTGGATGGAGTATAAATGTTTATGATCACATCGTAGAACAAGCTGGCAGTGTCTAGTCAGTTAAAAAAGCCCTTATCCTAGGACGCTAGGTGAGTCCAGAGCAACTCTCACTGAGATGCACAACACAGATGTGTACAAAAACGTTCACTAGAGCAACGTCTGACATGACAAAAACTGAAAATAATTTAATGTTCACTAAGGAGAAGGATAAATTATTTATAGAGTGAAAAACTATGCAGTAGTTATATGTGAATGAACCTGAGGTAGATATATGCATGTATATAGACAGATATTTATCTATCTATATACATGCATATATATACAGATACAATATAAATATACATATTTATATTTCTACAGCTCAACTTGAATGAATTTCACAATTTAATGCTGAAGAATAAAAGGAAATTGGATAGCACAGGGAACTATATCCAGTATCTTGTAATAACCTTTAATGAAAAAGAGTATGAAAACAAATATATTTACGTATATGCATGACTGGGACATTGTGGTGTACACCAGAAACTGACACATTGTAACTGACTGTACTTCAATAAACTAAATAAGTAAATAAAAAGGAAACTGTAGAAAAATGTATAATATATCATTACAAATTTTAAAGACACGGAAAACCAAGGTTTAAGGATACATGTCTATGTGGCAAAACATAAAGCAATGATTGGTGATTATGGGCATCCTGTCTAACAGGAGGTATTTTGGTGGGGGTAGGAGCGGGGGTGAATCTATAAGGATTTACCCAGGGGGCTACAACAATGTTGGTATAGAGCTTTACTTCTTAAGCTGACACAAAGGCACTGATTACATTTTCTTTGTACACTTTTTTTTGGGGGGGGGGTCTGAAATACTGATCAAAGTAAATTAAAACAAAGTAGTTTCTCCCTTTAAGACCACATAACTCAGTCATGTCACCCTCTCCCCACTGTCACCACTGCAGACTGATGAACCATCACCAGTACCTAGCCGACAATTTTCCTCTCCATCCTTCCCGCCATCACCTGCCTGCTTTCAGCAGCCCTATTGCTCCTGGTCCTCCCATGCCCCAGCAACCCTGAACATCATTTGCCCTAGGAACTTACAAGCTGCATTTCAGAGTTTGTGGGATGTAGCTCTGTCCCACCTCCAAACTCAGCTAGTGCTACTCAGCCCTGGTTTTCCAGGCTGTGGTCTGACGGTCCTTCTGCTCCCACCTCTAGACTCACGAACGGCTCCACCTGCCGACATACCTGATCCTTTGTCCCTAGGGTGCCTGACTCCTCGTTTTCAAATTCCATCTTAAATATCACCTCCACTAATATTCCTTGTTACTCTTTATCACGCTCCTTCATAGCACTTCTTGCTGTCTTTATCCAATGTTGTGTCTGCTTCCTCATTTAACGTCTGTTTCTCCCACCACTAGACTGTATTCCCTTGCAGGGAGGCATCTTGAGTGTCATGTTTAATATTTAGGGGCAGAGTCAAAGTTCTCAGAGTAGAACCTTCACCTGAAACCACTCCCCATAAGCAAGCAAGTAAAGGAAAAACGCTGGCTGTGCACCTGTGGCTTTGCAGCAAGTACCCCAGCTCTCCCTCAACCAGCCAGACGCTTAGCCTGGACCTTTGCCGCAGAGAAATGAGGGAGCTGCCCTGGGACCAGTATCTCCCTAGCGGATCCTCTTCCTGTGCATAGGAAGCACATAGGAAGTATTTCTTGATGAATCAATGTATTTGTGAAAGTTTGAAAATCATCAGGCTGGGAAATAAACTGCAGCTCCCCTAGATCAATAGGAGCAAGAAAAGTGGTTGGAGGTCAGCCTTCCCCGCCCTCTTCATCATCCACTACTTGCCCATGTCAGTCTCTTCCAGGACAAAGGGCAACCAAACCAAAACAGCCAACCAGCCAACCAAACAAGCCTGCCTTTTGATGTGTGCGCTACACAGAATCTTCAGATCTGCAGAATTAGGGACTGGTGGAGTAAGTGCTGAAGGAGCGTAACTGATTTTGAAATAAAATCGTTAATTACTAAAGTGTTTCTGGACACAACTTAAGCATCCTCTCAGTCCATCTAAAAATAAGTGGCCAGCCTTTCAAAAGGTTGGGATTGCGGTCATTACAGCAGTAAGCAATGGCACCGCAGGACAGACAACAGCAGTTAGTGACCTCTAATATGTGAGACAGGTTAGACACGATTAGGAGTTAAGAAAGCCAAACCCAAACAGAAACCTCTCAGTTGCCCCGCTGCGGGTACACGGGTTGTCATGGCTGCACCTTCACTGGGCAGGTGCGTCCAAGCACATTTTCTCTCGAGGCTCCCTTTCTCACTGCCTATTTTGACTGTCCACAGGCTTAAAATGAAACAAGGAGGGACAGCAAACCATGTGGTCTGTGTGGGCGTATTTGTGTTTCTGTGCAAACAAGATTGAGTTCTTTAGAAGAACTACACAGCAGGAACTGGCTTCAGGCAAAGCACAGGGTAGTACTGTACGGGGGAGAGAAGGGGAGTGAAGGCGGGGGGTGGGCGCCGGATATTCGGGCATGTGAGTTGGCCGTCTGGGTCAGCACAGGGACTGAGACTGAAATGGAGGTGAGGTGGAGGTGACTGTCGCAGGGCAGGTGAGTATGAAGATTAGGTAGCTGCTCTTTCTGAATAACCATCATAAACCAGGTACTGCTCCCCGTCACTTAGAATTGCTTATTACTTTCAGAGACGCTCCAAGATACTCTTGTTTTCCCTCTTTAACACGTGAAGCCATGGAGGCTTAGAGAAATTAAGCAATTTGTGTAAGGTCACAGAGTTAGTGCCAGAGCTAAGATGGTAATCTAGAATTGTCTATCTCTAAAGTTTGGGGTCATGACCACCATTTCACGCTCTGCCTCCGGTTGGCAGAATAGTCTGGAGCCCAAGAGAGAGATTAAGCTTAGAGTTGTAATCACAGAGGAACCTTCTTAGACGATAACAGAGAGAAGAAGGAGAGAGCCAACCTCCAGGAGCTTCACTAAGGTGTGTCATAAAGCAAAGTCCTGAGGAGCATCCAGACTTCGTGTGCAAGAAATATGTTCCGTCGTTCCTTAATTTGGGGATAGACTAAAAGAAAAAAAAAGTCAATATGAAGTTGAGGTGAAGGAAAGAGGAGTAAAAGGAATAGGAAAATAGACCAGAAAAAAAACCCACTAAAAATTACTGACCAGTTACCAAATGCTTACATTGCTGATGCTGGGTTTTGAAGTGAACTAGATCTTACATGGACAACTCCACGGTCCAGGGTGGGATGCGTAAGGGATGTATTTATTTAATGATAGTTAAAGACATTCCTGGGCAGAAGGAAGGAGGTCAGTAAACACCAACATAATGTGTAATGCATGCCTCACTATGGGTAGAAGAGAAACCTTGTCTGACACGTTATAACCGATGCTATTTCTATCTCTAGAGCTTTGCTACTCAAAGTGTGATCCATAGGCCATCACCTAAGAGCATCACCTTGATTCACTGAAATAGAACTTGCATTTTATTAATAGGATCCCCAAGTGATTCAAACATGCAAGAAAGCCTGAGAAGTGCTGCCCTAGAATTGTACTGTGCCATCCTGGCAACTTGGTGAACTCCTATTCATCCTTCAACACCTGGCTCAGGTATCACTTTTTTTTTTTTTTTTTTAAAGACTCCTCTAGCAATGCCTGCTAGAGTTAATCCCTCCTTCCTCTCTGCTATTTCTCTGGACCTCCTACTTATCTCTGTCCTGTGCTCATCACACTGTGTTGCTGACATGAGGAAAGGGACAGTGCTGTGTTCTCACTTTGGTATTCTAGTGTCAGTCAGCCATGTCACTTCTACAAGGTAGATTCTAAAAAGCATTCAGTGACTCACGTTAGCTATTGTTAATCAATGTAAGTCACTCAGCGACAAAAGCTTTTAAATTTTTCTATGCACAAAAATCACCCAATAAGCTTGTTAAATTGGAGTACTGTGGACTCCACTCCCAGAAATTCTGATTCTGCATTTTTATTTGGGCCCCAGGAATTTGCATTTTTAACCAGTAGCCCTATGTATTTCTGACGCATATGGTCAACATAAGATTCTAGTTTAGATGTGTATCTAAATCGGAGTCTGGGATGCTGAGCTCTTGGTCTGGCAGGCCACTACCGTCCTGCTGATTGTATTCATCTTTACGCACTCCACATATGAAAAATGACCAAATCCACCAGCAAAGGAGCCACCCAAGTAGGTCTGGTCTATGTGTCAGTAAGGGTACTATTATAGAGGAATGACAACGTGCTCGATTTCAGGCCATATCAGTCTGAGTTATTCAATACTAACGGGCAACTCCACTATCATTAAAGGCCTCCCTTTTGACATGAACCCACTGGCTCTTAGGACCTATTCCAGTATTTCAGAAACACATGAATAGTTTCCACATGCACAGCTCTGATTGTGTGAGTCCTGCTATGTGAACTAATTGAAATATTTTATATTTCACTTAATTCACACAATGCTAGGAGGCAAGGGACACTATCACCCTTCAATGATAAGGTAAGTGAGCCTCAGGGACATTTTGTAACTGACTTGGAGTCACAGAATTAGGAGGAGGCTGAGCCAGGAGTCAAACCCTGATTTGTCTGCTTTCAAAGTTATTGCTTCTTTCCTGTTTGCCAAACTGTCCCTCTGTTTCTCCTGCTACACTTGCCACACAATAATCCCCCCCCGGGACTGGCACAGCTGGGGATGGTTAGACCCCTTCACAATGTCCATTCATGGTGCTTCTGTTCTAAGCTGTGCCCGGGACCATTTCTCTCCAGCTGGAGAGCACATCTGTACTAACAGAATGTCTGGAAACACAAAGAAGTGACTTCTCTCCCATCCTAAGAGAATGTTTTAACTAGTTCGACTTTTCCTGTAACTGGTCCTCTGAGACCATGCACGTTCCTCTGTAGCGTAACATAAACATGGACACATAGTTTTGAGTTGTTATAACAACTGAAGGAAATCACAACACAGTGGAGACAATCAATTTTAGACATTGATTGGGAAGACAAGAAGTCTGATGGGAGGAGGTGCTGTAGCTAATTTAGTTAACTATCTAAAGTTTTCAGAGAACAATGCAAAGTTATTTTTTCTTGGGGGGTTGTTTTTGGGGGGTAGGAGGAAAGAATGGGTTAACTAAATTGTGGTATATCCATAAAAGGAAACAACACGCTCCTGACTTTTTTCATTTTCTACTATATGAAAGACAGAAAGAGGAATACAGCAAACAGTTCCTGACCTCAAAGAATTCATTGTACATTGGATAAAGCAGAATGCTCTAGATCTATACAGTAAATCAATGAAAGCCACCCAAGATATGTTATAAACGTGCAAAATGTGATTTGCAGAGGATACACAAAAATTAAAATGTAAAAAAAAGTCTGTATGTTTGTATACAAATGAATTTGCCAGAGGGTTATACAGAGGGTTATTAATGGTAGTTATTTTTGAAGACTAGGAATGAGTCTGGGTTGGGAATGGAGGAATGGATTGGAATGGTAGACTTTACACATTCTTATGGCAGGGACTACCAACTGCCTGCCCTCAAATCCCTTCTTCGGTCAAAAAACAAAACAGAATCTTTCCCAGACTCCTAGTAGCTTGGTGTAGCCATGTGACTACATTCTGGGCAAGCTGAAGGCTACCGGTGTTGTGTAGGACAGCTAGGAAGGTTTGTCAAAAGGAAAGGGACTATTAGCCCTTTTGTCTATATTTCTTCCTGCTGCCTGGAATGTAGATTCATGGTGTGGCTCCAGCAGCCATCTTAGACAATGAGGATCCTGAGTACAGAAGCCACAAACAGGAGCATACGAGGAGGAAAGAGCATGAGTCTTCTCCATGCTAACCCATGACTGCTCTGCCGTCTGTTATGGGAGCCATGAGCCACATATGGATGTCTTAGTTTAGCTTAATTAAAATTACATAAAATAAAAAAGTCGGTCCCTCAGCCCCACCAGCTACATTCCAAGGACTCAACAACCTGGCAGTGGCTAGTGGCTATCAAATTGGATGACGCAGATAATAGGACGTTTCCATCATACTAGAAAGTTCTGTTGGACAATGCTGCTCGACTGCTTGCTTCTAGACTCAAGAGAGAATAAATCCCCATTAATTTACGCCTTTGTTACTTGTAGCTAAGTTCCTATTCACACACTATACAAATTCTTTTTTTCAAAAGAACATATATCAGTTTGATGATATAAAATGAACAGAGTTTTAAATACACAACTGAACATCAAACACAGATTAAAACATATACTATAAATAATCTGGTTTGATTATTTAAAAAATAGAAGAATATTTTATCAAAAATAGATTTTTTACAACACTAGGTATATGAGAGAGCTGGAAAATTATAACCTTTTAGATTTGTTTCCTGGTTCAAAAGCAAAAGGCTGGGCCCTCCAAGTTTACACAACCTTCCCTTTGAGTTGACAAAGACCACACACCAGGTAGGCATATACATTTCTATAGAGTTGCTGTCTATACACTCGGCCATGGAGCGTATTAAAAATTTTCTGAGAGATACAGTTAACATTCACGGGAGACACTTTTATAAGGATAAGATATGGTCTGGTGCTCTTTAGCTATTCATCAAGCTCTCTGCTGTTTGCATTTTGAAAATATACACTGACATTACATTTTAAATACACTGAGTTATATTGTGCTCTCTTTGAACCTGCAGCAAAATTATGATTCCATTGTGTATTTTTAAAGATTAAATATTTCTCATATTTTTGCACTCCAGCTAGCAAACCAAAGGCTTTTAGCATTCCAGGTCATGTAGATGATTTCAACAAGGTTGTTGATTCTTCGTGTGCGGGATTCAGGAGAATCATTTCCATTCTTAGAAGAAGGTGCCACCCAGGTAATCTTTGGCAAATGAATGTCAACACGTATTCTGATCTGCCTGGAAAAGACAGCATATAAAACCCATTTGCTAGGCAGAGGGAACCAAGGGCAGAGACAGCAAGATTCTGTACGGGATGCTTATAATAAAGCAGAAAAACCTTAAACTTTCTTTCAACAGGGTACCAAATGTATTAAGTCCCCAAGCCTCCCATCCAGGACTCTGTCAGGACAAACCAAGGACATGTGTCTTTTTGCCCCTTCCCCTTTGTCCTGTGTGTGTGTGTGTGTGTGTGTGTGTGTGTGTGTGTGTGTGTACATGCGCGTGCATGTTAATGTGTGTGTATTTCATCCTTTAGGTCACGATGATTTGACATATATGCTGTTTCTGCACATTTTACTTTTCTAATTCCACTGAAAGTTGTAGAGGTTCACTGAGATGAAAACTGAAAGCCAAGCTAGGGTGTTCTTGGTCGGCAATTGTGCTCTTATAAAATCCTTTTCCACCAGTCTGGGAAAGGAAGTGGTTTCAGTGGTGGGCATTCTGTGATCGCCCCCTCCTTTTTACCTTTGTCTGAGAAACAGAGGGATGAGAGGGAAGAGTGAAGATGGCTGAGGGGCAGTTTGGAGAGCGGGCTCCAGGTTCCACACCTGATGCTGACTCAACATTTCAGAGTCTTGTGTGTCTCCCTCCAGCTCTATCAGCAGTGGTCATACTTAGCACGGACTTTCGGAACTTGGGCTACAGTTCACTCAACACAAAACCAAGTCTTACTTCCAGAATATGTTAGTAAATGATTTAAATTTTTACTGAAGTCTCTTGAAATGTCACGCCAAGAGGATTATAGTCCCAGCCCGTGGAAACCTGACACAATCCTCATTTCCCTCTTGGCCTCAGGGTCTCTGGAGTGCAGCCAACTCTTGCTACACCCTCCATCCCCCCAAGCTTCCAAACTCCCTCTCGCCTGGCTCCCCTCTGAATCTTACCCCTCAATACTCAGAATCTGTTATTTTCTTTCATGAGGGTCTTAGTCTTTTCTAATGTAAAGATTTCTAGATTTTAGAGCTATCTTTCAATTCTTCTTTTGCTATTAATAGCATCAATACACCCAAAGGCCCTAGACGGTGAGCAGGCAAACTCAGAAGCCCCCAGACAAGTAGTGGGAAGGGGGAAGCCTGAGGAACTTGCATGAGGATTGGGATTTGTGTGGCTCTCTACTACAAAACCTCTGAAGTTCCTTCTAACTCATCCCCCTTCTTCCAGCCTCCTTGCCCCTTAATCTTAGCTGATCTATGACTTTGCTAGTTCCTTTCCATCTCCTTGTCTCCATTCCGACACTGGCCACTTGCTCCTCCCTCTCTCCTGCTTCCCCTGCTACACGACCTTGAGCTTGTCACCTCCCACCCTAAATCCTGGGTTCCCTCCGCTGGAGATGAGGCACCTGTTCTGGGAGGTCTCTGAGGGCCCTCCTATTCTCAGACTGCAAACTCAGGTCACGCCTGCTCAAAAAACGCATGCTTGACTTGATTAAAAGTGAGCACCTGAGCATGGCTGACTCCTTCTCCTTTAAACTATTTTTTTTAAAGGCACAAATAACACATGAGTATTTATTCCCGCACAAAATCAAAACATTAGAGATAAGACTCCCATTGTTCCTACCTCTAACCCAAATCTGTATCACCTCCATTTTTTTGAGATCAAAGAAGCACAAAAACCCCCAAACTTTATGCACCTCACTTCTTCAGGAGTTCAATCTGTACTTTTTTCTGACAGGTTTCCATTTTTATACACCGAAGTATATCCAAAGAAACTGTATAATATTGACTGTGAGGTTTTAAAAAATGTGATGTTTCTGCACATTTCTACTTTCCAGTTCTACTGAAAGTCTGAGATGCTCATCAAAATGAGAGTTGAAAGCCAGAAAAGTGTGTTCTTGGTGGGCAATGTGGTGCTGCACTGAATATACAAATAAAAATTTAAAATTTAAATGATACGCTATGCTTAGTGTTTTTCACCTTTTTTTGTCCTTAATATAGTTGTTGCAGAAGAACATAGATCATTATAACAGCTGCACAGCATTCCATGTCATCATCACCATCACAATCACTATCATCACCATCATCATTATCACAACAATTTATTGACTGCTGACTATCTACCAAGAACTGCTCTTACTTCATCCTCACGGAATTCCATGAAATAAGCAGCCAGTATTGGTCCCATTTCACAAACAAGAAATCTTAGAACCAATATGGAAACACCATGCTTTATTTCATCCACTGCTGGACATTTACGACATTCCCAATTGCTCGCTATGACAAACGCGCTACCAAATCTTGCCCAGCTGTCGGTAGGATGAGCATGAGCAGGGGAATGCAGAAGGATAAGGGATGTGCATTTTTAGGTTAAAGACAGCCTTCCAGAGTGCCCTGGAGGATCTTATCAAGTGAAACTGTGAACTCAGAGAAGAAAGAGGATGGGATATGGAGTGGGGAGTGGGCAGGCAAGATGGCCAGAAAGGGGGTGGGTAAAGGGGGTGGGGCACCCTGAACTCCCAACTACATTCTCAGTTGTGCTTAAGGACAATCCCGGGTAAAAGCAGGAATTTTCCACTATTTCTCCTAACTCCCCTAAACCCCAAGGCATCCGCTCACTTCTGCTCTTTCTCCCCAGCCCCTAGGACCTTCCAGCCACCCAGCGGTGCATCTGGGCGCCAGCTGTGCCAGCTTTGTTAGGCTTAGGAAAGACGTCAAGCCCTTCAGTATTTACTTTATCCCCCGAGAACACTGAAGAAGGGAGACAGGCCTCCATCCCTATGCACCATTTACACAGATGTCAGGCTGGGGATGTGGGTTCATTTTTCATTCCTTAATCCACAGGTATGAATTAAACCATAACCTGCCTTGCCGACACCCCGGCATCAATATTTTCTCAGACTGGAACATGGTCTCCCTGTTCTTACCCACCCTTTAAAAATAAACTTAACATATGGCGTTTGTCTTACGGCAAAGGAATGCAATGTGTTTTCCTTGACATATGACTCAATTCAAACACTAGGCAATAACTTTGATATTTCAGAGGAGTCTGCACTTGGAGGGAACATGCCCGTTACCTTCCCCATTAAGCAGGCTAATTCCTCTAGGCGTATTTCTAGAACCCAAGATGTCCCAAGATTCTCAGATAATTGAGTTCCTTAAATCACAATCTGTCACACAGACCGTAAAATAGTGCTGGATACAGCATGGGGCATCTTAAAATAGTCAAAAACTAACAGGTAAAACACATACAAGTTGAGAAGACCCGTGATGATATTTACACAGTTTTCTTAATGACCGCACAATGATTAATCAAACACTCAAACACACCCCAAGGTCACAACACGAACGGATGCAAAAGGAAGAGGACTGTGGACACACAGTAAAAGCTTGCAAACCAGGAAGACATTCAAATGCAAGCAGAATGACAATTTTTAAAAGTAACTACTGCTTACTAGGTATTTATAATATTCCAGGCACAATGCTTAGTTGCTTTGCCTACATGACCATACTCAGTACTCAACGGTCCTCTGAAGTTGCTACTACAACTACTACATTCATTTCCTATCAAAGGAAATGGAGATTTAGAAGGCACAGTATGTTCCCCAAATTAATACAACTATTAAAGGCTAGAACTAGGATTCAAATCCACTTCTAAATGATTCCAGAACCTGGTCCCACTCTGCTAATATATGACGAAGGCTTATTATGATATGTCATCAGAGAGAGGAGATTTTAAATCCCATCTCTCAAAATATGACTACAATTCTGTGAATTTTAAGTCTAAGTAACTTCTCAATTTTCTAACCTGCCTGAGTTCAGGTCTTCCTACGTACCTTGGGCACTGACAAATCCTCTCAGCTGCTCACTCCAAATCTTGATTTATTCGCCAAGGCTCCCGGGAGCATAATCATTCAGGGGAAAAAGTAGCACTGGGGGCTCACTTGCTCCAAAAACTTCAGTGGTTCTTATAAATCTTCAGTGGCTCCTACAATGGCTTACATAGCACTCTATGGACAATGAGCACTCAGCGGACACCTACTGAATGACGAGACACTTTCCAACCATCTCCTTCTTTTTCCTGACACAGTTCCTGAACTGAAGTATCCAAGGTCACACCTATAGATCAGGTGATGTGAAATACAGGCAAAGTTACTGTCTTTAGAGTCTGAAAGATTCAAGCTCTATCCTTATTAGCTCTGTGACTTCACCCCTCTTATTCTCTTTCCTCCTGCGTCCCCCCTTACCTGGTCAGTGTGAGGTTACAGGTGGTGTATGCCTGTGGTACACACAATTCTGAGATCATTATTTGTAAACATTGTGAATTTTCCATCAGTCATTCACACCTGGGTAAATCAACAGATCTGGACCATTTTCCATGTGACAGTGAGGTGAGAACAGGGTATTTAGGGAAGAAAAGTTTTTGTGGGTGGGAAGGAGGAGGAGGCCTTCTTGGCGCCTAGAGAAAGCTGGTAGTGACAAGATTCCCCCAAGGGGGCCCTGGCACCTTGGGAGTATCTGTGAGAGAACAGAAGCTCCTAGAAGAAGACAGAAGAAAGGGCCACAGCCACACCTCATTGACTTCACCATTTTCCTTAGGGCCAGCCTGGGATCCAGATGGCGCTGTTGTGGGCCCAGAAGGAGAGGAAACACAATGAGGGGCATTCAACTACTTTGGCCTGTGGCATAAGCCCCCCTTCCCAAAAGCCTGTTTAATCCTAGGGACTTTGGGGAAATTTTCAGGTTCCTTTTCTTAAGAAACAAACCATCCCCAAACATCAATGATTTACTATTTCTCCCAATATGGTGGGTTGGCACTCTAAGTGGCTCTTCCACTGGTCTTGCCTGGGACCACTCCTGTAGCTACAGTTATCTGACAGCTTGACTGGGGCTGGGAGGTCCAGATGACTTCATTGACATTTGCCTCAGCTCTGTACTCTGGGCCTCCCATCCTCCAGTGGACAACATGGGCTTCTTCACAACATGGAGGTCTCAGGGTTTCAAAAGGGTGAGAGCTGAAGCCTCATGGCCTCTTGTGGCCCAGGTGTCAGAACGTGTACACGACATTCTGTTGGTCAAACCAGTCACCAGGCCGGCACAGATCACAGTGGGTGGAGCAACAGACCTCGCCTCCTGGGGGGAGGGGTGGCAATGTGATATCACTGAGATACACGGACAAGGGGGCACGATTTGGGGCCATTGTGGTAACAACCTACAACAGGTGTTGCAGTCACTATTTCCAGAAGGTCTGTCCCCATTAGCCTAAGAATTTCACTGACAAATTATATGGTTATTCAGTTTTCTGGGGTCAACAAGATAGTTAATGGCCTTTAGTCAGTGTGGTCAGTTACTGACCAAACAAGGAGAAAAGCCAAGCCAGACATTTGATACTAGAGCCTTTCTGGGTCTTTGAATCAGCTTCTCCAACCTCCCTGTTCCTTCTCACTGAAAAGTATACGTACTATAGATGGTACATGCGTATGATGTTGACCTGAGGCTTAAATAAGGAAAAAGTAAAATTATTTTTGACACTTTAAGATGCTTTTTATCATCTCGAGGAAGGGGAATCCAATTCTAAAGACTGTTCTGTAACCATAATATAACCCAGCACTCCATGGGCTCAGTCTTGGAGTAGTATCACATTGAAAAATACCGAAAATATAAATCATTCTAATCTTAACTTGCATCTCTGGAGGAACCTTAAAGAAGATCCACTTTCTAAGCCAAAGCACCATTTCCCCTCAGTTGCCAGCTCCCTCACAACTTGAAGCTGGCTCACCAGCTCTTTGTCCCTCACCCGACTCTCCACTGTCTCCCCAGGTTCCCTCTGACACTCCCCAATGGTAGGAGTTCTCTGCCCTCACTCTTTCCTCTTCCACATGAGCTTTTCCCTCTAGAAGTGGCTCTCAGAGCTCTCTGAAACAAATCCCCATTCTGAGTCCTTCTTCCTGCTGATTAGCTTACGGTTCCTTCACTTTGGTACTAATGATCACTGTGGCCATATAATTCCTTGTTAGGGGCTGTTTTGTGCACTGAAGGATGTTCTGCAGCATCCTTGGCCTCCATCCAATGGCAGCCAGTAGCGCTGCCTCTTAGTTGTGACAACCAAAAATGTCTTCAGACGTTGCTCAGTGTTTCCTGGATGGCCAAAGAAACCCCAGTTAGAACCACTGGATTACCCCAACCTGTATTTCAAGGCCCTAGGAGACTGGGGAGGAGTAACAAAATGCTTTGCCAGGGCAGTGGCTCTAATGCCAGCATTTTTCCATGGTGGGAGGGGAAGGGAAGTAAACTAAAATATGCATTTACATTTAACAATGTGTGTCTTTATTACAGGACCAAGATCCAGCAGTGTGGTCAGGAAATGAAAAGGATTCACATATGAGTGAAATCACATGTTCTGAGCTGCAGCCTGAGAAGAGCATGAGAAACTAACACAAGGTTATCACCTGGCCCTAGAAGGCAACCAGAGACTGCTGGGTTCAGGTCTGAGACCTGCCACTTTTTATCAGATAGAGCAGGTGTGGGCTGGGCCATGGGCATGAGTATTTGAAAAGGCCCTTTGGGTGTTTCTGAAGTTCACTTCTGGTTGAGAACTTCATTTTTTAAAAGACTCAATAAATGGAGGCGGCTACAGTGGCGAACACGTTAGAATGCTGGATAAGAAACCTGGGATCTCTGTCAGATGGATCACTAACTAACTGTGTGATCCTGACAAAGGGATTTCACCCTCTGGGACTCATTTTCCTCATCTTCTAAACAAGGATGTTGGACCAAGTAAGTGTTTCAAGTGTGGTTCAGAACTACCTTGGATGTGAGTCAAAATGCAGACATCTGGACCTGAATTAACATTGAATGAATTGGATAAGCAACAAGGTCCTACAGTATAGCACAGGGATCTACATTCAATATCCTGCAATGGCCCATAACGAAAAAGGGTATAAAAAATATATATATATATGAAACTGAATCACTATGCTGTATACCAGAAATTAACACAACGCTGTAAATTGACTATACCTCAATTAAAAAAAATTTTTTTTAAATAAAAAAAATTGAATGAATTGAAATCTCTCAAGGTGAGAACCTGGAGATCTACATTTAAAAAAACGCACCCTGAATTTTTCCTACGATAATGCATTTAGGGGTTATTTCCCTGTATCGGATTCTGTGATAAGCTTTCCTTGTTGTCATAATACATACCTATGATGTAAGTGTTATTATTATTATGCCCACCTGACAGATGAAGAAGCTGAGAGTCACAGTGATTAAGTGACTCTCTCAAGGTCGCAGGCACAGTAAGTTTGGGGAGCCAGGTTCCAAACCAAGCAGTCTGGCTGCAGAATCCCAGCCCCTACACTGTACACTCTGCCTTTCTTGAGTACTAATTTTTCAGAGCCACTGGATTCTAATGGTTCCTAAGGCTCCTGACACCTTTCAGATTTTAAGACTAATCAAAGTTCTTCCAAACTGCCTCTACTGTAAGCAGGGATGGCTTTACGGAAAGGCAATTTCTGAGCGGAGTAGGGGAAGGAAAAGGATTCACTAAAATAAATAAGGAAAGAACTTAGCTTCTAAATAAGAGCAGTTTTTCTTATTAAGCCCCTTTCTCCAGGCTAATCATGGTTAATTCACTGCCATCTTTCATTACAGAAACTAACTGAAAGACTATAAGTAAATACCTTTTAGTCAGAGGTTGCAGTTAATTTCAGCTTCGATACTTATTAATGTTTCTGACTTAATATTGATTGATCATGGAATTCCAAGAAGTCACATGGAGACTGGTCTGCAGTTTTATACTCACTCTCATCCTCTCTCTTAGATAGACTATTTCAAACAGCGTTATTGGACAGTCCAGGAGAGGCATCTGTTTTGATTTCCTTCATTAATGTTTTATCCTTTCAGCACAAATCACGGAGAATGCATAACAGGCTGAACACTTGCAAGCAGAATCTGCAAAATAAAGTCAAATTCAGGAATAATTGGGTTATACCTATTCATCATGTCTACTATTACTGACAATATTCAGACAATGTAATTCCTATTACACCTGCTTTCCGAAAAAAAAAAAAATCTAGTCAGTAACCCTAAATTAAATCAACATTTTTAGTGTATATAATTTGTAGTTCAGAATGAGCTATAATTATCATTTAGGGAAACCATATGGAAAGCATTACCAGACTTCACTAAGTCTTTGGTTTTAACAGTGATCCATGACTCAAAATGCTTTATCCAAACAGGTTGTAAATTCTGAGACAAGCAGGATGCATTTCAGTCATTTTTATATTAATTCCAAATGAAGAACTCATTGTCTTTTCAAATTATAATAAGTTGGAGAGCAATTTCCCGCTAAGCAAATCAAGGAAATTGAAAAATTACTTCTCTGGGAGCTGTTTTCTACATCCTTTTTTAGAAAGGCTTTTAAAAAAAGACATACTTTTATTATTCTTCATGTGTATACTAACAGACATCTGCATTGCCAAAACAATTTTCTTCCCCTTCCTTACAGTAGAAGGTGAACTCTGAAGAATGTTTAATATTCAATGTAATTTCATTCTGAGGCAAGTCTGGAGCCTGCAATGAAAGCTCACATTTAAGAACCTCAATTAATATTTAGAAGATTAGCTCCCAAAGTTATTGTTCTCTCTCAATGATGCACTTCACTTCCCAGGGAACCACAGAACTGTTAGTGTCACAGTGAGGCCAAGGATTCACCAAAGCTGTGCCCTGGGGGCACTCAGGAGTCCTCAAAATTCTTGAGATTGTTAAATTAATCTGAGATTTAGAAGGGTGTACATAATAATCCTGAAAAAAAGAGAGGAAATGGTAACAAATAAAGGACGATACTGAAAACCAAAATGAGGAGAAGAAATAAAATCCAAGAAATAGTGTGGCATAGAAGATAACCCAAAGCAACAAGAGTAAGTCTTAAAAACAATGTTTGTTTTGGCTTTTGAAACTCTATTCCTGCCCAGCACCCGCTCTATGTAGAGATGTGGGAAGATTCTCTTATGAGAAGACGAGGGGCATATCTGTGCCCCAGTAGTTCTTGCTCCACCAGTTCAGGAAACATTGTGATTTACCCGAGAGGCTGACTTGATCTCTGTTTAGGTCATCTGGGCCCAGAGCTCTCTGGGCAAGGCCTATTTTTATGGATATTGACACTATGGAAGTTTCTGACTTCATTTCAGAGACTTCTGAAAAAGAGTCAGGAGCTTTCCATCCTACACGTTGCAGCTTCTGCAAAGAGACTGGTTGGTGAGCATTAGGACCAGAGCACTCTGGGTTTGAAGGTTTGTCTCATGTGATGGGAGAAGTTTATTGAATTTTAAAGGTCTTTTCTGAGGGTGCCATGGGGTTTGTCTGAAGGCCGCCCTGTTGGCAGGATTTGGGCTTGGGTCGGTCACTGGAGATTGGGATTTTTTTTTTTTAACTTGGTGTTTTCCAACTTGGGACAAATCAAGTGACAGACATATGACATCACACTACTGACTGAATGAATGGCCCATGGGATTGTCCTGTTTCTGTAGCATGAAGCAGTCTTATTTCACTTTGTTTCTATACCATGGAGCTGGATGAAGAAGAGAGGAACTAAGAAGTATGGTTTTTATACAATAAACAAGTAAATGTCACCATGTGAAAAATTTTCCCCACTGTTTCATCCTTCCAATCAATGCTCCCAATTTGGGTCAATACAGATGCAAAGACTTACTAGATTTAATGGTGAAAATCACCAGGACAACTAAGTCCAAAGGCATGTCACAGACTGTCTTGGAGATGAGCTGAAGAACTATGTTGCCTCCCAAGCTCAATTTCTGAAGGAAACCAGAGGGTTGGCTTTAGCTAAGCACAAATATGGCCTCATGCTAGTGGACCCTGCATAGGAGGATTCTATGTAGTTTGGATAAAGATCATGAGAAAGCTCATTTTAGACTTTGATCAAGCACAAGTCAGAGAACAACTTTTCCTTTTCTTCTTCCTCTTCCCCTTCTTCCTCCCTCCTTCTTTCTTCCTGCCTCACTTCCTTCCTTCCTTCTTTCCTCCCTCCCTCTCTTTTTTCTCTTCCATATATTAAGCATGGTTCAGACATAGTAAAAACTTAGAACCACTAGAAAAGTATTTAATATTTTCCTCTTAATGATTCCTAAAGTAGTGATCCAGAGTTGTGAAAAGAAGTTCAAATATCTCATGCCATTTCTTCTGTGTATATATATATATATATATATATATATATATATATATATATGTTTAGATCAGTGCTTGTTACATAGCAAGTATCAGAAATATGTTTACTACTCTTCTAATGATTACTTTGAAAAATAAATGAGATGATGTATGCAAAACCTTCAGCAGTGCCAGCCCCATATATCCAATACTATGCTCAATAAATGGTACTGGATATAGCTATACATTATTATAAATTATATAGTAAAAATATAAATAAATATTGTTACTGTGATCATCTTTGCTTGGCAAACTTCTGTTTATCCCCTAAAACCCCACTAGAATTCAGCCTTTTCAGTCACTCCCAAATAGAATTGATCACTGTCTTCTACAGAGGGAATGGTAACAAATAAAGGATGAAATTGAAAACTGAAACGGGGAGAAGAAATAAAACTTCTCCTGGGTACTTATAGGAACTTATATTGTGTTATAATGAGTTGTTCACTGGTATGTCCCCTTTGATGGGTCACGAGGTCCTTGAAGGGAAGGATTCTGTCGTATTCAGCATCAGACTTCCTGCAACCCACAGGGCAGGGTCTGGCCATGTGGTAGGTGCTCAATGACATCTGTTAAACTGTACAACAACACTGGACTAGAGACAAAGGGAACCAAGGTTCCCATCTTCATGCCCAAATGAAGATGGGAATGTAAAGAATGTTTTTCTTTGAAGAAAGAAATCTCAGGGGCTTACTTGAAAATGGCTGAGTGCTTACAGAAATGAGTGCCAAAAGCAACGTATAAGCAACTTAGGCCTGGTGCAGCCCTGGTGCTAGAAAGTGTCCCAGCCTCCTTCTTTGCCTCAGCAGCTGCAAAACAGATGGGGATGAGTGTGGCTCAGTCACGCTGCCACTGGCCTGGGCAGAAGGGGCCAGGCTCCAAAAGGAAAAGAATGTTTTCTCCCACGTGTTTGTCTGAAAATGAAATTTTCTTTAAAGATCACCACCACGATCCCAACATGACTGGATGTGAGTTTTGGTGCTCTTGGTAGGGGGGAAAAGAAAAGTCTACCAAGCTCTGAAAATGATCTCCATGTCCCCTCACAGCAGTTGTGGGGCTGCCATGGGACCCATCTTGCCTAAAGATGTCCTTTCATCTTCCCCAAGGCTCTGCATTTTCTTCAGCCCACAGAGTGATGTGATGGGGACAAATGTAGTCAGAGACGCGGGAAGGATCTCAGCTGTGATCCAGAAAATGTCTGTTTTGGGGGCTGAGTCTGCAAAACGTGCAATAGTTTGGCCCCAAACGATGGGCACACAAGCAAAATTCTGAGCAGCTGTGAGCAGTGCCCCCTGCGCCCACTGCACCCTGCCCCCGCGTCCCAGGCTGACAAAATGGTCTCTGGGTCTACTGCTTGGCTGCAAAAAATTCTCCAAGCTAGCTGGCTGAGGTTACCTGCATCATCATGAGCCCCACTCCCAGTCCACAAGACAAAGGGCAGCTTGTCTTCTTTCACGGATTAATGAACTACTTTGATGCCTCCATTCAACGTCAGCAGAGGGTGTATCAGACACAGCGGGAGGTGAGGTGACAGAGGAAGAAGTGATAGTCCTCCAGGAACTCCCAATCTTGCTGGTGACGAGGATTGTAAACATGGGATTCTAACAGTTTTGACAAGTCCCCAAAGAAAAATATGTTCAAATAATTATTAACAGGGGCACAAGAAGAATCATTCTGTTTAACTGCCCTGGAAAACTGGTAAGACAAGGGTCTTTCACCCACGAGGGTAGTAACCTAACGGAGATTAGTACCAATGATGGATTCCAGAAGAATTCAGTATCACTAGAGCCAATGTTCATACTGTTCAAAGGGCCTATAATTATATGATAGGTCTCAGGGTAATAGCTTGCTTACTCTGAGCCTATCCTCATAAAAACGGGTAGTTTACTAGATTTTAACGGCAATGCCTAGCACCATCACAGTCGTAACTCCTCCAGGGATTAGGCTCCTGCACACATGGTTCCAATCCAGAAATTTTTGTCTGCACCAAAACCATGTTCCTGAGCCTCCCATTCCTTGCATTGTTCAGCAGAAAGCACATCTAAGCTTGACACTCCATTTCCACACATTCTGGATGGCCTTCGTGTTCCAGGTTTGGTGAGAGATCTTTATGTTTCCCTTGGGCAGCTGGTGGTCAGGGAAGAGGACATTCAAGACAGTTGATAGGAATAATGTATTTTCTTGAATCTCCAAACACACACTGCTAGCATCACAAGGGGAGAGGGGGAATGGAAAATGGTCTGTGGACAGAAGACTTTGGGAACCTAGTCTAACCTTTGGGGTGGTCTCAAACTAAAATGGGTTTATGAAAACTGCAGTCTTGCATCTCTGAGAAGTTCTGATTTGTGTCCTTCAGAGTCTTTATATTGAAGCATCCTAAAAGGACAAATATATCAATGGGAAATATGGATCATCTATTACAGAAATATATGAATGTAGTATGGTATTACCATGTCTTTGTTTTGTTTCTGTCTTGTCAAAAAACCTGTTCTCAAAAGGGAACCCTCCTATACTGCTAGTGGGAATGCAGGTTGGTGCAGCCACTGTGGGAAACAGTGTGGAGATTCCTCAAAAGACTAGGAATAGATTTACCATATGACCCAGGAATCCCGCTCCTGGGCATCTATCCAGAAGGAACTCTACTTCAAAATGACACCTGTACCCCAATGTTCATAGCAGCACTATTTACAATAGCCAAGACATGGAAACAGCCTAAATGTCCAACAACAGATGACTGAATAAAGAAGATGTGGTATATTTATACAATGGAATACTATTCAGCCACAAAACCCGACAACATAATGTCATTTGCAGCAACATGGATGTTCCTGGAGAATATCATTCTAAGTGAAGTAAGCGAGAAGGAGAAAGAAAAATACCGTAAGAGATCGCTCATATGTGGAATCCAAAAAAAAAAAAAAAAAAAAAGAAAGAAAATAAATACAAAACAGAAACAGACTCATAGACATAGAATACAAACTTGTGGTTGTCAGAGGGGAGAGGGGTGGGAAGGGATAAACTGGGAGTTTCAAATTTGTAGATGCTGACAGGCATATGTAGAATAGATAAACAAGATTATACTGTATAGCACAGGGAAACATATACAAGATCTTGTGGTAGCTCACAGTGAAAAAGAATGCTACAATGAATATATGTATGTTCATGTATAACTGAAAAATTGACACAATATTGTAAAATAACTATAACTCAATTAAAAAAATGTTTAAAAAAAACCTGTTCTCAGATACACAATATTGTCAATTATCAGCGAAATGCAAATCAAAACCACAGTGAGGTACCATCTCATACCTGTCAGAATGGCTATCATCAAAAAGAATACAAATAACAAACACTGGCGAGGATGTGGAGAAAATGGAATCCTCGTACACTGTTGGTGGGAATGTAAATTGTTGCAGCCACTGTGGAAAGCATCATAGAGGTTTCTAAAAAAAATAAAACTAGGACTATCGTATGACCCAGCAATTCCACTCCTGGGTATATATCCAAAAAAAACCCAAAAACACTAATTCGAAAAGACACATGCACCCCAATGTTCTTAGCAGCATTATTTATAATTGCCAAGATATGGAAGTGACCTAAGTGTCCATCAACAGATGAATGGATAAAGGAGATGTGGTGTATGTGTATATACATACATACACATACACATATATAATACAATGGACTATTACTCAGCCATAAAATAGAATGAAAATTTGCCATTTGCAGGATTGACTTGGAGGGCATTATGCTAAGTGACATAAGCCAGGCAGAGGAAGATAAATACTACATGGTATCACTTATGTGTGGAATCTAAAAAATACCACAAACTAGCGAATTTAACAACAAAAAAAGCAGACTCACAGATACAGAGTAAAACACTGGTTACCAGTGGGGATGGGAGGGACAAACTATTAGCCGTAAGATAAGCTACAAGGATGTATAACGTGGGGGAATACTGCATAATAACTGTAAATGGAAAGTAACCTTTAAAAATTATATTAAAAAAACCATATCCCTTTACCAGGGATATAGGGAGATGGGTAGGAAGGAGCAGGACAGCTGGAAAGAAAAAGGAGGGGAGGGACAAGAAAAAGATTCGGGGAAGAGAGAGCCGGGACGTGGTGAGAAGAGACAAAAATTCCAAGTTGCCACAAATGTATCACATGGGAACCTTATCAGCATGTATCTCAGGAGGATTTACTCTTTAAGAATAAAACTAAAAATGAGAACAAAATAATTCTGACAATTAAAAATGAATATAATCATAGATAAAATAGCACAGTGTTGGCAATTTTTTTCTGTAAAGGACACAGAGTAAATATTTCTGGCATTTGGTAGCCCTGCGGTCTCTGTCACAACTGCTCTACTGTGACGTCGTATCTTGAAAGCAACCACGGACAAGACCTAAATGAACCAGCGTGGCTGGACCTGGCCCTCCGGCAATCATCTGAGAACCCATGCTAGCAGATAAAATAGTAACTGCGACCTCGCTAGTTCAATACATCTTTGGATTCAAAAGAAGTGGTCTTGGGACACATTTCCACCAAGTTTCCAATGTTAAATAGGTTACACGTTTGCATTAAGTCAGGAAATGACATGTTTTCTCTTTGAGATGGGAAACTCTGGGCCAACTTGGCACTAGTTCTGCACATTTGGATCTTGTATGTCTTTAAAAGGGAGGCAACTTTGTGTCTCAAGAGAGCAAGAGATCAGTGGATTGTGTGCCATGTCCTAGAAGCCCAGCACAAAGATAGTCTAGCCACATGGATGGTCCTTTTCCAGAAACACAGCTCAGAACCTGAGGGAAATGAGATATAATTTGCCCAGAGGACACATGGTCTAGTTTCTGTTCCTGCAAGAGTATCTCATACTGTGGCTAATCATTATCTCACTAGAAATCTTAACCTTCAAAGAATACTTGGTTTATACATTTGTTCCTGTCTGTGTATTTTAGCTTGGTGAAATTCTAGATCAGTCCACCAAGTTACAGAACCTAATTTGCCAAAGTAAAATACAGGGTGGGAAAGTTGAGAGAATTTCCCGTTCGGAGATTCCAGAAAAATAGTGTCCTGAGTGTATTCCAAACCACTCATGCACCGTCTCTCTGGTCTTTGCTTTTTCCTGAGCAGAGATGTTAAAACAGAATGACCTCGAAGTCAGATAGGTTACATTCAAGTCACCACATTGCAGAGATAATCCCTAAAGAGGAAAAAAAAAAAATCCAAGCTCTAGCCATGAGTCTATTTATTTAAAACAGTATTAGATAAAGCCAAATTCTCACCTAAGAAAGGGATCCGACAAGAACCTTGGAGGTCATTTCAATAGGATTTCTGGGCCCTGACAAGTTTAAAGGGTCCCAGTGTTTCAGGAGAGACATTTCAAGGAAGGATTTTATTTCAGGCACAGCAATGACTCACTGTGAGAGCAAGCGGGAGTAACGGCAGCCCAAGAACCTGGCAGTTATCAGAGCAAGGAAGGGACATTTGACAGACGGAACCCTTTCATGATAATCTCAACAATGTAATCTGTCCATGTGTGTGAAACTCCACCTCAGGGACAGAGGGCCAAGTTTGGGGGCTGCTCAGAGGACGTGCTGGCCCCAGGACTCTGTAGGTCACACACTTTTGTTTTTCCACTAGCTTTCTGCCTCCAAAGATGAGTGGGGGAATTTCTCGTCCAGATTACATTTTGTAAAACCTTCTCTAAACTTCAGAAATAGCAACAAATGCTGGAAAATAAGCCCATATCATCGGAAAGTGTTAGAACGTTGTACAGATTCTTCCACCAGCCTGAACTCTGCCCGATTCCGTGGTTGACATTTCTTTTCTCTATTCTTACAGCCGTGTTCATTTTTTCCCAAGCAAACTTTATACACAGAGAGATGTGCACGAAA
Organism: Camelus bactrianus; assembly: GCF_048773025.1. Classification (NCBI taxonomy): domain Eukaryota; kingdom Metazoa; phylum Chordata; class Mammalia; order Artiodactyla; family Camelidae; genus Camelus; species Camelus bactrianus. Next base: position 20,445,351 of record NC_133555.1, on the reverse strand, counting down.
TATAATTGTCTGACTTGAAGGATTTTTAACAAAGTGAAATCATAAAATTAGCCAGTATCAAGATTATTACTAGCACTCCAGAAATCACCCTTGGAGTCCCCCTCCCTGGTGCCACCGACTCCTCTAATGCCCTAGATTGCTATGTCTCAGGATGCTCAACCCAGGGTTTGGCAGTGCCTGTTTGGCACAACTGGCTGTCAAAACTGGGGACTGGGTGTGACTGGCATCTAGTAAGCCCCGGAATGTTGCTCCCCATCCTACAGGGCACAGCACAGCCTTCAACAACAGAGAATTACCTGGTCCCAAATGTCACTATAGCCAAGATTGAGAAACCTCGCTTTACAAATGGAATCGCACAATGTGTTTTCATTGGTATCTAGCTTCTATTGTCCACCATGATTTCTGTGAAACTCATACACTTGGTTGTAAATATCACGAGGAGGGTGCATTAGCTCTCACTGCTGAGAGGTAGTCCCTCACTCACGTCTTAAAAATAATTTTTTTCCCCCAGATTTTCAGTTGAAGATCATTTTTGAAATATGCCAGTTTTTTAAAAAATTTCAAATCTTAATTCTAAGCTTTGGTTTTAGGCACCTTAAAAAATTAAGTGCTGGTTTATTGTGACAAAATTTAATGCACTGCTTGCTGGCTTGTTTGGCTGAGTGACTGGTTCATTTGTTCTTTTGTTTTTTCTTTCAATCAATAACCAGTAAGCAGCCGTTTCATGCCAGGCTTTCATAGGTGCAGGAGAATGTAGAGATGAGTTGGGAATTTACACCCTGATACTTTTCCTTTTGGGCCAATGGAAGTAAATTCAGGATCCTGAGGATAGGGGAGGTCGTGCTTGAGAGCAGGGTGGGGCTGGGTTGGTGGGCATTAAGTATGTAAAACTAATGCTACCCTTGGCTTCCTTCTCAGGGTAACATGAGTATTTTCACTGTTTCCTTTTATATCTTTTCATTACCATCTTACAGACCCCCTTAAAATTGTCGAAAAGACAACACCTTTGGAGTACGTGTCATCACTTCCCACAACATACCTCCTACCGCCTGGCCACATTCTTCTGAATCCATACAGTGGCTTTGACCTGATAGGCAAATAATATAGTCCATTTGGTCCTTCAGTCACTAAATGGGATTCCAAGGTAGCCTGTGCCCATGCAAATTTTATATGAGTTCTTGCAGCAAATCGCATTGCTGTGATGTCCTAGACCAAGGTTTCTCAACCTCAGCACCACTGACACTTTGGGCCACTGACTTATCTGCTGTGGGGGAGTGCTCTGTGCACTACAGGATGTTTGACAGTATCGCTGGCCTCTACCCACTAGATACGAGTAATAATACCACCCCTTCTCCCCCGTTGTGACAAACAAAAATGTCTCCAAACACTGCCAAATGGCCCCTGAGCGGGTGGAGCAAAATCACACCCAGTTGAAAGCTACTGTCCCAGGGTAGAGGACACACTTCTCCAGCAAGCAAAAATTTCCATTATGCTTCTATTAGTAAACAGCCCAGCTTAATATAATTACTGGGCTTTGAATGCAAGCAGAGGGAATATCTTCGATATTCATTCTGTTTAAGACACAAAGCAGACTGAGCAACTGGAGTAAACACATCAATCGATGAACTTCTCATTTGAACATATGACTCAAAACAGCTACGAGCAGGCTCCGTGCTTGCTTTCCTACACAGGCCTTCGGGAGGTTTAGAGGTCAGCTTGTGAGGATAAATCTTTCAGTTCACAGCCTCTGCTTTGGCGTGGACACAGGTTGTCTGGGATGGCTGGAAGAATGACATCTGAGGACATTTCTCTTCCACTTCACATTTCGGTAGATAGTGTTTCTATTATGCCTGAATAGTCCATCCCAGGACCGGGAATCTCACCGTGGAGGTCACTGACCTTCGGAACACTGGAGGAAAATCAGCTCTCGGTGGAGGGGGGAGGAAATAGCTACAGTTTGTTGGGCACTTACTGTCTTCTTGGCACTGTGCTCATCACTTTATGTGCTTAACTTATTTAATCCTCACAGCAACCTAGTGGGGTAAATATCATTATCTGTGCATTATTCCGAATGAAGGAACGGAGGTTAAATAATTTGCCCAAGGAGCAATAAGCTAGCACGTGGTGGGACTGGAGTGTGAACCCCAGTGTGGTGGATCTGAGAAGAGGGCAGATTCTTTGCCACTTCTCCCTTTGAGAGGTAAGGTTGATCTCCCCTGATCGTGAACCTTAGCTGCCTCTGTGCTAGTTCTGAACAACAAGAATGAGGCAGGTCTAAAGAGATCTGCGGGCTCTACCTTTGTTTGTCTTGGGTTCTTCCCTCACATTCATGGCAGCAAGATGTCTTGAAAGAAGTTTCATTATTCTGAGGCTTCCATAGAGTGAGGAAGCCCAAGCTAGCCCTGCAGAGAGAGACCACGTGGAGAGGCAGCAAAGTGCCAAGAATGTGAGTCAAGGGTTGTTGGACCTCTTAGCCCAAGATGGTTTCTAGCTGAATGAATGATCCCAGAAGACGCCACTGGGGCAGTAGTTTCATCCTGCCAAGACTCACTGTCCACATTCCTCACCCACAGAATTGTGAGGCATTAAATGGTTGCCATTCCAAGCCACTAAATCTGGGGTAGTTTGTTACACAGCAATTGATAAGTAAGACACTAGGCAGGCATGACTCCAAAACCTGGTAGTTTACAGGAAGCCTAGAGGATAGAGCTCAGGGGAAATGACTTTGTCCTACTGCCACTTACCTACAGGAGGGACAGTCCGTGTTCTCTCTCCACACCCTGTTTCTGTGGCTGAGGTTGGAGTAAGTTCTGCTCCCAGTTCTAAGATGTTATGAGTCTAAACGTATACACACCTCAATCTACAGACTATGAGACACTGTCAGTGCACTTGATTGATTTCTCTGATTCACCAAATTTTTATTCAGGAAGACAAAGGCTGTATTTGTGATAACTTTCTTTAAAGCTTGTTTTTCTTATGGATATCTCCATAATGGAGAGACCCCCTTAATAACTTAATGCTGGGGGTCTCTAAGTAGACAATGAAAGCAATACTTCCCTAATGGAGGAAAAGATGTAAGGTGAATCCACTTCAATAATTAATTGTTACATATTCATTTTATGGTTACCTTTCACTTACGGCAAGCGAAAGTGGCCTTCCCTTTGTGTCAATGATAGAAGTTTTAAGGCAACTTTAAATTAAAACAGTGAATTGATTAAGAGACTATTAAGTAAACAATAGCACCAATGGCACGTAAACATGGCTAAAGTAGTGGAGGTGGGAGATGAGCAACCCAAGTTTTGGAAATAGTCGAGGAAGCCAAGAAAAGATAAAATGTTACTGCAACATGTGTCTTTCTGTTTCTTTCTTTTTCACCTGGTTATTCATACCTGGGGCTGGCTGTTCTCGCTAATCACGCAAGACGACTACTCTCGGTGTACAAATCATTACTTGCCACGGCAGTGATACCATCACTGAGTGTGGCTCACGACAAAATCCAGAGAAAGAGAAGGCAGCATACAAGGACAGAGAGAGAGAACAAAAATATTGTGGAAATTAGGATATGTATGTATGTATGTGTATAAATGCACACATGCACATGCATACACACACACACCCCCATTGGTTCCATTTCACTGCAAAACCCTGACAAATATGACAATCAATTGGTCAATGTAAAAAACAAACAAACCAATGCTAAGTCTCTTACTGCATTTGTCCTCTGCAACAGTCTTCCAAGTTAGACAGAATCAGCAATATTATTCCCTCTCCTGAGTGAGGAAGCTGAGGCCAAGCGCTCCCCTGACCCCTCTCCACACCCTCCATGGCCGAAGAGGCTATTCATAACACAGTGGGGCAAGAATCCTCCTGCAGCCAGTTCTTGCTCCTGGGGAACTGATAACATGGTACCAGACACCTCACCCTTTCGCTTGCTAGTATCTAACTCTGGATGTGTTATGAAATGGACCTCACGCAGAAGACTCCCACGTGCACCACTGAGACCTCCCCACCACTGATAACACAGGTGTGACCTGTGTATCTCCTCTCCTTCTGCATGGAAGCTGACCCTGGCTCTCTGTGCAAAGCTGGCCAAGTTACACTGAGCACACACATCTACTTCAAGGCATCTGTCCCTCATTATCTTACAACAGGTTTGCCAGTCATGAACTTTGTCCTCCAGCAAAACCAGCTGCTTAGGGGAAGAAATGAATATTTAGACAAATTTTATCTTATACAGGTATAAAAACATAAAATTGTTTCAGTTGACTTGCCTATAAAGTAGGGGAGAATGGGGAAATCACTTCTAGTGTAAAGGCTTCTAAAGGTCCTAATTCCTAATGGTACTGCACCTTCTTCAGAACACACTGTTGGCCTTTAGCACCTGGGTTGCGGCAGAACAACCTGTGCTGGGTAAAGAAGCCACAAGCAGGCACTGTTCTCCTTGTGCTTGAATCATCTGTCTGGTTTTCTGGAGCTGCTCCAACCGGCTCCATTTCCTGTCTCTATTCTTACCTTACCTCACAGCCGAACAGGGTCTAGCTTGGAGCTCTTGGTTCCTGGGTAAGCAAGAACCATTATTCTAGGTTGATCTGGGTTTTTCTCTGGAGTTCAGCATCTACTTCAAGGCATTTGTCTCTTATTCTGCATTAGATATGAAGGCCATCTCACAGGTTACAAACATCTTTGCACAAATGATTGGGTTTGAAATTCACAAGACAGTGGAGTCAAGGTAATTATTTCCTGCAATACACAATATGAGCCTAGGATTCAAAGAGATGAAATGATACAGACAAATGGCATGGCTAGGTAGTGGTAGATCGATGTTTGAATATTCTGTACCTAAGGCTCTCTCTTTCACACTACATGTGTCTTTCATTCAATCAACAGATTTTTTTAAACACCTGTTACGTGCATAATACAGTGATGAACAAAACAGACACAGTTCCTGCTCTGGTGGAGCATACCTTCTACTGGGATCTCCTTCTGAAACAAGTTATAACAGCAGTTCTCAACCAGCACTGATTTTGTCCCCAGGAGACATTTGGAGTGCCTAGAGACATTTCTAACTGTCACAACTGTGAAGGGGAGGTGCTCCTGGCATCTAGTGAGTAGAGGTCAGGGATGTTGCTAAACATCCTACAGTCCACCTGATAGCCCCCTCAACAAAGAGTTACCCAGCCCAAATGTCCACAGTGCCGCGGATGAGAAACTCTGATGAAGATCCACTATTTTCTTTTCTCTTTATATTGAATAGAACGTAAAATTCACTTTAAACGAGGAGCCCAGAATACACATGATGGAGGTTCTATCATGCATTTAACTCTTCAGTGAATTGGAATAGGAAGTTGAAGAGATTTTGCCAAAAGAAAAATGTTAAGTAAAATGACTAATTCAGACAATGTGAGGGAAGATGTGTCCAGCTATACACAATCATGACAAACTGCTATAATAATAACCATGCTATGTGTGAGTAGTGTTTTCACATTATGTGCCCCTGATTTCCCAATAATCCAATCACAAGGAAAATGAGAACCACCAATTCAAACAACTAAAGACCTACTCTTTCCACAAAACTGGAGAACCACCATTGCGTATTCTGGGAAATAAATTTTAAAAAATGTTTTTATTGAAGTGTAGTTAATTTACAATGTTAGTTTCAGGTATACAGCAAAGTGATTCAGGTATACATTACTATATTACGTACACACATACTATATAAATAAAATAGATAAACAACAAGGGCCTACTGTAAAGCACTGGGAACTACATTCAATTTCTTGAGAAATGAATTTTTAATTTAAAAGTCTAATTTCTGCAAATGCAAGGGAATCCTTGTAGGCAAAATTGATGTCTTAGTAAGACAGGGGCATAGCTGATTCTAGTTTTCTTTTCCAAGCAAAGAGACAAAAGTGGAAGTGAGGTTATCATTCTGAGCCCTGCAATTCTGACCCCCAGGGCCATCTGGTTACCCAAGGATGGGGTTGTTTACCAAGGCTGTGCGCAACAGCTTTCTCAGGCCCCTGGTTAAATGACTGGTCCAGTTGAATTCCCCTCCTTTTTGACTATAACATGTCAGGCTTTCTCTTAATCACAAATTTTGGGATGCTCATCAACTCCCATGGAAAGAATGAGCAGGATATTAAATTACAATAAGCAAAAACCAGTAGCTGGGAATAAATTTTAACATTGTTTACACTCATAATCATGTGACTTTGGACAAGTTACTTTCTCTCTTTGGTCCCTAGTCTCCTCATATGTAAAATGAGAAGGGTGGATCAGATGACTTATGAAATCCTAGGAGTCATATATTGACAGAATAAATTATGCTGATTGTGATTTAGAACTGTGCACAGTGATCTCTTCTTCTCGTCTTCCTCCTCCTCTCGCTCTTTCTCTCTCTTCTCTGCTTGATTTTAAAGACAATGTTTGGGTTTTTTTGTGTTTTTTTTAGAAAACCAGGTAAATTTTATTTTTAAATTTTTAAAATTGAAATATAATTGATTTACAATGTTGTGTTAGTTTCAGGTGTACATCAAAGTGATTCCATTATTTATATATATATATATTTTCAGATTATTTTTCATTATAGATTATTACACAATACTGAATATAGTTCCCTGTGCTACACAGTAGGTCCTGTTGTTTATTTTACATATGGTAGTGTGTATCTGTTAATCAGGAACTCCCAATTTATACCTCTCCCCTTCCCCTCTAGTAATCATCGTTTGTTTTCTGTATCTGTGAGTCTGTTTCTGCTTTACAAGCAAGTTCATATTTCTATCATTTTTTTAGATTCCACATGTTAAGTGATATCATATGGTATTTATCTTTCTCTGTCTGACCTACCTACTTAGTATGATAACATCTAGATGGATATCTCTAATAAAATGAACAGCATGCCCTTTGTTTTTGGAAAAGCAGACTGACAACAGACAACACTAGGCTACAGGAGCTCTTATTTTTGGGTAACGTGCTAAAAATCCAAATCAACAAAAATGCATAATGAAAAAAGCTGGGAGTTTACAGAACAAGACCAGAGGTTTTGCCCCTATCTTATTTTTACTCTGCTTATGGTCAAGGTTGTTCTTTGTTACAAGTGAGGCCTAATAAAATTGCATTGAAGGTGCTGTGAAACCCCCTTCTCATGTCTAGAAAGTCACCTGAAGCCCCTTCTGAGTGGAGCCATGTTCATTATCCAACAGGCATAGAGGTCACAGGTCACCATGGAGGTGCATTCAGGTTTTATCTAGAATCTTTGTGTTCTCTTGGATGGTGTGTTTTGGGTTTGTGGCTGGGTTGATTCTGTCAGTTTGTGAGGGTATGTGTTTGGCACCGATTTCAAATCCAAACCAACAACTTCTGTTCATTCAGACTCTCAGTCTGCAAGATTTTTCTAGGAACACTCAGTTCTCCAACTCATTGAAGTCCTAGGGGGATTCCAAAAAGTGACTACCAAGTCCAAGAGGAAAGGTCCTGTCACTACATCTCTGCTGGAGGTGACAGAGGGGGGCCCTCCTTGAGTATAGGGATGTATTTTGGCCAGTAACAGCCTCCCTGGACCCTGACTCTCTCCTACCAATGTGAGTAAAGGAGGTAATTTGGGGAGATCCTGGGTGCTCAGGCAGCTGGGGTATTACGCCTCAGCTGGTTTCTAGAGCCTTGCTTCTCACATCCTCACTCTGCTCTGGAGAGCTCCCTGGAGGGGTTCTGCCAGCAGAACAAAGCTGCTTGTTTGTCCAGACAGTGCTTCTATCAGTTTCTAGACCAAATCAGTATGGAGGCAATTCTCATTTTGGGAATTAAAGAGGAAAGTGAAGCTTTCCTTTCCCAGGGCAGGAATAAAATAGGCAATTGAACATCCAACAATAAGGCCCAGGTAAGTGGATGCCAATAATTTTCTTACGGCTCTTAAAGAACCAGGTCAAGTGAATGCTATGCCCCCAAGTAACCCTGAAACCAGGTGGTTCCAGCTCTTTAGGCAACTTTCCCCCCCAAATGGTTCAGCAGCTTCTTGGAGCTGGAGGGAGTTGAGACTATCGGAATTTGGCCTGGCTTTGTAAATCTTTAGCTAAGAGGGAACTATTTCAACGTTTCTTTTAAAAATTGGAAAGATAATGAGTGTTCTTTTAAATTTCCCTGGAGTTTGCAACCTTTTTGATTTCTCATTCTCCTTGTAGGTGGCCTTCATTTTCCTCACCTGTAGAAGGCGCCATGCCTACTAAAAAGTGCCCCGTTGTTGGAGTCTCTCATACTTGTCTTTTAGCACGCTGACTTGCTCTGGCTACACTTTTGGAAACTGGCAGCCTTAGGGAGGTTTCTGTGACCTGTATTATGATTTTTTGCTGTGAGTCTGCCAGTCCTCCCCTGATTCTGGTTGAGTCAGTCCTGTTGGGTCTTGATGCTTATTCTTTTTGTTTACTCCACTGGGGATTTCGTCACAGGGCCTCAGGGAATGGACTGCATACAATGGTTGTATATATAGTGGGATTCAGTCTCAAAGTGTATTCCAAGTATTGGGCAATCTCTCTGCAACCGCCTTCCAAAATGGTAATTTTATTCTATTTTTTACCTGCTTTCAATGGTAGGTTTTGCCTCTCTTGCACATAAAAGAAGTTTATGTTGGATTTTTCTAGCCCTGAATTGAGAATGCTGTAATGGAGGGAAGTGGGAGGTGACTTTCTGGGGAGGTTTATTTCTTTCTGCAGAACATCTTTTGGGTTGGTTTGATCATGAAGAATCTAGTATAGTAACCAATTTGAGATGCAACCACTGTAATTTAATAGTTGGACTCAAACATTACAGACTTGCGGAATGAGTACCATAGGCTGACTCTTGGGTTAGATCCATCCAATCTGGTCATCACAAGAGCTGGTATCTTTTTCTGTTTGAGCTTCGCCTTTATGACAAAGGACTTTTCCAACTTGCAGATCATATGACCTAGAGATGGAGGAAGTGGGCTCCTTTTACTCAAAGGAACAGAACAGGGAAGCCTTTTATCATTAATCAACATCAAGTGCACCCTGGGAAGTCCCAGTTAGTTTTTCTGGGCTCACAGAAAAGTCAAGTCTAGGCTAATTCCAAACCCCAAGGGATCTTGCAGTAAGGATGCTTCAGTCCATTTGAAATCCTTTCCAACCACGTGAGAAATGCCCTCAGGTGAGTCCAGTCTTCATTTCCTGAACATGACACAGTCATTAAGGGTGATATTGTGGACCTGACTCATGGTCTGATTCTTCCTTTTCAATTCTTACTATTCCTTTTGGAGAGATTCAAATCTTCTTATCTGGTTTTGGAAACAATAATGAGCTCAGGCAAACTCTGCATTTTAGTCCCCAAACAGAATACATGAAAGTTAATTCATAAGGTGAAAAATTCCTAAAACATGTCAACAGTCTGATGTCCTGTTACTTCTCAGCTCTAAATTCTTCAACACTTCTCGATTTCACTCAGGGTCAAAGCTACAGTCCTTACAGGGGCTTCAAAGGCTCAAAGCTCCTGGCTCCATTGTGACTTCTGACCTTGTCTCCTATGAGTTTCTTTCCTTGTTCACTCCTTGCTGTTTCTTGAACATGCCAGGCAGGTGCCCGCCTTAGAGCCTACGCTTCAGCTGCTCCTTCTGTTCTGGTCACATGGCTCACTTCTTTTCTCCTCCAAGGCTCTGCTCACATCTCATTTTCTCAAGGAGACCCTCCCTGACCACGCTATTTAATCCTGCACTGTCTCCCTAACCTTCCTCAGGACTCCTGGTGGCTCCACTCTGCTTTCTTTATTTTGTCCAAAGCACTCAGAAATACTGTGTAACAATTATTTTTATGTCACTGTCTCTCCCACTAGAACGCTCGCTCCATAAGGGCAGCAATTTTTGTCTACTTTTTTCAAGGTAAATACCACAGGGATAGAGATGCAGTCGAGGAATAAAGATCAGATAAGTTCAAATACATGTGATCGCTGAGATAATGACTGAATTGTGTCATTTAAAGTAGCTTATGGCTAATAGAGTGTGCAGTAACAGGGGTCAAGCACAGTGTTGCAAGTGACTGAATTTCAATGTAACTGCTTTTCTTTGAATTCTGTGTATTTTAGTTTACTTATTGGAAAATACTGTTTTGAGAAAGGGTCCACAGACTTTACCGAACTGCCACAGGATCTAGGGCACAAGAAAGGGTTAAAATCCTGTGCTAGAATGTGTCACAGGAGGATATAGACTTTCTCTCTTCATTTCTTTTGTGCAGGAATCTACCATTTGAAGGGATATGATTGATTTCAAGAACAACCTAAGGCCAGATAGGACTGTGTTGTTTATATCCTCTTCTCACTTGGGATCCACCCCCCTAACTCTCCCCAGGGCCACGCTTTCCTTTATTCACTACAGGTGGCATATTCACGAGAGGAACTGCGTCCCTTGGAAGTGACTGGAGACAACATTCCTGAAGATCCTCCTGACAGGTAAGGGCTTTCCAGGACACAATGCTAAACCTATTTTTTAAAAAAACTTAAAATATCCTAATAACAAGAAAGAAACCCTGGAATAATTCATACTTTAGGGATTTCCATGTTGCTCTTCCCCCCACTCTCCATGAAAGAAACGACACTATTCAGAACTGGCACTTTTACTATTTTAAGACCAACTCACTACCTCCTCTCCTATAGATTTCAGGAATTCCGAGATGATGGATTTTTCTCCACTGAAAATCTCTGGCACCAGAGGAAGGCTCTCAGGGCACCCATTGCTCTACTATTTGGAAGTGAAACTTGTGAACACTTTCCATATTTAGAGAAAAAGCCATAGGAAAAAAATGCAGTGTTTAGCACTGCAATTCATTCCAATGAATGCAACCAAGATGTACAAATCAATGAACACAGCTACAGTGGGACATAAGTGATAACCCCATCACCACTCCAACTGTGTGCAAACTTTCCAATGTACTTCCACCTCTGCTACCTCATTTGATCTTCTCAACATCCAGAAAAGGTGGACTGAGTAGTTCCAAACATCAAAAGGACCCAGTTTCTTATGATGGGACAAAGTGATAGGAAAGGCAATTTGCTAAAGAAAATTACACTAAATTTGATTAATACCCAATTGGTTGTGTCCTGACATCTGATTAATAGTTTTCCAAAGGTCCATTAAAAATCTGTATTTTCTTATAAATATTTCAAGGGGAGAGAACCAACATTTACCAATTTTTTTTATTAATTCTAGGTAGAGAGCTTGTTGCTTGACAAATACCCCATTTGAACTTCCCAGCTACCCTATGAAGTTAACATTAGGGGAATTGAAGCTCAGAGAGGTTAGGTGATTTTCCCAAGGTCACACCCTTTCCGTCCATCCTAACATGTTGCTCCAGAGCTCACAGAATTTCCCAGACTCGAGCCAATTCATACTATCTTTATGGTTCTATTATTTGCTTAATGTTGTTCTTTACATTGGCTGGCTTCAAAGATTAAATATGGTATTTAAAAAGGAAACTTTGCATTGTTGCTGATAATCAATACACAGTACCATGTGCCATAGATTGAGGGTAACTGAAAAATAAAATAAATCAACGGAAACAGGACAATGTGGCCACATTTTAGCCAACTGTGATCATCAGTAAACGTTATGAGCCTGAGGCTGACTCTCCTCAGTGGGTAGCGAGCAAATAAATCCATAGTTAGTGGGTTAGTTTGGGAGGGCTGTCATAACGAAGTATCAAAGCCTGGGGGCCTTAAACAACAGAAATTTATTTTCTCACAATTCTGGAGTCTAGAAGTCCAAGATCAAGGTGTTGGCAGATTGATTCCTTCCGAGGCCTATCTTGGCTTGTACGTGGCTCCTCTTTGTGTCTCTACATGGTCGCCTGTTGGTATCTGTGTGTCCAAATTCCCTCCTGTTATAAGGACACTCGTCCTATTGCATTAGGGCCCACCCTAATGACCTCATTTTAACGTAATTACTTCTTTGAAGACCTTATTTCTAAGTCAAACTCTGAGGTACTGAGGGTTAGGACTTCAAATCATGAATTTTGAAGGGACACAATTCAGCCTATAACAATCAGTTCCAAAACGAGACATTCCCCTTAGATAATTAGAAAAGCTGAAACAAAAGTGAAAAGGGCACAACTCCCTCATCATGTGAGTCAATATTATTTAATGTCTTGACTCTGAACCATTGGTGATACTCATCCTATGCTTTGGAAAGCATGATAGCTGTCGGCTGTATGATACATATCTTTGTCAGGTGCTGTTGAGAGGTCCTTTTGGCCCATGGCAGATGTCACCTGGAATTTTCCTAAGTTCCTTTGCATGCAGTTGGATTCTGACGTCAGCTTGAGGGCTTCAGTGGCCTGTAAGAGTCTGCTTGGCTACCATGCAGGGGGGACAGACCAGCATGCAAGGAGTTAATTTTCCCAAGAACAATCCTTAAATAAGGAGTTGATGAATAAATCCTACTGCTCCCTTATGCTTGAAGGGCCAGCTTCAAGGGTTTTCTATTCAGTACCTCAAAGAGTCTCCAGCAATATGTAGCCCCAGTTGTTCAGGTCAGCAACCTGCTCGTTAATCCACCTTCGATGACCTTCCCTCCGTCTCTGTCTCATCCCTACTCCCTCACTGTGGTAAACTACTCTCACCTAAATCCTTTTCCTAGGATCTACTTTCAGAGAATACAATCAAAGAGTATGTCTATGACTTCCCTTCTAAAAGCGAATAAACAAACAAATAAATAAGACAAAGCAAAACTATTTACCTATTATTACCAGATAATCAAGGCCAGCCCTGTATCCCCTAGAACCATGAAGTGAATACAGGTGTAGAGGCCGACATGAAGACAGAATGAACTCGCAGACACTTTTCAATGACCAAGAGTTTCCAGAGCCCTAACTCGAGCCTGGATCACCCTCTTTGATGATTTAATCTCCCTCTTCATGCTGCAAAACTGAAATTTGATATTCAACCTGGCCTTAGTAACCCCAGTGGGTATGCTTGAGTATTTCTTTTCTTTCTGGTCTTTAGGTAATTTTGGGAGGATGATTTATTTACATCTTATCTTTTCTCTGCAGAAAGAAGATTCTTTGGGAGTGGATTTTCTGATGATAAATTTAAAAGAAACCCCTCTGCCTGGAAAGGGAGAGTAACCTAATTGCTCATTTTACTTAAAACTGAAGAGGTCTGCTGATGATGTGAAGATGTGACTTCAGGGGAAAATAAGAGCAGAATTCCGTGCATACCTTTAGAATATTCTCAGCAGAAGTTGTGTACCAAGTGTATTACTAGATCCACAAATAAGGCAACAAACCATATGGACTCACTGAGGCTTATGATTCTCATTAAGCTTAAAAAAAAGTATGTTGACAGAAAAGGACAGAGAATGATGTATCGAGCTCCCACTCACCCACAGCAAAACTTAATGAAAACTTAACAATTTGCAATAGCCTTCTTTTTCCTTTTAAAGAAATGAAACATCACAAATATGCTTAAGACTCCTTAGTACCTCTTTCCTATTCCCCTCCTCCCCAGATGGATTTTGCTTTTATCATTCCCAAGTCTGTATTAATATTTTTACTACACATGCAACATCATAAACCACAGTATTGTTCTGCATGTTTTAAAACTTTCCATAAGTGGATCATTCTGTTTGCATCATTTTACAACGTGATTTTTTTTATACTCAGTATCTTATTTTAGAAATGTATTTACGTATATGTGTCTAATTTATTTAACTCATTTTAGCTGCTATAAAACATTCCATTGTATGAATAAACCACAATTTGCTTTTCCATTTTCCAACTGATAAACATTTAGATTGTTCCCAGTGCTTTCATATAATGAACAATACCTCTGCAAATATTCCTGGATGTGGTTCTCTGTGTATATATGCCTAGAAGTGAAAATGCCGATTATATATGATGTGTGGATTCATCATTACTACATACTGCCAAATTGTTCTGCAGAGACCAGTTTATAATCCTATCAGCATGTTTGAAAATTTTCTTTCCCTCACATTCTCACCCATATTTGATATTAACAGATTAAAAAAAATTTTTTTTTGCCAACTTGAGGTCTGTGAATAGTATTTCACTCTGGTTTTAATTTGCATTTTCCTAATTACTACTGACGATGGGAAGGGGCTATTTATATATTTTCAACGCTAATCCTTTGTGGGTTTGTATGAATCTAAGTATCTTCTCCCAGTGGGTAAGTTTCTTTGCATCTTGTTTTTGGTGTGCTTGAACAAAGAGAAGTTCTGAATTTTAATGTAGTCAATTTTACCCATCTTTTCCCTCACAGTTAGTGCTTTCTGTGTGTTGTTTAGGAAATCCTTCCCTACCCTAGGTTGTTCAGACATCCTATTCTGGAAGTTTTATAGTTTCACCTACACAATTAGGTCTAAAATCCACCTGGAATTAAAATGGGGGAGAACTCTGATTTAATTTTTTCCTTTATGGATACCTAAACATCCCACTACCATTTCTTGAAAACACATTCATTTTCCCCACTGCTCTGTATGGCTACCTTTATCATAAATCAAGTACCACATGTATGTGAGGCTCTCTCTTGATTCTCTATAGTCTGTTTCGTTGGTCTACCCATCTATCTGTGCACCAATTCTACAATATTTTAGTCGTTATAGCTTTATAATGCTGACATACACCAGTGCAAATACTTCCCTCCATATCCTACTCAACTCTTATTCACAATTGCCTTGGTTTTTTATAGCTGTTTCCTCTTCTATATGAATTTTAGGACCAGCTTGGCCAGTTCCATGAAAAGTCCTGCCTGTTAAAATGGTAATGAGAATTTTTTGAGTTATACATTAATTTAGGGATAATTAATATTTTTATGAAATCGAGTCTTCCTATCCATAAATATATCCCCATTTATTTTGGTTTTCCTTTCAATGTTTCAGCAAGACTTCATAGGTGCTTTTATATGGATGCCTCATTTCTAGGTTCTGCCTAAAGGAAGGATAAATAGACTCTAGCTCTTAATGGGAAGTGGCAAGGTTATGGAAGAGTATGTGGGACTGAAAATACTACTATGGCCATTTTTGGAAAATATACTTTTCCAGAGCCTACCCTCTAGCTACAGTAATTCACATCCCTCTCATTAGTAAAAAGAGAGAGTCTACCCTTTCCCCCGGCGTCTAACCCCATTATGGCCTAGAGCTCACAGTCCAGGACCTTGTCATCTAGATCATGTTCACATGCAAATGAGGTTCCTCAAATAGACCTTCTAGAGACAGTTCCCTTTGATCGTAAGACTTGTGAACTCAAGAAGCAGTTTGGCGCACACACACACACACACACACACACACTACAATGGGGGAAAAGGTACACAGCAAAAGCTACAGAGTAAGTGCTACAGAGCCTTGTCTTCAAAAAGGGGGAAAACTGGAAGCACACAGGAATCCATCACAATTTTGAAATCCAGCAGATCCAGTGGGTGTATGCTATCGCTTACTTGATTCGGGTGTCATGCTACTGCCTGGCAATGATTCGCCATGCCTCTCGGCTACGCCCCCTAAACCTTCTTCCTTTTCACAAAAAGCGGCCTAACGTTTCAGCTGAATCATTTTCTCAGCCTGCTTTCTGCATGAAAATGTTGAGCAAATCTCCATTTCCTCCCAAGCTAATACAAGTATTTTAAAAAACCTCGTGGATTTCTTATGAATCAGTTTAATACTACCTTCCATTAGACAAATGCTTCAGACACAAATCTTGTCGAAATAAGCCCGTCTCTACTTGGGGCTTACTGTACAACTGCTGACAGACGACACTCTGGATTCTTAAGAGTTCTCCTGATTAGCAGGCAGGACCTGAGATGCACTCCCTTCACTTGAGCAGGCGGCCTTTCGTCTTGAGTCACTGCCTTAGGTATGCCTGAGGTTTTAACAAAAATCTTATGATTGCATTCTGGGTTTTATCTTTCCTTTGTAGCTGTCTCTTCATTTGAGAGTACTGGAGAGGCCAGGAGTCAGAATTAATTCTATTTTCGAAGACATCAAGTCCTGGCTCTTTATAATTCCTCTACATTGTACTTGAAAAGCGAGTAATTCCTATTTGCAAAAAGTCATCTCTCCCCTTTCTCACTTTATCATAGACAATGGGAAGAAGTCAGAAGACGCTATTAATATTCTACCTGACACCTCCTTAGTTAGATCATTCAGTTAATTACGTATCTCCTTAGTTTTCCACATTATTGCAGGAACAGTGTTGCTAAACTTTCTCCCACTATGTAGCAAGGATTTCCTCTCCTTCAGCTTCTTTAAACATTTTCTGCACCTTCTTGAAGTCCTCACTGACAGATTCATTGAGGGACATTAGGCTTCCTTTGCTGGTCTCCTCAAGATCCTTTAGGCTTTCACTAAGTTCATCCTTAACGTTTTTCTAGTTTCTACCCACTGCCTTGTTCCAAAGCCATTCCCACATTTTTTTTTCTCTTTTTACTATTGTTTTATTTTGAAATAATTATAGATTCCCAGTAAGTTTTTTTGTTTTCTTTTTAAGTACGAAGAGGTCCATATGCTCTTCAACCAGTTTCCTCCAACGGTAGTGTCTTAATAACTGTAACAAAACCATGAACTTGACACTGGTGCCATCCACGAATCTTACTCAGATTCTGCCAGTTTTATATGCACTTGTGTCTGTCTAAAGTTCTGTGCAACTTTATCATGTGTAGATTGGTATATCAACTCTGTAATCTGGATACAGTCCTGCCCCATCCCCCTTGCGTCTCTCTTACAGTCACACACTCCTTCTCTCTCCACACCCTCCACCTCAGTTCCCAACTCCTGATTACCACTAAACTGTTCTCCATCTCTGTCATTTTGTCATTTTGACAATGCTATATAAATGGAATCATATGCTTTGCAGCATTTCGAGTTTAACTTTTTTCACTCAGTATAATTTCAGATGTTCCTATTTTAGTATATATATGTTAGTGATTATGATTTTGTATTTGGTCAGGGGATAAAATGGTATTAAAATGCCCACCTCCCAGATTCATCTAATGGCTGGTCTTCTTTCTCTTTCTCTCTTTCCTTCTCTCTTTCTGTCTTTCCTTCCTTCTTTCTTTTGATGATGTGGTTTTATATTTATTGGGGGAAGGATGAAAGATGTGATGGCATACTATTGATTTTTTTTAACTTAAACATTTTTAAATTATTTATTTATTTATTTTTAATTGAAGTGCAGTCGATTTACAACTAACGTGTGTTACTCTGGTGTACAGCAGCATGATTCAGTTATCACGCACACGCACATCTACATATTTTTTTTCATTATAGGTTACTACAAGATACTGAATATAGTTCCCTGTGCTATACAGTAGGACCCTGTTGCTCATCTATTTTATATATAGCAGTCAGTATCTGCAGATCCAGAACCCCCAATTTATCCCACCAACCCCCCTACCTGTCCCCCTGGTAACCACAAGTTTGTTTTCTAGGTCAGTGAGTCTGTTTCTGTTTTGTAAGTAAGTTCATTGGTGTCATTTTTTTTAGATTCCACGTATAAGGGTCTGTACATTTTAAACATCCTGAATCTCTCCCACAGTCAAACTTCACATTAGCAGATTTTCCTCACCTAGTATTTAGGCCTTTATAGTTTTCTCTTGGTGTGCTGATTCCACCCCACTTACTTTCTTTTTCTTTTTCTGGAGAAGAGCATTACAGAGAGGATCAAATGCTTAAGATTTTAAGCACATGGTATATTTCTTTTCTTTTATTTTTTTTTCTTAGAAAATTATTGTACAGCATCTTTTAACTGAGAAAACTCACTTGGACAAAGCCCAGTACTGGTCTGAGTAACTCCTTAGTCAATAGTTGTTGGAGGACTGGCTACATCTTTCCTGAAAGAGGCCAATTTAACACCTGGCTTACAATAGCATTTGGCCTGCGGTCTCTGAGGCAGCCTCTTACTCCCCAACAAAAGACCTGTGAAAACTGAGGAAAAAGCAAAAACTTAAACAATCATAGAAAGCCTAATGGGAATAGTTCTCCTGATGGAGCTGGACCAAGAAAAATCCGTGCTGGATTCTCTTCACAGCAAACTCAAGCTTGCTGATGTACCAGAGTGGACCAGAATGAAGGTAGGGATGGAGAGGTCTTGGGAGCTTGTCCCAGGCTTGCTGCAATAATTAAGAGCAATATTCTGGTCACATACTAAATTATCTAAAAACTTGGTGGCATCAAGCAATGGTGACCATTTATTATCTCTAACAACTTTTGAGGGCAGAGTTAGAACAGCTTGTTTCTGCTCTCCGTGGTCTAGAATCTCAGAAAGAAGGGACTGGGGCTGGCAGCATCTAAAGGCCCAGTCCCCCACGTGTCTCGTGGCCGATGCTGGCTCTTGGCCAAGGCCTCATGGGGACTGCCAGTCAGAATACCTTACGAGGCCTCTCCTCGCAGCAAGGGTTTGTTTCTACAACATGGTGGCTGGATTCTAAAAGGAAATGTCCCCAGAGAGAAAGAGAGCTGGGCAAAAATTGTACTGCTTTGTATAACCTGGCCTTGAAAATCACACAACGTCATTTCCAGCACATTCTATTCATCAAGACAGTACAAGAGTTCACTCAGGTCCAAACAGAGGAACACAGATCCCCACTGCCTGATGAAGCCACTTGGGATGAGATATACATTGGTGCTGCCACCTTTGGGGAATACAACCCGCCAAGATGGGGGCTCCCAGGTTAGATGGCCTGGGTTAGAGTTCATGCTCTGTTCTTACTAACAGTATGACCTTGGGCTAGAAAAGGTCTGGATTATCTTTACTCTGTACCTCCGTATCCTCGTATGGTTGGGCATAAAGATTCAATGAGTTATACGTTAAACAACTAGAAGAGTACGTGTACTTGCATATAGACTGTAACAGTACATATGTTTTGCATATGTTAAGTGCTGGAAAATGTTAGGTCTTGACATATAATGTAACGGGAGGGGTCCTCTGTCCTTCCCAATCATGTCCAGCCCTCCCGTTCTCTAAGAGGGAGAGTCTTTGAATCCAGTAACAAGTTACACCATGAGAGATGATCGATATGGGCAAAAGGAGGAAGGAGTCGTTAGTCTCGTGTACTTTCTTTTCTTAAAGAATCTGAAACCCTTAGCCTGGTCCACATCCCTTGGAAGTTTGTAGGAAACTGCTGACTGTAGGGTCACACAATCTGCTACAAGTAAGAACTCCCAAATTAGACGTTCTGGGTTAGAACTCACGTTCCACCATGTACTAAGTGTACGACAGTAGAAATCTGCAGGATAAAAGATGAAGCTGAGATTCCGTGAGGAAGAGGGCAGAGGAAGGGAAAGAAAACGGAAAGAAGGAAGACTTTTCACATTTCTGATTTTATACGTCCTGAAAGACAACCTGGTAGGTCTCTGTGTTCATAATATCCTACTAATGAGACTGGGTTTTTATGGACTCAGTGGTCATACTTGCATCCTTTCTAGACTTTATGGACAAGGGAAATTGCCTGTTTGTCTAACTTTCTATCCAGAGGGAAAAGAACCAAAATATTAATACTGGTTTTACTGGGTGGTGAGTTAAAAGTGATTCTTGTTTTATTTTTTTTAAAACTTTTCCAAATCTTTCATCATTTCATAATTCAAGTAAGTGGTAGGGGAAAAAATGACCTCCTGACACACAACAGCTATGCTTCCATGTCAGTAAAAGCTTCTGAGCATCAGTTACCAACACACTCTCACCAGCATTTCAGTTGGAAGAAAAGGGGTGAACCAATCTCTGGAGCTTTCTTTCCTCAAGAGAGAGAAGAGTTTGATGAGTTTTTCTTGAATCTAAATCTGCAGAATCACCAAGATGCGGTGACTTATAAAAGGGTGAAGAGGCCAGCTTCATGACTTAGACTGGAGTGACCCCGGGGGATGACCCCCTCAAAGACCCAAAGCCTCACTGGGTGCACCTGTTGATGTTTGCTCAAGTTTCCCAGTTACCCAGCTCCCTGTGACTTGAACATGGCTTCTGCAATTTCAACAGAAACCACTGTAGCCCATAAAAAACTCAGGGCTGGGGGAAGGGATGTGTGAAAGATTGCAGAGCACAGCCAAGCTGTACCCTCACCCCTCCTTTCTTCTGTGAACAGCACACCCAGAGGTCCTTGGGGAGGGGAAAGCACAGTAAGAAAACACCTGTGAATTCCTTGCAGCACTCCCCTGATGGCTACATTCCACCCTTTCCTCTTTTATAAAAGATTCCATTTGCTCCATCTCTGACCCCAGGGCCTGGACAAATGGATGGAAGCCTGGTGTGGCTTCTCTGCTCTTGGCTGTGTTCCCTGCACCAATTAATCACTGGACCCCAGCTCGACAGGCCCAGCTCTTTGCTTCTGCTCATCCTCTGGCTGTTCTGGTGATTATTCCAAGGCCTTCCCCAGATGGAATAATTTCTCAATGTTTTTTTCTTCCCCACTGCTTGATCTCATGTGCCGGCTACTGCAGAGACAGGGGCCACGGTTCCCTCCCACACTGACAACTGTAGTCAGTGAGGAACCCGGAGCGTCCCATGTGAGTTCAGGCTGTGTTACCCACTGTTGCCACCCTGGACGTGTCACTTGACTTCCCTAAGCTTCCTTAACCTTGGAAAGAGGATAATAATGACTACCTGCCATCTTTTAAGGAATCATTTTGATAATCTGATCAGGGATTCGTTAACTTTTTGGGGTTTTTTGGCCACAGATACCTTTGATAGTCCAGGAAACCTAGAAATCCCTTCTCAGAATTGTGTTTTTATTTTATTTTTTAAAATTTTATTGAGGTATAGTTGATGTAGAGTATTGTATGTTTCAGGTGCACAACACAGTGATTCATAATTTTTAAAGGTTGTACTCCATTTATAGTCATTATAAAATATTGGCTATTTTCCCTGTCCTGTAGACTATATCCTTGTAGCTTATTTATTTTATACATGGTAGTTCATACCTCCTAATTCCCTCCTGCTACCTTGCCCCTCCCCCTTCCCACTGGTAACCACTAGTTTGTTCTCTGTATCTGTTGAGTCTGTTTTGTTATATTCACTAGTTTGTTTTATTTTTTAGATTTCACATATAAGTGATATTGTACAGTATTTCTTTCTCTGTCTGACTTATTTCACTAAGAATAATACCCTCCAAGTCTAACTATGTGGCAAAATTTCATTCTTTTATATGAATAGTATTCCACTAAGTGTATATATACATATATTACACCATATTTTCTTTATCCGTTCATCTGTTGATGGACACTTAGGCTGCATCCATATCTTGGCTATTGTAAATAATGCCGCTATGAACATTGGAGTGCATGTATCTTTTCAAACTAGTGTTTGTGTTTCCTTTAGATACGTACCCAGGAGTGGAATCAGAATTGTTTTTAAATGCATAAAATACACAGGACTGCAAACAAAACCAATCATATCAAAGTACAACTGTCAAAGTATTAAAAACAATTATTCAGAAATAAGTATGCTTCAATAATGCATCAAATAACAAGACTTAGCAGTTGGTCTAAAGACTACTGTGATTTCAAATTAGTGATGAGACTAAGTGATACGTTCAGATGTCTACAATAGCAGTGAAGTGATATAAAAATATCTGTGATTTCATCTGGTGATGAATTCACAAGTAACTTTGGGACTGTGGTTTGTTGCCTGAATTCATAATTGAACAAAATGCTAAATTTTATTAACAGGCTAGGGAAAAAAATGCTTCCTCAAACTCATAGTCCCCCCAAAATTTATCTACATACTTCGGAGGGTCCATGGACTTCAGAGCAGGAAGGTCTGATAAAAATAAGTGAGATTTGTATGTGAAAATGCTTTGTAAACTGTGTGGTTTAATGCATTTGACAGATGGAGAATGATATCCCCAACCCCCACCCAAACCCATGAAGTTCAAGTTTCCTTCAATCTGTAGATTTCTTCTCCATTGGTTTCCCTTAAGAAGTTTTCAGAGGTTGCTTGGTTGGGGAAGAGCAATCCTTACCACACTGCTCATTAATATTCACCTAAAGACTAAGGAATCATGGCTCAGAGTTAGTCTGTTATATTCCTTATCCTCAGGTTAAGTAAGTATGTCTCTGCTGTGGTTCCTAACTCATTCACATTAGATGAGTAACGGAGAGGGTGAAGACTGGGCAGTGGACATGGTAAAGACAGAGCTTCTGAGGACATGTCCCAGCCCTACTGAACTGGAGTTGGCCCTAGATGATCTATCTTCCTTCCTTCCTTCCTTCCTTCCTTCCTTCCTTCCTTCCTACCTACCTACCTACCTACCTACCTTACTTCCTACCTTTCTTTTCAGATGCATTCTGGAGGATTCTAATGCACACTCAAGTCTATAACCTCTTGATTAAGGGACACTGCATCAATTATTAACCATCTTGTTTGAAGAAGCAGAGATGTTCTCTGGGCAGCACAGAAAATGGGCAGATGATTTTTCTGGACACTTTTTAGCTTGATTATTACCTGAGCCCACATCAAATAAACCAGAATCCATGCTCCAAGGTGTCCCTGTAATCTTTTCCTCAGACATCTACCTCAATTAGAATGGCTGGGAAAGAAACATCTCCACTCAAGATGGAATCCCAGTTCCACTATCACCTTGACACTGCATAAACCCTTTCAAGAGGCAAAAAGAAAAAGCCCTGGCATTTAGGTAGGCAAACCACCAAGAGCTTATTCCAGCATCCTACCACAGAGTTATATTTTGGAGTATCAGGAGAGTGACACCCCAAAACTGAGATATGTCACATGCTGAGTACTGACTGGGGGAAGGCAATGGGATGAAGGGTAGAAGTGAGATGACCTCACCATGAAAAGCCTCAATCCATTTTGGTGACCTTTTCCTGGACACAAAGAGCCCAATTCAGGGACTTCTCTACATCAGACACTCAGAGCTCCCTGATGTTTTCCTGGTCTCAGAAACAGGGCAGAGGAAGCAGAAAAGAAGAACATTATAAGTAGAGTGCTTCCTAGGAAGGAGCCGCCGTGGCTCATTCTGTGAAAGTTTTTCTTTCTCCACTCAAGAACTTGATGGGGGGTAAAAGAGGATGTCTCCAGAGAAAGATGGAGACAGAGAGAGGAGACATAAATGATCTCCGTCAGGAAGAACTGATGATTTGAGAAGATACTTTCCCCATGCAGGAGACGTTGAATAAATTGATATTAATGAACTGCCCTACAAAACAGAAACAGGCTCACAGACATAGTAAACAAACTTATGGTTACCAAGGGGAAAGGGGGTGGGAAGGGATAACCTGGGAGTTCGAGATTTGCAACTACTACTACATATAAAATAGATAAAATCAAATTTCTTCTGTATAACACAAGAAACTATATTCAGTATTTTGTAGTAACCTATAATGAAAAAGAATATGAAAATGATTATATGTATATGTATGACTGAAACATTATGCTGTTCACCAGAAATTGACACACTGTAACTGACTATAATTCAATTTTTTAAAAAAGAAATTGAATGTGTATGGTTGGTAGAGAGGGACACACAAAAATGCTACTAAGTATTTTTCTCAGATGTCCCTTTCTTGAAGATTTCAGCAAGCTTCTGGGAATGTTTGGTGCTCTCTCCATACGGCATAACCAATGATGGAAACATTTCAAAGCGAGCAAACATTTGGAGGCTGCCAGGGATTTGGAGTTCTGGGAAACAGCAACAATCAGCAAAAGTGAGCAGCTGTGTGAGCAGAGCACCCTTACGCATGTGATGCTGCAACGAACACTGGTTCCACTTCCCTCTCCCCACCACAACAGCACTGTTCCTTCTACTTTGAGACTGCCCTGTTCTGCAAAGAGAAGCTAGAGAGGGGGCTCAATTTCTCCCATTTCCCTTGAATCCACACAAGCCCAGGCTCCTTTTCCTGGTTCCTTCCAAAGAACATATGCTAAACACTTGTTTCTCCCAAGTGGCCTCCTGCCTGCTTTGTGCACATTTTGGGGAGAATCAGAGCCTAAACCCGAGGGCAGCAAACTCTGGCCTGTGGGCCAAATTCTGCTGGTGCCTATCTTTGTAAGTAAAGTTTTACTGGAGCACAGCCACGCCCATTTACTGACGTATCATCGTCTACGGCTGCTTTCTAGCTACAGAGGGAGAGTTGAGCAATGGTGATGGAGAATTTACAGCCTACAAAAATGAACTATCTGGCCCTTTACAGAAAAAGGTTTCCCACTCCTGACTTAAGTAATGGAGACATGGGTCAAAAATAAGGGATTCAAAGAGTTACAGGAGGACATCTACATTTCTGATTTTGAGAGCAGAAAAGCAAGATACATAGCTTGCTGTTTGCAATACAGTAAGTAACTGGACAGTCCCTGCGTGCCTAACCACTGTGCCAAGCACTGTATAAGCATTTCCTCTTCTTAGCTCTACGAGGGAGGTGGTGTTATTCCCACTTTATAGTGGAGGAAACTGAGGCCCAGGGATGTTGAGTCACATGCTGCAGACATCCAGCTAGTAAGTGGTAGTGTGGGAACTGGAACCCAGGGGTGATCCCAGAGCCCACAGTTTTGAGCAGTCTGTCCTACTGACTGGGTCCACATTATAAGAGAGCATGGGAATGGCTGCTTCATTTGCACAGATCAATGATGCCTACAGGCTTAGCTCTGGCTGGCAGGGGTAGCACTATTACAAAAAATCTGGATTCCTTAGGTCTTTAATGGGCCCCTGAAGCCACACTTGAAATGTCCTGGTGGAGGGTGGGGTAGGGAGGATCTTCATGCCCAGTTGTACTAGGCTGCCTTACTAGATTTTAAGAGAAGAATCAATTATTATTAGTGATGTTGCTTTTCACTGTTTTGAAAATTTGTTACAGGATGAAGCTGAAACTGGAAAATTAATCCCCAAATCGGCATAATAAATTAAACTTTCAAAAAATCTGTGTCGCCTTTCATCTAAAAATCTCAGATGACTTCACACACAGTTACTCGTTACTGTTTTACTACTCCCTTGGGGACTATAATGGAGTGTGGCTGCTTCGAGACTTCAAGAGTCCCTTCAAAGTTGTTTAATTTTTTTCCCAACTCTTTCTGGCTAAAGCAAGCACTTCACCAATATTTAGGGAAAAAAAATGCCGTGCACCGATTTCTCTTTGTACCAACTGGCATTTACCTAAATTAGTATTTCAGGCAGAGCCTGGGTTCCAAAGACTATTGTTTATGCTACTGGGCATAGTTAAAAGAAAGAAAAAAACAAGCCTCAAGGGCCAAGTAGAAGCAAAATAGTGCTTAGTTCACAATCTCCTTTTACAAATTGAGGGGTTCAGGTACACAAGACAAAGATGGCGGCTCCACGTTTAGCTTTTCTTTAACAAGGAAGTTGGACATCCTCACACCCCATCAACCAGTAACTACATGTAAGAATTTTAAGCCCTGAGCCCCGAGCAGGTGCCAGTTCTGTAGGACGAGTTGTGTCAGTGGCCTCCACAGAGTGAAGGGAGAGGAGTGAAACTCTGGATTTATATTTATTTTTCATCTCAGCTAGTTATATTACGATTGGTTTATGCTTTTTAGCATACACATCATGTCATTCAGTAATGCATATGAGTAATAAACAGATATTCAGCAATTTTTAAATGAAGGGGCATGTAGACAAAACTCACCATTTTACATTCCTTATCTCAGCATTTGAGAAGCAATAGGCTTTCAGGGGTCACAAACTGGAATCCCGCAGGGCCAAGGACACACACTCCACCCAAAATAGGCAGCCGCCCACGCCATTTCCCACCAAGTGTCTCCATGTGGAAATGACCCAGCTGGATAGCTGGATCTGATTTTTCGAATTTTCAAGAGAAGTTGAAAAGGTAATTTTTATGTGAAATCTTATGATTTCTGTGTGAAATTTCACTATACTTAAATACAGGAAACTTTTAAAAGCAACACTGGGCTAGCCAAAAAAAAACCCCCCCAAAAAAACAAAAAACCCAAAAAACAAAAAACAAAAAAAATTACATCTGTTAGCCAGATTTGACCCATGGACCGCCAGTTTGCAACCTCTTCCCTAATGTTAGATCCAAAAACTGTTGTAGTTAAATAAGGGTGCAAAATGCAACAGAAAGGGGTTCTTCTTAGATAGTCCTAATGCAGGTCAGTATATTAAACGTTCTGAAAAGTAGTTCAAGAATGGAACCTGTCAGCTTTGTTTCAACCACTGCTCCCCCCAGATTATCAGCCTGTCTGCTTCCACATTCCAATAACCTGCAGAAGCGTGGCTGCTAAGAATATCTGCTGGCAAATACTGCACATTATCATTTAATCCTGCCAATAACTGTGCAAGGAAGGTCTTGCTGTTATTATTCCCATTTTATACATGAAAACAAGTGAGGCTCCGAAAGTGAGGAAAATTGTTTAGGGTCGTAGAGCTATGGAGGGCCAGATTCTGACTCTGACTTTAAAGCTGAAACTGTTTCACTACGTTTCATAACTAAGCTCCCTGCAAAAGAGCCTGTGGATTTTGTTTTTCTGGTAACTGGTACAGTAACAATTTCAGAATTTGTGATCTGTTCTTTGGTAGGATTGTTTAAGAAGAAAACCCATATGCTGTAGAAATATTTCAAATGACACTGGTTCCATAAATCGCACAGGCACAGAGGTCTCATTTCATGGCCACGTGTTCCAAGTACCATCACCTCCCTTGGGGACACTGTGTGGATCCTGTCCTCCACACCCTGCCCTGCCCTGCCCTGGGTGTTCTGAAGCAGCTCCTTTGGCCCTCCCTCCTCCCTCCTTCCCTGAACTCTATCACCTTGCTCCCCACCCAACGCCAGCCCTGGTTCCACTGGCCTTGACTAACTCCCTCTGCAGACACCCAAGTGAGAGCCAGAGGGAGAGGTAGGTCAAGGCCTGGGATGATCAAGGAGGAGATCTGGGAGGTCCTGCTCTGTGGGACGGGGGTTTCTAAACAGACTAGGGTGGCTGGGGCAAGGCCAGGGCTGAGAAGGGGTAAGGAAGCCCTGAACTGTGACCTGGCCCCTCTCACACCATTTGGACTCTAGATGTAGAGTGAGGGCTGCCATTGGGACAGCCTCGAGCCAGCTCCATTCCCAGGAGTGAGGCATCCAGTCCTGTTATGTCTTAAAGGTCCCCATGAGGATCCTTCATCTCAAAGGGGGAATTCACCCCTCCCTTGGCAAGCACTCTCGGGCTTAACTAACCAGCCTTAATGGGAGAAAGGTCATCCCCGGCCTGCACAGAAACTCATTCTGCTATGTTTCTCTTCACTGTCTCTCCAGAGGCCCTGAGGGACATGAGTCCCCACCCTCCACGTATTAACCTTTGATAAACTTGAGGACAACAGAGCAGAGGAGCTAAGAACATCAGAGAGAACTGAGTTTGAGTCTCAGAGCATTAATAAGCTGTGTAACCTCGGACAAGTTACTTAACATTTCTGAACCTCAGTTTCTTTATCTGTGAAATGGGGTAAAGACAGAGAAACGAAAGCATACATCCATACAAAAACTTCCCCATGCATACATTCACTACAGCCCCAAAGTAGAAACAGCCCAAGTGTCTATCAACCGATGAAGGGATAGACAAAAGGTGATGTACCCATTACCACGGAATACTACTCAGTCATGAAAAGGAATAAAGCACTGATACATGCTCCAGCACAGATGAACTTTGAAAACATTATGCTCAGTGAAAAAAGCCAGTCACAAAAGATCATATATGATTCAATTTATAAGAAAAGTCCAGAAAAGGCAAATTCATAGAGACAGAAAGTAGATTAGTGGTTGCCTAGGGCTGGTGGAGGGGGAATGGGGAGTGAGTTTTAATGGGTATGGAGTTTCCTTTAGGGATGATGAACATGTTCTAATGTTGACTGTGGTTATGGTTGCAAACTCTGAATATACGAAAAACCACGGACTTATATATTTTAAATGGGTGAATGTATGGCATGTGAATTATATCTCAATAAAACTGTAATTTAAAAAAAAGTAAAAATACCACAGTATCTATATAATAGGGTTATTGTAAACTTTAAGTCATATAAGGCCTGTAATGTGTTCAGCACAGTGCCTAGTAAACAATCAACAAATATTCTTTTAAATTAGCATAACAATGTTAATAATAATCAATATATAGTTATGTTTATATCATATAGGATCATTTAAAACAATAATTATGATACAGAATATATATGTAACTATATGTTAAGGATGAATTATCATAAGAAAAATTATAAAATAGTTATTACTTCACTGTTTTTCCTTCCTCTTAAAATTTTCTGATTTTGGAATAGTCCTTCAATTTCTTAACATTATTAAATTATTTCTGATTATTTTGAATATTATCATGTTACATTATATATATATGATATATATATATCTCATATATATGCCATACTATCACAACTACCATAACATATAACACATCCATAAGATCATTACTATATATTATCATATATATATAAGAATACTTATTTCATGCTACATGAAGGTATATAATACATTACATTGCATATGATACATTCTAATTATTACAAAAGATGACATTAGTAGTAGTAGTCACCCTGTGACTGCTCTTCCTCTTTAACCTTTGTAAATGTGGAATGGTTTCCCCAGTTCTTTGAATGTTTCCTGGCCCCTGATATATTTGGAAAGAAAATAGCTCTGAGTTCAGAGAAATTAAATTACAATCATGACTCTAATTCAACTGCCTCATGTAGCTGTAGTCAGAAAACAGAAAAAAATACCCCGCGGCCTGCACCCCTATATCTGGGGAGAGTGAAGGGGACCCTTGGGTGTCCCGACTGTCCCACACAGTGGCCCCGGAGAAGGGCCCTTTCCTCCCAGCCCCCTGCTGAGTCCCCATGTGCCTTCCCTAAAGGGATCCTGGCAGCTTCAGGTCCCAGATTCCAGGCTGCACTCTCCTGGCCTTGGAGATGGGGGCACAGAGATGTTGCAGCCTAGCTGTCCCATTTTTCTTAAAACGGCAAACCAGAGCTCCTGCTTGAGCTGGTAACAAAGACATCATTGAAGCTGGGTGTCCATCTTCCATGAACAAGCAGGGGACAAGACAATGATCTGCACAGGAGGTGTTTGCTGCCTGCCTTCCCCACTGAGAGCTTGGGAAAGACTCGGTCATGGGTGAATGCAGGACTTCTGACAAACCACAGCTGGGCTGAGATGCTGCAACTTCAGAACTGTTTCCCCAAGCCAGGCAGGAGGCCTTCTGGAGGGAGGCAACAACAGCCCCTCCTCCCCTCCAAGCCCCACAGTTCCAGACAGTCAGTGTGGTTTTCAGAAACAGAACCACCATGACATCTTCCTGGAGAAATGTTAGTTGGACTGAAATTCCCCTGCCAACTAGGTTTCCCTTAAGCCCTGCTAACCAGAGACCTGAACAAGGATTACCTTCCTTTCTACCTTCCTTCCTTCCTCTCTTTCTTTCCTCCTTTCCTCCCTTCCTTCCTTTCTTCTTTCTTCCTTCCTTCCTTCCTCTTTTTGTTATTTTTTCTTTTTTAAAATATTATTATTTAGTTCCTTTTAAGGATTCCTGGACAAATTCTCCCTTTACTTGTCATTTCAATTAATTTGGGTGAAAAAAACCCTAATTTTTCAGGTATTTCTGGGGATCCCTGGAGGTTGTGCCTGACATGGTAACAACTTTCTTATTATTAGATATAAATCTATCTATATATCTACACAGACACATATATTTAATAAGTGCTTTTGAGGGGAAAAGGAATTTATTCATTAAAGCAACCCCCCCAACTCCTGCCCCGAAAGACTGCTAAAAGCAAAATCATTTAGAGGAAGAGGCTTATTAGCAAATTGGAATCACAAAATATCCGAGCTGGACTATGCAGCTATAATGAGGGCCGGGGTAGCTCATGTTGCTTCCCTATGTGGATGAGGAAAAGGCAGATATAACCACGTCCCAGAGCACCTGGCACAGGGCTGATAAGTGGATGGTGGGAATGCACTTAGTTCCTTACTTGCCCCCTAGGCTGGGCATCCTTGAGGAAGGAGCAGTCTGCCCAGCCAGCCATTCATTGGAGCCCGGGATCTGGTTCACCCGTCCTTCCCCCTAAAATTAATTCTAAAAATGGACGTTCAGAGACACAAACTGACTTTGTCCAAGGTCACACAGCCAGACAGTCACAAAGCTTTTCTGGATGAATGGAGCCCTAACAGCTCTCTCTAATGGTGCCCCTTCAACCCAATACCTCCCAGACCGCAGCATCTACTGGGGCCCCAGAGTGTTTTGTAAACTCTTGAGTTCTCAGATAAAGAGAAAAAGACAGGCCCTGGAGGGGATCATTTCAACACCGTTTCATGCAACATGGATGGTTTTGAAAGGAGGAAAAATAAAAGGGTAGGACGAAAATGGAGGGAAATTTTACAGAGATTTAGAAGGAACGAGGGACTGCAAATATTGTGATATAGACACACAGTTGAGTATGGATTCAATCCTTATATATGGTATTCCTCAAACATCACATTTCTTAATATAACCACCAAGCCAGTTTAATTTTGATTTTGAGCCCTGATCCTGGCACAGTGGTAGGAATCTTAGCCTAAGTCATTGTGGGGATTCCTCACTCTTAATCTCTAGGGTTGAATTCTGTGCCAGGGGTGGTATGGTGGGGGTGCCTTCTGGCTGTCAGAACACAGAGGTGGCTTTGGGGACACCACTGCCACCATCTACAGAAGCTGGTTCTAATGCCTGTGACTGCTTCAGCACGAAGTTTGAGAAATAAGGCTTATTTGCTGGGCTGCCTAAAATGCTTCGTGGAGCCATTTCTCTGGAGATCTTGCCATTTCCTCGGGCATTGCTAGGAAGCTGAGCCCTGGTCCATGTTCCTGTTGGCGCCAGCCTCTTCCCTCTATGCCTCTCCATGCTCATTCTCAACCCCATCCTCTTTGCCTCTGCCCTCAGAATGACAGGATCTCTCTGCCTTCTGGCTTGCCACCGAATTTTGTTGGATGCTCAGAAGCCCAGAACCTGCTATCTGCTCAAATGAGGGAAAGGGTAAAGGAAAAATGTGTATACTGAGAACAAAATGAATTCATACGTCAAACTACTCTCCAGCCCAACAGAGGATTTTGCTCCCAGATGAGACTCTGAAATTATTCATCCTAAACCCTGTATTTTGCAAACTAGGACACAACATTCAGAGAGAAAAGGTGATTGCAGTGTAAAAGGTAAGATGCACAGGGGAAATTTTCATATGAAACAGGCAACATTTTATATCTGTTTCAGTAGTGCATATGTTAAATTCCAGGAAAAAGTTGGCTTTGAAGCTAAAACAATACTTTCGTCAAGTGAATAAACACCCTCCATCTTTACACGTTTTAAGTGCTTGTTTTCAGATACAGAGGATTTTTCTTAGGAGTCAGTTCACCTGCCTCCTAAAGGCTTACTTTTGTTGGGATATAGCATGCTCTTTGAGATCCTTTTCCTCAGAATGTTGCTATAAAGAAGAATTTATGGCCTGCTCATTTGTGCAAGCAAAATGCTGAGATAGGTCTCCTAGGGGAGGTGTTTTCTTTGGTGATTTCACCATCCAGAAGCCAGCATCTCTCAGTAATAAGACCAACAGCCCTGTAAACCCCACTCTCTGTCCTCGCTTGGTATTTAATATCTGAATATTCTTCAGTTAGGCTCATTCAATTCACATATGAATTTGGTGAACTGACTGGAGGTTATGGACTTGTTTGATGCGTGGAGTAGCAGTCAGCTTACAAATTCTTGAAGCCAAGATGGAATCTAAGCAAGGGCCACAACAGGCCTGAGAGATCTTGTGACAATCATTCAATAACTCCACATGTACACTTGTTCATTGGTCTTGTGAAGGGGGAAGGATTCCATGACAGGACTTCTGAAGACAAGGGAAGAAGGAGAGTGGTGACAGATGGTATGAAGAACAATCTCACAGATCCTCCCGCATGCTCACAGGTGGCCTGTGAGGACCAGGGCAAATTCTAGGCAAGGAACTTAGTCTGTGGCTATGGACAGTTCGAGTGGCCCTGATATGACTAGCTTTTTCCCAAGTGAGACTTAGATATAAAAACAATGGATGCCAACTTTTATTTGGCACTTTACTCATTCAGGTTCTGGTAAACTCATTCACTTTTCAGCCATCACAATCATCCTATGAAACAGGCACTGTTATGGTCCCCATCTCACAGGTGAGGAGTTAAGCACAGAGAAGTTTAGTTACTTGTTTTAGGCCACAGAGCAGAGCCATTATGTGAATGCATGTCTCTCTGACCAGCCAGGCAGCAGCCTTAAATTAACCAAATTGCTAGATTACCTCCGCTGGATGTACTGAGTCCCTTAGCATGAGATGGTACCCCTGCACGTTGTGCCCTTCAGGTTAGAGACTATCTGGGTGACAGATTCAGTTGGCAATAGAGACGATGTGAATTTGGTACAACGTGGCCTCCTTGGTGTTCAGACTTAGCCATGTGCACCAGTTTGCTCGGGGCATTGCAAAAGAGTATGTCTCAGCTCTACTTAATAATAGTTTAAGTCTTAAAAACACCTCCCAGGAATTATTTTAATGGCTTCCAACATCAACAAATGAGACGATGTCCAGAAGAATTGAGGGAAAATTAAAATTCATGAGGAGAATGGAGGAAAGCAAACAGGTAATTTGTACCTGGCACGCTCAAGAGGCCACCCCGTACAAAAATAAACAGAAGACATGTGTAGGAACCCACATTTATAGACCTGTCCTTCCATTTACCCACTCATTCATTCATCGATTCAACAATTCTTTACTGAGGACCTATCATGTGCTTAATCCTAGAAAAGACAGCAAAGCATGACAATCAACAGCATGGACTCAAGCCAGGCTGTTTGGGTTAGAAACCCAGCTCTGCAACTTACTATCTTGGGCATATTACTTAACCTGTTAGTGCCTTGGTTTTCTCATCTGTAAAATGGGGATAACTCTCTCTGCAACTTTCAAGTACCTAAATCATAGCGAGGATTAAATGAGTTAATATATGTAAAGTGCTTAGAAGTGACAACGGCCCATTGGCAACACTACTTAAGTCTTTCCTATCATTAGATAGTAGAGAATTTGCCCAGTTGCTGAGGGAAAATCCTGGGAACAGCCTTCATTTTCCTTCTTTCCCCTTCCCTCCACACAAAATCTATACACAAGTCCTATCTCTTTCTCTGTCTCCAAAGTATATCTCCCCAATCTGTCTACTTTTCTCAGTCTCCACTGCTCCCTAGACAAGGCCACCATCTTCTCTTCCTTGGACCACTGCAATGGCCATGTCTTTGCCTCTTTATAACCCGTTCTCCACAGTGATCACAACAATCTTGGTAAAACACAGATCATTCCATTGTGTCTCTTACAACTCTACCCTTGGTTTCTCACTCTACACAGAAGAATATCCAAACTTCTTACCATATCCCAGGTGAAGAGTTGCCAGATGAGAAACAGGACTCCCAGTTAAATCTGAATTTCAGGAAACAGAACTTCTTTTGTACAAATATTGCATGTGATATATTAAAAATGACTTACTGCTTACCTGAAATTCCAATTTAATTGAGTATCCAGTAATTCACTTATTTATTTATTTAGCCCAACCCGGTAGCCCTACTGAAGGCGGCCTCTGAGGTGGAGCTCTTTTCACTGGACGTCACCTCATCTTCATTTTGCTAGTGCCTAATGGTCATCTTTTCATCTTGAGTATCTTTGCATGCCCTTATTTGCCATCTATATAACTACTTTGATATACTGTACAAATCTTTTGCCCATTTTGAAAATGGGTGACTTGTCTTGTGGTTGCATTTTGAGGGTTCTTTCTCTATTCTGGATACAAATTCTTTATCAGATATGAGTTTTGTAAATAATTTCTCCCTGTCTGTGTCTTGTCCTTTCATTTTCTTAGCACTGATCATTGAATCTTAGTTGTCTTCTTCCCTGTAACTCTCCACTACAGGACTATCTTTTCTTTTCTTTCTTTTTTCAATGGACATACTGGGGATTGAACCCAGGACCTCGTACATGCAAAGCACACATTCTACCACTGAGCTCTACCCTCTCCCCTGTAACTACAGGACTGTCTTTATCTCTACACCAGGTG
Organism: Camelus bactrianus; assembly: GCF_048773025.1. Classification (NCBI taxonomy): domain Eukaryota; kingdom Metazoa; phylum Chordata; class Mammalia; order Artiodactyla; family Camelidae; genus Camelus; species Camelus bactrianus. The sequence goes on along the minus strand of NC_133555.1, from coordinate 20,411,321 downwards.
CCACTTTCTGAAATGCTCTTATTTACTATAGGCCAGTGCTCACTACGATGTGAATGCCCCAGGGACAGGGATTTTGTCTATCTGAGTCATCACTGTATTTTCAAACCTAAGATCTATGCCTGCAGATAATAAGTACACAACAAATACTTGTTTAAAAAGTAGTAATAACATCCACTAATACTTCCTAAGTGCTCTACTAGGCTCTAGGCACCCTGCTAATTACCTCTCAGGATCTACCTCATTTAAAACTCAAAATAATACTATAAGGTAGGTTCTATTATTACTTCCATTTAATAAGTTAGTACTAAAAATATTATAATATAATGATGTGCTGGTTATTAAGCTATTTTAGCTTCATATTTTCTATGCTCTGCTATCCGATGCTGGGATTGGAACTCTAGAAGCCCCACCTCTGTTTTGCCAGCAGCTTTCTCTCAGGCTCACCAACAGGGGATGCTAGAGTGAGCTGGAAGGTTGGAGGAGGGAGAAGGGAGTTGCTCCTCCTGGCTTTGCTTGCTGTTGCCTTCAGCAACTCTCCAGCAATAAGCTTTAAATGTGGCAGAGTCTGTTGGCTCCAGTAGCAAGAGATGGTTCCAGGTTGTAGTTTTCGTCTATTACCAGAACCAGGTGCTTCAAACTCTCTCAGAGATACCAACAGGTTCCCCAATTTTTTGTTCCCCTAATACTTGAGATGGTGGCAAGTTTCCTGCAGTTACCACCTCTGTGATACCCTAGTGTCCTTGTTTTGCCTTTCTGGTTTTCTTATACATGGCTAACAATACTTTCTGTTAAATTCTTTCTGATAAAATCATTGCGATCCTGACTGACACCGGAAACTGAGCACAGAGAAGTAATGACCATCAAACTAATAGCCACGCAGGAGTACAATGCTTATACAATTAGCTTCAACAAAAGGAAGAAAGTCAGAAATGCCCCTTGAGAGGAAAAACCAAAACAAAGACCAACTTGGCAGTATCTGTGAACATCTATTACAGTGCATTCCCAGAAGATGGGAACACACTGTATGAGCTTGGTAACTCCCACTTGGAGCTGGGGAGGGACAATTCTTAGAAAAGTGATGTTGGATAGACAATCTAATAAATACTCTTTTCATCCTTGTTTCAGATCCAACCCAAGTACTGCTTCCTCCCTGAAACCTGCTGTGGCAGATATTCTCAGATGCTCCTCGGTCCCATAAAGCTTTTTATTTCTAGCCAGGGTTCCATGATAGAGAATGCAAAAGTCAGAGTCATACTCTCACATCATCCAGTGAGCCAAGGGAGTGGGGGACTTATGACCCAATTCTCGCCAATGAACTATAAGAAGAAATCTCTGGAGGAGGCATCTCGGGAGAAGTTTGTTCAGAGATGCGAAGAGACTGTCCCTCGTTAAAAGTCCCTCTCTTTTCTTTGCTGCTCTGGCTACCTCCTGCCTCCTGCCTTGTCCTGTGGTTGAGATGCTTGGAGCTGTGGCTGCCATATTGGGCAATGATGCGACAACCCCAAAGATGCAGAATTACTGAAGAGGACAGGAAGAACCTATGTCCTTGATATCTTACTGAGGCAGCTTCAGACTGCTTACTAAGAAATTAAACTTTATGGTTTATGTCACTGTTAATTCAGTTTTCTGCTTCTTGTGTCTTAACACGTTTTACTCGGTACATCTTCCAGCCTCCAAAGTTGCAAGTATCTTTCTTTCCTCTTGGCTCCTAAATCCTTCTTCTGATTTTCCCTGTAGTTTTTTTTTCTTTTTTTTGGGGGGGGGGGGCGGTTAACTTTTATATATTTAAAAGATTTATAAATACATCTTCTTTCCCCTACTAGACCTCAAGCTATTAAGGCAATAATCCACACAACCTCTAGTAGAGTACCTGACACAAGGGAAAAATTTAATGAAAGAACATGCATATCCTCTACCTATATGTATGCATTTCACGTACATTTATATTCACTGCTCAGCATTTATACTGTGAGAGGAATCTTAGCTAAAAGCAGCAGCTCTGGACTCAGAACTAGGTCCATATCTTGGCTCAACCCCCTTGTTTAAATCCTTATATCTCTGCATTTCACCATGCTCCGAGTTTCAGTTCCAATATCACCTCCCCCAGAAGCAATCCATGCATGCTCTCCCAAGTTTAGAAGTATTGTTTTCTTCTCCTTAACTCATCACTCCCTTTTCTGAAATACAGAATTTTAATTTTTTACATACATGTGATCATTCTACCTGCATGTTCCTACCACTTGGTTTTTTGTTCACTTAATGTATCCCAGAAAATCTTTTTAGTTCTACATGGATAGATTGACCTTATCTGCATAGCATTTAATAGTATAGATTTGGCAGAATCTAATTATTCTGTTATCAATGAACATTTGTGTTGTTTTCAATTTCTTCGCATTCCATGAAATTCCACAATTAATGTGCATGCTTCTTTCCACCAATGTGCAGGTAATCCTCTAGGGTCTAGGGTAGATACCAAGATGTAGGCTGGTTGGGTAGATGGATAGACAGATTTTGAAATTTAACAGACTGCACCGAACAACCTCAAATTAAGTAGTAACAATTAATAGGAGTTAAAATCAGCCAACTGCTCTTTCCTTGACTTTACTTATCTTCTCAAATTCTGGAACACTGGCCATGAGGGGCCTTTCAACTAGTCAGAACAGCATGTTGTCCTGGTGCATCACCTATCACCCTCGATTCTCTGTTTGTGGGGCAGTGTGGCTGATGAAGGGGAGAGTACAGGTTTCCCAGTTGTTAGAGAGCTCATAAATCAGGAATCAAATTGATGTATGGGCCCTGCTGCAGAAAGGCAGACAGTCCTTCAGAAATGCAAGAACAATGGAATGATCTCAGTGTCGGGTGCCATCCTAAGATCAAGTAAAAGGGGTCTGGATAAAGAGGTGACTTCACCGCTCTTACAACTGCATGGAAAATGCAGCTGGTCCAGGGAAGCATTACTTTCAGGCAGATGAGATGCACAGGTTCTTCATGAAAAACACCATGACATTAAAGATAAAATTCAACACCATCTCAATTAGGTGAAGACTGCTTGGGTAGAGGATGAGAAATTCAGCATGTTACGAAAAATTCCCTGCTGGTATTTTAATAACCTGCTTATTAAAAATTACTATTTCCCTCAAAGGGAAACCTTTTAGCATAGATTTAAAACATCTAGGTAGGACAAGGGTAGGACACCTTTTCTTAAGAACAAATGAATAGCCTCAAAGTGTCCACTGGAAGTGAGCTTAGTTTGAGAAATAACTAAATTCAATTATACATTTATTTTCATGAATACTTACAATAATAATAACTATATTATAACATAATATGAATGTATAATATATAATTTATAGAACATAATGTATAATAAAGTATATATCATAGCTATAAAATATATAAAACATGAAAACAACATGAAGTAATAAGAAATAAAATAATAACATTTAATATTGTTATACTAATAATAGCTAATACTCATGAAATGCTTTCCATGTGCCAGGCCCTGTTTTAAGTATTAAAATAGGTAATTTCTGTTAAGTTTACACAAAGAAACCAAGACTTAGAAAGGATGTTAACATACCAAAGGTGACAAGAGTTTATAAAAGGAGAAGCTAGAAGTTTAACCAGGGTGATATGGCTCCAGAATCCACACTTTTAACTGTCCTAGTATGCAGCATTCTATGCTGGGCATTATTACATATGCTAGAGATAAAGTTAACTCATCCTGAAAGATGTTACAGTCTCCCTGGGGAGAAACACATCAACACAAACAACTCCAATACCAGGCAGAATAGATAATGTACCAAGCAGAAGTTCTGGTGGCAAGCAACAGAAACTAACCATCTGATTTAAGCAAATAAAGGAAGTTACTGTAAGGATGTTAGTAACATCACAATCACTGGAAAGACTAATAACTAGTATTAGGAAATGGGCAGAGACAAAGTAAGACTATCAAAAAGCAAGTTATTCATCGTGGAATCTTCTTTTAACCAGATAATAACTATGATTAATATTGAAAGAAGAAAAAAAGTTGAAAATCTAAGGAAAGTCTTACTTAGTTTGATAAACACACAGTATCCAGTGTTAACCTCACTGAATATGGCTTTAGAGTTTTCTTAACTGTCTAGTATGATTGAGAATAAAAATGAATTGTAAAGGTCTGGCTGATTTTCACTTGAGGGTGTTATGAGGTTGTATCTGAGATGCCTTATTATCATGGAGTTTTCTGGATGTTGGAAAGAGGCAAAACAAAGCATAGGTGAAAGGGATCATCACAGTCCCCTGAAGAATTTAAGTGCCTAAGTAAGCCCCTTGACTTTACTAAACATCTAACAAACAACTCTCAATGTTGATAATAAGAAGTCACAGAACAAATGTGTGATCTTTGGGAGAAAAGAATTTTTCTTTTCAGAGATGATTTTGGCACTGGACTGATGCTCATGAAACTTTAGAAGATGACCCAGGCAGAATGATGCCATTGGGGGAATAATTCTCTCCCTGACTTTGAGTTTCTGCCGCCCTGGCCATCATACATTTATGGACCCACCAATAGCACCTTCTTCCTTTTTCAAATAGTGTAAAATTAAATTCACTTCTCTTACCTTGAGCACACACAGATGGTTGGTTTATTTGCTCTGGGGTTTTGATTGTGTTTTCAAGTCCCTACTTGAAACCTCTAAGAACTTATCTAAAAATCATCACCAAAGTTGCAAATCCAGATTTTCAGATCAGGAAATATTCTCTGATTTATGAACTGTACATGCTGGGTGTAACTGATAAAGCCTCATCACTCATCACAGACAATTTTCCCCAGTTCACTTCTCCTTCCCTCCCTCTTTACGGCTCAGAACCCTTGTTGAGATGAGATCATGACAACATAGCCTGATTAACCTTGGCAGTCAGGCAGCTAACACTGGCTTCAGTCCCTCAGACCGGCCAGGGACCCCCAACGTCCAGCTGTATACACTGACATGATGTTCTTCTGAACTCAAATCTGCAGCCTGCCAGGCAAACACCTGGATCCACTCCACTGATACGACCTGTGCAGACATTTGTCTGTCTTCTGAGAATTATTCTTCATATTCTGGAAGACATCAGAGTTCATGTAGTTCCAAATCCAAAATGAAAAATGACATCTGGTTTACGTGCTACAAATTGAAAGGGCCTTATTACTTCTCATACCTGGGGGTCCCTAATCAGAATAATCCACTTTCCTCCTTCCCTTTCTCTTCTTCTTGACCTCACATTCTGTTTCAAAGTTTCCAAGTCAAAAGTATAACCAACTTAACTTAGAATAACTTCCTGCTCTTTGTCTGAAGAGAAAAACCTCTCTCCTCTTTTCCAGTGGTGGGAGGAAGAGATTAATCTCCCAGGGAAAGAAAATCCTCTGCCTGGCTTGAGAAAGACCAGAACTAGAACACGCGTCTTCTGACTTTGCATCCATTACATATGCTAGAGTCATAAATCCAATTGTCTAGGTAGCCAGATGAGTAAATGTAAAAGGGGGAAGTGTCCACATGAGTTTTATAATGGTACCTGTGGCCACGACAGTTACTACTTACCAAATGTTCTACGTATTCCCTTCTGGCCAATGGACTATGCATGAAATCTGCTTGTATCACTTGTGGGTCTAGGTTGTTAACAGCTGGTGAGCCTCCTTGTCCTTCCTCCTCAGCTGTGGGGACTCTGGAGCTCACTGTGTAAGAGGGAAATGATTCCTGACCTGCACTCTAAATTAGGTAGAAATAAGTCTTTATGGTTAGGCCAATGAGATCTTCAAGTTTTGTCCAGAGCGGTAGTTCATGTTAATTACCCAAACACAGCATCTTAACTTGGGTATTTGAACACAGACATATTTCGTTTCTCAAACTTATAGACATGTTCTTCACTGCCCCGATGGCACATACTGTCTTCTTTCTTTCTAAAAAAATCGCTATTTGCAAATTTTATGTTGGATAAGGAACTACTATCTGAAATTTATAAAGATCTCAGACAACACAACAACAACAACAACAAAACCCTCAAACAATCTAATTTAAAAATAGACATGTTTCCAAAGAAGACATCCAAAAGGCCAATAGATACACGAAAAGATGCTAATACCACTAATCATCACAGGAGTGCAAAGCAAAACAACAAGATACCACTTCTCACCTCTGAGTGACCATCATCAAGAAGATGAGATAACAAGTGTTGGAGAAAAGAGGACCCTTCTACACTGTTTGTAGGAACGTAAATAGGTTCAGCCATTACAGAAACAGAAGGGAATTTCCTAAAAAAAATTAAACAAAGAACTACCTTAAGATCCAGCAGCTCAAATTCTCGGTATATATCCAAAGGAAATGAAAACAGGATATTGAAGAGGTAACTGTAACCCTATGCTCACTGCAGCATTATTCACAAAAGCCAAGGAAGAGAAACAATCTAAGTGTCCATCAATGGATGAATGAATAAAAAAGATGCGGTACATATATATAGTGGAGTATTATTCAGCCAAGAGAAAGAAGGAAATCCTGTCATTTGTAACATGGATGGACCTTGAGGGCATTATTCTAGATGAGGTAAGTCAGACAGAGAAAGACAAATACTGTATGATCTCATGCATATATGGAATCTAAAAAAGCTGAACTCCCCAAAGCAGAGTAGAATGGTGGTTACTGGGAATTGGGGATGGGGAAATTGGGGACCTGTTATTTAAGGGTACAAACTTACAACTTATAGGTAAGTAAGTCCTGGAGAGGTAATGCACAGCACAGTGATCATCGGCAATAATACTGAATGATAAACTTCAAAGTTGCTAAGAGAATAGATCTTTATTGTTCTCACTACAAGAGAGACATTATAATTATGTGGTAGAGGTGTTAGCAAATGCTATAATGGTAGTCATTTTGCAGTGTATAAATATATCATGTCAACATGTTATACATTAAACTTACATTACATGTCAACTACATCTCAATTTTTAAAAAATTTTAAAAACTAATGACAGTGGCTAATATTTGTCATCACAGTGTTCCTTTATATAGGCATGGTTTACAAATGAGGAAAGCAAAGCACAGAGAAGCTAAGTAACTTGCCCAAGGTCACACAGCAAGTAGAAGTAGCGTTGGCAGATTTAACAAATAAAAGTACATGGGACATGCTTATACTAAAAATTATTCAATGTTTATCTAAAATACAGATTTAGTAGGGTTTCCTGTATTTTACCTGGTAACCCTCAGTAGGAGGGGCTACCCAAATTTGAACTCAGGCAGTCTGACTCCTGAATCCATGATATTACTTACATGCTACTCTACTTTTCAGGCTATTTTAAGTTCTACACTTTTGTTAAAAACACGAGGAAAAGAAATATTTCATTTTCCAACTCTATTTGTGACAAAAGATAGATAGAAGTGGACGAGCGCAATTATAAATGGCCAATGTGTTGAAGCCACAACACCAGACAGGCAACAGGGAGTCTAGTGGGGACTATGGCAAGTTTGAAACCATATGCTCCATCTGAAGATAACAGTCTCTACTAAGTATTATAGATGACTGCCATGTGGGAATGCAGGCTTCTTTTAAAAGAAAGCAGAAATCCCAATTTTAGGCGGGGGGGGGGGGGTGTCCCATTTTTTTTTCCTTTTCCTTTCTTTAAAAAAAATTTCATTGAAGTATAGTTGATTTAATGTGTTAGTTTCAGGTGTACAGCAAAATGATTCAGTTACACTTATACGTATATATATCTACACATATATTCTTACACATACACATATATATATCTACACATATATTCTTTTTCAAATTATTTGTTAATTATAGCACAGGGAACTATATTCAGTATCTTCTAATACGCTATAATGGAAATTTTCCCATTTTAAGAGGTTGGTAACTCAATGAAAATAATTATAACCCTATGTGGGTCCACACAGTTCAAGTCAAAAAGCACAGGTCTGTAGGCTGGAATCAACCATCACTGCATTTGTCTTTAGATTGCTGGGAAGTCTCGCCTTCCACTCAGCCTTCTTCCTACTGAGAAGCTAGTTTTAAGATCACCATCAAAAACTTGAAGTCATTATGAGGTGTGTATTTAATTTAAGTCAGTAGCTAGTCCTGAGTCTCTACTGGGACAAGGCGCTGTGCTGAGCACTGCAGGGTTGCAGACATGAGCATGTGCCAGCGTTCATCTTCCCTCCTATCTCATAGGTCATAACCAGACAAATCAAAGGAGCACCAGGGCAGACTAGGGGAAGACTGCTAAGACAGGGAGAGACCTAGTGTCAAGTGTGTTCAAATAAAGAGAGGCATCTGGCTGATTCACTTCGAAAAAATTTCACTAAGAAGGTGAAACTTTTGCAAGACTACAGACAAGGCACGGTTTCAGCAAAATTAAAGAGAGTTCAAGAAAAAGGGAACAGCATCAACAGGGTGTAGATTTGAGAAACTTTTCAGTTTGGCTGGAGGAGAAAATGCTTTTAGGAGTTGGAGCTAGATTAGGTTGGAAAAGGAGACCAGGGACCAGGCAAAGGACGATGAGAATCAAAATGGCACATTCTCATGACAGACCAATTTTCATAGCAGCATTATTTACAATACCTAACATATGGCAGCAACCTAAGTACCCATTAACAGATGAATGGACAAAGAAGATGTGGTGTATACATACACACACACACACAGTGGAATATTACTCATCCGTAGAAAAGAATGAAATTCTGCCATTTGCAATAACATGAATGGACCTAGAGGGTATTATGCTTAGTGAAATAACTCAGAGAAAGACAAATACTCTATGTTACCATTTAAATGTAGAACCTAAAAAAAATAAAACAAATGAATGTATCTAACAAAACAGAAACAGACTCAACAAATATAGAGAACAAACTAGTGGTTACCAGTGGGCAGAGGGGAGAGGGGTGAGGCAAGATAGGGGTATGGGATTAAGTGGTATAAACTACTATGTATAAAATAAATAAGTTACAGGATATATTGTACAGCACAGGGAAATATAGCCATTATTTTGCAATAACTTTAAATGGAGTACAATCTATAAAAATATTGTATCACTATGTTGTACACCTGAAACATAATATTGTAAATCAACTACACTTCAATTTAAAAAAAAGTCCCTTAGGAAAAAAAAACCGGAATGGAATCTCACTCAATTTTGAATAAAACTAAACAGTTAGCCTAAAGAGTCCACTCCTAATCCAGAGGCCCCTGACAACTCTCTAACCTCATCTGTGACACCCACTGTACCCACAACCGTTCCATTCACTGTGCTCTCTTCTCAGGTGACATGGGGCTGTTTTCTGCCACAGGGACTTTGCACAGATCCCTCTTCTCCATCCCCTTTCTTCCATTTGTCTAGTTTGAAGCCCTTTCAGGGTTAAAGCTAGTTTCCTGGCTCTCTACACTAGATCAGATACCCTGCCTGCTCTCTCACAACAACCTCATAGTCCTTATTACGTTTGTAATCAAGTAATAAATTATCTGATTTATTGTTTTAATGCCTGTCTCCCTGCTTCACTGCTCATCATTGTATATCCTAGTACCCAGCACAGTGTCATCCATGTACTAGGTACTCATAAGCATGTGTTGAAGGAATGCATAACAACACAGAATCAATTTTGGAAAGCACCTTAGAAGTTTACCTAGTTAAATCTTCTGCCTATTGCATTCTCAACCATTTAAGTGGATTTATAAGGTGCTAAGTTTGCTCCTTGGCTTCTGCAATCTAAAGTAGCCTTATTTTATTTATTTGATACAGACTAACACATACTTTTGTGGAAAATGCCAATCATAAGCTTCAAAACTGTTAAGGCTCATGGCAACTGTGGATCACTCCCCTACAGCCGGTGATATACCTGCTTCATTTCCACTTTTCATCATTTTCAATTTTTTGTATAATTACCAGGTATCAGTCTTATGATGGGTGAAAGTTTTATAAAGTTATCTTAAATTTACATATTACCTTTCCTTCCCAACACAGTGGTGCTTATTAAAAATAAATTATTTAATGTTTAGTAGTGAAATACTTCAAATGTGAAAAACAGAATGAAAAATAAAACTGCATCTACAACTCAAACCTGGGGCTTTAAAACCATCTGGCTTCTTGTTTAACCTTAAGGAATAAAGGAGCGGAAGTTATTATGTTCAACTCCATTTTACAGATGGATTCACAAGCAAAGAGTTTAAATGACTCCTCTGTGATGATACAGACAAAAAAGGGAAGGAACTGGAATTACATTCAACACAAGTCAATTACCCGCAGAGGGGCTCGCCCTGTATTCTCCCAGATTTGGTGATACACACAGAGTAGCTCTAATTGTCCATTTAGAACATTGCTGGAAAATGGTGTAATTAAAGTCCTCTTGAGGGCATAATATAAACTGACCTTGAATGGAGAACAACCTCTTCTCTTAGGTTGTTCAGATCATCAAATACAATGATTCTTTGGGAGAAACTGCGGGGAGCTCTATCTCATGACTAGAAAAGCTGAACAGTAGCAACAGGCGGGGCTTCTTCCAGGTGTTCACGCCACGCCTGCATTTCAAGTAGGTGACTCGCAGGCCTGTTAGACTTGTGCTGCTTCTTTGGTATCCAGTTATACATGAAAGAAAACTTTCACTCCTAGAGTTTGAATTCCAGATATTAATATTACCTCAAATGAACTAAAGGACAAAAGGAATACCCTTCGTTGGTGATCTCTCTTTCTTCTATCCCTTATGAAAAGGTGAGGGCCAGTTTCTGAGATTCTGGTTTGGGTATCTTGCCTCCTGGTTTGAGGTGCTGAGAAGTCAAGACAACTTCTCAGAGTCAGAGAAACTTGTTGAGATGTGGTAAGAACAGCTATTTTGACCTGTACTTTCCCCCCGCCCCGAATGGGGATATATTAACTCTAGCTAAACACATCAGTGCCACCTATTGGAAAAATATATTTTAATAAAAATCAAATTGCAGGCTTAGAGTTGCCCTATTGGAAAACGTCTCCCTGATGGCAATTTTTCCTGCCAAAGATGAGCAAAGTGAAGCCAGCTCACTGAAAGAACCGGAGGTGAGCTCTACATTAGTATTTTGTTTTGGAAAAACAAGCTTTCATTTTTCAACTTGATACAAACAAAATACTACAAAAGCATGAAATATGAGACCAACAAACATTGTAGTTGAGGAACGGGCTTTTCTACAAGCCATGGGTGCCTCTAATAGGGGCTGAGTTTCCTGGGACATAAGCACAGTAGGCTCTTCTCATGAGCTGGGGGCTTTCTTTTTTGAGCTCTGTTGTTGAAGGACCCAGAACTCTGGGGAGGAGGCAAGAATGACCACAGGAGACTTTAGTATACCTTTTTACAGAAAGAAAAAAGTACCCTTTCTTCCCCTCTTCTTCCTGCTAATCAAGAACAGATTTCCTCTGGTTACCAATTACAAAATGTCTCTTCTCACCCTCCTCCCCATGCCCCCTTCCACCTAAGTACTTTTAATACTGTAGTATGAAATCTGTATGAACATCCATTTCAGGGAAAAAATAGTACAAAGAAAGTAAGCAACAAACAGGACAATATGTGTCTATAATCTCTTGCGTGTAAATTAAAAGAAAGGTAAGAGGAGAAGGGGGAAGAAGGGGGAGGAAAGAGGAGGGGGAAGGAGGAGGAAAGGGGGAGGGGAGTGGAAGGAGGCAGTGGAGGTGAAGGAGGAGGGGGAGGGAAAGGAGGAGAGGGGGAGGAGGAGAAAGGGGGAGGGGAAGGGGAGGAAAGAGAGAGGGGGGAAAGGGGAGAAGTAATTCTGGCAAATGGTATAAATATTTTCCTGAAATAACTCAAAAACAAAACAAACAACAAAACCGAAAATCTACTAATGGAAGTTTAGGGAATACAGGGCAGGGAGAGACGATTTTGCTTTCCGGTTTATGTTTCTGCACTTAAAAGTTTTTCTGAACATACACCTAATTACTTGTTTTAAAAGAAAACAAAAATGCCATGGCAAAGCTAATATATGCTGTTAAGAAGTCCATATCAAGCTTGCCCTTGGGGTGGGTAGTGCCCTAGAAGGGGCAAGGAGACTCCGAGAGGTTGATGATGTTTCCCTGTGGTCTGCAAACTGGTGCCAGTAACCAAAGTGTGTTCAGTGTGTGAGCATTCAAGCTGTCTAGTTCTGATTTGGACACTTTACTGCAGGGGGGTTCAGTGGAAATAAAAGTTTCAAGAATGATGTCAAGAGGAATCCTCCGGGAGTGAGATTATAAACCATTTGTTTTCTATTTCTCTGTATTAAAAACTAAACTAACAAATGTTATAAGAACCAATGAAAATAAACTCAGTTTTGAAATTTTGTTTCCCAAATATATGTTTCAAATATGTCTGTTTACACATTGCTGTGGTCTAATGGAGTTAGAAAAAATTCAGTATCACCTGTGGTGAGAGTTTCCTTTGCAAAAGCAGGGGTGGGGCTCTCTGGGGCAGCCTGGTCTCAGGTGTCCTGGCAGGGAGACATGGCAGGGCCCTCTGCCCACAGGCCCAGGTTGTGCTACCCAGTGCAAAAGCTCCGGTGTTCTTTCACGAGAGGCTGTTCAGCGGCCAGGAGGCCCAGCAGCTGCACTCTGAATCAGGCAAACCCTCCTCTCCCTCCCTGGCAAGGGAACCTCGATCGCTCATTGTCTGCAGGAATCCACCAGTTCAGATTACCTGTTTACCAGTGAACATTCGATGGGCTTGCAGATATCCCAGCAGATAAGTTTTCAAATGACTATGCCTGCATGTCCTCTATTTGGAAAAGCCACCGTACACCCCTGCAGCTGGCGAGCAAGTGTGCTGTATTTCCTATCAGCTCCTGATTAGGAAGGGGAACACTGTAGACCCAGCAGCTAAGGTTACAAGGGAACTGTGTGCTTGACAAACGTCACACTACCAACTTTTTTTTTTTTTTTTAACATTCAGAGTATTATCAATTGTGCTAAATGTACAGGTCATAACTTTAATCTTGTTCCACTCAGATGGCAGATAAGGTTCAAGGGAAACCACTAAGGGCTTTTTCTATCACCCCAAGGAAAAGTTTTAAGGGCTGAATGCTTTGCTTTTGTAATTTCCACCAGGCTATCCTTTTCATTTAAAAACCACGTGATTTAATTCTCACATATGTTCTTTTTATTTTTCCCTTTATTTCCTTTTAGTACTTCTTGATTTCTTTCCTTTTTGCTTTTTTTTTTAATTGAAGTATAGTTGATTTACATTGTTGTGTTAGTTTCTGGTGTATAGCCTAGTGATTCAGTTATATATACATAAAATACATATACTTTTATAATATACATATACTTTTTCATATTCTTTTCCATTATAGGTTATTACAAGCTCTTGAATACAGTTCCCTGTGCTATACAGTAGGGTCTTGTTGTTTTATCTATTCTGTATACAGTAGTTTGTATCTACTAATCCCAAACTCCCAATTTACTGCTCCCCACCTCCACCAGCCGCCTTTCCCCTTTGGTAACCTGTGTCTCAATTCTCAGACATGTTCTTACAGGTGGCAAAGTGCATTCCAAACTGGATTTATAGATTTACTTATTTTTTTTTAATTCTCTTTTTGTGTGTGTGTGGGAGGGAGGTAATTAGGTTTTCTTTATTTTATTTGAATGGAGGTACTAGGGGTTGAACCCAGGACCTCCTGCATGCTAAGCATGCACTACCACTGAGCTAGATTTCCTGATCTTAAAACTTGGAGCAGGATAGGAAAAAAAAAATCTAGAATTTAAAAAGGATAATGATCTATTTCCCAGCATGATTTGCTAAGTTTCACTAATAAAACACTATGTGGAAAATTGACTTTATTTCAACAATACAAAGGAGTTAGCAACAGTTGCTGTAAGAGTGGTAATTGCAGCAGCTGTCATTTGTCAAACACCTACTATGTGCCACATGACGCAGCCCTGCTTTCGTATGCACGAAGGCATCTTATTCCCACCACACATCACTCTCACTATACAGGCAACGTCTGAAAGCCTGCCCCACGTCGCACAGGTGGTATGTAAGTGGCAGAGGCGGGGCCTGACCTCAGATCTCTTTCACTCTGGATGCCTGCTTTCTTCCCTGCTTTCTTGCCTCATATGTTCTAGGAACGCATTGCTATTGTCCTTGCCACTCTTGGAAGACAGAGCTAAACAGTCTGGGTCTATCAGTTGGCCTCTGAGGCACATACTTGTGGGTAACACAGGAACTGACTACTTCACAACCAACTCCAAGAGGTTGGCAGCTCAGGAGACAAAATCTTTTCACTTTTAAGGAGTCTTGGTTGGGTTTTTATAACAGTTTCGTTAATCTGGATTCTTATGAGAAGAAAGACTGCAGGATGAGTTCTACTAAGATTGAGTACAGTGGTCTTTGTGGTGATGGTGGTGGGGTGATTTTATAGAATATAGGTCTAAGGGCTGAGATTCCAAGAGCTAACTCAAGCCATGCCGAGATGCTTGGGGGTTTGGGAGGTGGTGATGATGAGGGGAGCCTATTTTATTTACTTCTTAAATAGCCAATCTAAAAGCACACAACCCAGGGCAAACTTTCTTCTCCCATGGACTAAATTTATATGTATACAAGAACTGGATATCAAAAATGAATAAAGAAATGGTGTATTTTTAGGGTTGGGGGTCATTTTTGATAGAGGTCAGCTATCTGAGATAGCAGCAAATGAAAAGGAGAAATGGGAAAACAAATAAAAATACTTATTCCACTTAATTCTTGGGGAATGGGACTTGTGTGTATGCATATTTTACAGTATTTTCATCTTCGCTTGGCTTGGCATCAAACCCAATGGTGGTACAAACTTTAAGGTCAAGTGGTAATTTGGGTCCAGAAGCTGCCCTAAGAATCTTGCCGCTCACAGAATGATGATAGTTTTGAACGTCAGATTCCCCAATGCAAGAGGTCAGATGAGGTGGCCTTTACAAAGTTTACGTAACAAAGAGCAATTCTGTTAACTTAAATAATTAATTTCCGTCAGTACACATCAAACGGAACAGTTATAAAACATTATTGTCTGGGTTCACATTGCCGAGTAAGGGTTTTTCACAAGTTCCGTTTCCAATAACTCTTTTGACCAAGCCAGAACTTTTTTTTTTTTTTTTTTTTTTTAGGGGGTGGTGGTGAGCAGACATTCATTTCCAGAGGAATCCATGAATGGGGCTGAGTAGGCTGCCATCTGAAGTGCGAGATATGTCACACTGATGTTGTGGCAGGAAAAACACAACAGCCCTTCTGAGGGAAAGGGGCCTTCCAGGGATCAGGGATTGATGGAAAATGCGCTGGCGGTACAAAGCCTGGATTGTCCCTCAGTTCAGAGACAATGGGGTATTTAAAAGGCTCACAGCATCAGAATTCTAACTTACCCCTTTGAGGCATTTTCAAGTTTTATGTCTCACAGCTGACAGTAAAAGTGAGGAGAAAAAGCCTGTTTTATGAACTCTCTTGCAATGAAGTGGGCGGCCTGATTCTGAAGGTGCTATTTGTTTGCAAGTATGGCGATTCTCGGAAGGCCTCATAATTTAATGAGCCCACTTTCTGCTACTTAGAAAGTAGTGACAGGGATAAGAAAAAAAAAAGCACTAAATTCCCACATGGAAAAGTCTGGATTTCTGGATTTCAGTACTAATTCTGCTAGTTATCTGGGTGACCTGAAGCATGACCCCTAAACCTTCCTCATTTGTCAAGAATAGTAACTGTCCCCAAGCCCATTTCTCTGGGTTGCTGTGAAAAATAAAGCAATACTGAATGCAAAAGTAGTTTATGACCAAGAGTTTCAGAAACAGAAATGATCTTTATCACTAATTTTTCTATATGGACAATTCTTTCCCTTAGAAGAGGATTTTGGGGAGGCGAGCTTTAACAGGTAAGTCAGGACCCTTTTCCTTTGATGAATCCCTTCTTAGCTTCTTAGGCTATTGAGTCTCTTAGCTTCCTGGTCATTTGGTTAAATTATCTGCTTGAAAGTGTCCTCAACAATAGTGATGATAGTCAATCTGAGTGTGGAGAGACATTATCTCTAACCAGATCCTTGAATTATCCTCATTTCCAAACCTATTACATCATACACTAATGAGCTTTGGTTTTTCTTCCTCTTTGGCCAACTCAGTTACAAGTGAATTGTCAAGATCCGTGTAAGTTTCTACACAAAAATGAACTGTATTGGCCTCGACACCAAAGACCTAAGAACCTTGATTGCAAAAATAAAATTCAAAAAGCTGCAAGAAAAATGTCATATTCCCATGTAAAAGTTGCATTTTCCTCTAGATGCCAGAGTGTACCTGGCCAGTGATGTGACAACCAAGACAAAGGGCACATTCGATTTGGGTGCACGTTTTGTGTATGTGGGATGAATTCACAATTGCAGACCTTTGTTGTAGTGGGGAGGAGTGGATGTGAAAGTGGAGCCAGTGCTAAGAAGTAAGGACTTCCTCATGAATTGTTTTCTTTTCTCTTTCTCTTCCTTTGGCCAGTCATCTTCAAGGATCAAGTGGAAATCCCACACCAGTCCCTAAATTCATTTCTGGCAGATATGTGCCATCTTCACATGGACCACAAATGGGAAAGTAGAGTTTTCGATCTGGGATTTCTAGAATGGATTATGGCAGATGCCTAGAAAAGGTTAAAACTACTGTTCAATGTCCTTGCTCTAGCAGAAATGATCTTGGGGAGTCACCTTGGTCAGTATTAGGAAGGGAAATTATCTTTAAGGCCCGAAAGGCAGATATGCCCTTTTCTAAGGAGGTCGGCAGGCATTTAAGGCAGTGTCTCTTTGGAGGTTATGCTGTACACTCCAATGTTCAGGAAAGGGGGTATAAGAAAACATTTTGTCTGAGAAGCTTCCAAACCCCTGGGAGTGACATGTGGCATCAGAGGTTGGTGAGATTCTAAAAGGTGGTATATGTTTGTGCCCACACTGACTCAGTGTGAGAAGGTCAGCTTCCAACCTGGATAATGGCTGAAGTTTGGTTGTGAAGGGTCAGCTTGGCGACATGCCTCTATAACTCTAGGTTAGGATCCACCTGATACCCTCTACTGGGGCTTGACTCACTGGGTCAGGGCCCTCCTTTGTAGTGATTTCTGCAGCTGCCATCAGACGGGAAGTAGAGGTAGGTGTGGAGGGTTAGAATGCATGGTCTGGAGATGAATGTTGGTGGCCTCCAAACTGAACTGGAGTGGTGAAATTCTGGTTACATGCCTACTCCAAATAGTACAAGTGGCCTTCTCTGATTCTGACTTCCTGAGACAACTTTCACACAAGATGCTTTCAAATTCTCTTGCTTTGGAATTCTTACCTGAATTCTACCCACCTCGAAATACCTTTCTTGGGTCACCTCTCTTGTTTGGGTGAGTGGAGATGAAACAGCGCACAGCCTGAGTGATTATGGTGTAACGTCTGTACCAGGTGTCAGGCCAGCTGAACAGCTTGACATGTGTTTTCATGAAACCACACTGCAACCTCCCCAAATTAAACTTTTTTTTCCCAAACTTAACTTCTTTGTTTCATTTAATGCCATCTTACTTACCCGTGCATTTTAAGTGCTTCTTATGCATAGTTTAAAAGACTGGGTTACATGCTCTTGGATTGGAAGAATTAGTATTGTTAAAATAGCTGTACTATCCAAACAAATCTACATATTTAATTTGATCCCTATCAAATTACCCAGGACATTTTTCACAGAACTAGAACAAATAATCCTACAATTTTTATGGAATCAAAAAAGACCCAGAATTGCCAAAGCAATACTGAAGAAAAAGAAGGAAGCTGAAGGAATAAACCTCTCAGACTTCAGATAATATTACAGAGCTACAGTAATCAAAACAGCATGGTATTGGCACAAAAACAGACATATAGTTCAATGGAACAAAACAGACAGCCCAGAAATAAGCCCATGCATCTATGGTCAATTAATCTTTGACAAAGGAGGCAAGAATATACAAAGTCAGTCTCTCTGGCTAAAGTGATGCTGGGAAAGCTGGACAGCTGCATGTAAATCAATGAAGTTAGAACAGTTTACTATAAACCTCCTAGAAGAAAACACAGGCAAACACAGGTAAAACATCCTCTGACATAAATCTTAGCAATGTTCTCCTAGGGCAGTGTATCAAGGCAATAGAAATAAAAGCAAAAATAAACAAATGGGACATAATTAAACTTACAAGCTTTTGCACAGCAAAGGAAACTAAACAAAATGAAAAGATAATCTACGGAATGAGAGAAAATATTTGCAAGTGATGCAAATAACAGGGCTTAATTTCCAGAATATACAAACAGCTCATACAACTCAATAATAAAAGACAACCCAATACAAAAATGGGCAGAAGACCTAAATAGACATTTCTCCTGTGAAGACATACAAATGGACTATGGGCACACGAAAACATGCTCAATATTGCCGATTATCAGAGAAATGCAAATCAAAACTACAATGAGGTATCATCTCACACCAGTCAGAATGGCCATCATTCCAAAGTCCACAAACGATAAATGCTGGAGAGGGTGTGGAGAATAGGGAACTCTCCTACACTGCTGGTGGGAATGTCATTTGGTGCAGCCATTATGGAAAACAGTATGGAGATTCCTTAAAAAACTAGAAATAGACTTGCCACATGATCCACCATTTCCACTCCTGGGCATATATTCAGGGAAACTAATTCAAAAAGATACATACATCTAATGTTCCCAGCAGTACTATTTACAATAGTCAAGACATGGAAGCAACCTAAATGTCCACTGACAGATTATTAGATAAAGCATTGTGGTATATGAGTATGTGTGTGTGTGTGTGTACATATACACACACACACACAATGGAGTACTACTCAGCTATAGAAAAAACAATATAATGTCATTTGCAGCATTATGGCTGGACCTGGAGAGTGTCATAGTAAGTGAAGTCAGCCAGAAAGAGAAAGAAAAAGACCATATGATATCACTTATATGGCAATCTTAAAAAAATGACTCAAATGAATTTATTTACAAAACAGAAACAGACTCACAGACATAGAAAACAAACTTATGATTATAAGTTTGATAAACTGGGAGTTCAGCATTTATAGATACACACTACTATATACGAAACAGATAAACAACAAGGTCCTAATGCATAGCACAGGGAACTATATTCCATATCTTGTAATAGCCTATAATGAAAAAGAATATGAGAAGGAATATATAAATATAAATATAAATATAAATATAAATATAAATATAAATATATATATATATATATAAATGAATCACTACACAGTACACCAGAAATTAATACAACATTGTAAATGGACTATACTTTCATTAAAAAAAAAAAACTGTGGGTTATAGCTCAGCAAAGGGTACCTATCTCATGTTTATTTGAAAACAGACAGCAGCTTCCTTTGAAAATGTAATCAGTTACCACATATATCATTTATGGACCAATTCCTTCCAGTACTCATTCTGTTTAACCTTAAGCTTTATCTACCAATATTCATAACAGTTGTCCTAAGCAGCGCCAAGACCTTAGCAGATGACAGATAAAGCATATGTTTGGTCTATAACCTTGACTACAACATGTTTTGATGTGATGATATGGATTTACCTCAACTGACGTTTGTCTGACCACTGCCACAGATAATGTTTCAAATCAGAAGAGAATCATTTACTTGGGGGAGTCTGAGTCAACACACTGGGAACCCAACCTATAGCTAGGTTTTTTGGGAACTCAAATAGTAACAAGTCTCATGTAACAAACATGTAATATCAAGACTACTTTTTATATATATATTCATTCATTTAAATCAAGCCAAAATCATCACTAAGGACCTCCTATGTGTAGGAGGAGTCTAAGAACCTTGGTAGCATTGTTTCTTATTCTACACACCATGATTTTAAGCAAGTTCCAATCAGTATTTGTTTTCCGTTCATTAAACAGTGAAAGTTCTTTCAGTGTGCCATGCAATCACACGTAAGTATTTGCCCTTTTCCAGGTTTAACAAAATGTTTCAGACACAGATTATCAAAAAATGAGGACTATACAAATGTCTCCCTGTGATAAATGGGAGTCAGTGGCGACTTAAGTGGCTCCACGTCCTGAGAAAGTTTCCACTGCCTCCCCAGTGCCCTCTTCCAATGTGACTGCAGGAACTGGAGTGGCTCCAAAGACTGAGGACAAGGTGACTGTCCTTACCCTTCCAGCACGAGTTCTTGGAGGGCCTTTGTGCCAGCATCACCGGGGCAGGGGCTTCATGACCATCTACTCTCCATTGACCTCTATGCCAATGCCTTTGTGTCACACATGAGGACATGAGGACCAGAGAGAAGGGACTTATTCAAGGTCACTGTCCATCTATCTCTGTGTCAGGACTGGACCCCTGGTCTTGGGACTCCCATCTCTATGTACGCTTCTTTCCCTTAAACTAAATCATCGTAATCTTTCAGATTTCTGAATGAACTATGTCCTCTGTCACCTCTGAGCTTTTGCCTACAAAATTCTATCTGGAGGTCCACTGTCTCCCTATTCTACCCCTAGACACTCATCTTTGACAAATGGATGATTTACTCCTAAGATCTTAGTGAAACATCACTTCCTCTAGGGTGCTCTTCCAGACCCTCTAGAGCCTAAGGCATGTGCCCTTCCCGTGTGTTCTCCTACCATCTTTTCCGAAGCCAGTTCCACCATTTCTCACCCAATTCCATAGTCATCAACAGCTCCCGCAGGTTGCAGGCTCAGTGGGGACAGGGACTCAAGTCATGCCATGGGGGCATCCCTAGTGTTCAGCACAGGGTCTGGGACTCAGTGACTAGATTTTGAATGGATAAATGAATGAAAGAGCAAGCAGCCTCTCTTTGCAGAGTGAGGGCTGAGGGAAGAACGCTAGTGATTGGTGTGGGCCCAGCTTGGACAGGTGGAGGATTAGGAGATGAGTCTGTGAAGCTGACCTGAACTGAGCCTTTCTCTATAGTTACTCTCCTCTGAGCCTCAGAATATCTACTTTGCAAAGTCTAATTATGTGGAATTTCTCCAGAGGCTTACAAAGAAGCCCTGAAGAATTTAGGAAGGAAATGCCTACCTAAGGAGACCCCACACACCACTGCTCTCTGGGTCTGCTGGAGAGCTCTTCCCAGAAGGGACCCATCAAGGTCCTTCTCAGAGATTCCCCTGGGATTAGGCGGGAGCTGGCCCTTTTACCTGCAGGTTTACCTGGGTGATGCCTACCTTTTTTCTAAAAATCCCTGCAGATGGCCATCAAGGGTGATTCTTGTTCCAACTTACTACCACAGTGCAGCTCACACAGGAAGGGAAGAGATGGATATTCTTGTGCTAACACGACCCAGATGCCTATGAAGTTCCAGGGGTGGGAAGTTTAGAGTCTTAGCAGAGGCACGGCCTTCCTAGGATGCCTCTTGTGGCCAGCTAATTGGCCCTGCAGTGCCAAGTAGCTGTCATAGCAAAATTCTGACCATGAGGTTGGACAGGAGGTGTTTCCCACTGTATCTGAAGCAGGTGCCTTGTTCTGGAGACCAACAACTCCGCTTTTATATCTTCAGAGCAGTAAGATTCTGGACTTTTTACCATTGGCCACCCCCTACTCCATGATGGTATTCCTCACTGCTCAGATACCACCTTAAAATTCCAGGGCTGAAGCAGGACTGCTGAAATAGGACCGTGACCTAATACTATGGTTTCAGGAAAAACACAGTGGTTCCTCCTCTAAGTGACATCCCATATTTCCTTTCCTGCATGTTTCCTCATCTGGAAAAGCACATACTTGAAATGAAATCAACTTCAAAGTCCATTTTACTTCTCAATTTCTTTGATTATATAAATCAGAGTCCCTGGTTGCTCTCTCAGAGTATTTTCTCTAAAATGTTAGTTTCCTCAAACAAACAAAAAATAAATGAACAAACACCACCAAACAGAAACAAACACGAAGAAACAGAATAGAGTGGTGGTTACCAGAGAGGAAGACACATGCATGACAGCAAAATGGGTAAAGAGGATTAAGTGTATGGTGGTGGATGGAAATGTAATTTTTGGTGGCGAGTACATTGTTGGGTGCACAGAAGGAGAAAGTGAGGCACACATGAAACTTACATAATGTTCTAAATAAGTGTTATTTCAATTAAAAGAATTAAAAATAAGTAAGATAAAAGGCTCGCTTCCCAGCCTGTGTGGAGGTGCCTGAGATGTCTCAGGGAGGCAGGTGCTGAAAGCCTGAATGTCCTGGCTGCATGTAGCAGTCTTGACACTGTACAGTCAACTTCCGGTTTTGCAGAACAAACAACACAGCTACTGTTCTCCACCTGTGCACACACAGGAGCTCCAGCTTCCCCCAAAGTCCTCCCCACAAGTATCAGCCCCACGGTATGCGTAGCTTCAAGCACAAGTCTTTGTTCTCCTGAGCAGAGAGGTCGTGGCAGGCAGTGGCTGTCCCACCCCTGGGACCCATAGAGAGCGTGGCCCACTCTTCGGGGAGCCAGTCTCTCACCCTGTTCTGCCCCAGAGTTCCCTGCTGAGACCACACCAAGCCTTCCACCTATCCACACACCACAGCTGTGCAAGATGCTGGGATGAGGAGAGGAAAACCACTTTTCTCATTTGTGATGCTCCGTGAGCATCAGAGAGGCCCAAGCAGGGATTTATGACCACTAATATGACCCAAAATTTAGGGGAAAGAACATTTACTCACAGCCCCTGTAAGACCTGGATGTGCACGCGGAAGGGTCCTGAAGGACGTCACCAGGGGGAAGGGCACCTCTACCCCCGGAATCCTCTCATCCCCCTGAGCCTCAGCTTGTGATTCAGTAGGTTGTGCCTCTTTCCTTTTTAGTTTGAGAGGAGCCCCCTTGCAGGAAGTGGAAAAGCTCAGATTCAAAGAAAAGGTAGGGCTTCTTCCTCAGTTTGTCTGGCAAATCCACATATTTGGATCCCAGCAGTGGACACGGGCAGGACCCTGGCTCAAGAGAGTGCTCATATGTACCCAGACTTTGGAACTCTTGGCAACTCTGTGGCCCTTTCTCTACTCTGCAGTGTATTTCTTCTTTGTTCTGTTCTTCTGATAAATCCCTTGGTTCTGCACAGTGGTTTTCCTTTAGTGACAAATGGACCAAGAACCCGTTTTATTCATTTGGACCCAGGCCTTGGTGGGGTGCCCACAGCCAATATTCTATGGTCTTTGGAGAAGATGTTGACATTGTCCCTGCCCTAGAGCAACAGGGGTTTGGAACATGGGCCACACATTTCATGAGGCTTGTTGGTTCTAGAATAAGATGGGGAGAAAGAGAACAGGTAGGGTTTCCATGGTCAGTCTCAGAGAGGCTCTGTGCTAAGGAGCCTTTACGTGTGGTCATTACTGAGCTTTCTGCCAAATTCACTCTTCCAACAAGTATTCATCGAGCACTCATCATATGTCACCGTGGACTAGATTATTGTCCTAGGCACCAGGGATGGTGGTGAATAAGACGTGCTAACAAAAACTGGACACCCAGTAGGGTGGTGGCAAGACCACCCTGGCTGCTAGACCACAGAGAAGCTTGATCATTTAATAAAAAATATTTTACCCAGAAATGTTGAAAGGTTCTCAGTGTGTGCTATTTCACAACTCAGCCATTCTAGAACCTCAAATACAGAGCCTTGGAAGGTACTGCCCCAGGCAACCACAGATTACAGGGAACACATCAGACAGAAATCTGATTTATGAGACAGGTGAGATGACATCTTTTAGAAAAGGAGATGGGAAATCACCCCTGTTGGGGATCCTTAGAGAGAGACCCAGTGCTGTGATCAGGAAGGATCTGCTTCCTGGCAGTGGGAATGGGGGTCTTAAGTTTCCTACCACTGAAGACCCAGGGCCTGGATGAGGGTGAAGGATAACCTCCTCTAACCAACAGGTACAGAAATTAAATGGAAGCCCATAGCACTGACTGAACAGACACGTCAGGATGGCTTTTTACACCTCCAAGTGTGCCTTTTCTGAGGACCTGCTCAAAAAGTGATGAAGTGACTTAAAGTAAGAGGAGGGGGAGGGTTCCATGACAAATAAGCTTGAAAAATGCTTTGCTGATCAAAGTCAACTAAGTTTCTTTCCCACAGGACTCCTCAGAGTCTTTAATGTGAAAAAGTACTTTTTGAAGCACTGGGGTGGGGGACACGAGAGAAAGCCTGGAGCAATCTGCAGATATATTTGGAAAAAATGGAACCTTCCCCAGAGGCGCATCACATGGGGTCAGTGTTCTTGGAAAACACTTTGGAAAGCACTGGCTCAGGACGGCGTTGTCATCAGGCCCGAGCTATCATTTAGAGCAAAACTAAGGGTGGGATTTGCCTTTTTCTCCTTTTTCTGAGATGTGCATATAGATTTGAATAAATTTATTTTCTTTAGCGCTTTAATATTTTTGAAATTGCCATGCTACCCGTAAGACAAAAATCTTCAGTAAAGCAAAACAAATTAAAAAAATTAAATTAACAATCACCTCCCCACTTAAGTCTCTGTATTTAAAAAATACACGTTCTTATTAGTCTTCACAGGGGTCTCACACACACAAAAAAAACCTTAATTTTGTTTTTGTTTGTATCATTTGAAAAATATTTACCATCTGTATTCTGGGGAACTTTTTTTAAGTTAGCTAGACATAAAGATCTCTCTCTCCATCTGTCTTTATAGCTATTTATCCCTTTATCTATTCATGTGTCTATTAATCAGTTACATTTATATAATCCATAAATTAAAGTATGTAAACCTAAAAAAGATTAAAAATAAAATATAACCTTCATGGAGACATGTAGACACTTGGAATAGTTAAAAGAAAAATCTTTAAAAAGAAAAAAATAAACAGTACAAAGCAAGTTATTATATAAGTATTGGTTTTCTGATATTTCAACCCTAATATATATTACTAAAGGTTTGGTTTGCTAAGACTGTAGCAATTCCAAAATCCTCTGGAGAGCTGGTTTAAGATGTCATTTCCTGGGTTTCAACCCCAGAGATCTGATTCAGTGAGTCTGGGGTGGGGCCTGGGAACCTGCATCTTGAACAAGCCCCCTGGGTAGTTCAGACGCATGAACACTAGTTTGACAGAAATTAGGTTAGAGGTTAAGAAACAATATGGGGTATGGGAAACATCTGATTGAGGCTTCACATATGATGTACTCAACTGCATGCAAATCTAAAGTGGCCAATATAATTTTTCAAAATATTAAAAAAATACGGCTTATAGAATGTTTCCAAGCAGCTTGGGATTTGTGACGGGCATTACGGAGCAAGTGGATGTGGCAGGAGAAACAGCCTGACCATGCTTTTCTCTATCACTCTCCCCCAATAACAGATGATGTATTTTGTGTGTCCCATGTTTATCTGCTTGGGGAGAAAAAGGGATTGGTCAATATTTGCAATTTCGGGAACATTTTACATCTGCTTCATGTGTTGAGTTTATGATATATAACACTACAAAGCATTTTCCTCCATAAACACAGTTAATAGTGCAGATTAGATTGGCCCTTCTGACAGATTAGATAGGTTTTCATTTTAGCCTTTGATGAAATGCAGCAAGAGCACAAGGGACTCAGTTTTCAAAATGTCATCCCAATAATCTGGGATTAGCCCCTGGCTCTGCCAACAGCCATGAGAAAGTTAACGAGTTGCTGGGGCATTACCAGCTATGAATAAGACTTACTCTTCTGCACAAGGACAGGGAAAAAGTGATCCCTTTTCTCCTGGAATAAGAATGGCCATTGCCTTCTTGTAAGAAAGAATCACGTCATCAGCCAAAAAAGGAGACACACATAATACTTGTCTATGTGATTAGTAAGAGGAGAAGGACACGCGATGTCTTCTGTGGCTGATACTGTTTCCCTGGTATTTTATACGAAAGATAAACCCAACTTAATCTATATAACCGTCAGTTCTCTGGATGAGGAAGCAGAGGCACAGAGAGGTTAACTAACTTGCCCAACGTCACACAGCTAGTAAATGATGGAAGTAGATGCAAACCCAGGTGGTCAGGCTCCAGAGTCTGTCCTCTTAAGCCACTATTCTACACTCTCTCTTGTGATAATAATATTAACAATATGCTTAGGCTCATGGAGCTTCAAAGAGATGGGACTGGAGAGGTGAGGTGATAAGAATCAAAATCTAATAGGAATGGGTAAGAATCAATGGAATTATTAAGAAGTAAATGCTCTTTAACTCGCAGCATGCCTACCCTCTAGTTCTCTTTCAACATACAGCCTTGCTAGACTGAGCCCTAATAGCTCTTGGAAGGGGAAATGAGGAGGAAGGCAATGAATAACAACAAAGTAATAGTAGCAAATAGTAATGGTACTAGCAATGCTCACGTGTGTCAGCATTTGCTATCTGAGCACATCCATATACATCACACACAGAACATTTTGTCTACGTCACCTCCTTTAACCTCAACAAATCCGTTTTTCAAATGAGGGTTTGTACTTTCAAACTAAGCTTAGGGGTGGTGTAGTATGCTCAGTCACCTAATAAGTAGCAGAGCCTGGATTCACCTCGGGAGAAATAGGTTTCTTTTTCAATAAGGTGAATAGGTCCTTCCTGAATCTCCTGTTAGAGAGCCATGAATTTGTTATTTATAACACTAATCACAGCTGTTTTTGCAGTTTATTGCTTGCTTCGCTGTAGGAGCCATTCATATTGACCAAAAAGTTCCAGGTTTCCACCTTACAAGCACTTAGAAAGATGTCACTGAATCCCCCCTTCCCTCCCCTCTGCCTGCCCGCGTGATTACCAGATCTGGCCACGTAGTGAGAGGCAGTCCTATGTGTTACTTCTGGTGGTGCAGTGATGTACCAGGGCTGGACCCTCCCAAACTGCTCTTTCCCTTGGCAATGTCCCAAATGAGAGCTGCTCTGTCAGCCTGAATCCATGATGCAGAGAAGAGTCCTCAGCTGGCTCGCAAGTGGGTAAGTGGTGTGGGCAGGAAAGAAACGCTGACTTATTTTATTTCGAGATCACTGTGGACTCCTAGAAAGTTGCAAAAATAGTGCAGAACAACCCTGAACACTTCCCCCAGTTTCCCCCAGGGTGGTATCACTTAGAGCTACAGGACAGCATCATTCCAGGGAACTGCCACTGGAGCATGACTGTCAGCTAGACTACGGATTTTACTGCGTTTTCTCCAGTTTTCACAAGCACTCGTGAGTGTGTGGTGGTGGGCGGGGGAACGTATCTATGTAATTTGAGCCCATGTGTAGAGCAACCCTGTCACTTTAAGACTTGGTGGCTGTTACTACAGCAGAGCTTATCCTACCCTGACTAATCCATCTAGTCTCCTCTTCACTTAGGTGCAGCCTCAAAGGTCATCTGATTCCCAGAAAATAATCCTTTGCCAGAAGCCAATGATGAGAATGTTTCCACTGGTTACTCAGAGATCAGAGGTGATGCTGGGTGTTGGGGGTGAGGTGTAGGGGACATCTACACTTTTTTCTTTGCTCTGAGGTCTTCAGACAATACCTTGTGTTATTTGAATCAGGTGGGAGAAGCCAGGCCTCCTGAGAAGTGAAGGCCCAGGACAAGGGAAGAGAGGATCGTAGAAGAGTTTAGTATATGGAGAGTGGGGAAAAGGTATTTTATTATCGATGTTTGCACACAAACTGAATGAACATGCTGCTTAAGGACCCTATTTGTGATCTCATCCACACAGCCTGGCAAAATATTCCGAAAGCACGGAAAGTGAGGAAAGATTTGTGCTTTCCCAAAGTTACCATTTTCCTCTCCAATATTGTGATTTTGGTGGCAGCTGTTCAAATAGCCCATCAACTTTGGAAATTACTTTTTTTTCCCTTTTGCCTGAGGGAAATGTTGTCTCAGATTATTTTGATCAACTCTTCAACCACAGTCTTCGGACACAGAAACAACCACTTTGCAGATACTGTCCTAGAAAATTCAATGCTGATGAAGCAGAAAAAAATTGGTTAAGAGTCTGAAGATAAATTTCAATTTCCATGGACTGTGTTGCTGTGTTAGAATTCTTCAACTGCTGTTTCAAATACTCTTTTAATTGAAATTTTATTTTGAGATAACTGAAGACATAGATTTGGTTTTAAGAAACAATATAGAGAAACCAGTTCCATGTACCCTTCACCTAATTTCCTCCAGTGTTAACATTTTGCAAAACTATAGTAGAATATCACAACCAGGACACTGACATAGATGCAATCCACCAGTCATACTTTGATTTCTCCACTTACACTTGGACGTGTGTCTCTATGGGTGTATTTAGTCCTATACGATGTTCTCATCGGCACAGGCTTGCATCTCCCCAACCACAGTCGAGACACTGAACAGTTCCATCTCCACGAGGATCCCTCCAGTAGCCCTCAACTTACTCCCACCTCCTTTCCTTCCTCCCATGGTTCCTAATCCTCTTAGCAACCACTCATATACCCAGTTTTTTTTTCCCCTTTCACAAAGATTTTATTATTATTATTAAAGTATAGTCAGTTTACAGTGTGTTAACTTCTGGTGTACAACATGATGTTTCAGTTTTATATATACACACATATACTCTTTTTCATATTCTTTTTCATTATAGATTATACTCAGTTTTTAAACTTTAGTTACTTTAGAAATTTTATATAAATGGAATCATCAATGTGTAATCTTTTGGAACTGATTTTTTTCCCACTTAGTATAAATCCCAAGAGATTCACCCAAGTTGTTGCCATATAGATAGCTTGTTTCAATAGTCTCAATTTACTGCTGAGTAGGATTCCCTCGTACATAAGTACCACAGGCTGTTTCCATCCACCTGACGAAGGACATCTGGGTTGTTTTGGTTTCCAGTTTGGGGCTGTTGTGAGTCAGGTTGCCATGAACACGCACTTACAGGTTTTTGTGTGAAGGTAGTAAGTGTCTTAGTCCTTTGGGGCTGCTGTAACAAAGTACCACAGACTGGGTAGTTTATTAAAAAAAAAAAAAACAAATGTATTGCTCACAGTTGTGGAGGCTGGAAGTTAGAGACAAGGGCTGGCTTCCACTTGGCCAACTGCCATCTTCTCACTGTGCTCTCACACAGCAAAGAGCAGAGAAGAGTGAGCACTGACCCCACTCATGAGACTTCATCTCATCCTCATCACCCATCAAAGGTCCCACCTCCTAATATTATCACATTCAGGAGTAGCTTTCCAACATATGAATTTTGGTGGACACAAACGTTCAGTCCATAATAGTAACTGTTCATTTTTTCTGGCACAAATGTCTGAGAGCATAATTTCTGGACCACATGGTAACTGCATGGTTAGTTATATAGGAAACTGCTGAACTTTACTGGAAGTAGTGTACCATTTAACATTCCCACTAGCAATGTGTGAGTGCTCACTTTCTCCTCATGCTCCCCAGCATCTGGTATTGGCACTATTTGTTACTTCAGCCATTCTCACAGACCTGTAGTGATGGCTCACTGTGACTTTAATTTGCATGTCTCTAATGGCTGATGGTACTGTACATCTTCCTGTCTGCTACCTGTGTATCCTCTTTGGTGAAATGTCTGTTTAACACTTTACCCATTTTCTAATTGGATTGTTAATTTTTCTTTAGTGTTGAGCTTTGAGAGAGATCTTCATATATTCGAGGTATCAGTCCTTTGTTAGATACCTCCCAGTGTGTATAGCTTGTCTTTTAACCTGCTTTACATGGGCTTTCACTGAGCAAAATTTTAAACTGCCTGAAATTTTAAAGGTGTCTTCCTGAGGAATTAAAGTAACTACCGTGTTACATTTTTCTTACACTAATTAACATACATTGTTTTTAAAGTGCTCTTCTGTAACTATAGAATAGAGAGAAATTTTTATTCTTTAAGGGAGGTTATTAGTCAAAGAGTTTTAGAATAGAATGAAAAATTACTTGGGGTGAATTTAACACGCTGTCTCAGCTTTAGCAGAGCTAAACACTAAAGGTTTTTCTGGTAGAGAAAAAGAAAATGTGCATAATTTCAGCACAGAAAAGTCTAGTGTCTGAGACTGTGAGACGCTGGTAGATGTTATCTGTACAAAGGGAAGCACATGAATCACGGGAATAAAACAGGTTCAAATGGTGCATTTGGAGAGAAAGAAGACTCTGGTAGCAGGAAAACAACAGGGAAAGGGCTGGTTATCTGGAAGCTGAGGAATACATGGCGTTGGATCCACCATAGCCCTTATCTGGGAAGGGAAACTGATTTCAATGAAGCAGGAAAAGAAGTCAGTCCCTGAGAAGCATTTAAACTGCTCTGAATTTGGGGGTGTATGTTTGCAAAGAGTTCAAGTTTGGGTTTTAATTTCCTGTCTCCCAATTTAGGTTTGCAATATTGTTAAAGGACATCTTATTAGATTAAAGGCTAAAAAAAAAACCAAATTTGTGATATAACATAATCTTTACCATACATTCTATGAAAAGGTGAACAGATAAATACACATACAAGGCATATCTAAATGATTTTAATACTTTTGAGCTATACAACAGTATAAATTATATAAAATATGTGAAGGTTATTCAAACACAATCTTCTCTTGATTTAAAAGTCTATTTAAAGCACAGGGAACTATGTTCAATCTTGTAATAACCACTAATGAAAAAATATGAAAACAAATATATGTATGTGCATGACTGGGACATTGTGCTGTACACCAGAAACTGACACACTGTAATTGATTGTACTTCAATAAAAATAAATAAATATTAAAGATAAAATTTTAAAAAGGCTATTTAGAAGAGAGGTCTGACTTCTAGTTATCTGTCATACCTTTCCATTCTTTCCCAATGTGAAGACTGCCCTCTAGCGTTCCTTTTTTTTCTTTTTAAAGAATTCATTGGTGCTGAGTGGATATTTGGATACAAACTGCTTCAGCAATCAGTTCCACAGATATTTGTTACACACCTACCATGTGCTGAGCCTGATGATGAAGGTCTGCTTAATTCTAGAACTGCTTCAAAAAGTTCCAGCTATTTCAAATGACCTCTGTTAGGTACACATTATCAAACTGAAAGCCAGTACCATGGAACTGAGAGTATAAAACAAGGGCTAGTGTATCATTAAGGCAAAATCAGGATGGAAAGGACAAGCTGCACCAGCCTACTTCTATACTTAAAATTGTTATTTCCTGAAACGTTTACTCCTATAAGCCATTCTATTCAGAGATCAGTTCCCAATAAAAAAGACTTTCAAAAGATACCAATTCTAAAAGATACCAAACACTTAGTATCACGGAAGGCAGTTTTTCATGAAAATGATCTAATGATGTTTTTAAACATTTTGCTACAGAAAATTTAAAACACTCACAGAAGCAGAGAGAACAGAGCACTCAACCTCCCTGTGATCATCGCCTAGCTCCAGTTATTACTGAAATTCTGCCAATCTAATTTCATTTCTCTCCACTCTGAACACCTTCATTTCAAAAGATATTCCAATCAGTGTATAAAGTGTCATATTTTAAGTACCAAAATCCATCTTCCAGTGCTTAAATCCTTATTTAAAATAGTATCCAATGTACTGAATTCTATTTGCCTGAGGGGAGAAAAATGAAGTTACAGCAGATTTGAGGGCAGTAAAAGCCAGGTGCCATTAAGGTGATAGAAACGTTAGCTTTTAGCTAATGATTAACTATTACTAAGGCAAAAAGTATTATCAAAAGAAAGAAAGAGAGGGAGGCATATGGAAAGACAGAGAGAGGGAAGAAGTAAGAGAAAGAGGAGGGGATGAAGGAGGTCTTAAAGAATGAAAGAAGTCTTTCTTATGGACACCTCCTCCTTGAAGCTTTCCCTAGTGGAAGCAATTCACCACCCATTTCTCCTGCTTCTTCTCATTCCATTCTGTCTCATTTCAAATGAAATGCTGCAAAGATCTGTTTTCCCAGTAGTTATATGCTTGTTGAGGGCTAAAATTACAACTTTTGTGTGTTACTTTCTCTTCCCTGGATAATTCCAATAGGCTTCTAAGAAGTCTTCCTACATCTATTCCTGACCCTCATTGTTTTTCAGTCAACAGTCAAGGTGATCGTGTTAAAACCTGGCTTGGATCACATCACTCCTTTATTCAAAACCCTGTAAAGGCTTCATTTCACTTAGAGTAAAGCTGAAGTTCTTACAGTGGCCTCAAGCATTCCAGGTATCCACTGCCACAGGGCCTTTGTACCAGCTGTTCTCCCTGCTAGGAACATTCTGTCCTCAATTGTCCACTTGGCTAAATCACTTGTCATTTTTCCACTTTGTTCAAATAGTCTCTTCCACACCCCTACTCCAGCACTTCACACCCCTCTCTCACTCCACTCCCACTTCTGACCACAGTGAGTATCACCAAACAGCTCTATCTGACCCACTGGAATGTCAGCTCCATGTGCAAATCTTCATTGCTTTGCAGAGACCTTACCACGTGGTAGATATTCTGGAAGCATCTGTAGGATGAACACTGAATGAATCTCACATAGCATATTGTTGGCACCCTTAGTAAATGTTTGTGGAATGAGCCGATGCATGAATCTGGACCCAAACCTGTTCTGAATAACCAAACTGCCTGAGAAAGCAGGGGGAGAGATACTCAAAAAGTAAGGCCAATTGTCAGTAAGTTTTAGAACAGAGAGTAAAGAAGTCGCTCTATTAACTTTGCAAAATTTAGCCACTGAATCTAGAGTATGAATTCTGAGAAATCAAGTGAAATGTTCTGTCTACTTCTATTTCAGAAATGACATGTGATCCTGAAAGCTGCATTCTGCCAGAGTCCTTAGACATCTGGCTCTGGTACAAATCTTTTGGAAAGAGAAGTTGGCAACCCCCGTCCACACAAAGCAGCAGACCCAATGTTGGGTGTTTCAAAACAGGCTTCTCCCCTATTAGATGCTTTCTGTTTAAATGTTCCTCGTGTTAAGTGGCAAAATACACCTTTTGGCACACACACACAAAAAGTTTTCATCTTGGTCACCCTGCAGCAATTTCCTTGGGAACAAAAATATTAAGTGTAGAAATATCAAGGGAAAAGCACAAAGGCCCTTCTTAAGTGGGTGGTCAATATCACTTTAATTGTTTGTTGTAATCCTTACAAACCCAAAGCCCTGTGAACTATTAAATTACTCTGGGGATTTCCTCTGGGCTCCCTGCCCCGGTTGGTCTCAGGATGTTCTCAGCAACAGGCAGCTTGGGTAATGTTCTCTGAACACCTGTCACCTGCTTGGTGCAATAATCTAAATAGAACGTGAATACAAAAGGCCTATTATCAATTAAACAACCATTGGTTTGGCCCAGGCTGCACAACTGGGTGGCCTCCTTTGGAGCATGTAGAACATTCCCTGAGCAGACACATCAAACCACAGGAGACAAGAAAGGGCATGAAGTGCGGGTTGCCAGCTTGGTACTTCCAGGTTCGGTTAGAGGGGTGTGGGCACACGGAGGTGAGCTGTGGGTGGAGCCAGATGTTTGCATGATGCCAAAGACGGGGGATCTGGGCAGGGCTTGTGTTAGCCAAGCTTTAAATACGCGTTTCCTTCTCTCTCTATGTGAATACAGCTGACCCTTGAACAATTCAGTAGTTAGGGGCTCAGACTGCCCTCGCAGTTGAAAATGTCTCCCTCAACATACCGTCCATACAGTCTGTACTCCATATCCGCGGTTCCACATGCGTGGATTCAACCAACCACAGATCCCGTAGTCCTGCATGTATTTATTGAAAAATAGCTGCATGTAACTGGGTCCGCAACAGTTCAAACCCAGCTGTTCAAGGGTCAGCTGTCCTTCTTTCTCCACCGATGTTACACCAAATGATAGTCAAACTCTTCGTATTAAAACCTCACTTCTTACTTTTCCCACCATCTTTACTTAATGCCCGACATGTCCAGGGCACCCAGCTGTCCCCCAGGTGCACAGGACTGAGGGAACATGGGACTTTCAGCGCTCAGACTGGGAAAGTCTTGGGCAAACTGGAACATGTTGGTCACTCTATGTCATAAGGGCTCAGTATTTGTTTGCATAGAGTCTATTTTCACCTCACCATTATATGCACAGCTCACCTATGATTCTAAGGACAAAAATCAATATTAAGGATATTCAGAGAGCAAGAGTATAGAAGGGAAAGGTATGAAGCCAGTGGTGTATCCAGGGGTGGAGGCCAGTCTCCCTGGGAGCAGATAATAATGGAGTGCAGTGTCTGTAGAGGATTTTAAAACCATAATAAAATGGACTAAAAGATAGTCTACTTTTAATTACCAGCCTGCACCGGCAACTCTAAATAAAGTCAGTGATAAAATACTCCCCTTGGCTGGGGCAGAGACCCCTCCCCTCGTATGCTACTGGAGGGAAGCAGAGATGTAATCCATTATTTGTAAATGTCATTTTTTTATTGAGAGCTTGCTATGGCTATGTTAAGCCTTTCACACACATGCTTTTCTCATCTAATCTTCTCACCAACTTCTAAGGAAGATGACATACTAAGAATTAAAGAGTTTCTTGCATAAAGCAACAGAGAGAGTTAAGAGGACCATCTGAATCCTAGGCCTGAGGCCAGAGATAATGCTCTTAACCCAAAGAACGTGTTGCCTTGACGTCCGGCTCCTATGTGAAAGACTAGGCAGAAAGCTGACTCTATAATGTTCCACACCCAAGTGGTGAGCAAGGAGGGAGTGGGGGTGATTCAAACATAAGACCTGATTTACAGATATCTGTTCAATAAGTGAGGGAATGAATGACTACACTGGGGGAAAGTTCTGGTGGCTTCACAGAGTTACCAGGTTCCAGAGAGCTTCATGTTCAAGCAGGACGGAATTTCTTCCATTTTTTCTATTGGTTGAGGCTAAGGATTTAGAACATGGAAGAGTGACCTGGCTCCTTTCCCTGTCACTCTCCTCTTCGGGGGAGCTGCTTCCACCAATGGACACCAAGTTTTGGGGCTGACCTGGACCAGGAAACACTAATATCTTCGCAAGATTTGTCTTTCTTAGACTAGCTTCTTTCAGCTTGTAAGCCACATGGAATGGAGGACCCAGAGTTGAGAGAGCTTCTGAAGGTTTGATGGCGGCAACAAGGCCATTATTCATGGGGGATTCCCAAGAAGTCCCACTTCCTGCAGATCTACCTGACGTGTAACAAGGCTGCTGCACCTGCTCTTCCTATGGACAGTCTAATCTGGAGATGTTTCCATGATTTCACGGATGGGCTCTAAACTAGAGGCTGCATAACTGATGTTTTGCAGCCTATGTTTGGTTAGTAAATATATTTTGTTTAGCCTGGAGTGCTCCAAAAAATCTTTTAATTAGTTGATACTTTAAAGAATAGAAGACTTTGCCTGAAAACTTGCATTTCTGGCTTCTCCTGAAACATTAAGAAAGCTAGACATACACCTACCCAGCAGCACTGGCTGAGGTCAATGCTGGCTGACTCCTGTGGACAAGGCATGTGTCTGTAGTGTCTACAGGTCCCACCAGGCTTCATCGTTGACTGAACTCATTTCACGGATTTATGTCACCTGTCTCTCCTTGGGCGCCCTTAAGCTTGTGATCTTTGCTCTAGATTTGCACTGTCCAATACAGTAGCCACTAACCACATATGGCTAGTTAAATTTGTATTTAAATAAGTTTAACATTAAATAAGATTTAAAATTTAGCACCTGAGTTGTACTAACCACACTTCAAGGGCCCCTTAGCCACACGTGGTTGGTTAGTGTCTACCATACTGGGCAGCAGAGATCAGAATATTTCCATCATCAAACGGAAACTGCAGAAAGCTGCTCTACATACAAATTATTCCAGATTCATGGCATGTACCACTTAGCATCCACTCAACAGAATTTACACCCTGAAAATCCTATTATGTCAAGCACAGAAAGAGAAGGAAGAAGTGGAGGAACCACTGGTAGAGCACATTCTCTCTGTCAAGTATTATAAGAAGGACATTCCGTGGATTGTCTCATTTTATTCTTTTAACAGTCTTATGACATGGGAAGATTACAACTAATTCTAAAGATGAAGAAAGAGAGTCAACTAATTGCCAAAGGTGACATCTTTAGGACATGGCAGAGCCAGGATTTAAATCAAGGTGTGTTTGGCCCTAGAACTCATGCTCCTGTGATGATTCAACGATGCAGAGTCCGTAGAAGTGGACCTATATCTCTACTAGCAGTGATCCTACTGGGAAGCCAGGGGGAAGGGATGTGGTGCCCCTGATCCACTGGGATCTGGATGAAGCTTGCACCAAAATTAACCCAATGAGGTAACTTATATTCTTGGCCAATCCCAATGCCCACTTCCATTAAAAAATGGCAAATGTCCTTTTAATGTTGACACTTGCTTCTTCATTTCTGTAGTAATTCCACTGTTGATTCATTTCTTTTATTTCATATCATTCCTAGCTGCCAAATATTAGCTGATTTGAAATATAGATAGCTACTCCATTTATTTATCAATAAGGGAATTTATTTTGGCATACAGAAGAAAATGACACTTTTCTTTTTAAAAGAGGGTTTCTTATGAAATGTTTTGTTTCATTCTTATTTACAAGTGTCATTTTCACAAATCAGCACTTACTTAATAACATCATATGCCCAGAATGGGTGCAAAAAAGATAACACCTTAGCATTCACCTACTATGTGGTAGTAGGAATTACTGATCACTTGGAAAGAGAGAGGCTGTCAGACTAATTAATTTCATTAGGGGTGAGAATTTTGATACTGTTTTTATATCTGTGGGCAAAATAATTATCATAGTTCAGGTGCACAAACATGTTTTTGTTGCTTCTTTATGTATGTTATAAATTCTTCCAGGTCATTCTCTTTTTTCCTGCTTTATTTATAACCTTTCACTATTTGACAGTTCTTTTCTTCACTGGCATTGTTTTCCATTTGCATGCTTTAGTTTAAATTATGATTTTCCTTTAAAGAAGGCAATGCATATAAAATTACATCAAGTTACCATTAGCCAAAGAAGGGTGAAAAAAATTTTTGATCAAGTAGAATTATTTTTAAATGTAGAGGGAATAAATTCATTTGGTTTGTGTCAAGATTCTTCTGGGCTCTGTATTTGAAAATCATTATGAAGTGTCCTAAACTATAAACATATATCAGAAATATTTTTATGACAGGATTTGCCTTGCCTGGGTCCATAGTTATCATCAGCTTCACCTGCCAATAAAGAAGAATGCTTTCATCTGGATGAATTTCTGCATAGCATGGGGGCAGGAAATTCTTCTTTGAGGGAGATTTTTATCTATAGCCCAGAGGCTGGGGGGAAAGCTTTCTTAAAAAGTAGACAGAAGATGTGATTCATAAAATTTCTTCTTTTCATTACAACCACACATGATGCTGGTTCTCCTTTTGCAGAGCTGACATTGGTCATAGCTGCCTTTTTTGATGGCGCTTTAAAATATCTGTTTTATTGTTCAGACTCACGTTTGCCAACTAAATCTCCCACCAGTTTAGGAAGACTTGTTTTTAGGAGGAAAACAGACAAAATCAGATGTTATTAAAATCTGAGCAGAAAATGAATTCTCAATGCAAATATACTGCACTGAGTAGTAAATGTTGAAGTGATGAATTTATTTGTTTACTGTTTCAATTAGCATTGGCCAAGTGCCCATGACGTGGCCCTCACTGTGCTCCATGCCAGTGCTTACCAAATAATTATTAAATGATTATTGTCATGGTGCAGATTCTGGTTCAGTGAATCTTAAAGAGTCTGGGTCTCTAACAAGCTCCCAGGGGAAGCCAACGGGATCCAGGGATCCCACCCTGTGTTCAATGCTCTTGGCATCAGAAACAGAGATGAATAAAAATCCAGCTCTGCAATGGGCTCTTGAATAATGGAAGAGAGGTGAGTAACTGAAGACTTATCCAAAAAGTTGGGGGGGGGTCCTGTTTTTGGTAATGTTTGAGTAGTTCTTTTTCGACTAACAATCTTGGAGATAACCGCTATAAACTCTGGACAAACCAAAGAAAACTACTATTTAAAGGCATGGGAGAACCACCAGAGGAAAGCTGACACTGCAGGGGAGTTGGCACTTGACAAAAAAAAGGGAATGGCACTTGGAGAGTTGCCCATTTGGATGGCTTTTAGCCTGAGAGCAGTCCCAGCTATGTGGCTCAATTCAAACTGAGAGAGAATATCTTGCAGGGAAGTGGCTTGAAAATCACAAGTCAGAGTTTAGGTTCAGTACAGCAGCTGGAAAGTGAGGGAATATATCATAGAAAGGAGAGGGATTCAGAGAGAGTCCCAAATTTAGTGTATAAATTCTGTCCGAGGCTGTGGCTAACCCCCATCTCACATATGCATGGAAAGACTGCAAGCAATCCAGCGAAGGCTGAAAGAAATGAAAAGATTTCTGCTGATGCTCATAGCAGGGGAGAGAAAGTCTGCAGTTTGAGTTCAGCAAAGCTACTTCCTGCTTACAAAAATCGATAGTTTTCAAAGGAACATAACAGAACTCAAAGCCTCTTTAATATAACCATTCTCTATAAAACAAGACACAATAAATCTCCTAGAAGAAAACATAGGCAAAACATTCTCTGACATAAATCTTAGCGATGTTCTCCTAGGGCAGTCTATCCAGGCAATGGAAATAAAAGCAAAAAATAACAAATGGGACCTAATTAAACTTGTAAGCTTTTGCATAGCAAAGGAAACCATAGGCAAAACAAAAAGATAACCTACGGAGTGGGAGAAAATACTTGCAAATGATGTGACTGACAAATGTTTAATTTCAAGAATATATAAACAGTTCATACAACTTAATAACAAGAAAACAAACAGCCCAATCTAAAAATGGGTAGAAGACTTAAACAAGAAATTCTCCAGTGAAGACATACAAATGACCAATAGGCACATGAAAAAAATGCTCAGTATTGCTAATAATCAGAGAAATGCAAATCAAGACTACAGTGAGGTATCACCCTACACCAGTCAGAATGGGCATCATTAAAAAGTCCACAAACAATAAATTCTGGAGAGGGTGTGGAGTAAAGGGAACCCTTCTACACTGCTGGTGGGAATGTAGTTCAGTGCAGCCATTATGGAAAACAGTATGGAGAGTCCTCAAAAAACTAAAAATAGACTTACCATATGATCCAGCAACCTGACTCCTGGGCATACATCCAGAGGAAACTCTAATTTGAAAAGATACATGCACCCCAGTGTTCACAGCAGCACTGTATACAATAGCTAAGACATGGAAACAACCTAAATGTCCATCAACGGATGACTGGATAAAGAAGGTGTGGTATATTTACACAATGGAATACTACTCAGCCATAGGAAAAAAAATGAAATAATGCCATTTGCAGCAACATGGATAGACCTAGAAATTGTCATTCTAGATGAAGTAATCCAGAAAGAGAAAGAAAAATACCATATGATATCACTCATACCTTGAATCTAAAAAAAAAAAAAAAAAGAAAGAGGAGACATTAATAAACTCATTCACAAAACAGAAACAGACTCGCAGACATAGTAAAAAGTCTTTTGGTTACCGGGGGAAAGGCAGTGGGAAGAGATGTATTTTGGATTTTGACAGTTGCAAATGGTAGCCACTATATATAAAAATAGATTTAAAAACACAAAAACCAAATTTCTTCTGTACAGCACAGGGAACTATATTCAATATCTTGTAATAACCTTTAATGAAAAAGAATATGAAAATGAATGTTTGTATGTATATGCATGACTGGGGCATTGTGCTGTACGCCAGAAATGGACACATTATAACTGACTATACTTCATTCTCGATATCCAAGAAACAATCCCAATTTTCTTGTAACATGAAGAAACAGAAAAATGTGACCCATATTCAAGACAAAAGAGTATCAGCTCAGACCAAACTTGAGATGAACCAGGTACTGAAATAGCAGATGAGGATTTTAAAGCCTCTTAGAACTATACTCAAAGACACAAAGGAAAATATGCTTTTTGTGATTAAAAAAAGATAAGAGATATGAGCGGCAAAATAAAAACTATTAAAAATGACTTAATAGAAATTCTAAAACTGAAAAATATAGTATCTAAAACAGAAAATTCACTGAATGGTCTTAGCAACAGATTGGAGACAAAAAAAAGGCAGCCCACATGAGGATAGATCAACAGAAAGTATTCAATCTGAGGATTAAAAATATGAGCAGACTCTCAGGGATCTGGGGACAACAGCCAAGGTAGCCATATGTATAATTGGGGTCCCAGGAGAAGAGGAGGGAGAAAATGAAGCAGGAAAACCATCTAAAGAAATAATGGCCCAATATGTCCTAAATTTGGTGAAACATGTAAGATACAGATTCATGAAGTCAGTGAGCTCAAGA
Source organism: Camelus bactrianus (assembly GCF_048773025.1). Classification (NCBI taxonomy): domain Eukaryota; kingdom Metazoa; phylum Chordata; class Mammalia; order Artiodactyla; family Camelidae; genus Camelus; species Camelus bactrianus. The sequence goes on along the minus strand of NC_133555.1, from coordinate 20,371,099 downwards.
AATGTAAATACAAGGCAACCACATCTAACTAAGCACATCATAGTTGAACTGCTGCTGATAGTGGAATAGATATTCTCAGTACCTGAACGTACAGACTCTGAATCAGGGAGGCTTGCCCTGAAGCTTGTGTCTGCTGCTTACTGTCCATGGGACCTGGAGTAAATGACTTCAGGTACCCAGCAGATTTGGGGTTCATAGAGTCCTTAAGAAGGCAAGAATCAAGCATTAGAAGGATGGGGAAGGGAGAAAGGGACTTTAGGATTAAAAAAAAAGATCAGGGAGAGATTGGTTAATCTATACTTACGCTAACTCAAGATCCCAAGACTGATCAAACATGCCCTTTTTCAGCAGGGTACTGGAAAGTTCTCTCCTAACTAAATAGGCATACATTATCACAAGAGTGGGATGGTAACATTTCTGAAATGGTAACTGGTGGTCTTTCCTGCTTTGCCTTTGTCCCTGCCTTCTTTCATCAGCCAAGCTACAGTGAGGTTATTCTAGGCTCACTGATGCAAGGAAGGGATTCATTCCCTGCAAGGCAGAAAGAAAAGTGATTCTTCCCAGGTTTTGAGATTCAAAAGCCTGGGTCTTGAGGGAGGGGCAACAATTTAGGACCAAGTCCACAGATTTAGGAGACTACATAGCCATTTAAAAGCAAGACTTTGAAACTTTCCATCTATAAAATAATTTCTGAGGCAAGGAGACAGAGAAACTTAGAAACAGAAGTAATGGAATCTTGGAAATGGTGAGTCTTAGCACTTTTTATTATCAACATGCTGTTACCTTCAATTCGAGCTATTACAAGGTCATGCTTAGATTACTGCGCTAGTTCCCCAGCAGGTACACCTGCTTCTACCCTTGCCCCGCCCCACTAATCTGATTTCAGCAGAGCAGACAAAGTGATTTCTGTTCTAACCTGTGCCAAATCAGGCCAACTCCTCTGCTCAAAACCCTGCCAAGGCTCCCGATGGTACTCACAGTCGAAAGTAAAAGGATCTTAGCAAGGATTACAAGGGCCTACAACTTGTATCTTCTGATCACACTCCTTTCCATTCACACCCCCACCCGCCGTGGGTTGCTTGAACAGGTCAGGCGCACTCCTGTCTCCAGAACCGGGGATCACTCTTCTCCCGGATATCTACATGCCTCATCCACTCGCCTCCTGGTTTTCATTCAAGCACCACATCCTCAGTAAGGCTTGCCCTAAGACTCTCCATCTCCCGCCTATCCCTCTTACTGTCTTCTATCTGTTCTTTTTCCATTGCACTTTTAGTATATACTTTAGTACTATGTGCTTTTAGCAAGCAGATAATGTACTGATTCATTTTTTCCTATTATTTATTGTCTGCCTCCTCTTTTAGGATGATGGAGGGATCCTGGTTTTGTTCGCTGGTGTATCAAAGTGCCCAGCACAATGCCTACCATTGGTGGAGGCTCAATAAATAATGAATACATCCTGAATCTCTTCCCTTTCTTGTCCAGGGGTGATTCCTGGGGAAGGAAAACAGGACTGGAAGATAGGACTAGGGATGTGTGAGTGAAGGGGACCCATGTCCCCTTTCTCAGCGGGGACATTGTGTTGGCAGCATACCCCAGAGGAGAAATGCAGTCTCAGTGGGAGCATGTGATGTAGCTGCACGGGGTTTCTGTGAATGATACCAGTGGGCCCAAGGAGGACTGAAGAAGCAGAGGGCTTTGGATGGTATCCAAAGAGTTTCCCATATGTGTAGTAGGAGTAGCAAAATGATTGCCCCTTGTGGACAGCAACAGCAGGGAGAACTCCAAGACCCAAAGGGAACTTCTAGATGGGACAAGGGGTAAATTGTATGTCAGCTGATCTATGTTATCTAAGCAAGAGGGTAGATACCTTGGAGGCTGTAAGCATAAAAAGACAACAATTGTAGATTATTAGCTACGCCAACTCACTGTCTTTACCAAGCGTTGGCAAACTTTTTTCTGTAAAGGGTCAGGTACCAAATAGTTTAGACTTTGTATGCTATATTTTGTCTCTATTACATATTCTTTGTTTCTTTTTTTAAACAACCCTTTAAAAATATGAAAAACATTCTAAGTGTGCAGGACATACGAAAACAGGCAGCCCACAAATAGTAGTTTGCTGACGCCAGTGAGAGGGAAGGATTCTCTGATGACACATGGAAGTGGAATAAAAGCTTAAAGCAGACGTTGTTTAGGAAAAATAAAGAAATTTAAATTTCTTACACATTGAATTTATGGATTGGGGTTCAAACAATGTAGAGTAGCTTCAGGCTAAGAAAGGTATTATCCTTTTGCTCAAGTGGCCAGGAAGAAATGTGGTCAGCTGCTTCTCTGGCTCCAGGTTGGCCCAAGGTAGGAACTATGTTTTGTCTGAGGAGCCCTCCAAGCCCACCAGTCCATGGCAAAATCTGGCAGCATTAAGGGGATTCCAGTTATTAACTGCTGTGTAACAAATCACTCCAAAACAGTGTCTCAAAACAACAACCATTTCATTAAAATTCAGAATTTTATAAGTCAAGAAATTAGGTATGGTCTGACAGGATGGTTCTTCTGCCCTCCCTGATGTTGACTGAGGCCAGTTGGTGGTACTGACTGACAGATGGGCTGCTCTGGAGGTCCATAATGGCTTTGTGTGCCTGGAGCCTTGGCTGGAAGGCTGAGGTTAGCTGGTACAATGTCAAGGAACACCTACACATGGCTTCTCCAGTACGGTCAAAAGGAGTCAGGCTTTTTCATGGTGACTGAAGGCTCCAAGAGTAAGTGTTTCAAGAGACAGGATGTAAAGCTGAATCTTTTCAGGCCGGGGCTTTCAAACTGCATAGTCAAACTTACACCAAATTCTATTGGTCAAGGCTATCACAGAGCCCACCCAGGTTCAAGGTTCAAGGGAGAGGAGGTTCCCCAATCTAGATAAGAGAATTATCAAACATTTTTGTCTTCTTTGATCTACCACAAAAGGAAATTAGTAATATTTTTACCAAGAATTAAGATCATGGTGAGTATGAGTTCATGGAATGACATTTGCCTTCCCTGGTGCCACCAAGGCATGGGAAGAATGTCACCCTTACAAGAAACCTGCATTTAAATGTTTTAGTAAACAAGTAAGCCAATTTTTAATTCGTTATTTGTTATTCTACACTCTACTATAATTCTTGACAACTGCCAGTACGGCAGAAGCAAGCAGAATTGATTTGGGTTCTGGTAGAGACTGGGAAGAAAAAGATAAAGAAAAATAAATAATTGGGAAGTATGGTTACACAGGAACAAAACAATTTATTTCAAAGAAGAGAAAAACAGATGTCACCAGAAAGAGAGGCAAGGCAGTAAACTTACATCAGTGAGCAAACAGTAGGTGGAAAGCAACAGAAATAGGTAATTTCAAAGTCAGTTGAGTATCAGAAAAAAAAAATCAGGTCAAATGTATGCTTGAAGATAAAGATTAAAAATAAGATTAAACTTTAGTTCTGACGATTTCAATAGAATTTAGACTTCTTTCTAAGGAATTCAGAGAGTACAGAGGAGTAAATTACTGTACAACATAGAACTAAAATTTGGGTAATGTTCCTTTCAGTATGAATTAGTCTGAAAAATGTTTGATTTTCTAACAGTGATTATTACTGTTATTTATCTACACTTGAGAAGGAACAAGGGAGAAGCACCTAGGTTTCCAATCTAATTCTGAAAAATAAAAGCAGAAGGATCAAACAAACAAAAAATCCCCAAACACTCCACTGATATTTTGTGCTATCTCCTACTTGAAGGTCTGTCCTCACAGAATTTCACCCATTCCAGAAAAATGAGAAAAACCTATTTTCTGTCTGCCCTGTAGCAAGAGGGCAGTCGTGGCTGCATTTCCTGGCAGATGGAAGCATTTTGATCTCTGGTGTTCCTGAATATGCATTTGAGCTGTGAAGCCCGAGAGGGGCTGGGACCAAAGGACTTCCCCACTGAAATGGTGGTGAACAGAAACAGGGGGCTTAACACAATTAATTGCTATCTAGAACAGCAGGGGTGGAGGCAGCTGCAGGTAGAACAGCCAAATAGACAGGCAGTGAGAAAGCAAATACATCCTTGCTTTCAGAAGAACTCTGAAAAGATGGCCCAAGTTGCAGGGATGTATTTCTTTCACGAACAAAGCACCACCTGAAATGATCAATGCACTTAGTCCTTATATGGCCTTTCTCACCTCAATTTTCTCCCTTCCCCCACTCCAGTCCCCTGCTATTTCAGATCTATATTCAGAGCTCAGCGCCTTAAAAAACCAAGCTTGGTTTTCACATCAAATGTGGAGAGTCTGTGTCCTTTTTTTTCCCAAAGGAGGGTGGAAAGTACCACTATTTCCTGCAGTCAAAACTTGGTAGCATAAAATCAGATGTCCAAGGCCAGAGAAGAGAGAAAAGGCAGTGAACACATGTGTGGAGGGAGGGGGAAAATGGATGCCACAGAACCAGCATTGTGTCCTGGAAACAAAAAGAGGGTTTGGAGCAACTTGAAGGCCCCTCACAAAATCTATGCGTGAGACATTTACTAAGTGCAGCCCCAAAGGGTCATTCAACTCCTAAAATTCCAGAGAATAAATTTTTCAGCTGCAATCTACCTTGGTCTCCAGTATTTCAGTTGGAGACTGGATGGTGGTAAAACCCAGATGGAAACTCATCTACTCAGTGGTATCAAAAACTGTTCAGTTTCCTATGACCGATTTTTGGGGCAGACCCCCTGAAGTGACAATGACAGCTTCTGTGAAGACCAAGGACTCTCTCAGCTGTGAATCAGGCAGATGAATAAATCAGGCAAATGCAAAGCATGGCCCTGTAGATATAAGCTGATAGAATCTTCTCTATAAAAAAATACTGCATTTTTATAGGCGTGAACTGAATCCATGACTCTTTATACAGAATATCCTTTTAGGATTTGCATAGTATATGTACTTGTATTTACACGAGTTTATCGTTCACAATAATTAAGCAAAGTATGAGGAGGGGAGAAGCGTTAGACAAATAGGAGGAAACATCATACGAGCCTTCAAAGAATTATAGGATACTGGAGTTCAGAAGGGATCTTAGAGATTAGTAGCTCAATCCAATTTTACTTAAGACTGGAGATGGTTAATGATTTTCCTCATGTCATACACCTAGTAAGTTTTGGAGAAAAGACTTGAATTTGTGCCTTAAAAATCCACTGCTTTTAGACTATGTTAATATTTTAGCAAAAAAAAAAAAAAACCAAAAAACATGGTATTGATTGTTTGTGTTGTACTAATCAGGGTTAGTAACTGTAAGATTCTGCAAAAGACCACCTCTGAAATCTCAGTGGTTCAGCAACATAATTCATGTGAAGTCAAGTGGGTTAAGTGGGGACTTCTCTGTTCAGTGACCTAGAGGACCAGACTCTCTTCAACCTGAACCACTACCACAGTAGCAGGTGGCTTGTCACACCGATTCTTAAATGCTTTGGCCTGGAAGTTGTACGCATCATCACTCCATTCACATTTCACTGGCTAGAATTAGTCATACGGCCCCATCGAAACCAAAGGGGTCTGGGAAGTATATTCCCCCCACGCACACAAGGAGGAGATGAGAAAAGGACTTGGATGAGCACTTACTACTTCTTCCACACACACACACACCTGCTCTCAACAAGCACTAAGAGATAGTACTATGAGAAGTATGGAGGCATTTTTGGTGATTAGAAGGTAAGAATATGAGAAATGCTCTTTCCACTAAATTCTTACTAAAGGATGAAGACCTGGCAAGAAAAACCAATGGCTTAGGACTTCATCTCTTTCAGTACAGTCATTCTAAGTCCCTAAGTCCCAACTTAGAAACATTATGATCCAAAATATTGGCCACCTGCTTTGTCCATAAAATTCTACAGATCACAACTCTAAATGGGTCTCTCTTTCCAGGGTGTTTTGTAGCTTTCAGCTGGTGGAACTGTGCCTCTGGTACAATGAGTACAAATACTTGTGAAGCTCACGGATGGTTGCTCCAAAGCCGGGCTAGAGCCAGGCCCTGGAGAGCGTGTGCTTTGCTGGCACATGACAAGTTCTGCTCTCACAGACCAATGACTCTTGGAGACTTTCCCAACTCTAGAAAACTCGCAAACTTTAGCCATGGGCTGTTAAAGCTGGTCATCTTCTCATTCTCTTATTTGCTTTTAGGACACAAGGTTTGTTGCCTTCTTTACCTACTTTGTGCAAGGGAGCACTGTAGCTCTGGTTTACCAAATACTGAAATACTAGAATAATAGGAATTTAAACCTTCTGATGGAAATACTTTTTGAGTTGGTTATGATACTGAAGACTTTCATACCCACACAATGTATATAGAAACTTTAGAACAGAGCTTCTCAATTGTTAAAGTGCAAACACCCAGGGATCTTGGTTAAATGCAGCTTCTGATCCAGAAGGTCTAGGATGGGTCCTGCAATTGTCTTGTCTTTCCAACAAGCTTATAGATGATGCCAACGGTGCTGATCCCTCCAGTGGAACAGTCTAGCTGCAGGTGTCTCACACAGGCCCCCTGGGGGGGGGATTCCCTTTACCAGGTTCAGTGTAACCATTCTTCAGTCCTTACCTGTTTCACTGTTAAAAGTCTCTGAAGGATTACCCTTGGGCTATTGTTTATGCCTCCTCCATTCCCTGCAATCGGTAGAGAATGAGAGAAAGAAGCACCCTGGAGTCTCCCTTTTCCCTCTTTTCTCTCTTGTCAGTACCTATCATGGGCTAACATAGAGAGGGGCCAGTTGGCAAGGGAGCCTGGAGAATAGAGCGTGCAGGAGCAGCCTGTGAAATACAAAGCAGAGCAGAGGAAGCGGGGTGAATGGGGACCTGTACGGTGCCCCCACTAAGTTTACTTACTGAACAAGGGAATCCATGGAAACTCTGGATTCTCTAACTTCCATCCCAATTGAGAGCACCACTAAGCTAAAAAGTCCACGAAGAGAGTTTCTGATCCACTACAGTAATAGAATATTTTATTTTATTTTCGAAAAAAATTTAAATTACAAATTTTTATTTTAAAATTATTTTTATTTTAAAAATTTTTTATAATTTTTAAAATAATTATTTTAAGGCTGATCGAGTTCTGCTATATGACAGACTAAATCCAATGACATCTCAGATTTTTCTCACCCTGTGATTTACCTCCAAAATTCTATGAGGTGAAAAAGTTTTACTTTTGAAAGACTAAATGGGATTTTAAAAGCCAATTCATATGTTCATCCACGGTGGGTAGACAATTTTAAAACTGAGAAGCAATCGCTATTTGAGAAGAGATCACTCAAAGAAACTAAATATTAGTAGAAAATAATAAGAAAATAATTCCAATTATTAGCTATAGATAGAATATCTTTTGCATTTAAAGATTATGCAGCAAATGGCAAAGGAGAGAGAAGAGGAAATTTGTATTTGTGATGAGAGGAGCTTTACTTAAATCAAACAAACAAAAATGATAATAGTAATGATTCATTGAGTATTTCTTATGTATCAAGACCGGTGCTAACTGCTCTCGAGAGTAGAGTTTCTCAACTCCTATACTATTGACATTGTAAGTGGGATAATTCTTCATAATAAGGGCGGTCCTGTACATTGTACAATGTTTAGCATCATCCTTTGCCTGTACCCACTTGATGTACCCCCCCTCCCAGTTTTGACAATAATACATCTCCAGAGACTATAAAATGTCCCCTTTGGGGGCAAAATTGCCTCTGGTTGAGAACCATTTCTCTAGTGGCATTAACCTCCTATTACATTTCAGGAATAAATGAGGAAAACAAGGCTTACAGAGGTTAAACAACTTTCCCAGCTTTATGTAGGTAGTGAGTGGTGTGATCAGGATTCAAACCCAGATCCAACTCTCAATCTACTACTTAATCTCAAAATGAGCTTTCTTTTGTTTTATTCCTTTCTTCTCATTTTCTGAGTAGTAGTTGTGGATGATTTTCTTTTCAATTTGGAGAAAAATAAAGGAAAATGGGAAGTCATTTTTGGATTTGAATCTACAGCAAGAGAGTAATCAGATTTCTGATAGGAGTGTGGTTTTACACTTCTTAGATCACAGAAATTCAGAAGTGTGAGAAGCCTCAGAGCTCATGTGTTTCAGGAGATGTTATTGTGGACATGCAAATCCTTAAATACAACATTTGACAGCACCTGGTTCATTTCAAGTGAGGAAAGAGTGTGCTAAAAAGCCTCCCTCTTTTTCCCTGTGCTATAATTCTCACTGAACCTCCTTTCTCTATAATGTTGTACCATGGTGGCAAATGATCAATTTCAACTTCACGCAGCCAAGGTCAAGTGTGAGGGAATAACAGGCTCTCCATTCACTTCATGTAGGAATGATTTATTGCTTTTCCAGAAGAGGATTCTTGACATTTTGAAAATGTAATGTAGTGCAAGAGTAATTAAGCCAAAGGTGGACTGCTGGACGATTGATTAGCATTGTCAGAAAAGGCTGATTAGCTTAGACGCTTCAAGAACTGATTTTGCCAGCTATGAATTAAAGGTTAGTAATTAAATTTATGGGCCATGGCCACAGTCTCCAGGTGGCATTTCACACAGGAGTATTTGTGTTTGGAGAGGACAGGAAAATTAAGTGCATGTCAGTTGCCTCTTTACTCGCAATCTTTGGTTAAAATGCATCTTCAGAGACAAAGAAAAATAATATTGAGGCAAACCTGTCTGTAAGTCAAGGTATGGCTTATTATATCTAATGTTTTTAACAAGCAAGTTCTAGCTACCTTCCCAGTGGACCAAATCAGAGAGAGGTAAGTATAATAAGAGGTATTCATTCAGTTATGAGTCATCTGTTGTTTTCTCCATGCATCCAGCCAGCTCCTTTCTGAAAACTGCCCTGTCCTCTTCCTCTGCTTCCATCCACACATTTATGGAAGCAGACATAATCACAGAACATGACCTCCTGTCTCTGGCCTCAAGTGATGGGTCCAGAGGTAGATACATAGCCCAAACTAAGGCATTCAGAATCCTTCCCCGGGAAATTTTTTTTTTCTCTTTAACATTTCTGAGAATATTCACAGAGTGTGTACAACCGTAACTATAATCCATTTTATCACCCCAAAAAGAACCTCCATATGCATTAGCAGTCACTCCCATCTTCTTCCTCCTCCCCCAGCCCCAAAGCCCTGTTCTACTTTCTGCCTATTCTGGACATTTCATAAAAATGTGATCATATGACATTGATCTTCTGTAACTGCTTTCTTTCACTTACATAATGTTTCTGAGGTTCATCCATGATATAGCATGCATTAGTATTTCATTCTTTTTTATGGCTGAATTCCCTCTGTATGGATATACTGTATCTTGTTTACCCATTCATCAGCAGCATCTTGGAAATTTAAAATAAGGATTAAGCAATCTCAGCCTTTGTTTGTCTAGTCTCTTGGATGGCAGAAATGTAAATCTAGCTACTGTTGGTGGCTATTTTCTGCTTTGTGGTAGAAATACAAAAAGCTCTAATATCGTCTTAAAACACAAAACAGGCACAGAAATGAGAGATGTGGAAAACTCCCAGGATTTCTTCCGGTATTGGAGGCTCTGGTTCTCGCTCAGCTTTTCGGTGAGCTGCATCACTGTCCTTTATGACCATCTTTTGCTTTTGTTTGAACTACCTCCAGGGCATTTTTGCTATGCTTAACTGAAGTTCCCAACTAACACACTATTAGCATACAGAAAACAGAACCTGCTCTGGTTGTTACAGAAGAAATGGGTCGCTTCAATGTCATTTCCATCTCTCAGAGCTCAGTTAATCACTCATTTTTATTTCAAGTGAAATAAACAACATAATATTTTAATGGTCACCATCTATCCTGTGAAATTACCCAGCCACATTAAGCTTTTTGGCATTCTTATCATATTAAACTACCCAAATTATGACAGACGTGCCTAACCGATGAGAACTGGCACTAGGTTTATATAACAGCACAGGGTTTAATGCTTACCTCTAGTGGGCAGATACTTTACCAAAATGTGATCATCACTGGAAATTAGCAGTAGACAGTGAAAGAGTTTTAGAAATCTTTTAGCAAAGTCACAAGCCTAAATCCCCTGGTGCCATTTGGGCCCTAGCCCAGTAATTCTCAAACCTGGTTTTGATGCATATTTGCCATCAATTGTCTCAAGGGATATTATGAAAATTTCAAAACACATTCTAGGTTCAGTTCAATCATTTTAATATATATTTGTCATGTATAGATAATATTTTGGGGGTATGTCATGTAAGTACTTCCCCTGCCGTGTGAATTATATAACAGGAAAGGAAGCATTCCAGCCACTGGATTTTATGAAAGATCAGAAAGGCCTGGATCTTATAGGTACTGAACTCGTTTCAAATCTTTGTCTATTAATAAAGCCATATAAGACAGTATTTTAAATTTTATATACTACTCCTTAATATGGTAATCTGACTTCTAGAAAATTATTCTAAGGTAAATATTAGAAATATGCATTGAGGATGTTCAATAATACACCACCAATAATAGCATAAAAAGTAGAGGGAGACTAAAAGTACAACAGAGATTACATACATTAGTTTTAGTCCATTCACATAATGTAGTATTAAAGAGACATTAAGAGCCACGTTTTAGAACATTTAGTGACATGAAAGTTTTCTCAATACAGTAAGCAGGGAAAAGTAAAATTACATCATATTCCAATTCAGTAAAGTAACTTTTATATGTCTCTATATGTATGCACAGAACAAAAACTCAGAAAGCTAGCAAGTTATCTTGGATAACAGGAGAGTTATTTTATTCTTGTGTTCTTTATTTTCTAACAGCATTTATCACTCTTCTCATAAGAAAAAGTGAATGCTGTGTCATAAAATTTATTTTTAAAAGACTTACAAATAATGCAGATGAAAAAGATCTCTTCAGGAGACAGAACACTGTGTTTGACTCTACCTGCATTTAAGGAGACAGTGTCCTAGACCTGGGTCAGCTACTAAGTCCTCTCTATGGATGAAAGGGAAAAAAAAAATCTGTTTCTTTATGTGCCAGTTTCCATTCTAATAATATCTGTCCTGTCTACTTTTCAAAACTGTAAAAAGGAGACAACTTAAGAAACCACTTTGAAAACTACAACAAAAGTGTAAGATATGATTATTACTGATCATTTATTTAAAAATAGGTAATAATAAAAATATAACACTGGTGACTATTTAGTGGCTTTGCAGCCTATTAAAACTGCGTAAGTTAATATCAGAAATTATTTTATAATAGAGGTTAGATTTTTATGAGTGTGAATGGTCTCTATTTTCCCAAGATTTTTAAGGTTATGAGAACTAAGAGATCTTGGTCTCCCTTTGTCCTCTTTGCTTTCTTTTAAAAGGGGCAACGTGGAACGTGTGCTAATGAATGCTATACTACTGTCACACTTTGTACTCTGGTTTCTCTTCAGATCATATGAATCTTTCACCTTTTTACTACTGCCACAGTTTAGATAATTACTTTAGTAGTTAAATATTTTATTAAAACATTAACCAGGATGTGCAAAGCCCCCTAGAGTAACCCTAGGTGTCTTGTTTTCTATAGTAACACCAGCAGCACTCTCTAGCTTCCAGACAGGCCCAATGTGTCACACCTAAAACTCCAACATCATTGTCTTCTCCAGTTTCCCAGGATTACCTTGGGCTCCACAACCCAGACCCAACAGAGAATGTCTTCGTCCACTGCTCTGGCCCTGAACCAGTGAGAGAAGAGATATCAAACAGCCTACAAATCTCTTCCCTTTTTGATGACAGTACATTAAATCATTCCACATGGGAGGAAACAATTTATTTTCTTTTTTGGGTAATAATATATCATCATATCATACCATATATCAAATCATATCATGATATAGTATCAAATCCCTTCCAGTGAACACCATTGTGAGGCAGAATCTGAACTCAGATCATCACTTATTCCCCTGTGACACCAAATTCAGCAGGGTAATTAAGCTGCATAAATACAAACTATATATACAGCTAACACTTAACAATAGTATTCTAGGTGCTAAAAACCATTAATTTTTCTTAATTTTGCACCTGAGGAAACTGAGGTTCAGGACCACTTGCCCAAGGTCTACAACTTAAAAGCTGCAGAGACAGAACTCAGACTAACTTCATCTTCGTGTGTGTTTCATATGACTCTTTACACTGAGTTTGGGAACCTGCATGCTTGAAACAGAGAGATACTTATTTGCATTAGAAGTAGAAGTGATTACACCTTTCAGCTTGCCAACAGAGCTGAAAGCCATGTACACTTAATACAGTATCTGAACCCAAAAGCTATCTGAATATCCACTTCTAGGCATCAGTTGGTAAGAATATCATTATTTCATTGGGCTGTTGGAAATGTGGCAGTTATTCCATGATATATTGTGAAGGTTAGAGAAGTAGTATTAAAGGATGGGCCCCAACAAGGGGAAGATGTGAGTGTACTACCATATAGATTCTCAAAACTGTGCTAAGTGAATACATGAGAGAAGCTAAATCTTAAATGGTGTCAAGAGTCAATATACATATTCTGATTCTAGTGGTGACCAGTAGTTTCTAACAGACCAACCCTCCTGCATAAACATAAATACTAAAAGCAAGTGTCTAGAGGCACTGGAGAATGACAAAAAAGTCACATATTGGAGGAGAATCCTCACTTGGTAGCTGGTAAATTTCCTGATCCTTTACAGCTTTCAGCCTGATGGCATGCTTTAGTCTGTACTTGGCTGGGTGGTTAAAATTCACATAGAACACCTGCAGTCTTCTTGGTCTGAAGAACTAGAGGAATCACAGGTAGCAGAAAATGTTGGAGAATTTCCAAAAGAAAAGATTCAGACAGGGAGAGCATCAATCTCTGTATATAAATTCTGCCCAGATCTCTGACTGATCCCTGAACTATGCATAGAGAGGGCAGACTCCAATGAGCCCCAAGTGAGGCTACAAAAAAATTCAGAGGAGACAAACTTGGCAGACTGAGTTCAGTCAAGTTAAACACTGCTTCAGAAAAAAAATTTAAAAATCAGTACTCTTTAGAGAAACAAAATAGAATGCAGAGTCTCTCTGGATCTAACTGACGTTTACAATACTACCTAAAACTACTCAACACAAAAGAAAATAAGAAAACATGATCCACTCAAGAGAAGAAATAATCTATACAGACTAACTTCAAGATGACTCAGATATTGGGTTTAACAGTTAAGGTTCATAAAGAAAATGCTAATGAGTAAAAAGAACAGGAATCTAGCAGAGAAAAGGGAACTACAAAAATGGACCAAGTATACTTTCAACACTGGACAGATCACCTAGACAGAAAATCAGTAAGGAAACATTGGGCTTCAACTACACATTAGATCCAATGGACGAACTAAGAGAGAATTAACATTCCACCCAACAGCAATAGATTACATGTTCTCGTGTGCACACAGAACATGCTCCAGGATCATATGTTAGGCTAAAAAACAATGAATGATTGAAATCCTTTTAAATTTAAGACATCTGTTATGCCCACCATATGGCTATGGTACACATGTGAATATATACACTTGGAAAGCCTGTATATTCTGCTGTTGTTGGGTGAAGTGTTCTATAAATGTCAACTAGGTCAAGGGGTTAATATTACGTTCATATCTTCTATATCTTTACTGATTTTTGATGCAGTTGTCTTACCAGTTGCAAAAACAGAATTAAAGACAGAAATTGAACCCTGTCTATTTCTCCAATTCTATTTTTGCTTCATGTATTTTGATGTTCTCTTATTAGGCATATTTACATTCATGTTTGTTATGTCTTCCTGATGACTGGACCGTTTTATCCATAGCCGTATCTGCAGTTTCACAGATTCAACAAACTGTGGATAGTCTAACACTGTACAAATTTATTTTTTAAAAATCCACTTATAAGCAAACCCAGGTAGTTCAAATGCATATTATCCAAGGGTCAACTGTCATTTAAACTCATCTATCAAAACATTTACTTGAGAACAAAATTAGCACAATCTACAAAGGGTGTGGTTTAAAGGATAGTAAGTGTGAGGGGAAATACTTGAAGGGAGCAGAAATGAAAGAAAACCTCTTCCTTGGGAAGAAACTCAAAGAAACTCCATGAGAAGTGTGGGCATATTATAGCAGATCCTCAACCCTTACAAGGGATAGAGTCTGAAATCCCCTGAACACCTCCATTCTGGAATGCCAGCATCATTTATCGTGCAGTCAAGGTGACCAACACTTAAGGGCTCCTTCAGGCACTTAAGCAGAGTTACCAGACTCATAGTGACCGGGCCAGAGCTGAGGTAGGACTGGGGCTACAAATGAAAACTATCAGGGCTTCCACCCATGAGTGCCCTGTCCAAGGAGTTCTGCTGCTTCCCAAGGCATCTGGGAAATGTTTACTCAGAGTCTTCTGGGCATCAGGAATGTAGTATCCAGAATAAAAGCACCAGATGAATTCCAGTTTTCAGAAGCATAGGGTATGAGTCAAGATTAAATACTGATATTATGCTAGGTTTGTGTCCAAATTAAATACTGAGATGACATGGTCAGAGAGGAGTCACTCTTTACCTATCCTTCAGGCTAAATTCAACTCCCTGTTATTGTCCTTCGTAAGCTTTATTAAAGTCTGCAACTATAGCACAGTTCATCTGTCTTCTTAGTTATTCATTTACTTGTTTATAGTTTGGCTCCTCTACCTCTGAAGCCAGGAAACTTGCCAGTCTAATTCAGCACTGAATCCTCATAACAGTGTCTAAATTCGGGAACAGAGCCTGGTGAAAGGAGGAGCTTAATAAAGGACTAATGAATGAATGCATAAACGAAGGATGGAAGGAAGCAGATATGGGGTAATCAGTAAGCCTCAGTCACTACACAATTGATCCATGCCCAAATACTAGTGTGGTGGCTCACAGTATAATTCCATTAAGTGGCTCAAATTATAAGCGATGCTATTCACGTGCCTGCTGCAATCTCTTCAATTTTTGAAACTGCAAAGACCAAGAATATAAATTCTTAGAATCTCATGTACAGCAAGTCAAACTCTAGTGCATAAAAGAATTACCCAGGGAGATTTTAAAATGTCCATTCCCAGCCCCATTACTCTGCCAGTGATGCACTACTAAAACGAGCCCCAGACAGAGTGCCAGGGATCCAAACCCTGACTCTGGAAAGATGATGCAAACCTGAGCAAGATTTTTTTCTTTCGTGTGCCTTGCCACAGGAGCCATATGAGAGGAAAGGAATAAAGTTTGACTTCCTTTCTGGCTACGGCAGCATTAAATTCTGTGTGTCCATAATATTTCAGCTCTATGCTAGGCCTTGCATGGAGCACAAGGAAAGAATTTCTAATACTTCTTCTTAAACAGGAAGAAAATAAACAATACAAAAGCTAAAGAATAATACCAATCAAGTTTCCGGTTACCACATCTCTTAGGTTCTAAGATGCAACTCTTTTCTTCCACATTTAATGTTTTAGAAATTGAGATGTATCTTAATAAAGGACTAATGAATGAATGAATGAAGAAACCCTCAAGGAAGAGGACTACACTGGGACACAGGTATCTTCCCTTGTGTATTATGTGAGCCGATCCATTTCTAGAAGTTACACCTCAGTCAGAGTGATCATTTGAATCTTAGCTGGAACTTGAACACCTACCAGTTACCTAAAATGTCTTCTAAAATGATATTGTGTTGTGACACTGAAACAAAAAAGTAGTGTGTAAAGAGAGGACGGTTGTCAACATGGTGGGCAACACAAATAATGGCAGCAAAATCTGCCACATTTGACAGGATAACTCACAGGAGTTCCAAATGAGGGAGAGGTTGGCATGTTTGATTTATTCATCTTGAAAAGGCTGTGATGCAGTTGCTGAACATCTATCCATCAAACCCCACCCCCACTTTTAAGAGAAGCTAAAAACGTAATTACATTGAAGAGGAGATAAAAACGAGAGGCTCAGCCAAATAGAAAATGCAGGAGACCCCCCAGTATGCTTCAACAGCCGCAAGGTTATCTTGTGAGAAAGCAGAGTATTGGGTGTGCAGAGAGAACCACTGGTGGGAAGATGGAGGGAGGGATGAAGAAGGGGTTCAAGGAAACTTTGGAGGTGATGGATACATTATTTTGCTTGTAGTGACAGTTGCATGGCTATAAACAGATTTCAAAATTCATCAAACCACCCATCTTAAATATGTCCATTTCGGTGCACTTCAGTTACACTTCTAAACACTGAAAAAGGCTTATTCTGCCAATAACAGAAGTACTACAAAGGCACAGTCATGGGGATGGATTATCATGACAGCACAGCATGAGATGCCACATCAAAGTGATTCAGTAGAGTCTTCAGACTCTCAGTAACATCTAAACATCACCATCATCTTCATGATCAACACAAGTATTTCTTCAGTGCTCGCTCTGCAAGGACCAGGCATTCTACAAAACTCGTATTACGTCGTTTAATCCTCACAACCACCCCAGAAGGTGCATCTCACTACTCGTCCCATTTTACAGATGGGGAAACAAAGCCATAAAAAAGTTAAAACCTGCCCTGGATCACAGAATTAAAAAGAAGTAGATGCAAGATTTGAACCAGTCAGAATCTGTGTTCTTAAACCACTAGTCCAGCTGGCTTTTAGCACTGGGAAAATGATGCTTAAAGGCTGTCATTCAACAGGATTTTTCATACTGGTACTTAAGGATGGAATAAGGAACAATAATATTTCTTGAAAAGTTCTGTACTTTGCAGGGCCTGTGTGAGTATCTCTAAATCGTGGCATATTAAAGGGTAACCACAAGTTGCAAGCCTGTGTTGAAAACCGTAAGCAGGGACCTTGGATGGCTCTGTGGTTTGAGCAGGATGCAGTTAGGATTCCAACTGTGGTGAACGAGGGGCAAAGTTGCCTCAATTTTGGTTTGGCCATTTCATTATTTCTCAGAAAAAAGGACAGTGAATCAGATTGTCTAGACGGATTTGGAAACGCTGAAGGTTTCTAAACATCTTATTCTGCGTGAGGTGTACATTCTTGGTTGTTGCCCTCTATTTTTACTGGGGTAAAATATACATTATATAAAATTCACCATTTTAACCATTTTTAAGTGTACAATTCTGTGGCATTAAATACATTTGTCACCTTATGTGTAAAGGTAGTATTTTACTTCAGGGAGACAGCATGCTTGGCGGTAAGGGCAGGGGTGCAGGAGCCAGACAGGCTGGCATTTGGTTTCTGATTATGACTCTCATTAGCGTATGGCCTCAGACAAGTTAAAAACCTCTCCATCTTTCATTTTCTTCATCTGTAACATGGTGATGGGCAAGACCTACCAGATAGTACTGTGGCAAAGATTAAACAATATAATGTGTGTAAACCGCTCAGTGAAATTCTTGGCACAGAATAAACCCTTTCGATGTGCAACAGAAAATGTAGTTAGAATTCTGTCTACCTTTTCTGTGAATCAGAGGTCCTGACACTGGGCAATGTGAACTTTAGGGAGGGTCATGGCTTGGGCCTGAGGGCACCTGTGAGGGCACAGATTCCTGCATTTTCCCTGTGGGAGCGTTTGGGAAACAGGTACATGGCTTTCATCAGATTCTCAGAGTTAAAGTGCAGGGCAAAAGCAGAGAACTCCTCAGAGCAATACATATAATCACATCAACCTTGCTCCCCTGCTACTCAGAGGCCTTTGATCACTGACCTCAGTCTCCCCCTTCCCCCTGCAGAGTTGATGGGTGAGAAGGAGGGCAAAATGCTTATTCTTTGTCTCAGGGCCACGGTGTTGAGCCTAAGGGGCTTCGAGTCACACTCCCTGGAGTTGTGGCCTGCCGGCTGCATAACGCCCCCTACTTTGCCCCGTATTCTCAGCAGAGTAGAACTGCCAGCTGAGTGTCCTGGGGACACAGGGGTAATCGGCCAGCCAGATGTCTGTGAGAGTGTGAAAGGCAAGGCAGGGGCTCAGAGTTCAGAAGGCTCATGCCCTGTGCCCTCACCTGTCCTCTGTGCCCTAGTGTTGCACAGTGCACTGCACATGCCTCTAACAGCATTTAACTGTGCATGTCAATCAGGGGGCTCTTGTAAAAATGCTGACTCGCACTCAGTAGGTCCAGGCTAGGACTGAGATACGGAATTTCTAACAGGTTCCCAGCGGGCCACCCTTGGACTAACGAGGCTCTAACCCCTTTGTGTAATTATGAGTTTCTCTGCCTGTCTCACCAATGGTCTCTGGGCAAACTAAGAATAGACACAGGACCTAATTGGATTCTATTTCCCAGGGGCTTAGTACAGAGAGGATATGTAGAAGCTGAAAGTAAATACCGAATTAAAGAAACACACACTAGAAGACAGAGGGGCTTTTCTCTTGGAGGCATGAGAATATTTCTCCAGTTGTCACAACTGGACACAGGTTCCCAGATAACCTTTTCAGATACTTTCTAGGCACTTTTCTGCCCCTACCATGAAAGCTCCCTCCCTTGCCGGATCTCAAGGAAGGTTCCCTCTCCTGAGCCAGAAAAAGGAGAGGAAACAGAAGTCACCATGCTGACCACTAATAAAAAGACTTCAGTGTGTCCAACACCAACACTTAGAGAACAAGAACATTCACTGTATAATGACATGCATTGTGCAAAACCTGCCCTGCGCACAAACATCTACAGGACACAGATACTCACCGGGCCATTTATGCCCTTTGTTTTAGAGGAGGCTGGAACTTGACATGCATTGCAGGGTTTAAGTTACGCAGTTATATGAGCCTGCACGACTAATGCATGGAAAGTAAAGACCCAAGGAAAGGAGGAAGCTTCCCTGAGACAGACACAAAATGGGCTTGAAAAGCCCAGCCAACTTGTATTACGCCAGGTGTGAACAGCTGGAACCCCAGGTGGGACCTCGTATTACCTTCCCTGCTCAGAGTCACTGCCGGTGAGTGGATGATTCTGAGAGAGGCAGAGAACGTGAGCACCACCCGTCAGAAGGCTGCACCCGGAGAGCACAGGGTATCATCAGGCGATGATGAATCGCACTGGAGCTCTCACATCCATTTTCCCATGACCTCTGAGCAACCAGGGAACGCTGAGAAACAATTCTGGGCGTTTGATTTCCCTAACAAAGCCACAGAAGGCCCAGCTTAAACTGGCCTCTTTGAAACTTGAAAGAAACCACCATTTGTCACCTTTTAAGGGGGCAAACTGATGAATGGGCAGTGAATAATCACAATTCCCTGATGAAATGAGGAGCCATTATAAATGCAGATTCAAATGCTTAGAAAGACAGACTTGTGGGCGCTCCTTGAGTTCAGCTGAGTCTGCTTGTAGGTTTCTTATTTTTCAAGAAAGTGGAAATTGCAAAGGCAATTTTTGAGGAAGCGCTTAAGAGACACAAGGGGGAAAGCAAATTTTCAGCACAAGTGCTGAATGCAGTCTGTTTATTACACATGGTATTGATTGTTACTGTCCATCTTTTGTCACCATTCTAACAAGGGCCACAAAAGCTGGAAAAAGCAACCCATCTTTGCTGAAATGTCAACATCGTTTGAACGTTTCCATGATGTTGATGATAATGGTGATGATAACAATTAAGTTACCACCAACTGGGTGCTCTAAGCACTCTCCATATATTAAATTGTTTATTCCTCGTGACAATATAAAATTGATGATCACTTAACCTCATTTTTCCAGGTAAGGAATCTGAGGCATATAAGGTTTAAATAACATGCCTTAACATTACATGGCTGGTTGGTGGCACAATTTACTGAAACGTGGGTCATCCTACACTAGGACAGTGTGCGTCCCACCCACCTCAGGTTTACTGAGATATAATCGACATATAACATTGTGTAAGTTTAAGATGTACAATGTATTGATTTGATACACTTACATACTGTAATGTGACTATACCACAGCATTAACTGACACTTCCCTCCATCACATTACATAATTACTGTTTCTTTTTTGTGGTGAGAACATTTAAGATCTACTCTCTGAGCAACTTTCAAACACAGAATACAGCCTCATTGACTATAATCACAATGCTGTGCAGTAGATCTCCAGAACTTATTCATCTTCTAACTGGAAGTCTGTATTTTTTAATCAACATCTCCCCACTCCCCCACCCCAACTCCTGGTAGCTCACATTCTACTCTCTGTTTCTATAAGTTTTGCTTTTCTGAATTCCTTATATAAGTGATATCATACAGTATTCGTCCTTCTCTGTCTGGCTTATTTCACTTAGCATAATGCCCTCAAGTTCCATCTGTTGCAAACGGCAGGATTTCCTTCTTTCTCATGGCTGCATGGCTGAATAATATCCTACACCCCCCCCACCTCATCTTCTTTATCCATTCATCCATTGACAGACACTTGGGTTGTTTCCCTGCTTGGCTACTGTGAATAATACTGCTGCGAACAGGGGCGTGGCACATGTGCTTTTTGATCTTCCTGGCATTGCTAATGATGGTATTACCACACTAACTACGGTGCTGACATGACATTGCAGATTCTGCAGTATTTACTTCAACTATCCACAAAGTAGCTCTCCTGGCTCTAAGATTCCATGAGATTATGAGCTAACCATCACTTCCATAGGCAGATGAGTTTAGCTGAAGTGGTTCAGTCCAAGTCAATCAAATAATGAGCGCCTAATAAGTCCTTGTTGTGGCCCAGGAGGGGGAAGGACATAAAAGATACACAGAATGTGGTCCCTTTCCTTATGTGTATGTATGTAGCCCTTCCATCCTTAACTTCTTTTGAAGCATCTAATCTTTCATTCTCCCAAGATTGTTTTATTTTGATGTCAAGGGGCAGATAGTGGCCTGAGTTATGCCACTTGGAGTCACCCTGTTGGGAATTCCAATCTTGAGCACAGTAATGCAAAGGTAAAAAACAAAGCAAAACAAAATAAAAACAAACAAAAAACCCCATTAATATGAAAATAAACTGCATACCCACT
Organism: Camelus bactrianus; assembly: GCF_048773025.1. Classification (NCBI taxonomy): domain Eukaryota; kingdom Metazoa; phylum Chordata; class Mammalia; order Artiodactyla; family Camelidae; genus Camelus; species Camelus bactrianus. The sequence continues at coordinate 20,350,185 of NC_133555.1, read as the reverse complement.
TAGAGAAGGTGTTGATTCAGTTCTGCTACCTGGATCTCCAGATCTTAGAACTACACTGGCTTGTGTCCTTCTGAGCGTTATTCATCACTGTTGCCTCCACAAATTCATTTTGGGCCTACAGTACCCAGTTTCTGCTGCTTTTTACCGTATAACCCGAACTGGAACAGCAAAATTATGTATTCAGTTATTCTACAGACTGCTTAACATTGAACTACTCATATCTTCAGTCACTTTACCAAAGCTGTCTGTTGGTAACAAAGGGGACAGAACCGGTGGAATTCAAATAAACCTGCCGATGAAAGTCAATGTGGCCATCTATTTTTAAGAAAGACAGCCCATTAGAATTGTCCCCCAAACTCTCTGTGCAGCCATTTCATTAACTAAATTGAGCTGAATCAACAATCAGAAGACCTCACTGGTAGACCCAGCTCAGCCATGAAAAGACTGTGTCCTTGGGCAAGTTGCTTTCCCTCTCTGTACTTATTTCATATCTGTAATATTAAGGAGGGGAGGGTCTTTGAGTATTCTCTTTGTAAGTCAGAGTTTCTAAGGTTCTAAATGAAGAAGATATGCTTTAGAAGTTACTGAGGAATTGATTAGAGGCACCTCAAAACCTCTTCTTCCTAAAAACACTTTCCTTATATGGATTGGTAAGGTGGAGTTGGGTTCCAACTTCACTCCTTGAAGTCGAAGTCTTCCAGTGTTCGTGTTATAGAGGATCCAGTATCTTTCTTCTGCCTGTAATGATCTTATCATTCCAGATGCAAACTCCAAAGGTCAGGATTATTAAATAGCTCCCCTGTCATTTACCTGAAATCTAGTTACAGACCAACCCCAAGGAGGTCAGCAGCAAATGTAATTTAATTCTTAGCTATTAATAAATGAGTTTTAGATTCATTTGGATCTTCAAAGGAACTTTGTGTTGAAGCAAAATTCATCCTAAGGCTTATTGGATTATTTTGTGGGCAACTGTTCAAATTTCATAGTTTCAAGGTTCAGCTATATCACTAAAGAGGGACCAAGGAAAAATACATCTCTGATTTGAAATAAACAGTTTGAGTCCTGAAATGTATTTATCTTTTCATCATATTTCCTCATCTTATAACTTCCCTAACCTCCAAAAGCCACCCAAGCCACAAGATTCCTAAAGCAACTCTTGACCTATTTTTTCTTGTTCTAGAGCTCACCCCTTCTGCAGCTTAATGACATCATCTCCCAGCCCTGTGGTCAATGGCCTTGAGCTGAGCAAAATGGTCAGTTCATGTGGTGAAAGGCTAAATATCAAAGGATTCAGATCAATTCTATCTGGAGCTAAATTTACCACACAGAATGAGAGAACATAATTGATGAAAAAAGTTTACTTCTTCCAAGTATCACAAAAAGAGACATACAAATATAGAAACATTACTAAGGTATATATTCCTATATTAATGAGGGGTTTTTTTCCCAAAAATAATTTCAGAAGACATTCTTTGCTCATTCATTTTTTTTTCTGATTTCATCCATGGGTATCAAGATTTAGATTAAATCTTGAATGAGAGAATATATGGAAATTCATTAGCACAACTTTGGGCTTTATAATAGCTGTCAAGTGTGGGGCTCTGATACTGAACCAGGCACTGTTGTAAATTTGTACTTAAATTGTATCATTTGATTTTTACTGCCCTTTAAAATAGCACCTATTATGATTCCATTTGACTGATTAAAAAAAAAGGCTCAGATTAGTAGAGTATGTGCCCAAGGTCACACAGCTAGGGAGTGTTCACATCTAAGTGTCTTCAGGTTCACCTTCTTAATTACTTTGCCACGTTAACAAATTCAAGCAGAATCTGAAGGAAACAGCAAGCAGACTGTGGTTCTTTGAAAACTCTGAAATACTAACAATATTATGCTGACCCCTTTTAAACGGCGTGGTTAGGAATCGTTGGTACTACTGTATACATACATAGGACACCTGATGCCCCCAGCACACCTCATGATTGGGCATTTGACCTGATCGTCTGGGGCCTTCCTGGTGGTATGGTGTAGAGGGAAAGGGAGGTGACCATCAATAATGTCAGCTCCTTGTCACTGAGAGATAAAAGCTAGAGGTGTGTGACCCAAACAGGTATCTTGTTGGACAGCAACCACCGTTGGCATGGACTAGAGACTGCACCTGTCAGAGGACCCATCTGTGCAGTCTCCTCCGGGGTAGGGGTTACTATTTATCTCCAGAGAATTTGACACAAGCCATTTGTCAGCCACGGTCACACGTGCTTGCTGTGGCCACGCTTCATCCCTTTTAGTCAAAGCAATAATTCCTCGTTGTGAGAGTGCAACTGTGGGGGGCCAGGTGCTGCTATTTTAAACAAGCAGTGGCAGGGACAGCTGTGGTGGCAGATTTCAATTTTCTTTTTTCAGCCAAGCTGGTGATCGCATCATATGCCAGATGAAATGAAAGAGTTTCAGATACGAAGTCTCTGCAGTTCCACATAATGTATGATTTGTGATGATGCTTCTCTGAGGGCTTCCCCCTGGGATGTACCTTCATTCTGAAGCAGGGCGCTTCAGAGAGTGGCTGAGCTCAGGCACTGAGACCTTCTGAACGCTGTCAAAGAGCTCCCTCGGATTTTCTGTGCCAAGACCCTCCGCCATCATGGCCGCCTCACCGTCATCCCTCATCACCATCATCACGCCCACTTCTGTGTCAGTTCAAATCCAATGGGACCTCAGCTTTCACTTTCCTTGGTGGGTCAGAGTCCATCTGAGCCTCTCAAGTGCCAGCTATGGCATAACTTTTACTGCCTTGGGTCATAATCATTTCTGTACTCTGATTTAATTCAGAGACAACTAAGACTTAAGGAGGTTTTTTTTTTTTTTTTTTTTTTTTTTTTTTTTTTTTTTAACAGAATCTTTGATTTCTCAGGTAAAAAGCAGTGCAGAGTTAACAAAATTAGTCCTCCAGATTCTTCAAGAAGTAGTAAAGCCAGGCCCTCAAATACAATGACATTTACTTCAGTACAAGATGAGTAGGATATGACTTTGATATTTTACTAGTTCAGTTTAGTGATTTAAGAAAATGCTATGTTCACAGTGGTACTTAACCTCTATGAAAGCCATACACAGCTTTTTCCCAGAAAAAGATGCAAGTATTTTCAAAGTTTTATATCCTCTACTTTCAAGTTTCCATGAATCCACTGAAATTTTACAGTGCGTGCTCTGGACCAGCGATGTCTAAAAGAGCTTCCTGTGATGAAAATGTTTTCTTTCTTCATTGTCTAATATGGTAGCCACCAGCCTAGACTGGACAGGTAGCTCTAGACTAGATGTTCACAGACATCAAAATTAAGAACCTATTTCATACAGATTCATTCTTAAAAGACAGCTTTATGGACCTATAACTCACATGTCATATGATTTGCTCATTTGATGTATACAGTGGTTCAATGGTATTTAGCATATTGAGTTATGCAACCATCACCACAATCAATATTAGAATATTTTTGTCACTCTCAAAGAAATCCCAAACCCATTAGCAGTCATTCCCCGTTTCTCCTAGTCTTCCCTTGCTCTAGGTAGCCATTAATCTATTCTTTTCCTCCCTTAGATTTATCTATTCTGTACATTTCACATAAATGGAATCACACAATCATTTGTGATTGGCTTCTTAGTATCATTCTTTAAAAGATTCTTTATAGTATCATAAAGGTTCATCCATCATGTTGTAGCAGTGGATCAAGATGCATCAGTGATCATGATGTGTCAGCTCTCCATGTCTCTATACTGCTGGATAACATTCCATTGTGTGGATAGGCTACATTTTGTTTGTCCAAATGATCAATATGTGAATTGTTTCCACTTCTTGGCTATTATGAATAGTACTGCTATAACCATTCAAGTACATGTATCTGTTGGCATGTGTATTTCAATTCTCTTGAGTGTGTACTTGGGAGTGGAAGTGCTGGGTGATATAGCCACTCCATCTGTAACATTTTGAGCACCTGCCAAATTGTTTTTCTTAGTGGCTTTACTACTTTATATTCCTACCAGCAAAGCATGAATTTCTCTACATCCTCACCAACACTTATTATTATCTACCTTTTTAATTTTAGCCACCATAATGAGGGTGAAGTAGTATATTATTGTGGTTTTTGTTTGTATTTCTCTAATAGTGATGCTGAGTATTTTTTTTTTATGGACATTTGTGTATCTTCTTTGGAAAAAATATCTGGTTCAAATCCTTTGTTCATTTTTTGATTGGGTTGTCTTTTTATTTCTGATTTGTAAGAGTTCTTTATATATTCTGCGCAAGTCTCTGATCATGTATATATTATTTGCAAATATATTCTATTATTCTCTGGATTGTATTTTCACTTTTTAAATGGTGCCTTTTCAAGCACAAAAGTTTTTAATTTTAATGAAATCCAGTTTATCTTTTTTTTTCTGGTCAATTGTACTTTTGATGACATATCAAAGAAAACATCATCTGATCCAAGGTTATTAAGATTTGCTCCTCAGTTTTTTAGAACAATTTTAGCTCTTATATTTTTTAGCTTTTATATTTTGGTCTAGGATCTACTTTGAGTTCATTTTTATATATGGTATGAGGAAAGGGTCCAACTTTTTTTTTTTTTTTGCATGTAAATAAGCAGTTGTCCCAGAACCCTTTCTTGCAAAGACTATTTTTCTCCTGTTGAATTATCTTGGCATTCTTGTCAAAAATCAATTGACCATAAATATAAGGGTTTCTTCTTCTATTGTTCTATGTCTATTCTTAGGCCAGTATCAAACTACTTTACCTTTTTAGTGAGTTTTAAAATTAGAAAATATGACTTCTACAGTTTTGTTCTTTTTAAAGCTCATTTTGGCTATCCTGACTCCTTTTCATTTCCATATAAATTTGAGGATGAGTTTGCAAAAGTCTGTTAAAAAAAAATCCAGCAAGGATTTTAATAAAAATTCTGTTGACTCTGAAGATCAATTTGGGGTGTGCTGCCATCCTAACAATATTAAATCTTCTGCCCATGAACAAGGATTGACATCCATCAATTTATTTGAAGTTTTTCTCCAATAATCCCATTCCACAGAATTTTTCACTTCAAATTTTCATATCCATGTGCTAACACAGAATCACTTTCAAACACTAATATTATAATGGGAGTCATTATAATAAAACTTTTATGGCACCTCAATTTATTCTTCATTCATTTATTCAACATTTTTAAAATTGTGTACCTGTTATGTTCCCCACACTTTTCTGACCATTCCTGATTTCAGTAATTTGAGTCTTCTTTCTCCTGGTCATTCTAGCTTTTATAAGGCTTGTTATAATTTTGTTGACCTTTTCAAAGAACCAACTTTTTGTTTCACTGACATTTTAGTATTGTTTATTCTATTCTTTATTTTATTAATTTTCACTCTAATCTTCATTATTTCCTTCTTTTTGCTTGTTCTAGTTTCAGTTGCCTTTTTTACCCCCTCCAGTGTCTTAATATGGAAAGTTAAGTTACTGACTTGAGACTTTTCTTCCCCTATAATATAGGCATTTACAGCTATTAATGTCCCCCTAAGAACTCCTCTAGCTGCATCTCGTAAGTTTAATATGTTATGTTTCATTTTCGTTCATTGAAGGATTTCCTAATTTTCCTTGGAACTTCTTCTCTGATCCATTGATTAGTTAGGCAGATACATTCCTTTTGAAGTGTAATTTGGTTCAAAAAGTTAACTAGGGAAGGAAAAAATGTCAATTCTCCCCTGTATTATTTTGATTTTTTAAAAGGAGTCATTTGGATTCAGTAAATAACACATTCTGTACTCATCACGTTTTTCACTACTTCTATCTTTGTACTGCCTCTCAAGCTTTAACATGGACACAAGTCACATGGGGATTTTGCTAAAATTCAGGCTCTGTAGGTGTGGGCTCCAGGATTCTGCATTTGTAACAAGCTCCCAAGCTGCTGATTCTGGTGCTGCCAGTTCAGAGAACCCTTGGAGTATAAAGCCTTTGTGCAGCTGTTTGGAACACCCTTTTCATTTATTCTAATTAGGTACAAATGGCCCTTTTCCTTAAAACCTTTGGACCTTGTCCATCTAGTCAGGAGTGAATACTCTTTTCTATAACCTCTAACATCTTCTTCATACCCTTTATTTCAACTTGCCCCACTCTTGTAATCACTTCTTTGTAGGTTGCTTTCTCCAAGTGGACTAGGAGACTGAGGAGAGCAGGGTCTCTGTTCTCTTTGTGATTTTACCTCTATTGTCTGGCTTAGTATTTGACGGCTCAGATTAGATGCTTATTAACTCTCCACTGAACCAGTAATGACAACTAACACTTAATATGTGTCTATTATGGGCCAGCACAGGGTCAGATGCTTTGCAGACATCATCTTATGTAATCATCAGGCCAGCCCGATGAGGAAGGTCCTATCATGAAGCCCATTTTGCAGATTAGATCTGAAAACGTTGGTGCTCACGATTAGTTGAGTTTGATCCTGGTTCCTTTAGAGAATTAACTCAGTCCAATTTAACTACACTAACCAAATCTCTTGAGGAGTCTAACACATGCTACATTCTATTTGCATATATTAACGCAGCCAGGTCAGAAAAAGAAAAACAGCAAAACACCTTTTCCTCTTTTGCCTGCATGGGGCATTGAAACAGGTGGGCAGCAACAGCGATACTCTACTCTAGCCCTGCCCTCACCTCTTCTTGCTTGGTCAGAGCATTTATCTCCCATTTTGGTCTCTTGACTCCAGATCCCTCTCTGCTATGCCTCCTCTAAAATGTGGATTTGACCATGTCACTGGCTAAAGTTTTCAATGACTCATAGTTGCTCTATAAGATAAGGTCCAAAATTTTTAAGTCAACTTACAGCCTTCCTACAAGCAACTTGTCTAGAATTTCCTCCTGCTGGAAGAGGATACTTTTGGAATGCAGAATAACTATTCATTTCTCCAAACAAGGTGCACTCTACTCCTTTGTGTCTTTACACACTCTTTCCAATGCCCTCGTTGTCCTCATTGACCTGTCTCTAACAAAGTCACCCTTCAGGATCCAGTTCCTACTGACTCTATTGAGAACTGAACTTAGCTCCACTCTGGGTTCCAGGCCCTTTCCTTTGTGCTTCTTTAAAACTATGTACATACTGCTGGTGTTACAGTTGCCGCATTTTATGACAGTGATCTCTTTATGTCTTTATCACTGGCCTGAGATTCTCAAAGACAAGAAATGTCTAATCTTTGTATTTCCAGCACTTAGCACAGGACTTGGCACTCAACAGATGTAGCTGAGTGAACAAATCTGATCAAAATTAAGTGCTCTGGGACTAAGACACCAACTCTAAAGTTTCTCTACGGAGTTATTTCACATTCATTTACAAGGCCTTCCATGTGTCCAGTATCTATCATAAATATCAGATCTGCTGTGAATGAGAGTTATGTTCACGCATGGGATTCGTGAGTTCCTCAAAAGGGTTGGAATCGCTGCATAATCATCTTGCATCTGTCGGCTCCCATAGGACAGTGTGTTGCATGCTGAAACTGTTCTATAAACCTAACTAGCTTCTTGGGTTTTATGATATGATATGAACCTAACTAGCTTCTTGGGTTTTAAAAAAAAGTTATTATAAAGCTTTCTGCTACTCTGGGGAAACAGTTATCTCAAACACAGTAGTGAACGATTTATCACAATGCTGTTTGATGTTTCACACATTCCTACGACACGAGGTATCTGTGAAACAGGTGGGCGTCCTG